>NC_141694.1:1387441658-1388641658 GCF_964263255.1 Lissotriton vulgaris | reverse complement strand
CATGAGAGGGCTGCAGATGCGACTTGGTGTAGTTGATTGTGAACCCTAAGTCGTGCAGTGTTTGAATTGTCTGACGTGTGTGTTGGACACACTGATTCAATGACTTGGCATTTATGAGCCAATCGTCTAGGTAAGGGAAGACATGTATTTGTTGTCTCCCGAGATGTGCTGCTACTACTGCTAGGCACTTTGTGAATACTCTTGGTGCCTTGTCACTCCAAATGGAAGGACTTTGAACTGATAATGTCCTTCCAGTACACATCTTAGATACTTCCTGTGAGCAGGATGTATCCGAATGTGAAAGTAGGCGTCCTTTAGATCTAGTGTTGTAAGGAAATCGCCTTGTTGCAGCAGTGGGAGCACATGTTGTAAAATGATCATATGAAAATGATCTGATTGTATGTAATGATTGACGGGCCTGAGGTCGAGAATTGGTCTTAGTGTCCAGTCCTTCTTGGGTATTAGAAAATATAGCGAGTAAACCCCTGTTCCTTGCTGTTGTAAATGAACTATTTCTATTGCGTCCTTTGGAAGAAGCAACAGAACTTCTTGTTTGAGCAGAGTAAGGTGTTCTGCAGACATTGGACACTGCCTGGGTGGTATTTGTGGAGGGGTTGCTATAAGTTCGAGGCAGAAGCCATACTGGATAATTTGCCTTACCCACTTGTCTATTGTGATGGAATTCCAGACAGGTAGGAATTGTGTTAATCTGCCCCCCACAGGAGTGGAATGCTGTCGGGGAAGCGGAGGGAAGTCATTGTTTTGTAATGGAAGAGGTTTGATTATTGTTGTTACCCCGACCTCTTCCTTTGTTTTTGTTTCCTCTATATCCTCCTCTAAAATATCCCTTGTTAGAGGATGTTTGTGTGTTAGATTTGAAGGATGTTGAATTGTCTGCTCCAGTCTGTTTGGAGCCTCCTCTGTAGAAGGAGTGCCGAAAGGAACTTTTAGCTAGTGTAGACTGTAAAGCTCCCATAGATTTGGCAGTATCTGTATCCTTCTTCATCTTTTCAAGCGCTGTGTCTACCTCTGGCCCAAACAGTTGATTTTGATTGAATGGTTGATTTAAAATGGTAGTTTGCACTTCCTGTTTAAATCCTGAAATGCGTAGCCACACGTCTTAAGTAGGACACTAGTGTTTACAGCTCTAGATGCCGTGTCTGCCACATCTAGTACGCACTTGATCGAGGCATTAGAAATTAGCTTGCCTTCTTGTATAAGGTCGTTTGCCTGCTCTTTATATTGGTCAAGTAAATGTTTTAGTAGTTTCTCTAACTGATCGTAATAAGCCCTATCATATCTTGAAAGGAGGGCTTGTGTGTTAGCTATACGCGCCATATGTTGGTAGCTTGCGAAGCTATTCTTTTGCCTGAAGCATCTATTACTTTGGATTCTTTGTCAGGTGGGGGTGCCTCCCCCACCTGGAAAACAAACGAAAGGCATTGAAGGAGAAGGTCATGTGGGCCCAAGTAAAACTGGCAGAACAGCAAGAAAAGCAGTTAGATAAAATGAATAATGGTACCCAGAACACAAGCCCTGGGGGAGGAGGGAAACCCCGAGTAAAGATAAGTCGAGAGGAGGCCAAAAAGAAGTTTCCCTGTCATGGGTGCGGTCAGATAGGGCACTGGAGAGACGAATGTCCAATGTTACAGCATGGTAACATCCAAAATAATGATTTAAATCCACAAGCGCAGAAAGAAGGGCCACGAAAGACCCAGCAACAGGTAAAAGAGAGTCAGTTGCCTCGTGCACCCAGACCTAATTATAGGTCAAAACTCAGCAGAATGAGGAGGTCGAGGTATGGGAAGGAAGGGAGGATAGAAATGCAGTAACCTCGCAATTCCTATTGAATGATACATTCCTCTGTGATGAACCTTACTGACGGGGCCTGAGGGGGGAGGACGAGGAGTGCGTGCTTGGCGCCTCCTTGCCGGTAGACCAGTCAGGGCCATACATTGAAGCAAAGGTTGAAGGTAATGACGTCACCTTTCTGTTGGACACTGGTGCTACCCGTTCTACTGTGAGACCAGCAGACGTTCCAAACCTACCCCTCTCAGGAGAAGCCATCCAAGTAGTGGGTCTGTCTAATCAAATAATTAGTACCCCAGTAACTGAACCAATGGAAATCTCAATAGGGAATTTTAAAGAGATGCACAGATTTGTCGTCTGTGATTCCAGTCCTGTGAACTTATTGGGACGTGATTTGCTGTGCAAAATGAACTGTACCATCTTTTGCACACCAAAGGGTGTTGAAATTCAGACCCCAGATGAAGACGAACTGTACAAATTAATGCTACTAAGGCCTGATTCAGAAATTAAGAAATTGACGATACAGGACTTGCCTGAAGAGCTACAACAGACAGTGATACCTGAGGTGTGGGATTTCACCGGAAGAGATGTAGGATTAATGGCAAATGTAGACCC
This sequence comes from Lissotriton vulgaris, assembly GCF_964263255.1. Classification (NCBI taxonomy): domain Eukaryota; kingdom Metazoa; phylum Chordata; class Amphibia; order Caudata; family Salamandridae; genus Lissotriton; species Lissotriton vulgaris. The sequence goes on along the minus strand of NC_141694.1, from coordinate 1,388,639,234 downwards.
GATTCAAATAGCCATAAAACCAAATGCAGTTTACCCAAATACCAAGCAGTATAAAATGAATGCAGAAGTGAAAGCCGGAGTTGCTATTGAAATAAAAAGATTGCTAGAAGCAAACATCATACAGGAAGTAATGAGCAGTCCTTGTAATTCGCCCATAATTGGAATCAAAAAGCCTAGTGGGAAGTACAGGGTAGTGCAGGACCTGCGCAAGGTAAAAAAGATTGTTGTCCCTTGTTGTCCTATTGTGCCAAACCCTGCGGTAATTCTGTACCAAATTCCATGGAATGCTGGATGGTTTACCGTCATTGACTTGTGTCACGCATTCTTTTCCATCCCATTGCATCCAGACAGCAAATTCCTTTTCTCATTTGAATTTGACAGTCATGTCTACGTCTGGAATCGTGTCCCTCAGGGGTACACAGAGAGTCCTTCGATTTTTAATCAGATTTTAAAAAGATGCCTTGAAACTTTAATCTTACCTGGAGACTCAGTTTTGGTCCAGTATATAGACGACCTCTTGGTGGCGTCTAGAAGTCGAAACGACTGTGTTACTGATATCATTGCATTGCTGAATCACTTAGGTAAAGGAGGACATAAAGTATCACCAGACAAACTACAGTTTTGTAAAAATCCAGTGAAATATCTGGGGCACCAGATAGAAAAAGGTATCCGGAAAGTTACTTTAGAAAGAATTAGGATCATTCGAGACATGGAATTGCCACGTACCCAGAAAGAAGTCAGAATGTTCCTAGGAGTAGTAGGATACTGTAGACAGTGGATTGTGGGATTTGCAGTCCTAGCAAAACCATTAATAAAAATGACCAAGAAAGGAGCTAAGGATCCAGTTGAGTGGGATGATGAAAGCATGACATCCTGGATAAAATTACGAAACTGTCTGTGTTTGGCTCCTGCATTAGGAATGCCTGACTATTCAAAAGACTTTGCCCTGTTTTGTGACACACAAGACAATTGTGCACTTTCAGTCCTAACACAAGTCCATGGTCTGACTAGACGACCGGTGGCATACTTCTCTGCTACCTTAGATCCTGTTCAGAAAAGGGGGTGGTGATGAACAGAGTGTCTGAATTAAGCAGACCCCTCTTACCCAGTCCAAAGATCAGGGCTTAATCCATCACCGTTATTTATCTCACTGCCCCATCCCAGCTCAGAACCTGGCTATATGTAAATCAGTCTGTCCCTGGCCCAGTGCATCATGGGAACAGGGCAGACTAAACTACCAAGCCAATTCTTCACCAGAAAGGAGACAAGCTACCGGGGACCGGTTTCTGGCATTTCAGCCGTCTTCGGCCCGGCTTGCTTGAATCCTGATGGAGCAGTGAGAAAGGGACTCATATCTGAGTATACCTTGCCACACCTATAGTGGCCAAAAACGATTCAGAAAAGGGGGTGGTGATGAACAGAGTGTCTGAATTAAGCAGACCACTCTTACCCAGTCCAAAGATCAGGGCTTAATCCATCACCGTTATTTATCTCACTGCCCCATCCCAGCTCAGACCCTGGCTATATGCAAATCAGTCTGTCCCTGGCCCAGTGCATCATGGGAACAGGGCAGACTAAACTACCAAGCCAATTCTTCACCAGAAAGGAGACAAGCTACCGGGGACCGGTTTCTGGCATTTCAGCCGTCTTCGGCCCGGCTTGCTTGAATCCTGATGGAGCAGTGAGAAAGGGACTCATGTCTGAGTATACCCTGCCACACCTATAGTGGCCAAAAACGATTCAGAAAAGGGGGTGGTGATGAACAGAGTGTCTGAATTAAGCAGACCACTCTTACCCAGTCCAAAGATCAGGGCTTAATCCATCACCATTATTTATCTCACTGCCCCATCCCAGCTCAGAACCTGGCTATATGCAAATCAGTCTGTCCCTGGCCCAGTGCATCATGGGAACAGGGCAGACTAAACTACCAAGCCAATTCTTCACCAGAAAGGAGACAAGCTACCGGGGACCGGTTTCTGGCATTTCAGCCGTCTTCGGCCCGGCTTGCTTGAATCCTGATGGAGCAGTGAGAAAGGGACTCGTGTCTGAGTATACCCTGCCACACCTATAGTGGCCAAAAACGATTCAGAAAAGGGGGTGGTGATGAACAGAGTGTCTGAATTAAGCAGACCACTCTAACCCAGTCCAAAGATCAGGGCTTAATCCATCACCGTTATTTATCTCACTGCCCCATCCCAGCTCAGAACCTGGCTATATGCAAATCAGTCTGTCCCTGGCCCAGTGCATCATGGGAACAGGGCAGACTAAACTACCAAGCCAATTCTTCACCAGAAAGGAGACAAGCTACCGGGGACCGGTTTCTGGCATTTCAGCCGTCTTCGGCCCGGCTTGCTTGAATCCTGATGGAGCAGTGAGAAAGGGACTCATGTCTGAGTATACCCTGCCACACCTATAGTGGCCAAAAACGATTCAGAAAAGGGGGTGGTGATGAACAGAGTGTCTGAATTAAGCAGGCCACTCTTACCCAGTCCAAAGATCAGGGCTTAATCCATCACCGTTATTTATCTCACTGCCCCATCCCAGCTCAGAACCTGGCTATATGCAAATCAGTCTGTCCCTGGCCCAGTGCATCATGGGAACAGGGCAGACTAAACTACCAAGCAAATTCTTCACCAGAAAGGAGACAAGCTACCGGGGACCGGTTTCTGGCATTTCAGCCGTCTTCGGCCCGGCTTGCTTGAATCCTGATGGAGCAGTGAGAAAGGGACTCATGTCTGAGTATACCCTGCCACACCTATAGTGGCCAAAAACGATTCAGAAAAGGGGGTGGTGATGAACAGAGTGTCTGAATTAAGCAGACCACTCTTACCCAGTCCAAAGATCAGGGCTTAATCCATCACCGTTATTTATCTCACTGCCCCATCCCAGCTCAGAACCTGGCTATATGCAAATCAGTCTGTCCCTGGCCCAGTGCATCATGGGAACAGGGCAGACTAAACTACCAAGCCAATTCTTCACCAGAAAGGAGACAAGCTACCGGGGACCGGTTTCTGGCATTTCAGCCGTCTTCGGCCCGGCTTGCTTGAATCCTGATGGAGCAGTGAGAAAGGGACTCATGTCTGAGTATACCCTGCCACACCTATAGTGGCCAAAAACGTTTCAGAAAAGGGGGTGGTGATGAACAGAGTGTCTGAATTAAGCAGATCACTCTTACCCAGTCCAAAGATCAGGGCTTAATCCATCACCGTTATTTATCTCACTGCCCCATCCCAGCTCAGAACCTGGCTATATGCAAATCAGTCTGTCCCTGGCCCAGTGCATCATGGGAACAGGGCAGACTAAACTACCAAGCCAATTCTTCACCAGAAAGGAGACAAGCTACCGGGGAATGGTTTCTGGCATTTCAGCCATCTTCGGCCCGGCTTGCTTGAATCCTGATGGAGCAGTGAGAAAGGGACTCATGTCTGAGTATACCCTGCCACACCTATAGTGGCCAAAAACGATTCAGAAAAGGGGGTGGTGATGAACAGAGTGTCTGAATTAAGCAGACCACTCTTACCCAGTCCAAAGATCAGGGCTTAATCCATCACCGTTATTTATCTCACTGCCCCATCCCAGCTCAGAACCTGGCTATATGCAAATCAGTCTGTCCCTGGCCCAGTGCATCATGGGAACAGGGCAGACTAAACTACCAAGCCAATTCTTCACCAGAAAGGAGACAAGCTACCGGGGACCGGTTTCTGGCATTTCAGCCGTCTTCGGCCCGGCTTGCTTGAATCCTGATGGAGCAGTGAGAAAGGGACTCATGTCTGAGTATACCCTGCCACACCTATAGTGGCCAAAAACGATTCAGAAAAGGGGGTGGTGATGAACAGAGTGTCTGAATTAAGCAGACCACTCTTACCCAGTCCAAAGATCAGGGCTTAATCCATCACAGTTATTTATCTCACTGCCCCATCCCAGCTAAGAACCTGGCTATATGCAAATCAGTCTGTCCCTGGCCCAGTGCATCATGGGAACAGGGCAGACTAAACTACCAAGCCAATTCTTTACCAGAAAGGAGACAAGCTACCGGGGACCGGTTTCTGGCATTTCAGCCGTCTTCGGCCCGGCTTGCTTGAATCCTGATGGAGCAGTGAGAAAGGGACTCATGTCTGAGTATACCCTGCCACACCTATAGTGGCCAAAAACGATTCAGAAAAGGGGGTGGTGATGAACAGAGTGTCTGAATTAAGCAGACCACTCTTACCCAGTCCAAAGATCAGGGCTTAATCCATCACAGTTATTTATCTCACTGCCCCATCCCAGCTCAGAACCTGGCTATATGCAAATCAGTCTGTCCCTGGCCCAGTGCATCATGGGAACAGGGCAGACTAAACTACCAAGCCAATTCTTCACCAGAAAGGAGACAAGCTACCGGGGACCGGTTTCTGGCATTTCAGCCGTCTTCGGCCCGGCTTGCTTGAATCCTGATGGAACAGTGAGAAAGGGACTTATGTCTGAGTATACCCTGCCACACCTATAGTGGCCAAAAACGATTCAGAAAAGGGGGTGGCGATGAACAGAGTGTCTGAATTAAGCAGACCACTCTTACCCAGTCCAAAGATCAGGGCTTAATCCATCACCGTTATTTATCTCACTGCCCCATCCCAGCTCAGAACCTGGCTATATGCAAATCAGTCTGTCCCTGGCCCAGTGCATCATGGGAACAGGGCAGACTAAACTACCAAGCCAATTCTTCACCAGAAAGGAGACAAGCTACCGGGGACCGGTTTCTGGCATTTCAGCCGTCTTCGGCCCGGCTTGCTTGAATCCTGATGGAGCAGTGAGAAAGGGACTCATGTCTGAGTATACCCTGCCACACCTATAGTGGCCAAAAACGATTCAGAAAAGGGGGTGGTGATGAACAGAGTGTCTGAATTAAGCAGACCACTCTTACCCAGTCCAAAGATCAGGGCTTAATCCATCACCGTTATTTATCTCACTGCCCCATCCCAGCTCAGAACCTGGTTATATGCAAATCAGTCTGTCCCTGGCCCAGTGCATCATGGGAACAGGGCAGACTAAACTACCAAGCCAATTCTTCACCAGAAAGGAGACAAGCTACCGGGGACCGGTTTCTGGCATTTCAGCCGTCTTCGGCCCGGCTTGCTTGAATCCTGATGGAGCAGTGAGAAAGGGACTCATGTATGAGTATACCCTGCCACACCTATAGTGGCCAAAAACGATTCAGAAAAGGGGGTGGTGATGAACAGAGTGTCTGAATTAAGCATACCACTCTTACCCAGTCCAAAGATCAGGGCTTAATCCATCACCGTTATTTATCTCACTGCCCCATCCCAGCTCAGAACCTGGCTATATGCAAATCAGTCTGTCCCTGGCCCAGTGCATCATGGGAACAGGGCAGACTAAACTACCAAGCGAATTCTTCACCACAAAGGAGACAAGCTACCGGGGACCGGTTTCTGGCATTTCAGCCGTCTTCGGCCCGGCTTGCTTGAATCCTGATGGAGCAGTGAGAAAGGGACTCATGTCTGAGTATACCCTGCCACACCTATAGTGGCCAAAAACGATTCAGAAAAGGGGGTGGTGATGAACTGAGTGTCTGAATTAAGCAGACCACTCTTACCCAGTCCAAAGATCAGGGCTTAATCCATCACCGTTATTTATCTCACTGCCCCATCCCAGCTCAGAACCTGGTTATATGCAAATCAGTCTGTCCCTGGCCCAGTGCATCATGGGAACAGGGCAGACTAAACTACCAAGCCAATTCTTCACCAGAAAGGAGACAAGCTACCGGGGACCGGTTTCTGGCATTTCAGCCGTCTTCGGCCCGGCTTGCTTGAATCCTGATGGAGCAGTGAGAAAGGGACTCATGTATGAGTATACCCTGCCACACCTATAGTGGCCAAAAACGATTCAGAAAAGGGGGTGGTGATGAACAGAGTGTCTGAATTAAGCAGACCACTCTTACCCAGTCCAAAGATCAGGGCTTAATCCATCACCGTTATTTATCTCACTGCCCCATCCCAGCTCAGAACCTGGCTATATGCAAATCAGTCTGTCCCTGGCCCAGTGCATCATGGGAACAGGGCAGACTAAACTACCAAGCCAATTCTTCACCAGAAAGGAGACAAGCTACCGGGGACCGGTTTCTGGCATTTCAGCCGTCTTCGGCCCGGCTTGCTTGAATCCTGATGGAGCAGTGAGAAAGGGACTCATGTCTGAGTATACCCTGCTACACCTATAGTGGCCAAAAACGATTCAGAAAAGGGGGTGGTGATGAACAGAGTGTCTGAATTAAGCAGACCACTCTTACCCAGTCCAAAGATCAGGGCTTAATCCATCACCGTTATTTATCTCACTGCCCCATCCCAGCTCAGAACCTGGCTATATGCAAATCAGTCTGTCCCTGGCCCAGTGCATCATGGGAACAGGGCAGACTAAACTACCAAGCCAATTCTTCAACAGAAAGGAGACAAGCTACCGGGGACCGGTTTCTGGCATTTCAGCCGTCTTCGGCCCGGCTTGCTTGAATCCTGATGGAGCAGTGAGAAAGGGACTCATGTCTGAGTATACCCTGCCACACCTATAGTGGCCAAAAACGATTCAGAAAAGGGGGTGGTGATGAACAGAGTGTCTGAATTAAGCAGACCACTCTTACCCAGTCCAAAGATCAGGGCTTAATCCAGCTGGGATGGTGCAGTGAGCTAAAAAACGGTGATGGATCAAGCCCTGATCTTTGGACTGGGTAAGAGTGGTCTGCTTAATTCAGACACTCTGTTCATCACCACCCCCTTTTCTGAATCATTTTTGTCCACCATAAGCGTGGAAGGGTATACTCAGATGTGAGTCCCTAGCTCATTGCACCATCAGGATTCAAGCAAGCCGGGCCGAAGACGGCTGAAATGCCAGAAACCGGTCCCCGGTAGCTTGTTTCCTTCCCAGTATAAGAATTGGCTTGGTAGTTTGGTCTGCCCTGTTCCCATGATGCACTGGGCCAGGGTCAGACTAATTTGCATATAGCCAAGTTCTGAGCTGAGATGGTGCAGTGAGCTAAAAAACGGTGATGGATCAAGCCCTGATCTTTGGACTGGGTAAGAGTGGTCTGCTTAATTCAGACACTCTGTTCATCACCACCCCCTTTTCTGAATCATTTTTGTCCACCATAAGCGTGGAAGGGTATACTCAGATGTGAGTCCCTAGCTCATTGCACCATCAGGATTCAAGCAAGCCGGGCCGAAGACGGCTGAAATGCCAGAAACCGGTCCCCGGTAGCTTGTTTCCTTCCCAGTATAAGAATTGGCTTGGTAGTTTGGTCTGCCCTGTTCCCATGATGCACTGGGCCAGGGTCAGACTAATTTGCATATAGCCAAGTTCTGAGCTGGGATGGTGCAGTGAGCTAAAAAACGGTGATGGATCAAGCCCTGATCTTTGGACTGGGTAAGAGTGGTCTGCTTAATTCAGACACTCTGTTCATCACCACCCCCTTTTCTGAATCATTTTTGTCCACCATAAGCGTGGAAGGGTATACTCAGATGTGAGTCCCTAGCTCATTGCACCATCAGGATTCAAGCAAGCCGGGCCGAAGACGGCTGAAATGCCAGAAACCGGTCCCCGGTAGCTTGTTTCCTTCCCAGTATAAGAATTGGCTTGGTAGTTTGGTCTGCCCTGTTCCCATGATGCACTGGGCCAGGGTCAGACTAATTTGCATATAGCCAAGTTCTGAGCTGGGATGGTGCAGTGAGCTAAAAAACGGTGATGGATCAAGCCCTGATCTTTGGACTGGGTAAGAGTGGTCTGCTTAATTCAGACACTCTGTTCATCACCACCCCCTTTTCTGAATCATTTTTGTCCACCATAAGCGTGGAAGGGTATACTCAGATGTGAGTCCCTAGCTCATTGCACCATCAGGATTCAAGCAAGCCGGGCCGAAGACGGCTGAAATGCCAGAAACCGGTCCCCGGTAGCTTGTTTCCTTCCCAGTATAAGAATTGGCTTGGTAGTTTGGTCTGCCCTGTTCCCATGATGCACTGGGCCAGGGTCAGACTAATTTGCATATAGCCAAGTTATGAGCTGGGATGGTGCAGTGAGCTAAAAAACGGTGATGGATCAAGCCCTGATCTTTGGACTGGGTAAGAGTGGTCTGCTTAACTCAGACACTCTGTTCATCACCACCCCCTTTTCTGAATCATTTTTGTCCACCATAAGCGTGGAAGGGTATACTCAGATGTGAGTCCCTATCTCATTGCACCATCAGGATTCAAGCAAGCCGGGCCGAAGACGGCTGAAATGCCAGAAACCGGTCCCCGGTAGCTTGTTTCCTTCCCAGTATAAGAATTGGCTTGGTAGTTTGGTCTGCCCTGTTCCCATGATGCACTGGGCCAGGGTCAGACTAATTTGCATATAGCCAAGTTCTGAGCTGGGATGGTGCAGTGAGCTAAAAAACGGTGATGGATCAAGCCCTGATCTTTGGACTGGGTAAGAGTGGTCTGCTTATTTCAGACACTCTGTTCATCACCCCCCCCTTTTCTGAATCATTTTTGTCCACCATAAGCGTGGAAGGGTATACTCAGATGTGAGTCCCTAGCTCATTGCACCATCAGGATTCAAGCAAGCCGGGCCGAAGACGGCTGAAATGCCAGAAACCGGTCCCCGGTAGCTTGTTTCCTTCCCAGTATAAGAATTGGCTTGGTAGTTTGGTCTGCCCTGTTCCCATGATGCACTGGGCCAGGGTCAGACTAATTTGCATATAGCCAAGTTCTGAGCTGGGATGGGGCAGTGAGCTAAAAAACGGTGATAGATCAAGCCCTGATCTTTGGACTGGGTAATAGTGGTCTGCTTAATTCAGACACTCTGTTCATCACCACCCCCTTTTCTGAATCATTTTTGTCCACCATAAGCGTGGAAGGGTATACTCAGATGTGAGTCCCTAGCTCATTGCACCATCAGGATTCAAGCAAGCCGGGCCGAAGACGGCTGAAATGCCAGAAACCGGTCCCCGGTAGCTTGTTTCCTTCCCAGTATAAGAATTGGCTTGGTAGTTTGGTCTGCCCTGTTCCCATGATGCACTGGGCCAGGGTCAGACTAATTTGCATATAGCCAAGTTCTGAGCTGGGATGGTGCAGTGAGCTAAAAAACGGTGATGGATCAAGCCCTGATCTTTGGACTGGGTAAGAGTGGTCTGCTTAATTCAGACACTCTGTTCATCACCACCCCCTTTTCTGAATCATTTTTGTCCACCATAAGCGTGGAAGGGTATACTCAGATGTGAGTCCCTAGCTCATTGCACCATCAGGATTCAAGCAAGCCGGGCCGAAGACGGCTGAAATGCCAGAAACCGGTCCCCGGTAGCTTGTTTCCTTCCCAGTATAAGAATTGGCTTGGTAGTTTGGTCTGCCCTGTTCCCATGATGCACTGGGCCAGGGTCAGACTAATTTGCATATAGCCAAGTTCTGAGCTGGGATGGTGCAGTGAGCTAAAAAACGGTGATGGATCAAGCCCTGATCTTTGGACTGGGTAAGAGTGGTCTGCTTAATTCAGACACTCTGTTCATCACCACCCCCTTTTCTGAATCACCTTAGATCCTGTGGCTGCAGGATTGCCTGGGTGCCTGAAAGCAGTGGCTGCAACCTGCATGAGTCTTGAACAAAGTGAGTCCATTGTCATGGGACATCCGGTAACTGTGTATGTCCCACACACAGTTGTAATCTTACTGACCCGAACCAAAACCCAGTACCTCACACCTAGTCGGCTGACTAAGTATGAAAGAATCCTGGTGGGTGCAGCAAATGTAACAATTGCCCGATGTAACATACTAAATCCAGCTACCTTGTTACCTAATACACAGGGTGCAGAAGTTGAGGGAGAGATTGAGCAAAATTGCATTGATCTGACTGAATTTAGCACCAAACCACGCCCAGACATCAAGGAAACAGCGTTGCCCATAGAAGATATGGAACTGTTTGTAGATGCCTCACGTTTAAGACATGAGGATGGAGGTCTAAGTGCTGCCTATGCTGTGGTCACTCTAGAAAGAACAGTAGAATCATCCTACCTATTTGGAGTAAAGTCTGCACAAGTAGCCGAATTGGTTGCATTGACAAGAGCCTGTAAAATTGGGAAAAACAAAAGAATAAGCATATATACTGACAGCCAGTATGGTTATGGGGTTGTGCATGACTTTGGCCAATTGTGGCTGCAAAGAGAATTCATGACTTCCACGGGTACCCCTATCGATAATGGAAAAGTGGTACAGAACCTACTGGAAGCAATCCAGTTACCAAAAGAATTGGCAGTGGTCAAGTGTGCTGCTCACAAATCTGGCAACGACGATGTGACAGCTGGGAATAGATATGCTGACCAAATAGCCCAATATTGTGCACGACATAAAATGTCATTGATGATCAAATTGGGGGGAGTCGGAAACAGCTGCCAACTTATGGTGTTTGAGGATGTATCAACTCGGGAGGAACTGAAAGGGTTGCAACAGGCTGCAGAACCAGAAGAAAAGGAAAGATGGGAGAAAGATGGTTGTCATCCAAGAAATGGAGATGGTGTTGTTGTCCATGTTGCTGGTTTGCCTGTGTTACCAGACAGCATGGTTGCTCCTATGGCTAGACTAATACATGGAGACTCGCACATAGGGAGAGATGCGATGGTCCGTGTTTTCAAACAAGAATGGTACAATTCGAAGTTCAGAAACATTGCAGAGGCACTTTGCCAGAGGTGCTTAACTTGTCAGCAGTTTAATCCTGGGAAGAAAACAGTAGTGTTACCAAGTACAATTGGAAAGGCAGAGGGTCCTTTTATCAGACTGCAGGCTGACTTTATTCAGTTACCCATGTGCAAAGGATATAAGTACGTATTGGTCATAATTTGCCTGTTCTCAAGATGGGTGGAAGCTTACCCAGCAAAGAAAAATGATGCCATTACTGTAGCCAAGTTGTTACTGAGGGAACTGATACCTAGGTTCGGTTTCCCGGTCACAATTGAATCAGACAGAGGTGGGCATTTTGCCAATGACGTAATAAATCAGCTCTGTGAAGCATTCAAAATTACCCAAAAACTGCACTGTGCATATCATCCAGAAGCTTCTGGAGTAGTCGAACAGGTGAATGGCACTATAAAGTCAAGACTGGGAAAGATGCGTAATTCTACTGGATTGAATTGGATGGACGCTTTACCCCTTGTCCTGATGGGACTGAGAAGCATCCCAGACCGAAAGACAGGCCTGAGCCCCCATGAGATACTAATGGGAAGAGTGATGCGGCAAGCATGGGTACCAGGACACAAACTGCTAAGTATTTCTGATGATTTGGTACTAGAATACTGCAAGCAGCTGGGTGACCAAGTGCGTTCTATCTCTCACCAGATTGGGGAAGACGCCGTCGCCAGGCCAACAACTCCAGTCCATAATCTGAACCCAGGTGATTGGGTTGTTCTTAAAAAACACACCAGGTCGAGTTGCCTAGCACCGAAGTGGGGAAAACCGAGACAAGTGATCCTTGTTACCACGACTGCGGTGAAGTGTGCAGGTGTGCCATGCCAGTCATACCAAGAGGGTGACAGAAGAAGAAGCGAATAAGGCTGGAAGTTGTGCAGCTGAGAGGTCTCCAGACGGGGGTCCTGAAATAGCTGATGACGAACAACCAAGCACCAGTCAAGATGAGTGGTTCCCTGCAGATGATCTAACTTTTGATCCAATAAGAACCAGAAGATACACCTACTTAGATAGAGAGTGGGATAGTGAGGAAGAGACAGGACTAGGAGGAGAAAATCAGATAATCGAAATCCATGTCAACTCTGATGAGGAGGAAGGTCATATAGGGACAGAGCAGGTTATCGACACACCTCCAAGATCTCCAGAGATTAAAAAGGGACAGTTGGAAATTAGGGCTGACGTTCATGTGGAAGAAAATCAAGGGTTCGAAGTGCATGAACAGGATCAGATAGAAATAGACGAACGTGCTCAGGAAACAGAACTTCAAACCAACGAAAATCAAAATCAGCATACACCTGAACAAGGCCAGCTTAGTAACCAGGCAGAAGAGACTGAAATAAGACCTGGAACTAGTCAGACAGGAAGGGAAGAAGAAAGAGTTGAAGTAAATGTGACACAACTGAACGAAAATAAAAGAGCCCGTGAAGAAAGCCAGATCACAGAGCCAGTTAACCCCTTCGATGCTCATGACGGAACGGTTCCGTCATGAGCATCGGTTGAGCTGTGCTCATGACTGAACCGTTCCGTCATGACCACGCCCGTTTTCAATAGGGCTCAGCACCGGCGGTAAATCTTACCCGCACGGATGTGGTTAAAAGACTCAAAAAGAAGAAGAGTGAACCAAGATTCATAAAAAGACTGAAATTAAGATTGAAAACTGTAGAGGAAAAACTAGAAGACCGGAAAAGGGGCGCCAGTGAAAAAGAGAGAGCTGGAGCCCAACCTAACAGGAGAAGTAGCAGAGTAAAAAGACAAAACAAAAATTACCGGAGTCCCGAGTGGACTTACCTAGTTCTAGAGGAATTTGAAGACCTCGAGATAAGGGACGAGAGTGGTGAAGAACTTATTGCTGATCAGGGTTCCGAAGCAGAAGACCCAACCTGAAAATTTTACCTGCGTAATTCACCTGTGTAAAGTTACAAAGAGGGGTTGGAAAACTTCTTTAAGCCACAATGTCTGATTCAAATGTGAATGGAAGACCTAGAGGAAACTGTTGTAAATATGCTGCAAAGTATGTTTGTGTAGTGTAGCGATAGTACTGATAATATGGATAGGACTAACAATTACTATTCCGTTTATGATAAGCAAAGACCCTAACCTGTACCCTACTAAACAAGTGACAAAGGACACAGAAATTATGCAAACAGAAGAGACACCACAAAGTGTAGAAAGACGTGAGAAGACTCTTGGCCTTAGACAGACCAAAATGGACTTAGATGCATCAGATGAGGGAAGACTACACTATCACAGAATCAAGAACAGCACTCATTTAAATGTATTTGCAAACCTTTTAGTACACTATGTAGAAGCCATGGAAATAGAAGACTGCTATGTCTGCATGAAGCTACCCACTTCTGTAGCTGAAGGTGTGACCTATCACAATTTACCCCTAACCTATGGAATTTCCTGTAGTATTTTAGCAAGCTTATTTTATAGAGGAACACTACAGTATTATTATTCTAACACTGACGTAATCTTCTCTGAACTTCCTATTCGGGGAAATCTGAACATTGTACATACCAATAGTGATGTGACTCGTTATATGGGAGAATATTTTCTGACAGTAGGTGAAATAGATTTAGTTGAAGCACACAGAGAAAACTTAACCTGTTCATTACATGAACAAGAGAAAATGTTTTTAAATATGGCAGAGAAAAGAAGGGAGAGTTTCCAGAGAAAGGCTAATGATAAAAGACAGAAAGCTCCAAAATGGGCAGAAAACATGGAAAGCACCTCAAATGGTGAAGCTAACGCTGCACTGTTACTGGACTTCGAAAGGAAAGGGAAACTCTGTCTTCATAGAGAAAAGACTAGTTATAATAATATATTCACCGGTTCAAGTGAATGCGAACACAATTATAAGGTAATTGGAGGTTGGGGTTTCAAAAATGTGTTTCCCGGAATTTATTATATATGTGGAAACAAGGCCTATTTCAAATTGCCCGATCACTGGTATGGAAGCTGCTATTTTGGCATTGCTTTCCCAAAAATATACCATGTGAATGACGCTGCTGGAAGCAATGAAAATACTAATGGCTTAGTGCGTAGTAGAAGAGAAAGTGCAGGAGAAATTGTAGGTGATATATTTAGTGCATTGATACCTGGAGTGGGAGTGGGAGTGGGAGTGGTTCTGAATACACATCGAATTTTGCAAATTGTCTACAGTAGTGGATCGGTTATCTACTGACACTGCTGCGGTTTCCTACTGGTCAATACTGAAATGGTTGCGATCAGATCAATGGTTTTACAAAATCGACTTGCTCTTGATACCTTATTGGCAAAAGAGGGCAGAGTCTGTAAAATGTTGAAAGCGCAACATTGTTGCACTTACATTCCTGATAAATGTGTTGAAATTAAGAAATATGTGAGAAACATAACTAATCTGGAAAAATAACTCAAACCACTGGAGGTTGATAGTGCCTGGAAGAGACTAACTGATGGTCTCTCCTCTGTAGGTAGTTGGTTTTCTAACATAGGTAAAAGTCTTGTGAGTAAAATACTGATGCCAATAGCAGGAATAAGTTTAATTGTGTTAATAATAATAATTTGCTGCAAATGTCAAAAATGCCGAAAGAAGTATACTGTGAATAAGAGAGGAGTGAAAAGGAATGTTGATAAACTTGAATTAGAAGAGCTGAAGAATCAGATTTACAAGAGAGCAAAGAATTATCATCCCAATAAGGATGCGGAAAAAAGGTTCAACAACAAGTTTGTTGAAATCGAGATGAATGAGATATGAAAGAGAAAGTTGGCATCTAGTTCCATTAATAGTGATGATAGTAAATATCATCAAAGAGGGGATTGATGGAGCACGGATTCGCACGTTACGCGACTTGCTTGAATTCAAGAACCTCACCTAATGTTAACATAATAATCTACTTGTTTCGTGTATTAATATTCCACTTTTACACTACACGCGGGTGTCCCAGAGACGCTTGCCCATGTGTCTGCTAATCATAATAACGCTTGCCTACTGTCTGATCGCTGCTTTGCAGGATTTTAGTCTGCGCATGCGTCGGTCATACCCATGTGATGTGACGCACTCGCAGTTATGGAGGGAATCTTTCGCACATGCGCTGTATTTCTAAAATGGCCGCTTTGTTTTAACATACAACTCGCTTGCCACCGCTGCTATTGCACTGCTGTTTTGTCCTGCCTAACTCCTAATGCTATAGGTATTATACAGTAAAGGGTGTAGTATAGCCAATCATGGTATACAGTGTATTCAATTTTTCTGTGTTTCTAAATTGTTTTCGCGTACTTTTCATGTATCGAACTTTATGGGCCTGTGAGCGGTGCGCCTCTCCATCTTTGAAGCCCGAATGATACTCACCACGTGATGAGAGGATCCGAGTCTAACAGCAGTGGAACTCAGCCAGCTGGCTGCCGAAGCTGAATCGACCTACGACCCAGCGAGAAGACTCGAATCTTCACCTGTGTTTAAAACATTGTAATACTTATACTCCGTACGCTATTGTCTTCTTATTCCTATGCCATGGGAACAGAAATGTAAAGGGTGGGTTCTAGAAATTGAATATTAATTATGGGAACACAGAATTCTAGGTGGTGACAATGACCTAACCACCTCCTTTGCCCAATCCGAAGTTGGGGATCCTTTCACTTGCAACATTAGTAGGTGGTCCACTGACCCGAAAACAGTATAACTAGCCTAGGTTTAGCTAGAGAAATTGTCCGACTTGTCCGAGTAGCTGACCTGTCACTGACCCTACGAACTCTATAGGTGATTGATACAGAGAGCTGCGGAGCACTCTGTCCGTAATTTCCACAAACTCAGAAAGGGGTGGAGAAACCTTGAGTGCTGGCGGAGCACTTTACTGGGAGATTCGAGAACCCAATCGGGGTTATTGGCAGATTCCTTGCAGAGAGTAGCGCAGGCGTTGCATCCGAAGATGCAGGTGTTGGTCGTTCCCTTTGATGTGTCGGGTCCTGATCCAAAATCCTGGGGTTGTCCTGTCCTGACTGTCCATGAGCTGTACCTGCTCGCCTACTGGCATCCTAAGTCCTTGAGGGTCCTTTCCCGCCTTTCCCACTGACCCGTGCCCAGGTTAGTCTCTGTCCTGTTCTAGGTAAATATAAACCGTGTGGGTGTTTGTCTCTCTACTCTCTTTTTCTCCTTTAATAAAGCAAACTTGCCTGGGTTATTTCCGGTCTTTCATATAAAGCTGACTCTCATGTATTTCATAGCATGTTCCATATTTTTCCCTTACCTTTAGTAAAATCCTGAACTGTTTGCATATATAGTATGTCCCAATCTTACCCCCCCCCCCCTTTGTAGGAAATAAGCACATGGTGATATATAAACTGTTATGAGCAACGTTTTCTGCTTAGATCAGTAGTACATCAGAAAGTTTCCTTGATTAGTATGTTCCCTGTCTTTACCTACCTTTAGAAAACTGGAAAAGTCTACTAGTCTAAATAGCTTGTTCCTTATTTTCCTTTCCCTTTAAGCTTCAAAATCCTAATGATTTTCGCTTTGATTCATAGTTACATATTATCCTGATTTAGTTATTGATAGTTTGATCTGTGTGAATTTCAGTCTCATGGCATATGGACAATTTACCTTAATAACAAGATAAAGGCTTTTAAACCTTCCAGTGTTTGTGGCTATTATAAATATAAATTGTTATTTCAAATATACATGGTATTTTTGTTTAGTATTATCTCCCTACCCACTGCTAGCTCCTGATCTGTCGAGATCATAGGTACCTGTGACATGGAGTGGTAAGTCAGGTACACGAAATTAAGTAGAAAGGAAACCCGAATTGCTAATAGTGATGTGTAGGTTACCCGATTCATGAAAAAGTGATAAACACATTATGGGCCCAGGAGTGTATACTTGGTAAATTGAGAGTCGGGTGACCTGCGCACACTATCAACTCCACAGTAAAGGGCAGCTCTATTTAGCAGGTGACCAAAACCAATGTTATCTTCTGGGGGAGAAGGTTTCGATGGATATGACTGTGGGTCAGGGATATCTGGCACATCCTGTGGGTTTGGGTACTCCCAGTCTGTATCATCTACATGGTATGGGAAAGGCTCATCTGGGTCCATCCCTCTCCCTAAACTATACTCATCATCATTTTGAGGTGAGTGTGAAGACAGAAGAGGAGAATGTGGAGGAGAAACCTGTGGTGAATTGTTAAGAGGAACAGGGGATAAAGGAGAAGGAAGTATAGGAGAAGAAGGAAGCATAGGAGATGTGGCAGAGTCCTTCTTCTTGGCAGGTACTACAGGTGTTAGTGTTGTATCTGCCTTTCTCTTCTTGTGTGGTGTAGTGGATACATGACCTGTCTTTGAGTCAATGTAGATCTTCTTTTGCAGAGGATCTGGTTGAAAAAGGTCTTCCCCTTGTGGAACCTTAGTCGGCGCCAATGTTTTCGGTTCTGGACGAGGTTGTTGTCTGTCTTTAGCCTTAGGGGGTGTTACAATGTCCTTTGGTGTAGTTTTCGGCACCAACAATGTTGTTTTCGGTGTCGTAGGCTGTTTTGAGGGCTTGGGCGCATCAGAATCAGGCCTTGTCAGTTTCAGTACCGAAGACGATGGCGTCTGAGTGGAAGCTGGTTTCGTCGGCTTCGAGGCGTCGGACGCTGGCTTCATACCTTAGTCTTTAAAAGTTGACGGTTTCGGAGCCGAGACTTCTTTCGGTTTCGGTGCCGAGGGAGCTTGTGGGATCGGCACGTGCGGCTTGCTCGGTACGGAGCTACCGGAAGCCTTAATTACTTTCTTCGGAGCCAGGCTCGATGGTGGGGCTTTGGAAGTGTTTTTTCGGTCGCGACTGGGACCCGTAGGCGGAGTGTTGACCTTTGCCTTCGATCTGGGTGCTGTGTGTGGTGCAGGGGTACTCACGTGCTGCCCCGATGGTATGGAGTTGTCTGAGTCGTCTGCCTCTGATACTATTTGGAGATCATCGGAATCTTCTTCGGGAACGAGCGGAACCTCCTCATCGAAGCTACCAGCCACTGGTTCCGGAGCTCATCTCTGCATGTCGTGTCGACGGGCCCTCCGATCTCGGATGGTTTTCTTGGATCAAAAGGACGCACAGGCTGTACAGCTGGATTCGTCGTGGTCTGGTGATAAGCACAGGTTGCAGACCTCGTGGTGGTCACAGTGTGGAAACTTTGCTCCACACTCGGGGCTTCTCTTGAATGGCGTCCTTTCCATGAGGTGTAGGCCTCACGGCGTGGATACGCCCAACAGCCCGTGTCGACGACCGGAATCGAGCTGATGGAGTCGAAAACGATGTAAGTTGATATCGAAGGTAGTTTGGTAAAGTTTTAATACTTTTTTTGCGCTTTGAAGTGCTTGAAAAGTCTATTTCTAGCCGGAGCGGAAAAAGTTCATCCGAACCCAGTGGCGGAAAAAAACAATCTAAGGATGGAGCCGATGCCCATGCGCATTATCGTCCAAGGGAGGAGTCACCTATCTCGTGACTACAAAAGACTTCTTCCAAGACGACAACATCATGCAATCATCTGAGCCCAACACCAGGTGGCGATCTAATGCTAAGTGTAGTATCTGCAGCTCATATGCCTCGAACATAAAGTTCTTAAAGAGAATGTTTTGGGTGTTGTCCATAAGTAAAAGGTATGAGCAGGCAAAGGAAGAGATGCAGCTCTGAAGCGAAGTCATGCAGAGAATGAAGAGGAGTGGGTTGAGGACTGAGCTAAGAGGTAGACCTCTACTGGGATGCTGGTAGAATGAGAGTTGAAGGAAAAGGCATATTAAAAGAAAGCAAGTGAATCAGGAGGAATGCAGTAGTTTTCCATTGAGAGTGACAACTAAGGATGGGTGGTGGGGAGGAGAGTGACTAGCCAAGCTGCTCGGTCAGGCATGCCCTTAGAGAGCTCCAGTCCAGCTCCCCACTTCTTAGATCCGACCATAATTCTGGTTGTCAGCATCTGTTAGTGCTCCTGTTGCACTCCGCCCTGTAGCTGAATAGCCCATGCCTGGACTGAGGGCTCTGTCAGCCCTGTTCTGCCCCGGATCTCCCAGCGGAGAGTTAATTGCGTCCGGCGGGTGGGGCTTCTTCGCAATGCTGTGGAGTCTTGGGCCGTCGGCGACTGGTGAACACAGCGACTTGCAAGGAGTGAGAACCTTGCATGTGCAACATGCACTGCTTTGGGGGTACAGATCACAGAGGCTGGGAGAAGCTGCATGTGTAGTTCGGCCGGCCCAAGCGGCCTACCGGGGGACAGGGTAGTGTTTTCTGTGCATTGAATAGGGGGCACGATAGAGGCTGGTGAGGACTGCAGGCACGGCTAATTGGTGCTGTGGGCCCCAAGTGCCAGAGTGGAGGTCCTATGTGGAAGCTTTTGGGGGTGAGCACCCTCATTCACAGACTGCATTATCGGCAGACGATGGGGTGGGCTGCGGAAACTGTTAAACCCAGGGATAGGGGTGCACCCCTGACGAGGTAATTTCTGTGCTGGGTGAGTGGGCCAGGAGAAAACTAGTAGAGGGCAGGGGCGGCAGCCTTGTCCCATGGCCTGTAATGGCCTAGAGGAGCCCTTCCTCCGTTGAGCCCGTATTTTGTGGAGTTGCGTCCTTGCCTGGCTTGTTGTGCCTGGAACACTGAATGGAGA
The DNA here is from genome assembly GCF_964263255.1 of Lissotriton vulgaris. Classification (NCBI taxonomy): domain Eukaryota; kingdom Metazoa; phylum Chordata; class Amphibia; order Caudata; family Salamandridae; genus Lissotriton; species Lissotriton vulgaris. The sequence continues at coordinate 1,388,619,947 of NC_141694.1, read as the reverse complement.
CCATCTGAAAGGCGCCTTCAGAAGTTCCGTCCGGACCCTGAAGGGGGCTGGGCTGTCCTGACGGTGTGGGTTGGGAGAGATTTGTGCTCACCCTGTTGGTGGGAACTAGCACTTCTCATGTGGTGAGGCAGCAGTGCTGTCTGAAAGCCTGGATTCTACACTTGCAGCAATGCGACGTACCAGGACCCAGGAGGTCTACTCTAGGAATGACTGGTGCAAGGGTGCCCCTGGGGGAGGATAGCTGCGGCCCGGAGGAGGTATGCCTTGACGTGGCTGCCTGAATTTACTGTGATGCTCCTGAGGGTGTAGAGCTGCTGCATGCCTGGATGGATCACGAAATGCAGACTTCCATTTAGACGCCATACAAAGCTCTACAGCCTGAGTAACTTTGATGAACTGGTCTGTCAAACTCTATTCTTTGAGTCACCGTTAAATGGTCATTTGACTGGTGAACACCTAACTCTAAATCGTATGTGCAAACATATAAATTGGAGCACTTACATGCGGACACTACATCAGTTTCTGGACCATTGTACAACAAGTGAACATATTTTCATCTTGAAGACCTAGCAGTATAAATTAAAGACAGAACACCATTATATCAGATTTTAACTGCTAGATTGACCTTATCCATCGTGGTAACCCATGAATAAGGCTCCCGGTTTTCCGTTTAAACGGATTTTTACATATAAATACAGACGGAAAAATATTTCTTTTTCCGTCTGTATTTATACATAGAAACGGAATAATACGACCAAATTGGATTCTCAGAATTGTTCGATCTGTGCTGCAGCCCAGGGATGTCTCCCCACGCCCCTCGTCCTGATTACCCTGTATGCCTGCCCAATTTAACACCTGCTGGGGCCATTAATCTTTGTTAGGCGCGGGAAAACATTTCCTAAGAGCTCTTGCCTCTGACCTGCCCCCACTGCCCTGATGACGTGCCTGTTACATTCTTTTAGCAAATCAGCTGATCACTCATCAGCTCTGCAGCTCCAGCTCTGTAGTGAGCGCAGCAGTCTGTTTTAAGTCACAGTAAAGTGAAAAGGTAGGGGTGGAGGTGAACTTGTATTTCACGGTTTGCACCTCTACGCAGTTCAACTTTAAGGAGGCGGGGGGTGGTGTTAGCAGCGCGAGTACTTCCAGCAAATGTAGGATTGGCAGAAATTAATGTGACCCAAAAAGTTCAGAAAGTCCGGTGGCATTAACACATTAGGGAAATTAGGCAGCATTCCCTTCGGGATACCTTCAGGCCTTAAATTGAAATTCTAAATGTGTTTATTATGGCCTGTGAGAGTGTTTTCAATATTGTAACACAGCAGCAGCTGACACTAATATTACTGCAAGTAAACTCTGCAACACCTTCCCATTTCACATATGCAGGTCCTGTTTTGATCGAATAGAAAAGTTTTTTGTGAAAGTTGTATGAAACATACACAACATTGGTCTTCCAAATGTCTGTTAGACTCTCACACATTGTATTGTGTTTATGTATATATGCTCCAAATTAAATATAGCCAAACCTATAAAAAACTGTGTGCACTGCCTATTTAAATAAATGTGGAAAAATACTAGTTGCAGCGTCCTTTTTTGTTTGCGACAAAAATAAATGCGGATATATACAGATAAAATGACAAAAAAATAAATATGGATAAATACAGACGGAAATGTTAAAAAAATAAATACCATAAAACCGGGAGCCCTACCCATGACATAAGGTTAGTGAATGTTGCGACGGTCCGCTGATGAAGGCACCCCAGTCGAAACGCACGTAGTGTATTTTAACCTACTGTCAGCCTTCTCTTCCTTTTAAATATATGCATTGTATAAGGTAAAAGGAAATCTATAAATGTGAAATGAAAAAATATCGCTTTTCATGAACACAATGTTGGACAATGTATGAAAATGTATTGATGGTTTTAATAATATAAATTATTTACTAATATTTTATAATGGACTAAATGGAATAAAAAATATTTTTTGTATCAAAATACACAAGTATCATGTTTAATGCTTATAAACATTGCAAACTTACCTGCATAATGTAATTATTGCTTTGCCCGTATAATCTTTCTATTGTGTACACTTGCTTAGGTTTTTTCCCCCTTTTTTGCTACTTAATCCCTAAATCTAGCAAGAATATCTTGTATGTAACGGCCCCTTCTTTCAAAACTTCTAGACTTCCTGATCTTATCAGGGAGTAAATGGTTTCTGGCAACCACTGAACATGACAACCCTGATCCCTCAGGTATGGTGGAAACAGTACAGAACCTTTCGCTGTGTCACTTGTGCTCACTTTTTTTTAGAGAAGTATACAGAGAATACACAGTGGGACGATTTCAATAGGTTTATTGAACCAACATTATTCTTGTATAAAATACATGTGCTGCAATGATTAGCATACAGAAGCGGGATTACAAGCACCAAAAGCGTAAATTGTAGATACACTTCTACCCTGGTGCTAAAACAGTGTATATATGCAGGCATATAAAACAAGGCAATAATCTGGCATATTCCTACTATGCAAACCTTACTCTATGTGTACCTAGAAGTGTGGAGCCAAGAACACCCCTCCCTGCCACCTCAGCCCACCCTCCCTCCCCCCACCTTAAGGGACGATCCAACCTCATTACCTGATGGGACAGAATGAAGGACCCCGTCCTGGTCAACCACTGGACACACCTCACGAGATGCCAGACCACTGTGTGGTGAAGTCTCCGCATGCAGGGACCCTTGGTGTCAGCAGAAGTGCCTCCTCCACTAATCTATTGGGATGCTTATCTTTTATAATAGCAAGCAGCCTTACGATGTGCGTATAGATTAGTGATGTTCTGGATATGTAGATAGCCCTGTCGCCCCGTGGATAAAGACAGACATGACATTTGTACATAGTGCGAAAAGAGACCTTGTACATGATGTTCAGGGCATTGTGATAATGTTGTAACAAGCTAAATGTGAAAAACAAGTTCAGTTTCAGGGAAACTAATCCAACACTGTCGTGCATACAAATATGAGGAAAAGGTCCCAGCTGAAATGTCTTAACTCGGGAATATAACATACCGCAACTCTGCTCTTTCTCCGCAAGCGTCAACTGACGCCTTTCTAGCGTCCTTACCGATCACGAGGCTGGGTGACACAGAGGCATGGGACTCGGATGAGACCCTAACGTTGGACGAGTTTTGTACTGCTCTGGGGCAGCTACGGGGGCGCAAGGTGCCGGGATGCGATGGTTTCCCTGCAGAGTTCTCTCAGTCCTTTTCATCATTGCTTGAGGCTAGAGTGAGGGGCTTGCTTCCGGAATCGGTGCCCGGGATGTCCCTGTTGGATCCTTCGGCATATGGGCCACTTACTATGATCATTACAGGCACCAAAATACGTTATAATGTGTTGGCCCTTTGTCTGCGCCCGGATGTTGCACCGCTTATCCATGCAGATCAATGCAGGCTCACGCCTGGCCGCAGTACCTCCATGAACCAGCGGCGCTTGATGCATGTATTACATGAGGTGGAGGGTCGCGATGAAGAGTTGGCTGTGTTGTGAATAGAAATAGCTAAAGCTTTTGATATGGTTTGGTGGCAATATCTTATGCAGATGTTGGAGGTTATGGGTTTAGACCCCACTTCTGCACCTGGGTACGTCTATTGTAAACAAAGCCCACCAACTGGGGTCAGGTGAGACAAAGCTGCTCTGCGCTCTGGGAGGTGGAGAGAGGCACGCAACAGGGAAGTCCATTGCCCCCCTCCCTCTTTGCCATTGCATTGGATCCAACTAGCGGTTCAGATCCAGCAGCAGATGGCAGAGGGGGGGAATGTTGTGATGGGAGGGTCACTCATTTGGTTTCCTTATATGCCGACAATATGCTTTTTTACCTGTTGCTCAGCTGCAGTATCTGGCCATCCTGTTGTCGTCTCTCACTTTCTCTCAGGAGTGGGGTAAGGGACGAGCCCTTTGGGACTCCACATGAAGTCGCGAGCTTAGGAGCAGTAAAAGAGGCAAGACGAACAGCTTGGGTTCTGCCCTCAAGGAAGGATTTAATCCAATTGTAGGCAGAACCCAGTATGCCGGCCAGCTCGACACAGTCCAACAAGATTTTATAGTCGACCGTGTCGAAAGCGGCCGGCAGGTCTAGTAGCACCAACGCCTGAGAGTCACCTTTGTCGGTATTGGCTCTCATAGTATCCAGCATAGCCAGAATCACAGTCTCAGTAGAGTGGGTGGGTCGAAAGCCTGCCCGGCTCTAAATATTCTGTCTGTTCGATGAAGTTGGATAGGCTCTTAGTCACATGAGCCTCTAAGATCTTGGCCAGGAAAGGGAGGAGAGATACAGGCCGATAATTAGAGGGGTTCACAGGATCAGCCCCCATTTTTTTGAGTAGGGCGACGACTATAGCATTCTTGAAAGCAGAAGGGCCCTGCCCTGCGTGAGTGACTCATTAAGAAAGGGTAACACGCTGTGAGGTAGGTCGGAAAGGACGTCTCTCATGATATGGGGGGGCAGCAGTCTTTAGGGGAGCCGGATTTGACACGAGTCAGTAGGACTGAAAAGGTCGAAAGGCAGATGATGGGAAAATGATCCAGAGTGGATACATTAATTATCAGGTTATCCAGGGATTCCCTATGCAATGTGATGGGAATGCTGGCTTTGATGGTAGAGATCTTCTCCAGGAAAAAGTTGTTCAGGGAATCACATAGGTCTTGAGTGGGTGACTGTTTGGGAAGGGTCCTCTCGGAGTTACATAGGTCATTAACAATTGAGAAGATTTCCTTTGACTTATTCTGGGCGTCTAATATTCTTTGTAAAAAGTAGCTGCTTTAGCTCCCAGAATGCCAGTTTTATATTCTTTACGGGCTAATGAAAACTGGTGTTTGTCTTCCGGGCAATAGCGTGATCTCCATTTCCTTTCTTTTTGGCAGAGCTCAAGTTTCTGTTTTTTTAGCTCAGCAGAGAACAATTTTTGGGAGTCAGAATGACGAGCACGGGTGAACTTAGTAAGTGGGGCGTGAATATTACAGGCCGACAGTAACCAAGTAGAGATATTCGCTTCCATAGAGTTGACATCTGAATTGAAGGTGGGTACTGAACTTGCCATTGTGTCCGCGAAAGCTTGTTTATCTAAAGCCCTCCATTTTCTGGTCACTCCGCCCTCAAATGTGAGGATCTTAGACTTGGGAAGCATTATGACATTGAATTGTATTAACAGGTGCTTTTATAGGCCACGCATTGGGATAGGGTTAGACAGTCTGCTGCCTATGGCCTGTAGACAGGAGATTGCGGGGAGGTCTATAGACTAGCAGGTGGAAAAACCCAAGACTTCAGTTTCCTGCGAAAAGTCATTTCAACTGGCTCAGTTCTTATTTCAGCTGGTAAAGTGTTCCATTGTTCTGCTGCTAGGAATCTAAAAGAACGGCCACCCAGCCTAGCCTTTCTGATTCTTGGAATCCCAGCTAGTGCTTTACCCTTAGATCTTAGGTATGTGAGTTGCTATCAGGGTTTGACGGTAAAGTGGCCCTTTCTGCGCAGAATGCGGTGACAGTGGCATATTGCTGTAAACAATATTTTCTTTGCGACTGGTAGCCAGTGCAGTCTGGCTAAGGCTTTTGATATGGATGCTCTTACGGGGAGGTTCAGCACTAGGCGGGCTGCTGCATTTACTTTAGATTGCAGCTTCATTATTCCTTTTTTCGCTGCGCCTAGATACAATACATTTCGTAGTTAATTTGAGAGGTGGCCACGGCATGTACTATTGTTTTTCTGGAGCTGACAGGCAATACATCCAGGACCTTTCTCAGGACCTTTAGAGTTCCGAAGCATTTACCTGTGACTCTCCGTATTTGACTCTCAAATGTCAGCTTTGAGTCGAGCCAGAATCCCAAATTGTTTACTTCAGTTTTAGGAGTTGGCAGCTGTCCCAATGAAATAGGCCGCCATGCTGATGACCAGAAGGATGGGGCTTTTCCTACAATCATCACCTCCGTTTTGCTACCATTAAGTTTCAAGCAGTGATTCAACATCCATGTAGTTACCTCTTCCATGCATTGTGAGAATTGGTGGGTAGCCAGCCCCAGGTTTTGGTACAGTGTAAAAATAAGCTGAGTATCGTCAGCATAGGATACGATAGACACCTTGTGCCCCTCCACTATAGTAGCAAGTGGTCCCATATATAAGTTAAACAACGTGGGACTAAGTATTGAGCCCTGTGGAACTCCCTGGGGTAGGGGAAAGCTCTTGGACGTATAAGTGTCTTGTGTAAACTGGAAACCTCGGGCAACAAGAAGGACATCATCCATCGTAGAGCCCTGTCCCCTGGCTCCACATAACTTAATCTTTGGCGGAGGAGGCCATGTGACACACTGCTTTTCCGTGGGAACATAATATTAAAAGTGTCCTGGTGGGGCACCGTGCGCTAGTGACTTGGTCTTCTGGGATCTCCCAGCCCTTAGAATATTGGTGGCATCCGTAGACTTGCCTGCCGGGAGGGCGGGTGTTTGTGAAATGTTGGGGGACCTTTTCCCTAATGAGGAATTTGTTGCATTTGAGGCAGCACAGAAGAGCTTTGGTGCAGGGTCAAGCCAAATTTTACAGCATGTGGGTACAGCGGCTATTGTGCAGAATATGTGGCTCTTGTTTGGGGTCCTGACTATTTCACTTACTTTTAGGTGTCTGTTCGAGTTTGGCAGGAGCCGCACCTTGATAACACACTGTTATGGGGCCTTGATGAAGGACATTAGGAGAAATCAGTTCCTGAACCATGGGGCCTGTGTGGAGGACCTGGGGATTCTGACTGACAATGTCTTGTGGCACCGGATGTTTGCACTGTTGAAGACAGTGTTGAGTAACGCACAATTCAAACTCCAGTATTTCCATTTCCTTCATCGTACATACGTCACACAGGTGTTGATGCACAGGAAAGATCCTGGTAAGAGTGATTTATTTCATACCCCAATGGCTTCCTTACACCACTTGACCAGGCATGCCCTGAAGTGGATGACTATTATGGGAATGTTGAGACCCATGTGAGGACCATGGTGGGGATTTCTGTAGAGGTGGACCCTATGATAAGTTTGTTGGAGAATGTATGGCGCCCAAGTAGACAAAAAATGGCCTTTAAATAGTTGCACCTGATGCTGTTATCAGCCAAGAGATGGGTAGCAATTACCTGGATGGTACAAGATGGAGTGAGGAACGATGGGTTGCAGATGTGGCTGAACAGGCCACGGCTGAGGAGGTGCCGACATGATGAGAGGGTGCAAGAGGACATTGAGGTCTAGGTGGGATTATTGGATCGGTTCATGCGTCTTGAGGGGGAACTGGTCCTAGTATGTTGGTGGTGAGAGTTGGGAGTCAGGGAAAGAGTGAGGGTGGGATGGTACTATAATGCAGCTGTACTGATGTATACCGGACTTATCAACTTGGTGATACTACTATGAAACGTTAACCTTCACCGTGACGCGATGGATTGTGGCGAGAAATTTGGTACCGGTTGGTGCCGCTTTGTTGTTTGCGAAAAAAATCAATAAAATATGTCTTAAAAAAAAAAAAAGAAAAAAGCATTCCAAAGGGGGAATTGAGATCTTGGAAAACATGGCAGTAGAGAAGGTTTCGGTTGAGAGTGGTTTCCGGAATTCTGAATGTGGGGGAGGGGGGCGTGGGGGAGGTGTGGAGTGACTGGGTGGGGGTGTCAAGAAGTGGCAGATTGGAAAACGAAGCCAGCTGATTTCAATTGTTTTAGGAAGAAGGGGAATACATAGCATGAGCAGCTTTTCTTAAAATGTCCACAGATTACACCCTCACTTCCCCATACAAGGACTTACTAGCAAGGTTTAGCAAAAGAAAGTTAAGTACCAAAGAAGAGTGTTTAGTTGGAGGTGAGTGCACGATGTTGTGGCTCCTTTCAGAGTGGGAAAGAGGTTTGCCGGGCAGACAGGGGGAGCATACAGAGGCCAAGTGGGGTGAGAAGGAAGGGGGTGTGAGAAGAGTATGAGCTGAGAGGAGGAGTGGTGTTGAGCGTGGAGGAGAGGTAGGGTTCTATGACATACTTGAGTGAGAAGATATAGGATGAAGTCCTGATAGAATGTATACTTTGTTTGGTTTAGGGCAGCAGCGAGATCTGAAAGGGAGTCCATATAAGATTTAAGCTGGGGAAAGGTGCAGGAATTCACCACTTATTCAAGGGGAGTGGGTGTATTGCAACTTTTAAGTTGTGGATGATGGCAGAGACAGAGGGTTGCAGGTGAGGGACTGGAGGTTAGGAAGGGGGTTCAATGCATTGAATGGCAATTTCAGGGTTCATAAAATGAATCAAAGATACAAGAAAGTGGCCAGACCGAGATGTGATAAATCTCGGTCTGGTTTGGTGCAAATTTGAACTTGCTAACAGGTGGAATTAGATTCAGATGACCGTGAGGAACATGTGAATAAAGGCCTGGCTGTATGGGGTGGGTCACAAGTGGGTAAAAATTGAAGGAGTCTGGTAAGGGGTGAAGATGGGAGTTGTTTTCTAGGGATATGAAAGGAAATGGATGATGGTATGAGCATAATTAGGGAAGACGTTGGCAAAGAGGACCTCTTTCTGGTAGGGTTTAGATTCAAAATTGAAAAATGGCAAGCAGCTTGAGGTGGGAGGATATCCAAACTGGACCATGTGTTGTTTGTAAATCATAAAACAAAAACACAATGTAATGGGCAGTGAATGAATGACTCTTAGGGAGGAGGTGGAAGAGGCCAGGATAATGAGGAACAGGGCCCATGGAGGCCTGAGTATCCAAAGCGGCTGGACATATAGCAGTGGGTGAGGTACAAGAGTAAGATGAGAGCAAAGGTAGAATGGGGGAGGTGGAGATGTAAAAGCATGGCCCAAAACTGGAACATGGGTTTTGACCCAGAGGTCTGAGGGGGGAGGGTTTAACAAGTTCCAAAGCGGTCTAATAGTTACATACTTCCAAATCAATGTCTGCACAGCACTGCAATTGGGACTTGGCGAAACCTCTGTAGTTTTTTTTGGTGCAGGCAGGTCTCCCACTGTAGAGGTGAAAGGCAACTAAGATCAAAACAAGGGCATTTCTCTAGCTCCAAATAACTCAAAGATTATTGGACAGGTCAGGCAAGAAACAGGTTGTTGAAAATCAATGTACACTGAAAAAACATACTTTCTATTTACAAACCAAAATGAGATCAGGTTCCTAAATATGTGGCAGGTTTTCTGTATGGTACTTACTTTGTCATGTGTATAATCTGAAAACACTGCATGTATCTTCTGAGTGGCAAGCCTTTCAACAAGAAGAAAAAGGGAAAAGAACTATGAAGCTAAAAGGATAAACATAAGACATGAAAACCTAACACTGCACAATTATCAAGTAGGAAAATGCATCATAAGAGAATATTGTCACATTGAAGTTTTATACATCTGACATAAAAGTGGCTAGTTGTGTAAATGTGGTCCGGACAAAATTGAAACCTTATATTCACATATGTATCTCTTTAAATATGGTGATATGCAAGTATTAAAATATCTATGGCGTGATTATGTGCTTCCTATGTGATGTGTTATGTATTTTTTTTTAAGTTATGTGTTCTTATTGTCAACTGTTTTCTCATATGTGTTGCACTTAAAACATTAGAAGAGTATTTTGGTAGATTACCTCGTCACTCTACTAAGCTGTAGATTTTGCTCAGTCTGCCTCTAAAATACTAATTACCCTTTGTAGGAAAGTGCTCCTTATTTGACATGGTCACCCCCACTTTTTGCCTGGTATCTGAAGAAATTTTGACTGAAGTGCACTGGGTTTCTGCTAACCAGGCCCCCAGTGCCAATGCTCTTTCCCTAAAACGAGGTAACTGTTAAATTGTTCCCTAATTAGCAAGACCGTTAGCACCTCTGTCAGTCCCTAGTAAATGATACCCCTGATACCCAAGGCATGGATGCTAAAGAGGGCCCCTAAGGGCTTCAGCATGTATTGTGCAAACCTAAGGAACCCACCCCACCAAACTCAAGCAGACTGCCATTGCTGGCTCAATGAAATGGTGCAGATAAATGTGGAAACACAACATGGCACACACCCTGTGTGCCATGCCCACAGACACTGCATGAAAAATATGCAAGTCACCCCTCCAGCAGGCCTTATAGCCCAAAGGCAGGGTGCATTATATTACATGCAAAGTCATATCTGCCTGAGCAGATATGCCCCTGTGCGGTCTAGTTCAATTAGTAGATATAAGTACTGGTCATCACGAGTTCCCCAGCTATAGGATGGCTTCACTGAAACCTATGGTGTTTGGTGTCAAACACCTTGTCTAATAAATCCACACTGATGCCAGTATTGGATTTATTAAAACATGCAGCCAGAGGGCACCTTAGAGGTGCCTCCCTGAAAACATTAAGCCTCTTAGTGTGCTGGCTGACTGCTGTCTACCAGCCTGCCACCACAGACAAGTTTCTGGCTGCCTGTAGGTGACAGCCAGCGCTCTCAGAGGTCAGAAACAATGCCTGCTCTGGCAGGAGGAATTACACCTCCTCCAGCAGGATGTCTAGTGATTCAGCATATCAAGATCAGGGGCTTCAAAGACCCTTCCGCCTTTGATATCTGACTCTGGCTTTCCCTAAATCCCTGCCCTCAGGCCCATCTGGCATCAGGACAGGTGGAAAATTAGGTATGCAAGTAGGCATGTTGCACTACCAGGCTAGTCACACCCCTAAGGTTGGCTGCCTGATGTGCTCAAAGCAGGAAGGGTCCCACCTTCTTGATTTTGGTGGAATTAGGAACTTTGGGACAGGGTTATGCCCACTCCACATAGGAAGTGGTCAAGTGGTCATATAGGGGTTGTACTGACTCCAAGGGTAAGAAGTCCATTGGCTATTATCCTTCACTCCCCTCCATGCCCCAAAATGTAGTATTTAGGTGGTCCCCTGACACCAGGAACTCAAATTCACCTGACAAAGAAGAAGCACAAAGAAGAGCCAAAGAAGTGAGAAATGTGGACTGCCGCTGGACTCTGGCACCAAACCTTGCCTGCCTGCTCCTGTCCAGAACATTGCAAAAACCTGACTTGTCCTGGAGCTGTGCATCCTCTAAAAGCCTCTGAAGGCCACCAGCACTTCAGCAATCCGTCAGCATCTCTGTGGAAATAAAGGAGCCAATTCCTTGCAGCCTGCAGGCACCAACCACAAATTCCAGTTCATGGAACTGCTGACCACCGGGCCCACCATTGCAGCAGCTGCCTAGGAGGAGGTTACCAAGCTCCTAGAGGTCAGATCCATCTGCCTCCCCAAGTTTGGAGACGCCATGACCCCTTGGAGCAGTCCAATCCAGACTCAGTCACCACAAAGACCAGCCAGCCGCTGAGGGATGCCAGCATTGCAGAGGCCAGCACAGAGAGTAGCCCAGCTGTCCTGTTTTGTCCTCCTCTGCAGGATAACTGTGAGTGCCTTGGACAAACAGGAACTGCCGACCAAAACCCTCTGCACTTTAGCTCCCTGGCCCAGGTCCACAAACAATGACTGCACTCTCCTGCTCCCAAGACCCTCACAAACGGAGCCCCTTGTTGGGAGCTCCCGGTTTTGTCTCCAATGCCCTCTCTGAAGCTTGTTTCTAGGTGGGCCCTCTTTTATGCCTACTCTGTAGCACGCTTGGATACTAACCCGTCCAGCACCTTTGCACCCGGACACTCCAGGCCAGGTAAACCCGAACTGCAGGTAGATCTTGTGACCTTGACCCTCTAGCACCTTAAGTCCTACAGGGGACACTCTGAAATACGATTTCAAATACTTGTATACAGTATAAGTTTCTTTCTCCTTACGCAATCATTATCACGTACAAACGTATTTGTGTAACATGTTTTCTTAACTGTAACAATTGGTAACTCAAAAAGTACCTACCAAATCACGAAGTTCTTAGTGTTTAAAAATATATTTAAAATACCTGTTATTTCTTGTTTCTTCTTAAGTGTGTAGCTCATTTATTGACTAGGAGTGTTCAACAAATGCTTAATACTACCCTCTGATAAGGCTAAACTGCTCGCCCACACTACCACAAAAGAGCGCATTTGGGATTATTAATTTAAGCCCTGTAAACTAAAAAGGGTTGTCTGGACTTTCTACATAGTGTACCTTTTTTTGGTACAATACATAAAAAGTCAGCTTCCTACACCCTTAATTAACTTAATATTTTAATCTGAAAATTGTCCACTCCCATACAGATCTACCTTAAGCACGGATATATATTTGTACACCAATTGCTCATTATACAAGACACTGCCACCCACCACCGAACCTCAGATGAAAGAGGGGATGATACTCAGAACACATTTGTTGGATAAGTTGGACCCCAGTCTGCCTCTGCTTGTGCCGGAATGCTATGCTGAGGGCTAAAGAAACAACATATTGCCCACAGGCTAACCATGACAAACCTTCCAGGTAAATACATTAAAACAAATGTTTGTGTTAGTGCAATTTTGTTTTGTTCAAAAAGATAAATACACAACTAGAACAATGCATATTGGCACCAACCAGGTCAATGTGACTTTACTACTAGAAAGCCATTGGAAGTGACAGTATAATATACTCCTTAAAGGTAGCTTCATTATTACCCAGTAACACAACAGTCTTGACTGTTACTAAGCTATATATATATATAAAGAACAAAACTGAATTGGCTTAATTTGTTCAAGGCTACGTCATACAGCATAGTCTTCCATCCATTGCGTCATTATCACTGGTTCGAAGTAAAATGGTGAAGAGAGAATGGTAGAGGATTCAAACAAAACAAGCCCGTGCACGTAATCCACATGGAAGCCTTTCTTCTGCAACAGGTATACATTTCCACTTAATGACGGCCTTGTCAGACTTACTATAAGATTAGGACTCCTTGACAGAGCCAGTCCTGTCCTGTGTGTCGATTTGCTTACATTTAGACAGCTCTCCCACATTCTAGGTGTCACAGATGCAAAAGAAATGAAATGTATAAACAGTGAAATGCCCCACTGTCACTTTCTTTTGAATAGTGTGACACAAGAGAAAAGTACATTGTGTCTTCACAACTACACTTATTTCCTGAACAAATGTTAAAGCTTTAATTATAATAAACATGAATGCCTCCTTGCCCTTTAACAGCCATATATAGCACTGGTGCAACCTATGTTGGTCCCTTTCATCACAGTGCTGCACCTTCTGGCAAACTATCAGCCAACTTTATTCTAATGAAGGCTTCAGAATATGATCTGGCTAAAGCTTGAGTGTGAAGTGTTCTGCAGAAATCTACACTGTTAAAAGATCAGGTTTTGTGCAAATTGATTCAAGTACAATTTACCAAATAATTTCCAGTCGGACCTGTGAACATCTCACAGTGGCATTACTGACGTTTCAATGCGTATTGCTTGTGGCCACAGCTCCACGCTTGGCATTGTTCAGCCTAATGCACATCATCTGGTACTAAACTGTCAGCGACAAGACAGCATATAGCAGATCACCACCTTTCTGGCATAACATATGTGGTCCACCTGTTTTACTCTCCTTCATCTCTTCTCATCTATTTGCGTTTGTGTGGTTACTATGTCTGAGGGATTTGCAAAGACAATCACCATTTGAAATGATCAATGTACTATTGTCTTCATCTTTTACTTCTGTTATGCTTACACTACCTACCATCATCCATGTTACTTTGACACTGTCTTGGTTGTAAAAAGGTTTCCATTTCTCTGCTTTTTCCGATTAGGATCTTGACAACTAGGTCTGGTGTGTGAATCTAAAACAGATTCTTTGGGGGTGTTCCTTTGTAACCCTGTATTTCTGGATGGCACAACTGAACGTGCCTTAGTTTTCCTTCAGGAATTAGCATGTTTTGAATCCGATTACTGATTGCAAGGCTTTGTGTGATGAAAGATGAGAAGGATTCCGCAGGTGCCACACTTTTATGGTTACATTTCGAATGGGGTCTGTCCAGTGGATGGTATGTATGCTTTCATTCAGGAAGTGTTTGAGTGTCAGAGCAGCTGAGTCTATGATGTCATTACAGGCTGGTTCGGACTGAAACTTCTGTGTGAAAGGAAAAGAGTCGAGAAAGAAGGCAACTGAGATGAAGACCGGGAAGGAGCGGTCCATCCAAGTTTCCTAGATAGTCTTTATTCCTAAAGTTTCATGGTAGATTTTGATACAAACATCCACCTGCTACCCATCCCATTTTAGCAATGAGAGCCGTTCCAAGATGCTGAACTTTTAAACTTGATTTGGTAGCTCTTTACCCTTACGTATACATGGTAGCGTGCAAAGAACCCTTCAATAACAGGAATGCAGCTGAAGTATCACCAATCTAAATTAATTTCATAGAAGATTACCACAAGACACTGACGAGGCAACATGTATGCCATGGAGGTGGATGTAATCCCTGGTACTAACTTTGAGGCACTGTGCAAACCAGCGCGCCGTGAGGGGAACGGCTTGGAGCCCTCACACGAGCACCAGCACCCAGGGGACATTCCGGTCGGCACGGGAGCAGCGGGAACCACATCCCCCAGCTGCCCCGGCCGGCGCAGGACGAGTGACGCCACCACAGCACCCGGAGGCGCTACAAACGCAGAGGGGAGCCTCCCGCCCGCGGGACGCGCGCGGGCGACGCCGGGCGGCGCCCGGGCAGAGGGCGGGCCGTCTGTGGCCGTCTAGGGACGAAGAGGGACGGGACGGTCACCCCCCTAAAGCCCTACCTACAACATGGGTAAGCGGAAACTCCAAACATCTATCACTGGTGGTGCGGGTAAATCAAAAGTTCCACGGAATGCTCCATCCTCTGCCAGCATTATGTCCTATTTAACATCTGCTGTAGGGAAATTGAACCAGGAGATTGCAGCAACTGAGCGTGAACTGGGGCTAGACACACCTCTCTTGGATCACCAGGTGCCCCCTTTGTCTGGGACACAATCCATACCTTTGGAGCCCTCTGTCCAGATCATTACTGCTAAAGACCAGGCATCACTACCCCTATGTACTGCTATAATCCCTGATGAACCTAATTTGTTGGGCGCATCAGACCATCATAGTTGTACACAAGATCCTGAACCCCCAGTTGTTAAGCGTACCAAAAGGGGCCTAAGGAGAACAAAAAGGATCTCTACGCAGCATCTTGTCACATCACGTTATATGTCTAGGAGATTTGAAAAAGGCATAAGGGACATGGTGGAAAAATGTTTTTCTGATAAAATTGAGAGTACCCTTGTTCAGATCGCTAACGATATTGTGGAGACTTTAAAAGACTGTGTCTCGGAAATTGTGGGGAAATGTGAAAGGTTAAATATGTTGTTATGCCCTAAAGTACCTGCATGCCCAACCCCCATTCCTACGGCCATACCAGCCCTCAATGTCCACAATGAAACACCAATGGAGGGGATAGGGAGTGTTACTCCAATTGTTTCAATTCTCCCCTCACTTCCCCCTGTGCCACCATATTTAAATCGCGCCGCCAATTTGGCTGGGCCGACCGATCACCTGGTGAAGCCCCAAGTTGGGGATAAGGTGAACAATGTAGCTGGGAACATCATAGCTCGCCAAGGTGAACAGTCACAGGTGGAAAGAAGACCACGGGGGAAGACCCGTACTCACTTACCACCAGAGGCGACCCCCTTTGTTGCGGTCCTGGTAAATATCCCACATTTGAACCCAGGGGAGGAGGAGTCCCAGCGATCCTTGTTAGCAAATGTAAAAGCATGGTGTGATGAAAACTGCACAGGGCCAAGGGATATATCCACCCATATTACTATGGGAAGACGGGTTGACTGGTTGGGGTATACGGCAAAAAACCTTCCCGGTGATTGCATCATTGTAAATTTTAACAGCCCCCATGAGGCTGCTCGCCTACTTTGGGATGCAACGGACGTTAAGGTTGGAAGGATCCGAGCTGTACCACTTGGTTATTTTTACCCTCCGCCACCTATCCCTAAACTACCCCTAGGCAAGGAAAAGCAGCATGGTACCAGCAGAGGGGGTTCTGGACTGTCATCATGGGCTTTGCAAACACCTAACTTTACTCCTAGTCATATTGACCCCATCAGACCTACAAACCGGGCTACCTTAACACTAACAAACAGATTTACTGCCTTGTCTCATTTAGATGAAAATGACTGACTGTCTGGTTGTGTTGCTGATACAGACCAAACTCAACCCATTACCATCATTGATAGGGAAGGTGGGGAGACCGTTAAAATCGCAAGTTGGAATATTGCTGGTCTCCGTGCCAAGAGAGATGACGCTATATGGTTGGAACAACTAAGGGGCTATGAGGTGGTGGCTCTCCAGGAGACCTGGGATAGAGATTGTAACTTCTGGCTGGATGGGTATACTTCTTATTTTAAAGCTGCCCAAAGTTCCAGCTCAGGGAGAAATCGAGGTGGGCTCATGTTTCTAATCTCCGTCAAACACAGGGGAGTTGCGCAGATCATAAACACCACATCCCATAATCTCTTAGCCTGTGAAATAACCTTACCCAACAATGTTAAGATACTTTATGTTAACTTTTATAATGCACCTTATGGTACGCACTGCAATGAAAATATTAACGCACTAGCGAAATTTTTAATCACCTATAAGGAGAGTCAAACCACTTTTGTTCATTTAATTTTGCTTGGGGATTTTAATATACATTTGTGTCAGCATAACTGTCAGTACAGGGTGTACTCAGATATGGATTGTCTCCCCCACTCTCATTTTGAACACTCTATAAAGGGGGTTGCGTTAGAAGAACTACTGTCCGATATTGATTTATCTGAGCCTGAGTTTATCGACCCTAATGAACGGGTAGCTACTTACAGTGCAAGAGACGCAAACTATGTTATTGACTTCATATTTGTGTCCCCAGGTTTGCTACAAAATGTTATTTTTTATAATGCTGTACAAACTACTTTTAGCGACCATAACCTAGTAGTTATGGAATTAAGTAATAAAAATTTAGCGATACTTGCCACAATTACAAAGACTGCCCCCCATATGGATTTATCTGTGCAAGATCAGGGGAGGCGGGTCAAGTGGAGTAAAATTATCCCAGAGTATTTTTTCTCTGAACTTACCGAGATGGTGGGAGATGAAATTAACACCTGGCTGGACCCTCTTAGGTTTGGAGGTGACATTATTACCTCCTTCGAAATTATTTGCAAACAAATAAGCTCGAATCTAACATCTAAGACAAAACACAAGGAGCAAAAACTGCATGGGTGGTTTGACGCAAAATGCTCAAAGGCTCACAGAGACTTATTGACAGCATTAAAAAAGTCACCCCGGGACACCCAAGCAGTGGCCAGACTAAGGAAAAATTATAAATCTATTGTAGAGACACGCAAGAAAGAGATTAAGAACAATGCCTGGGACTCACTCTATGATAGGGCCACCCTGAGGGATAGTTCCAAATTTTGGGAAATCGTAAATACACCCTTGTTCAGTGAGAAGGAAAACTCCCCGCTGGAATTGAATATATCTGAAAAAGATTGGTTGAACCATTTCGAAAAAATATATGGGAGCAATCTCCAGATAGATCCATTTGTACCAACAGTAAGTGAACAATCAGGGCCACCTTTGCGGTTCACCATTAAAGAAGTCCTAAAGGCTATTGAGGACACAACTGCTCATAAGGCTCCGGGCCCAGATGGGGTTCCTGCAGATATGTATAAATCGAACCCTTCCATATGGTCAATTGTCCTCACAAATATTTTCAACATAGCCAGCATCGATAAAAGCAGATTGCCTACGACCTGGTCACGGTCTATAATAGTCCCTATTTTTAAGAAGGGTCAGAGGGGGGACGCAAGATGTTATAGGCCGATATCATTGTTGGATTCGTCCTTTAAAATACTATGACATCTTGTGTGATGCACAGTATGGATTTAGATCTGGCAGAGGAACTGAGGACCAGTGCCTCAACTTACACCTAATAGTCAGTAAATACACTATGGCCGCAGGGGGGTCAATCTATCTAGCGTTTATGGACCTGTCCACAGCTTTTGACCTAGTAAATAGGTCAAAGCTGTGGACCATGCTTTTGGATATGGGCCTAGACCAGGCATTGGTGTACTTCCTGGCTGACTTACATAGGGACCTGAAAGCGGCCATACGCATGTCACAAGATGGGAAGTGTACGGGTGATTTTAAGTCCGGGAGGGGAGTACGACTGGGGTGTATTTTGGCCCCAATGTTATTTTCTTTATATATTAATTCATTAAGTGCAAATTTGGCGGCGGCATCTGTAGACGTCCCGTGCATGGGGGGTACTAAATTACCAGTATTATTATATGCTGACGATACAGTGCTGCTGTCAAGGACCCCCATAGGTTTGCAACGCCTCCTAAACTCCTTTGGGAATTTTATGCAAAACCTGGAACTTGTAATCAATGTGGAGAAATCGCATGTGATGTTTGTGGGGAAAGGAAGGAATAACACCAAGACCCTCTCGTGCAATGGCTCAGTAATATCAAAAGTAAAAATCTTTACATATCTTGGTGTAGTGTTTGATGACCTGGGCAGTTGGGCCCCCCAAGTGGCCAATAAAAGAGTAGCAGTGAAAAAGTCATCGGCTGCAATACTTGGCTTTGCGAAAAGACTGGGTGGGAAACCTCCTGAGGCCATTTTGGCGATATATAGAGCCAAAACTATGGCCATAGCCAGGTATGGGGCAGCAATTTGGGGTTATAAAGATCTATCTCTGATTCAGAGAGAGGAAAATAAATTTCTGCGATCCCTCTTGGGTCTTCCCCAATCCACTTCATCTTTTGCGGTCCATGCAGAGTTGGGTATGGGTTATATTGCGGACATGTTAAACATGGCACCGCTCTTACTATGGATCAGAACTTGGCTTAACCCCAAACTTACCCTGAATCATAAAATTATTAAGGATTGTTTGGGGCGGGATAGAGTGGCTGATATTAAATGGTTGGCATACATCAAAACATCCACTGCACTCCTGGGCCGTCCGGAACTATATTCAAACCCGGAAAATTTGAATAAAGATGATATTAACTGGGTAAAACAAAATTTCATTAGGACCCGAGAAATGGATAGAGAGTCGACTGAGATCTCTAAACCGACAGTAAGATCACATTTTATGCTGATTAACTCAATGTCATTGCAACCGTATCTGACTGTTGTTACACGTCCTTATCATCGTTGGTTGCTAACTAAATTTAGATTTAATCAGGCACACTTTCTGTTGGGTAATTATGAGAACTGGTGCACGCCAATGGAAAATGCACCATGTGAATGTGATAATTTTTCCGATCAGGATTTGATACATTTTATCTTTTTCTGTCCCTTCTTTTTGGAAGGCAGGGTAAAGTATATCAAGCCTCTCTTGAGGGAAATGGGGTTCTTACAGCTGAAACCAGCATTGTTGTTTTTACAATTAATGGAAAATCATCGGGTGATGTTCTGTGTAGCCAATTTTCTGATTGCATCTATCCGTGCTAGACGGAAGAGACTCCATACGAGCCTAGATGGAGTTAATGTAAATGTTTGTCCTATACCTGGTAGTATGAACTAATTTCTAGGCTCTGGTCCAATCCACATAAATTTTTTATAAAGGAATATGAATTTTTTCCTGATAACAGTGTAATTTCTGTGTGCTAGGTCATCCTATATGTATTCGTTAATGAATTTTAAAATGCACAGTATTTTTATAGTTTTGTATGATGTTTTTATGTATTTGTATAGCATACTTTTATGATTTTTATTTAATCGAATAAAGTGTTTTTTGACTTGACTTGACTACTAACAATTAATGACAGCGGGAGTCTGAATTAATTTTCGCAATAGTTTAATTTCAGAAAAGTAAAGTCTTAACAGGTAAGGTGTCTTCAGTGTTAACAGTTCCAACCTGAAGCAAGATTCTCATTTGTCCACTGGAATATTGACTAAATGTGAACAATTTCTAAAATTACTAACGGAGTTAAGAGCACCCAAACTCTGGTGAAGCATTTGCTATCTCTTGGTAGGATGACGAATTACAAAGAGTTAAATTCAAAGTATGAACTTCAAACCAGACAGGGTTGCAGAAAACTAATATTGTTTTGGGACTTAAGTAACCTCTTCGGGTGATTATTGGCTGAAGGAAATGTAGAGTTTAAATTAAAGTGACTTTTGGTACAGAGGAAGGTTTAACTGGGTCCGACTTATGCCTTGATAAAGGTGCTAATTAAAACATAAAATTATTGCAAACCACTAAATGGTTTTGTGGCTCAGAGGTGAAACATGTCTGAGGGCCGAAGCAACACAGCCTTCCATTAACCATGCACAACAGTGGTTAATCTCCCTAAAATTGTAAATTAGTATTTCATCAGAGCTGAACAGTCTGACATCTATCAGTATTATCAGGCCTGTTAACAAGCAGCTGCACATTGTGATGAGAAAGATACTCATAAAGGCTAATGTTTTTTGCTAAAGGATAAGAAATGCAGGACACATTTGTATTAACCAACTCTAAATCATGACATATTAAACGGAAGACAACACTAATCTACTTTGAGCATAGTGTTTCACTTAAAAAACTGTGTGCTATTCATCCAAGCCAGTTTGTGAACATTGATTCCTGTGACTTATTTATGGTATACATGGTATTATTTCGTTCTATTTAACATACTGCAGATAGACAATGAGAGAAAGTGGTGATAATATTTTGACATTTAACTTAGTTACATTAAATGTCTTTAATGTATACTTTAACTCTTTATGATTTAACATGGTATTCACCGGCGCTAACTGCAAAGGATGCCAGGTTGATTAAGCCTTGTGAGACCAAGAAGGCAAGGACCCCTCTTCCAGAACCACTGTAGCACTCTGAAATGAAACAAGCATTTGCAACAGTTTAAGCTATTGTAATTGTAAATTAGCTTTAAAAGTTACAATTTGCAATGGGAAGAAATTATTTTTAATAAACATCTATAATAGGCCTTTACCCTCTTCAAAAGAATCACCAACCCTTTCTAAGCTAGATTGTTTCCTGAGTGGGTTGGACCTCAGGGAGGATTTTGTTATCCTGGCTGGTGATCTAAATTGTAATTTTGAGCCAGTTTTGGGTCTTAGTGAAATCTTCGATGAGGAAGATCAGGCAAATAAAATCCCTATCTTGGAGAACATTAAATCGGTTAAATGTTCAACCTTGGTTCTCCAGCTGACTAAATTATGCACGGAGCATTTTCTTAGGGCTTGTAACGGACGTCTACCATCCGACAACTCGAAGAAACCAACCTTCAGTAGGAACAACTACAAAAGTAACTTACATTTTGTGATCGCTTCCATACCCCTTTGGTTGCATCTTTTGAACCTCGAAGTAATGGAGAGGATCGAAAGCGATCATTTTCCCTTAAACCTGACTTTAGATGCTTCACTGTTTAACGATATAGTTCAACCATTCCCACTTGAGGAAAGTGGTGGTGATAATATCGAGATCCATATTAGTAACAATAGGAGATCACTTAAATGGCTATTTATATTGGATCACAGTGACATCCTCAGTGAAATATATTCACTTTTCGCTGGGACCTTTGGACCCTACTTAGGTCTAACGTTCGAGGAGGAAACTAAAACCTCCTTTTTGACAATACATCAGAAATTTTTTGTTGACCTAAAATTACTAGTTACCAAAATGCCCAAAAAAAAACAGCAAAAGATCCAGAATCTGTCCCACAGTAAGCCATGGTATGATAGATCCTGTAGAGAGTCAAAGAGGGAATTATTAATTGCGATCAAGTCCAAGTTTCCATTAGATGTACAAAAAGCAAGGAACAACTATAAGTCTGTTCAAAGGGCCTCAAAAATAGCATGGGAGGAAGATAAATGGGCTGAACTGCTGCTAGCCGCCAGATCGCGTGATAATGTGGCCTTCTGGAGGCTAGTAGCAAATGGGAATCATGTAGGTAGGGTGGTTAAGGATGTTTTTCTGGACGAGCAAACTTGGGTTACCCATTTTACAAATTTATATAAAAAATATGATGATCCCCATATGGACACGAACGCGATAAGCTACAAAACTCCAGCAGATTACCTTGTCTTTACTCTAGGGGAAACAGAGTTGGCAATAAGCCAAATAAAATCCGGCAAAGCCCCAGGTCTTGACAAGATTCCGGGGGACTTATACAAGCACGATTTAAAAGTATGGGCACCATATATCAATTATTTGTGCAATAAACTATCCGGTACTTTAGAATTCCCTGAAAGTTGGAAGGGAGCTGAAATTGTTTTAATTTTTAAAAAAGGAGATAGGATGGACCCCTGCAACTACCGGCCAATCAGCTTAATGGACATCCTCCAGAAAATCTACTCACGACACATTTTATTACGTGTGAGTGATTGGTTGGAGGAAAATACAATTTTAACCAAATTCCAAGCTGGGTTTAGATCAAAAGTCAGCACAATAGATCAGATTTTTAGATTTTGCTGCCTTTACTGGAAGTACGTAAAGATTAAAAGGGGCCATTTATATGTTGCTTTTGTTGATTTAAGGGCAGCATTTGATTTAGTGCCACGCAATCTTTTATGGAAAACCCTGAGTGCAGCAGGTATGCCAAATAATCTAGTAGTTCAGATCAAAGAGTTACATGAAGGGAACTTTGCGAGAATTAGATGGGGCCCAAATGGCGAACTAACCCAAAAAATTCCTATCGAACGTGGAGTTCGCCAAGGCTGCGTTCTGGCCCCTACACTCTTTTCCCTTTTTGTGAACGACATCCCCTTATACCTAGAGGGATGTAAAAATGACTCCCCCAAACTGAACGGCGAAAGGGTAACATCCCTATTATTTGCTGACGATACTATCTTGATTTCCCAAACAAAAAATGGCCTACAGACACTATTGGACACTTTCAGTGATTATTGTAGCCAAAAGGGGTTGGAGATTAATGGGAAAAAGAAAAAATGTATGGCCCTAAATCCGACTAAACCAGATAAGGGCTGCTTAACAATGAAAGGAGTAAAGTTGGAATCGGTGCCCCATTTCTCATATTTAGGGGTGACACTAGATTCCAACTTCACTTGGAAAGCCCAAATGGAGAAAAGCAAACTGATATTTGCCCAGAATGTTAAACCAATTCTCAGGGAGCAAAGCCTGAGCACTAGTAAAGCGGTGTCTCCAGTGATGGAACTATTTAAATTTAAAGTCCAACCATCAGTCCTTTATGGCGCAGAAATATGGGGGCCTGGGTCTAAGGAGACTTTCAGTGTCCTAGATAACAACTTCATGCGAAGTCTGGTAAGGGTCCCGAGAGGCACCCCACTAGTACCTTTGCAATTGGACCTAAACTTCAAAAGATCTGATCACCAAGTCCTGATCCGACCTTTAATGCTATGGGTTAGATTATGGCATGTTCCCGAACTCCAAGACTATAGAGACGGGTTAAAATAAATCATGGCACTTGACAGCCAGAAAGCTATCACATGGCTTAGGCACGTTAAAGCTTGGTTCAGCAATATAGGTCTGAAACATTTCTGGGAGAACCCTGAGCAGTTACCCCCCAACCCCAAATTAATTTTAAAAAGGGCCTTTTGGACCTTTATAGTAAATAGGACTGCAAGCATCACAACTAGTGGGACCTTAGTTTCAAAATTCTTAAATTTCAAGGATGAACCACTTTATGAAACCTTTATGGATGAAATAGAGCCTCCACTTGCCAAAACATTATTTTTAAAACTTAGATATGGAAACCTTTTAATAAAATCAACCTTGGCACGCTGGGCTAGGAATTGCGGTCCATCGTCCTTAGCATTGGACGAAATTTGCTCCATGTGTGAACATAACCAGATAGAAAATGAGCAACATATCCTCCTTTTCTGTCCCTTGTACGCCCAGGCCAGAAAAAGATGGATCAAACCAATATGTCTATTGTTAGGCCTGAGGTCATGTTCACGGGCTCTGAGAATCCTAACAACAAATACATCGCAACAGATAACGTTTAGTGTCAGTAGATTTTTACTTTCTATTTTCTTCCAAAGGAAAAAAATGGGGCATCAACTGTAATTGAGTTTTCTTTTATGGGCTTGAACTGATTTGTTTTTTGGAACTAGTGTGGTGGTCCATCCTGTGATTTTATGACTGTATTGTTGCGCTCCAATTGTCTTCCAACATGAATTACACTGTTCTAACTAATGATTTTAATATTTTAAGTGGAATGTTAATTTTTTATTCACTGAACTGTAATGCATGTATTGTTCTTTTATGGCATCAAGCCGAAATAAAGAATTTTGAAATAAAAATTACAATGCCTTTTATTTATCTGTTTTGCTAATTAACACATAAATAAAATTCATTGTCATTTACAATGCCATTAGCTCAAACTCTTGTAAATACGAGACCTATTCAAAGAAGTGGCCGCCATTGTCCCAACTCCCGGAAAGTGAAAGCGTGTATGGTGCACTGAATGTTGCATGAAAGCATGTCGTCATTAAAGAAAATAGTGCTTACAGACTAAAAAGCACATACAGTGTAAGACGAAGTAAAAGGACCAGTCCTCATGGGAGGTTACAAATAAGAAAAGCCGGTACTAAGGAGGGACTAACAAGCCTAATAATGAATGAGAAGCCAGCATTTACGAAGGACAATGACACAAGCCAATAACTAATATGGGTGGGGAATGGGCAAGGCTTCTATTTCAAACTCAAATACAGCATGCCGCAGAGCAGTGCATGCGCTGCCCAGGCTCGACCTAAAAAGCGCACTACATATTGGGATCAGTATGCCCTCACAGTGAAATAACAACCAAAAGCTATTTCACTCTATACGCTAGATGTCTCCCTATATAGGCCTAGGTGGGATTAAAGTCTTAATTTTCCTCCTCAGTTTTGTAAAGGGCTAAAAGAATGCTTCCTGCGTAGTTTTCGAAATCTGACTTAATAGCGAAATACGAATTTTTGATAGCTTAAGCAGAAAGTAAGTTCTTTACTTTGAAATATTGGTACCGTTTGCATTTAACACACACTTCTCTGTGGATTTCCTGCTGCTTGCGCCATAGGTACCAGGGGTAGAGTACAGATTCTTTAAGAAATATGTTTTCACCAAACCATAGTAGGTTTATTTAATATGTTGGGGTAAGCCTCTCAAATAACCCACATTTCTGACGTTCTAAACCCCGTAAACAAGCTCATATTGTATTCAACTTGTAAGAACTTTTTGCACTTGATTTCGACATTATAGCAGCACCCTGGTATTTATGGCCCTCAATTGACTGCAAAGAGCTGAGCAAGTCCTGCATGGATGCTATGGCAATCTATATGACATGTAAAACATAGCAAGCATGTCAATGCATGTGCAGTCGTCCATTACAACTACACCCATTCCAGTACATTACTAATACTGCACGCCTTTAACATTCCCAAACTAATAAGATGGTATCCCAGCTGGCCTGGAAATACAGGCCACTGCCAAAAGAGTTTAATAAATGTGTGACCTAATAGTATAGAGCAGCCTAGCATACTAAATTAGATATTTTTACTCTGTTCAATTCATTCATGTATACCAAAATTAAAAATTGTGTATTCAAGATGTATACCAAAATTCACAAGCTTCCCTTACCTCGCATCAGACAGCAAATACAATCTTCTATTCCCAGCAGAACACTCACAGCAGGGCAGACTAGCTGTAATCATTCACAGACCACTACATTTAAGGCATGAGTGACATGTGGGTTACAGACTGATCTCTGCAGCAGATGCTTAACTCAGAGGAATTTAACAGTGGAATTGAGACAGGATACGTGAGTTTTGACACGTTATCAATTATGTGATAGTTTACATCGGCAACCTGTAGCTGCTGCTTGTTTTGATACCTTGGTTTTCCATAGAAAGAGAAAAAACAAACCATGGCTTAAGTATGCTCTGTACAGGCACACAGGTGTCAACCTCTTCGACAAAGTTTGGAATGCGTGTGCACTGTTCAAAATGTTTGAGGGTCACCACTGCTTGTCTGACATACAGCCAGAGTTGGTGTTGTACCATACCAAGCAAAACCCTTAAATGGGGAGTGCAGTTGGTCTGATGGTACTGATTCTCACGAACTTCACTTTGAATGTCATTTCTTTTAAATTAGACTTCCAATTTTGGAAAAATCGTATGTGACGGTTGAGTCTCACGTACGTGGTACTTAAAATGCCCCTTTAGTACACTGGATTTTGACTGAAATACAAACCAACAAAGGATAGATGCTGGCTGGAGATTTCCATCAATATGACATCTAACTAAATCATTTGGTCTAAGCCACACACAAGTAGGAATTGCTTTGAAACTGAGAAAACGTAAGGGGGAAATACTTGTCATGTCATCGACTTCGTTTCGGGCCCGGGGCCAGTTGCAGAGACCTGAACATACCGGCAGCGGTCCAATGCTGTGCGGGTCAGGGGTGACACTGAACATAGCTGCTCTGCCCTTCCCTGATCAGTCGGTGGGCTAGCATTGCACTCCAGCACATCACTATAGCCCCTGGTAGATCAGGCCTGCAGGAACGGAGGTTACATAGCGAGGCCGCGGCTTTCCACATAGCTTGAGGAAATAGGGTGCCTCCCTTCAGGATGCTTTGGCATTGCCTCTAAGGAACGAGTCGCTGCAGAAATACAAGTGCATCACAATGCAATACAATGCCGAGGTGCACTTGGCACAGAAATGTACCTGCTGCGCGTCCCGCCTCCGTCTGTTCCTCTCACCAGTGTCTTGACCAATGTTCCCTCTAATTTTTTTCCTCTGTGTGCGGCAGTGTGGGGTCTCTGTGCGCTGCAGCCATGGTTATGTGCGCCAGGAACCAGACCGCGCGTGTGGGTGCAGCGCCAAATATCAATCCAAACTCATGCTTAAACAAGTGAAAAGACTGGATTTTCACACATAAATCGCCACGTTAAGGGTCTTATGGCAGGTTTGCAATTTAGACACACACCATTACATGAACTGGTTATACAGGCAAGTACACTTCGGGTTTAGAAAAGCACAAGACTCCAATGATAGTACCATTATAAGATTTTACTGCTGTAGATGTAATGTTACTTGTTGTATTGTATATCCGGATGCACAGACGGAAAGAAGCAACAAAATACCAGCCAGGCGGCACACTACGCTAAGCAGAGAGATTTCTAACTTGCGTGATATCTAAAAGAAATTCAGAAAGTCCAAAAGAACGACGTGTGCTTTGCAGGTTGTTCAATTGGACTTTGGTCAGCCAACTTCAACTAGGCACAAGCCAGGCCGCCTTTAACACTGGTGGAGCCCTATGCGACAATGTTTGTTGGCGCCCCCCAATGGCCACCTCTACCATGGATTCCCTCACTAGCACCCTTTAACAGCGGCCCTCAAGTCTCCAGAACCACTGGCTCTCTGATTCATTTAGTATTATAGCACCACTCATACCAGTGTAGGGTGTCAGAGCACTTTACATAATACACACATTGCACAGAGACAATCATAGTTGTGTAAATCAGTGTATTGGAAGTGTTACATCAGAAAAGACTACAAGGTGTAGTGTAGGAGTCATCGATACTAGTAGGCAATATAGTTTAACAATGCTTATTCTGGACAAGTACGAATTCAGAATTCAAAATGTGACCCCATTGTTAGAGGTTCTCTTAAAAACAAGAATTGTTTTTTTACCCAAATGAACCCTTTTGGAAAGATTAGGATAATAAAAGACTGGGCAATAAAACACATTGCTCTAACATAATACTTGCAGTTAACACGCAGCTGTTTGATGACAGTTAATCAGGGGTGTGGAATTTTACAAATAATCTAGTTGTCCAAGGGAGAAAATGCCACTGAGATCTACATGTCCTGTAAAGACCACGTGTCCCACCTACTCCAATCCCTCATCAAACATAAGGGTTCCGGCTGACAGAGAAACATTAACCCAATTTCCGTTTTTATCCACATTTAAAAATTAAAAACAGATAAGAAAATAAATGGTTTTCTGTCTGTATTTATCTGTAAAAATTAGTAAAAACGGAAAACAGGGAGCCTTAATTATGTAGAAAAAGTTAGCTTTGGTGAAATAAAATATTTGCCAAAGATCACACAATTTAAGCATGGAAACCCTTTTTTTAAATTAATCAAGCAAGGTTCTCTCTCACAAAGAGTATGTAAATAGTTCTGGACCGTCAAGAATTCTGCAACATCACAAATAGCAGATAACTACTGTAAATAAACTCTGCACTCAAGAAGGATATTGCACAATGTCACAACTATGCACAACTAATTGCAACCAGTACTTACTTAACTCACTGCTTAAAAAAAAAATCATGATCACTAATAAGGAACATCTGTCGCCAACAAGCCACACCTATTCAGAATACCGGACTATCCCAGAGCATGGCACAAATAATGGACAGACAAACAATATCCACCTGCTTCAAGTAAAACTGTAGATACAAAGACCAAAAGAATCCCGGACTATGATTAAATAATATAACGTCAACGTGCATTTGCAGACCTATTAGAGGCAGAACTGTAGTGCATTGCAGTGCTATTTATAGAGGCCTGGCTCCCCTGTTTCACACAAGTCAGAGTGGTCTACTTGTGTGTTCAATGGCAGAGGTGCCCACAGCCTGTTTTGTTTCCGTGATTTAATGTCTACTTGTCCGTCGGACAAAATAGACATTAAATCTTCTTGCCCAATGATAAAAACATGGTTCGGGCGTCGGGCGATATGATTCCCCCACCCGTTAATAGCTCAATGCTCTATATTAGGATTTTGACTTACAAACCACAAGTAACAAAATGGGCTCTCTTACAGAAGCCGTAACCCACTGACCTATTTTCATTTATTCACTTTATCTGCATGGCACATGTTGTTAGCAGGAGACATTTTAACCCACTGTGGGACCTTTGGATGTGTCAAAACTTCCACTAGACAAACCTCTATCTCTTTCCAGCAAGACTATTAATCACCAGAGTATCTAGACATTTTAATTGATTCCTGAAAATAGCTGGAGGCCAGGAACATGCATGACATCCAACTCTTCACACGAGGACAACACCCTCATATATGTATAGTCAGCTGCATGCAGCAAAGCCTCGCAGCGGCCTTCGTCTATCTCCATGCACAGCTCACAATCTGGCAGCCAACTACTGCTGTGTATAACTTTTAAGAGGCTTGGCTGCAGCAAGCCCAAAAGCACGATGTGTGCTTTACACATAGCTGCCAAGGTTTCAGATTGCTTGTTTGTGACATTTTCATAATTACAGTGTAATTATGAGTGACATTTCAACAACTGAGTGACCCTTTCTGGCGAGTAAAATCCAGCCATGAAAAAGGAAAAACCTATAAATAAAAGAAATTACAGCTATCTGAGGGGTGTAATGTCTCATCTTTATGTTTCCGTCATCTTCATTGCTTGATTTTGCTTGAAAGTGTCACTCTCATTTGTTGAAATGTCACTCAAGATTACATAGAAATTATAAAAATGTCCCCCATAGCAATCTTAATTTAGTCTCTGCCTGCAAAAGGGTCAAAGTAAGTATAAGCCACCCGAGTGCGTGTGCTTATTTTACCGTGTGAAAACAGTACGTGCTGAAATATGTGACTAAACCCATTTGTTGCCCAAGTAAAACAAAATGAGTAACAATGTTGATTTAAAATTTTAGAAGACCGTTATTGCAAACATTAACAATTTCCATAAATCTGCCTTTGTTAAGATGTCTTCTTTCAATGATTGGCGGGTTTTGTGCAGATTAGTGTCTTTGGAGGGCGTGCGAAGGTTTGCGAGAATGTTCTGTACATTGGTCGTCGAACGTCACGTCCGGTACATGCTGCGTTTCAACAAGTAACTCCTGTTGTGCACGAATCCTGGACGTTTTTTCTCAGGCAGGAAAATGTAACATGCATTTGGTTAAAACCCTATGATGGCTGTAAAATTCTATCGTGAGGTACTAAAAGCTTGGCAACTGTGGTCTAAACTGCAGAGATGGGTGAAAGTAAAGGCTAGTGCCAGTAACTTTTTTTGCAATAATAAATGTGCAATTCCTAATACATCACAGCTTTCGTGCCATCATGACTGAGCATAATCTTAACAACAGAGCTGGATCGTCGCCTTCTAAGTAAAGTGTTCTGAAACTCTGGTCAGTGAGACTTTGCTATCAGCCTAGCTGTGGCCTAAATGAGTGCCTCCCACGCTCCACTTTCTAATGCAGCGCTACTTACAGCTCATGTGGTCGGCAGCAATCGAGTAAGTCTGCTAACCAATCACCTGACTATAATAAATTATGGACACCTTCCAGTCTGCTTTATCTATTTTATGAAATGTTGGCTGCAGTCTGATAAATTAGTTGTTTAACTATTATTTCTTATGCTGTGAAGCAGCTAACGTAAACTCTCTCTTTACTCAAATGATTGTAATTTCTGATATTTATTATTCCCTCTTCCTCACTGCTTTATTTTGTCCGCGAGCAAGTGTCACTCATAGTCGCTGAAATGTCACACATAATTTCAGTGAAAATATGAAAATGTCACACATAGCAATCTGAAACCTTGGCAGCTATGCTTAAACCTTGGTAGCTATGGCCTCTGTCCCGCCCGAACTGTCAGCTGAGCAGAGCGCAGAGCGCACATGCATATGCCCGAGCCAGCCACAACAGAGACCTGTAATACTAGCGAGGAGGGGCTGGTGAGGTAACATGATTGAAAGTGGCAAAATAAAGGCGGGAGACACCGCCTGATCCTGTCTTTTCTTTTGCTGAATTTGTTCTATAATGGGCTGTGGCTGCGGGCTGTTTGTGGCCCCTTGTGAAAACATTTGTTAATTGCAGCACCGTCATGCGCTGCAATTAAGAAACATTTTCACAATGGCTCACAATCAGCCCCCAACCGCGCTCCCTTAAGAGAAGACATTTAGCAAGTCCAAAAGCACGAATGCTTTTGGACTTGTTAAATGTCTTCTCTTAAGGGAGCGCGGTTGGGGGCTGATTGTGAGCCATTGTGAAAATGTTTGTTAAATGCAGCGCATGACGGTGCTGCAAATAACAAATGTTCTCACAAAGGGCCACAAACAGCCCGCAGCCACAGCCCATTAGTGCGGAGCAATCGATGATCTTTCCACCAAACACGGAATTGCCGTTTTCGCGCCGCTCGCGTTTTAAACGCGGGGGCGCGAAAGCACTCACAGGATGGATGTGTGCGCGCTTTCCACGGGACTCTGCGCGCTCGGGGTCAGCAAGCTGCGCGCGCGCACGCATTAGAGGGAACACTGGTCTTGACCCGAGACAGCTGGAAGACTCCTGTGACCCGGCCATACGAAGGGGCCGCTGTAGGTGAGGAGATTGTGGCCCCTTGGAGCACTCTTTCCCGTGCACAACGACTCTGGTGAGTTGACTTCCGCCAGTGAGAACCACCCGGCTTGTTCCCTGCGTCACGAGTGGTTAGCTTCCTGTGGCCCCACCATCCCTCGTCTCCGTGCAACACAGCTATGTTGAGAAGACTTCAGCCGACGCGAACCACCCGGCCGAATCTTGCGTCACGGGCACGTCGCTTCCTGTAGCTCTTTCCGGCATTCCTTTGGTACCGTCTAGTTCTTATTAAGGAGTGACGATAACGTGTAATTTAGCCGCAGGACAGGTGGGGATCAAGTCTAGTGCCGCTAATCTGAGGGCACAGTCTCTATATGTTGCCTCAGTCTTGAGCCCGCTTTCGTGCCGCTGTTAAGGATTCATTTGTCCCTTTGAGCACTGGCGGCCGAAGCGCTCTCAGGTGTGCCGAGGCAGGGCATGAGCTAGGACTAACACCGCTGGGAGCGAGGGTCTTCCATAACATGGCCGTTCTCAGTAGGCAGGAATTCTTATTGAAAGG
This sequence comes from Lissotriton vulgaris, assembly GCF_964263255.1. Classification (NCBI taxonomy): domain Eukaryota; kingdom Metazoa; phylum Chordata; class Amphibia; order Caudata; family Salamandridae; genus Lissotriton; species Lissotriton vulgaris. The sequence continues at coordinate 1,388,588,186 of NC_141694.1, read as the reverse complement.
TAAGTAAGGACAAGGAAAACTCCACCATGATGTCCTGGAGGGAGGTAGAAAAGATGCATTGTGTGATGGGGTTTGCGTCTTTCACTGCCAGCTTTCACCGTGTCTCTTTCTCGCATTTTGGCAATTCCTTTTCAGATAGTGATACAGGCGACGGAGGCATTTAGGATGGTTCTAAGAATACCGAAACTAGTGTGTGTGCTTCCGTGAGTGTGGCTCTGTGTGCCCGCGTGATTGAGAGAGGCTGACGCAGTGAATGTGGAGCAAGAGATGCGCGCGCGTGCCTGTACGTGCGCGTCCACGGTCCCGAATCGACGCGCGTGCCCCGGTCTGTCTCACTTGAGAGGCATTTCGACCACAATAGGTCTCGAGAGCGAGACCTAAAAAGGTTAAAAGTGCAGCATATTCCTTGAATTTGGTATGTATGTATGTTCTCCAAAGTGGTTTTTGGGAGGAACATATGAGAACATGAAGCACTGCTTGAAGCCATCTTCAATTTTTTTTGATTCCTGAACTATTGAGTGATTACACATTTATAGTCATGATATACATGCTCAGGAACGTGGGCGCTATTTTTTTTTATGTAGTTTGCAAAATAATGATTTGGTAGCATTAAAGAATGTTATATCCAGCACTGTTTTGACATTCAATTTAGCATTTGTCAATACTTCAAACACCAGGTATAATTTAAATAAAGTGAGAATAACGTGGTTAAGCTGCACTCCTTCAGCATTTTATCAATTGTTATTTATCACATATACATAATATTGTGTGTGCCAAGCCATGTAGGCAGTGGAGGGGTTCACATTTAAGAACATTACACAACAAACAAGAGTGACAACAGAATAGGGGAAGAGGAACAGAGAACATTAGACTTTGATCGTCAGGTGTAGTTTACAAATGTTTGGGGTTTCAGCTCTTTATAAAGGGTAACACATCTGTACTGAGTCTGTTTTCTTTGAGGACCTTGAACTTTGTTTTCATTTTTCACCCTGAATTTTAACTTTTGAATTTAACGACTTGTAAAGTACCAAAATAATGTTTGAAAAGCATTTAATTGTGAATGTGGCCTTATCGACCATGCCTCAAACTCCCCAAAATAATGATGTTGCCTGCAAAGAATAGTGTGTCAGTATGGCCCAGTGATGCAAGAAAGGTTGCTCCTCTGTGCTTCAGAACATGTTTTGTACAGACCGTTCTCAATGAAATACATATATTGGTACTCACTGTCTTGCACAGTCAACAATTTGTTAGGGAGCACAAAAGGATCAAACTCCACAAAATAACAATGTTGTCTATCAGGAAGAGTGCGTCAGTTTGGCCAAGTGATGCAAGAAAGGTTGCGCCTCTGTGTTTTAGAATATATTTTTTAAACACCATTCTGAATGAAGTACATATATTGGTACTCACTGTCTTGCACAGTCAACAATCTGTTCGGGAGCACAAAAGGATTTCTGAGGAGTTCTTTTTTCTGGTCCATAATCTCTTATCATCTGTTGGATGCCTTGGATAATCTGCTGTGTGTGCTTCACCCCCAATTTGATTGCGTGGCAGAAGTCCTGCTGCAGCACGTTCTCTGCCCCAGCTTCTATCATGACTATGAAAAAAGAACGCATAATTACAGACAGATAACTGTTGTGGTTCAATATGAAGCTTTATTTGTAAAGGTGTCACTTGTCCTGGAACATTCATGAGCTGCTGAACATAGGGTTTATTTAGGGAACAAACACTTTCACTAGATGCTAAAATTGCAGGTGGTCAAAGACCCTTTGAGATAACTAGCAGAAACCTCCTTCATGAGATATAAAGATCACCTTTTGTGTTTCTGCACAAGCGTGAGGTAACAGTTAACTTGTTTGATCGAATCAGACAAAATGAGATGGAGTATAATCAATTTATGTTCAGTAGAGGAAATATGGGACAATGAAACTGAACACCCCAAGTAAAATGAATAACGCCACAAATCTAAGTCTTAATATCCGCTTGTAGTCAAGCAGGATCGATAATGCCAAATGCCCATCCAAGGAACTTCATAATTCAGACAGCTGTTAAATTCCACCCCACTTTCACAAGACTGTTGCAATAAACTGGCATCCCATTACCTAAACAAAGCAGACACACAGGGATCTTATGTAACAATCAACAGCAACAACTGCTTCCTAGTTATACAGTCTAAAACAATCACAGCAGACATTCAAACTCCGCCTATATCAGCTGTCCAAGAAATTACAACCTCCTAGTTTGAAGACCTACAAAAAGCTAGCAGCTCTACACCAGCCCTCCACATATTTTCAAAAAGATCCTTCAGTCAACATCAGCATCTATTCTAGTCAGAAATATCATGAACTCCTTAACAGGAACTTTCTCAGGGATATTAAAGAGGGTATACATATACAAACTACTTACGAACAACAACCTAGACCCTCAAGAACCAACAGCAACTCACCAATCTTCAATATGCCTTTCCATAGCAAATGTATAAAAAGATCAGTCTTTTGCCCGATTTCAGAATTCATAGAAGAAAACAAACTACTCTCAGACTGGCAAACAGGATTCTGCCCAGAGAGACCAACCAAATTTGCCCTAATCACAATTTGGGATGACCTAAAAACATAGTGGTCAAAAATGGTATCGATGTGCTTCTACTTCTGGGTCTTTCAGCAGCTTCTGACACAGTACACACCAGGACACATTACTTCTTGGATGACAAAGGTTGGGATCGATCAAATCACTCTCAACTGGATTTCCTCTTATCCACACAACAGATCATACCAGGTTCACAAACCACCTTTCTCTTCTAATCGTTGCTGCTGAAAAAACAGTGTCACAAGAATCTACCATCTCACCTCTACTTTTTAACATAAGCATAAAACCAAAACTAAATCTTATCATGAGCTTCAAATTCACCTGCAACACCTATTAATACAATTCACAGATAATTTTCAAACTGGAAAATCCTAAGGCATAAGAGCATCTGAACACCTTCCTCATAGCCATAGATCAATGGATGCTGTAGAATAACTTCAAGTTGAATGCTCCAAAAACTGAAACAGTGACCCGGGGTGAATGGAAAAATTATGACCCTATATCTTTCTGGCAAGTTTAACTGACACCCCTATAAAAAGAGCAACATTTATGAAATATCACAGACTCTTTATCTCTCCTTTCCATGATTACACAAGTGGACAGGCTATCCCAATTAACTTTCTACACAATGCAAACACTTAGACATATCTTTTCAAATTTTGGCATTCTTCAAAAAGTACAGCATCAGTCATTCTCTCTAAACTAGACTATGCTAATGGACTATACCACAGCAATCTACTCTAAAATATCAGAAGGCTACAAAGAATACATAATTCGGCAGCAAGGCCATGACTACATGCCACTATAATAACCCACATCTCTCCATTCTTGAAAGGTCTACACTGACTCCAAAGATCCTATTTAAAACTACTGTGCATCACACACAGAGCTATCAATGCCAAACAACCAAAGTTAATTCACACAAAAATCACAAACTACTCCCAACCATGGTCTGAGAATGAGCTTAGTAATTCCGGCTGCAGAACTATGGAACTCCATAACTGCAAAATCGGAGCTACCAAAAATCAATTAGAGTTCAGAAATAAGGTTAAGAATTGGTTATTCCCTATGTGATCCAAGGAATCCACATGTTCTCACGTCGTGCCTTCAGACCGATACCCTTCATAGCCCTCTAAAATAAAGGAAGTGCTAAATCATCAAAAATGCTTTACAAACAACCCTAATATAACAGGTACCAAATCGCGTAGAAACATACCACTGATGCATCTATCTCAAACACATATTGGAATGATCAATTCGCACCACAGAAACTGCCTACTCATTAAAATTGTGTCTGACAAACCTAAAGAACCTGCTATTTGGGCTCTGGACAGGGGGAAACTTCCTCTCCTGTAAGGGAGGCCAGATTCGCATTCCAAAGGCGGTAGCTTCTTTGAAGATCGCTGGCTCAAGGAGTCTAATCAGCAGGTCATCCTGTGGGAGGGAGTGTTACACCCTCTTCCCGGGCAGACTTTGTTCTGGGTGTCCTGAGTGCAAAGGCTCTCACCCTCGGAAGTCAGAATAGCATCTCGGGTGGGAGGCTGGCAGAAACCAGTCTGCAAGGACACCAGAGGCTGGTAGGCTTTCAGGGGGCATCTCTAAGGGTTCATGCATTGGGTTTACCAATATGAGATGTTTGATACCAAACATCCCTATTTTCAGTGAAGCCATCATGCAGCTGGGGAACTTGATTTCACCACTGTCCAGCATGTGTTTTAAAGTGGCTTCCCTGGTCACTTGAGCTGGCAGTAATAGGACGGACCAACACTCGGGCACATCTGCACATGCAGGTATGCTCTTGTAAGAAATTGCCTCTTTTCTATGGTTAGCCCCCTACTTTTTGCTCAATTTTAATGCAGTTTCATATGTAGCGCACAAGGTCCCTGACAACCAGGTCCCCTGTGCCAGTGCTCCTTCCCTAAAACAAACCTCCAATTGGTACTTCTGCACACTATAAGTCCCTAGTAAATGTTACCCTGGGTACCTGGAGCCTGAAGAGGGTCCCTTGGGATCCCCCTCACTGGGATCTTGCCACTGCCCTTGCAGCCTGCATGCCACTGTGAGGGAGAAACCGACAAAGTCGATATGGCACCTTACCTTGGTGCCATGCCAGCTACCACTGCCTGACAGCATAGGTAAGTCACACCTCTAACAAGTTTCACAACTCTAAGGCAGGGTGCACTATACTACAGGTGAGGGCATATTTGCATGAGCAGATATGCCCCTACAATATTGGGCCCCAATTTCTAGTATTGTAAGTGCCAGGGTAGCCATAGAGAGTACATGGGCTGGGAACTCGACAAATCGACTACGACAGCACCACAATGGCTTCACTGAATAGAGAAGTGTTTGGTACCAAACTACTCCTTTTAATAAATCCATATTGATGCCAGTGTGCGATTTATTGTACCCTGTGCGCAGAGGTCACCTCAGCGGTGCCACCAGAATCCCTACCAACCCTGGTGTGGTCTCTGACCGGCTGTAGACAGCCAGCCACCACCAGACATGTTTCTGGACCCCTGGGTAGAGAGCCCCTGCTCTCTGGGACCAGAAACATTACACATCCTGGGAAGAGGTATCATACCTACTTCCCCAGAATGGGCCAGTCCTCAAAGATGGAAGCTCCAAAGCCTGCTGCCCTTTGTAATGCGACCCCCACCCTCTGCTGCTAGCAGCAGTTGGCAGCCCCTGGTGTAGACTTCCACTTTGGGCGGGAAAATACAAAACAATAGGAGGTGTTCCCACATCTGCCAACTCCACCCCTAAGGAGGGGGAAGCTAGGTGAAGCACAACTTTCAGTCCCCGCCATCGGGAGGATGAGGAGAACCTCCAATCAGGGCTAGGTCTATGTCCCCTCCCATAGGAGGGTGGCATAATAGATGGTGTAGTTACCTCAGGTAAGGTGCCCATTATACCTACCTGCTACAACCCTAAAGCGCCTCCTAAATTTAGTATTTAGACGGCTCCCACAGACCTGGCACCCAGATCTGTGACGACCTAAGAAATGAGAAACCCGCAGCAAAAGCCAGAAGAAACTGCCTTGGAGCCAGCCCTACCTGCCTGTCATCAGCTGCAGCAGTGTTCCTGGACGCGGAGAAAGCGTTCGACACCTGGAGTGGCCTTTTTTTTGTCAATTATGAGAAGAATGGGGATGCCTGCTATGTATGTGGCGACGGTGGAGTTACTGTACTCGGCTCCCACTGCCCGGATACGATTAAACAGCACCATAACTGAAAGTTTCACACTTTCACGAGGCACCCGCCAGGGGTGTCCACTATCCCCGCTCCTGTTCATCATTGCGATGGATCCCCTGGTGCGACATTTTCAAGAGAAACATCTCCACCGGGGGCTCCAGTTTCGCACCGGGCCGCTACTGGTCTCGCTATATGCCGATGACACTGTTTTGTATGTTCGGACTCCTCAGTCCAACCTGGAGCCACTGTTGATGGAGATTTCCCGCTTTGGAGACTACTCGGGCCTTAAAATAAATTGGCACAAGTCAGTAATTTTCCCGCTCACCCCCTCCACCGTGCAGTGGACCTGCTCTTTCCCTCTGGAATGGAGCACCGACTCCGTGAAATATTTGGGTGTACACATTCACCTTGACACGGTATCCATTGTCCGATTGAATTACGGCCGCGCCCTTGATTTTTTGGAAGATCACACGGAACGCTGGATTCGCCTCCCACAGTCTATGGCTGGTCGGATTGCCATCATCAAAATGATTGTCCTCCCCCGGTTCTTATATTTATTTAACAATATTCCGATCCCCCTCACCAAGATTTTTTTTTCACAACTTCGCTCCTTACTTCTGCGTCTGATATGGGGTGGCAAAAACCCACGTGTGGCCTGGCGCACATTGACACTCCCTTACGAACGTGGTGGATTTGGAGTACCAGATTTTTTTCTTTATTACCTAGTAGCACAGAGCTCGTACGCATACCCTTGGTCCTCATCTGAGACCTGAGGCTGACTTGGCACTCCCTGTGGCCCTCTCCTCCATCCTTCCTAGGGGACTCCCCCGAGACCCGCAAGACATACAGCCTTTGTCCACTACTTGTTGGGCTTGGGATAAAATACGACGCCTCTTACTCCTTGAGAAACTATACTCGCCTGCACTGCCGTTGCCCAACCCCCACTGGCTCCCCATTACAGGCGAATCGGTGGTACAGCGCACACTGTCCAAATATCAACTACACATTGTCGGGGACCTTTTCCCGGACGGCCATGCCTTTTCCCTTATGGAAGATCACTGCTTCACGGACAGGACGTTCATGGACTTATTCACGCTGACTATACTTCGCTCAATGCTCAGGGCTGAATTCCCCACATTCCCGCTCCCTCCTGATGACACCTCAGCGCTCACATTCATAATACAGATCCAGACGGGGGCACATGTCGTATCTAAGTTATATAAGTTATGCCTTGCCTCAGTTCCTTCACTCGACGCTAAGGTACGCGTTGATTGGGAGGGCGACCTGGGTATCCAAATCAGGGATGATCAATGGGCTGCGTGTTGTGCTACCACGAGAGAGAAGTGTCCATTAACACCCAACATAAACTTATACATTTTAAGTTCCTGAGAAGGACGTACCACACTCCTGCACTTGCTCATATAATTGACCCTAGCAGGCCGCACAATTGCCCTAAATGCAAAGCTGTAGGCTAATCAAAAAGAGAAAGGATCACTTGTCCTGCTCAACCTTGAGTGTACAGGACTAGCAAGGGAATGGCCGGACATCCGAGAGAACACTGAGAAGAGGAGTGAAGAGGAGTGACCTGGTCAGACCAAACCAGACAAGTCCAGACCAGGAGCGTGACCAAGGCCAAAGCAGGAACATGCACGAATCCCTCATCGTGAATCTCACAGACAAAGTTCTGTCAGAGGAAGAGACCAATGTACTCAACAAGGGCTTGGGATATGTTCCCACTCCAAAACTAGATGTTTTCAAAACGAAGTGTGAGATGGCTGAGTTTTGCCGCAAATTGAAATTAAAAGCATTTTTCCAGAAAGACCAACCACCTAACAATGAAGGGGACACAACCCTGAGAAAAAAGTCTTTCTTTTGCCCATTAAACTTTCAGATACCCATTGAGATACAAACATTCGAACAGGCAGTTTTTAAGGGCATTGATGCAATAGCGAATGATGTACAGAAACCTTTCCAGAACATCACAAGATCTGAACAACAGGCATTGAACGCTCTGAAGAATGACCATGACATTGTCATAAAACCGGCCGATAAAGGCGGAGGGATTGTCCTATTGACAAGTACAGGATATCACCAACAGTGTATGGATCTACTGTCAAATGACAAATTCTATAAAATCCTCACAACAGACCCCACATCCAGGCTCCAGAGAACTGTCGCAATGATGATAGAAGAAGGAGAGGTCAACAACTGGATTTCAAAAAAAGAAGGGGATTACCTACGGACCACCACACCCCGTACCCCCTACTTCTATTCATTACCTAAGACCCACAAGGGGCGGATACCACCACCTGGACGCCCGATTGTGTCTGGCATAGGTTCGATTCTCGAACCCCTTTCAGAGTTTGCAGATCAATATCTACGACCACTCGTGCAAAAAACCCCCACGTATCTTAAAGATACTAGGGACCTTTTGAACCACCTACAGCACATCAATTACTCACCAGACACTATGCTTCTGGTAGGGTTTGACGTAGAAAGCCTATATACTAGCTTACCACAAGAGAAAACCATGGAAACTCTTGAAAATATACTTTTCAACACCACCTGGATGTACAAAACTCCCAGACATTTTGTTCTGGAATGTTGCCGATTGGCCCTTATGGAGAACTTCTTTCAATACAGAGACACCCTGTATTTGCAATGCCACGGGACTTCGATGGCCAGTACCTTTGCCCCCAGCGTGGCAGGGCTGTATGTGAGTACTTTTGAAGACACATATATTTTGAACCAAACCAACAATCCTTATCATCAATGTATACTGTTTTGGAAAAGATACATTGATGACATTTTTGTTATTTGGAAAGGGGATCAAGCAACCTTGTCAGATTTCCACAAATGGCTGAACCAACAGGATACCTGTCTACAGTTCACATACTCTGCAGACAAAACGAGCATTGACTTCTTAGATGTTACCATCTATGCTGAAGCAAACACCCTTCAAACTAGGACCTTTTTCAAGACAACTGCGAAAAACAGCCTTTTGTCCTCTACGAGAGAACTTACCCTACAGCCAGTTCCTCAGGTTACGGCGTAACTGCAGCAACATCTCAGAGTACAAATCACAAGCTAACGATCTTTGTAAAAAACTAGAAGCTCGAGATTACCCAAAGAAGATCATATCCAACTGCAAGAAACGGGCCAGGAACCACAATAGAGAGGCACTTCTGGAAAGCATCCCAAAGACTCCGCAAGAGGAAATCCTCACATGTGTAACCACATACAGCCCCATGACAAATAACATCAAAAAGATTGTCAATAAAAATTGGCGGATACTGACATCAGGTAACCTAACTTGGCCGAAGCCTAGATTTGCAAACAAAAGGAGTAGAAACCTAAAAGACATGCTAGTTCATACTAGACCACCCCCTAAAACACCAAGAGACAATGTCTCTCTGTGGGGCAACCCAAGAGTGACAGGCCACTATCCATGTGGCTCGTGCTCTGTCTGTGAACTCACAAGACCAACAAAAGAAATACAGCTTTTACCCAACTTCAAATGGACATTGAACAACCATACTAACTGTAACACGATGCATGCTGTATATATGATCACATGCCCGTGTAAATTAAATTACATTGGGATGACGTGCAGGAAAGCAAAGCAAAGAATTTGTGAGCACAGGAGCAGCGTGAAATGCAAAAAAAGCACGACGAAAATGGCCTCACATTATCTAGAGAAAGGCCATACTGTTCTTGACCTACAATGGGTGATTCTTGAAACCTTAACGAATAAGGATCACAATGCGGAGAGAACCCTATTCGAGAAAGAACAGAGATGGGTACATAGACTCAAGACTGACACCGAGGGACTGAATGACAATATACCTTGGCTGTCTTTAGTAAGAAGGTGATTACTCTGTTATAAGACCAGACCTACCACTAATCATAAATAATATAAAACACTCATGGTGACCATTACATTCTCCATTATGAAAGATGAAACTGTGCCCTAATGAGAAACATAATGGAACACCAAGGAAAGGAGGAAGCAAGATACAAATGCCATAACGTATTTATTTTTAGCCCTCCCTATTTCAAAAAACTAAAATGAGCAGGCGATTTACAGAACAGAGTACCTCAATTAATGCCTTCTCAAACCGTAGCGCAACACCGACACACTCGGTTACCATGGTTACGTAAACACAAGACTCAGACCAATAGGGAGCCTCTGAACGCACAACCAACGCCCATTAATATGACCCGGAAACAATACCAATTGCTTCCGGTCCGGTAAGAGCAGCACAGCGCATTCACACGAAAGCTGAGGAACTGGCGCAATAGGTAACATAAGGAAACACCGCGAATACGCCTCTACAGAACCGCAAGTATAAAACTGTGCTCCGTCTAATTTTCGGATCCTTTTTTCTCCCCGTAGCCCATTCTAAGAGCTCTACCACCGAAGGGAGTGTGCATAATAATTGCGCGAGGTAAAGCAGGGATTTTAATACACGCCGACGGTCACTACGCCGCTCTCCTCCTCTCCCTGCCCATACTCATGTGAACTAGTTTATCTTGCACCGCGCTGTATTTCCCGCATTTTAGCACTTTGTTTCACGTATAAAATGCGCAACGCCCAATAAGATCTACCTCACTCACAAAGCACTTTGAGTATACTTCACAGCAGAATAAGTATACATAATAGAGACTATCACAATTAGTAGCAACCTTTATGAGCACAATATTGCTACACAATCCGAGTGATACCTATGTCCGTCCACAAGATATGCATGTTGATTCACCAAGAAGCATGCTATAGCCAACTGCATGAGACAGGAAAGTACTAGAGAGAGTTGACAGTGCCGCAGACAACAACCGGTCATGAAAAGTATTGTCATTTTATAGTTGTTTATAATTGGTAAATATGAGAAGCAAATTTTGCTTAACGTGTGTCCCCCCACTCCTCCCCTCCCTGTATGAGTGTTGCAAACTTGTGTTTACTCGTTACAGGTACCATAAGACCTCCAAACATAGGAACAGGTCAATAACCTTTTTCCTTATCACATTTTCGAGCACTTCAATTATTTAACCCTTCACCTCACTCACCATTGGTCCTGATGAATGCCCGTAAGTCCTAGAACCCAGGCAATCAAGGCAGAAACATGTCGACCTATTTTCAATCACCCCCCCCCCATTTTTTCTAATTCCATGACTCTAAGTGCAACTACTACTCATTATCAAGTCAACAAGCTGCACTATAACAGAGTTTACCAGACCATAAACCAGACTGAATAAAATTTCCTTTTGCTGAGTTTTTGGTTTTTTAACAACTTTTATCTCTGGCTCACTACTGCACCAACCTTGGGTAAAATACCTCCGGGTGGAGGCTGCATAACGAAACTAGACCTTATGATTATGCACACACGTGATACAAAAGCGGAGAATCAAGATATACCGCTCTGAATCCACCTTACCCATCACGTGCATGAGGGTCTTTTTATTGGGACACCCCTTGCTAGTCCTGTACACTCAAGGTTGAGCAGGACAAGTGATCCTTTCTCTTTTTGATTAGCCTATATCTACCTGGAAAATGAATGGATCCGTTTTCCACCTCCCCTCTTTTGATTAGAATACCTAAATGCAAAGCCCCACAGGCGAATTTTGCCCATCTTTCCTGGACGTGCCCGCAATTGCATACCTACTAGCTGCAAGTACACCAGGCTCTGGGGAACATACTTGGCATGGACCTGCAACCCACCCCTGAAATTGCGCTGCTTGGTTATGTTGCCAACTTCCCACGCCCGCTTCGAAAACTGGCATCCATTGGCTTCCTTTTAAATAAACGGGAAGTAGCGCTGCTCTGGTGTGCTAGGCGCGCTCCAACAGTCCGCGCTTGGCTCCGTAGTATGGCTTACTGGAATGTTAACAGCGCTGAATATTCCGAGATGGTTCCTACTGCTTCTAGACCACTAGACATATGGGGGGCCATACCGGAAATATACTGCGAAGCTCGCTCAGGAGGCACAATCCCAATCGATTAACTCCTTTGTTCCTGCGGGGTGGGATAGGAAGGGCCACACTACCACATAGGGACTACCTCCAGTGCTATCATTCGGTTCATGCATGACCAACATTGCTAGGTCACGGAACTAGCCACCCTGGCGACTTGCTGAATGGCCTCTGGGACTGCCTTGAATGTTGCCTTTCTCATTGTGGGAATACCGATGTCACCTTTGTGGTGTTTGACAGATGACTGGTCTGTACCTGAATGTCTTGATGTTCCATTCTTACTGTGCCATGCTGAGAAAGAATCTGATTCTTGTGCTGACTGATCTGCTCGACTGTACTCGCAAATGTATCGACTTGTATCATTCTTTGTACGTTGATGACCAGAACTGGGAGCCGGGCTTTCCGGTATCTGGCTTAGCGGGGCTGGAATGAGCTACCTTTGTTTTTACGAAGGGCAAATAGCCTTCTTGCTTTTAGGAAGGAATTAAAAACTTGGCTTTTTTCTGCATAGGGGTTTTCTTTGGTCTTTTTCCTTCAGTTTTTAGTTGTTGTGTTGTCACTCTGTATCAAGTTCTCTTCGCCAAAGCGCCGGGATGCTCTTCGGAGTAGCCGTGCGCTATAGAAGAAAATAATTAACATAACATAACATAACATAACCACTTTTTCTACAGTTATTGTATGATTTCCCGATTTCCTTCTCGTGTTGTAAAAAAGCAAAAATGTACCATCCTAATATGTCATTCAGACAGTTTGCAATCCCACTGTGATACATTTCATTATCGTTTGTTAATCCGACCTATACATCTCACTATTTGCAATGTTACATATGTATGTAATGATTGGATTGCTCTCTTGTGCAATAAACAGATTATAAAAAAAAAGTCTGACATTCTCAGTAAAACATGTACATCCAACAAGGACAGAGACTGTCAGTTGATTCCTTTTTGTTCTACTGCAGCTTCCCAGAGTGTTCTAAAGAACAACTAGAGCACTAATAGTCTTACTCATTACAAATCTTGATTGGAATAAAGTGGTAACTCTTAAAACATTTAATCTAAAAAGGAACAAAATGAGGGGGTATATTTTGCCATAGAAAGTATGATTAGTGCTGCAGAAAGAAAAATTAGGGCACATTTTGAATGACTTCTCAAATCCTCTTCTATTTCATTAAAAATTCTGACATGCAGTCTTCCAAGATGGCCAACAGAGACAAAAGAGCCCAAATGTAGCCCAAATATCACCCAGATGTAGCCCAAGTATAGCCCAATGACAGAATGTCCCAGAGTGTTCTAAAGAACAACTAGAGCGCTAACAGTCTTACTTATGACAAAAGTATGGCACACCAGAAGCCATCTTGATTGGAATGAAGTGGTAAGTCTGAAAACATTTAATTTAAAAAGGAACAAAATGAAGGGGTTCATTTTGCCATAGAAAGTATGATTAGTGCTTCAGAAAGAAAAATTAGGGCACATTTTGTGTGACTTCTCAAATCCTCTTCTATTTCATTGACTGAGTGTGCCCTGGGCTCCTGCCAACCAGGTACCCAGGGCCTGTGTTCCTTCCCTAAAAACTATGTTGAAACGAAACCCAATTGGCATCTCTGGCCACCTATCAGCCCCTAGTAAATGGTACCCTAGGCCCAGGGCATGGTGACCAGAGAAGACCCCTAAGGGCTGCATCACTTATTGTGCCACCCTTAGGGGCCCTGTACCTTGGTACCCACACATTGCCTTTTGCAGGGTGAGTGCCTAGGTACAGAACTAAACAAAGAGTCGACATGGTACACATCCCTGTGTGCCATGCCCACAAACCCACTGCCCTGGCATACATCAGTCAACCCTCTAGCTGGGTGCCCTATGCCAGTGGTGTGGGCCCAGGTGCATTAGCCCTGTGCTCCTACAGTACCCAGGGCCATTCATGGGCACTGTAAGTGCAGTGATGCCATTAAAGAGTATATGGTGCTGGGAGGTTGTCATTACGAACTCCACAGCACAATGGCTACACTGAAGATTGACAAGTTTGGTACCAAACTTCTCAGCACATTAAACCAGAACTGATGCCAGTGTGAGATTTAATGTAAAATGAACCACAGGGCATCTTAGAGATGCCCCCTGAAAACCTAATCTACAATCCACGTCTTGCTGAGAGGCTGCCACACAGCAGACATGTTGCTGGACCCCTGGGTAGGAGAGTCCCCGCTCTCCTGGGCCTGCAACAATGAACATCCTGGGCGAGGTGCTACGTCTCCTCCCTCAGGATGGGCAGGGGGAATCTTCAAAGGCATGCCGCCTCTGTGAGCTTCTCCAGACCATTTGCTGTACCCAGCAACCAGCCCCCACCAGTCCTGCCCCTCACTCTGGCGGGAAAAATTACAGCAAGAAGGGGGGTGTGCCAGCCTGTGCCAACCCCACCCCTCAGGTGGGGGAGACGAGGTGAAGCACGACCCCGGGCTCTGGCCATCTTGAAGATGGGGAGCCCTGCCCAATCGCAGCTAGGCTCCTGCCCCCCCTCCCACAGGAGAGGAACAGGCTAGGGGGTGTACTCACCCCAGGGCAGGGACTCATTGGTCCCTGTCCTTGCCCTACCTGTAACGCCCATAAATTCAGTATTTAGGGGCTCCCTGTACCTTCCTTCCTCCGATCCCGATAAGAAAAGTAGAAAGAAGATCAAGAAGAAGAAGACCCGCCGTGCAGCTGCTAACAGGACAACAACAACTGACTTGGCCCAAGCCCTACCGGCCTGTTGATCCTGGAACCTGCTCCTGCCTAAATCCCGGCGACTCCTGCGGACAGCCACCTTGGGACACCCAGAGGACCTGCCTGCCTTGACCCTCTGGAAAATTGGACTCCCATCAGCAGAGGGTCTGCTGTAACAACCCCCCTGGTGCCAGCTAGGAAGCTCCGGACCAGCCCACTCTGCACCCGCCCAGTCCGGGCCGAGCCCAACCGAACCAAGACCACAAGGACGCCCCCCGGCGACTGGGACCCGAAGTCCAGTGCCCAAAGACCCTCCTCGACGAACCAGACGATGCCTGCAGACTCAGAACCAGGACCACCCCAACCGCGACCAGCTGAGGGTAAGCTTCTCCGACACCCAAAGACCCCCTGCACCCAGCGCCCTACAGCCCCCTGTGCCTCCCTTTGGGGTACCTACCTGTGCTCCAAGATGCCAACTTACCTCTCGAAGTGCTGGTCACCCCTGGAGAGTCTCCGTCCCCGTCCCCGAGCCTGCAGCCTTTGTTCCTTTTTGACCTTTCCCATTGGATAACATTGAGCGCCCGAAGGCTCAAAAGCACCCTGCACCCAGCCGCCAGAGTGCCGCTGGCTGTGCCACCTTTGTCCTATCCTACTTCCCCCCTTGCCCTGAGCAAATGACCAGGAGCCCAGCTCCCACAGCTGAGTGGCCTGCTAGCCAGCAGCAACCAACCGAAGGCCCCCTTTCCTTCATTGTATATCATTGGGCCTAACTTCCTCTGCACCCGGCCGGCCCTGTGCTGCTGTGGCTGAACTAACTGTACTTACCTGACCCTGGGATACCCCTGAGTCTATGCCCAGAACCTTAACTTCACCAGCTAAGTACTCGCCTGGAAACCGGTAACTCACTTACCGGCCACTGGATAACATTGACCAATTTTGACTTGAAAATTTTCTAAGTGGGAAGTTTTGAAAACTGAAAATATTCATATAAAATCAGCCGAATTCCGAAGTACTCACATGTGATCAGGGGAGAAGCCAGTACTGTACCTTTCAGCCCAGTACTGGATCGCAAAAGTAATCCTTACCGGGTTTACAAGTAACCTGTATTTTCTCCATAGGAACCCATTGTCAGCTTTTCTATGAAATTTCTTCTAAGTGTCTACTTTTGAAAATTTGAAATATTCTTTAAAAATCATACGAAAAACTGAAACGCAATTACCTACCTGTTTTAGGTTAAGACCCAAGGGCCGGCCCTAGGAGACCAGTGCTGGATTACAAAACTAACGCGATCGTACTTTACCTGCAACCTGAATTTTTTCCCATTGAATAACATTGTCAGATTTCCATTGAAAAGTTCTTAAGTGTGAACTGTTAAAACAGCTTTATATTCATGAAAATTCACTACAGTAACTAAAACGTTTTTGCTAATCTGGTTTCAGCTTAGAACCCAGGACTGAACCTAGGGTCTAGTCCTGTAACTACTAAAGTAATCTTCACTGTAATCCACTGTACTTTTATGATGACAATCCATTGAGCTCAATGCTAAAGTGTGTCTAGACTTGAGTTGCATGCAGCAACCTCTGTACCTAGTATTCACAAACTTTATTGCTTCCTTGCAAAGTAATTACATGAGAGTACTCATAACTAGCAAAGTATATTTTTATGCCTGTTGGTTCCAAAAAATAAAACACCTATATCTTTGGATATAAAAACCATTGGCCTGGAGTTCAGTCTTTGAGTGTATGAAATCCTTTGCTGACTGAGTGCGTACAACAAATGCTTTGCACTGCCCTCTGGTACTGCCTTAATGCTCGACCCAGCTACCACTTTTGAGAGTAAGGTCAGTCCTGACTTTAACCTCTGTTATACCCGTGGGGTTTGTGGACTCTATACACACTGTACTTCTTTATTGTCCAGTATATATAGAGCCACTTTCTCACATTGGGTGAGTGTTGCTTGGTAGTGGCTGAATATGATAACCTCTATAAGTATGGGGTAATGTGCTGGAATGGTGCAGAGTGTTCAATTTATGAGTCTTTGCTGTAAAATTATCGTTGTTCTTCCTCCGGTCCCCTTCAACGCTCCAGCCTAGTTATGCGTGTGCCGGCTGGACCGTGAGACAGAGATACAGTGAACCTGTCTCCTCGTCAATGACAAGCTGCACCACGCAGCGGTCCAGGGTTTAGGCATGCACTTCGGGGCGGGCCAGAGTCTGTTCAATCCCTTGAAACATGAAGCTGCAAGCAGCGGGTGCCAGTAAAACTCCGGCCTCTTGTATATATACATTCACTGAAAAAAACAAAGGTTTCAGGCAAGTTATAGTTATAAATTAGCATTTAAAAAAATCTTAGAAAATCACTGAAAAAAACATAGGTTTCGGGGACATTAAAGTTAGTTGGACATTTCTCTCATACAAAACCAGAGAAATGCCCCCGTTTTAGTTAGTTCAGCTAACTATAACTTGCGCTCCCGCAATGCACTTCTGATGACATCACATATTACATCATTCATGACATGGTCAGGGACATCACTGATGTCATCATCCAGTGACTGTGTTTTTCTTTAAAGTTTAAATATGTATTATATATATGCCAAGGTGTATTGAAGAATGAGTGGGTGTATAAGTGCCTGAATGGAGGATTTAGTAGGTGCGTGACTGACTGTTTAAGTGAGTGATTACATGCTTGTTACTGAATGCATGGGTTAGTGACTAAACTGTGTGGATGTCTGTATCAGTCTGTCTGTTGTTGTATAAGATGCTGCATGGGTTGGTCAGTAGCTACATGAGTGTCTATATGGGTTATCGATTGGTTGCCTGAGTATTTGTATGGGTGCCTGACTGTGTGGGTGGGTGGGTGGGAGGAACGGTGTGTGACTCTGTGCATAGATGTTTGAGTGGATGATTCAATGTGTGTATGGGTTCAAGAGTAAATGTGAAAAAAGCTGTATGGGTGGGTGAGTGTGTGTATGGGTGTGTTGGTGAGTGAATGAATGGTACATGTCCAAGTATCTACATATGTAAAAGGCAGTATGTGTGAGAGTTGAAGTATATAAATGACTACATGTAAGAGTCAGTGATTGTGAGAGTGGCTGTATGGATGAGTGTGTACTTGCATCAGAGATTGTAGAATAGTATGCATTTGTTTCTGTTTGAATAAGTGATGTGGTGTGTGTATAACTGTATAGGTCAGTAAATGGAAGTGTGATTGATTATTTGCATGACTGACTAGGTGTGTGAGTAACTCTGGATGAGTGGTGGTGTGTGAGTGTCTGTATAGGCGTATGAGTCTTTTAGGATAGTTTTGTATTGAAGAGTGACTGCATGTATGTGTGACTTTATGGTGTGAGTGAGTGGATGTGTGTGACCTATGAATCAGTGAGTGGGTATGTACTAACTGGTATTGGTGTGTCGATGGTTTCAAAAATGGTAGTCTGTATTTTACAGTGGGTGTATCAAAGGATATATTAAAGTGAGAGGAGGTGGATCAGATTTTCACGTGGATGATGTCATCAGTGATGTCCTTTAAGATGTCACTGACCATGTCATGAATGTTGTAATATGTGACGTCATCAGCAGTTCATTGCGGGAGCTGGAGTTATAGTTAGCTGAACTAACTATAATGGGGGGATTTCTATGGTTTTGTACTAGAGAAATGTCCAACTAACTATAACGTCCCTGAAACCTATGTTTTTTTCAGTGAATTTCTAAGGTTTTTTAAATGCTAATTTCTAATTATAATGTGCCTGAAACCTATGTTTTTTTAAGTGAATTTCAAAGGTTTTTTAAATGCTAATTTCCAATTATAATGTTCATTAAACCTATGTTTTTTTCCGTAATTTAGAAAAAAAATTGGTGATATTTTGTAACTTAAATATCCTAAAAATAGTTTTTGTAATTTAATTTTTTTTGTTTGTTATTAAAATAATATAATGTCTTCTGTTTTCTTAAATATTAATATATTTTTTTTTTGTGAAAAAAAAGTGAAGTCGCGCACCCATCGTGTACCTATCTCGGTGGGTGTGCGGGTTCAAATTGTCATATTGGTAAAGTCGTGAAGGATGCGCATTTCAGCCAGCCCACTCCGCTTACATGGAGGGAACTACAACGCTACATGTACCAGGTCTTCCCTGTAGTGATCTGCTGATCACAGGTCTAGAGTTAGCATGCCACAGCCACTCCCTCATGGCTGGTTTACACCCACACCACACCCATGCAGCACAGGCGTCACAGGACATGTGACCCTGCCAATAAAAAGGGCCGGGCGCCCGGGCTCGACACCATTTCCACTCTCTAGCTGGGTGTATCCGTGTGCTTATGTTGGTGGCAGCCGAGGCACTTTGGCCGACACGGGTCTCCCGCAACGTGGGGATGACTTGAGGTGCACAGAGTTGGGGGCAGCCGAAGCACTTTGCAGGACACTGGCCTCCTGCCACATGGAGATGACTTGAAGTACACAGAGTTGGTGGCAGCCGAGACATTTTGACCGACACGGGCCTCCCGCCACATGGCGATGACTTGAGCTGCACGTTGAGTTAGTGCCACCAGAGCTGAGCGGGTGTGCAGCCTGCGATGATGCGAAGGCCTCGATACATTATCCTGGTAATCAAGACCCGATTTGAATTGTGAGCTCGACTGGACCACGTGTACGCCAAAGGCAGCTGGCTGTACAGACATGCCTCCTCGGCGCGGTGCAGCAGGATGCGCTGGGGGCCTGTGCCGCGGAATCCAGCGACGGCTGAGGAGGTTGCTCCGGCACATGATGGGCCCTCTTGGAGACACGCCGGTGGCGGCAAGTGAGCATTAAGGTCTGGGTGCGCAGGGTCGGGCAGTCATCGCTGGGTGGCGGACTGGTCTGGGGACCAGGCTGGGATGCTTGCGAAAGATGTAGGAATCGTGCACACTACCTGAGAAGTTTGCAACAATATTAGTGTACAGGCCCAGGTGGTCTAGTTTTGCCTGCACATTGTTGGAACGCGTGTGATTTTTGTTGCGGTGATTGTGTGCAGTGTCGGCAGGGGGCACAAGTAGTACATATGTGCAGTCAATTGCCCCAACATGTGCAAGAAGCTTGCTATGGCGTGGTTCCCTTGCTTGGTCTCCAGCTGTTCCTGCGCAGTGTGGGTGAAGTGAACATGCATGTGCTCTCAAGCTGAAACGAACCGTGATGCTTACAGGTATGATAAATCCTGCATAATGAGACCGTAACAGAAGTTCGTGTGGTTGTAACATTCCTTTTCTTTCCTACGAAGGTTACGACCACACGAACTTCTGTTACGGTCATTTTGTGCAGGATTGATCATACTTGTAAGCATTCCGGTTTGTCCAAGTGCAATACATTGTGCCATATTAAGTTTGTGACCATACTAACGCTTGACCATTGTCTTAATTTATCCAACAGGTTTCTGAATACGGACTTTTGGAATTTCGAAGACGATCTAGAGTTATTTCGATCCACAAGTTGATGTTCCCCATTTGGAATGTCACTCATTGTTTGATGTTTTTGTGTTGTTAATTTATGTTTTTCTAATTAAGTGCTGTTTTTCCACTACTGTTGACTAATTGACTTCATGACCTGGCGCACCCCCATTTCAGTGACTACAATCTTGGATCTGGAGTACAGAGGCATCAAGCAACGGCTGGGGTTGGTTGTGCAGGAATACTATGAATTAAGACGAGCGGGTGGTGCGGATACAGGGGCCCTACGTTGCTTTTGTAGACAGGCATCCAAGACGTGTGAGGAAGTTTAATAGGGCTGGCTGTGAGACTCCTCCGACTCTCGCAGTTGTTAGTTGGAAGGTACCAGAGGCCAACAGGTGCAGCACAGCCATCAGCTTTGTCTGCAGAAGGATGTTGATTGTCCGCTGGGTTGCTACTGTTAGCCTGTGGGCAATGTGGCGGTGTGCACCAACTTGAGAATGGGGCAATTATTCTTTTGTCACTTTTGCTGCAATAAAGTGCTGATAACTCAGCGATAAGTCCCCACTATTGGGTTATAGGGTGACTCTAAAACGAGCCCTTGTGTTTATTAGGCCTTTGTTGTAGCTATGTGTGAATCACAAGAAAAAAGATGAAAAAACAAGAAAAGTGGGCAGGGTACAAACACCCTGACCCCCTAGGCCTGCTCAGGGGATCCCACAAAAAGCCCCATGTTTTTAAAAAAAATTTTTTAAAGCGGCTGGGTGCACGAATCCGGACGGAAAAAAAAACAAAAACGATGGGGAATACTCTCAAAGACTTATCGCTGAGTTATCGGCACTTTAGCGCAGCAAAAGTGGCGAAAGAATTATCATCCCATTCTCAACCTGGTGTAAACTGCCAATATTGCCAGTTTTCCAGCGATAGCTTCCACAAAAAACATCGCCACGAATGAGAGCGACAACTAACGCTAATGATATGCAGAGTAGACGTTCTGTGCAAAAAAAACACGAAAACACCACTTCCCGATATTTTCGGCGACCAGCCAAATCTGAGATGCAATTCAAAAACAGGCAATAAGCTGCGTTAGCAGTAAGAATTTAACATCTGCCTTTTACTGGTGTAAGGCAGGACAACTACCTACAGTATGAAAGGGAGCCCAGCCCAGAGCCACATCTGAAGACCAACACATGTCATGGAGCTACTGATCATGCAGCTCCGACACTCACGAAGGCCACAACACCCACCGCCACTACCACCCCCAGGACCTCCCCCCCACTACCACCGTGGCAGTGCAGAACAGGAAAAAAGACCATCACAAAACTGCATGGCCCATCAGCCACACAATAGCTGAATGTTGGGAAAGGTGGGAACCTAGTATATGTGAAGGGGGCAAGTTACCCATCAATAACAATGCACACAATGCCAAGTGTAGCTGTGATGTGCTGGACAGACCTCACTATGGAGAGCACAGACCTCTTCATGTGTACATATACTGCTGGTGCTTGTAGTGTTACCTCAGCCAGTGGGGAAGATCTCTGTCATGTAGCTGTGTCCCCCACCCTGTAAGCTGAAGCGGAGTGGGCTGGTCCAACGTATGCCACTCCAGTGTAGGAGTGTGAATAAATAGGCCGAGGGTCTGGGCATGGTTCACTTCTGGGAAGGCCAACGCGTCTGCCAGAGCGGCGGCCCTCAGCCTGCCACTAGGCCGCCGCCGTGACCGTCAGCCTCCTCGACACAGGCCCCCTGCAAAGCATTCCTCGATGTCTTGTCGGACTACTGCCTTCCATCTACACCGCGGACAGCAGGGCTCACAATTCAGATCAAGTTGCGATTGCAGATGACACAGTCCAGTAGGCAACAGACATTGCGTCCAGTGCGGCCAGCCCGCCCGCCCGCCCGCCCACACCACACATCATTGCTGGCTGCGCACACGCTGAATGCTTCTGATGCCACAAACTCAGTGCACCACAAGTCATCGCCACATACCCTTATTGAGGCAGAATTCATTAGGCAAAAGACATTACTCCCAGTGCGGGCTGTCCGAACCACGTATCATCACTGGTTGCGCACATGCTGAGCGCCACTGTTGCCACTAACTCAGTGCACCACAAGTCAACACCAAGTGGTTGTCGGCCCTTGCTGACCGCTGCCTCAGGCCTACACTGCAGGTCAACAGGTCTCACACATATCCATTCCAATCCTGTCCTTAAAGGACAGGCCATTATCGCTGGCTGCGCACACGCTGAGCTCTTCAGGTGCCACTAACTCTGTGCATCACAACTCATGGACCTTTTCTGATTGACTTTCGTGCTGTAGACACCGGACGCAACAATGTCACCTCAGGCAGCAGGAATATCCCGAAGGGACATTAACAATTTCTTCACATGAGCACGCTCCTCTCTGGTGCCCCTACCTCAGTGCACCACAAGTCATGGACCCTTTATGATTGAATCTCTGTGTGTGATCTGATGATCACTGTTGTAGTTGTTGCCAGCACCAACTATTCCCTGAGGGCTGGCTTACACTCACCCCACACGCATCCAGCACAGACGTCACTGGACAAGTGACCCTGGTAATAAAAAGGGGCCACGTGCCCGTAGACCGTTCTAACTGTGTCCATGTGTTCATAATGTATGCATGATGGCCCTGGGGCCTACCACATTACATTGTGTTGTTGACTGCGCACGCAACCATGTTACTTCTGGCAGTGGGGAAGACCTCAGTTATGTAACTTTTTCTGGGTCATTCTATAAGTAAATGGCTAGAGACTGGATGATTAGAGTACTGCAAGGAGAGTGTATGGTGAATTTATAAGTGCTTGGGGATTGGCGGAGTGATTGGATAAGTACATATTTTGGCAGAACCTAACCCCCGAGCACGAGCTTGGCTCCAATTGGCTGCCAAACAGTGGCAGCCCCGGCTCAGCGTTAGGATTGCAAAACAAGCCTCGGGAGAGCCGACGCCACGCACGGAGCGTGAGTAGGCACCGCGCTGGTTCCCGAGGCACCTGCCTTCTTTGCTACAGGATCCCCACAACCTATGCTCTAGTACCCTGGGTTCCCGCCCACTAAAATCTGGGCCACTGGCTAGCGGGAATACCGCACGGATGCCTGGAAAACTTAGTCCAGGAGCTTGGAATTCCCATTCTCATTCAATGGATACCTTCCCAGGTCGTTGATCTCTGGATCAAGTAATTCTGACTGTTGCATCCCCGGAGTCCCTTACACTGGATCCCCTAAAGCGAGCTGCTGGGTCCGTGGAGGACCGGTAATAAAAGGCCCAGAATCCTGTCTGCAAGATATTCCCAGCCCCACAGCTAGATCATTAACATACAGCGGATAGAATCTACGGAATTCTGTAAGCGTAAGCGGACTGGGCAGAGCCGGTGTACGCCAGTCAGGGGCGCAACTAGAGCCACATTTCAGGGGAGGCTGATAAAAATGAGGACCTCAGGACACAAGTAGAGTTCATCCTCAGAGCAGCAGTGTGCCAGAAGCCGCATTTGCAGCGTGTTGTAAAAAGGGGCGTGTCCTCTGAACACCTTCCTGCAACACAGCTCTGTGCCGCTTACTGGAAGTACCTGGTGGGTGTCAGGGCTAGGGTGGCTTGCGGTCTAGGGCCCGCCCCACTCTGTAGCGTGCCCTTGTGTGGCAAGATGCATCTGGCAACATTGGGTGGGCGTTGGTGGCTGATGTGTGCAAAGCCTGCTGCAAAACACTGTTAGCCCCCATTGTAGAACTGTCATTCAGTGTTTGAGTGTTCCTGTGTGTTTAAACCTGTGTTTTCTCCCTCTCCGCCTAATGCGTGAGGTTTTGCACCCTGAAAGCGTCCGCGTAATGCGTGAGCTTTCCCTGTCAGGTCGCATGCGTGAGCTCGCGCTTGGGCGTTGTCACGTTATCTTACGCGACCGCGCCCAAGCTACCGTGCTCACTATTCCTAGCGTTTCAGAGAGGAAGCAGGAGGTTCTTGTTTCTCCGCCGCGCTGTTTATCTTTTGGCCTTCCAGGAGCTGATTTCTATCGGAGGCGTCAGAGAGGTTCCAGGGGGCGTGGCAGCATGCAGTTTCTTCGGCGATCGTTCTGCTGAGTTGAAGAGAACGCCGAGGGTGTTCAGAAGCTTGTCTGATCTCCATTTTAGTAGAGTAGGTCGTACTCTACAGGTAGGGGAGAGAACTTGAAGCTAATTAGCCATATTACTGTGGATTTACAAATAAGGAAGTAATTAATCTAAACCCAGTTTGCATATTGAATGTCACAAGTCTCTGATTCATTTAGTGTATTATCTTTGCGCAATACTACGTTCCCCATCTAAAAACTGAGTAACAACCTTTGAACTGTTTATTCTTTGATCATTACAACGCGCTATTGTATTATTTATGGAACAGTTTTGGCGCAATTCATAAGAATCTTCATCAAGTGATTTCTCATGTGAATGTGTGAATACTTTGTTTTGATTGTGTTCTGAATAGGAAACTCAGCAAATTGTCAGCACCAATCTATGCCCATGGTAAAGAAATCTATTTACTGGAAAGGCGTGTTATTTCGTTTCATTGAAGAAGAATTTCTGTCGCTATTTACAACAAAAAGTCGCAATTTACAAACTATAAGGAAAAGGCTTGTACTAGTGATTGTGAACTAGTGGCAAGGGCTCAGAATACAGTTAGTCTCTGTTAATTGCAGGGATTTTGGAATTCCTTTTGTTGCTGAGGCTTGAGTTAGGAAAACTCTCAGTTTTGATTTAAAGGTTTAAAGGTTCATAGTCTGGTATTAGGCATGAAAGTATTTGTTGTTTAACTTTTCCTTTTCAGATCTCCTTCCCTGCTGTTCCCTTCCTAATTCCCTTTCCCCCCCGCTTGATCACTCCAAGATTCTGTGTAATTATTACATTCGGAATTGGAGGTATCGAGAGGTGGGTCCTTATAACTTCACGACAGACCCCGAGGAAGACTTCGTCTGACAGAATAGTGAGCCCACGAATTATTTTCCTCCCGGTCTGATCGTGAAGTCATAATGACTACCATCAATGATTTAATGTCGGCTATTGTGCGTATGCAGGCAGATTTAAAAGAGACTATGAATGCAACCACTGTATTAGCTGCTAAAGTAGATAATATTCAACTGCAAAGAACCCCTCTTCCAGAAGATGTTCAAGACACTGGTGCTGGTAGGGCAGCTACAAACATTGCCGTTACTGTTCCACCCCAGATCCCTTTAGCAGCTCCCGAGCGTTTTTCTGGGGATTCTTCCAAGGTACAGATCTTCTTGACTCAAATAGAACTACACTTTGCTTGCAGACCAGCTGCGTTTCCAACCCCTCAGTCCAGAATAGCATTTCTAATTTCTTATTTAACTGGAGATGCAGCAAACTGGGCAGTTCCTTTGGTTAGACAAGATGATGCCATGTTATATAATTGGAAACGCTTTGTTGAAGAATTTGAAAAAGTTTTTGATCGACGTACTGTGACCTTATCTGCTGATCGAGAACTACTCCAATTAAAACAAGGAAACAGGGATCTAGTTGCTTACTTGTCACATTTTAACAGATTAATAGCTGAAACTTCTTGGCCAGAAGAAAAGAGAGCGGCTCTTTTCTATCAAGGGTTAAAAGACGATCTAAAAGATGTTCTGGCGCAAATTGACCCACAACCAACAGTGTGTTCTGAATTGATCAATCTAACCCTACGTTTAGATCATAGACTCTCTGAACGAAGATCAGATAGGAAAAGAGTTGATAAACCTACTTGGAGAACAGAAACTAAATCCAGACCTCAATTTGCGCATTCTGAATCTAGTTCTGAGCCAATGGAAATCGGGACCCTTAGACAACCTTTATCTAAAGAAGAAAAAGACAATAGGCGCAAGAATGGACAATGCCTTTATTGTGGTCGCAAGGGTCATTTTGTGAAGGATTGTTTGACGAAACCAAAAGGCAAGTTTCCAAATTTCAGTAAGACAGCAGCAATAGAAAAAACCGATCAGAAGTCGGAAAACTAACTTGCCCAAGATGTTTTAAGGGAGATCTCTTGGGAACCATTGCCTTCCCTTCAGTCAATTCATGTGTGTCCAATTACAAAGCACATTTCAGATTAGCTGTCCAAATTCGGTTAACTCATGAAACGTGCCAAATGGAGGTTCTAATTGATTCTGGAGCAACAGGTAATTTTGTAGATTTAGAAACTGCTCAACGCCTGCGAATAAT
This sequence comes from Lissotriton vulgaris, assembly GCF_964263255.1. Classification (NCBI taxonomy): domain Eukaryota; kingdom Metazoa; phylum Chordata; class Amphibia; order Caudata; family Salamandridae; genus Lissotriton; species Lissotriton vulgaris. Next base: position 1,388,562,130 of record NC_141694.1, on the reverse strand, counting down.
CTGTGAACAAAAGGAAACTCCGGAGATTGTTCAAGCAGTTGATGGGAAAATACTTGCTGGAGGTCCAGTAACCATGCAAACTACTAAAGTGACTATGTACTGTGAAGATGTGAAGCAACAGTTGCATAAGGAAGAAATACAGTTTGATGTTATTCAAGCACCTCAATATGGCTTTATCCTCGGGATGCCTTGGCTTTGTTTACATAATCCGTTTATTGATTGGCAAAAGAGAGAACTGAACTTCCTGTCTGAATACTGCCATTCTACTTGTTTAAAAACTTCTAAACCAACCATAAGTCAATTGGCCACTGCTGAAGAAAAAGAGACAGTCCTACCTAAAATTTATAAGGAGTATGCAGAGGTTTTTAGTGAAGAAAAGGCAGCCCTCCTTCCACCGCATCGTAGCTACGACTGTCAAATTGATCTCGTGCCTGGTTCTAGTGTCCCAAATTGTCGAATCTATGCTTTGTCTGAAAAAGAGAATCAACATTTAAGAAAATATCTTGATCAGTATTTAGAAAATGGCTTCATCCGCCCTTCCAAGTCCCCGGCAGCATCTCCGTTATTCTTCATTCCTAAGGCAAACGGAGAATTAAGAACTTGCATTGACTTTAGGGCCTTGAATAAAATCACAATCAAAAATAAATATCCTTTGCCGCTCATTCCCGTTCTATTGGACCAAGTCAAGAGGGCAGTGATCTACACGAAACTGGACCTAAGGGGAGCCTACCATTTGGTGCGCATTAGAAACGGTGATGAGTGGAAAACTGCATTTAAGACTCGTTATGGTTTATTCGAGTATTTGGTAATGCCATTTGGTCTGTGCAATGCACCAGCAGCTTTTCAGTTTTTCTTAAATGATGCCTTAAAGGAATTTTTAGACCTTTTCGTTATCGTCTATATAGATGATATCTTGATTTACTCCGATTCAGTAACAGAACATGAAGAGCACGTCAAAAAGGTGTTGAGCACTCTCCAGTCGCACAACTTATATTGCAAACTATCTAAATGCGACTTCCACGTTAGAGAAGTAGAATTTCTTGGGGTTCTCCTTACACCAACTGGCATGAAAATGACTGACAGAAAAATTAAGGCGGTTGCTGAATGGCCTACTCCAAGATCAGTCCGAGACATACAATGTTTCCTGGGATTTGCAAACTTTTATCGTCGCTTTATTGATCATTTCTCCTCTGTGGTAGCTCCCATCACACGGTTGTTAAGGAAAAAGGTGAAATTCGATTGGACTCCTGAAGCTGAAAAAGCCTTCCAGACCCTGAAGAAAGCTTTTACGGAAGCACCAATTCTAATGCATCCCAATGTCGAGGAACCTTTCATTGTAGAAGCTGATGCCTCTGATGTAGCCATTGCAGCCATCTTATCTCAAAGGCATCGCACTACCGGACAAATGCACCCAGTCGCCTATATGTCTCGAAAACTAAATCCAGCTGAACAAAATTACATTATAGCCGAAAAAGAACTATTAGCTATTCTTGAAGCCTTTAAAGAATGGAGACATTATGTAATGAGTGCAAGATTTACTGTGACGGTGTATACGGATCATAGAAATTTGCAGTTCATGAGTTCTGCCAGAATGTTAACTCCTCGACAACTGAGATGGATGATGTTTTTTGCTGAATATGATTTTATCGTGACTTATCGTCCTGGTCAAGACAATAAAAAAGCTGATGCTTTATCCAGAAAAGACTCTTCTTTGCATAGATTTGAAGGAACACCGCAATCAATAATTGACCCTGACAAAGTAATCTGTGTACTATCTGCAGATCAATTTTTGGAGAAAATTCACGAAAGTTTTCCTCCTTCTCAGTGGAAACAATGGTTGAACCCAAGTTGTAATCAGACAATCAAAGAAGGGATACCTTTTCATGGAAAACAGGTTTATTTGCCTTCCAAAGAATTGCAAGAAACTGTGTTCAATTGGTTACATTCGCACCCCATGGCTGGGCATCCTGGTTCCAAAAAATCTGTGGAAAAGATACAAAATGTATTTTGGTGGCCAACTCTACAAAAAGATGTGCTTAAGATGTCTCAAGACTGTGAAACCTGTGCTAGATTCAAAACCGATCACACTAAACCAAAAGGTTTGTTACAAACACTGCCAACGCCATCTGAACCATGGAAACACATTTCTTTGGACTTCATTACCGATCTGCCCTCTGTCAACCAACATTCAGTGATTCTAGTGGTCGTTGATAGTTTAACGAAGTATGCACATTTTATTGCTTGTAAACGACTGCCCACTGCTGGTCAATTGGCTCAACTGTTTCTGCAAAATGTGGTACGATTACATGGCTTGCCTTCAGTTTTACTTTCAGACCGTGGTTCACAGTTCTCCTCAAAGTTTTGGCAACAATGGTGTCGAAGTTTGCAGATTACCTCTAACATGTCCACCAGTTATCACCCACAAACTGATGGGCAAACCGAAAGACTGAATCAGACATTAAAACAGTACTTAAGATGTTATGTTGCGGATTCCAAGAGATCTTGGTTGGATTTACTTTGGATTGCAGAAATTGCATACAATACTTCACCCCATTCTTCCACGGGATCTTCTCCTTTTGAGGCTCTTTATGGATATGTACCTAATACTATTCCTTTGACTCTGCCTAAAGATATGTGTGATACACCAGCAGTAAGAGACACTGTGCAACTCATGCAGACAATACATCAACAGATTCACAAACGCTTATTGCACAGCAAAGAGAAGTACAAAGAACAGTATGATAAAAGACATCGTCCAGGTCCGACGTACGTTCCTGGGGATAAGGTCTGGCTGTCCACAAAAAACTTGCACTTTAAGCATAAAAGTATGTTTCAACCCAAATTCATTGGTCCATATCCAGTGCTTCGTCAGGTCAACCCTGTGACTTTTAAGTTGTTGCTACCTAGATCTTTGCGGATCCATCCTGTGTTTCATACTTCCCTTCTGAAACCTGCTGGTCAAAACTTGGCTCCTCGGCCAGCTCCGGTTTTGGTTCATGGTGCGTGGGAGTTTGAAGTGCAAAACATACTAGATTCCAAGCGTAGGGGCTCCAAGTTATGGTATCTTGTTTCATGGAAAGGATATGGTTCTGAGAACGATTCTTGGGAGCCTGCTGAGAATATACATGCCTCTCGCCTGTTGCGACGTTTCCACCTCCTTCATCCTTCGAAGCCGGGCCCTAGACCGCTCCTGGGAGGGGGGAATACTGTCAGGGCTAGGGTGGCTTGCGGTCTAGGGCCCGCCCCACTCTGTAGCGTGCCCTTGTGTGGCAAGATGCATCTGGCAACATTGGGTGGGCGTTGGTGGCTGATGTGTGCAAAGCCTGCTGCAAAACACTGTTAGCCCCCATTGTAGAACTGTCATTCAGTGTTTGAGTGTTCCTGTGTGTTTAAACCTGTGTTTTCTCCCTCTCCGCCTAATGCGTGAGGTTTTGCACCCTGAAAGCGTCCGCGTAATGCGTGAGCTTTCCCTGTCAGGTCGCATGCGTGAGCTCGCGCTTGGGCGTTGTCACGTTATCTTACGCGACCGCGCCCAAGCTACCGTGCTCACTATTCCTAGCGTTTCAGAGAGGAAGCAGGAGGTTCTTGTTTCTCCGCCGCGCTGTTTATCTTTTGGCCTTCCAGGAGCTGATTTCTATCGGAGGCGTCAGAGAGGTTCCAGGGGGCGTGGCAGCATGCAGTTTCTTCGGCGATCGTTCTGCTGAGTTGAAGAGAACGCCGAGGGTGTTCAGAAGCTTGTCTGATCTCCATTTTAGTAGAGTAGGTCGTACTCTACAGGTAGGGGAGAGAACTTGAAGCTAATTAGCCATATTACTGTGGATTTACAAATAAGGAAGTAATTAATCTAAACCCAGTTTGCATATTGAATGTCACAAGTCTCTGATTCATTTAGTGTATTATCTTTGCGCAATACTACGTTCCCCATCTAAAAACTGAGTAACAACCTTTGAACTGTTTATTCTTTGATCATTACAACGCGCTATTGTATTATTTATGGAACAGTTTTGGCGCAATTCATAAGAATCTTCATCAAGTGATTTCTCATGTGAATGTGTGAATACTTTGTTTTGATTGTGTTCTGAATAGGAAACTCAGCAAATTGTCAGCACCAATCTATGCCCATGGTAAAGAAATCTATTTACTGGAAAGGCGTGTTATTTCGTTTCATTGAAGAAGAATTTCTGTCGCTATTTACAACAAAAAGTCGCAATTTACAAACTATAAGGAAAAGGCTTGTACTAGTGATTGTGAACTAGTGGCAAGGGCTCAGAATACAGTTAGTCTCTGTTAATTGCAGGGATTTTGGAATTCCTTTTGTTGCTGAGGCTTGAGTTAGGAAAACTCTCAGTTTTGATTTAAAGGTTTAAAGGTTCATAGTCTGGTATTAGGCATGAAAGTATTTGTTGTTTAACTTTTCCTTTTCAGATCTCCTTCCCTGCTGTTCCCTTCCTAATTCCCTTTCCCCCCCGCTTGATCACTCCAAGATTCTGTGTAATTATTACATTCGGAATTGGAGGTATCGAGAGGTGGGTCCTTATAACTTCACGACAGACCCCGAGGAAGACTTCGTCTGACAGTGGGCTTGTTGGCCCCCAGGGACCCTCAGGATTTAGGAGGACTTAAACCCCCAACTTACAACGTGCCAGGGGGGCGCGTTTGCACAGTGGTGCAGGGAGGGGGTGGGCCTGATATAACAAGTTAGCAATCCTGCTGAGTGGGACTTACTGGAGGTAATAAAAGGGGTAGTTGGCACCCAAGGTTGATATTGGGGGCTCACTACCCCTCCAGTTACCTCCAGTAAATCCCACACAGTGGGATTGCTACAAGATGTTTGGAGGCCACGGTCACTTTTCTCCACCATTCTGCAAACGCGACTGCTATGTTATAGTTAGAAATTTGCATTTAAAAAAACCTTTGAAATTCACAGAAAAAACTATAGGTTTTAGGGACATTATAGTTAGAAAATAGCATTTAAAAAACCTTAGAAATCCAGTGAAAAAAACGTAGGTTTCAGAGACATTCTAGTTAGTTGGACATTTTACTTGTAAAAAAACCAGAGAAATTCAGCCGTTATAGTTAGTTGAGCTAACTATAACTCACGCCCACGCAATGCACTGCTGATGACATCACATATTACATCATTCATGACATGTTTAGTGAAATCACTGATGACATCATCCACGTGATAATCTGATGCACCTCCTCATACCCTAATATAAACTTTTATACACCCACTCTAAAATACAGACTACCATTTTCGAAACCATAGACACATCAATACCAGTTACTACATACCTACTCACTGATTCCTGGGTCTACACACACATCCACTCATTCACCCATACAGTCACTCATACATGCAGTCACTCATCAATACAGCACTATCATATGCACTCATACACCTATACAGACACTCGCACACCGCCACTCATCAATAGAGTTCCTCAAAAAACCTAGTCAGTCATGCAAAGAATTAATCACACTCCCATTTACTCACCTATATAGTTATACACACACCACCACACTTATTCATACAGATACTAACACATATTTACTCTATTATACAATCACGGATACAAGAACACACTCATCCATACAGCCACTCTCACAATCACTCACTCTCACATATAGTCATTTATATACTCCAACACACATATACTGCCTTTCACATATGTAGTTACTCACACATGTACCACCGAGACATCCATTCACTCACCAACACACCCATACGCACACCATTTCAGCCCTTCACGTATGCAGTCTTGAACCCATACACCCATTGAATCACCCCCTCACACATCTATGCACAGCGTCACACACCCTCACCCACACAGATACTCAGGTACCCATACAGAGACTCAGAAAACCACTCAATGGCCCCTATAGACACTTATGTAGCTACTCACCAACCCATGCAGCCGCTTACACACCAACTGACAGACTGATACAGACATTCACATAGATTACTCACTAACCCATGCATTCAGTAACACATTTAATCACTCACTTATACAGTCAGTCACGCACCTACTAAATCATCCATTCAGACACTTATATACCTACTTATTCTTCAAAACACCTTGGCGTGTATATATATATATATATATATATATATATATATATATACATATATATATATGTATATATATAAACATTTTTAAACTTTACAGAAACACACAGTCACTGGATTATGTCATCAGTGATGTCATTTGAGTTGTCATTAGTGATGTCACTGACCATGTCATGAATGATGTAATATGGGACGTCATCAGCAGTGCATTGCGGTGTGAGTTATAGTTAGCTCAACTAACTAACGGCCAAATTGCTCTGGTTTTGTAGGTTTAAAATGTCCAACTAACTATAAGGTCCCTGAAACCTGTGACTAAGGCCATCCAGACTGAAACGCGTTGGTTGAGTGGTTGTGTGGAACAAATAAAGATCATTTAGTAACCTGCTTTGGAGTGCCGCGCCATTTGTTGGAGTGTATATATACCTCGCTGATGTGGAAGGCAGCTCGGGACACTAGGTGAGAGCTGCTGAGGGTTCTCCTGGTTCCGCAACCCCGCGGTGGTCCCTGCTGGAACATTGCATGCTGGGACTTGAAGTGCACTCCACAATGAAAGAACTAACAGCAGGTGGAGTCAACTAGCACTTTAATTGGGGCGTCAACCTGCAGCAGCATTTCAACTCACCTCCCGTTACACTCTGGGCGCTGACGAGGCCACACGGCCGAAATGCATACGCCCGCCGAATTTGCTATACCTGCATTAAAGAGTCTTCTACTGTCCCCATACCTTGGCCTCTGCCTTTTTCTTCGAGGAAGGTTTTCTGGACATATTTTGCACGGCGAGCCTGCGACGTGCTTCAGAGGTCCCTGCACACTATGGACTAGGTCAACGCTGGCTCCGTTCTGCTCGGCAGAACCTACCTTGCTCCGATGTATCGGAATGACTGGGCCCATCACCACACGTCTGGAGGAATGCAAGCGGTGCCGGAGTCACTGGACTTCGCTTTGGGTGGGACACACTGCTGTACTAACCCCCGTGGATAACATGCCGGATGGTGGTGATTGTGCAGTTTTGGGGACACAGGAAGCCTCGCTGATGTGGAAGGCAGCTCGGGACACTAGGTGAGAGCTGCTGAGGGTTCTCCTGGTTCCGCAACCCCGCGGTGGTCCCTGCTGGAACATTGCATGCTGGGACTTGAAGTGCACTCCACAATGAAAGAACTAACAGCAGGTGGAGTCAACTAGCACTTTAATTGGGGCGTCAACCTGCAGCAGCATTTCAACTCACCTCCCGTTACACTCTGGGCGCTGACGAGGCCACACGGCCGAAATGCATACGCCCGCCGAATTTGCTATACCTGCATTAAAGAGTCTTCTACTGTCCCCATACCTTGGCCTCTGCCTTTTTCTTCGAGGAAGGTTTTCTGGACATATATATATATATATATATATATATACACACACATATATATATATATATATATATATATATATATATATATATATTTTAGATATATACACACACATATATATCTACATACATTGAGGGATATATATATCTATCGACGCTCCAAGTTTCTTGCCGCTTGCTCACGAACTCTGTAGTGGGTGCTGGAAACGCGACAGCAAGATCGCGTGTAATCCCAACGCTCCAGCAAATAAACACCAGCACTCACGGGGGTTTAATCCTTCTCCGGATTCAATGGCACAAAGAATAAGAAATATTGCCATCAAGGTGTTCTGATGATATAAATCATGAAGCTAACCATAACCACAAGATACCTGCTATGTATTTTTATATTACAGATTGCAGATTTATTTTGGGAAATTAGCTAGAAAACACAGTTTTCTTCAATTTGTAGCTAACAATGAGCACTGAATGGAGTTAGAATGTACTTATTTTTCTACAATAAAGTGTTCACAAAACAATGGGGAATGTTGAGTTATAAGCAATTCTGGTGGAGCAGCGTTTACTACATAAACATGGATTCATCATATTTGGCACATCATTTTTAAAAAGATTTGATTTCTAATGAGTAATACTGCCAAAGAATGTATTGCATGATTTGAGTATTTTGTTATGTAATTTAGATAACCGTGCTGCATAATTTTGTCCTCCATGGCACATATTCCAAGTTCACCTAACAATCTTACAGCTCTCTTCAGAGTGGTTTGGGCTGTTATTATGATGATGAAATCTGTATTTAATAGACAACCGTGAAGTATTTCGCAGTTCTATACCAAAGTATTTTGTGCTACATCCATATGCCTGTAACAGATTTGTCATGACTGGCATGTAAAACTCAATCAAATTTTTAAAAATAATGTCCAAATGGTTCTCATGTCTACATAATAAATACTTTTGGATGAATACCACTGCGTACACTGGCATTACGGTGCCCTTAAAATCAATTATGCGGAAAAAAGTATTTCAAGGACCGTGTGCTGAACCATAAAAGTTCTTTATCCAACAGTGAACTGTATTCTCAAGAAGGTGGAAAGATATACCAGGGACACATAAAAGTTTGTTTATGTAAGATTTCGATAACCATAAATTATGATACAAATTTTACACATCATGCAGTAGGCCTTCTATGGCCAGTCTCCCCCCCCCCCCCCCCCCCTCAAGCACACACACTCCAAAAATCACCATCATCAAACCAAATATCCTCGGGTCCAGTTATACTTTCATAAACAACATGATAAATGTCGAATATAAAATAAAGTAGGTCATCAGGGTGCAGGCTCGCTTGAAGCTATGCCCTTAATTGCTCCATGAAAATGTAACTAATCATGAGACGCACTGAAAATCAACTCAGTAGAGAACCCAAGCAGTCACAAACCATGCCAAACCAGTTTGTAAACATATATGTTGTTTATCTAATTTACATTCCTGTATTATAGTATCAACTTTATTCTTTACTAATCAGTCAACAGTGGCTGTGCATTTATGTGTTCAATGAAACAAGTAAATATATAATAGTTTGCCCTTTTGCTCATGCATCAGGTACACGCATAAGGGAGGCAGGGAAAACAAAACTAGCAGAGCCAAGTAGGGCAACATGGTTGGAACCTGGTGTGCGATGAGTTGGGGAGCTGGGCACAATTCACATAACACAAACTGAAGATACAAGCATGAATAATTTAGTCCCCACTTCAAATTGTGAGACTGAATCAAGCGAAGTAAAAAACACAGTAGTGTATGTGTAAGGCAGAGAAACAAAGTAAATTGACAATACATTGGCAAACCCAGAAATGTTCTAATACTTTAAGTATGAGATCACTCGCTTACCAATCTGACTTTGAGGTGCTCCAGCAACAACTAGATTTAATTTGCTTGAAGTCATCTCTTTTCTGGTTGGATTCACAATAAATTCTCCATCGACCAGTCCTATCCTGACAGCACCTATAATAGATAAAACCCAGATGGCTTAACATGGAAATAACAACACAAAAGATAGTACATTTTGCAGCTAATATACTCTAGGTAGGTAGGAGGCAGGGGATGTCTGAAGCATAAATAATGGCTGCATTTATCAGACTAGCACAGAGCAAACTTTAAACTGTCAGTTCACAAATTGTAAAAGCCACATAAAAGGCACAAAAAAACCTTAACGGTTAACATTGTTTCATCTACCCTGTCTCACTGGATGAAATATTGGTTTCACTGGAAAAATGAACCTAAAATATAGGCAAAGCTTTAACTGTAAGTTCACAGTTTGTAAACTCTACATAAAAGGTAAAACAAACAAGCATTTACAATGCAACGGTTTCGCCTTTGCAAAAGTTAGAGCTATTGGCATTGTAAATGACACGATTTTTATTTATGTGTTGGTTTTGAAAACAGATAAATAAATGGCATTGTAATTTACATTGCGAACTTAATCTCTCGCAAATGTAAGACCTATTGCACCCTACTGGACGAGCTCAGCAGACAGCAATTACTACCACACACACACACCCACACCCACACCCAGAGCCACACACACACACACCCAGAGCCACACACACCCAGAGCCACACACACACCCAGAGCCACACACACACCCAGAGCCACACACACACATCCAGAGCCACCCACACACACCCAGAGCCACACACACACACCCAGAGCCACACCCCCACACGCCCAGAGCCCCACACACCCCCACACACCCAGAGCCCCACACACCCCCACACACCCAGAGCCACACACACCCCCACACACCCAGAGTCACACACACCCCCACACACCCAGAGCCACACACACCCAAAGCCACACACACCCAGAGCCCCACACACCCACACACCCAGAGCCACACACACACACACACACCCAGAGCCACACACACACACACACCCAGAGCCACACACACACCAGAGCCACACACACCCACACACCCAGAGCCACACACACCCACACACCCAGAGCCACACACACCTAGGAGAGCAAGCACAGCCAGGGGGCAGGGAAGCAAACACAGCGAGGGGGCAGGGAAGCAAGCGCAGCGAGGGGGCAGGGAAGCAAGCGCAGCGAGGGGGCAGGGAAGCAAGCGCAGCGAGGGGGCAGGGAAGCAAGAGCAGCGAGGGGGCAGGGAAGCAAGATCAGCCAGGGGGCAGGGAAGCAAGCGCAGTCAGGGGGCAGGGAAGCAAGCGCAACCGGGGGGCAGGGAAGCAAGCGCAGCCGGGGGGCAGGGAAGCAAGCGCCGCCAGGGGGCAGGGAAGCAAGCACAGCCAGGGGGTAGGGAAGCAAGCACAGCCAGGGGGCAGGGAAGCAAGCACAGCCAGGGGGCAGGGAAGCAAGCACAGCCAGGGGGCAGGGAAGCCAGGGGGCAGGGAAGCAAGCGCAGCCAGGGGGCAGGGAAGCAAGCGCAGCCAGGGGGCAGGGAAGCAAGCGCAGCCAGGGGGCAGGGAAGCAAGCACAGCCATGGGGCAGGGAAGCAAGCACAGCGCCCCCTTGTGTCTCTCCCAAAGAACAATTCGTGGAGAAGTCGTCTTCACTTTTTTGGCCAGTATGTGGTACCAAATGACCTGCTGGCCAATACATTGAACGCATTTCTTATACCTCTCCAGGCAATATCATAGTATAAAAAAACGATATAGCGAAAAGCAGCATGTGCAGCTGGACTACCAGTTTCCCTCTGGACACCACCCAGATTGGTCTGTCCAACACCTGAATCCAGATTGGATTAGGGATGTTGAACTATTAATAAGCACTGGACCTGTGTCCCAAAAGACCACAAATCATTTACAGTGCACTTTGGGATATAAGGTCCATGTCAGGATTCAGCAGCAGGTTCCTGGTAGTAAAAGCATAGGGCCAACCAGCAGAAGCTGCAAACTCTTCTGCTGAGATTCCAATCGACATGAAAATCTGGGCTTTCATAATGCTTTTGGTAGCAAAATATGCATTTTCACTAGGTCTTCATGTGAATTATAAATGTCACCTGCTTTTACTATGCAACTGTCCTTTGTGAGGACACATTTCTGCTCGCACCAACCACCCTGCAAGAGAAAGCTACACAGTTGGAGCAAGGAAACAAGAAACTATGCATACAACAGTTAGCCCAATATCAAACACACTGTATTCTATGCATACTCCAAGGTGTCAGCATCCTTCGGTCGTTTGTCAGTGACGCGGGACCCTTCACTCATTTGCTTCCGACATAGTCAAGAATTACAATACAGGAGGAGCTTCGCGGGCAACCAAGATGGCCGCGTGAGCTCGGAGCTCTGAAGACCCTCCGATCCTCCATATTGATCCTGCTACCCATCCTGTCCCACAGTAGTGGGAATCTGTTGCGGTGCTGTTGCTGAGGCGGGGCCCGTTCTCCGATCGAAGATCCGGGTTTCCTGCGCTGAGTTACACCGTCGTGAAGATTGGTGACGACGACGCCATAATAGTCTGGCACTACGAGGGGGACGGTGGCGTTTCCACACGGTGGCAGCCCGAGAGGTTTGGAGCTGCCCCGTTCTGCGCTGGTGGCCAGATCAGATTGTCCAGAGGCCTGACGCTCTGTTGGGACGGTGGAGGTGATTATTGACTTTGGCCGTCTGGAAGTGGTAGTGCCGGTTCGACCTCGCATTGGGTCGTGATATCCCCGTCGCTCATCATGGCGGGCAGAGGAGATCCGGACAAAGGGAAGCCCCCGAGAGTCAGCAGGAAACCTTCCCTCTCGCAGACCACCATCTCTGAACGTTTCTCCCTTCCTAAGGGATCACCTGGTGCTTCAGGCCGTACTAAAGACTCGCAGCGAGATGTGTCTCCGGACGATGTTGAACCCACCCTCCGGGATGTTATGGGGGCCATTGCGGGCATCAAGGCCGAAATGCACAAGCAGCACGAAGTGTTGTCGCACAAGGTCGACACGTTGACGATTGAAGTCAACCTTATCAGGGCCGACCTCGGAAAGACGAACGACAGAGTCAAGTCGCTCGACATTAAGACGTCGAGTCTGACTACCGATATGTCCGACGTGCAATCGGAGGTTCGGGACCTGAAAGCCGCTAACTCGCTGCTTGCCCGCAGGCTCGATGATTTTGAAGGACGGGCACGGCGCCAGAACGTCCGCATTATTGGTGTGCCGGAGGGAGCTGAGGAGGACGCTGCCGATCTCTTTGTTGAGGACTTGGTGTTGAAGCACTTGGCTCCCAGAGGACTAAGCAAGTTCTTCTCGGTGGAGCGAGCGCACAGACTGCCCGGTGGCCAACCGAAACTGGGAGCGTCTCCGCGCCCCATCATTGCTAGACTTTTCAATTACAGAGACCGGGATGCGATCTTGCAGGCATCGAGGAGAGGTGGTCCGTTAAAATTCCAGAATGCAGAGGTGAACTTTTTCCCCGACTTCACTCAAGCGGTACAGAAACGCCGGCAAAGCTTTATGGGTGTCAAGCGTAGGCTGAGGGAGATGGGGTTGAAGTACTCTATGCTATTCCCAGCGGAGCTTCGTATTGAACATGGCGCTCGGGTGGTGTTTTTTGACTTGCCGGAGGCAGCTGGGGACTGGCTGGACACCTTGCCTCAACGTCGGACTACCCCTGAGGATCAGTCGGAAGGGGCGTCTGGTGGTCCTGATCTTCAGGAATGAACAATGTTTCTTCGGACTTCTTTCGGTGGAGGGCCCTGCAAGTGCAATCAGTCACTGACTTATGTTTTTCTTTTTCTTTCTAATGTAGCTTTTCAACTTTGGAGGATAACGGGGGGTGATAGGATGTCTCCTTTCTCCTCTGGGGGCTTTCCGTAGATTAGTTTTTTGGGGGCGACAGGCACACTGCTAGTTGGAGGGGCTTCTTAGTCTAATGCAGGGGTGCAGGGTGGGGGTGGTTGGTTTGAGTGTTTTCCTTATGTTTTTCCTTTTTCCTTTCTCTCGAGGCAAGGTTACTATTCTTCTTATTATTATGTTGCGGTAGCTGTTTTCTGGGGGTGGTGGTTGGGACTGTGCATCTTTGATGATGGGGGGTAAGACATTAAACGTGTTGAGTTGGAATGTGAACGGGCTGGGGGATCGCATTAAACGTGGGGTTGTACTGCAGATTTTTAAACGGTGTGTACCCGATGTTATTCTATTACAGGAGACGCATCTCATTGGCAACACGTGTCACGCACTCAATAGAAAAGGGTTTAAGATGGTGGCTCACTCCGGGTTCTCTTCGGGGTCCCGAGGGATTGGGATCATGGTGCGCATGTCTCTCCCACTGGAGGTGGAGACTAGGGTGATTGATGATAGAGGCCGCTATGTTGCCGTTGTGGGTAGATGGGAGGGGCGTACCCTGGTTTTGGTTTCTGTTTATGTCCCCCCGGGTTTGCAGACGACTACATTCCAGGATCTCGGGGGCGCCATTTTGGGCCTCCCAGAGGGATTGCTTATTCTTGGTGGGGATTTTAATGCGGTGGTGTCGGGAACCCTTGACCGTTTTCCATCCAGAGATCTTCGCAGTGCGCAATCATGGCTCCCAAATTTCTTGAGCACTATGGGTCTTATTGATTGTTGGCGACTTCTCCATCCCGCCCAGCGGCAGTACTCCTTTCACTCGGGCGCGCACGGAAGCCTCTCCAGGATTGATTATATCTTGACTCCGGCGGTCCAGGCATCAACCGTTTCTGGAGCCCGTCTGATGGCCAGAGGCATATCGGACCACTCCCCGGTCTGGGTGTCGTTTGACTTTGGTATTGTGGCTACCTCCAGACTGGTACCGGTCAACCCCTGGTACTTTCGCAACCCTAAAACTCGTGACCTCCTAGCTAAAGCTATCGACCTGTATTTCTCCGAGAATACGGACTCGGTATCGTCGGCCTTATCATTGTGGGAGGCCTTCAAAACTGTCTTGAGAGGAGAAGCCTTCTCCTTGATAGCCGAGGTGCGCAGGCGTAGGGAAGAGGAAATGGTGCGGTTGGAGTCAGAAATTGAGGGCTTGGATTCTCAATTGGAAATAGACCCGACACCCGAATTGCTGCACGCCCTCTCCCTGAAGCAGTCGGAGTATCGAGCCACTGCCACTGACGCTGCCAAGGCGATGGGCAGGGAACAGCAAGGGAGGATCTATGATGCGGGTGACAAGGCGGGCAAGCTTCTTGCCTGGTTGGATAGGAGGGAGATGGCTTCCCGTGTGGTGCCTGAAGTTCTGGGAGAGGACGGGGTGGTTGTTACTGACCCCAGCGCTATTGCCTCGGCTTTTGCCGACTATTTCAAGACGGTTTATGCCTCGGTCTCCACCTTGACTGAGTCGGACTCGGCCTCTTTTCTGGAGGGAGTTGAGCTCCCTTGCCTGTCGGACACCGAGCGTGACGACATGGGCAGGGACATTACGGCTGAAGAGGTGGCGCTAGCGAGACGATCTTTGCGATCTGGCAAGGCTCCCGGTCCCAATGGTCTTCCGGTGGAACTCTACAAGATTAAGGCCGACACCGTCGCAGTGCCCCTGCGGCGTATGTTTTTGGAGGCCCGGGAGGCTGGTGAACTCCCGCTGGACCAGCGTTTGGCCACCATTGTGGTCATTCATAAGGAGGGGAAGCCCAGGGACCTTTGTAGATCGTACCGCCCGATCTCCCTGCTGAATGCCGAATCCAAGATTCTGGCTAAGTTACTGGCTAACCGGCTGGTGGGTGTGATCGCTGACTTGGTCCATCCGGACCAGTCGGGCTTTATACCTCACCGCAACACCGCTCTTAATCTTCGGAGGCTTCACGCTGTCAGGGCGCGGTGCACAAACTCTGCGAGCCGACCGTCCTGGCTTCACTGGACGCGACAATGGCGTTTGATTCCCTCGAATGGAATTATCTTTGGGCGGTGTTGTCCAAGTTTGGGTTTGGCCCTGAATAATTAGTTGGGTCAGGCTTCTCTATGCCTCCCCGTTGGCCAATGTAACGGTCAACGGCCGGATATCGGCTTCCTTTGCCTTGCACAGGGGTACCAGACAGGGTTGTCCGCTGTCGTCGCTCTAGCGCTCGAGCCGCTCGCTGCCTGGATACGCACCCACCCTGACGTCTGTGGGATCAAATGGTCACCGGGCTTTGAGGATCGAGTCTCATTGTACGCGGACGATATCCTGCTCTATCTTACTTCCCCCTGTCGGTCTTTGATTGTGGCTTTTGACATGTTGAGCACTTTTGGTGGGTACTCGGGCCTAGTTATTAACTGGTCGAAATCCTATCTCTATATGCTCAGTGGAGAAACCCCACGTCTTCCTAGGGGTTGCGCTATACAGGTCTCGCAGCAGGGATTTAAGTACCTGGGTATCTATATATCAACGGATGCCCGGACACGATACACCAACAACTTGCTTCCCCCTCTTGCGCGCCTCAGGCGCGATGTGGAGGGCTGGAAAAGATTGCCGCTGTCCCTGCTGGGCCGAGCGGCATTGTTCAAGATGATGTTCCTGCCGAGATTCTTATACGCGCTCCAGAACACGCAAGACCCCGTCCCTTCCAAATATTTCAAGGAAATTGAAGGTTTACAACGGACCCTCTTGTGGGAGGGTAGGCCGCGTATCGCTGTAGCCAAACTGACCATCCCATGGTACGATGCGGTATTGCTTTGCCTGACATCCGCCAATACTATTGGGCCTCCCAATTGGCTGCTCTTAATCACGGCTTTTATGGACCGGCGGAGAGTCCGGGATACGCCATGGACCGTTGGCTCTTGAATGATGGGATGTACTATAGAGCGCTGTACTCTAGATCTCTGGATGGAAAAATGGCTGGTCCCACCAAGACTGCTGTGCACATTTGGAAGGCCATTACGAAAGCATTGGGGTGGAAGGGTAGACTTACTATGGCCACTCCACTTTATGACTCCGACTTGCTGGGTAGGCTGTGGCACTCGAAGGGGTTTGACCGGTGGGACCTCATTGGTATTTCCAAGGTGGCTGATGTGATGGCCAGGGGGGAAATCAAGTCTTTTGAAGCTCTGAAGACTGAATTCCAACTGGGTGCCACAGAGTACTTCAGATACGCACAATTGAGACATGCCCTTACGTCTGCCCTGCCTGTTGGTGAGAAGGTCCCCGAATCATCCCCGCTGGAAGACAGGGTGCTGGACGGCCATATGCCTGACAGTGCCATTTCCCTGACCTATAAAAAGCTGATAAATGTTCGGACGGATTTGTTGTTGAATGTGAGAGATCAGTGGGTGCGTGATGGGATTGAGTTGGATGATGAGGATTGGCAGTGTGCGGTGTCTTCCCCCAAGGAAGTGGCAATTTCGGCTAGGCTGCGCTTAGTCCAATTGAAGATACTCCACAGAGTTTATGGAACTGGCCCCAGACTGATCCACATGGGGCTTTCCGTGGATGGTCTCTGTAGGCGAGGGTGCGGTGCACTGGCCACCTTCATGCATACCATCTGGGAATGCCAGGTCATTGCTTCCTATTGGGAACGGGTGCATGTGGTTATGCGTGAGGTGACTGGTGTGGATTTGACTGCGGAAGCTCGACGCTGCTTGTTGAACGTGTGGGGTCCGACTGACTACACTAATGCTCAAACCCGCTGGGTCACGTTAGGGTACATGGTGGCCAAGCGAGACATTGGTCAAAAATGGGGTGCCCCGACTCCCCCCACCGTGGGACTGTGGAAAACCAATATGGACTGGTGCATGCTCTGTGAGAAAACTGTGTACGTAGCTAGGGGTAAGCCCAAGAGGTGGGGGGTTGTCTGGGGTGCATGGAATGAATACAGAGGTGATATTTGTGTGCCCCCCGACACAGGTTCGCTGGAGGTTCGTCTCTCTCCCTAGCCCTTCCTTCCGCCCAACTTTTTACTTAAACGGAATCCTGGTTCCTTTCCCCCCCCCCCACTTTTGTATGCTTCTCCAGTATGGTTAGTGCAGAGTGCTAAACGGTCCCACTCGCCCCATGGAATCGTGCATTGCCGCTCCTATGTTGTACCTTGCCACCTCCTTTTTCCTTTTTCCCCTTTACTTTTCTTTATCGTTCTTTCTTGTTGTTATCTTAGGTTTCTTAATTATAATATATAAAATTAAACCTGATTTGCTCCTCGGATTGATTTGTGCGCACCTCTTCTCCGCTCTTTATATTGCTGCCTAGCCTCAGGGATGTAAGGCTGAATAGCTGTGTGCTTTGAATTTTCAATAAAGGTTTTCCAAAAAAAAAAAAAAAAAAAGAATTACAATACAAAAGTGGGAACCACATGTGGACAATGTTTAACGGGGTCCTGTGTACTTGTCCAGTAAACTAATTAGCAAAAGAATACAAAGTTCCACCGGGAAAACTAAAGAGGTATGTGTGTGTATATATGGGAGTAGAGCAGAAGCAGGGAACAGGGTGTTCCCTTGTTGGAACTAGAGGACCTCACACACCCAGAAACCTAGGTGTCATGCTTCATCATTGGTCTCCTGCTCCTCGTCAGACTGGCGCTGCAATGTCCGACGGGCGCCGTAGGCGCTCTTTGTTGGAGATCTTTTGTTCCAGCCAATGGTTGAGTGCGTGTAAGGGGTCTGGTGAAGGTGTAGTCGTGAGGGAATGGTGAGATTAAAAGAAGGTGGGTCAGTCCACAAGGGTCTTTATTCACGTGGCTGACTCCCTTGGTAAAAAGGGTGGGAGGGGAGATAGGAACTGTGAGGGGTACACAGGGCTAACTCAACCCTCTAAATAGGTCGACATGTTTCTTGCCTAACTGGCAATTCTTCAGGACCTCGGGTGCTAGGTACTACACAGTGGGAAAAATATACAATAAAATAAAGGAGATAGATACAACCCCACTGGGTCAATCAGGGAGCAGACCAAGTGGTCCTGCTCTAGCGGGGAGACCTAAAAGAAATGTGTAAAACCACTATGTTATGTCTTGATTGCAAATTAAAGGCACAACAGTAATGTCAGGTAATTGAAACTGCCTTTGCCAAGTAGGAAACCTGTTTTTATTTATTAAAAGTCACCTCTAAGGTGCCCCTCATGAGCCAACAAGGCAGGGTGCATACAAATAAAAAGTGCCATACTCTAGATTTAATAAAAACTGTGCCCACATTGTAACTGAAAGTTACACACTATTTCTCTGTGTAGGGCCAGCTACATTGAATTCTAGACCTCCATCTGAGACAATACTTGCAACGTAATTTAAAGTTATTCCTACTTAATATTTTAAAAACTGATTTAGTGGCAAAATAAGAATTTTTAATACTTTAAGGGAAAAAGAATCTTTATAAAAAATACCTCACCTAGAACTGGCTTACAACTAGTTTTGCTATTCTTAACACCTCTAACAAAGGAACATATTTACTTGGCTGGGAGAGATAATAACCCTGGTTGAGAAGAAAACAGCCTAACCTCTGAGTTTAAGAAGGACAAGCTGGTGTTAACTGTTCATTACTTAGCAGGGATTAGCTATTTGGGAGTGGACAGAAACAAATACTTATTATTACATCTTAGAGATGCCAGGATGGGCTCATCCTATTCATTCCAGAGACCCTTCTAGATAGCCAGGTTTTAGACAAAGTGAGGGGGAGAAATAATATGGACCCTGTCAGGTGGGAGGAGAGCTTATCTTAATAGGGATAGTGGTTAAAGAGGTGAAGACTTCCTGCCTGGCGACAGACGGGACCTTCCATATTGAAACAGGAGCTCCTATGATATTTTACAGTAAGGCAAAAAAAAAACACATAGAAAAGAAAGTGGGGCTGCAAGAAAATAGTTAGAATTACAAGGCAGAATTTCCGCCGTCATTTGTCAATGCACAGGATAGAGCTGGCTCCTGAAATATGCACCACAAAGGATAAAAGGCTTAAACCCTCCCCTCTATTTTGATACTCTGGTCCACAGTGCTAACCCTATCTAAACCCACATCTCTCCTGATAATGAGACCAGGCCTCAATTACCATAAATTCCTTCTGAATCAATTAATGTGCACAAAGGATGCTCTAGAATGTCAGCAATATACATGTCCTGTCTGGGATAGCAGTCCTCATCTCCAACTACCCTTCCCAGGCCAAAAGCTTCCAAGATGGAACCCACAAGCCTCCATGCTATACATCATGCACAGGTAAACATACAACACACGCGCTGCATGGTGCTACATATTCATCATGTTGGCTAAGGGTGAGTTAGGTATACAGCAATGGAACTTTTACATGAGTGGGTTAGTAAGCACCTCTCCAGTGACTCAGAAAACAAGCATTTGCAGTGCAATAGGTCTCGCATTTGCGAGAGTTTAAGCTATTGGCATTGTAAATGACAACGCCTTTTATTCATCTGTTTTGATAATTAACACATGAATAAAAGGCATTGGTATTTACAAACCAATAGCTCAAACTTTAGTAAATTCGAGACCTATTTCACTTAAAAGAAGAGGCCACCATTGTCCCAGGCTGCTTGGAAAGTGAAAGGACACATGGTGCGCAGAATGTTTCAGGAAATCATGTCGTGCCTGCAGTAGGAGAAACTCATTAAAGAAAATAGTGCTTAAAGACTAAATAAGACATAGTGTTTAACAACAGAAGTGAAAGGGTCAGTCCTCAGAGGAGGTTACAATTGAAGACAAGACAAGACGGTACTAAGGAGGGACTACCAAGCCAAATATCCAATCAAAAGCCAGCATTTACAAAGGACAATGACCCACGCCAATGAAAAATATGGACGGAGTTCCAAGTCCATACTCGAATACAGCATGCCTTGAGTGTGTTGCCCAGGCTCAACCTAAAAAAACACAGCCATTAGCACTTTTTTTATTGTTAAGAAAAATAAACATTGGGCATTCTCAGGGTTTACATTGTACATATCAATCGAGCATAGTTAATAAGGCGATACATGGTGGCCGTAGCAGGTTATTTCAATGGAACATCAACATTGCAATCATTACGTTGATAGAACACAATTTTCCCACTTCAGGACTACCCCCCCCCCGTATTAATCCGAATCATTATCACTTTCCATCTTTGGTGATTCACAAATAAATCCTCTATATTCATTCCAGGCTCCCCACATTTTTTCCCACTTTCGCGGGCATTTCCGATGTAAATATACCGCCTTTTCGGCCACCATCGCCGAGTCCATATCCGTACTCCAGCCCCTAAGCCCCGGCAACACTGGTGAGCCCCAAGCCTTAGCTACATTTCGTTTAGCATACATAATACCCAGCGTTGCCCAATCCTGCAGGGGGTTGCTCAGATCATTCGGCTCCCAAACGTTCAATAGACAACGGCGTGGCTCAGGGAGCAGCGAAACATGAACCACTTGAGATATAGTTCGTATAACCTTGGACCAGTAACCAGCAATCAATGGGCAATCCCAGATGGTATGGTAAAACGTCCCCTCCTCCCCGCAGCCCCTCAAGCAGTACTGGTGTGTGATTCTTCCTATCTTATGTAGTGAGACCCTGGTGTAATATACTCGGTGGAGGACTTTCAGTTGTATCAGTCTGAGCGGTGACGGCACAGCGACCTCCTGAGGAGAGGAGAGCGCGGCCTGCCAGTCCGACTCATCGAATTCACCTATTTCCGCAGTCCAGGCCATTTTAAGTCTTTCCATAGGGTCAGGCATATTATTGACCAACTCACGGTAGACCAACGAGGTCGCCATTTTCAGCATGTGCTCCGTAAGCAGTCTATCTTCTAAAGGCGTAGATTCTAATAACTTTCCGTCAGCCAGGAGCACAGACTTGAGAGCGTGAGTGATTTGCAGGTAGCGGAAACGTTCAGTCTCCACCAGGTTGAATTGAGCCGCCAGCTGGTCAAAGGTGAGAATCGCACCCCGCCTATAGAGGTCTCCAACCGTCGATATACCTATGCGGTCCCAGGCCTCAAAACCCTTACTATTACAGAGCCGACCGAGGCACGGCGATGCCCAAAGTGGCGTCATTTGTGTGATCGTATTCTTACACTTGAGGCGAGCAGAAGCCTGATACCATAACTTTACTGTGTGAGCCGTAGGGCCCACCAGGGCCGTCACTCCTCTAGGGTCTAGGAGTGCGGCCATCACTCCTCCGCCCCCCTAGGTCGTACCCATCTGCTTTAAACGCAGGCTCAGTCTGCGGAGCATGGAGCCAGTGATTTATAATCTTCAATTGGGCAGCCCAGTAGTACAACTGGACATCCGGGAGCGCTATGCCGCCATCGAACAAACCTCGTACCAACTTTTGCCAGGAAATGCTCGCCGGTTTATCCCCCCAGAGGAGACCAGAAACCAGGGCGTTTATGGACGTAAAATATTTAGGAGGCACGAGAAACTGAGTATTTTCCAAGATATACAGAAAACGCGGTAGGGTCATCATTTTAAATAACGCTGCTTTACCTAGAAGGGTCAATGGTAGGGCATGCCAATGCCTCACATCCGTGCGGAATCTTTCAAGTGGGGGTAATAAATTGCGATGGTAAAAAATCTCCTGACTAGGTGTCACCCACACCCCCAAATATTTGAAGGGCCCATCAGTGATCACCAGGGGGCATACGTCCGGGAGACGCGGTGGTAGCCCCTTGAGAACAAATAACACGACTTGGACCAATTGATTGTGTATCCTGAGGCTCGCCCAAAGATCTGACAGATGTTAAGAAGAACCCTGAGTGAACGCCCAGGAAGAGTTAAATAAAGAAGAATATCATCAGCATACAGGGATATTCGGTCTTCCCAGGACTCGGTCCAGCTGAGACCCCTGATCATGGGGTCCCACCGTATCCATGCTGCCAATGGTTCCAAGATCAATGCGAAGAGCAGTGGCGATAAGGGACACCCCTGACGCGTACCACGGCCCAGCCTAAAATCCCGGGAGATATGGCCGTTAGCTACAACATGATCAAGTGGGTTTGTATACAAGAGCTTCACCCAAGCACAAAACCTTGGTCCGAAGCCTAAATGTCGCAGTACCGCAAAGAAATACGGCCATTCGACCATGTCGAAAGCCATTCTCGCATCTAGCGACAGGAACACAGGCGGTTCCGACAAGGCTGGGATCTGCGCCAACATGGACTCGCCTTAAATTGAGAGCTGTGCTCCTATTCGGATGAATACGGATTGGTCCGGGTGAATAAGTGTCGCCAGGTGTGGGGTCAGTCGTATAGCTATCATTTTGGCCAGTATTTTCGCCTCCGCATTTAACAATGAAATAGGACGATATGATGTACATTCGTCTGGAGGTTTGCCGGATTTCGGTATGGCTATAATCGTAGCCGTCCGCTGATCACAGGGGAGTTCCCCCGCAGCCAAACTGTCCTCAAACATACGCAACAGATGCGAAGCCGCTTGATGCGAGACGCGTTTATAAAGTTCTATGGGGATGCCATTTGGCCCCACGGCCTTGCCGGACTGCAACGAATGAATAGCACCCAGGACCTCATCCATCGTAAAGTCCGATTCTAACAGTTCAGCATCAATATCCGAGAGGGAGGGCATTCGAATTTCCGTAATGTAGGTCTGTGCCTCCTCGGAGGACATATCAGAGGAAGGGGTATAAACCGCTTCGTAGTTATTGGCCAGGATGTCTACTATATCCATAGGGGTAGTGCTGACCATACCGTCCGCAGTGCGAAGCTGTGCTATCGTCCTCTGGGCCCTGTCTTTCTTTTCCAACCATGCCAGAAGTCTCCCTGCCTTATCTCCAACCTCGTATACAATATGCTGAGTATGCAAAAGCCGCTGTCTAACCTGCACACGCTGATACTCCGTCATTTCTGCCTGCTTGAGGCGCAGCTTGCGTGCAGCCTCCGCAGTAGGATCAAGATCATGTTTAGATTGCAAAACTTCAAGGTCGTATTCTAGTACTCTAAGGTCTTCTTGCACAGTCCGTTTATGACCTGTTATGGAGGCTATCGCCTGGCCCCTGAGCTCCGTTTTGTATGCTTCCCATAGGACCACCGGCGAAGCAACGGAGGCGGTATTTTCTTGGAAGTAGTACTTCGTAGCCATGACTAGGTCTTTACTGATCTGCGGAATATGCAAAAATTGAGCTGAAATTGGGAAGATGCGCCTCCGGGTCCTCACATAGGAGGAATATACCATGGAGACTGGGGAATGATTCGAGACACCCCTCTGGCCTATATTTACCTCAGTTATATGGGGCAAGCTGTCAGCAGAGACAAAAAAATGATCAATACATGAGAGACTATTATGTACCCCTGAGTAGAAGGTGTAGCCTCGATCCCCGGGGTGTTTAAACCTCCACCCATCTGTAAGACCCATAGTCTCTACATAGCCCGTCAGCCAGGCTTTATGCAGCCCTGTCACCCTGCTGGGGTGACGGTCAATGCCTTCGTCCAGAACCGCATTGAAATCACCCCCCCAATAAGAGTTCGCCCTCCGGCAGCTTTAATAAAAATGCACTGAGGGCGGGGAGAGCAATTGAGTGTAGTGCGGGCGGGATATATACCGATACCACATTGAACCTCTTTCCCTCCCATAAGCAGGAGACTGCTGCAAATTGCCCTTGAGCATCTTCCCATACCTGCTGTATTAGCACAGGAAAGCGTTTACGCATTAGGATTCCCACCCCCCTGGAGCCAGAGGAGAACTCAGAATGCACTGCCATCACATATCCCCACCGATCCAAAGCCTTACATGTCGAACCCACCAGATGCGTATCTTGAAGCAATACCAATGCTGGGGCTGCCCTTCGTATATACTGCAGCACCAATCCCCTCTTGATTTTATCTCCCAAGCCTCGTACGTTCCAGGGGATCAGGGTTAAAGGGGACACTGGAGCCATGACCGGGGCGGGGTCATCTATTATCGGGTCATCCACAACCTTGCTCGCCATTCCAGACATAACACCCTTGAAGGCCCACTACTTCACCACACATTTGCTCGCCCATATCCCTAAATTGCTGCCCAAAACTAAAACACCAAACAGAATGCAACCAGTCCATCCCTCCCTCCAACATCATCATTTGAATTCGTACAGTGTCACAATAAGCAATAACTTTGGATTGAGTAGTTTTGAAAACCTTCACCCAACTCCTCTCTACCCCCCACCCTGCTCCACTGCCCGTGGACCTCAAACTGCCCACCCCCAAACATGGCAGAGTGCCTATATACTCCCTACCCAAGCTAAACTTGCAGAGGTGATGCGCTCTCACCCGACCCGTGGCACCTCCAATAGCATCAATAAAACAGTATTTGATATTTAAAAGACACAACCCTTAGAACAGTATCATAACATGTCTGTGTTACACCATAAATCTGACCTGTTACATATCTGGAACTCTTGGTTCCGGCACCCCCGGAACTTCAATGCTCCTCCCTCAAAACCCCAGGATCCTTCAGCTTAATCCCAAACCCAATACTTGCGAGTGTTCTCAGGAGTGAGTCCTTCCTTAGGCGATTAATGTCCCTCAGCCCTGTTCGTCCAGTTCAATCGTTTGCAACACAGTCTCTGCCTCGGAGGGAGGCACCAGGTTCTCCACCTCCCCTCCGGTCCGCCCCATTGTGGCAGGTGCTCCTCATGTCGCCGACCCTCGTCCATTCCTCCAGACATTCCCAGGTTACCTCCGGGGAGTCGAAAAACCAGGGTTTACCATTCTTCTCTACTTTTAATTTGGCCGGGAAGAGCATAGCGTATCGGATTTCTAAGCTCGTCAGCTCACGGCCCACGGGAGCCATTTTAAATAGTCAAAGGGATTTGGAGCACCCTGCTGACACGTCATAGCTGAATTACCTCATGGTCGATGTGGTTCAAAGTTGCTCGCTTCACACACAGTTCTTTGAACCACATCGACCATGATGCATGAGGTATCAGCAGGGTGCTCCAAATCCCTTTGACTGTTTAAAATGGCTCCCGTGGGCCGTGAGCTGACGAGCTCTGTGAGCACCTGCCCGCCGAGAGTGGCACTAATCCTGAGGAAAATGCGGCAGCACGTCCAGCGACCTACGAACATTTTTCCCCACTGATGAAAGAGGAATCTAGAAACAAGTGTCTGTGGATACACTTGAAAAGAATACTGGTACTGGCACTGGCCAACAAACTTCGAGAACTGTGTGTGAAGCGAGCAACTTTGAACCACATCGACCATGATGCATGAGGTAATTCAGCTGTGACGTGTCAGCAGGGTGCTCCAAATCCCTTTGACTGTTTAAAATGGCTCCCGTGGGCCGTGAGCTGACGAGCTCTGTGAGCACCTGCGCGCCAAGAGTGGCACCAATCCTGAGGAAAATGCGGCAGCACGTCCAGCGACCTACGAACATTTTTCCCCACTGATGAAAGAGGAATCTAGAAACACGTGTCTGGGGATACACTTGAAAAGAATACTGGTACTGGCACTGGCCAACAAACTTCGAGAACTGTGTGTGAAGCGAGCAACTTTGAACCACATCGACCATGATGCATGAGGTAATTCAGCTGTGACGTGTCAGCAGGGTGCTCCAAATCCCTTTGACTGTTTAAAATGGCTCCCGTGGGCCGTGAGCTGACGAGCTCTGTGAGCACCTGAACGCCGAGAGTGGCACTAATCCTGAGGAAAATGCGGCAGCCCGTCCAGCGACCTACGAACATTTTCCCCCACTGATGAAAGAGGAATCTAGAAACACGTGTCTGGGGATACACTTGAAAAGAATACTGGTACTGGCACTGGCCAACAAACTTCGAGAACTGTGTGTGAAGCGAGCAACTTTGAACCACATCGACCATGATGCATGAGGTAATTCAGCTGTGACATGTCAGCAGGGTGCTCCAAATCCCTTAGACTGTTTAAAATGGCTCCCGTGGGCCGTGAGCTGACGAGCTCTGTGAGCACCTGCGCGCCGAGAGTGGCACTAATCCTGAGGAAAATGCGGCAGCACGTCCAGCGACCTACGAACATTTTTCCCCACTGATGAAAGAGGAATCTAGAAACACGTGTCTGGGGATACACTTGAAAAGAATACTGGTACTGGCACTGGCCAACAAACTTCGAGAACTGTGTGTGAAGCGAGTAACTTTGAACCACATCGACCATGATGCATGAGGTAATTCAGCTGTGACGTGTCAGCAGGGTGCTCCAAATCCCTTTGACTGCTGTGCCATTTGTGTTTGTTTCTTCTCCAAGATCGACACTTGACGCTGCAGTTCAGAAGTATCCTCCTGCAGCGCCGCCGTTACCACCTTCACTTTTTCGTTTATTTGTTTGAAGTCTGCACGGAGCAGGGAAACCTCCGTTGTGACAGAGTCCACTGACGTGCGCATGCCTCCCATGGCCGCCATGACGTCATGAAGCGTAGGCTCCTTGCTCGGGGATGGGGACTGCGCCGCGGCATCTTTATTCAATCTAGGCGAGTCTCCTGTGTCACCACCCTTGGTCCAGGCGAATTTGGCCAACTGCGCCTGGGCGGCGCTCTTGGAACCCCTGCCTCCTGCAGCCATCTTCCTTGATGGCATAGAGGACAAAATAAGAGCGTGCACACCGTCTGCTTTCACAGCTTGCTATGTTACTGACAGATCGACAGGAGCAACAGTTCACACTGCAAACAATCCATGGTGCTTCAAAGCCCAGCGACACGTTCCAGTAGCAGTTACCCCTCAGCATTCACCAGCGCTACACACGCCAGGCGCATTCATAAACCGACCTCACTTGCTCCTCAGAGCGGGTCATGCAGTGTAAGGTAGCAGATGACCAGACCAGTGCCATCGGACATGTGGAAACAAGGCATCCGCAATAAGCACCTCATGTCCGGAAAGGAGGGAAGAGGCAGGTCCATACATTAGCTAATACCGTCCCCCTAAGAAGGGCTTCAGGACGGAGGGTCCGATCCAAAACAAATCCACTCCGCTCCACCTCGGCTCCGTCGGCATACAAGGGCCCGAGCAATCCCGGCCCCCAAATACGGAGAGTATCTAAGGTTCCCCTCACTGCAGTGTCACACAAGCAGTATGGCGCCTTTTACATTACGAAATAACAGTCCCAGCAGTAGTACCTGGCCGTATTCCAGTAGAATCCGGTGCTGCCACCTCAAGTCCGCAGCCCGACGGCCCCTGTGCCAGCATTCATTGGGTGGGGGGTGGGGGGGGGGGGGTGGGGGGGGAAGAGGTAGCGCATCTCACGTTCTCAGGCGCCCAAGATAATATCACAGCTACCCTCCACGCAGTCCTCAGAAGGGATAGCCGCCGATGATGATGGGGGGAGGGAAGCTAGCACACGGTACCCCACTCACCAGTAGTCTATGCACTGTGTCCGGCACTTCGCTGATATTAGACCCCCGGGCCCAGGCCCCGATCGGTAGCCACCCCCGAGGCCAGCTGGTCCCCTCCTCAGCGCTCTATATGGCTCACCTCCAAGGGTGCGCAGTAGCTCTACGCAAGTGACCCCCCTGCCGTCAGGCCGGTAAGGTACGCAGGCCGTGAGGAAGCACTCCCTTAGCTTCCCGCTCTATCGGCCATCGGGAGCCGGTCTCCGGACCTCCTCACTTGTTGCGGGGCATCTCCACTCCTTATCACACGGGCTGATTGTCCTGGAGAGGGTGAGGGTAGGGAGGGACGGCCCGAAGCACTCCAGATCCCGGTGCCACAGGCCCCGCCTCCAGCGTCCGCCGGCAGTAGGCCCCCAAGCCGGGGCCCAAATTTACAGCTGTGCCCGGGTCCGGCCTCACTCCACCTCCGTACCGGTCCTCCAGCAACACCCAAAGGCTCCCAGCGGCCTGCCGCCACGCGACCTCTGCCTAGATCTCAGCCAGGGGGCAGTATACGCAGGCAGAAGGGCAATCCCGCATCAGGGCAAAGTCAGTCCTCGTCGGAGCCCCAGCTCCGTCTCAGTCCGCTACCGCCATTGTGCCTGGGCCGGTCCTTGGCTCCGCCGGCGACCCGATCTCCTTCACTCGAGATCTCTGGCTCAGCAGTCCTCCGATGGGTCACCCAGGGGCGCCCGGCAGCACAGTACGCCGTGTCCGCCGAAATTTATGTTGATCCATGGGCTGTGTCAGTCTGCAGTGCCACAGGTCTTTCGGAGCACATCTAGAGTGCGGCCATTGCACTCGGCCGCAAACCACGCCCCCCCCATTAGCACTTTTTAAAATTATTTCTAGCCCCACTGCAAAGATTTCACACTGTTGTACAGCACAGATACAAAAGGTAGCCAAAACCAATAGCTCTCACAGGCCACACCTATTGGCTTTGCCAACGCTTGTGAAGTTTACATATGCTTTCACTGAGGATATTCCACACTCCACAATTTCCCGAGAGAGGTACAAACTTGGCAAGATTTTGTATTTGACCTTTTTTTGTGTTCTACACAAACAAGCGTGGGGCTGCCAAACAGAGCTGATATCTTGAGCGGTAAGAACATTTTGCAGACATAGGCGAGCCAGTTATTCTAAGGTCCTTGCCACATGACAAACAGTCTTTAATTACTAGCTAATTTAGGTTAGCTTCGCGATTGAGCTGGACGGAAAGCCACAAAGTGATTGGGCCCAATTTGATCCGGCCCTCAATATAACGAAGCCCCAGATCTTTGCGGTGTACAAAACGGGGTGACGAGGGAGGTACAGAGAGGAGTCGCCTGCAAAGCAATCATCCTTAGTCTGAATAGCTGTCCTGTTGGTAAAACCCAGATTCCTGCCCAGTGGCAGTGGTGATGCACTGGACCTTGGAAATCTGTAGAACAGGGGTGATTGAGTTACCACCGGATGGCCTAGATAGAATAAAGAGCCCTCGCTAATCAAGAAAGCTTCAAACTGCAATTTAAAATGTTAGAAGATAAACCTTGAAGAACCAATTGTGAACCCCCAATAAGAAAAATTACCCATTATTGCCAAAATCAATCAATCAATAATTTGTAAAGCACACTACATACCCACGAGGGTCTCAAGGCGCTTTGGGGGGCGGAGGGGGGCTACTGATCGAACAGCCAGGTCTGGAGTATCCTCCTGAAGGTCAGCAGGTCTTGGGTCTGTCGTAGGCTCAAAGGGGGGGTGTTCCATGTCTTGGCGGCAAGGTGGTAGAAGGAGTGGTTGTTCTTCGGATGCGTGGGACGGTGGCGAGTGAGAGGTCGGCAGAGCGGAGCTGGCGGTTGGGGATGTAGAAGGAGAGCAGTCAGTTGAGGAAGGCTGGGCCGGTCTTGTGGAGTGCCTTGTGTGCGTGGGTGAGGAGCTTGAAGGATATCCTCTTTGTTGATAGGGAGCCAGTGCAGGTTTCTCAGGTGGGGGGTGATGTGGCGTGGTACGTCGAGGATCAGTCGTGCCGAGGCGCTTTGGATGCGTTGTAGTCGTTTGAGGAGCTTGGTCGGGGCTCCCGCTTAGAGGGCTTTTTTCGTAGTCGAGTCTGCTGCTGACGAGGGCCTGGGTGACTGGGTGACTGTCTTTCTTGTATCTATCGGGATCCATCTGTAGATCTTGCGGAGCATGCAGAGGGTGTTGAAGCAGGAGGAGGAGATGGCGTTGACTTGCTTGGTCATTGAGAGCGTTGAGTCGAGGATGATTCCCAGGTTGCGTGCGTGCTCGGTGGTTGTCGGGGCTGCCCCCAGTGCCGTCGGCCACCAGGAGTCATCCCAGGCTGAAAGGTTGGAGCCGAGGATGAGGACCTCCTTCTTGTCCGAGTTCAACTTCAGACGGCTGGCTTCATCCAGTCGGCGACGGTCTTCATTCCTTCGTGGAGGTTGGGTTTGGCGGTGATGGGGTCCTTGGTGAGGGAGAGGATCAGCTGAGTGTTGTTGGCGTAGGAGATTATGTTGAGGTTGTGCCGTCAGGCTATGTGTGCGAGCAGGGCCATGTAAGTGTTGAACAGCGTCGGACTGAGGGAGGATCCCTGGGGTACGCTGCAGATGATCTCGGAGGCTTTGGAACGGAATGGGGGGAGGCGGACGCTCTGGGTTCTGCCGGAGAGGAAGGAGGTGGTCCAATCCAGAGTCTTGTCTCAGATCTCTGCGGCGTGGAGGCGTGCGCGTAGTGTGCGGTGGCAGACGGTGTCGAAGGCGGCAGAGAGATCTAGGAGGATGAGTGCTGCGGTCTCGCCGTTGTCCAGCAGGGTCCTGATAGTGTTGATGGCGGCGATGAGGGCAGTCTCAGTGCTGTGGAACCCTGACTGGGAAGGGTCCAGGATTCTGTTTTCTTCGAGGTATCGCGTCTGTTGACGGTTTTCTTGTTGACCTTGGCCGGGAAGGGGAGCAGGGAGATGGGCTGGAAGTTCCTGAGGTCTCTTGGGTCTACCTTAGGTTTTTTGAGTAGGGCGTTGATCTCGGCATGTTTCCAGATCTCTAGGAAGGTCGCGGTCTCGAGGGAGAGATTGATGACGGTGCGCAGGTGGGGTGCAATGGAGCTGCTTGCTCTGTTGAAGACGTGGTGCAGGATTGGGTCTGACGGAGAGCCGGAGTGGATTGTGCGCATGGTCTTGATGGTGTCATCGATGCTCACGCTGGCCCAGGCTCGCAGGGGGTCGTGGTCGATGGTGTGCGGATGGTCTGTTGTGTTGCTGTCTGTTGGAGTTGTCTTGGTGTTGAAGCTGTCGTGAATGTCTGCTATCTTGCGGTGGAACAAGGTGGCGAGGGAGTCGCACAGGGCTTGCGACAGCGGGATGTCGTTGGTGATGGAGCTGGGGTTGGAGAGTTTCTTCACGATGTTGAAGAGCTCCTTGCTATTGTGTGCGTTGTTATCGAGGCGGTCTTTGAAGGAGGTCCTCTTGGCTGCCGTGATGAGGTGGTGGTGGTTGCAGATGGCGTCCTTGTGCGCTGCGTGGATGTCCGGAGTTTGTTCACTGTGCCATTTCTTCTCAAGTTTCCGGCAGGCTTGCTTGGAGGCTAGGAGTTCTGGGGTGAACCAGCTGGCCTCTCTGTGGGGGGGTTTCTTCAGTGAGGCGAGGGTGTTGGCACAGTCCTCGATCCAGCGCCTGAGGCTGTGGGCAGCGTCGTCAGTGCTGGAGGGTTCGGTGGTGGGCTGAGAGCGAGGTTTGCGTGTAGTTGGGCTTCTGTGATTTTGCTTCAGCAGCGGCAGGGGATCTGTGAGGTGAATGGTGTGTGGGGGGGTTTCTGGAAGGCGAAGTGGATGTAGCGGTGGTCGGTCCAGATGAGTTCGGTGGTGTGGCTGACGGAGACGTGCAGGCTTGAGGAGAAGACGGGTCGAGCGTGTGGCCGGTGGAGCGGGTGAGAGTTGTGATGAGTTGCTTCAGTCCGAGGTTGGCGAGGTTATCAATGAGGGTTGTAGAGTTGTTGTCGTTGTTTTCAAGGTGTAAGTTCAGGTCTCCGAGGAGGATGTAGTCGGTGGAGGTCAGGGCGTGCGTACTGATCAATTCGGCGATGGAGTCGCTGAACTAAGGGCGGGGTCCGGGGGGTCAGTAGAAGAGGGTGCCGCTGAGGGTGGAGTTAGGGTCTGTGTGGATCTGGAAATGCATGTGATCGGCAGTGGTGAGAGTGTCGTCCGTGCTAGTCAAGCCCCTGATGCTGTTCTTGTGGATGATGGCGATTCCTCCTCCATCTCCGTTGGTGCGGTCTCTGCGGGTGATCTTGTAGCCGTCTGGGATGGCTATGGCAATGTCGGGTGCGGAGTAGTCGTTAAACCAGGTCTCTGCCAGGAAGGCGACGTCCGGGGATGTTGTGTCGAGCAGGTCCTAGAGCTCGACGGCATGCTTGCGTGCGGAGCGGGTGTTCAGTAGTACGCATCGGAGGTGGTTGGGGTCTTTCTTGGCGGGTGGTTCGTCGGCTCTGAGGCTGGTGTAGCGGCAGTTCTGGCAGGTGAAGGGGCCGTGTGTGCGTTTCAGGCAGGCCTTGAAGCAGGTGTGGCTCAGTCCAGAGTTGAGAGCGTGCAGAGTGTTGGCGTCATACTGGCGGCGGTCGTCGTTGCGGGGGCCAGGGGTTTTGGCGCTGGGCGAGGTCCAGGCGCAGACAGGCGCAGAAGAGCTTGCCTTAGGCACGCCTTCGGCGCGCCAGCGGCATTCCCGCAGCACGCGGCCGGCATATATGGGGTGGTGGGAGGGAGGAGCAGCTGGGAGGCGAGGGCAGCGAATGGGCAGTGGGCAGTCAGGGGGGCGGGGCCGCAGCGGCGAGGGCAGTGAAGGACAACAAAGGTAACAGAAGGAAAAAGGGGCACAGAAACGAGGGAAAAACGAGTGGCACAGAGGGCACACAAAATGTGTGGCACAGAGGGCAGAATGGCACAAAAAGGAGTGGAACAGAAGACAAAAGGGACACTAAAAACAAGAGAACAAGCATTGGAAATGCAATAGGTCTCGCATTAGGAAAGTTTGAGCGATTGGTATTGTAAATGACACTTTTTTTATTTATGTGTTGGTTTTGAAAACAGCAAAATTAATAGCTTTGTCAGTTACAATGTCAATAGTATTAACTTTCGCAAATGTGACACCTATAGCATTTGTAATGCAATGTGTGTTGTATTTACGTGACTTAGATGTATTGATATTACAAATAACAATGGCTTTTAATTTTGTAAATAATTAATACTTAAATAAAAGTTATTGTAATTTATAATGGCAATAGCTTAAATGTTTGTAAATAACTTTTCTGAAGATTATGTTCAGTGTATTTTATTGTGACGAAAATCCAAGAACATTGCAATTGCACCTACACACACACAGAGCCACACACACACACACACACATAGATGTGGTGGTGGTGGATCTGGGGGGATATGGTGGTGGTGGATGTGGTGGTGGATGTGGTGGTGGATGTGGTGGTGGATGTGGTGTTGGTGGATGTGGTGGTGTTGGTGGATGTGGTGTTGGTGGATGTGGTGGTGGTGGATGTGGTGGTGGTGGATGTGGTGGTGGTGGTGGATGCAGTGGTGGATGTGGTGGTGGATGCGGTGGTGGATACGGTGGTGGATGTGTTGGTGGATGTAGTGGTGGATGTGGTGGTGGATGTGGTGGTGGTGGATGTGGTGGTGGATGTGGTGGTGGATGTGGTGGTGGGTGTGATGTTGGTGGATGTGGTGGTGTTGGTGGATGTGGTGGTGTTGGTGGATGTGGTGGATGTGGTGGTGGTGGATGTGGTGGTGGTGGATGTGGTGGTGGTGGATGTGGTGGATGCAGTGGTGGATGTGGTGGTGGATGCAGTGGAGGATGCGGTGGTGGATGTGTTGGATGTGGTGGTGGATGTGGTGGTGGTGGATGCGGTGGTGGTGGATGCGGTGGTGGTGGATGCGGTGGTGGTGGATGCGGTGGTGGTGGATGCGGTGGTGGTGGGTGTGGTGAAACTGGTGGTGGATGTGGTGGTGTATGTGGTGGTGGTGGATGCGGTGGTGGATGTGGTGTTGGTGGATGTGGTGGTGGATGTGGTGTTGGTGGATGCGGTGGTGGATGTGGTGGTGGTGGATGTGGTGGTGGTGGATGCGGTGGTGGTGGAAGTGGTGGATGTGGTGGTGGATGTAGTGGTGTTGGTGGATGTGGTGGTGGTGGATGTGGTGAATGTGGTGGTGGATGTGATGGTGGATGTGATGGTGGATGTGGTGGTGGATGTGGTGGTGGATGTGGTGG
This sequence comes from Lissotriton vulgaris, assembly GCF_964263255.1. Classification (NCBI taxonomy): domain Eukaryota; kingdom Metazoa; phylum Chordata; class Amphibia; order Caudata; family Salamandridae; genus Lissotriton; species Lissotriton vulgaris. Next base: position 1,388,528,330 of record NC_141694.1, on the reverse strand, counting down.
TGGATGTGGTGGTGATGGTGGATGCGGTGGTGGATGTGGTGGTGGTGAATGCGGTGGTGGTGGTGGATGCAGTGGTGGTGGTGGATGGGGTGGTGGTGGTGGATGGGGTGGTGGATGTAGTGGTGGTGGATGCGGAAGTGGTAGTGGATGTGGTGGATGTGGTGGTGGTGGGTGTGGTGGTGGATGTGGTGGTGGTGGGTGTGGTGGTGGATGTGGTGGTGGATTTGGTGGTGGATTTGGTGGATGCGGTGGTGGTGGATGTGGTGGTGGTGGTGGATGTGGATGCTATGGATGTGGATGTGGTGGTGGATGTGGCGGTGGATGTCATGGTGGATGTGGAGGTGATGTTGGAGGTGATGTTGGATGTGGCGGTGGATGTGGTGGTGATGGTGGATGTGGTGATGGTGGATGTGGTAGTGGATGCGGTGGATGTGGTGGTGGTGGATGCGGTGGTGGTGGTGGATGTAGTGGTGGTGGGTGTGGTGGATTTGGTGGTGGTGGGTGTGGTTAAAGTGTTGGTGTATGTGGTGGTGGATGTGGTGGTGGATGTGGTGGTGAATGCAGTGGTGGTGGATGTGGTGGTGGATGTGGTGGTGGTGGATGTGGTAGTGGTGGATGTGGTGAATGTGGTGGTGGTGGATGCAGTGGTGGTGGATGCGGTGGTGGTGGTGGATGTTTTGGATGTGGTGGTGGATGTGGTGGTGGATGTGGTGTATGTGGTGGTGGTGGTGGATGTGGTGGTGGTGGATGCGGTGGTGGTGGGTGTGGTGAAACTGGTGGTGGATGTGGTGGATGCGGTGGTGGATGTGGTGGTGGATGCGGTGGTGGATGCGGTGGTGGTGGAAGTGGTGGTGGATGTGTTGGATGTGGTGGTGGATGTGGTGGTGGTGGGTGTGGTGGTGGTGGTGGATGTGGTGGTGGTGGATGTGGTGGTGGTGGATGCGGGGGAGGTGGATGTGGTGGATGTGGTGGTGGATGTGATGGATGTGGTGGTGGATGTGGTGGTGGATGTGGTGGTGATGGTGGATGCGGTGGATGTTGTGGAGGCAGTGGATGTTGTGGATGCGGTGGTGGATGTGGTGGTGGTGGGTGTGGTGGTGAATGTGGTGGTGGTGGGTGTGGTGGTGGATGTGGTGGTGGGTGTGGTGGTGGATGTGGTGGTGGTGGATGTGGTTGTGGTGGATGTGGTGGTGGTGGTGGATGCGGTGGATGTGGTGGTGGATGTGGTGGTGATGGTGGATGCGGTGGTGGATGCGGTGGATGTGGTGGATGCAGTGGTGGATGCAGTGGTGGATGTGGTGGTGGATGGGGCAGTGGATGTAGTGGTGGTGGATGCGGTGGATGTGGAAGTGGTGGTGGATGTGTTGGATGTGGTGGTGGATGTGGTGGTGGTGGGTGTGGCGGTGGATGTGGTGTTGGTGGATGCGGTGTTGGTGGATGCGGTGGTGGTGGTGGATGTGGTGGTGGTGGTGGATGTGGTGGTGGTGGTGGATGTGGTGGATGTGGTGGTGGATGTGGCGGTGGATGTCATGTCTAGCTCTTGGACGCCTCCGGGCAGCAATTCGCGGTGTATAAATTCACATCCTATCCTATCCTATCCTATGTTGGATGTGGAGGTGATGGTGGATGTGGTGGTGGATGTGGTGGTGATGGTGGATGTGGTGGTGGAGGCGGTGGATGTGGTGGTGGTGGATGGGATGGTGGTGGTGGTGGTGGATGGGGTGGTGGATGTAGTGGTGGTGGGTGTGGTGGATGTGGTGATGGTGGGTGTGGTCAAAGTGTTGGTGGGTGTGGTTAAAGTGTTGGTGGATGTGGTGGTGTATGTGGTGGTGTATGTGGTGGTGGATGTGGTGGTGGATGTGGTGGTGGATGTGGTGGTGGATGTGGTGGTGGTGGTGGATGTGGTGGTGGTGGTGGATGTGGTGCAAGTGGTGGTGGTGGTTGATGTGGCGGTGGATGTCATGGTGGATGTGGAGGTGATGGTGGATGTGGTGGTGGATGCGGTGGATGTTGTGGTGGTGGTGGATGCAGTGGTGGTGGTGGATGGGGTGGTGGATATAGTGGTGGTGGGTGTGGTGGATGTGGTGGTGGGTGTGGTGGATGTGGTGGTGGGTGTGGTGAAAGTGTTGGTGGATGTGGTGGTGGATGTGGTGAAAGTAGTGGTGGATGTGGTGGTGGATGTGGTGGTGGTGGTGGATGCGGTGGATGTGGTGGATGTGGTGGTGGATGTGGCGGTGTATGTCATGGTGGATGTGGATGTGGTGGTGGATGTGGTGGTGATGGTGGATGTGGTGGTGGATGCGGTGGATGTGGCGGTGGTGGTGGTGGTGGATGCAGTGGTTGTGGTGGATGGGGTGGTGGTGGATGTAGTGGTGAAGGGTGTGGGTGTGGTGGATGTGGTGGTGGATGTGGTGGTGTATGTGGTGGTGGATGTGGTGGTGGATGTGGTGGTGGATGTGGTGGTGGATGTGGTGGTGGTGGTGGTGGATGTGGTGGTGGTGGTGGATGTGGTGGTGGTGGTGGATGTGGTGGTGGTGGTGGTGGATGTGGTGGTGGATGTGGTGGTGGTGGATGTCATGGTGGATGTGGAGGTGATGGTGGATGTGGTGGTGGATGCGGTGGATGTGGTGGTGGTGGTGGATGCAGTGGTGGTGGATGGGGTGGTGGATGTAGTGGTGGTGGGTGTGGTGGATGTGGTGGTGGGTGTGGTGAAAGTGTTGGTGGATGTGGTGGTGGATGTGGTGGTGGTGGATGCGGTGGTGGATGTGGTGGTGGATGTGGTGGTGGATGCGGTGGTGGATGCGGTGGTGGTGGTGGATGCGGTGGTGGATGTGGTGGTGGTGGAAGTGTTGGTGGACGTGTTAGATGTGGTGGTGGATGTGGTGAAAGTAATGGTGGATGTGGTGGTGGTGGTGGTGGTGGTGGTGGTGGTGGTGGTGGTGGATGCGGTGGATGTGGTGGATGTGGTGGTGGATGTGGCGGTGTATGTCATGGTGGATGTGGTGGTGGATGTGGATGTGGATGTGGTGGTGGATGCGGTGGTGGTGGTGGTGGATGCAGTGGTGGTGGTGGATGGGGTGGTGGTGGATGTAGTGGTGATGGGTGTGGGTGTGGTGAAAGTGGTGGTGGTTAATGTGGTGGTGGATGTGGTGGTGTATGTGGTGGTGTATGTGGTGGTGGTGGATGCGGTGGTGGATGTGGTGGTGGATGTGGTGTTGGTGGACACTTACCTCGAGAGAAACAAGAGGGAGGGCATTGCTGTGGGGAGGGGGGAGGAGAAATGCGACACGGCCGCAGCAGGGGGCGGAGCAGGGAGAGCGGCCTTTGAAGTGCACTTTACGGCCGGCAGCAGTGAAACTGAAAGCACAGCCGGCCGGCCGTGAAAGCCTTTGAAGTACAATCTAATGTACTGTGTTCTTGCAGTGTGGACTGCTTGTCAGTGTCTCAGATTTACAGTACAGTTGCAGTTGATTTTCCGCATTAACATTTTAAGTAAAATGTGGCAAATCGATATATAGTAAATGGTTTCTGAAACGTGAGGCTAAGCTCTGGATATGACCCATCAATGCAATATACACTCTGCCATTGTAAGTGAGAGCCTGAGCCTGCTGATGGCTAAAACTGGCATTTTTGCTTCTTCGGGGCATGCAACCAGGCATGCAGCCGATGAACCAAAGTCCACGGATGATGCAAATGCAAGGACAGCCTGCGTACATGCACCCGTCTGGCATGATGACAGGAATGGGCCCTGGACAGATGGGTCCTGGAGGCATGCCACCCTCTCAAATGATGCCTGGCCAGATGCCGCTTATGCAGCCGGTGAGTGCTTCTTTGTGTGCTGAATTGAGATCATTTTATTTTTTCCAGCTCACAAAATGTTTATCCATGTTCTTGGCAGCCTAGTTAGAGTATTTTGTTTGCAATTACTATCTACATGGCCATCTTTTATTTGTATATCTTGGAATTAGAATAGTTTGAGCATCACATGCCATGAAAGTTGTTATTTTCTTGGGTCGAGGGTGAAAGAGATGCTCGCTAATATTGAGGTAGGTAGTTTCCTGTTTTGGGCTGCATGCTTTTCTCTTTTGTCCTTACCGTCTACAGATTAAAGCATTTGTCTCATGTCGAGCACTTACAGGGGGCGGAGCAGGGAGAGCGGCCTTTGAAGTGCACTTTACACGGCCGGCCGGCAGTGAAACTGAAAGCACGGCCGGCCGGCAGTAAAAGCCTTTGATGACGCAGCAGAAGGTGTGGGAGGAGTGCGGCTGAGGGAACAGACGGCGATTTGGTGATGTGCACGCGCATTTTAGGTCAATGCGCAAGCGCATTGACCTAAAAGCCATGGGCACAGCACCAAATCGCCAAGTTGGGTAAAGTCTGTTTAAGTCCCTATAGAGCTTCGCCAGCTATGCGCATGCGCACAGCAGGCGAGCCCTAAAAAACGAGTGGTGCAGAAGGGCACAAAAAACGAGTGGAACAGAAGGCAAAAGGGGCACAAAAACGAGCGAAAAACGAGTGGCACAGAGGGCCGAAGGGCATAAAAAACGAGTGGAACAGAGGGCAGAAGGACACAAAAAACAAGTGGAACAGTAGGAAAAAGGGGCACAAAAACGAAGGAAACAAGCATTTGCAATGCAATAGGTCTCGCATTAGGAAAGTTAGAGCTATTGGTCTTGTAAATGCCATTTTTTTTATTTATGTGTTGGTTTTGAAAATAGCTAAATTAATAGCTTTGTCATTTACAATGCCAATAGTTATAACTTTCGCAAATGTGACACCTATAGCATTTATAATGCAACATGTTTTGTATTTACGTGACTTAGATGTATTGATATTACAAATAACAATGGCTTTTAATTTTTTTCATTAATTAATACTGAAATAAAAGTGATTGTAATTTATAATGGCAATAGCTTAAACTTTTGTGAAGATTATGTTCAGTGTATTTTATTGTGACGAAAATCCAAGAACAGAAGTGAAATATTAACATATTTTTGTGACATTTGCAATAAAGCTTGAAACATTGAGAGAACATATTTGAACCAGTTGTTGTTGAATGGTTGCACAGATTGATGCTGTGATGGTGTGGAGTGATGTTGTGGTGGCGACGAGTGATGCTGTGGCGTTCAGCGATGCTGTGGTAGCGCATAATGGTGTTGTGGTGGCCCTGAGTGATGCTGTGGTGGCCCTGAGTGATGCTGTGGAGGCCGTGAGTGATGCTGTGGAGGCCGTGAGTGATGCTGTGGAGGCCGTGAGTGATGCTGTGGATGCCGTGAGTGATGCTGTGGTGGTGCTGAGTGGTGCTGTGGTAGTGATGAGTGGTGCTGTGGTAGTGATGAGTGATGCTGTGGTGATGATAAGTGATGCTGTGGTGGCGCTGAGTGGTGCTGTGGTGGCGCTGAGTGATACTGTAGTGGCGCTGAGTGATGCTGTGGTGGCGCTGAGTGATGCTAGGGTGGCACTAAGTGGTGCTGAGTGATGCTAGGGTGGCACTGAGTGATGTTGGGGTGACGCCGAGTGGTGCTGTGGTGGTGCTGAGTGGTGGTGCTGAGTGGTGCTGAGTGATGGTGCCGAGTGATAATGTGGTGGTGCTGAGTGGTGCTGTGGTGGTGCTTGCTGAGTGGTGCTGAGTGATACTGGGGTGAGGCTGAGTAATGCTGAGGTGGTGCTGAGTGGTACTGGGGTGGTGCTGAGTGGTACTGGGGTGGTGCTGAGTGATTCTGTGGTGGTGCTGAGTGATGCTATGGTGGTGCTGAGTGATGCTATGGTGGTGCTGAGTGATGCTGTGGTGGTGCTGAGTGATGCTGTGGTGGTGCGGAGTGGTGCTGTGGTGGTGCTGAGTGATGTGGTGGTGCTGATTGGTGCTGTGGTGGTGCTGAGTGATAATATGGTGGTGTTGAGTGATAATGTGGTGGTGCTGAGTGATAATGTGGTGGTGCTGAGTGATAATGTGGTGGTGCTGAGTGATGCTGTGGTGGTGCTGAGTGATGCTGTGGTGGTGCTGAGTGATGCTGTGGTGGTGCTGAGTGATGCTGTGGTGATGCTGAGTGGTGCTGAGTGATACTGGGGTGCTGCTGAGGGTTTGCAGCCATTATCCCACATTTTTTATCACGCGGACTTTCAGGCCGCATACCATTTACCCGCAAGGTCATTGACCTCGCATACCATCATGCCGCATTTTTTCAAAACGCATGTGCATTTATCACGCATGCCTTTACAACGAATTACGTTGTAAAGGCATGTATGGTAAATGCATTCGCGTTTTGAAAACCACGATGACGAGAGAGGTAAGGGGGTTTGGGTTAATTTTTTAGGGGTGGGGGTCGTGCTGGGGTACTTATTGTGTAGTGTAGTGTTGTGTTAGTGTAGTGTAGAGTTGTGGTGGTTGCTTAGTGTAGGGTCGTGCTGGGGGGAAGTGTTATAGGGGTTAGGGTAGTGCTGTAGTGTTTGTGTAGTGTAGGGTAATGCTGGGGGTCTTGGTTTAGGGTAGTGTTGTAGTGTTTGTGTAGTGTAGGGTCATGCTGGGGTGAAGTGTTTTAGGGTTTAAGGTAGTGTTGTAGTGTTTGTGTAGTGTTGGGTCATGCTGGGGTGTAGTGGTTTAGGGTAGTATTGTAGTGTTTGTGTAGGGTCATGCTGGGGGTAGTGTATTAAGGTAGTGTTGTAGTGTATGTGTAGGGAAGTAAAGTGCTTTATGGTAGTGTTGGGGGGTCGTGCTGGGTAGTGTAAATGTTGGAAAAGGACTGTGTGTCAAGGGTGGGTGGTGCAGGGGTACTACATTACAGTGTTGTGTAGGGTTGGGTAGGGTACTCTTACTTACCTTAACTACTTTCACAACGAGTATACCTTTAATATGCATGCCTTTTCGTTGTAAAGGCATGCGTGTTAAAGGCATATTCGTTTAAAAAGTATTCGTTCTCTTTATTTGCGGCCTAATAGTACTTGCGGGATCAAATTTGCGGTATGATGGTATGCGGGATGTTTGTCTGCGGTCAGACATCATATATTCGCTGCTGAGTGATGCTGTGGTGGCGCTGAGTGATAATGTGGTGGTGCTGTGGTGGTGCTGAGAGATACTGTGGTGGTGCTGAGTGATAATGTGGTGGTGCTGAGTGATGCTGGGGTAGCGCTGAGTGATGTGGTGATGCAGAGGGCAGAAAGGCACAAAAAACGAGTCTAAGAGAGGGCTGAAGGGCACAAAAAACGAGTCTAACAGAGGGCAGAAGGGCACAAAAAACGAGTCTAACAGAGGGCAGAAGGGTACAAAAAACGAGTCTAAAAAGAGGGCATAAAGGGTGGCATGGTGAGCAAAAGAATGATGGATTTAACCCAGATCTTTCGACTGGGGGTGAATGCTTTGATTTGTTCAGCATTCCGTCCATCAATTGTGTGTCTTTTGAAAATAAAAAAGAGACACAAACAGTGGCACCTTTACCAAATGTGAAGATGTTATAAATATTATGTAGTATAAGCTAATAGGTTTGGAATTAGCACATGAAAGTTGTGAAAAGGTAAAACAATCATTTGTACTCTTAAATATACAAAGGTCATTGAAAGCAGTGCCAACAATATCTATAGTTGATTTCCTAAATGTAATACTCCTTGTAGGAATATGAAACGGAAAAGTTTAAGTTTTGGAAGTACGGGTTTATATCAACTTTTTCAACCTTCTTGCTAGGCAGGTCAACAAACAGAGACTGTGTTTCACTCCTCATCCTTATAGGGCTGTCTCCTGCATGCTACTAAACATGTAGGTGTCCTTCCTGGGGCACTCAAAGCTGCTTTCAAGAGGTGTGAACAGTTTGCAAGATACTGTACTTAAAAGAAACAAATGGCTGCCTTTTATGGAGCTGTGGAATTCACCCTCTGGCCACAACCCTCTGTGTCGTTTGCATTTTGTTAAGCTTTGTGTTTAATTAAGGAAAAAAAGCAACTATCAAACACACACTGGAGCCACAAAATGACCTTAAATAAAAATTAATTTAAATTTAATGAGAGATGCGCAGAACATTAGTTAAGCTGCCCACCCTAGTTTACCGGTATTTATTTTTGCAATAGAGCAAAGTAAACATGCATTGTAAATGCGTACGTGGTCTTATACTAGAATTTAAATCCGGTAATGATAAAACACAGAAGCTTAATTAAAGCACGCTAGCACTAAGAAATGTTTACGCTATTTTATATACACAGCAGAGAGTCAGGGAAAGGCTAGCTCCATTTAAACTGGAGCGTGTGCGCACAAGTGAGTTGTTTAGCAGTAGAAAATAAAGTTAGATAAAATGAGTACAATTCCGATAGCTGCTAACAGAGTGCTTGCTTCTCCAGGCAGCAATGCATGTCACCCCAGACAAATGCTTCGTGTGTCATGGTTTGTGTCTGCGCCGGGACTTAATTCTAGAAACTGTTTGAAGCCTGAACTTTCCAGCATCCCTTGCACTCGTGAGACAATAAGACTGACAGATAACAAATAACATTTTGGAGGCAGAATATTCTAAGATACCATCTAAAATATGTTTGTATATTTTTTGTCTGGACACACACAGGTTTGTTATGCGCTTTATATAAATAACCAATTTGTTTCTCGGTGTTGCGGCTCACCCCCTTTAAGTTTGCTGTTAATTCTTGTACAGGTAGCTCAGCTCATCTAAAACACAGAGCCCAGATTGATGGATGGGGGGGGAGGCATGCAGATTAGATAAGTGGGTGAGGAAATGGATGGATGTTAAGTTACGGCTAAACAAACAGCCTTATATCCTGACATTCAAACGTTACATATGAAACTTGCGTTTATGTAGCCAGCTCATAAATATTTTTATATGTAGCCCTAAAATAATTTTGTTGGCAGTGCTTGATAACACACATCTGCTGCTTCTAAGCGCTTCAAATAACAAGCAATGTCCTGAGCAAATGGTGGGGGCCTGAAGCAGTGGAGTGGGAGAGGTGAGGGGGGAGTCACGGGGCGATTAAGGGACAGAAGGCAAGCAGCCTTTGAAGACCCAGAGTCACGGCCTGCGGCGGTGAATAAGTGAAGGGAATAATTAGGGGAGGAGAACTGGCAGGTTGATAGGCAGAAGGCTCAGGCAAGCTCGTGCACAAGGCGTGCACTTCCCAAAATCGGCTTTTGGGGAGAGCCCTTGGCCTTAAGTAGTGGTTTAACTGCATTAGGGCTCTTTTTCCTCTTCCTGCGGAATAGGAAAGGGGCGAGCCCTAAAACGAGTGGCACAGAAGGCAGACGGGCACAATAAACGAGTGGAACAGAAGGCAAAAGGGGCACGAAAACGAGGGAAAAACGAGTGTCACAGAAGGTAAAAAGGGCACAGAAATACAGAAAAATGAGTGGCACAGAGGCAAAATACAGAATACAGAAATACAGGGGCAGCTAAGAACAGAAGGCAGAACGGGCAGAGAGTCACGGGCAGGAAGGGGAACAGAAGGGAAAACCAGGCAGAGGCACAGGGGCAGCGAGGGGTACAGAAGGAAAGACCGGGCAGAGAGAGCACGGGGACAGCGAGGGGAACAGAGAGAAGAAAAAGGGGCACGGACCACGTACCGGCAGAGGGTGAAGACAGACAACAGCAGCCACAGCACAACAATGAAAATATAGGCAATACAATAAAAGCAATAAAGCGGAGGATGAACAAACCTACCTACGGCCTACCACTGGCCACCAGGGATGAGGCGCAGGTGGTAGCCTGCGGGTGGTGGAGGGCCTGAAGTTCCTCAGCAGCAGCAGCTGGGGCAGGGAGACACAGGCGGTGCTGTGCGGAGGGGGAGCAACCTACCTGGTGGGGTCAAGGGTCACTCAAAAGGTGAAGTCGGGAAGCACAGTCCTTAATATAAGATTTTGAATAATTGGTGGCCAGGTCCACTTCAGCCACAAACTGAGAAAAAGAGGTACCTATGTGGCGTAGCGCCTTGGGCTGCATCGTAGGCATCTAGCAGTGCAGGTAGAGGGGCACCATCTATCAAAGGGATGTCCAGGTTGGTGCTGCAAAGAGTAGGGCTTAGTTTACTGGTCTATGAAATAAATAGTAGAGGGGCAGAGATACATCCCGTCTGAACATCACCTAAATCAGTGATCATGTTTTAAAGTTCCTCACTGGCAACAAATCTGACACTTGTGTCATATTCTCGTGTGAAGCAGATAAAAAACTCACAAGTGCCCCATCCAGCCCAGGCTTACATAGGATCGCCGATTATTTTGATCAATCAACTCAATGAAATGCTGTTGACAAATCCATAAATGTGGGCAGCGCTTCGCAATGATGTATTTGAATATAACGAAATGAATGTTTATGCACTGTTCCACGGGACCCTGCCGCACCCTAATCCTTATTGGCTTTAGTTAAGTATATTATTTTTGCTGGCCCTATCACACATTGTAAAAGACTCTGCCAATAATTTTAACAGATGTACCAAGGTACCAATAAGGGAGACTGGCCAGTGCATCTGAGATCAGAACGATAGGCCTTTTAAAAATGGAGGCAAAGATCGATGTTGGACAAGTTCCTGCCGATTGCTTATTGTCTACGGTATTAAAGTCATTGGTCATTAACGGCACCCGCAGATCTAGAAGATCGTAGAAGATCAACGAGTAACCTATCGGGACTAGGAGCTCTACCTGCGGGGTTCTTCTGTATTGCTACTGTTCCTTCCTTTAAGGTAAAGACTAGTGTCCTTTATGAATGGTGAAAAAACAGTAGTTCCATTAAAGCATGGTCGGAGGAAGTGGGGCAGTAAAATCCTGAAAAGTGAGCCACCCACTTACCGCATGAGATATGACCAATGATCAAAGAAATAAGGGTCTGTCACTAACACTAGTTGCTTGTACCACAGGCTAAAAAAGCATGTGGATCCTAGGGGTAGCTGCTAAAGCTGCTAAAGCCAAATTATCCCAATTCTCGATATTTATCTAGTTAATCCTCGTTTTTAGAGTAAACATATTAAAACAGCGGGCAGTAACACTTCCTACGGATCACTAGGAGCGAGTGCTGGGTTCCGTTGTAATCGCCTGTTTGCTAAAGGCGATTTTTAGATGGTCACATAAACCTTCAAAAGATTCAATGATGTCCTTTTCCCATCCAACGTAGACAAGACCGCTTAACAAGCGCGGCCGCAAAAGTGAAAATGGCCCGCCTGGCAAATCCCGTGGCAAATTACTTAACCGCATCGCTGCTGCGGTGATTTTTGCGCTGTGCTGCAAATTACCATTTTGCTGGTGTCATGACGAGCTCAGCTCGTCATCAGCACACGACACCCGTGGGTGATGACGAGCTGAGCTCGTCATCAGCATCGAAAGGGTTAAATAAGCATGCAATGTAATGATTACTTCATTCAATAGCACTCAACTAACTGACCTAGGTAACGAGGGAGCTCCCTTACCGCAAGTCCATCACGTGAATTCCAGCTCACCGCAGGGCTCGCGGCACAAGTTCCACCGCATGCGCAAATTCATTAAATAAACAAGCGCGGTCCGGCCGCAAAAGTGAGAATTGCCTGCCTGGCAAATCCTGCAGCAAATTATTTAAGTAAACAAATAAACAAGCCCGGTCCACAAAGTGAAAGCGGACCGCGTTGGAAAAAACAAGCAACTTTGATTATCAATATCCAAGGATTCACTGGTTGTTTTCCTCCGAGCGGGGAGTGGCTTCAGCATATGGCTCGCCCTTCCAGGCTCTCCTTTGACAAGTTGGTACATGTGCACATCTCCTGTCCTCAGAGTTGTGCTAACGCTGCTGTACGCGTGCACAACTCATGTCCTCTGCATGCGTGCACATGTCCTGTCCCACTTCGGCCAAGAAACCGACAACAATAGGCGTCAAGGCGAGCAGCGAATGCGCTGCTTTGCTAGGCGAGACCTAAAAAGGCCTGTTAACACTACTGATAACTACAAGATACAAAATGGTGATACTGCTGCCACTGCGCTTATGTCACTTAACTCCTAGCAGGGACAGTAGCCTCTACCACGATTAGGGTAGTGCTTAGTGTGCCCCTCCCACTTTAACAAGACATAGTTACTGAGAAAAATGTCTAGGACAAAGAACGGGGAAGAGGAGAGGGGACATCAAAGGAGATGACACCAACAACACAAATTTCAAAGGACCAGACACCGAGTCACATCTTTTAGGATGTAGACTATAAAAATGGGAGTATGAGAGTATGAGACTCACAAGCAGCTCCTCAGCGTGGAAAGGAAATCACCAAGACTTCGAGTTGCTGTAACCAGGACTGGGGATTCAAGGTCTGCTCCTCTCACTGCTGGGTGAGGGACCATCATCAAGGAAGTCAAGACCATTTGCCCTCAGCCAGTAGCACCAGCTTTCTGCCTGCTTGACAAGACCAGTATACCCTGTGAGGGGAAGGAGAGCACCTGGAGGGAGAGAGGCCCAATGGGGATCGATTCCGGCGAGTGAAGTGTGAGAAATCTGTTCCGGCGGGACAATATTGAGAGTGTGGGACCAGGATGGTTTGGGGTGTGGGCTTTACACACAGGTATTTCCTATTATTAACCTGAGTAACAAAAAAAGAATTGGTCCTGAAGAAATTCGGGAGACCCCCTATGCTCCAGGTAGACTGCTGAAACATGTAGACCTAGTTAGATGGTAGGGTAGCCCTCCTCATACTGAAGATTTTTAACTTTTGTTTTCTCTGGCACTAGGAGATTTTCTTTCTCTTTAAAACAACACAAAAAAAACGTACTCCCAAAGAGTTGGTGCAGTCCACTTGAGTCCTTGTGAGTTCAAATGTGGGAATACCCGATGATGAAGCATGTCACAAGAGTGTGGGTGAGACCTTGCAATTCCCACTGGCATTTGTGTCCAAACTTGTTCTTCTTCATTGTTTGTTTAGTAATTGTTAGGGAGATCAGAACAATAGTTCTTAAGGACCTCTCCCTCCTCTTCTATTGGTACCTAAGTTGATTCTGAAAATGAATCTTGAAAGAAAGTTGGCAAGAAAGTTGGCGGGGTTGGGACAACACAAAAAGATGGATGGCAATATAGATGGAGGATTATTTTACATATTAAAATGTACATATGTTTATAAATGTTTCTGCATTGCTTGCAACAATATAAGATGTAAATCAAGTTTTGTATCATAAGATTTATTTTGTTTGTAAGAGCAGTAACAAGGAGTTGTGTGACATGTGAGCTAAACAGTATGTAGAGAATGGCCGTCTCATGAGATGGAATGGTGGTTCTAGGTTAAACTACCAAGTTCTAAGCTGTGCAGTTGTCAAGCACTTACCAATCTACACTAGGTGTACAACTGATTATGTGCAAATAAGTACACGTTTTCTCAATCTTTGAAAAGCATGCCAACCTTTTTGACAGCAGCTCTTCAGGTTTCTGGAGCTACCTTGTCGTCCTCCATTAAAGGAAATCTTAGATACGCCACCTTCTTCCTTTTCACTATCCTCCTGGACCTCTCAGAAGTATGGAGAGCAGACAGGGCAAAGGGGGTGACAAGTACAAAAGGATGTATTTATTTGTGGGTCAATCTAGAGAAGCTAGAATCTATCAAGAGTGGGGACCTCTGACCACCTTACTGTAGAGGAATGTACGGGTCTAGCCCATATTAAGATTCCCACCCTTATTACTCTTGCTTCTCTACTTGACAAAACAGAGGCAATTTTCACTCCCTTTATTAGGATGGGCTTTTGGACTAAAAACTGTTAACACTCACTGGAAGATCAAGTCCAATGGAAGGACATTTCTCCCTAAAAAAAATATATCTTGTTTCATTAACAATATTTGTGATGGATATTATTTTTCCCCAAACAGCAGTAATAGCTCTGGGCACAGCCAGCTTACATCACACTGCTCCAGCCACAGCTCTTCCCAAGCAGGAAGTGACAAAACCATCCTATAAGGGCACCACCTGGCATGCTAATGTCAATTCCTGACATTTGTTACACACCCAAAGGAGGTATACATAGGGAAATTGCAAGTGTTTAAAGGCAACAGACAAAACTATAACAATAACAGATTTGTATAATTTGTAATTGTATTATGGATGGGCACTAACTCAGATGGGGATGAGGAAGGTTGTATAAGAATGCCAGGCAAGACTATTTACAAAAGACAAATTATGACAGAAGGAAAGCAACCTTCTTCTAGTGTATAATTCTACACCCATGGATTCCTCAACTGGGAGGTGGGTCTGAGTAGTGCTGAAGAACCAAGGAAATGATGCAGCACAGCCTTAGCAAAGCATCCATCAGTCCATGGCCGAGTTGCTAGACAGCAGTGATTGGCAAAGATATAAATAGAGGACCAAGTGGCCACCTGGCAAATATCTTCAAGTAGGACAACCATGGAGAAGGCAGCAGAAGCTACCACAGAGTAATAAAGAACAAGGGAACCCTGAGAGTCAAGAGGGACCGAGGGTAAGCAGTATATTACAAGAGACAGTGGTCCCTACCAAAGGAACATACAGTTATAAGCACAGGACTACAAATTAGAGCTGTGTTAGTATATATCCAAATGGAAGAAATTTATTTATTTAAACCTACAAAAAATACTTCAAAGCAAGAACCAATTCAATTACAATCCAGTGGGTAAAAGTGGAGGGGTATGGAAATCACCAGATTTCCAAACGTCAGGCATTTGCTTTTAAAAGTGACATTCGACAATATATGTTTGCAACAGTCACAGTGCGAAAAACAACCCGTGCTCCATATTAATCATCATAGAATTGGAGTCACAGCATGGACGTCGACGACGTTTAGATCCCAACTTACGGTGTGGGGATCATCATCAGGACAAGGAGATCTATATGCCTGAGAGATAGCATAAATGAGGCAAGTAATCGAATCGCGTGGGGGAGGAGGCGGGGGGAGGAAGAAGAGGGAAAAAGAAAAAAAGAAGAAAACCAGGTTAGAAAGGGGGGGTGGGCTGGGGGAGAACTAACCAAATTATGACATGCATGTGTTAATAAGGAGATCATGAAACAATAACCGGGAGTGGTATGGGCGTATTACAAGGCAACTGTACAAATTCCTACAGTGAAATAAACATACAAATTGATCAGTGCTGTGGTGATCGCAAAATAAAAAGAGACGGTTCTTCGATAGGAGTCAAATCTAAAATTACACCGGAGTATTAGTCTGGTGATGAGGTGAAAAGGCTACCACAGCACTCAAAGGGTGCAAAGCTAGCAATCCGAGGGTATTTATTTTAGCCAATAAATAGCAGATGTTAATGCAAAGGGTGACCTAATCTGAAACATTATGTTTAGTCACTGCTTTGACATTGACACCAGTGAAACCTAAATAAAACAGCCGATCACCACATTTAAACTTTGTTTGATCAACACAGTAGGAGGCAACTTGCCTACCTTCCAGCCTATATAGCCACTCATTTTCCCTGGAAGGATGAGGAGAGAGAAAGAGAGATTGTAAAAGGGACACACTGGACCATATAGACAGCTGACACTAGGTTTGGTACATATAATCAGTATTTCTGGATAAACAACAGTAAATGGTGGTTGGCTTAACAAGACCTACAACTCCTTGACCACAGGATATGAAATAATCATCCCAGAAGACAGTTTTAAGAGTCAAAAGGCGAAGTGAACAACTGTGCATCAGTTCAAATGATGATGCTGTGACAAAATGCAGAACTAAGTTTAAGATACTATGGAACAACAAAGGAGGTGGGCAGAAACATGTACAGTAACCCTTTCAAGAAACACACCTCTATAGGCGATGTGAACAAAGAGGACTCATCAGGAAGACATAAAATGCAAATATAGCAGCCAGATAACTTTGACTAGTGGAAAACGCTAACCTTTGTAGAGCAAGAAAGCACTGGGTGTCAACACTGGCAAGCTTGAAAAGTAGTCACAGCTAACAGCCTCACTCATTATTTACTCCAGCAGCCTATACTGACAGACAGAGACGGTGGCTGGCTTCTTGGTAGTGAAGATGACATTCACCGCTTTATAAAGGCAAGCAGAACCTATCTAATAGCGACAATCCAGATGAAAAAGCAGATATATTCTGTTAGAGAGCGGAAGAGCAGGCCCACTGCCGAGTTCATAATGATCAGTGTAACAAATTCTCATGCAGTATGGTTTGGATGAGGCCCTGCAGTAAACATTACTCTAACACTTTCTGCAAATTCATCAAGAGTAATAGAATCAGAAGGAATGCAGGATGCATACCTCTTGAACAGACCAGTTGAAGGAGCCCCCTCAGAGAATTGTGAGGAGGATACAGAACAGAGTTTTTTTCCGTTTAAATCTGTGGAAAAGAGATCTACGCCTGGAACAATCATCTGGGAGATCATGCCTGTCAAATTGCGGGTGGAGCTCCCATTCATAATCGTCCAGGGACAGTGGACTCAATGCAATTGCTTTCACATTGAGAGCGTCTCCTGTATAAGCTGCTACAGGTAAATGCTTAGTTACAGAACCTACCACAACTAACACAAAGCCTTCCAGCACAAGGTCCCAGAACCCATTTCTCTCGGTCAGAGAACCCACATAATAAATGGCGGTACTATTGTACAAAAGAACCTGAACAACATCCTCTTCCTTGTGCAATCATCTCCCGAAGCTGTGTGTCAAACCCAATGTGGAAAACTCTGGAATAAGGGTGGTCTGCAACTGTGGAGAACAGGAGGAGAGAACCACCATCCGGTGAGAGGGGCACATCATCAATCAAAGCCTGGAAGTACAGAGATGAGGAAGATCTCTATGAGATCAGAGATACTCAGCTGATGTCGAAGTCACTGCCTCTTGAACCACCACTGAAAGAAAATTTTTACCAACGGACATGCAGTAACAACAGGCCGCACAAAACTATCTAGCCCAATAGAACAAACAGCAAATCTGAGATTGCATCTCCACCGTAACAGTAGAATATCAAGATTATCTGTAATTGTCTGTAGTGGAGGAAAAGCCCTCATGTAGGCTCTGTCCAGGATTGCTCCACTGAAGGCTATTGTCTCCATTGGGGTTAGTTTGGTTAGAAAACAGACAAAAACACTGGGTTCAGTGTAGAATATAATGAAAAGTTCTATGTGTTAACAGTTCTAATAAGACAATGTATCAAGAAAGCTGTTGGAAAAATATAATTTTTATTGTTAATCTCTTTTTTATCTTTCATCAAAAATATATATTTATGTAGTGATCATTTATAAAACGTGTACATTTAGTATACACAGTATTTCATCTGATGGTCTAGCACACAAAAAGTTATACTTGTTCCATATGTTTCAGATTGAACAATGTTTCCATTTGATCAATATTTGTACAAATTGGTACATTAATAGCAATAAGTAAAATGAACAACATAATTACAAGTGGTATACAGCATAATCAAGAGACCTGAATAGTCGATTCAATATTAATGATGTAAAGGACAAAATTGATAACGTCACTGGCAATGCTGTGCAGAACAAATCACCCAAAAATATATATTTATGTAGTGATCATTTATAAAACTTGTACATTTAGTATACACAGTATTTCATCTGATGGTCTAGCACATAAAAAGTTATACTTGCTCCACTGAAGGCTATTGTCTCCATTGGGGTTAGGTCAGACTTGTGCTGGCTGATGGTGAAGTCCAGATAATGAAGAAGGGCAAATGATGAAGTAGGGCAAATGATGAAGTAGGGCAAACGATTCATGATCAGCACTTGGGACCGCTCCTTCAGGAACAAAAGTAACCAAGTATGTAAAACAGTGGGTTCCTCCGTTCCTGGGGAAGGCTGCCAACTCAGCCAGCACTTTGGTGAGGGCTTGTGGAGTGACCATAGATTAAAAGATAGTACCATGACTTGGAAGTGTTGTAATCCCACAGTGAAGGACATATAAACCTCTGAGCGGTTAGGCTCTGCAAATAGAGGCAGCTGTCCTGGAGATGAGGCAACACCATCCAGGCTTGTGCTTTCACAGTCACAAGCACTTGTCTCTGGGACAACATTGTTGATTTGTCCAAGCAAACTAAGAAATTCAAGGGATCTTCTTGGGGTCCAGGAAGCAAAGGGGATATAATTCTCTGCCCCTCTCCTCAAAGGACACCTTTTCTGTGGCCCTTCAGTGGAACTAACAGCTAGATTCATGAAGCATTTTTGCGGGCGCAAACGGTGCGAATCGCAGAATTCGGCCGTTTGCACTCGCAAAAATGGCATTTGAAATTCATCATTGGGTCATGTACTCTCAATTTGAGAAATCGCAAAAAATTTCGATTTTTCAAATTGCGATCACATTTAAGGAATCTCAATTTGAGATTCCTTAAATGCTATTCATGACCCAATAAAAAATTGCGAATTCGCTATTTTTTGCCGCTATTTACCGCGAAGTCAGACTTCGTGGTAAATAGCGAAAACTGAGAAAAATGCACTTTTGTGCATTTTTCTCAGTTGTATGTTACACACACATGTCCTTTGGACATGTGCGTGCGCAACATGAGTCTAAATTTACATTTCAGGGGTGCTACAGGGTGTCCTGTGGACACCCCTAGCACCCTTGAAATCGCATCCTTATTTGCGATTAGCAAATTGCTAATCGCAAATAAGGAATGTGTAGGAATCGCAATTTATTTTGCGATTCCTACATGAATCCCGTTTTGCAAGTCCTTAATAGCGGTTCCTTAATAATCGCTATTAAGGACTCGCAAAACGGCATTTTGATGAATCTAGCCCTAAGTGAGGACCTCGACATAAAAGATTGGGGAAACATCATTAGTGCACTTCTTTGTAGAAATTAAGCAGCCCAGAGGAGTAAATAGAAAAAGGCAAGAGCATTGTTCAAGCCATTTGAAACACACACTGGTCCCTAACGATGAACAACAAACAAGCCAGGAAATGAAGACCCCTTCCCTAAGCAGAAGCGGATGGCGCAGGAAAAACAAATTAAAGTTGTTTTGGAGTAGCAGAAAAAGGGTGAGACTGGAGCTACTGCCGACATCCCTTAGAGCCCTCTTACCTCCCGAGAAAATGAAAGAACTGCTGCAGGGTCTAATTCAGCTGGGAAGGTTGAATCTGTTGCAAAAGTGTCCATATTGTAGAAATAACTTATTGGCTGGGGAGACTAGCCCCAGCGAGCATGTAATAGAGTAACTGGTTTTAAGCACTCCAGAGAATAGTCTGCCTTCTCACTGTCAAAGGGCATACACATTAAGGCAGTCTTGATATACGTCAACAAGCCAGCGAAAAGTGTACAGCCAAGCCTGGAAAAGGTAACCACCACAGCTATAGAATGAGTCATCCTGTTAGCCGTGGCCAGGTCACATTTAAGAATTTGCTTAGCGGCATCAAGACTGTCATTCACACTGGGACAAATGATAGAAGCATATTTCGAAATAAATGAGAGCGCCAGCCCACTAGGAGGTGACATTGCGGGAAGCCTATACAACAGTGATTAGAGGCCATGCACACTCCCTCATTGCCAGGAAGAAAAAGGAGGCAAGGGGAAAACTAGACCAGTAGAGGAAGAAATTGCAGGCTTCAACAAGATAGCCCCCAGTAGCAAAACCGAGGCTTACACCCATACCCTTAGACTGAAGCAAAGGGAATATAGGGACCTAGCAGAAGAGAGCGCAAGGACATCTTATATAATGTACCAGAGGAGACCGCAAGACATAGTGAATCAGACTGGGAAAGTATTAGCGTGGGTGGAAAAGGGGATCGCCAGCTAATATATTGGCTAGAGGCCAAATCCACAGACCAACTTCCGGTGCATCAACAACAACCCATTACAGTGGTAATCCATAAGGAAGGGAAGCTCCCTGACCATTGTAGCCCTTACCAACCGATATGGCTCCTGAACCACAGAGATTAAAATTCTTGCCAAATTACTGACTAATAGACTCAGACAGGTGATCACATCCTTGATACATCCAGCTTTATGTCAAACAGGGGAGCCAGGCTCAACCTCAGTCACCTTTTTGGGGTGATGGCAGGAACAGCAGATGACAGAGTGTCCATGATGGTCTTGGTAATAGACTTCTCCATGGCCTTTGATACACTTGAATGAATGGGCTCACATGTTTGCTGGGTTGGAAAGGTTGGGATTCAGTCCCAACTTCATGGGGTGGATCAGTCTTCTCTACCAGGAACAAAAGCCTGGGTCAGGGCGAACAGGGTGGTATCACATGCATTTTCACCCTACACAGAGGGACCAGATAAGGCCTCCAAATCTTCAGGAAATACTTGGGATCCACAATTAATTGCAACAAGACTCTCATGCATTTGGTCAACGGTCCCACACTCTGTCTGAGAGTGAGTGTATCCATGCTGATGGTCAAGGAGGAGGTTAAATACTTGGGGATATAGGTAACAAAAGATCCCCAGCTTTTTTAAGCGGAAAAACCTGAACCCTATACTAGAACGGTTTACAGCCGATGTCCATCATTGACAATCCATTGTGCTCTCCCTGGTAGGCAAAGCGTAAATGTTCAAAATGACAACACTACCGGGGATGATCTATGGCCTCCAAAATACCATTTACTTGGTCCCCAGGGAGTAGTTATTCAGGACAGAGGCATCGCTAAGACTTCTTCTCTGGAACAATGACCCATCGGTAAATAGCTCTCCAGAAATTAACATGTGAAATATACGACTGAGGTATAGATCGACCAGACTGACAGAATTTATTATTGGGACACAAAACTAGCAGTAATTAATGACTAGGCATTTGCTGCTTGGGACGACGCGGCGATGAGGCTGGAGAGACTGGCCTGGGTGTGGAAGGGATAAGAGATGGCTTTGTACAAGGCGAAGACCTCACAGCGGCTACTGGTAAATGCAAAATCAGTGGTACATATTTGGGGGGAGACAACCGCTCATCTGGGGTGGAGGGGACACTGAGCGAAATCACGCCCCTTTGGGTGAGCATTATGCTGATTTGGGGAAGCACCAGGGTTATTCGATGTGGGATCTTATTAGAATATCCAAATTAGGAGACGTATGAAAGGGGGATGCACTACTTACGCTGGGCAAAATGCAAGACCAGAATCAACAGGCGCAGTCAGAGAATTATAAATGTATCCAGTTCAGGTATACACAGGTGGCGCAAATCCTGATGGGTACGGTGCTTGAAGACTCCTCCCCATTAGAGGACCACATACTATCAGAGCCATTGCATAAAGGAGCGATCTCACATATATACAGAAGCTTGTCAACAACGCCCCTGAAACAGCTTGAGGCTAAATGGGAATTGGAGGAGGGAGACTTTGAAGAGGGGGAGTGGGAGGTAGCCATCGGACCATTCAAAGAAATTGCTATTAAGACAGGGTTTCGGCTGCTCCAATTGCGCATACTGCATCGCTCCCACTATTCCCGTACTAACCTCTGTGCCATGGGCAGGTGCCCCACGGACATCTGTGTGAGTGGGTGCAGGGAGGTGGGTACCTTCCTCCACGTAGTGTGGAGCTGCCCCAAGATACAAACATATTGCAATGAACTCAGGAAGATAACAAGGGCTATGACAGGATGGCTCATACCAGATACAGCTAAATGCTGTTTGTTGAACATCTGGGGGAATGAACCCCTACCCAGATACAGCAATCGATTGCTGTCCCTTGAATTGGGAATAGCAAAAGGAAGACAGCTCGGAAGAGGGGGCGGGACAAACCTGCGATGAAAGAATGGAATAACAATATGGACTGGTGCATATTGTCAGAAAACAAGATGTACCAAAAAAGGGGTTGCCCAAACAATGTTAAAAAGTACGATCCACAAGGCGGGACTACAGAGGACTGATGTGAAGGGAGGTTGGGCCCTGGCTCACTAGCAGGACAGAAGGTATAAAGGGCGACACACAAAGTTTATCCTGATGTTTCCAATTGATTTTTTTGACTTCGCAAACCCTCTGGTAGCTAATATATCATACTTAAACCCTACAGACAGTTATGTTTTGTTGTTTTCGTTTTCATTTTGAAAACCAATAAAAACATAAAAAAAATAAAAAAGGATGACATTCACCAATTCAGAAAACTATTTCCTTATATGATCTGTAAGGCAAATCACATCATGATTTGCCATGTCCCACAAGACATGATATACTGTCCAAGGAGGAACAAGCCGTTAGCCATGCTTAGAGCCAGACTGCCCTAAAAGAAGACTTTACACACCATGAAGTCAAGACATGTGGACTCCAGTGGTACTGTAGGAAAAGAGTACTCTTTTCCTACAGTACCACTGGAGTCCACATGTACTCTTTTCCTACAGTACCACTGGAGTCCACATGTCTTCACTTCATGGTGTGTAAAGTCTTCTTTTAGGGCAGTCTGGCTCTAAGCATGGCTAACGGCTTGTTCCTCCTTGGACAGTATATCATGTCTTGTGGGACATGGCAAATCATGCTGTGATTTGCCTTACAGATCATATAAGGAAATAGTTTTCTGAATTGGTGAATGTCATCCTTTTTTATTTTTTTTATTTATTTATTTAAACGAAGAAGCTTAAACCTCCCTCAGAGGGATGCATTGAAGAGAACTGGTGCAGGTTTGCCAACTGCTGGGCTTGAAAAGGATTTCTCCTAGGTAACCAGCACAGGTGCTAATAATGCTTTGTTGACTGGCTGTCGGATACCAATAAGGTTGCTGGATTTTAGCTAAGCATGTGCAATTCAAGTGCCTCCACTGCCTCAAGTATGTAAGGAAACAGGTTTTTGCAGGTTTCACCCCACTTTTTACTCGAATTTGGCCTACTGACAGCTGGGTGTTCGACTCTGAGAGTTCAATGAGGTCAGACCTCAGTGTCTGCGTTCTTACCCATTACAAAGTGTACGTCGAAAAGGCAGTTCCCAAGTGGCAAGTGCTGACTTACTTATAAGTCCCTAGTACTTTTGGGCTAGCAGAGTGAGGACTGTGCCTGTGGCTCAGGAAAATATTGCCACTCTGTGACCCGGCTGGTCTTGTAGCCTCCTGTGGGCACTGGCCCACAGACAGCATTCTGCCCGCTTGGGGAGTCGTGTGAATGACTCCCAAGCTCAAAAACAAAACAAGCACACTGCCGAGAGAGGTTTCACCTAGCCCTCGCAGGAAGCCACTCGGGTGTAAGCCCAAAAGGCAAGTTTCAAGGGCAAAGCCACCTTTGGTGGGCAAATGGCGATAACACTCCTGAGGAGCGGCCCTTTGTTTAGGCAGACAAGCTCAAGACTGGGACAGAGAGGGAAGACCAGTGCCCAAACCGACTTTCCTGTGGGAGTGTAGCCCACATGTGGCCACACCTCCAGGGTGGGCTACTAAGCTCATCACAGCCGAGGAAGAGTGCCAACATCTTGGGAGTGGGCAGAATAGTGCACTCTGGGATTGTTAAGTTCCACACATTGCTAGAAAATCATCACCAGAAGAGGAGGGGATCTGGTAGCCCTTTGGCTAGAGACTATGTGGCCCCCACGAGGTACTTTCCTGGGATTAATAAGGCAGCACCCCGGGCACCCTGACCCTCAGATCACATTGGAACTGGAACAAGGACCAAGGATGGACTGCCTTGCTTTCCCTGGACTGCACAAAAAGAGGCTTCATCGTCTGTTGAACTGCATATGCTGTACTTTTGGGCAAGCAGTTAGGACTCTGCCTGTGGCTCCTAGCTCGGAGAAAAGTCACTTCCTAGCCCCAGAATGAAACAGTGACTCCAAGGGTCAGTAGGCTGGCCCCCTGGAACACCACCATGGACATTACAGCTGAAGAAGCCAAAACCGGTGAGTTGGTACCCACTGTGAAAGAATCGTCGCTGACTGCCGCTGGGCACTCAATGAGACAAATCCTAGAAGGCCAAAAGTTGCACCAGAGTCCGCTATACCCGGGAGTGTTGTCAAGAGTCCAGATTGATCACCCAAGAGGGACACTAGCATGCACTAAGGATTTCACCCCAACTGCGGTGTACGGAGACCGGTAGCCCAGCAGCAGCTAGCCTTCGAGGGTCTCACAGAGGACTTGGAGGGACCCCAAATTCTGTGGCCAAAGTCACGCCACATGACCGGTTTACTGAGAAATCATAAAGGAACCCCCATCTACTGCACCATAACTGGAGCATCTTTTCCTCCTGTATCCACAGCATCAGGTCCACTCCATGGCGGTCATGCCAAAAAGTTTTGAACTGGACTGGAAAATGCTCTGGTGCGCCCCCCCCCCCTCCCCCTTTATTCCCCCCCTCCCACTTGCAGATGTATCCGGCTGACTAGAATTCTGAAAATTCAGGCAGGGACCAGCATTTCTGAAATAAGGAGGGAAGAGGCTGTTTGCATCCAAATTATCATCCTTGCTCTGTCTAAAAACTGAATTACAACAAAAACAAAAGAAGCATTCCACTTCATCCGGACGCACAGCAAACTACGTGAAGAATTTCCACAATGTATTCCACAATTTATCAAAATTCCTTAATCTTTATTCCCTTGATTCCAAACAGTTTGTCCATGTTTTTCTCTATATTTTTTCACTTTTAACTCCTGCCACATGTGAGGCGGTAAATTGTGGAATACATTGTGGAAATTCTTCACGTTGTTTGCTGTGCGTCCGGGTGAAGTGGAATGCTTCTTTTGTTTTTGTTGTAATGTTTTACACGAGGCAACCAGGCAGGCCACGTGACCGAGGCTGCAGGCTTAAGGACAAACATGGTTTAAAAATGAGAACAGAACACTGTACAAGAAAGCTGTGCACAAGGCAACCCCTTGTTGTGTACTTAGTATTGACTGCCTTGAAGCCATGTTGCACCCACGGATTAAGTTTACCCAGAAAAAGAGAGATGAAATGGAAAGAGCCACATGTGTCACGGCAAGAACATTCAATCATTTAAAACAACGGAGATGTTTACAATGTCATTGTAAATGGCAATGGATTTACGCCGAATAAGCGCTCTTAAACGCATTATGTGGACTGCATGTTACAAAGTATTACTAGGAAAATGTTCATAAATATTTCGTGAAACTGACGTAGCAGATAACAGCAAAGGGTGGGCGGGACACATTAGATGATTGCAATGGCTGTGGGAAAGAAAGGGTTTGAATGAGTCTTTTCTAAGTGGAGGATGGGATTTGCAGGCTAGCAGATGATTTAGGTAGATCGTTTAGGAATTGGGCGAGAGCAGATCGGAGGAGTCAGCCACGTACTTAGAGGAAGGGAGGATTAGTATGAAAGGACTCGGTAATGGCGCGTGTGAGAAGCAGAGACGCCTAGGAGGAAGTAAATGAGGCAGTTCGATTAAGGTACGGAGGACTCCATTATAGCGAAGGTATTGGATTACTAGACAGCATTTAGAGTTGGGTTAGGAGAGAACTACAAAAAGTGGGAGAAAGGGAGGATGAATATCATGGGGGAAGGTGTTTCAGTACACAATGTGCTTTTGCGCAAAATAGCGCGCTTAGAGGGAAAACGTCAGTTTGAAGTACTAACATCACATAGAGGCATTTAGTTTTGAAATGCAGGTATTACATACTAACTTGCATTGTATTAATGTGTTCAAATATACTAAAGTGAATATTTTATTGTTTTTGAGAACCCCTGAAGAAAGGCTACCTACAGCCTGAAATGCATTGGGTCTATGATATCCACTATTATTGATGATTGTTGTATACAGCATGTCTCGGAAAAAGGCCTGGATGGGCATATCCGATTCAAAAGAAGTTTCAGTATACAGATACCGCCTCACAAGTGGCAGGAGTTAAAAGTGAAAAAATATAGAGAAAAACATGGACAAACTGTTTGGAATCAATGGAATAAAGATTAAGGAATTTTGATAAATTGTGGAATACATTGTGGAAATTCTTCACATAGTTTGCTGTGCGTCCGGATGAAGTGGAATGCTTCTTTTGTTTTTGTTGTAATGTTTTACACGAGGCAACCAGGCAGGCCACGTGACCGAGGCTGCACGCTTAAGGACAAACATGGTTTAAAAATGAGAACAGAACACTGTACAAGAAAGGTGTGCACAAGGCAACCCCTTGTTGTGTAAAAACGGAATTAGGCATATTCAATGCATCTCAATCTATGTCAGATAGTTCTTAAATGCATGTGAACCTCTGAGCTCTTCCCAAAACTTCCTTCTCTATTTTCTGCTGACATTAGGACTCTGCACACTTTACCACTGCTAATCAGTGCTAAAGTGCATGTGCTCACTCCTTAAAACATGGTAATATTGGCTTCTCCTCAATTAGCATATTTAATTTACTTATAAGTCTCTAGTAAAGTGGTACTACATACACCCAGGGCTATCAGTGGGTGTGCAGCACTGATTGTGCCACCCACTGAGGTACTCATTTAGACATGCCTCAGGCCAACTATTGCAGAGCCTGTTTGTGCAGTTTTAAACTGCTATTTTGACCTGACAAAATACATATAACTCACCCCTAGAGTAGGCCCTGGACAGTCCAGAGGGCGGGATACAGTGTATTTAAAAAGTTGGGCATGTACTTTTAAGTTTTACATGTCCTGGTAGTGAAAAACCTTCAATTCGTTTTTTACTACTGCAAGGAAAATCTCTCCTATAGGATAACATTGGAGTTGCCTCATAACGTTTTATAAGTGTAATGTCCAAATGGGAAAAGATGACTGGATTAAGGTTGGTATCTCTGGAATCACAATCTAAACCCCTAACTTATGGTGAAGTCTGATTTTAAACTGCAGTTATGAAAATTACACTTTTAGAAAGTTGGCATTTTCATGCCTTAGACCAGGGGTCCCCAAACCGGTCCTGGAGGGCCGGATCCATGCCAGAGTTTTGAAATTACTACATGTATCTCAATGGGGATATCCCAAAAATCTGGCATGGATCCGGCCCTCCAGGACCGGTTTGGGGACCCCTGCCTTAGACATTTGGTGCCTGCAGCCTGTCTCAGATCACGAATGAGTGTTGTTGGCAGTTGGGATTGTGTATACCTCCTAGACAGCAACACACCATGGGAGCGTAGATGTGACTGGATTGTCCATCACTGGCAGATGGAAGGGTAGAGACTCACTGTTGGACCCGTCTGCTTCTGAGAGTCCCCTCACCACTATGATTTATTTTGTTCCCCTGTACCTCCAAAAATTTGTCGCTTTTTATTTTTGTCTACCAGGACTTTTTGTGTGATTGTCTCATGGGGTTAGATGTTCCTTGACACTCAGCTACTCACGAGGTTTCTGGCACCTATGTACAAGGCACCTGGCGAAACCTGTGAGCCTGGAAACTGAGGTTGACAACCTGTGTGTGTGTTCAAACTTAAAATGGTGGACACATAATTCCCTCATGTGAGTGACTCCCATTGGAGCCTACATGAACGCTGGCCTTTTTGAGGTTTTGGCGCCCTTTTGCTTGGCGCGCATTCCTGACAGGAATCCCTTTAGTTTCCTCAGGAACACAAAATGGCTGCTCCAGAACCCCAGGATGGTGGCTCTGAAGGACCAGAAAGTACCTCAAAAGTGCCATGTCATGGGCCTACCCAGAGAAGGTTCTAGAACCTCCTGGCTCGTGCTAGCACCCCAGGGCACTGGCTATATAAGGTCCAGTCCCTGGCGGCCATTTTAGAAGATGATTCCTGATTCCTGATTTGACCTCGACAAAGAAGGAGTTCTAGACTGACACCAGATTGACACCTGCCCTGTTGACCCCTAAGGCAGCTGGTGACAAAGGCAATAGTGCAGCTAAGGTTGCTGGCGTTGGATGTGACTGGCGTTCCAGTCAACAGCGTGGGCGGTGACCTAGCGCCTGTAGCGCCTGCCCAGCGACCGCCTTGAATTCCCCAAAAGACTGTGGCCAAGTTCGAGTGCCTCTCCCCCCCCCTCCGGTGGCTGAAGCGGCTGTGGAAGCGAGTCGCTAGGCGAGGGTGATGTCGCCGCGATCGTGATCTCCCCTGAAGTGCCCCCTTCGTGAATAGCGCCTACCGCGAGGAGCTCGGACGTCTCCGAGCCCCATCTGCGAAGAGCGCCTCCTGCGTGGACCGAAGGTGAGGTGGTGCGCCGGGGCGGGGAAGGCCAGCCTGCATTGGGCGGGACTAGCGAGTCAGCCCCTCCTTGTTGACCCGGGAGCTGAAGCTGTGGGCGGGAACCACCCCGAAGAAGGAAGTCGGAGGGAGGTCTGTGGAGCCCCTGCGAGCCCCGTTGCTGGCTAGAGAAGTACTGTGCTTGACTGCATCGTCCGCTACAACTGATGTGAGGTGGGCCGTGTGTTCTGCTAAAAGACTGCGGTGTGTGAGAGCTAAACAGCGGCATTACTGTGACTGAACTGAGGAGTTTTGCGACCTCCCCGGCAGCCCGTTCGTCGTCTTAAGACTCTGAACTGGTGCCGCCAGGGTTCTGAGGGTGAACCAGCCCTGTAGGCGAATATTGACCCCCAGCGCCAAGTATAGGTCCTCTCCCGGTGGCAGCCGAGTGGGAATGAACTGCTAAAAGTATTTCCTTGCTTTCTAGATACACGCGTGTGCATCGAGCGGTTACAAAAGAGTCCCAAAAGTAGTTCTGTATCCCAAGAAGCCTGAAAGCCTGTCGGGCTGTCCAACTAACTGTAAGAGTAATCTCTCCTTTCTCCACACTGGAAAAGTGACTGTATTAGAAGTGATTAATTGGTGGCAGCGATACCAGTCATTGGTGATAACTAAAGTGATATTTAGGCTAGTCATTATTGTGCTAAACATTGCTGATATTTATTGTGGTATTTATTCTGATCTTTGATATTATTTATTCTATTTATTCCAGTCATTGCTAACTTGATATTTATTCTACTGTATTCATATCTACTATTTATCCAGTGTATTTATTCCTTAGAGTCCAACTATTTATTTATTTATTTATGAGAAACCAGTATTCCATTGAACCAATGCTTACCAGAAATGTAACTGTGAAACCCTAAGTGAATTTGCTACAAATCCAGAGAACTTTTATATAAATGAATCGTATTTTTCCATAACAGTGGTGTGGTGTCCTTCTTTTTGTGTGGTGTACAGGGGGTTATTATCGGGTCCAAGCTGGCTTAACACTATAGCCTTCACCTGCCTAGCCACTCGAGTCAAGCTACCTCCCCCTTTATGCTGGGCTTGCCTGCGCAGGTCCAACATAAAATTGGTGGCTCAGCGGTGGGATAGCGAGCCGTGCTTGTTGTGAACCCCATAATAATTCAGTGTGCCCCACAGGTACACACCTGGAGTTTTCTCCCAGCGGCCCTCTAAATTATCGTTTTGTTTTTTCCAAATTCTTGTCTGGTGGTGGGTGGAAGTGACCCTCAGTTGTCCTTACCTTACAACCTACTTCGTGGTAGTGGTCCACACTTTTCGCTGACGAGATGGAATTCAATATGTCAGAGTTGGAGACCTATACTGTGGCGCAACTCAAGGATTTCTGTCAGGAAAGGGGTGTGTTCGTCAGGCGAGGGGCCAAAAGAGAGGAGCTCCGTACTAGTCTGCGAGCCTGGGTGGAGGCACACACGGAGGGAACGGTGGAGGAGGAGGAATTTGACAGAGATACTGTTGTTGAGGTAGTGACTGCAGGTCCCCCGGGGGTGGGTGAAATGTCAATCAGCCCCAAGGTAACTTCACGGGAGGGCAGCAGCGTATCCTCTAGAGGGTTGTCTGAAACCGAGTTGGCCGACAGGAGGGAAGAAAGACATCTGAGGTTAGAGTTGGCTAGGATGGAGCTGGAAGAGAGGAGGATGGAACACGAGTTCAGGCTAAAGGAACTCGACCTCAAGTCCCGTAACAACACTCCAGGGGGTGTCGAGTCTCAGGAATTTGCCAGGGAGCCCAGACCTCATTTACCTAAGGACGTGGTCGCCAGCTACACTGCTGGAGACGACATTGCTAAATGGCTGACAGCCTATGAGGTCTCCTTAAGAGCCCATGGGATCCATGAGAAGCATTGGGGTGGTGGATTGTACCGGTACATGCCTCCGACAGGGAGGGATGCCTTATTGGCTCTCGACCGGGAGGAACAGGTAAATTACCCCGCCATGAAGGTGGCGCTCATCAGGAAGTTTGGGTTGACCCCCGAGAAATACCGGCAAAGGTTCAGGGGCAGCCACAAGCTGAGCTCACAAAATTGGGTTGACTTCCTGGATTATGCCAAGAAAGCCCTGGAAGGGTGGGTCCAAGGTAGTGAGGTGGAGGACTATCACGGGTTGTATGACTTGATACTCAAGGAACATCTACTCGAGAAATGTCTTCCCGAGCTGAGGCAACACCTGGTAGACAGCAAACTTACTTGCCCCCGTAAGCTTGCTGAGGAGGCGGACGTCTGGGTAAGTACCAGAGTGTCCACGAGGGGGACGGGAGGAGAAACTCAGAAGTCCGGACAGGGCGCTCCCCAGAGGAAAGAGGGGGGAGATAACAAGAAGCAGGAGTTCTCCAAAGGCCCCCAAAGTAGCTTTAAGGGGAAAAACACCTTCTCCAACCCTAAGGCTAACCCGCAGAAGAACCCTAATCCTGGCCAGAGTCAGCAGCCAAGGGTTGTCCATTGCTTTGAGTGCGGTGGTATTGGACATTATAAGGGAGACGTGAAATGCCCAAAAAGACCACCCCCTCCCACTGGAGGAAAGGCCCCGGGAGTCGCTAGTGTAGCGCTTGGGGAGGAGATGTCCTTGAGTAAGGGAAGGGAGTGGGCGGGAGTCACCTTAGTGTCCCTGGGTGATCGGGCGATGGTTCCAAAGATCCAGGTGCCCGCGAATACTGCCAAGTATGGGCAATGGGTCACCATCAATGGCCATAGAGGGGAGGCTCTGAGAGATACAGGAGCCAGTGTGACTATAGTTAGGAGTCATCTGGTATCCTCAGAGCAGGTGATTCCAGGCGTACTTCATCCGGCCGCGATGGCTGACGGCCGAACGAGCCACTATCCTGTGGCCGAGGTTCCCTTTGAGTGGGGAGGGGTTGCAGGTTCACTTCGAGTTGCCGTAAGCCCCGCCGTGCCAGTCGATTGTTTGCTGGGCAATGATATGGAGCACAATGCTTGGAAGGAGGTGGAATACCGGACTCATTCTGAGATGCTGGGTACACCTGAATGGGCCTGTGTGAGTACCAGGTCGGCGGCTGCTCAGAAGGAGAAGTCGCGTGGGTTGGAGCCTGGAACAATGGCCCACCCAGCTGCCGAAGAGGGAGCATCTCGAGGACAGGAGGAGCCTGCCTCGGTGTCCGTGCCCCGTGAGACGGATAGGCCACCGGAGGAGGTGGACCCGGAGTCCGCGGAGGAGGACATGGTTCCGTTGGAGGACCTGCCTATCCCCGCCGAGTGGCGAGTGGAAGGAGGACCGTCCAGGGAGGAACTGAGCAAGGGACAGAGGGAATGTCCCACCCTCGAGGGTCTGAGGCAACAGGCTGAAGCCCAGGCAGCAGGTAACCAGTCTGGGAACTATCGTGTTTACTGGGAGGATGGTCTCCTCTACAGTGAACCCAGGGCGCCAGTGCACGGATTGTCACGGGCCCTGGTAGTCCCACAGTGTTACCGAGCCTTCTTGCTAGAGTTGGCTCATGAGATTCCATTGGCAGGACACTTGGGTCAGGACAAGACCTTTGCCCGGCTTGTCCCCCACTTTTATTGGCCTCGAATGAGGGTGGCGTCCGACACATACTGTCGGACGTGTGTGTCATGCCAAGCCAGTGGGAAAACAGGGATGAAGCTAAAGGCTCCTCTGGAACCACTTCCCGTCGTTGGCACCCCCTTTGAAAGGGTGGGCATCGACATTGCTGGGCCCCTTGATCCACCGACATCATCCGGTCACAGGTTTATCCTGGTACTGGTGGATCATGCCACAAGGTATCCAGAGGCCATACCTCTGAGAACCATCACTGCACCGGTGGTGGCGAAGGCCCTGATGGGGATCTTTACCCGAGTGGGTTTCCCCAAAGAAGTTGTGTCTGACAGGGGGACCAACTTTATGTCAGCATACATGCGGGCAATGTGGAAGGAGTGTGGAGTGACCTACCGGTTCACCACTCCTTATCACCCACAGGCCAATGGCCTCGTGGAGAGATTCAACAAGACGTTGAAGGGTATGATCAGAAGTCTACCCGAAAGCCTGCGGAGGAAATGGGACGTCCTCCTACCCTGTTTGCTCTTTTCCTACAGGGAAGTGCCACAGAAGGGAGTGGGTTTCAGCCCCTTCGAGCTTCTGTACGGGCACCCTGTACGTGGACCTCTCAGCCTGGTGCGAGACTCCTGGGAAAAGTCTCCCCGGAAAGTCCCCCAGGATGTGGTGAGCTACATGCTGGCCTTCCGAAGCCAAATGGCTAAGTTGTGGAAGCAGGCTTCTGACAACTTGGAAGCCAGCCAGTCTGTGATGAAAGCGTGGTATGACCACAATGCTCACCCGGTGGAGTTGGAGCCTGGCCAGAAGGTGTGGGTGATGGAACCTGGAGAGCTGAGTGCCCTCCAGGATCGGTGGACAGGCCCCTTTGAGGTGTTGGAAAGGATGGGCAAGGCCACCTATTTGGTGGACGTGAAAACCCCTCGGCATCCGCATCGGGTGTTACATGCCAACCGCCTCAAACCCCACTACGAGAGGCCCGAAGTCACGTTAATCATGGTGACTGATGGATCGGAGGAAGAGGACGCTGAGCCTCTCCCCGACCTATTTGCGTCTCAAGAGAAGGATGGGTCAGTGGAGGGAGTGAAACTCTCACCATCTTTGACTCCTGAGCAGCAGGAGGAATGTCGCCAGGTCTTGGGGTCATTCGCTCCTCTGTTCTCCCTTGTCCCGGGTAAGACCCACCTGTGTACCCATGATGTGGACACAGGAGACAGCCCACCTGTGAAGTCCAAGTCTTACCGGCTGTCTGACAAGGTGAAGGCCAGCATCCGAAGCGAGGTAGCCAAGATGCTGGAGCTAGGAGTCATCGAACCCTCAAGTAGCCCTTGGTCTAGCCCGGTGGTTTTGGTTCCCAAACCTGCGCCACCTGGCACCACGCCCGAATTGCGATTCTGCGTGGACTACCGAGGCCTCAATTCGGTCACAAAGACCGATGCTCATCCGATCCCTAGGGCGGATGAACTGATTGACCGGTTGGGAGCTGCCCAATATCTCAGTACCCTTGACCTCACCGCAGGGTATTGGCAGATTCCCATGACTGATGGAGCCAAGGAAAGGTCAGCCTTCTCCACACCTGATGGACACTACCAGTTCTGTATGATGCCCTTTGGGCTCAAGAACGCTCCTGCAACATTCCAGCGACTGGTGAACATGATCCTCACCGGAATGGAGTCCTTCTCAACTGCTTACTTAGATGACATCGCTGTCTTCAGTAACAGTTGGGAGGATCACTTGCAGCATTTGCAAACTGTTCTCCAGGCCCTGGAACGGGCTGGCTTAACGATCAAGGCCAGCAAATGTCAGATTGGGCAGGGGTCGGTGGTGTACTTAGGTCACTTGGTGGGCAGGGGAGCGGTGCAACCCCTTCAGGCAAAGATTGAGGCAATCATGGCCTGGAAACCCCCCAAGACCCAGACTGAGGTCCGAGCCTTCCTGGGCCTCACAGGTTACTACAGACGGTTCGTGAAAGGGTATGGCACTATCGTGGCACCCCTTACAGAACTCACGTCCAAGAAGCAACCCAGGAGAGTCATTTGGACGGAGGCTTGCCAGCGAGCCTTCGACACTCTGAAACAAGCATTGTGTAAAGCTCCAGTCCTGAAGGCTCCAGATTTCACGAGAGAGTTCATTGTCCAGACAGATGCATCCGACATTGGCATTGGGGCGGTGTTATCGCAACTCAATGAAGAGGGTCTGGATCAACCCGTGGTCTTTCTGTCACGAAGACTGCTTCCCCGGGAACAGAAATGGAGTACCATTGAGCGGGAAGCCTTTGCGGTGGTCTGGGCACTGAAGAAGCTGCGACCATACTTGTTTGGCTCGCACTTCCTGGTTCAGACAGACCACCGACCCCTTCGTTGGCTCATGCAAATGAAGGGGGAAAACCCCAAACTGTTGAGGTGGTCTATCTCCCTACAGGGAATGGACTTTCGGGTGGAACACCGACCCGGAGTTGACCACGCCAATGCAGACGGTCTCTCTAGGTATTTCCGCCTTAGTGTTGAGAACTCCCAAGGGGTTGGGTAGCTCTCCCCACTTTCAGCTGGGGGGGACGCGTGTTGGACCCGTCTGCTTCTGAGAGTCCCCTCACCACTATGATTTATTTTGTTCCCCTGTACCTCCAAAAATTTGTCGCTTTTTATTTTTGTCTACCAGGACTTTTTGTGTGATTGTCTCATGGGGTTAGATGTTCCTTGACACTCAGCTACTCACGAGGTTTCTGGCACCTATGTACAAGGCACCTGGCGAAACCTGTGAGCCTGGAAACTGAGGTTGACAACCTGTGTGTGTGTTCAAACTTAAAATGGTGGACACATAATTCCCTCATGTGAGTGACTCCCATTGGAGCCTACATGAACGCTGGCCTTTTTGAGGTTTTGGCGCCCTTTTGCTTGGCGCGCATTCCTGACAGGAATCCCTTTAGTTTCCTCAGGAACACAAAATGGCTGCTCCAGAACCCCAGGATGGTGGCTCTGAAGGACCAGAAAGTACCTCAAAAGTGCCATGTCATGGGCCTACCCAGAGAAGGTTCTAGAACCTCCTGGCTCGTGCTAGCACCCCAGGGCACTGGCTATATAAGGTCCAGTCCCTGGCGGCCATTTTAGAAGATGATTCCTGATTCCTGATTTGACCTCGACAAAGAAGGAGTTCTAGACTGACACCAGATTGACACCTGCCCTGTTGACCCCTAAGGCAGCTGGTGACAAAGGCAATAGTGCAGCTAAGGTTGCTGGCGTTGGATGTGACTGGCGTTCCAGTCAACAGCGTGGGCGGTGACCTAGCGCCTGTAGCGCCTGCCCAGCGACCGCCTTGAATTCCCCAAAAGACTGTGGCCAAGTTCGAGTGCCTCTCCCCCCCCCTCCGGTGGCTGAAGCGGCTGTGGAAGCGAGTCGCTAGGCGAGGGTGATGTCGCCGCGATCGTGATCTCCCCTGAAGTGCCCCCTTCGTGAATAGCGCCTACCGCGAGGAGCTCGGACGTCTCCGAGCCCCATCTGCGAAGAGCGCCTCCTGCGTGGACCGAAGGTGAGGTGGTGCGCCGGGGCGGGGAAGGCCAGCCTGCATTGGGCGGGACTAGCGAGTCAGCCCCTCCTTGTTGACCCGGGAGCTGAAGCTGTGGGCGGGAACCACCCCGAAGAAGGAAGTCGGAGGGAGGTCTGTGGAGCCCCTGCGAGCCCCGTTGCTGGCTAGAGAAGTACTGTGCTTGACTGCATCGTCCGCTACAACTGATGTGAGGTGGGCCGTGTGTTCTGCTAAAAGACTGCGGTGTGTGAGAGCTAAACAGCGGCATTACTGTGACTGAACTGAGGAGTTTTGCGACCTCCCCGGCAGCCCGTTCGTCGTCTTAAGACTCTGAACTGGTGCCGCCAGGGTTCTGAGGGTGAACCAGCCCTGTAGGCGAATATTGACCCCCAGCGCCAAGTATAGGTCCTCTCCCGGTGGCAGCCGAGTGGGAATGAACTGCTAAAAGTATTTCCTTGCTTTCTAGATACACGCGTGTGCATCGAGCGGTTACAAAAGAGTCCCAAAAGTAGTTCTGTATCCCAAGAAGCCTGAAAGCCTGTCGGGCTGTCCAACTAACTGTAAGAGTAATCTCTCCTTTCTCCACACTGGAAAAGTGACTGTATTAGAAGTGATTAATTGGTGGCAGCGATACCAGTCATTGGTGATAACTAAAGTGATATTTAGGCTAGTCATTATTGTGCTAAACATTGCTGATATTTATTGTGGTATTTATTCTGATCTTTGATATTATTTATTCTATTTATTCCAGTCATTGCTAACTTGATATTTATTCTACTGTATTCATATCTACTATTTATCCAGTGTATTTATTCCTTAGAGTCCAACTATTTATTTATTTATTTATGAGAAACCAGTATTCCATTGAACCAATGCTTACCAGAAATGTAACTGTGAAACCCTAAGTGAATTTGCTACAAATCCAGAGAACTTTTATATAAATGAATCGTATTTTTCCATAACAGTGGTGTGGTGTCCTTCTTTTTGTGTGGTGTACAGGGGGTTATTATCGGGTCCAAGCTGGCTTAACACTATAGCCTTCACCTGCCTAGCCACTCGAGTCAAGCTACCTCCCCCTTTATGCTGGGCTTGCCTGCGCAGGTCCAACACTCACTTACACCTGAATTGGCTATGTGTTGCCCCTACACAAAGAACCTAACAACCCTGCATTGCCATTTCAGCCAGCTTGGAGGCAGGGAATTTCTTGCACTTCAACGTCACTGTCTAGAAGCTTCTCTACCTTCCAGAACTGGGGCACCAGGATATAAAAGATGGACCTCAGACACCACCACATCAGTACACTTCTGGACCTGTGGGTACTCTGCCACGAAGAAGGGCTGCTGTGCTGCTACAAGGACTGCCACTATGCTGGAGTTCTCTACAGCAACGGCTGTGCTGTGCTGATCTGTTGCCTGCTGCCCTCTTGCCTGAGAAAGAGGGACTGACCTGCAACTCCATCTTGAACCCAGGACCCCAGAGTAACTCTAAGGGCTAGTCTGCTGGCCTCCTGATCTGAGCCTCAGGGACTTAACAGGTGTTCCCACAGCTCCTGTACCCTTCTTCAGCGAGTTCCTGACCTCCAAGATGTGTGTCTCAGGTCCTGGACACTTGGTGTGGCTCTGGAGCTCTTCAAGTCAAGCTTTTGGGCTCTTTGCGACTGCGAATAAGCCCATTCTCTCCGTAACCGTGCCCTTTGCTCTGAAAATCAGCACAAGACGCCGCCAGCCCATTGTTTCACCCAGCAATCATCGATCTCCAATGCGGAGAACCAGCTCACCTGTCCTCGATGCCCAGCCTGCTTCTCGCCGATCACCGCCAGCAATGCTCTCCTTACTCCCAGCAACCTTCTCCCACATCAACAGGACTCTTGGCACAAAACTTGAGAAGGTAAACCTTCAGCTGGACTAATCTGACCCTGTTTCCGTCCCACGCTCTATTGCGATTGGCTTGAACTTTTGACTTTCACACGGTCCAGCGCAAACAGATAGCTGTGGTTGGCGCATTATGCTTTTAAGTGCCATACTGCAGTTTATTCTCTAAAAATTCATAACTCCGGTTCTACTGATTGGATATTTATCGTTTTGGTCTAGTTGTACAAGTTACTTACCTCCGGTAACGATGTATCAGGTAGAGACGATTTTAGCAGCAGATTCCTTAACGTAGAATTATTCCCATGCGTGAGACTGGATCGAGAATTTTTTTTGCGACAGCATCCCTGCGCGCCGGGGGGTGGGAGGGGCACCAGAGGTACATATGAACCTACTGTCCAAGTACCAGAAAGGAAGGGGTGGCACAAATAAACAGAACGTGGCATCCTGCCAGGGAGGAAGTGAAGAGGACACTCGCAGAAGACAAAGCCACCTGGAGGGAGGTGGGTGCAGAAGATCAAGCTGAAGGTAGTCGCAGAACGGGAGGAATGGCGGGCCGTGAAGGAATCTGCAGCTAGAATCATCTCTACCAGATACATCGTTATCGGAGGTAAGTAACTTGTACATCTCATAGAGACTACTAGCCGCAGATTCCTTAACATAGAATAGATACCCTAGCCATACCCAGAGGGGAGGAGGGTCTGCGAGAGAGCCTCACCAGCTTGGCAGGACACAGGGCCCCAGCAGGGGATGTGCCAAGAGGATAGGAAGAAATTCCCAGCCCCCACCAAGCAGAAGTAAATAAGGAGAAGGGAAGGTCAGGATACCTCAAGCCGACCCAAGGGGCAAAAGGCATCCGCCAGAGAACCTGGAGGGACAGACGGCTCGAAGAGAGTACCACAGGAAGAAAAGAACCACCTGCAAAAACCAAGGAGAAGAGGTGGAAACGGAGGCAGAGCCCACCTCAGGAGAACACACACAGCGAAGGGGATAGCTGAACAGTATCAGCCCCGAGGCAGTGGACAAGTCAGGAACGACGTCACAGCTGAGAAGCACATACGTGAGAAGGAAGACACAGCCACGCAAAGCTCCAGCAGAGCAAGGGATAGAACACAAGGGTACATGCCGAGGCCCACGGAGGTGGACCATAACGACCACGCGTGCACAGCAGGCAGCTGGTATATACTATGAGTAGTGTGCTCAGAACAAGCGGAGCGCAAGACTAAGACAGAGGCAAGGGAACCCCAGAACAAGCCCAGAGAAGGACCGTCCCAGTGGCACAACCTGGCCTACGAAGAGATGTGGTACCGGTCAAAAGGAGAAAGAGGAGAGCGAGAAATATGTAGTACAGGCCTAAAGCCGTCAACCAGAACACATGAGAACACCAGGCATATCCTAGCCCCCCTGGAACACAAGGTAGAGGACCAGGCCGAAACGTCGGATAATAAGGTGGAAACACCAAGACACAACGCCGTAGACAGCATGACAAAAGTCGGTCTGACGATCCAGAGGCTGAAGAGGGAAGACAAGATGCACAGAAGCAGATATCCCGCAGGAACAAATGGCAAAACGTACAATAGGCAAGCCATGTAGAAGAAGGATAGAAACACCATTGGATACTGAGCAGGCCAGAACCTGTAGCAGCGCAAGCTGCGCTAAGGCGGAAGAAAAAAGACTGTATACAGTGACGTCAGGAAACACGAGGAACCCGAGAAGGTATCCACAACCGCCCAGCTTAGGACAGAGCTATACAATAGCCAACAAGTACCCCAATAGCCAACAAGTACCCCACCTAGGGTATGACACGACCCAAAACAAAACAGGGTGACACCTCTTAGGGAAACTTGCAGCAGAGGTCAAGAACATAAAAGTCATGTGGGTATCACCACAGACGACTTACCAATCAGCCAGAAAATAATACACAGATGATCCAACCTGAGGACCTATACGGCTTCACTAACAGCCAAAAAACACACACAGCAAAAGCTGAAGGGCTGTACCAGCAGCCAAAAGTACAGAGGGGCCAACTTAAGGACTCTGAAGGGATTCCCAGCCACACACAGCACATATAGGGGCCAACCGAAACACTAGGCCCAAAGAGAAAGGTGGGATAAACGCCTCCCATAAGACACCGGAGGACAGATAAGCCGAAGCCTACAGAGGGGGAGGAGGACGAAGCCCCGCAAGGAGTCGCTGAATAGCGGAGTCCGCGTTGGTGTTAAGTAAAATAATCCCATCAAAGGGCAGGTCAACAAGACGCTTCCGAATATTCTCGGGAAAGACGCTATCCCGCAACCAAGCATGGCGGCGGAGGGCCACAGAATTCGCCATAGCGCGGGTGAGAGAATCAGAGACATCCAAGGCCGAACGGAGAATAAATGCAGCTAACTTCCGACCATCCAGCACATGGTGCCGCAGATCAGCGCGGACACCTTCGTGTGAGGTGCGAGACAGAAGGGACGCCGCAGAATCCCATAAGGTCAGAGGTAGCCCTGGTCAACACACAAAGTGGGTTGAGCGCGCGCAGAGCAGTACTAGTGGAAGCGAAAATGTTACGCCCCCAGGAGTCCAACCACTGGGCCTCCCATGACGGAGGGAGCAACACTGAAGGCAAGGAAGGAAAAGCAGTCTGCAGAACAGGGCCCTGGGCAGATGGGTGGGGAAAAAAGGCAGACTGGATCATGCGGGGCAGGACGTGGCGGTGGAGGAGCTGCTGAGGCACCGGATCCCCGTGTAGGACACCCCCAGGCCCCGAGAAGAGTTGTGGAGCGTAGCTTCAAATGGAAAAAGTGGCTCCCCTCCAACAGAGCTCTGGTGGAGAACCTCCAACAAGTGGTCCGTTGGGAGTGAAGCGACCGGATTTCCCTTTGCAGAATGGCGGTGGACATGGATATGGCCCGGACAAAGGCTACACTCGCCTTCGTAGGGCGACGTGGGGGAGAGAGCAACTCTTCCGTGGACGAAGGCTGCAAACTAAGTGTCAAATCGACAACTGAAAAATGTTTACCTCCTGACATAGCTGATAAAATTTCTGAAATATTGGGGAGTGGTTGCCTGTCAACCCAAATATTCCTATTTAAATTCCTCAAATCAATGCATAATCTAATTTGGACAAATTTTGTACAAATGTTTAATGTTCCATGAGGGGGGAGATGTGTAGTATT
The DNA here is from genome assembly GCF_964263255.1 of Lissotriton vulgaris. Lineage (NCBI taxonomy): Eukaryota > Metazoa > Chordata > Amphibia > Caudata > Salamandridae > Lissotriton > Lissotriton vulgaris. The sequence continues at coordinate 1,388,488,340 of NC_141694.1, read as the reverse complement.
AGTGAAGGTAAATAGTAGTAAAGTTACATTGTACAATGACTAGTATGTGAGTTGGAATGTCCACACAGAATGTAGTGTCCTGTTCCAGATATTCGATGTGGGAGTCATTTACTGTTGGGCAGCGTTGTGAACTGAACTGCTGTGCTGGGGATACCATTTCAGAATAAATACTTCTGAACCACACTCTTGGATCGGTGTGATTACTACACTAAGCCACCCATCCTGGTGCCCTGCTGGAGGAAGAAACGGTCAGCCCCTGTAGGATGAAGGACCCATTGACGAGTGAAGGGCCTGAGGGGCCTCCGGAGAAGGAGGATTAGCCTGCGGGGCAATCAACTGCAAGGTGTGGGAGAGCGGGTCCGTGGGCTGTGGACGCGGAGACGGCATAGAACCCGCCTGGAAGCCGCCAGGGAAAAGGCAATGATGCGGCACCCAGTCTCCGGTGAAGAGGAGACAAGGAGATGACAACCCTCCGGAGAGGAAGGGACATCCGGAGAAAAGTCGACGATCCGGCGCCGGGACGGCGCCGGGGAGCCCGCCAAGGGCACCGGTGTGTGCTCAAGTGGCGAAGTGTCCACCAGGGGTGGCGAGTTGACCTCCACCACCACGTGCCTCAAAGGAGAAAGGGGCGGGGTCGGAGCCAAAGCGGCCAATGAACGGCGCCGGCTTGACCACCGACGAGGCATCGCCTGCGCAGAGGACCGAGAGGGAGTCGGGGGGCACCACGTGTCCCGGCCTTCACCCGCTGCGCCGCCAGGGCCGGGGAGGACAGCCGTCAACACAGGAAAGGTGTCGGCTCGGCCTCCGGTAAGACAGCCACCTGCCCAGAGGACAGAGGGGGACTCGGGGACGAGCCGTGAGTCCCAGAGACCTCCTGCGACACCACAGGGAACCCCGCTGGCTTTTGCGGCGAGGCAGGGACGCCTTGTGTCGAAGAGGGGAACCCCGTAGGGCCGCACCCAGACAACACCACACCTCCAAAACCTGAAGCCGAACGCGTCAATGCCGGGGACGAATCCGCTGGCGAGTCCACGGTAGGCCTCGCGCATGGAGAGGGATCCGCGGACGTCTCAAGAAGAGGAGGGGGGCCCAAAGAAGCCTGCAGAGCCGTAGCGTAGGCCTTCATTTGGGCCCTTGTCGCTCCAATGCAAGAAAACGGCAGATAGGGTGGCGACGGGCGAGGGCGCACGTCCCGAGAGAAACCTGCGCTTTCTGCAGAACGAGGACGGGGCCTCGGTGACAAGCTGTAAGATTTACCGGCAGGTGAGCGACGTCCGTGGGGCCTCGTTGAAGGACGATGCCGCAGCTAGAATCGGCGGCTTCTGGACCTTTCCGAGGTAGGGGATGGACGCGGTGACGAGACCGATCTGGACAAGCGGGCCAAAAGCAATTTCATCCGGGGCTCCCACCGGGACTTCGGCTTGAGATGCTGACAAGCGTCGCAGTCCGTAGAATCATGGTGTTCGCCCAAACACCACATACAAATAGGGTGAGGGTCCGTCGCCGACATCTGACGCATACAAGAAGCACACATCCTGGAACCCAAAGGCATTGCACACTGTTCCCAATGCAAAGGCGTTAAAAGAGGCCTAAAAACAGGTAAAGGGAACTCACTCCGGATCCGCGAAACTGACGTCAGTGCGCCTGGTGGGACTTATGTGACCTCGCTGACGTTTCGTCCGTGGACATCGTCAGTGTGGAGTTGTGTGGTGCAAACTATCTTAAGGACAGCTTGAGAGAGGGGTGACCTTTGACTTACAAGATAATGAAACCACTCAAGGGAATTAAAATATTCCAGCAAGTGAAAAGAGTTTTTGGGCTCCTAAATGTAGTTTTCTAAACAGATCAAAAATTCTGGGATTGCATAATTTAAACATAATATGATGGACCTACTGACGCTTCATATTGTGGTAGCACAATATTTATTTCCTTTTCAGTTTAATGAAATGACTAGGAGATAGTCTGCATTGTACTTTTATATATGGGCGCCGCTATAGGTAACATACAGAGATAATATGCTCCCTAGGGGGAGTCACAAGAAACTAACATGTTACATAGTGTTACATGGAGAGCTGTGAACTCCTACAAGAACACACACCCTCAATGTATCGATTGAGCAACATTAGCATTTTGTACAAAAAGTTCAGAATGATAGAAAATAAATGACAGAGCAGTGTACATAAGTTGCATGCATTTGTTGTACTGTAAATGATAAATGAATGATACACAATGGGACACAGACCTAGAAATGAGCTAAAGCAGTGTACACGTCAGGCCACAACATGGTTTAGAAATATTGGAAAGCGAAGATGAAGACATACATAAAGAATAGGCATGTGACAAATTGTGATTATTTGTTCTACAAAACTTTCATAACAAAAAAGTGACCCACACAGTAAATCCGAAGTGAGGGACTTCGTGGGCAGGGTTATGGAGTTTTTGAATTGTGAGACTTATTTATGTGCATTCAATTCGGTTTGTTTCCACTTACCAATAGGTCCATTCCATGGAATATCAGATAGTGCAAGAGCAGCAGAAGCTATGAAGTGAAAAAGAAAGTGTTTACAAATCATGGGTTTAAATAAACATCACTGTGATGTCTTAAACATGCTCAGTCACAATCACAGCAAACAAAATTCCTGCATAAATAATGTCTTGAATATAACAATCAAGTTACTGATATAATAATCAAGCAAAACATCAATCTTTCACAATGTTGACATGATAAATACATTACAAAAGTTAAGTCCAGAAACAAATGCCTTGTAGTGTTTCCAACTGTCTGATGACATCCTTATGTTTTTGAGGTTTCAATGCAGGCCGGAGTCCGATACAGATAACAATTGTTATGTGTATTCTGCTCTAGCGTTATTCTATGGTAGGTGGTTATGTCTTATTCACTGAGCTATATATTTACAATTTGGTGTCATATGTGCAGATTTTGGAGTGATTTACCAACTGCTTAACCTCTTCCATGCTCATGACGACGGTGGGCGTGTGCTCATGACGGCCGGGAGCAGTCATGACCAGGCCCACGATTGGAATGTCTAGCACTGCGGCGGAATAACCACTGCAGTGAAGAGGTTAAGTGTGTTCCAAGTCAACAGACATGCCCAATGCTCATATGGGAGGTCTGTCTGTGGTAAGTGCTGTTGAGAACCTTGATGGCAAACCATATGGCATATTTGGGCTATTTTGGATATATGTTGATCATTACAACTAATGTATTCTGTTGGTTGTTAGGGTGTGACATCGATGTGTGTGAATTAATATAAAATAACAACTGAGAAACCACATTGGAGGAAACCAAATCATGGAAACCAATTTTAAGGAAAGACAATTTTAATGAAATACAAAAAAATAGAAAAAGGAAACATTTTAAAGGAAAGATAGCTTTAAGGAAATAAACAAAATTACATTGAACTAGGGCAGAGTTTAAAACTGCCCTGGAGGGTTTGAGTTCAGGGATGGATGATGTTTATGGTGATGAGGTGTTTTTAGGGGTCAGGAATAATTGGTGTTTGGGCATGGTAAGAAGTTTCTTGGGTTCAGAGCAGTGGCTGCAGCTATGGAACGGGGGTGGCGTGGGGGGGAGGGGAGTATGAAAAATATATTTTTTAAACCCACTTATCTGTTCTGACTCCTCTCCTCCGTCTCAGGAAGAAGCTGCAGGAAGCACCCAGGCACACAGGCTCCCCTAAGCCAATCACAACGTTGCGATTGGTCTGAGTGCCGTGGATCGGCGCTCAAATGGGGACAGGGAGCCTGTGCATATTCCCCACCAGGCTGTACATTACAGCCTGGAAGGGTATATGCAAAGTGTGCATGACTGTTTGGCTCGGCCAAGACGGCGGACCAAGCAGCCATGCACACTTAAGTGTGCACAAACCACTAATCCTCCTAGAACCAAGAGCCTGCCCCGCCCTAACATACCCCCGCAGTAATGAAAAAGAAAATGAGAATAACATTATTTAATTTTTTTTCCCTTTTTCACTGCTCCAAATACAGTGGGGCTGTGCCACTGGTTCAGAGAAGGGTGGACTGTAGGGGTGTTGAGAGTTTTTAGGAATCACAGATGATTTTATGGGAATGAAGTGTTTTTAAGTCTCAGGCAAGGGTGGAGTGTAAGGGTGTTGAGGAGTGTTAGGGTTCATGGAAGGGCAGAGTTTAGTCCTGGTGAGGGTTTTTTAGGTTCATTAAGGGTAGTGGCTGGGGTGGAAAAGAATATTTAGGGTTCAGAATGGGGTTGAGCGTAGAATGGTGAGGGAGCTTATGGATTCAGGAAAGGGTGGACTTTAAATGTAGAAAGTTTTTTTTACGGTTAAGTGATAAGTACGTTAGGGTGAGGAGTTCTTATGGTTCATGGATGGCTGGTGTTTAAGGGCGGTGAGGGTTTTTTAGGGTTCAGGGAATGGATGAAGTTGGAGTGTGCTGAGGTGCTTTAAGGGGTATATAGGAAAAGAAAGGTATTTTAGGTTTTCGGAATGGGTGGGGTTAGAGGTAGCGAGGGATTTTATGGTTTACAGGTGGTGGATTTTTGGCATAGAAGGGGCTTTTAGGCTTCAGGGATGAGCGTAGCTTAGGTGTGATAGGGGCTTTAGTGGTTAGGGATAAATATTGTTTAGGGGTTGTCAGGGGGTCAGAATGGATGGTGTTTATGGGTGGTGATGGGTCAGCGAATTAAAAGCATCCAAAGTAAATATTTGACAATGTAAAAGATTAAAATATGAAATAAAATCTCCTGAATTAAAGCACTGAAATAAATATCTCCAACAAAACGGTTTCTGGAAGTAAAACATATACACACTGCATTAACACATAACAAATAAGCATTTAAACACCAATTTCAACCAAAAAGACATTATATGAAGTGGTTTCTACAAAAAGGTAAATGCCATTCACTCTGAAAATTTCCATTAAACAATTTAATGAAATAGTTTCTCAATAATGGTATTCCATGAAATCTTCTTTCTATGATACCACATACAGGCCATGTAACATTTCATGCGGGAAGTGATGGTATGAGTACAGTGATAGTAAACTATGTGAAATTAATTGTGCTGTGCTGGATGTGTGGGGTGTGTTCATTCTAATGTGCTCTGTGGGGTGTTTTGTATTGCACAAGTAATACAGAAAAGTCCTCCAAGGGGGTCAGGTGACAGGGAAGTTGGAACAACACATACTAGTCCAATACTTTCTCACAAAGGTCAATGTGATAACAGTGTACCCAAAGCAATGCCCCACAATAAAACCTCAAATATATCTAAATAGGTGAAAAGGCAGGTGAACCAATCACCCTGCATGTGTAAGGTACCCTAATTGGTAGATGGTTTGCGTCTTGAAGGAGATTGGTGAGGCTTTTGTTGAAGTTACCCCCTACCCCCCACACACTCACTTTTTGCCCCCCTTTTAGCTACTAGATGCTGATTTTCAACTCTGACAGTGCACTAAGGCGTGCTAGCCAGACCTCAGTGCCAGAGCTCCTGCCTATAACAAGGAGTTGTCTAATTGTTCTACAATTGGCAAAGGACTTTAGCACCCCTTTAAGTCCCTATTAAATGGTATTCAGGGTACCTAGGGCATGGGTACTAAGGAGGGTCTCTAAGGGCTGCAGCATATCTTATACCACCCAAAGCGACCCACATACAAATTCCACACAGCCTGTCATTGCAGGCTGTGTGACACAGTGCAAACCAGGAGTGAAAATCTGACATGACACACTCCTGTTTGTCTTGCCAAAGTTACTGCATCTAATATATGTAAGTCACCATTACAGCAGGTCTTTGAGCCCTGAGACAGGGTGTATTATATTGTATGTGAGGACATAGCTGCTTGAGCAGATGTACCCCTGAGATGTCTAGTTCCATTACTAGATATTGCAAATGACCAGGGAAGCCATTTTAAAAGCATGTTCTGGACAATGGTGAAAACGAGTTCCCCAGCTACATGACGGTTTCACTGAAAATAGTGGTGTTTGGTATCAAACATCTCGTATTAATAAACCCACACTGATGCCAGTGTCGGATTTACTAAGAAATGCACACTGAGGGCACCTTAGAGGTGCCCACTGAAAACCTACCAACCCCTGGTGTGTTGGCTGTTTTCTGCCAGCCTGCCACCAGAGACAAGTGTCTGACCCCCCCCCCCCTCCAAGGGTGAGAGCCTTTGCTCTCCGGTGGTCATCAACAAGGCCTTCTTAGGAAGAGGGTGATAACACCCCCTACCACAGGAAGACCTGCTGATTAGAATTCCAATGCAGGGGAGCTTCAAAGAAGCTACTGTTTTTGGAATGAGAGTCTGGCTTCCCTCACAGGAGAGGAGACTGACCTTCTTTCTCCACAGCACTTTGGTACCTGGATGGCGGGAAGGTTAGCTAGTCAGGTAGGCGTGCCCACCCCCAGGTTAGTACCACACTTAAGGTGGCCTAATCGGAGCTGGACATCACTTTTCAGAGTTAGCCATCTTTGTGTCGGCAAACTTAGGAATTCTGGGACAGGGTTATGCCCATTTCCCCAGGAAGTAGTCATACAGGGGGTGTAGTGACCCCAGGGGTACGTATCCAATTGACTATTACAACCTCAATCCCAATTGAGTATTTAGTGGACCCCCCTGATACCAGGTCTTCAGATTTTTACGGACCAAAAGAAGAAGTGGACGAAGAAGACTGCTGACACGAAAACCGAGGCGTATGACTGATTCGTCGCCAACCCGACCCTCATGTAGCAACTAATTTGTCCTGTCGCTCTACAGACCTCAAGAAATCCGGAGGGCTGCCAGTGCTTTGCTAATTGCCAAAAAATCTCCCATAGAGTACAGGAGCTACTTCCCTGCAATAGCAGGCACCAAGAAGCAAGACCTGGTACATCGACCTGCTGCCCATGGGGACTACTGATGCAGCAGCCGCCCAGGAAGAGGTTATAAACTCACTTATTTTTTAAGAAATAAATATTCCAGGGTAAAACCTCAAACACGACACACAAAAGCGGTTTTCTAATTCAATATATTTGCTGTCATATATCCAACATTCTTTAACTTTTTTTTATTTTTCATAAATGTTCAGCTGTCCATAACAAAACAAATACAGTGTATCACACATACCTATGGGGTTTTACAGGTAAGGGTGCAACTTACAATTCCAGTCTTCGGGTTTCAGGGTCAGCAGAGGGCATGGTTCAGGTAAGCACAAGCAATGCACCACCAGCAGACGGCCTGGAGCAGATGTCAAATCTGGAGGTCGGGCCAAATGTTACCCAACAAAGACTGGCGGTTCTTGAAGACACATGGCTTGCAGGTAAGTAAAACGTTAGCTGGGCTCAAACTTTGGAGGTTTAGGCAAGCACATGGGGGGCCACAAGGCAGCACCAAACATACACGACCAGCAGCACAGGGGCGGCCGAGTGCAGGGTGCAAACACAGTATTTGGTGCCCAATGCAATTCAAAGGTGGAACTCCATTTTGAAAACGGGCTGCAGGTGTCAAACCGGAGGCTCCACGAAGAACACCAGTGACAGCAGAGGTAAGTTCGGATGCTGGAGGGCACCAGAGTCCTGTGTGTTGATTTCTTGTGGACAAAGCCGCTGTCCTTGTGAGGTCTAGTCTTTTTCAAAGGCAGGCAGTCCTCCCAGGGGTTGTGGAGGTTGCTGGCTGCAGAACAGACGTGGCTCTCTTCGCAGAGTCTTTGAAGCTGCAGACAGGCCGGTAGGGTTGGGGAAAAGTCAGTGGGTGGCGTCGGTCTTCTCTGCACAGCGTCTTCTTCATCCTTTTTTTCTTAGGTCAGTAGGAACTAGTTTCATGGTCTGGGGAGCCACCTAAATACTACATTTTGGGGTGTTACAGGGGGAGTAACAGGTAGGGACCAACGGGTTCCTTACCTGGGGTGGCTACATCCACTATTATGCCACCCTTCTGTGGTAGGGGGGCATAGCCCTAGCCATGATTAGATAAATCCCACCATTTTAAAGATGGTGGGCACTGTAAAATGTGTTTTACTTTGCCTCCTCCATCTGAGAAATGAAGTTGGTGAAAAAGAGCACACCTCATATTCCGACCAGGGTTGGTAGGTTTTCAGGAGGCACCTTTTAGGTGCCCTCTAAGTACATGTAGCAATAAATCCCACACTGGCATCAGTGTGGGTTTATTGAGAGAAGTGGTTTGGTACCAAACACTCTTGTATTCAGGTAAGCCATCATGGTGCTGTGGAACTCGAGTTGTCGAGCTTCCAGACCATGTACTCTCTATGGCTTCCCTGGTACTTACAATATTAAGGAATATACCTCACTATTGTAGGGGCATATCTGCTCATGCAGACATGCCCATGCCTGAGATATAGTGCACCCTGCCTTAGGATTGAAAGGTCTGTTAGAGGGGTGACTTACCTAAACCTTAGGCAGTGCTGGCTGGCATGGCATACAAGCAGTGTGCTATGTCGACATTGTCCTTTTTGTCTGCACCTGGGCATGTATGCTGCAGTGGCAGTCTACATGGCCTAGGTGAGGGGTCCCTAGGGGACTCTCTTCTGTCCCCATGCCCTAGGTACTCAAGTACCATTTACTAGGGGAAAGGAGCCTAAAGGGCCAATCGTGGAACAGTTTTAGGGGAGAAGCATTGGCACAGGGAACCTAGTGGGCAGGGACCCTGTTCACTACAATCGAAACTTCACAATTTTCCAGGCACAAAGCGGGGGCTAACCATGTCAAAAGATGCACTTTCTCACACTCATAACGTGCAGTGCTTTAACACAGAGGTAGAGCAATGTATGTATAATAGGGAATATCCATGCCGCTTTCTCACGATACCTCCAAAAGTCATTGTACGGATGGAGTCTTCAGCTCTCTTAACTCCTTTGATGCGTGTGACAAGGTTAGCTCGTCATGGGCGTTACCTGCACTGTGCGTGTGACAAGTTGTCCTCGTCACGTAACGCGGGATTTTTAAAATCGCAGCGCTCAGCGGGAAAACCGCTAGCACGCATGCGGTTAAAGGAGAGAAAAGCATTTCTAGAATGCTTGTTATTTCTCCAGCAGGGTTTCAGGCTGGATGTAAACTGGATTTTCATAGATAAAGCTTAACCATGTTGGCTACAGGATGTCTGCCTTCAGCATTCATATTTTCTACACATGTAGTGCAAGTCTTGTGAGGGTAGAATTTTCAATGATATTTATTAATAACCAGGATGTAGGAAGAAGGGAATTCTTGCAGGGCATTATGCTTCTAGTTTTGTATTGTTTACTCCTTGTTTATTCATAGTCTACACCAGACTATCTTCAAATAAATGTTCATATGTACTACCCCAGATTTCTTGGGTGTGAAAAAAGGGGAGCTATTGAAATACATGTGTCTCAGGCAGGCATTGTTATGAGAAATTTACTGAGTGTGGTTAGGATTGGCCACAACAAGCGACACGTACATTCTTCATTATGTAGACCCATCATTTCAACAGTATGCCTTAAAGTGCTAGAGAATCATGAGTTAGGCTATGTTGTCCCTCTTGGGTAGTTTGACAGATGGGCTTCACTGAGCACTCTCAGGCTTCATTAGGTGAACAGATAATTGTAGATATTTATGTTATAATATTGTTATGTTTATAGTAACTCAGCAGTAATGACATCAAACATAAATGTACTGTTAAAGAATAATTATCTTTTAAATAGGTTCTCTCAGATGTTGTTACATTCAGCGATTAGTTTTTATCAAAATGTCCTATTTATTTAGGGTGAGTACTCTCAATCACAGAAGACAAATACTGGTTCCTTGGAGATGAGGCACTGTTTCCAACTTAACTTGAATCCAAAACTTATTGGACTTTTGCAAAGTCTTACTGCAAACACCACGGGGAATGCCTGCCAACAGAACTCTTACTGTGGACAAATCAAAAGCACCTCCTATCTGCCATGATTGGTAAGTCACTATAATAATAAATTTGTTAATTTTGCTTTCCGTTTTTATACTCAATCAAAAGCAACACACTGAAGTAGTGATTTTACTCCATTCCAACATTGAATTAGTGATTTTAATCCATGCCTTATCCACTCAGAGGTCCATCGTACATTGTAAATTCAAATTAAGCATTCCAAAAAATTGCTGGAAAAGAGCTTGATTGCCAAATCCATTCTGGAGAAAAATATTCAGAAATTAATCCTGCTAGGATTTCTCCTAATGAGGGGTATGATTTCTGAACTTTTTGGGAAATACATTAATCCCATATAAATCAAATTTACGTGCGCAAAAGCTTTTGTGACTCAAATCTAACAAAGCAGAAGGAGAATCACTAGACCACAGGTAATGATGTCATCACCAAGCGTGACAAACCAAATGATAGTTTAGTGGAAAGAGAGAGAATGGTGATATCAATAACTGAACTTTATAACAGAGCATTTCACTTCTAGCCTGCATCTGGGACAGCAAGGCAGCCTTTAAAGAGCAAAGACGGTACAAAAGGGGGTGGTGATGGACGGAGCATCTGAATCAATCAAACACTCACACCCAGTCAAAAGATCTGGGTTTTTTTGTTCTGGAAAAAAAAAAAGATCTGGGTTTAATCCATGACCGTTCTTTAGCCCACTCTGCCACCCCAGTTGAGACATGGCTATATGCAAATCAGTCTGACCCTGTGCCTCACGGGAACAGTCCAGCCCGAACTGCCAAGCCATGTCTTCCCTGGATAGGAAACAAGCTTCCGAGGACCGGTTTCTGGCATTCCAGCCGTCTTCAGCCCGGCTTGCTTGAATCCAGTGGCAAAGTGAGCAAGGGACTCACGTCTGAGCATACCCTGCCACACTTATGGCGGTCAAAAGGGGGTGGTGATGGCGTGGCAGGGTATGCTCAGAAGTGAGTCCCTTGCTCACTTTGCCACTGGATTGAAGCAAGACGGTGAAGAAGGCTGGAATGCCAGAAAGCGGTCCTCGGAAGCTTGTTTCCGGTCCAGGGAAGAAATGGCTTGACAGTTCGGGCTGGACTGTTCCCATGAGGCACAGGGTCAGACTGATTTGCATAGGGAAACGGCCACTACAACTAGGCCGTTTCCACGAATACATTAACCACGCGTGCATTACAACGCATGCGTGGTTACCACGAATGCCTTTACCACCCATACCTTTACTACGAGGTATGTAGTAAAGGCATATGTGGTAAAGGTTCAAATTAAAAAAGGAGGGCTTGGGGGGGGTCTCCCCCCCAAACAAAAACCTCACCTGAAATAATGTCAGAATGTGCGGGCAATCAGCGTCAGTTAAGAGGAAACGGAAAGAAACTTCTGCTTCCTCTTAACGACGTAAGACGTCACCACGGCAGAATAGAGGAAAAGGTTAAGCGTTGAAATACCATTCCGTTGTAACGCATGCGTGGTAAAGGCATGCGCTGCAACGGAATGCGTGGTAAGAACATACAACCATTTGCATATGGCTATGTCTGAACTGGGGTGGCAGAGTGGGCTAAAGAACGGTGATGGATTAAACCCAGATCTTTTGACTGGGGTGAGTGTTTGATTGATTCAGATGCTCCGTCCATCACCACCCCCTTTTGTACCGTTTAAAGAGCAAAGAAGCATTATACCTGCATAAGACTGATATACTTGTCAATTGCACAACAGGCCAACCTAAGGACTACACATGGATATAGACACTTCACTGCTGTCAACTTTAGTTTGCTTGACTTTAAGATAAACTACATAACAGTCAGGAGGGATAATCAGAGATTGCAAGCATTTGAACTTCCAATTACCCATGCCGGTTCACTGTGGCAATAATTAATACTTCACTCTGTCATGGGCCAGGAAGTTATTGCAGAATTATTTGAAGAACACAGTAGCAAATTAATTATAAGGTCACTGGGCTCTCCACGTCACCTGACCAAAACCTTCTGTTTAGACTTGGTGGGTCCTCTCTATAAAAATAATATTTTCTTTTAAACAACAGTGTAAATATCCATATATAACTTCACATTAAAGCTGTGACAATCTCAGCCCTAATCTGTGTTTTGAAATCTATCAGGGTGCGCAGGGAAAGGGGCATATTGGTGTCCCTACCGATATGTGCACACTAGGTTTTCTTAATGAAACCTGTATTATTTAAGTTCACATTTCAAAGACAGTTTTTGCAGGCACGCAACAGAAGATTGTATTTAAATATTACCTAAATTGGTGGCAACATTAATTTATAAAACTGAGACCTCTATAAATATGTGAAATATTCTGGCAGACTGCTGCGGAGCAACGTCTAACATGCATGCTTACAGCCTCCAATTGTTTTCTGTTACTCAAATCAAGCCCTCATTTTATTATTCCTTTTATCATGACAAAGAAAATGTTTCACCCTGCACAAATTTACATTTAATGCAGCTTTCATGTGTTCACTGAGTTTGACAAAAATGTTCATTCCTTACCTCCATTAATTGCAAGGATGTCTGGTTCATTGACACCATCCACTGCTAAGATATTACAAAGTATCTATCAAATGAGAAAAATAGGACAGTGAAAGAATACTTGAATATGAACATTGGAGCGTTATATTCTTTCCATCTATTGCAAGGCAACTTTAACTAGATTCCACCAACAAGGGAGTGCCTGGCTCCTAAGGGCTTGAAAACTCTTAACTTGAACCCTACTTTCACAGAAAACCTCACTTTCATGCCACTATGTCTCACCAGAGATCAGAATATCCCATCTTTATTTTACAATTCTGTTTAAACGCTGTAAAACATCAATGTAGTTCTAGTTAGGTTACGCACTGGGCGCTCTTATAAGAGCCAAACTATATAGCTTTAATGTCACTACTGACCTTTTGCGGATTTAACACTTATTTGACACCATGTTACAAACTAGGCATTAACACAGCCATATTTTGTTTCTTAAAAGCCATCATGATTGGTTTACTCAGGTCAAGAAAAGGCTACTAGTAACATGACTAAAACATCAATGAATTCAACATTTCTCTTCTGAGCATCACTTTCCCTAAATGTATCTGAATACGATTACCACCAGTGTGAAATTCTACACTGACTCTAGGCCCGGTGGAAATCAACAACAAACAAAAGCAAGCAAGTTGCTCCTTTAGTGTTTCTCCTACGTTTAGGAGCAATCTGACTTTTTAGGAATTCCCTGGAGTATTCGTCTGCGTAGCTGTTTATATATACATGATTGTAAGAGATGAACATTTCTGCATATAGAAAAGTGGAGCAAAAGTTCCTCTGCAATTGAAAGCCTTATTTCTCTACTAAGACAATATTTTTTACTTGGAGAAAACACTTCTATTGCAACACAATCATTTTGTGGTGTCCCCTTATTACCACACCAAAACCTATTTCTAGTGGATCCACCTAGGAATGTCGAATACATATTCCTAAGAGCATTTTTACTCAAATGGAAATTCCATTATGTTGGCAGAATTTCTGGGTGCCCAAATCCCACCTGAAAGAAAAATCACATCACTCTTGATTCCGCATTCTGGAATACCAGAGTAAATTTTGGGTTGAGTGTGCAAAAGCCTTTGAGATCAGGCCCCTAAAGAGCATTTCAAGCACTTGTGCAACATCACCCAGCAATTCGTTTTTTTCAATGTTTCTATTCTGTGCTCTGAAAGGGAAACAGCGAAATAAAAAAGTTTTCCATATGCTCCCAGCATCAGCAGAGCTGACAATTTATTAACCTGTAACAACTGACTCAAGGTTACTATGCTTCAGATGGCCTTTTTGGTAAGAACAGAAAATCTGATGCTAACCTCCAGTAGAATTAACAAGATACTTGCTGTGGAAACCTGGGGCATACAATGTCAAACGTTTCTGGGCCAGGAGGGAGAAGCCTCAGAGAGTGAATCCGCGGACAATGAGGGGTAACTATACAGAGGTAGTGTATAGGTGAGAGAGGGTGGCGGGATCTGAATAAGTTGGATTTGTGTTATTTACTATAGAAAATGGATACCACACTTGCCTCCCCTGTTATGCCTTGCTGCTTTAACTGCTACCATGATATGAGCTGTGAGTGGCTCTGATGCTACTGCAATGACCTAGTTGACGCGCTGCTTTGTTGCATGTTGTCAATTGATTATAAAATGACAAAGGATTTTTTTTTTTTTAAACAAGATACTTGCTGGAGTATGGAAAAAAAGTTCAGTTATTTGCTACCTCATCATACTTCATCAAAACACCTTACAGGAATAAATGCAAAAAAACAAGAGAAAATACATACCTGTGTGTCGTAAAAGTACCCTGATGGAAACAATGGCCTAATTGAACGGTCTGAAAGGAAACAGTTAAAGAAGTTACATTTGCATACAATACTAAGAAATACTACAGAATGAGGCAGAAGTCTGATTATAAGCCTGACCTATGATTCTGCCTGTGAGAATTTCATTATCTGTCGAGCCAAGCTCTCTCCTCAAATGATTTGTTGGAATCCTTCCAGCCGCAGCTCCTTTCTGGCGATAGTCAACCTGAGGATACAATGGGTAAACAAAGATTAGGCACGTTAGCACTTGCAGGATTCTTCAATAGGTATGCCATGTTTTTATTAAATATTGGACATTTTCAAATAATGTTGCTGTTCTCTCAGGGCAAAGGAGCTTTTTAGATATTGTAATATTCCTGACTACTTTCAGTCAAGCGATTGGATGTTAATGATTTGAATGCAGAATGTCAAGTGAATTGTTTTAAAAGCAAAGTGCATTCTTGAAAATATTTGAAGACAATTGAGTAAATAAACAAATGTTGAAAACATGGAATTACATTACTGATATACAATATTTTCTGCATTTAAACTTCAAATTAGATGGAGACATAACCATTGATACAACAGAACACAAGTATAAACACATTGCTGAACTGCACGTCTGGCTTCTAAAAGGAAAAGTAAAGTCTGAAAGTACTCCATTGCAGTACTTCAACTTTTTAAAATAAAATATCACACGTCAAAGACTTACCACTAAGGGCATGAACTGAGAGGGTGATGGCTTCGTTTTGCTGACTGCTGTGACCATGACTGAAGTATCACCTAACTTGATTGAGAAATGCAAACGTGTAAGATATGTCAAAAATTAAGTACAGCAAAAAAAGCATTTTGAGACGTCTAAACACAACTGTAGTTACACTGACACGCATTCTCTTTCATTGATGCACAAGCTTCACTCACTGTACATAAAGTTTGAGTTACAATTTGTTTCATTATTATTTTATGCAAATAACGTAGAAGAAAAAGGACATCATCCTCAAGAAATACAGTGCAGAGAGAAGGTTGTGTGCAAGTGGAAGGAGGATACATATGTCTGGATGTTTTTAAGTGAACGTGTTCCATGCTGTAATATCTGCATTGTAGTCATGTTGTGTGGTATGCGTGGATGCACACATGAGGCAGTGTCAGTTTTTGGATCTGAGGCTATCTCCTTGACTCTCAAACCAAGAGACATTGGCTCTAAATAGAAGCTCCATCGCTCATTCAATAATGTAACTTCATTATGGACTATATTTTCACATAGTAAAGCAATTGTCTGGATCGTTAACTCCAGCACAGTCGGGTTACCACCAGAGCCCTGCAAATAATAAAAGTGAAACCTAACCACCAAGTAGTATAAGACAGGGCATGATGCAAGCATGCAATTGGCTCAACTCTGGAGTGATTAGCCAAAAGATGTTGAAGCTGGTCGAATTAATGGCATTGGTAGTGCGAGTGAGGGGGTATGATAAAAGACTGATGGTAACAGAATAGCATGTTTATTTGTTCTGTAGGGTGTGAGCTGATCTGAGTGTGTTGGTGATAGAAATCTGGTGCGGAGGAACATAGTAATCTGATGCCTTATGTGACGGAAAGCACACGCCATCATGAACCATGCTCTATTCTTTCTTTGATGGTGTTGGACTTGGCCGTCTCCCCCGAAATATTTCGCTTTTGACCCCCTTGACTTGGATGTCTCCCCCATGGTAGTAAACCTGTATAGGCCATGTGTGGTAAGAGTTTCCCTGTTTTAAAATTGTAATGTCACGAAATGGTGTGCAGAAAATGTTCCCCCATTTTAGAAATGCACCTGACTGAAATGTTCTGTATTTAAAATGGATGCCATGGCCATGGGTTTTGCCACCTGACTGCCATAGGTCAGCGGTCTAAATATTATTACCCAGCCACCCCTAGCTTTTGGAGGGAAGCCTGGCACCCAGGGTGCTCAACCCCTCCCCTTGAGCCAGTTTAGGCCAGCTTTGCCAACATTCTAGAAGGTTCTGGCACTGCCTGGGAGGAGGGTATAAGTAAGGGGGATGTGCCACGATAGAGTCGCACAGAGCTGGGACAGGAACGTGAGGGGACCTGCTGCGAGGTGTTACCGCCACATGGGCCTGAGAGCTGGGCCCTGCACCCCTAACCCCCCCCCCTCTGCTGTCCCCTGGGCCCTTGAATTATGAGGGCCCACCTAGGTCCCTGTCACTATTAAGGGACCGTGAATTACGCCACCGCTGCATGAAAGAAGCGCCCAGGAGGTGAGGAGTGGGCCCCTGAGGAACTGAAGTGGGACTGTCTACCCCCTCTGGTAAAGCTGTGGCCCTTTGGAAGCGCTGGGCCCTGTGACTGTTGTGGCCCCCTAAGTGCTGTTGGCCCTGAGAGCTGCGTGGGCAGAGGGAAGAGCTGTGCTCCATGACTAGCGCCCTTTCGCTGAGAGGAATAGTGCTGCAGGAGCCTACCCTGCGTTTTGGCGCGCTGTCGGCGATCGAAATAATTTAAAAAAGGGAGCCTACCCCTCATCGTTGCCGATCTCACTGCTGCGGCCCGGGGAGTGTTGGCGCTGCCTCGCGCCACCTGGAAGCTGCCTGGGAGAGCCCCCTGCGGGGTGTATCGTTGCAGCGGCCCCCGGTGTCAGGACAGCGCCGCCGGGATTCCAGAGAGGGCCGCACTAGGCCCTGAAGCCGGCTGGGCCCGCATCACGTGGCTGGGGTGCCGGTGGCATCACCAGCCGCGCCCCCAGCCCGCCGCACATGGATTGGCCTACGCGGCCACGCCCCCGGAAGGCCGCGCAGGGATTGGCTGCCGGCCGGGCAGCCAGAGAAGGAGAGCCGACCCTTAGCCCTGGGTCCCCGTGAGGGAGGGGGACCCGGGTGAAGCGCCGGTGCGGGGCCCCCGTGGTCGAGGGGTAGCCCCGTTGAGAGAGCGACCGGAGCGGGAGCCCACCCCGCCGGTCTGCGCCCCCGGAGAGAGAAGGCCGCCGTGAGGGAGGAAGGGGCATCGAGGCACGTGATGGGTGCCTGCCACAACCCCCTATCCAGCGTGGAAGTCTCCTCAGGGCTGCGGGAGGGCTGAGAGGCCACGAACGTCCGGCGAAAGCGGAGGGGGGGCCACGAGGCACGCTTTCGGTGCCTGCCCCATCCACGGAAAAGAGCCCTGCAGCCTATCGCTGAGAGCCAAGCAGAGCTGGCGGCCGGAAACGGCAAGGAGGTGCTGCCAGAGTCCCGCGGGGCTCCAGGTTGGATAGGGAAGCCCCGCACCGGCCACGGAGGAGAGTGAGCCCTGCAGGGGAAGAGGACCCCCGGAGTAGCCCGGTGAGTGGGGCCTTATTCAAACTGTGTGGAGGGCTGGAGAGGGCGAGTCGGGGCATATGCCGGTGCCCGCCCCTGGGACAGCCCTTAATTTACAGGTGCCCCGTCTGGCAGTGGGCACCTGCCACCGAAGAGGTCTGGAGTCGGGGCACAGGCTCGGTGTCCGCCCCCCCCCCCCTGTTAACGGATAAGGGCCTGAGTGCCCAGAACACGGGCAAAAGCCTCTAGTGACTGTGAGGCCTGGATTGACAACAGGGCTGTTCGGGCCTGGTTAACTGTTTATGCCTGATTCACTGTTGAGGCCCTGATTGATAACAAGGTGATTCAGACCTCATTGACTGTTTATGCCTGGCGACAGGCTTATACCTAATCCGTTGTCTCCTGAAGCCTGGTGATGGTGTTTACTTAACGGAAGGTGCCTCCTACCGTAGGCACTGGTTATTCTTGCCCTAATGAGAGGCTTACTCCTACCCAGTGATAAAGTCATTCCTGCCTGAAGCCCTGGTTATTCTGGCCAAATGAAAGGTTATTGCTGACTAAGGAACCTTTTTCCCTTTGATGGAATGGGTATGATTCCCTAATGGGATGTTGATTCCTGCACAGTGACCGGGTAATAGGGGAGGGCTGAGTATCCCTGCCCATGATGGGTGGTGTCCTGCCGAGGGTTCCCAGGTTAGCTTTGATGCCTAGGGTGTATACCTAAGATGTTATTGAATGCAAGGTGCCTACTTACCTGATGTTTTATGCCCGTAGGTGGAGGGTGGGGTAGACCTTGTTGTGCCCTTTTACTACAGGTGACCTGCTCCTATGCTGGCCTGACGAGTCATTCCAGGCCCCGGGTTACATCCCATGTTAATGAGCAAGCCTTGCCAATTTATTACAGGTGCTCCTGTCTGTTATCATGTGCTGTGATGCCATGAAGTTCTTCCTTTACAGGGGTCGTGTTGGAGGAGTAGTGCATGGTGTGTACTTATGCCAATGTTGTATTTCGCAATGATCGCCTAATACTAAGGATTAGGGCCTGAGTTGGCCCCGCCATATTGACCCCAGGTTTTATGACCAGTTGATCACATTCTTTCCATTTCAGCCACGGACTCATGGACTCAACCATCTTGCCCATTGTCCCCTTGTATATAATCCCCCTTGATGTACTTGGCTCTGGCGCCAATTGGCGTCCTGTTGTGATTACCACTGTTTTGCATTTTTGCCTTGCAGGTTGGAGATATACTAAACTTATTATTTTTCCAACTCAAGCCGGTGTCCTGCCTCTTTTGTGGTGTGTCTGGTGGGTCGTATGTGGGTACTGCGCGGATGCTTCACATGTCCTCCGATGTTTGGCCTGCCCGCTTGGTTCCGTGCTACCCCCTTGGAGATTTGGTAACCCCATTTCTTACAGATGGCCACTGGCATGCTCACAGTACACCTGTCAAATATTTTAAGAAGCCACATTTTGAATGCTTGTCTCTTATAAAAGCAAGCACTAGTAAAGCCAATAAGTCTTACCTTTGAAAGGCCGTAGCTGACCTTTTGGCCTGGTCAGTGCTCGGCGCCAACTGTGAAAAGAATTGACCAAAAAAAGTCCCAACATGATGACGTATGCACCAGCATGCATTAGGAGGTGGTAGCCATTTTAGCTTTTTGCTACGGCACGAAGTGTATGTGAGCAAAAGCATTCATCACACATGTACTCCCATACAGCAACCATTTTTTTTATTTACTGTCCAAGATGAAGGATGCTGTAAACAAAGTGGACGAAACCCATATATAAGTGTTGCCACTTGTATCGACTCAGTATGATGTTATAGAGCACAGGCATCCAATGGATTTGTAAAAAAGACCCCTCACCACCAACCTAGTTGGTGGCATGCTTCATCATTGGGGTCACAGCTGGGCTGTCGAGTACAACCCAGCTGTGCTTCAACGCCTGACTGCAGCGGAACAGGTTTTTTTTGTTGTGCAGTGAGGTAGGGGATAGGTGGTGAGAATAAAAATGTTGCCAAGAATGCCCACTTGTAAAACTTTATTCAAAGGGTCTTAGGACAAGGTTAAAAACCGGTAACGGAATATAGTGAAGATCAAAATAATACTTCAACAACCGTTATGTGTGGGTCAACATGTTTCAGACATTTAGGGTGGTCATTTGGCTACGTAACAACACCGCCCCTAGAGGGTTGATCGTCACCAATGCCCCACGCATCTTTCTGGACGATGCAGCGTTTAGGAAGGATTGGGCGCAAATTGCCTGGCACTGCACCAGAGACTGGATAATTTTAATCATACAGATGGCAAAAAGATTATCGGATGCAATCCTTATAGAGATACAAGCCACTGAGAATCATTTTAAAACTACTCTGACTTCATTCAAAAAGAGACTGGATTAAGTTAACAAAGAGATGGCTGAATAAAAGGAAGATCTTATTCAATCCAAAATCCATAAATTTCAAAAAGATCTCAAAAAAATGTCATATGTCAAGACTTACCCCTATGCAAATGCTGACTATAAGCCACTAACATGCACTGCATAGTCGGGCTCTTCTGATGATGACTCATCAGTTAACAGCGGTTCCAGCGGCGGCAGTTACCGTAATAAACAGAGAGGCAGAGGTCACAATGCTACTTGGCACCCACCTTGGCCACAAACACCACAAGGTGGCCCAATGCATTACCAGAATCCATACCCCTCAATGAATCCACAATTACTGTACAATATATGAATACCAACCCCAGGTTTTCTTTTTTAGGGAATATCTGAAGAGGCCGCGGCAGAAGATGGAGACAGAATCAAGTACACTGAGAAGATGATCTGAACCAGGGTGCTCACACACGCAGCAAATCCAAAGAGCAACAAGCGGGACCCAGCACACACAGAACGTAGTCACCAACCTGTCATCACAGACACTGACTGAAGCAGAAGAGGTAGTCCTGAACAAAGAACTCGGTTTCGCACCAACTGCAAAACTGGACAAATTCAAACTACATTGCGAGTTGGCTGAGTTTTTTCGCATACTTAAACTCAAAGCCTTCTTTGAAAACCAACCACCGCGGGAACCTACTGGTGAGGAGGGTGATACTAATCTTTAGCTGAAATCTTCATTTTCACCCCGCCCCATGCCATACCAGTAGAACTCATTGCCTTTGAACAGGCTATCTTCAAGGAAATCGAAGATACCCAGGAAGAATTTTGATTCAAAAACAAAAGCGGCACTGAATTCTCCACCATACTTGCCCTAAAATCCAATGACTTGATCATAATCAAACCTGTTGATAAAGGCAGCGGAATTGTTGTCCAAAACAAGGACCATTACCAGATTGAATGCAGAAGACTCCTTGGAGATTAAAAAAACTATAGAAGACTGGAACAGGACCCCACTGAAGACTTAAGAACCAAAATAAAAACAGTGGTGGAAAAGTCGAATCCAATGAATACATCAGCAAACATGAGGCCCAATTTCTGGCATCCAGTGGAGAAAAATCTCATATTTCTATACCATCCCCAAAATTCATAAAAACAGATTCCCCCCTCCCGGACGTCCCAGCGTCTCGGGAATTGGGTCATTATTGGAACCACTTTCACGCTTTTGCGTTTACTATTTGCAGACTATAGTACAATATAGGCCAATCTACTTGTAAGACACCAAAGATCTGTTGGGTAACCTAAAATCCCTGGACTTCAATCTCAACACCTCCATTCTGGTCAGTCTGGATATAGAAAGCCTATATACTAGCCTTCCACAGGACAACACATTGCAAGTACTCAGATCATCCCTTGACTCAATAACCTGTTACTACAACACTCCTAAATCGTACAATGTGCTGCATTGGCTCTGAAAGACAATTACTTTGAACTTGAGGGGGACCTCTTTTTGCAGATATACGGCACTTCAATGGGAAGCACATTCGTCCCCAGTGTGGCAGGTCTCTTCTTATACAATTTTGAGAAACTGCATCTTCTTGATCCCACAACCCCATTTTTCACTAACATCAAATTCTATAAAAGATACATTGGTGATGTGCTCCTAGGAAGGAAGTGAAGAAAGACTGCAAACTTTCTTATCTTGGATCAATGAACAAGATCCTAATCTCAAGTTCACACACAGTTAAAGTAGAGACACCATCACCTTCTTAGACTTGGACATCACAGTCGAAGACGGCTACCTCTCTACAAAGACCCACTTCAAAGCTACTGCGAGAAATTGCCTTTTAAGTTTTGAAAGTTTCTACCCTAGACCTCTGCAGGAGAATCTCCCATATGGTCAATATCTCAGACTACGCAGAAATTGCAGTAATGTCCAAGATTTCCAGGAACAGGCTTCTGCCTTGACCACCAAACTTAAACTTGCGGTTGCCGTGAGAGAATCACGAAAAAGGCTCAGAAACGAGCAAGGAACGAGTACCGCAAAGGACTTTTTGAACAAAATCATCAGACAACCGCTACCATACCACTAACTTGTGTGACAACATATAACTCCATCTCCAACAAAGTAACAAAATTAATTCACAAGTATTGGAGAATACCAACAAGTGGAAACCTAAAATGGGAAAAAACACTGTTCTCATACAAGAGTGCAAAAAGTTTAAGGGACAGGTTGGTGTCTACACTCCCTCAACAACAAACAACTCCACCTAATACGGTCCTAAATTTGTGGGGACTCCCCAATGTCACAGGCCATTCCCCTGCGGAAACTGCAGTGTGTGCCATCTTACAACATCAACAAAAACCGTTGATTTAGAAACAGGCAAAACATGGCAAATCAGAAAACATACCAACTGTAACTCAAACAATGTGGTTTACCTCATTCTGTGCCCCTTTGACTTATGCTATGTAGGGATGACCATCAGAAAAGTTAAAGTTCGGATATATGAACATAGAAGTAACATACGCTGCAAACGCAGCACCACAAAGATGACAGAACACTACCTCCAAGTGGGCCATACAACCAATGATATGAGGTGGACAATAATTGAGCAACTAGACAAAGGCCTCACCAATCTGCAAGGCCAACTTTTAGAAAAGGAGCAATGGTGGGTCTATCGCTTATCGACCCACATCTATGGTCTGAACGACAACATCCCATGGAACTCACTGTAACGAGTATAAGGGGCTACACTACCAGACTACCCCATGTCTTGTTCTAACTACACTTCTTTGCCACCATTAGTGTATACTCCCAATAGAGTACTTCAGTACCCCCCTGCTGTTGTCAGTATATATTATATCCTATCACAATTTATTCACTCCTATCTACAACTACAGGTCCCACAGTTAGGACTTATTCCTGGGAGTTGACCATACTACTGGCAGGCACAGTTGACACTGCGTAAATTTTAAAGTAGTATCACCATGGCACCTATCTTACTGCTCAATATCCTATACTAACTTGCCATACCTATAGGTATTGACACACCAGGTGATACTCCCCTCAATTTCATATATGCGTATCCCTTGTTTTCTTTTTGTCGATAATCCAACTTTATTAACATCTCTTGCTGACACACACACTGTGTAACGTGCCACTCGCATAGTTAAGTCAGCACATCTTGAGCTCCAAGATCACATTACACTTGCGTTTATAATCTAGCATAACCGCTTCTAAAAAACTGTTGGGCTTTATTTTTAATTTATTACACCACACTATACGATGAGCAATGTGCTTTTCTCTCTGTGCGCTAGATCGCACTACGCCAGCTAAGTTAGCGTTCTAGTTTCCTTATCACGCAGCACATGCCCGCTGACATGACCACGCCCTTTCCGGGAAGCAGTATCTCTGCCAGGCCTGCAACAGCCCATTCACCGGCGGGATCCTGACAAGCACCTAATAGGTTTGAAATGCAGGAGCTCTTCCTTGACAAAGTAAGTGCTACAGACCACAAAACCCTGTAGCGATACCCACATTGTGATGTTCCTTACCAACTGCTTCTTGCCCTATCTCTTTTGTACCACCCGCAGTGTTTGATTATAGGAGGCTCCCCCTTGCAGGGTCTCACTGATCGTTTTAAGTTGGCCAAAGTAAGATATCTTTATCCGTGTCATTGTTTCTACCTGGACCCTTTTAACCATGTTGTTTTGCATATTACCATGCATTTGCAGGCATTCTAGTCACCTTAATGCCGTGCACATCATTACAGATACAATGTATCATACGTATTTATTTAAATAATTTCATATATAAATAAGTTCTCATCGATGGCTGAATTTTGTTGTCAATAACTATTTGCCTACATATAAGCCACCATCAAGCTGCGCTCACGGTTACTGTTATAATGAAGCACACGGATAACTTCACGTGTGTGTGCCATGATGGCCAAATGTTATTTTGCACATACTTGTGACCACACATGGTATTCACCAGTGCATAGACATGCATGCCAATCTTCACCACGCAGAATGTCTCTAACAGAAGTACTGTATAGATTCACCCAAGCTGGGGTTAGATTCACGACTCTACAGATGTATTTGAGCACAGAAATGCGTGCAGCGCGCAAGTAAGGACAGATGTGTTCTTTCAAATATTCCAATTGTATCATGCACATTTTTTATGTTCTGTATATCCTTCATGTTATGTTGTGTGTTTTCTTTTTCAGATTGCCATCCGGTAAGTGGGCCCATAAGTACAGTTCTCCAACTGTTTCACAGCACACCTTAGCGGGTGTGCTGTTATGTCTCTCACGTGGCTACTTCCACTTTTGCTGCCAACTCACTTTTGCTTACACAGTGGTCCTGAAGAAAGCCATATGACTACACTAAATGGCTGAAACATGTTGACCCACACATAACGGTTGTTGAAGTAATATTTTTAACTTCACTATATTCTGTTACCAGTTTTTAACCTTGTCCTAAGACCCTTTGAATACAGTTTTACAAGTGGGCATTCTTAGCAACATTTTTATTCTCACCACCTAGCACCTACCTCACTGCACAACAAAAAACACCTGCTCCGCTGTAGTCAGGCATTGAAGCACAGCTGGCTAGTACTCGACAGCCCAGCTGGGACCCCCATGATGAAGCATGCCACCAACTAGGTTGGTGGGAGAGGGGTCTTTTTACAATATCCATTGGATGCCTGTGCTCTATAACATCATACTGAGTCGATATATAAGTGGCAACACTTATCTATGGGTTTCGTCCACGTTGTTTACAGTATATTTGCTTTGGGAACAGGATGAACCCCCTCATATATTCCTCACTCTTCCGTTGTTTTCCAACAAGATGAAGGATGCCCATCTCGGAGGAGTTAATAAAAAAAATAATGAAAAGTGTTCAAAAGTCCATCTAGGACAGGAGAGTCCAGGTAGGAATAGGAATTCTCCAGGCTCTACTTTATAAATAAAACAAAAAAACAAAAACCTGTGATAAAAGTGCGGTTGTAATGGATGAGATTAGAGAAAGATGGTATTTGTAGGGGTGTAAAAAATACAACCCAGGAAGAATGGTTTGGAGGAAGCATCGAACGAGCCTGGGGGATGGGTGAACAACATGAAGAGCATGGTGGTGGGGCAGGGATGTGGCGGATGGAGCAGCACAAAGCGGAGAGAGAGCAGGAAAACAATACATTTATGCCCAAGGTGTACTGAAAGCAAAAAACAAACAAATAATAGTTTGCTAAGTGTAATCAGAGGAGGGAATCAAGCCATCCAATCAAAAAGACAATGAAATAGCTATGCTCCAGGGAAGGGCCAAACACAAGAAGAGGGCGGAAAACCATCAATTAGGAAGCAAGCAAAGGAGAGATCCAAAGCTCACTTTGCTTATTGGTACCCTACATAATAGCAAAAAACACTACGGTAGGGGAGGACCTCGGGGAAATTTATAGACCTAGCTCTGGATACAGTCCCCAAAGAGCCTGAAAAACAACAGAAGGTACCAGAGGGTCTAGAGTCAAACACAGCTCAGGGGTATATGATAGTCATCTAATCCACCACAGTACCCTGAACACCCAGAGTTCAAAATTGATTCGGCACAGAAGGCTCTCAAGGGATGAGGAAAATACCCATCAGTCACCATACGGATCCGCCCTTCATCATTTAGGATTTTATCCGGACCACCCGTCTGAGAAAATCAGTGCCACAATCAAAGGATGACCTGGTGGTAAGGAGGTCCCTTATGTGGTTGTAGACTACAGTGTGGTCTACCACTCGATCTTAATGAGTGGGAAAAGACATGGGACTGGGGTGTGCAGTGCAAATAAATGTGAGTGCAAAAAGAAGAAACCAAAACAGAAAAGTGTGTTAAAATTGGTTAGAAGAGCACGGATTGATATTTATTCTATGTATGCTCTTAATACCAAGATTAAAAATATATATGACCTAAGGCAGTCAGGTTATGTAGACTGTCTGAGGTAAGGTCGGTCGACATGTTTCAGCAAACACGGACTATTGCGTCCTTGCTTTCATCAGGACCAGGACTACAATGCTAAGGCTACTGCACAACGTGAATAAATAATAAAGTGAAAGAGTGACAAAAGGAGAAAACAAAACAAGTGCGAAAAGTCACCTGTATAGTCCAAATGCCATTACAGTCAGTGTCGATCACTGTGGATAGAAAAGGGGGAGTGGGTATCAGGTTAGACTATCTATATCCTGTGGGCTATGAAATAAGTCCATGATCTATGGATCGGTATTATAATCACACTACAAAAGTTGATATATACACTCTTATTATTAGAGAATCAGTTATTAACCATTCGGACATATATGTTATTATCCAAACGCCATCCAGTTCTTACCTTAATCTGTAAGGTAGACTAGCCTCACCCCACCTGGCAGCGGCTCAGGGGAAAATGAAGCACCGCTCTAAAAAACATGTGAAACACATGTCAGTCATAATGTGCACATCAAAATACAAGCAACCCCCACTATCAGTAGCCGGAAGTCAGTTAGGCTCGCACAAATATCAAATGCTCCCGTTCCCAAATGTGACGGGGGGAGACCTCCGTCGTGAGAAGTGGATCCGTTCGAGAACGGAGCATTGTAGCGAGTGATCTGGAAGGGAGCAGCTCATCTTACCTATCCGTCGGTACTCCGGGGCCGGCGTCCTGGCCGACTGGGGAGCTGCCTGAAGGCGAGCGCGAAGCTGTATTTAAACGCGCCGCCATTGGTGGTCCGATTACGCAGTATGCACGGACGTGTGTTGCCATTGGTTCCGCCCCTCATAGAGTAAAACGAGCATGCCCATTGGTTAACCCAATGTAAACAAATGATGTGATTGGTGGATTAACGGCCACATTGGTCGAGGTTTAGTTGTAAGCGTAAATAGTCAAGGGAACCACAAGGGTAGTGTAAACAAACACAGATATTGACGCATATGTGCGAGGTAGAAAGGTAAAGGATTAAAGGGACAGCACTCATTGTGTTTGTAGATGAACAACCTCGTAATTTGTGTTGTCATGAAAAAAATACTGTAGATGTATAATGGAAAGAATTCCCAGACGACATGTACAGAAAACAAGAAGCGCTCATGTTTTAACTAGTAAAAGTGTAAATATCCTCATTATGGGTTTTGGCCTACACGGGGCTAATGATGGCTAGGCAAGAAACAACTATGATTAAGGATCATAACGGTTCAGTGAGGACATATTCACAAAGTCTTTTCCCACTCATTAAGATCGAGTGGTAGACCACACTGTAGTCTACAACCACATAAGGGACCTCCTTACCACCAGGTCATCCTTTGATTGTGGCACTGATTTTCTCAGACGGGTGGTCCGGATAAAATCCCAAATGATGAAGGGCGGATCCATATGGTGACTAATGGGTATTTTCCTCATCCCTTGAGAGCCTTCTGTGCCGAATCAATTTTGAACTCTGGGCGTTCACGGTACTGTGGTGGATTAGATGAGCTGTGTTTGACTCTAGACCCTCTGGTACCTTCTGTTGTTTTTCAGACCCTACATAATAGGTCATTGGAAAACAAACAGATAAAGCTATCTGTAGGTGAGAACTTAAAAGTGCAAAGGATCGCACAGGGATAGGATTTATGAAGCATAGCCAACCTGTTGAAAGACAGCTGCAAGAAGAACCCACACTATGGGGCTATATTTTCGCAATCATGTACATTCTTGGCAGGGGGAGCGCTAAGGGTGGAATTTTTATTTTCTGTGAGTTTTTCCACACAATGATCTGAGGGCTGCATGTTAAACAGTGCCGAAACTATACAAAAGGCTTTATTTAGAACTGAAGATGGCACTGGATAGCAGAAGGCTGTAGAATAGATGCATGTGGCTATTAAAACTCCAGGCAACTCTGCATTCTTTACTTTGAGGATGTAGGTAATGTATCTTGTGCAGCTGTAGTGTCTTTCCTCTAGGTACAAAATTGGGTTTTTAGATTTTATTGGTATTTTTCAAGGGAATGTTACCAGCAAACGCAAAAAAAGGTTTTAGCCGGTAAGTTTTGCCAGAGATTTAGAGTAAAAAATAACTATTTCACAGTACTGCCAGTGGATTCAAAATTTCGCACACACTCTACTCTTGCCCTTATGGTTTCTGGAACATCCAGAGACATCACAAAGGTTGATTCCCTGTGACAAAGGGACTGTGGGGACTAACTCACCCCTTAAATAATGTATGAAGTGTTCTTGCGTGGTGGAAGTATTGTGTATACCGTGACTACTTAGTTGATTGGTGCAGGCAGTGAAGTATGCTCAGTTAACTGACAGCCAGGCTCAAGCCCTTCCATCCGCTCCTTCGCCCATCTCACTTTCCAGGCTCTCTGAGCGACAAGTTTTACAAACACTGTGGCCTCCAGTGTTCCAATTAAAGAATAACTATGTATTCCTCGAAATTTGGGCATCTAATGTAATAATATACAATGGTGATTCTGTCGGATGCATTCAATTATTATATGAACTCTGAGAGAGTCATCTGAACAGACTTCGTGCCAATTATTGAAAACAAAGGAAATACTAATTTTTCACGGTAATTCAAACATATATTGTATGAGATTTCAACACCACAAGAAAGGGGTTCCCGTCCAAACATTAAATACAATTCAAGTTACGAATAAATGATGCTGATATATTGCAGTCTGATCATAGCAAAGTAAGTGGAATGGAAACCCACAAAACATTCAATAAGCAATGCGTCTTTTGCTGCTGTGTGGGTGCAACAGTCACTGGGCTGTCTGAAGGCCCTCTCCACTGAGAGTTGTTATGATACTTTTGTGCAGCGCATGGGTGTGAGTTGGCTAATACAAGGAATAAGTTGAGGCAGCCGAGCACTCTAAGATCCACTCAAAAGCAACATCTAGAAGGAAAACAAAAGGATCCCTGGCAGCAGCGTACAATAGTGAACTCCTCTCTCAGAGAGTAAAGTTCTTTTGAACAGAGAATTGCTAGTCGGTAGATCTGAGTCTGCACATGGACTTATGTACCGTGAGGCCTTAGGTGACTGGCTGCATGCCCTGCCAGTTCTTCTCCAAAAGTTCTCACAGCAGCAATGCTTGTGAGCAAAGGAGGAAGACAGGGCAAATACTCAAATGGTACACGATGGGGAGAGAGGGAAGGGTGATAGCGGGTTGCGTTTCAGCAACAAGGAGTCAAGAAACACGAGAAACCCTGAGGGGGTGAAAAGAAGCAAGTACCAATAAAGAAATAGGTAAAATAGTCACAATTACATTAAAATGCAAAACCTCTAGTGGGGCTGAAAAGATACAAACAGCCTATAGCATATGGGGAAGATGAAATATTCTTCTTTGCTGAGCCAGCCAATGGTTGAAGGAGGTTGGTTAAACAATTAACGTTTCTACGGGGAGGAACCAAATCCTACTCAATGTATTTTGGCAAGAAAAGATCTGTTAAACAACTGTTCTATCAAAATCCAGACTTAAATAAGAGTAAAATCAAAGACTACAAAGACGCTCATTCAGATAAGTGTTGGTCTAAGAGCCTGCTACAAAGCAGAATTAAGCCGGACAGATCCCTGTCTCTCAGGGACCAAACATGGGTGCACATCTCACTGAATTGCATACACGCTCCATTTACAGTCAGCGTTTTAGACCTAGCCCCCACTTGCGCCAATAGGTTTGCCCTTAATGTGCGAGACTTGTCCATGCTGCAACAACTGGGCAGTGGTAATACATTTTGCACATTTTGTTTCAAACCTTTCTCTGTTTTGCCTAATTATATTTTTTGGTATTTAGTAAACGTATTTGTCAACCTTTATATTGTGGTTTCGTTAAGGCTAATTACAAAATTCTTATTTGGCCTCAAATGTATGTCATAGCTGCAAACTAACATCGGTTTGATCTGTGGGTGCTACTGTACTAAAATCATATTTGCATTATTTACATATTTGTCCTGTCTATCTGTAAATATGATCATCTAAAACCAGAACACTGCTAGCACTTCAGAAAAATAAGCAAACCCGTGCCCTCATCCATGATTTACTGCACTATAGCTTTTCAACCACAATTATTCAAATATGAAATACTGAGGCAAATGATGTGCTATAATGTCTAACATAATTAAATCACACTTTCTTTGTGGTTAGTCCAGTTGTCCAATTATGTTGGCTCATACATTAAGTTCAAACAGGCTCACCTGCACTACAGCACATCCATCTGCAAATCTGGCTAATTTTCCAGAGGAGATTTCCAACTTTCTAAAAAAAGAAAAAAATATAATACATTTAAAAAAAGACGAAAGATTAATGTCAGTTTACTGCCATTTAAAATACTCATCATGCACATCAGTTTTACTTTCTAGGGTGCCAGCTAGTGTGCGTTCTGAATGCTTCCTCTTCAACTGTATGAAATCCTCAGTGTCCTGCTGAGTAGGTTTGTTTAGGAAATTCACCTTTCTTTGTGTGGCACCCCGTTTTTATCGCCTTTTCCTGGACCCTATATTTTGCTTGCTTTATAACTGTGCACCAGTCTACTGTCTCTGGGTTTGTTGTGGGAACAATGTCTGCCTCAAACTGGATTTTAGTGATGGATATGGGAGGACATTAGGATTGCCGATCCACGTTAAGGTACTCCCCTATTAGTCTAACCGCAAGCATTAGTTAAAAATACGGTTAGATATTGATAAGGCAATGGTGTAATGTCCCTATATGAAGATGTGGGTAAAGCATTACTCAAGAGTGGTAGAGAAAACTCCTTTTGATATATATTCCCTCACACACCCTAGTGGTGTCATGCTTCATCATCGGGACACCACGACCCCTATAAGTCGTGGTGGGCTCAACCGATATTTCAGGAAGCACTTAAAAAATATATTTGGCCAGGGGGATAAAGATTAAAAATCCACTGGTAGACCCCCAGTTTCCCTTTATTCTTGAATCTGACAGGGATATTAAAACTACAGAACAATAGGGTCTTTTAGAATATTATGGTCCTAGGACCCTAAGGCCGACATATTTCAGTCCATTAAATGCCCAAAATATGGTGCAGGACTTTCTTCAGGGCTATGTTCCTCCCTGGTAGGAAAGTGAACATGGAATTTCCCTACACTATTTATAACAAGGGCAGATAGCTGCTCCTATGTTTGTCACTGAGTATAAGTATGTTAGATCACTCCATCCCGTTTTGGGAGAGGAAAGAATTCACGTGGAACCACACTTAGTTGGGGGTGGCCATCCTTACTGGTCCTGTCCTATCAAGAAACCTATTAGGTGTGGATTTCATCGGCATTAGGATTACCAAAATACACCCCCCCACACACTGCCAGCCCTCACAACCCAAGTTTAGAATGGCAAAGACTTTTGCCATCTTGAAAATGCACTATCTCATGGCATTTTCGGACAGTTTGCTGTAAGGAAAACAGGAACTACTGAAAAAGTAGGTAGGAATAAGACTTGAAGTGTTTACCCCATTGTTTAATAAAGGGTTAGGAGTTCATCTTACCCTCAAGCTGGTGCTGTGCATAAATTTGGCATGCCAGGCTCCCGCCTTGGAACCCTTTCTGACTCTGTGGACGATCAAAAGAGGACTGGCCTGTTGTTTATGACCAATGAGAAGCCCTGAAGGACCAGACCTCCTCTCTCGTGTACCAAGGACAAAGAAGTGGCTTCCAAGGGTCCGTTGGCTTACGTTCTGTAGGGCTACAGGGAGACAATAAGCTGCAGTAGGCCTTTTCCTGGAAGTACCCTGCTGATTTGTGGCAACTGGACCTGGCTGGACCCCGCTGTTGGCCTCTGCTTGACATCCTTCAGTACAGGACATGATATCACTTGATCTCCCAATATCCTTCTGCATAGGAAGTGACATTACTGGATTTCCAGTCATCTACGGTACGAAAAATTACACCACTGGTTTCTTTAAAAAACGTCTTTAAAAGAAGCTGTCAAGTAAGAGGGGATCCGTTACCCATCAGCACAAGAAGTGACACCACTGGATTCCCATCATCCATCTGCACAGGATGAGACATCACTGAATTTCTTGTCCATGGCTCAGTGCACTCCTCCCTCTCCCAGGAACTACTTAATGGCAGCTGCAACATGGATGTGGAAGACCCCGTCTGCACCAGGAACCCGCGTACCACTACCCTGCTGTGCTCCTCCATGCTCTCAACCCTGGTCCCCACTCGCCGCACTGCTGCTGCACTGTACAACACGGAAGGAGTGTTCACATGCACCTCCTGCAAGTTCTCATGCATTTTCCCACACTTTCTGTGCCAACAGCACCCCACTCGCACAGACCAAACACCATTCACACAGCACATGCTCAACACCTGCTCGCTCACCAAACACGCCACAGGTGTATGGGATTTACTGCATGATCCCACTCCAAACCTGCTCTTCCTCACAGAAACATGGCTAAACTGAACAATCTGATTCTGATTCTTCAGCCATCCCCGCTGGCAAGAAGAATACCAGGCAATACTATCAGCACAAGTTCAGAGGTGGAGCTGCCATCCTATTTAAAGATACCATCAGCTGCACCACCCACAAGAACAGCCCCACCAGCTACAAGGACTACCTCACCTTCAAGAAAGGCATCACAGTCAACTTCTCCCTGGGCAGAACCTTCTTATACAGACCACCAGGACCCCACACCAATTTTGCCAGTAACATCACAAACTTCTTCTCACCCCTCATCATCAACACCTTAAACCTCCTCAGACTGTCGTATTTTCAGTCATGTGAAGGCCTACCTTCCCCTGAATTACCTGAAAGGCGGCTTTGATATCTTAGCATATGGGCTAGTAGGTCTAGGTATTTAATGCAGTGACTTCGGTATTGAAGGACCCAAACACCCTACACGAAAGGGGGCACTGAAATGCGCTCCCGAGCCTATAAGGGAGGCATCCGGGGTAATGGTCACTTACAGAAGGGAGTCCGAGAAAGGCGATGCCCTGCAACAAGTTGCTGCCGTTCTGTAGAGTTGCGCTCTAGTCTTCGGGTGTTGCGTCACGACGCAACGCGTGAAGACGCCCGATTTAGAGCGAGTGCGCATGCGCCAGATCACCGCGAGTGTCGCAGGCGGTAGACGCTTGGCGCTCTCCCTCAATATTAGTACTTTTGGTGTATATTAATAAAGCACCTTTCCCCTCACTGCCAGTCTGCCTCATTATTGATCCACAGGTTGTGAGCATCATTACGGTGGCGACGAGGAGTGGGATCTCCCACACAAAAGAAAATAACGGAGGTACAGGGAAGTTAAGGGGAACACACCACTCTGGCCCAGCCTGAAGGGGGACGACGCTGGAGGAAACGACGTCCGGAGCTTGACGGAAGAAGCAGGGAGAGCGCGGCAGAAGCGAAAAGGAGAGGGGAGCACCCACTGCAGGTACCAGTGCCAGAAGGCGACAGCCAAGTGGAGCAGCACGGCAAAAAAGGGTGATAATACCCCACAGAGGCCCTGGCGGAACTAGAAGACCGCAGAGCAGGGGGAGCAGGAGAACCCCAACCGAATCCGACACAAGGTGAGAACACAAGCACGCCAGGCAGCCCAAGAAACCAGGGAGCGGAACCGGAAGAGCAGGCCAGAATGAGCACGCAGGCGTCGTCACTCACTGCGCCAATGCCGTTCTTGCCCAAACCAGGTGAACCCCAGATGAAATGGGAAGACTGGAGGGAATATTTCAAAAATTATCTTGAGGCCCTGGAGGATGAAAATTGGGAAGCCTTCCCCAGTGCGAGGAGAAGAAGGATACTCTTGCACAATCAAGGCCCGGAGGGGATAAGAGTGTTCACGAACTTAGTGCCCACGACCAGACCACAAGCGGATGACGACGTCTTTAAGCACGCCATAGAGGATCTGGACAATCACTACCGTCCAGCGGTGTGTGTCTTAATCGATCGTTACAACTTCCAGCAAAGGAAGCAGGAAGCAGGCGAATCCATATAGGACTAGGTCGCAGCTCTAAGAAGGTTGGCGATGACGTGCAAGTACGGGGCCCTTCATGACGAATTCATAAAAGACCAAATTGTCATGCACACCACCAACAAGACTGTACAAGATAAACTATGGGCACATGGAGAAGCGTCGCTGAAAGAAGTCATAGCTATGGTAAAGAAAGCTGAGTTATCAAAACGATGTGCCGAAGCAGCAAAAAGGGAAACCACCCAGAAGACCATGGTGAACAGGGTGGAAGATTCAGAGCCTTCAGGAAGGAATAGAACGGCGCCCGGAGAAAGTAAAGGAACAAACAGATGGGCGGGAAAGAACGGACAGACAGGGAGACAGCCCACGGAAAGCAAGACCACGTGCTACAGGTGCGGAAGCCCGAACCACGCAGCCCAGGATAAACTCTGCCCGGCGTTCCGGGCGAAATTTATGTTCTGTGGCCTGCTGGGCCACTACGAAAAGGTGTGTCGCAGGAAAATAAAGAGACCTGTAGTGAAGTACGTGACACAAGACCAACCCGATGGAGAAGAGGACGAGCTGGAAGAAGATGACCATGTGTTGTGTGTAGAGGAACAGGTGCTGGGAATAGGAAACAAGCGTTCGAGCAAGCTTCAATGCAACATGGTGATAGGAGGTGTGAAAATCAGGATTGTGATAGACTCGGGATCCCCGTACACCATAGTCCAAAGATCAGTATGGGAGGAAGAGTTCGAACCCAGCCTAGGACCCAGATCGGAACCACCAGACATACGGCCGGTGACGTACTTAAGCACTCCCATCCCCATGGTAGGGTACAGGACTCTAACGTTTGCATTCAGAGGAAGGTCAGCGAAGTGCAAGCTGTACGGGGCAGAGAAGGGTCCATCAGTATTGGGCTGGATGGATCAAGGTGACCTAGGGATAAAACTGGACGCGGGAGGAGACATCCAAGTGTTGATGACAGCCCCTGAGAGCTGGCCGGACCTGGAGAAAATGAAAAACGACTTTCCGAAGGTGTTTGGAGGGAAGGTTGGAAAACTAGAAAAGTTCACACACAACATTCTGCTCAAGGAGAATTCCAAGCCAGTGTCCCACAAGGTTAGGGATGTGCCCCTAGCAGAAAAGGAAGCAGTACAACAAGAATTGCGTAGACTGAAAGAACATGGAATAATCGAACCCATGGATAGTTCAGAGTGGCTAGCGCCCTTGGTCGTGGCAAGAAAACCTAATGGTAAGGTGCGCCTGTGCGTGGACCTCCGAGAACTTAATAAGTGTCTGATCGTGGAGAAATTTCTGTTGCCTCGCATAGAAGAAATGCTGGCCAAAACGAGGGGAGTAAAGTGGTTCTCCACTATTGACCTCACATCCATCTATCACCAAATTGACCTGCACCCTACAAGCCGGAAACTCACATCCTTCATAACGCCTTTTGGATGCTATCAATTCAGCAGGATGCCCTTTGGTCTTGCCTGGGCCGCGGCGGTGTTCCAAAAGTTAATGCACCGCCTATTCAAGGACATCGAGGGCATCCAATACTTCCAAGATGACATTTTGGTGATGGGGATGGACCGGAAAGACCATGACAGGAAATTGGACATGGTGCTGGGTGTACTACAAGAAAAAGGGCCTGACAGCAGAATGGGAGAAATATCGGCTAGGAATGACATCAGTCACTTACCTTGGACACGAAATAGGAGGACACGGAATCACGCCGAAAAGAGAGAACGTAAAGGCGATCTGTGAGGCCAGGGCGCCCGACAGTAAAGAGGAGGTGACATCCTTCCTGGGAATGGCAGAGTATTATAGTAAGTTTGTCCCGCCCTTCGCTACCAAAACACATCACCTGAGGCAGCTGACAAGAGACAAGACAGTGTTCAAGTGGAATGAGGAGGCACAGAAAGAATTTGAAGAGCTGAAGAGGGACATAAGTCAAGCGGTGCCATTACAAGGATATGACCCCCCTGGGGCGGACCATACTGACAACGGATGCCAGTGAGAAGGGACTGGGAGCAGTCCTCGCGCAGGAGAGGGCAGACGGAACGGTGGAGACACTCAGCTTTGCATCCAGGACTCTATCACCCACAGAACAGAAATTTAGTATGATTGAGAAGGAAATGCTGGCGGGGGTATGGACCATGGGGAAGTTCAGACAATTCCTGTGGGGCACGACATTTCGACTGCAGACAGACCACAAACCACTTGTCAAAGTTCTAACCTCGAGTGGACATGCGACCGCCACGCCACGCATAGCCAAGATGTTGTTGAAGTTATTGGAACACCGGTATGACGTGGCATATATACCGGGGACACGCAACAAGGTAGCTGATTTCCTCAGCCATGGAAGAAGCCCCAGACCTCTCGGCTGAGGATGAAGAGATGATAGCGATAATGGAGGATCCAGAAAGAGTGATCAGTAAGCAGGAAAGGGTCCTAGCATATGACTAGGACGAAGAGATCCGTGAGGTCAAAGAACACATAATCAAAGGCTGGCCCGAAAAGAAGAAGGTGAAGGAGGTGCTCCGAAAATTTTATGAGGTCCGTGAGGAACTATCTGTGAGTGACTTAGGCATCTTTCTATACCGAGGAGACAAAGTGGTGCCTCCTATGAGATTGATCCCGTTCCTGTTAATACAGTTACATGAGGGGCATCTCTGCATTGTCAAAACCAAACGGAGAGTGAATCAAATGTACTGGTGGCCGGGACTAGACATACAAGTGGAAAGGCATGTGAGAGACTGTGACCAGTGCCAAGGAGCTGACAAAGTCCTGAAACCTCTAAGGCCAGCCTTGGGAAAATTTGACCAGCCATGCGACCCCTGGGAAGATGTCTCGGTCGACATTTTAGGACCTGTTCTGGACAACCAAGGAGTGCCGAAGTATGTATGTGTCTTGGTGGACAAATACTCAAAGTGGCCAGAAATCCATATCCTAGAAGAAATGGACTCCGAAACTGTGATAAAGTTCCTCACTTCGGTGTTCCTGAAAGAAGGGATCCCGAGGACAATCCTGAGCGACAATGGTCCGCAATTCACCTCAGAGAAATGGTACAAGTATGCTGAAAGGAATGCGATCAAAACCAAACACACTTCGGTATACCACCCCTTGAGCAACGGACAGGTGGAAAGATTCAATCGGGTCATCATGGGGTCCATCCAAGCTGCCATCATGAAAGGCAAGGATTGGGAAAAAGAGGTGCTGAAAATGATATGGGACTACCGGATTACCCCCACATCCACAGGGTACAGCCCATTCCAAATCCTGAGAGGCAGACACCCTTTCACTAAAGACAATGTGGTCTGGAGAGAAAAGACCATCACCAGCAAATGGTCTCCTGCTGTAGTACAGCACAACCTAGAGAAAGCTCAGAAGGTATACAACGAGCACTATAATTGGAGAAGAAACGTGAAAGAGACAGCACTGGAAAGAGGGGAGTGGGTGAGAGTCAAACTGGCAGTGCTGAAAAGGAAAGGAGAAAGCAAGTACAGCCCGCCTCTGCAAGTGGAAAAAGTATACGACAGAGCGGCGTTACTCAGCGACGGGAATGTGTGGTCCCAGGATCGCATGGCTAAAATCAACAAGATCCTACAGTGGCCTGCGGTGGAAGAGAGAGCCCTACAAGATCAAGGGCCAAGAGAAAGAGAAGGGGGTACATCTGCAGGAGAAGAACGACAGAAGGAAGAGGAATCGTACGAGGAAGGGGGGAGCCAAGAAATGCCTGTTGCAGAAGAAACGCAGAGTGAGAAGAGTGTGACACCTAAAAGAGAAGAGCAGAGCCAGCAGAGAGACAGGATGGCGAGCCCTGCAGAGAACTGCACCCGAGAAGCCTCCACGCCGGTAAGACGCACCCGAGCTGGCAGAATGGTGGTTAGGCCCCATCATTTTAGAGCGAGTGCGCATGCGCCAGATGACTGCGAGTGTCGCAGGCGGTAGACGCTCGGCGCTCTCCCTCAAAATTAATACTTTTGGTGTATATTAATAAAGCACCTTTCCCCTCACTGCCAGTCTGCCTCATTATTGATCCACAGGTTGTGAGCATCATTACACGTTCCACCAACTTAGAGAGCGAGTAATGCTGGCACCAGCACTAATCATCAAGTGACCCTCCAGTGGTGACCATTATCTTGACATGGTACTCTTGAAGGGACGCCTGTGGAGGGCGGCATGCGGGACGATATTAATGCATGAAGCCATCACCCTGAGAAGCTACATCACAATTCAGATAGTTGAATTGACGACTGACAGACATGAAAAAGAGGCAGCAGCTGCTGGAATGCCAACACACACTGGTAGGTGGGATAGGCTGTAATTGCATTATATATATATATATATATATATATATATATATATATATATATATATCAATCATAGATCAGGTCTGGGTATGTCAATGAGAGAAGTCCCTCGTTGTTATTGCTAACCTACAATACCAATGATCAATTAATTACCCACGTGTGGATTCTTTAGCCTGTTGTTTCACATTACCACAGTGCTTGCTCTCACACATTTAGAGCACGACTGTTGTCCTGTACTTCTCATCTACCCCCCGTCACTCTGCTTACACGTAGCAAATGTTTTGACCCATGAGTGTTGTCTACTGTGCAACTCCTTACCTTCCCCCCACGTCAACCTCCACACTTGCAGCATGTTTGTTGCTCCAAGCTCCGCTCTGGGAGTTTCTTAAATGACTTAGTAAAACGGAGGCACGTTTCCCCACCCGGTATCTAGGTGCCCTAGCGCCCACTCCTCTTTGCAGCAGCCACAGCAACATCCCGGCACTGCAGCCACACCGATTGGGGGCTGCCATGACAGTCCGTACAGTCAGTGTCACCGCCATGAAAAGTGAAGAAAGACAAACTCGAACCTTGCGGCTGTTGGTTAGAACACCAGCCACTGTCTTACTAAAAACGCACGATCATTTACACATTTTAGAATTCGGAACCTGGACTCTAGTATTTTTCAGACTGCAATACACGGAACACACTAGTTAAAATATTACGAGAATATCGTCTGTATGTCACTTTTAGTCTTTATGATTCTATAAAATCTAACGGCGAAGTACTGATGTTGGGCATAAAGAAAAAGAAACTGTTTTGCAAATTCTAGACGTGTTTTGTTTCTTCAATCGACAATTATCAGTAAAAATTTGTTGGCGCCGTGTCTTTAAGATGGCCACATTAGTAGTTTTCAACCTTGAGTGATAGTGTTGTGGTATGAAGTCCCTCTTCTATGTTTGCAGCAGAACCAAAGTAACGTAGGAAGGAGTTAACATTGGAGGGGGTGTTGAGGAGTGTCTTTCTTTCGATTTCCCTTTCTGACGTCTATCGCGAACTCTGCATACGGTGCAGTGCACTTGTCCTAAGATAAGCAGACTCTAATGTGTGTGTGTTGGCACGTAACCTTGTGATATACTCTTAATTTCACTCTCGTTTACCGGGTATTTTGAATCGTTTCGACCCTGCTAAACACCAAAAGGCAATTTTTAGATTTCTTATGATCAGCAAACAGCATTACTAAGATTTCGCAGCTGTTAACTTTTTGCAAATAAGAAGCACACATTTGGAATGTGCGTTGAGCCATCACACCAAGTCAATGCCGCACCCAGTAAAAAGGTCTACTCTAGAACCTAACATTTAAACGTTACTTTATCCAGAGTTTTGATTGTACCTCGTTTATAGGAATAACGAAATGTAATTTCCACTACGCGTAGCAGTCCTCGTCAATCATTACATTTGAGGTGATACTACCTCCCAGACAGAACAAGCATTGGCATAGCCAATAGGTCTCAGACGCCTTTGGGAACTTATAAGTGTTTAGCCAGAGTCTGGATATTGACTTTACCTATGTCGTTACCTATGTCGTTAAGCTGTGCTATACAGAAGTTTGCAGCATGCGGAAAAGTTATAATAAAGAAGTGTCAGAAGCATTTTTGGTACCTTGGATATGACTAAAAAAGCATTATGTACAACTAAACGACCATATTAAACAAGCATTGGAAATGCAATAGGTCTCGCATTAGGAAAGTTTGAGCTAT
Source organism: Lissotriton vulgaris (assembly GCF_964263255.1). Taxonomy (NCBI): domain Eukaryota; kingdom Metazoa; phylum Chordata; class Amphibia; order Caudata; family Salamandridae; genus Lissotriton; species Lissotriton vulgaris. Next base: position 1,388,448,545 of record NC_141694.1, on the reverse strand, counting down.
TGGTCTTATAAATGACATTTTTTTATTTATGTGTTGTTTTTTAAAATAGCTAAATTAATAGCTTTGTCATTTACTATACCAATAGTTATAACTTTCGCAAATGTGACACCTATAGCATTTGTAATGCAACATGTTTTGTATTTACGTGACTTAGATGTATTGATATTACAAATAACAATGGCTTTTAATTTTTTTAAATAATTAATACTTAAATAATTTATTTAATTTGTAATGTCAATAGCTTAAACTTTTGTAAATAACTTTTGTGAAGATTATGTTCAGTGTTTTTTTATCGTGACGAAAATCCAAGAACATAAGTGAAATATTAACATCTTTTTTGTGATTTGTAATAAAGTTTGAAAGCTTTAAAACAGCTTGAAACATTGAAAGAACATATTTGAACCAGTGATGCTGTGGTGGTGCGGAGTGATACTGTGGTTGCGCTGAGTGATGCTGTGGTTGCGCTGAGTGATGCTGTGGTGCGCTGAGTGATGCTGTGGTTGAGGGGGTGTGAGGGTGAGGGAGTGAGGGGGTTTGAGTGTGAGTGAGGGGGTGTGAGGGTGAGTGAGGGGGTGAGTGTGAGTGAGGGGGGAGAGGGGGTGTGAGGGTAAGGGTGAGTGAGGGTGTGTGAGGGTGAAGGGGTGTGAGGGTGTGTGAGTGTGAGGGTGTGTGAGAGGGGGTGTGAGGGTGACGGACGGTGCTCCGCTTGGTATGGATTCACGGATCTGCTCTCTGCACAACATTAGGATTTAAACAGGAAAAGAAAACAGCACAATCTTTGTACAGAAAAAGAAAGAAGTAATCTCCAGTTAGTATGCAAGCTGTAGATCAGGGAACAGAAAGAACAGTGTGCACAATTGTTAAAGAAAGCCGATTAAAGCCAATGATATTTCAGTATGAAGCTTTACTCCTCCATGCGCGCCTCGGTGGCAGGTTTCTGGGGCACTTCAGCACGCCAAACCCACGAGGGTCCAATTTAAAGTTAGGTCTCACCAGCTACATTATCTTACGATCTTGTATAAACTTCGAACAAAGAGAGGGAAATTTGCTGGGCACTAAAGCAAACGCTGGCTGTAGAGTTAAAGTTTTACAGTGATAGGGAAGTCGCATCATTGGTTGAGCAGCTGTAATTCAACTCTACACTAAGTGACAGCCACTGCTGCAAAGCACATGCAGGTCAAGTCAGCCGGCAGAGGCAGGAGTTAGTCACTGCGGTTTTGTGGTTAGAGGAGGAAGCCTTAACACCCCGAGCTGCCTACTAGCAGAAGGCACTGAATACTCCCTTCCAAGGTGGAAGTAGGGAGGGCGTTCAATTAATACAAAGTATTAAAAATATTTATTTATTTTTAAACATGGAATCAAAATCAGATGCTAAATGGGTGAGTTGGTTTTATTTTTGTGAACAGCTTGATGGGTCTTGTATCCACCTCCATTCTGTCCAAGGACTCAGCCAAGCCAATCAGCAACAGAGCCCTTTTTACTTAGCCAGCCAAGCACAGCTATTCAGGCTCCGTAGGAAATTGTGGCGTGCACACTACACTGTAGAACTAAATTATTGGAATGCACTTGTAGCGGAGGAACAAGCATCCGAGCTTTGGTGCAGAGTTGGCAGCCAATGCCTCAATGTCAGGTGAAATGCGGGCCCATCTACCTTAATGGAGATGATAATATTCTTATATGGCTGGATTGCTTTGAAGTAAATTACTGCATTTCTTACAAACCAGAATATGATTTTCTTATTTATCCAGAGGCTTTGTTTCCAATTGTAAAAGTGTCCACACGGACATCATATTATATGTAATGTTTGTGTGCAAGGGTATTCTGTTGGATAATATTCTTATATATTGGGTGACCTGGAGCATTTTATAGCAGCTGAAAGTGAACAGGTCTAGCCTTAGATCAAATAAAACTTGTCAAGAATTTAGCAACAAGATTCGCAATAAGTTTTACCTGCTGGAAGCATTTGGGGAAGAAGCACAGGATTGATAATTTACACATTAGCAAATAGCATGTGTGATTAATGGACTGGCAAATGATGCCCGACATAGATCCGGTCTCGGCTGCCTTTGATATTTGGGCCCTAATTCTACAACTTTAGGAGTAGCACCAAGTATCTGAAAGCGCTTCGGACAGCACAAATAGTAAATTATGCTGTACAGATTATATGCATGGTCGACAATGCTACTGCTGGGTAGGGCTACGGGTGCCCCAAGCCCAGGGATCCACCAGACAGGTGGTGTGGGCTATAGGAACTACATAGGGAGGGGTCATGTTTTCCTGCTACAGTAGGAACATCAACAATTTTACTGTACCTCTTCGGGGCACTTGGGTAAAGGAGTCGGGGTCTGGGATAGTTGAGGGGCTTCGCTGGAAAAATCAGGGGCTTAGACAGCATTAGTACAACAGATCCAGTTGCACACGGTCTTCTGAGGGAAATACAGAATTTCAGATTTCATGGCGCTTCAGAGATTTGTAACAGTGTGAAAGAGGAGCGGGTAAGGCTGGCGAACAGTTACAAAAGCATGGGCAGATAATGCGGTGTGAGCTTAAAGGGCAAATGGTTACAGTAGAGAGAGAAAATAAGGGGAGGGGGGAGGAGAAATGCGACACGGCGGGCAGGGGAGGGGGCGGAGCGGGGAGAGGGAACAGACGAAGGAACGGCAGATAAGGGGAGGGGGGAGGAGAAATGCTTCGGGGCACTTGGGTAAAGGAGTCGGGGTCTGGGATAGTTGAGGGGCTTCGCTGGAAAAATCAGGGGCTTAGACAGCATTAGTACAACAGATCCAGTTGCACACGGTCTTCTGAGGGAAATACACAATTTCAGATTTCATGGCGCTTCAGAGATTTGTAATAGTGTGAAAGAGGAGCGGGTAAGGCTGGCGAACAGTTACAAAAGCATGGGCAGATAATGCGGTGTGAGCTTAAAGGGCAAATGGTTACAGAAGAGAGAGAAAATAAGGGGAGGGGGGAGGAGAAATGCGACACGGCGGGCAGGGGAGGGGGCGGAGCGGGGAGAGGGAACAGACGAAGGAACGGCAGATAAGGGGAGGGGGGAGGAGAAATGCTTCGGGGCACTTGGGTAAAGGAGTCGGGGTCTGGGATAGTTGAGGGGCTTCGCTGGAAAAATCAGGGGCTTAGACAGCATTAGTACAACAGATCCAGTTGCACACGGTCTTCTGAGGGAAATACACAATTTCAGATTTCATGGCGCTTCAGAGATTTGTAACAGTGTGAAAGAGGAGCGGGTAAGGCTGGCGAACAGTTACAAAAGCATGGGCAGATAATGCGGTGTGACGAACATCAAGTAAATGTGTGAGTAGATTTATTTTTTTTTTTTAAAAAGCCAATGCGAGGATTAGGAATTCTTCAGGCCACTGAGGGTGCATGGGGAGGGGGGAGGAGGGAGGAGAAATGCGTCTCGGCCGGAGCAGGGGGCGGAGCAGGGAGAGCGGGCTTTGAAATGCACTTCACACGGCCGGCCGGTCGTGAAACTGAAAGCATGGCCGGCCGGCCGTGAAAGCCTTTGATGCCGCAGGGGGTGGAGCGGCACCAGCTGGGAGAGTAGGCAAGGCAGGCGGCTGGGGGCATGTGCACGCGCTTTTAAGCTCAATGCGCATGCGCATTGAGCTTAAAAGTCGCGGGCACTGCAAGGAATCACCACGATTCCTTGCAAGTTGGTTCAAGAGTGGATAAGCCACCATAGTCTTGCTTGCTCGATGCGCATGCGCATCGACAGGCGAGACCTAAAAAGTATTAAAAATAATGTCTTGAGTTTTTTTTTTCCTTTCAATGCTAGCAACTTGAATCTGCCTGTCATAATGGTTGCTTGTGTTTTTTTGTTTGTTATGGGGGTCATAAATAACATGAGGGTGTAGGTCAGTCAGTCAGTGAGAGTGAGAGAGTTAGTCAGTGAAAGAGTGAGTGAGAGTCAGTCAGTGAGAGAGTGAGTCAGTCAGTCAGTGAGTGAAAAAGAGAGAGTCAGTGAGATAGTCAATCAGTGAGAGTGAGTCAGTCTTTAAGCGAGAGTCAAACTTTAAGCGAGAGTCAGTCTTTTAGCGTGAGTCAGTCTTTTAGCAAGACTCAGTCAGTCAGTGAGAGAGAGTGTCAGTCAGTGAAAAGAGTCAGTTAGTGAAAGAGAGTCAGTCAGTGAGAGAGAGTTTGTGAGAGAGTCAGTGAGAGAGAGTCCGTGAGAGATAGTCAGTGAGAGAGAGTGAGTCAGTCAGTGGGAGAGTGAGTCTGTGAGAGGAAGTCTGAGAGCGAGTGAGAGAGTGTCTGAGAAAGAGTGTCTGAGTGAGTGTGAGTGTCTGTGAAAGAGTGTCTGTGAGAATCTGACTGAGTGTCTGTGAGAGAGAGTCTGTGAGAGAAAGTCTGAGAGAGTGTCTGTGAGACAGTGTGAGAGAGTCTATGAGAGAGTGTCTGTGAGAGATTGTCTGTAAGAGTCAGTGATGGAGATATTGAGAGTGTCTGTGAGAGAGTCTGACAGAGTGTCTGTGAGAGCCTGTGAGAGAGTGTCTGAGAGAGTGTCTGTGAGACAGTCTGTGAGAGAGTGTCTGAGAGAGTCTATGAGAGAGTGTCTGTAAGAGAGTCTGTGAGAGTTATTGAGAGAGTGTCTGTGAGCGAGTCAGAGAGTGTCTGGTCTGTGAGAGAGTGTGTGAAAGAGTGTCTGTGAGAGAGTGTCTGTGAGAGAGTACCTGTGAGAGAATGTGAGAGTGTGAGAGGGAGTCTGTGAGAGAGTATCTGAGAGTCTGAGAGAGAGTGTCTGTGAGAGTCTGTGAGAGGGTGTATGTCAGAGAGTGTGAGTCTGTAAGAGTCTGTGAGAGTGTCTGTGAGAGAGTGCCTGTAAGAGAGTGTCTGTGAGTGAGTGTGAGAGTATCTGAGAGAGAGTCTGTGAGAGAGTGTGAGAGTGTCTGCGAGGGAGTCTGTGAGAGTGTCTGTGAGAGAGAGTCTGTGAGAGAGAGTGTCTTTGAGAGTGTTTATGAGTGTGTATGATAGTGTCTGTGAGAGTCTGCGAGAGAGTGTCTGAGAGAGAGTCTGTGAAAGTGAGTCTGAGAGAGTGTCTTTGAGAGTATGTGAGAGTGTCTGTGAGAGGCTGTGAAAGAGTGTCTGTGAGAGAGTGTCTATGAGAGAGTCTGTGAGAGTCTTTGAGAGAGTGTCTGCGAGAGAGTCTGTGAGAGTGTCTGAGAGAGTGACTGTGAGAGTGTCTGTGAGAGAATGTCTGACAAAGTCTGTGAGAGAGTGTCTGAGAGAGTCTGAGAGAATGTCTGTGAGAGAGTGTTTGTGAGAGTGTGTCTGTGAAAGTCTGAGAGTGTCTGTGAGAGAGTGTCTGTCAGAGTCTGTGGGAGAGTGTCCGAGAGAGTCTGTGTGAGAGTCTGTGAGAGAGTGTCTGTGTGAGAGTGTCAGAGTCTGTGTGAAAGTCTGTGAGAGTGTGAGAGAGTCTGTGAGAGATTGTGAGAGTATGTGAGAGAGTGTCTGTGGGAGTCTGTGAGAGAGTCTGTGAGAGTGTCTGAATGAGTGTCTGTGAGAGATTGTGAGAGTATGTGAGAGAGTGTCTGTGAGAGTGTCTGAGTGAGTGTCTGTGAGAGTATGTGAGAGAGTGTCTGTAAGAGATAGTTTTTGAGAGAGTGTCTGTGAGTGTCTTTGAGATAGTGTCTGTGAGAGAGTGTCTGATAGTCTGTGAGAGAGAGTCTGTGAGAGAGTGTCTGCAAGAGTCTGTGAGAGAGTGTGAGAGTGTCTGTGAGTGAGTGTCTGTGAGAGTGTCTGTGAGAGAGTCTTTGAGAGAGTGTCTGTGATAGTCTGTGAGAGTCTCAGAGTGTCTGTGAGAGTGTGTCTGTGTGAGTCAGAGTTTCTGTGAGAGTGTCTGTGAAAGTCTGTGAGAGAGTGTCTGTGAGAGTGTTTGTGAGAGTGTCTGTGAGAGAGTGTCTTTGAGAGTCTGTGAGAGTGTTTGTGAGAGGCTGTGAAAGAGTGTCTGTGAGAGAGTGTCTGTGAGAGTGTCTGTGAGAGTGTCTGCGAGAGAGAGTCTGTGAGAGGGTGTGTCTGAGAGAGTGACTGTGAGAGTGTCTGTGAGAGAATGTCTGACAAAGTCTGTGAGAGAGTGTCTGAGAGAGTCTGTGAGAGAATGTCTGTGAGAGAGTGTTTGTGAGAGTGTGTCTGTGAGAAAGTGTCTGAAAGTCTGAGAGTGTATGTGAGAGAGTGTCTGTCAGAGTCTGTGGGAGAGTGTCTGAGAGTCTGTGTGAGAGTGTGAGAGGGTGTGAGTGTCTGTGAGAGTGTCAGAGTCTGTGAGAGAGTGTGAGAGTCTGTGAGAGGGTGTGAGTGTCTGTGTGAGAGAGAGTCTGCGAGAGAGTGTCTGTGAGAGTGTGAGAGAGTCTGAGAGAGTGTCTGTGAGAGCATGTGAGAGAGTGTCTGTGAGAGAGTGTCTGCAAGAGTCTGTGAGAGAGTGTCTGTGAGAGAGTGTGAGAGTCTTTGAGAGAGTGTCTGTGAGAGAGTGTCTGATAGTCTGTGAGAGTGCCTGTGAGAGAGACTCTGTGAGAGAGTGTCTGCAAGAGAGTGTCTGCGATAGTTTGTGAGCGAGTGTCTTTGAGAGTGCGTGTGAGTGAGTGTCTGTGAGAGAGTGAGAGTCTTTGAGAGAGTGTCTGTGAGAGAGTGTCTGTGATAATCTGTGAAAGTGTCTGTGAGAGTGTCTGTGAGAGTGTGTCTGAGAGTTTCTGTGAGAGTGTCTGTGAAAGTCTGTGATAGAGAGTCTGTGAGAGTGAGAGGGATTTAATCATCAGTAATAGTTGGAAAGCCGGAGGGGCAAGATGGCGTCCGCGCTGGACGCGTGAGTGTGCCGGACCTGAGCAAAAGCAAAAGTGAACGGTGACACGAAGCAGCCAAGCAGTCAGGAGCGATTAAATCTCACCTTTGGCCGAGGACCATCTCCTCCTTTGCAGCAATCCTGCCGGCTATCCTGAACCGCAGTGGCGAATTGTGGATGGTGATGACTTCCGGCGACCCACGGCGAAATCCTGAGGCTGGAACATCTTCGCAAGCGGGAGAAATGACCGATCGAAATTTGCGGCCCGCAGCAGCTCTGAGACCGGGGCCTCGAGTAGATCGTGAGGCCGGCTGCCAAGTGCACAACACGGGATGCCAGCGATCGCGGTGAGCCGGTCGGTTCCTTACTAGTGCGAGACAGCCGAACTTCAGCACGCACGCCCCGCTGGACTACAGGTACGGATCTAATCGTGCCTGGCGCTTTGTTTGGGGCAATCGCACGGCTGCAAGTGCCCTGTTTGCTGGCTGCCGAGAAACGGCTTGCGTAGTGTCCCGCAATTGGCGGGAGGCTCCCGACTTTCTGCTCCCGCTATATTTCACAGGAAGGCGTCTCTATGGGTCTTAGCTTGTGGCAACATATTGTCATCGTTTGCCACTACTATAGTGCACGGAACTTTGGCTTCCCACTTTGAGTACCCTCGCCTGACTCTGAGTGTCTACACCCACGCATGCGGCGGACATGATGGAGTGCAGCCTGGGGGAGTCTGAGCTACAGTGTGGTGGCGGAACGGTGGTGCAGGGGGACGCACTCGAAGGCGAGAGTAGTGGAGACCTGGGTTATGGCGATCTTCTGGCAGCTGTTCTCTCCCTCCGTCAAGTTATGGCACACTCTGCTCAATCCCTGACCAACAAGGTGGATGTTATCGTGTGTGCACTGGGAAGATTGCGAATGGAAGATTCGCAGGTACATATCGATTGTCCTTGCTCCACGTCCGTCTCCAACAAGATGGCTGCCCTATATTACAATGGCGGATCTGAGACTCTGACCCTCGAAACGCTCCATGCTGAGGAAGTTGCATGCCTGGGACGACGTGCAGACCTCGGACTGGAATCGCGACGGGAATGCTCGCCCCAAGCCATACTCCCCATTGCCCGGGGGTCGCCTCGGGTGTTGTTGGATGTTGACAATTTCCTTCCTGGCTCGGCTCCCCAATATACCATGGGGATGGTTCATTTCTTGCCCAGACTGGGGCCATTGGGTTTGCGCGCAGCTGCCACGATTGGGTGGTTGAACCGATTTGACATTTTTGGGTTGCTGTTCACGTTCTTTTGGGACACTTTGGTAAACTGTGGTGAACGAGATAAAACGGGACAGGGATGAACGCTTCCTATTATTGACTGATGGGTTCCTCGTTGCTGACCGAGCCAGATATGCGATGTGCTGATTTCCCTGATTGTGCAATGTGCCCGTTTCGTGCTTTGTAAATTGCTTTGCTAGTAATGTTTTTTGTTACCGGACTTTACGTTACTATTGACACTACGGGAGAGTGATGCCGGGGGACTGACATGTGGGTTGTGGATTGCTACCCTTGCTTACGCTGTGGGCTGCTTTTGTGCTTCCAACTTTTTTTGCTTGTAATGCCTGCCGCCGCCGGACGCTATGCTTTGTGCTGCTATTGGCCTTACGGGAGGGTGGAGCCGAGGGACGGGTGGTGGACTCCTCCCCGCCTTTCTTTCTTTAATGAGAGTTTTAGATTAGGATTCTTTTCTTACTCTCTATATTTCGGGACTCCTTTATTGGGCGACAGGCACACTGCTAGGGGGGGGTAGGCCGTATCCAGCTGCAGGGGTGCAGGGTGGGGGGTGGATGTAGGGGGGGGGTTTGTTTTTATTTTTGGTTCTATGGGCCTTCTATTCTTTTTCTTTTTCTTCTTTTCTGGGTTTAGACGTTTCTTTTCTAGGTGGTGCGCAGCGATTCTGGCATTTTTGTTACATTGTGCATTTGTCAATCCTGATCGTAATAGGCCGGAGTCAACCTGTTGTGCTATGTTATCCTGCTTTTGTCTATCCTTCGGAACAAAAACTTTAAAATTAGACCTCAATATTCCTGGACTAGATCCTTCGCGCTTACTGTGTTGCAACGTACTGTATCTGCGAGCCCTTGGGCTCTTTGCTGTGTTGTATTTGCGAATTTTTATCAATAAAGGTCTTACAAAAATTTAAAAAAAAAAAAATCTCACCTTTGGAGTACAGTCTTTCTATGATTGCAATACAGGTAGTGGCGGAGCTAGTGACTCGGACTCTGACGACGCACGCGGGCCGCTGGGCGTCTCTCTGGCAGCACCTGACCCGGCTTGTGATTCAGCGAACCTGGAACGCGCGCCTCCTGCGAGTGAAGCAAGGCGAGATAGAGGGTGGAGGCAAGCCGGTCAGTCAACGGTCGGCGTCGGCTCCGGCGATGGGGCCAAAGGGTAGGAGAGCCCGGGGGCAGGGGGCTGCCATGGAGAATGCAAACGGAGCTGAGATGGCTTTGCCACCAACAACATCGGTTTCAGCCACAACTTCCATACCACCGCCGCCTACCGTGAGTAATAACGCAGAACTTGTTGCGGTATCGGACAGGGAGGGGGAGGCTGCCAGTATGCAGAAGAAAATACCGGAGATGTTTTCAGCAACCAAATCTAAGGATGCAGGGAAGTTAAAGATTAAAAAACTGGTCGAGGGGTCAGGAACAGAGGGTGCACAGAAGACGGTGTCTGCTAAAGCAATTTCAGCTTTAAACCCTGCCCCCGCCCCCGGCTCAGGACATGCTGTGAACAGAGAGGAGATGAGTACAGTTGAGAGCTCAAGCAGCACCACCACCTCAGATGATATAATATTGGCTTTACCTATATCTGGTAGCTGCACTCGGCCTGATAATAGTGTTCCGCCTACTTCCATCATGGAGAAGGGAGATGAAGTGGCTGCCCCATAAGAGATTAGGTTGGATCTCCTAAACAGTGATGATTTAGCAATACCTATTGGGGGTGAGACTGACTCGGCAGATTTTTTCTCCATGTCAGAACATTCTATGTCTTCCTCTGAGGACTTAGCAGAACTTTATGCCACACGTATGAGCATGGAGGATGGATGTTTAGAGGAAGAAAGTGGGCACAGCAGTTTGAATGACTTAATGGAGAAAGATGGGACAGAGCTTGGTACTGTTCGAAGGTTGCGGTTAGACACAAGAGATAAAGAGAAACCAGAAGAGACTTTACACTCTGAAGTTGTGGCGACTGATTTAGATCCAGAAATGGAGGATATTTCCTTGGGGTTGATCTATCAAACCGTGATGCAGCATAGGGAGAAGACGCGTGAGGACAGTCTGAGGGTACAGAATTCCTGCAAAAAGCTGCAGAATTCTGTGAGGAGGCCGGTGAAATCGCATTCAGAATTTCTGACCAGGGCTACGGAGGCAGAATCACGCATCTCTTCGCTAGAAGATGAGGTGGCTCAACAAAGAAAGACTATAGAAACACACATGGCTGCTAAGGAAGATGTCAATTGGAAACTTGTAGACATTGAGAACAGATCCCGAAGAAACAACTTGAGATTTTTGCAGATTGAAGAGGGGAAAGAGGAGTCTGACACTCGAGGCTTTATAGTGTCACTTTTGAAAGAAGCAATGTCAGAGGTTAACAAATGGGATTGGGACCGGGAGGTGGAAAGGGCCCATAGATTTCCTTTTAGAGTTAATTCATGGGATCAGAAACCTAGAGCTATAATAGTGGCCTTTAATAGCTTTCAGGCTCGCGAGGAATTATTCATGAGAGCGCGTCCTGATAAAAAATGCAAGGTTCTTGGGTGTGAATTTTTTGTAAGACCAGATCTCTGCAAACAATCTGTCGAGTTACGATGGCAGTTAAGACAGCTTATATCTAAATTTCAAGAAAAAGGAGCGCAGGCATATTTAATGTTTCCTGCTAAGCTTAAGGTCATTCACAAGGAACGCACAAGATTTTTTATGACTGACATCGCAGCCAAAGAATTTTTGATAACATTGTAATTGCAGAGAGATATTGAATATGAATTGTTGTATGCTTAATTGCAATTTATAAGTTTGCTCAGGAGTTTTCATCAGAGTAGGGGGATTATGTATGGTGAGAAGAAGGGTAAAACTCTGTGGGGGGGCGGTAGGGGGTTTTGGGGGCAAACTGGCATCACAGGACCATAAGTCCTAAAGCCTCTATTAAGGGAGGAGGGCAGGGTGGGAGAGGGTGGGTGAGTCTGAAGAGGGAGGCTGGGTGGGGAAAGGGCTCATGGGGGGGGTGCAAAAAAGGGGGAAAAAAGAGTTCACGGCAAAATACATGGAGAATATGCGGATAGAAGTTCAAATGAAAAGAAGAGTTCTGCAGTATTTATTTTAGTTCTTTCTTTTGGTGTTCTTGGGAGAAAGGGTGGTAGACAGATTGGGATATCTATGGTTGGACAACAAGAATTTCAATGGCGGAAAAAGGGTTAAGAATTTGTTCAATGAATGTATCTGGGCTGAATAATCCGATAAAAAAACAGAAATTAGCCGCAGAATTGAAATACATACAACCTGATATTGTATGTATACAGGAAACTCACATCCCATGGTCAAAAAGGGGGGTGCTAAAAGATTTGGGCTTTACATTAGTTGCTGCCTCCGGACAGACCAGTATGATAAGGGGGGTAGCTATATTAATTAAAGATGATACTACAGTTATTGCTCGGAAGGCTGAGGATAAAAATGGGCGTTGGGCCATTGTAGAGTGCAAGAGCGGGGGCAGGCAGTTAACTTTGGCTACTGTTTATGGCGCAAACTTGGATGACCCCGCCCCTTTGGTTGAAATAAATTTGGAGCTAGTTAACTTTCCACAGCCGATAGTGATTTGTGGGGATATGCATATAAATTTGCTGAATAATGCATTACAGGATGGGTATGGAAATTATAAAGGCCGAAAATTGAGAGTGTATAAAGTTCTTGCTAACTTATTACAAGATCAAGGCTTAATTGATGTATGGGGAAAGCTTTGTGGGAGGGATAATGGGTTTACTTTTTATTCACATCCCCACAAAAAATTAGTTAGATTAGATTATTTTTTTGCTCCAGAAAACTTGTTGGAAGGGGCTAAAATTAGAATCTACCCCAGAATTACTTCCGACCATTCTCCGATAACGATTGAAATACAGAGGCAAACTAAGAGGTTAGCACCCTCTATTTTCTCTTATGATCCGAAATTGGGATTGAATAAAGAATTTAATACACATATGAAAAGCTGGATTCGATCTTTTTTTATTAACAATCATGGTACAGCTAATAGTGGTATAGTGTGGGACACTTTCAAAGCGGGGTTCCGGGGAGAGTGCATTCGTTTCTCATCTTGGCAACAAAAGAAATTTAAAAAAGAACTTGATAAATTATATGAATTGCTGGCAAATGCAGAGATCCTTTTAACTAGGGAAGTTGTCCGGGGTAGAAAGGAGCTTTGGGAGGTTGAAAATGGGGTGGCAAAGGCTAGAGCTAACATTCTCGGTTTTTGGGACACAGAAATCGCAAGGAGATTTTTAACATCTAAAATGCAAAGCTATGAATTTGGGGAAAAAGTAGGTAAAAGACTAGCTGTAAGACTACGAATGAAGCGGACAGCTCGGAATATCAATTCAATGAAAGATGCTCAGGGTGTATCTCACTCAGAGCCGGAACACATTCTTAATATATTCCAAAGTTTTTATGCTGAACTTTATTCGAAGGATGAAAGCTCAGATACAAACATGCAGTGGAGCGCTAGATTGGATACAGGGTTGAAAGTTTTAGATCCTCTATTGGCAGACAAATTGGATCTACCAATAACAATGGTAGAGCTAGAAATAGCAGTGAAGAGTCTCGCAGTTGGTAAGGCCGCTGGCCCAGATAGAATCCCCGCTGAAGTATACAAAAAATGTTTTAATACCTTAAAGGATGAAATGCTTCATGTAATACTGGAAACACAGCAGGGAAACCCACCTAGCACGTGGTCTGATGCGACTATTGCGGTCTTTTGTAAAAAAGGCAAACCTGCGGATAATGTGGGATCCTACCGTTCAATATCTTTATTGAATGTGGATAATAAGATCTATTGAAAGATTTTGGCCAACCGATTATCTAAAGTTGTATCATCTTTAGTTTCTCGACAACAACACGGTTTTATTCCAAAAAGGGGAACGGTGGGCCACATAAACAAAGTAATTACGCTGTTTGACATTGCGGCAGTAAATAATCAGAAGTTAGCGCTTTTTCTGTTAGACGCAGAAAAAGCGTTTGATCGTGTGTGCTGGGATTATTTATGGAGATTATTGGCCAAAATGGGGTTTGGCCAGAAATATATTAAGGCAATTACATCTTTATATTCTAAACCAACTGCTAAAATTTCGGTTTTAGGAGCGCTCTCTGACTCTTTAAATATCACTAGAGGGACTCGCCAAGGCTGTCCTTGCTCCCCGTTATTATTTGCATTGTATATTAACCCTTTTGTAGAACAATTAAATCAAAATCCTTTTATTCCCCCCTTTATAGTATCTGACTTTTCTTTTTCTGTGTTCGCCTACGCGGATGATATTGCGGTGGTAACAGATAGGCCAGACACCGCTATTTTAGAGATTGAGAGACTTGCGAAAGAATTTGGAATCATAACTGGCTATAAACTTAACGAATCGAAGACCCAGATACTATGCTCGGAAGCCTTAACTTGGGAAGATGAGAGAGTGGTGAGGGAGGTTACCTACCTTGGGATATTGATCAAAACCAATATGACAGAACTGATTGACTCGAACTGGAACACTGTATATGATAAAATTAAGATTTCTCTTGAGAGATGGGAACGGTTATATTTGACTATTATTGGACGGACTAACGTTATAAAAATGAATGTTTTACCTAAAGTGTTATATTTGTTTAGGTCAATACCCTTGGAATTTCCAAGACCCAAGTTACAAGCTTTACAATCTTTATGTGGAAAATTCATTTGGAGCCCCGGGAAACCAAGACGGGCTATGAAATTTCTGATGCTACCAATTGAAAGGGGAGGGCTAGGGGTACCAGATTTTTTTCTTTATTACACAGTTTGTTTCTTATTAAAAATGAGAGTATTGATTACAGGGGAATCAACGGAACTTATGTATAATCATCCATCAATATTTGAAATTTTGTTGGGGTCCCATGTGAGACAAAGCTTTTTTATTGAAATTGATGGCAGTTATTATAAGCGAACCCGATTCAAGGTATTAATAGGAGCTTATAAGATTTGGAGATGGCTGACTCGAACAATTGGAATTGGGAAGTTATCGTATTATACTCCCTTCACCGCATCAAGGTTATTGCCTACTATATTTTCGGACGAATGGCCTTTAAATGGCAAAAAAAGGGGTGAAATGGTTGGGGGATATGTACCTGGTGGATGGCAAGTGTAAATCGTTTGTTGAATTAAGTGATCAGTTTGATTTACCCAGAAGCAATTTTTAAAATTTTTTACAAATCAGGGATTTTCTCATCAGACAAAAGTTAAGTTTACAAAAGCACAAAGTTATCGAGGGGATTGGTGGACAGGTGAAAATTGGTATTTTGTATAGAATGCTTGTAGAGGAGAAGGCAGACGATCTTGAGAAAATAAGGGTAAAATGGGTCAACATCCTAGGGGATACTGAGGTAGATGTGGAAGATCTCATCTTGCTGTCCAAAGAAGCTTTAATGTCGGCTAATCTAAAAGCACAATTTTTCAAAACTTTGTTTGACTTATATTATACACCTGAACGAATGTCAAAATGGGGAGAGGGTTTTGATGGAAAATGTTTTTGGTGTAAAGCTGATCACGCAGATAGTTTACATATTTTTTTTTCCTGTCCCAGATTGGCTGGATTTATAGAAGATATTGAAAAATTCATGTCTTTAGTACTTAATTTTCACCTGACGATCACTCCTTCGATGCTGGTGCTGGGGAAGATTTCTAATGATAATCCTGCTGATAGATTATATTGTTTTCGCCATTTCATTTTTTTTACAATGACTGTTGCACGAATGTGTATTGCTACAGAGTGGCTGCAGGAAAAACCACCGCTATTTCAGCAATGGCGAGCACGAATGTATAACTTATATAAACTGGAGTGGGGTCTTTTTTCTGTTTCTGGGTCTAGGAAAAGGAAAAAAATTGGGCTGAAAATCTGGAGGGCTTTTTCAGATTATTATGAAGATTGAGTATGCCATCAAATCTAAATGTGATTATATTTACTATTATGGATGTTCTGTACATATTTATTAATGATCTTATGGCTTTGTTTTGGATGAACTAAGCCAATCTCCAAATGTATTTGATTTATCTTTATTTATGATGATGTATTTATGTTGTGAACCAATTAAATAAAATTAAAAAAAAGTAATAGATGGAAAGCCTGAGTGCAATATGACAATGCCCAAAAGCAGGTAGCGCTCAAGATTGCTATTAAGAACTCAATTAGCAAAATACACCAAGGAATCACTCAAAAACAATCACTGAAGTTGCATAAATAGTTAAAGATTGTATGTCTTTCGGTAATATGTGCTAAGTGACATCATAAACCGTGAAAGACCCATCAATTCATGACATCACAACAGAAAAACGTATATTATAATTGAGGAGATAGGACAGTGATGTGCACCTGCGGGAGCTTCATTGGGAATCATACACGGCTAAGCTCAGTCAGCTGGGAAGCACTGGAAGGGAGGCAGATGGCGGCTGCGCGCCTGCACCCACCAAAAGCCTGCTGTGGCAGCACTTTGTAAAACCACAATACAAAATGTCTTGGAGCAGCGCATGCTCTGGCTCAGCGAGACCTAAAAAAAGTGTAGGAGAATTCTGGAATGTAACCCCACCCGCCTCACCTGGTGCCCCTAATTAGGGCGACATTCCAAATTATGTAATAAATAAGCTGGGTTAAAAGCTAAGAAGGGAGGGTTTCTAATGACTGTGACAAAGACTAGCGGGACTGGGAGTTATGAAAATTACCAGTAAGTAATCAGTGCATACCTCTACATCCTTGTCCCAATCATTACATGGGGTTCAGTTCCTCAGCCTGTTCGCACCACTCCATGTTAGAAGTCTTGTGCCCCATCGGCGCACAACATCTCTCCTTTCCACCGCTAATACAGTGTTACAGAGAGTCAGTGTGTATCTATCTAGCGTCACCGCTCCTCAGATTCACAGGCCACCAACCAGGGAGTGAGCACCAGGGTGAACCCACCACCATGACAGCCTACTCTATATCCCTGACCAAAATCACGAAATCTGCAGGCATGACCAGAGCATATGTAACGGTACAAGAAGCCCAATGTTTAGAGTGAGCTTTGATAGTAGAAGGTCTGCTAGAACTTTGAGGTTTATACCAAAGAAAACCTTTGACTAGATGAAATAGCCAATCCAATTGTTAGAATGCACACCCATAATTTAGTGCACACTTAACATGAAAATATAAATATCACACATTGATCTAAGTAATAGCTGATTTCAGAAACCCAATACCAAAATTCGATTATCAACCATATTGTTCAGTCTGTAATGTCTCAGAAAAGTATTGTCTTAAGCCCAAGTTGAAACTACATTGTTCAACCTGTAATGTCTCACAACACTATTGTCTTGTGCCCAAGATGCAGCTATAAATATCTCCTGGATGTAGACTCCCTAAATTCCTCCTCTGAGGTAGGCGAAGGAAAGAAAGCACGAAAAATCACCTCTTGTGAAGTGTGGAAGAAAGAGCTAACTTTAAGAATAAAAGAAAGGTTGAGCTTCAACATATCTCCCCCCTCAAAGAATCTGAGAAAAGGAGGACAACAGTGCAAGGCTGATATTTAGCAAATTTTATGGGTAGATGGACTAGCCATCTAAACAAGAGGAAACTGGAGCTTTTGATTAGGTTCGGCACACATACTCCCTTCTGTAGTAATTGAATACAAAGGTGTGCAGTTCCTGGGACTGGGGAAAGTGGTGTTGTCAGGTCAGTGTAGCTTGTGTTCGGATACAATGGCCCTATAGAGCATTTGTGTTGTGAAGTTGTGTGGTCATTTTATTTAGGTTAGTGATCCCCACCAATAAAGTTTAGTAATACCCAGCAACACTAAACCTATTTTAACCCCCCCCTTTCACTCCACTACACAACTTATCACGGTCCATATACTTACTTTAATTGGAGGCTATTCTACTGACCTGACCACTTGCCCCTGTCCAGGAACTGCACACCCTTGTATTAAATTAGATGGACTAGTCACCAGAAAACAGCTCTAAAGAAAGACATTTCAAATCCACTGATTCTAAAGGCCCAAAGAGAGGACCTTGTAAGGCCTTAAGAACCAAAGGAAGAACCCAGAGTGGAGCACGAGTAGGAAGGAGAGGCCTAGATATAGAAAAGCCCCTAAATACCTTAAAGACTAAGGCTTCGATCTCATGCTGGGGTTCAGAACATTCCCTATTAGCCTTAATTACAAACCATTGCACTTTCAGGTGGGAAATAGCAAGTTCAAGATGGAAACCCTCAACATGAACTGTAACACAGAGGCAATAGGACAAGGGCGTGGAGAAAGAACATGCTTAGAACATCAGTTATCAAAAGAAGCCCAATGTTTAAAAAACATATATATATATTTGATATTTGTGCAACACAGCAACACATTGAACATACAATCCCCTGCACCCGGTAGTTGCTGCGACCTTTGTTACAGAAGTATATATCCACATACATGGACAAATTATAGGAAATTCAGATGCATTTCAAGGAATCTCCCCCTCCATGTGCGCCTACAGGTTTGCAGCGCCTCTAACCACAGAAGTCCCCCATGTCTGAAATACTATTATCATCCTTGTTACTGGAAGGGGGTGGGCAACTCCCAGCAACCCTGTCTCTAGGGTTATGATTATTCTTTCTCACTCTGTCTGCTTCAAGGTTCAACAGGGCCTGCACAACAGCCTCCATTTTAGTTACATGTTTAAACTTGATATCTTTTTCTAAACAGTGACTTTTACTTGTCTTGCAAGTACACAATACCTTACTTAGAAATGATTTTGCTTGCAGCATATTTCCTAGTAACCATTTTATCAGGTCGTTCCTACACTCTGTCCCAGGCTAAGGATCACTGAAAGCGATGCCCTTGCATTTAGTTGTACGATTGAAGACAGCTCTGAGTCCCAAGACAGACAATCACATCAGCACTGCTCCTCTGACACAGTGCGATTGGAACAGTGTTTTTATTATATAAAACACATCTGAGCAAAATTGGGCAGAGGAGCACTTCTGATTATCCTGGAACCTTGTGCCTGAGATGCAGCCCTGATTACTCTAATCTCCATCCTGCAAAGGAAGGTAGCCTGCTCTACACACATGTTGGCTTATTGATACATCATACACAGTTATGGGGGGTTGGGATGTCCCATTAGATCTGGTAGAGGGTACTCTGACTATGATCTCAATAGTATTGGTAGTATAATGTAGGAGTCTAAATATAATTCTAGTCACACTGCAACATCATAATGGTTGAGTTGTTGATCTTTTTCACCATTATTGTAATGCTGTTTACAATGCTTTGTTTAATTTTATTGTGAGAAAGTGCCATCTTTCTTGCATTGGTATGCCCCCACTTTTTTCTGACTGCTGATGTGCTTTGACTGAGTGTGTCCTGGGCTCCTGCCAACCAGGTACCCAGGGCTTGTATTCCTTCCCTAAAACTGTGTTACAACTAAAACCCAATTGACATCTCTGGCCACCTGTCAGCCCCTAGTAAATGGTACCCAGGGCCTGGAGACCAAAGAAGACCCCTGAGGGCTGCAGCACTTATTGTGCCACCTTCAGGGGCCCTGTACCCTGGCACCCACACACTGCCTTTGCAGGCTGAGTGTCTAAGTACAGAACCAAACAAAGAGTCGACATGGCACACATCCCTGTGTGCCATGTCCACAGAACCCACTGCCCTGGCATACTTCAGTCACCCCCCTAGCTGGGATCCCTATGCCGGAGGTGTGGGCACAGGTGCATGAGCCCTGTGCCCATACAGTACCCAGGGCCATTCCTGGGCACTGTAAGTGCAGTGATGCCATTAAGAGTATATGGTGCTGGGAGGTTGTCATTACGAACTCCACAGCACCATAATGGCCACACTGAAGACTGACAAGTTTGGTACCAAACCTCTCAGCACATTAAACCTGCACTGATGCCAGTGTGGGATTTAATGTAAAATGCACCAGAGGGCATCTTAGAGATGCCCCCTGAAAACCTAGCCTACAATCCACGTCTGGGCTGAGTGGCTGCAGAGGCTGCCACACAGCAGACATGTTGCTGGACCCCTGGGTGGAGAGCCCCCCACTCTCCTGGGCCTGCAACAATGCATATCCTGGGCGAGGTGCTAGGTCTCCTCCCCCAGGCTGGGCAGGGGGAAGCTTAAAGGCATTCTGTGAGCTTCTCCAGACCATTTACTGTACCCAGCAACTGGCCCCCACCAATCCTGACCCCCACACTGGCGGGAAGACTGGCGGGAAAAACTACATCAGGAAGGGGTGTGTGCCAGCCTGTGCAAACCCCACCCCTCAGGTGGGGGAGACGAGGTGAAGCACGACCCCGGGCTCCGGCCATATTGAAGATAGGGAGCCCTGCCCAATCCCAGCTAGGCTCCCGCCCCCGTCTGTAGTGACCGTCCTGTTCTCTACAGTTCTCTCCCCCACGCTGCTCCCTGACCTGCCTCGCCACACAGCCTGGTATCATTGCGCATCTCCGCTGCTCTGACAGAAATTGCCGATTTTAATTGCTGCTTTACATTGTAATTGCTGTATTGCACTGTGTCATACTGCTAAACACACTTTATGCTGAATCAATTGTTTTACTTTGCCGAATAGCGCTGAACCACCTCGCCTGCTAATTGACTGCATGAAGCTCTGTGTCGTCGCTGTGCTGCTGCCATTTAATTTATGTGTTTGTGACATCGAGGCGTGACCGAGTAGACCGGGGACACTGCCTTTTTGCACTATATTGGCTGCTTGTTCCGTTTTACGCCGCCGGCCATTTTGTTGTTGTTGTTGTGTCCCCCTTCCCGGGTCTCCACCCCGCTCCCGCCTTCCCAGCTGACCCTCCCTTGCCCCTCCCCCTCCACTATCCACATATGACAGATGCCTTTATGCGCAGCGTTCACGCGCAGCGGTTGCGCCCCATGCGCGCCGAAGGCGCGCCAAAGGTAAGCCCGTCTACGCCCGTCCGCGCCTGGACCGCGCCCAGCGCCAGACCCCCTGGTCTTCGCAAAACCCATTCCACCCGCATAACGTACGACGCTGCTACCCTCTTTGCCCTTAACCCCGGACGCACTCCACAATGCTGCGAAGCTACCCCAGGACGCACCCACGGTCCTTTCGCCTGCCACTCCTGCAAGTTCACCTGCATCAGGACCCACACCAAATCCACTTCCCCCAAACACAACTCCGACTCTAACCACCTGAAGTGCATCCTGCTGAACACCCGCTCGGTCCACAGACACGCCACTGAACTCTGGGACCTACTCGACACTGCGTCACCGGACATCGCCTTCCTTACAGAAACATGGATGAACACATCATCAGCACCCGACATCGCCATAGCCATCCCGGACGCTTACAAGATCATCCGAAAAGACCGCACCAATCAAACAGGAGGAGCCATCGACATCGTCCATAGGAACACCATCAAAATCACGACAAGCTCCGACGATAATCTTACAACCGCCGAACATCTCCACTTCCAGATCCACACCAACCCCAGGACCACACTTAGAGGCTCCCTCATCTACAGGCCTCCAGGAACCCGTACACAATTCAGCGATGACATCACTGACTTCATCAGCCCACATGCCCTCGCCTCCGAGAACTACATCCTACTAGGAGACTTCAACTTCCACCTTGAAAACAAATACGACAGTAACACTACCACCCTTCTGGACAACCTGGCCAATCTCGGACTCAAACAGCTTGTTGACACCACCACCCATGTAGCCGGACACACGCTCGACCCTATCTTCACCTCCAGCAAGCACATTTCCTTCGATCGCACCACAGCTCTCCATTGGACGGACCACAGCTGTGTCCACTTCAGATACAAAACCACCTTGACCCACAACCCCCCACAACCTATTCCTCTGAGAAACTGGAACAAAATCACTTCCGACCAACTCCTCACATCACTCAACGAAAACCCTCCCACCCTCTCATTGGACCCAAACCAAGCGGCCACCAAACTCAAGCAATGGATCACCCACAGCGCTGACGAATTAGCACCCCTGAAAAACCACCAGATCAAATCAGGCAACAAAAAGGCTCCGTGGTTCAATGATGACCTTAAAAAATCCAAAAAGCTATGCCGCAACCTAGAGAAAACATGGAGAAAAAAACCCAACCACCGACAACATGGCAACCCTCAAGGCAGCCACCCGTAAACACCACCAACTGATTCGATCCACCAAGAAATCAACACTCAAGGATCGACTCGACAACAACGACCATAACAGCAAGGAACTTTTCAACATCGTCAAAGAATTCACCAACCCCACCGCAGCATCTAACGACATCACTCCCTCCCAAGACCTCAGCGAGGCGTTATCATCCTTCTTCTACAACAAAATTGCCGACATTCACAACAGCTTCGAGAACACTCCCTGCGAACAACCCTCCCCACCCACCTCAGAACCTACCCCGCCAACTAACAACCTCAGCGCCTGGAACCCTATCACCACTGAAGATACCATCCGCCTAATGAACTCAATCCACTCTGGCTCGCCAACCGACCCCTGCCCCCACCACATCTTCAACAAAGCTGACTCCATCATCGCACCCCATCTCCGTGATGTCATCAACTGCTCGTTCAACTCTGCCACCTTCCCAGATAGCTGGAAACACGCCGAAATCAGCGCCCTCCTGAAGAAACCCACAGCAGACCCCTCTGAACTTAAAAACTACCGACCCATATCCCTCCTCCCATTCCCTGCCAAAGTCATTGAGAAAGCCGTCAACAGCCAGCTCGCCGCCTTCCTTGAATCCAACAACTCCCTCGATCCCTCTCAGTCCGGATTTCGAGCCAAACACAGCACCGAAACCGCCCTCATTACAGCGACAGACGACATCCGAACACTACTGGATAACGGAGAAACAGTGGCCCTCATTCTACTCGACCTCTCCGCCGCTTTCGACACAGTCTGTCACAGCACCCTTATACAACGCCTCAGCAACATCGGCATACAAGAAAAAGCCTTGGACTGGATCATCTCATTCTTCTCTGGGAGAACTCAGAGAGTCCGACTCCCCCCATTCAACTCAGAGGCCACTGAAGTCATCTGTGGCGTACCACAAGGATCATCACTCAGTCCCTCCCTCTTCAACGTTTACATGAGCCCTCTCGCATCCATCGCGCGCCAACACAACCTTAACATCATCTCCTACGCCAACGACACCCAGTTAATCCTTTCCCTCACCAAAGACCCTAACACCGCCAAAACAAATCTTCACGAAGGCATGAAAGAAGTAGCCGAATGGATGAAACACAGCCACCTAAAACTCAACTCAGACAAAACGGAGGTGCTCATCCTAGGATCTTCCCCTTCTGCCTGGGACGACTCTTGGTGGCCTTCCGCTCTGGGCATGGCACCCATACCCACAGACCACGCACGTAACCTTGGCTTCATCCTAGACTCCTCTCTCTCGATGTCCAGACAAGTCAACGCAGTCTCATCCTCCTGCTTCAACGTACTTAGTATTCTCAAAAAGATCTTCCGCTGGATCCCCCCCGAGACAAGAAAGACTGTCACCCATGCACTGGTCACGAGTCGACTGGATTATGGTAACACACTATACGCCGGAATCACAGCAAAATTACAGAAAAAACTCCAACGCATCCAAAACGCAACAGCGAGACTCATATTGGACATCCCTCGCCAAGATCACATTACCAGACACCTAAAAGACCTCCACTGGCTTCCCGTCAACAAGAGAATTACGATCCGTCTCCTCACCCACGCACACAAGGCCCTCTACAAACTAGGTCCCGAATGCCTCCACACTCGACTGTCCTGCTACACACCCACCCGCCAACTAAGATTCTCCAATCAAGCCCTCGCCACAGTCCCGCGCATCCGAAAATCCACCATGGGGGGCAAATCCTTTTCCTTCCTGGCGGCCAAGACCTGGAACTCACTCCCCACTCACCTCCGCCTTACTCAGAACCACATCTCCTTCAGAAAAGAACTTAAAACCTGGCTATTCGACAAAAAATGATCCCCCCCCTCCCTAAGTGCCTTGATACCCTCTGGGTGAGTAGTGCGCTATATAAATCCCTGAACTTGAACTCCCACAGGAGAGGAGCAGGCTAGGGGGTGTACCAACCTCCCAGGACAGGGACCTATTGGTCCCTCTCCTTGCCCTACCTGTAACGCCCCTAAATTCAGTATTTAGGGGCTCCCTGAACCTTCCTTCCTCAGATCCCGATAAGAAAAGAAGAAAGAAGATCAAGAAGAAGAAGACCCGCCGTGCAGCTGCTAACATCAGGATGACAACAACTGACTTGGCCCCAGCCCTACCGGCCTGTCGATCCTGGAACCTGATCCGGCCTAATCCCGGCGACTCCTGCGGACAGCAACCTTGGGACACCCAGAGGACCTGCCTGCCTTGACCCTATAAAAGTCTGGGACTCCCATCAGCAGAGGTTCTGCTGCAACAACACCCCTGGTGCCAGCCACGAAGCTCCGGACAAACCCACTCTGCACCCGCCAAGCCCGGCCCGTTCCCGAGTGATCCAGGACCATGAGGACGTCCCCCCGGCGACTGGGACCCAAAGTCCAGTGCCCAAAGACCCTCCTCGACGACCCCGATGACGCCTGCAGTCTCAGGACAGAGGCCCCCCCGACCGTGACCAGCACAGGGTAAGATTTCCCGACCTCAAAAGACACCCCTGCACCCGGCGCTCCACTGCTGCTTGTGCCCAACTCCTGGGTGCCTACCTATCCTCCAAGATCCCAACTTATCCCTCGAAGTGTTGGTCGCTCCAGAAGATCCTTCGTCCCCGAGCCTGCAGCCTATGTTCCCTTTTCCAGTTCCTCATTAAATAACCTTGAGCGCCCGACGGCTCAAAATCACCCTGCACCCAGCCGCCCGAGTGCCCCTGGCAGTGCAACCTTTACCCTATCCTACTTCCCCAATTTCCCTGAGCAAGTGACCAGGAGCCCAGCTCCCACAGCCGCGTGGCCTGCTAGCCAGCAGCCACCAACCGGAGGCCCCCTTTCCCTCATTGGATAACATTGGGCCTAACTACCTCTGCACCCGGCCGCCCCTGTGCCGCTGGGGGTGAACCAACTGTACTTACCTGACCCTGGGGGACCCCTTAGTCTATGCCCAGAACCCTAACTTAACCAGCCAAGTACTCACGTGGAAACCGATAACTCACTTACCTGCCATTGGATAACATTGACTGGTTTGACTCGAAAAATCTTGTGTGAAGTTTTGGAAACTAAAAATATTCACATAAAATCACCCGAATTCCGAAGTACTCACCTGTGTTCAGGGGAGAAGCCAGTACTGTACCTTGTAGCCCAGTACTGAACTGCAAAAGTAATCCTTACCGGGTTTACTAGTAATCTGTATTTTCTCCATAGGAATCCATTGTCTGCTTTTCTATGAAATTTCTTCTGTCTACGTTTGAAAATTTGAAATATTCTTTAAAAATCATACGAAATACTGAAACACAATTACTCACCTGTTTTAAGTTTAGACCCCAGTGCTGGACCCAGGAGCCCTTTACTGGATTACAAAAGTAACAAGATCATACTTTACCTGCAACCTGAACTTTCTCTCATTGGATAACATTGCCAGTTTTTCATTGAAAAGTTTCTAAGTGTGAACTTTTAAAACAGCTTTCTATTCCTGAAAAATCACTACCATAACTAAAACGGTTTTACTAAATTGGTTTCAGCTTAGAACCCAGGACTGCACCTAGGATCCAGTCCTGGAACTACCAAAGTAATCTACAAAGTAATCAACTGTACATATATGATGAAAACCCATTGAGCTCAATGCTATAGTGTGTTTAGAATTGTGTTGCCTACTGCAACCCCTGTATCTATTGTGTTCACAAAGTTTATTGCCTCTTTGCAAAGTAATTACATGAGAGTACTCATATCGAGAAAAGTATATTTTTATACCTGTTGGTTCTAAAAATAAACCAACTATATCTGTTGATATAAAAACAATTGGCCTGGAGTTCAGTCCTTGAGTGTGTGAAACCTTTTGCTGACTGAGTGTGTACAACAAATGCTTTACACTGTCCTCTGGTACTGCCTTACTGCTCGACCAAGCTACCACTTTTGAGAGTAAGGTCAGTCCTGACTTTAATCTCTGTTCTACCTCTGGGGTTTGTGGACTCGATACACACACTGTACCTTATTGTGGTCCAGTATGTTTAGAGCCACTTTCTCACATTTATTCATAATTGCAGCTCAATTTTTTTACACAAGAATACAATTGTTTCAACAAATATTTGAAAAGCCAATTTGTATCATTCTTGTGACTACTTTGGGCATGCCTGAGTAACAATAAAAGGTTAGTTCTGTTTCCACGATTTCCTTGGGTAATTAGAGTGGTCATGTTCTGAGATTGCAGATCCCATCTGTTACCCTGAAAGGTTAGGGTTTCAGAAGGCGCATGTGAGCCAACTAGTAAATAGGCCAAAATACTCTGATGGTATGAGTGGACCCAGTCCCCATACTCTAATGGTTATGTTGTCAAGATACACAGTCCTACTTGATTCGTAGGAACCATATGACACTTTGCCTTCTCTTGCCAGGGGCTCCATATTTGTCTGTGTTTTTGGAGACAACCTCCTGCCTCCTCAGATTCACAGGGCCACCAACCGGGAGTGAGCACCAAGGTGCCCCCACCACCTGTGACATCCTACTCTATATCCCTGTTCAAAATCACCAGGGTACAAGAAGCCCAATGTTTAAAGTAAGCTTTGATAGTAGAAGGTCTTATAGAACTTTGAAGTGTACTAATTAAAGGGTCCAAAAAAACGTTCCTCACCAGAATCAACCTTTCAACCTCCACACCGACAGATTTAGACTTAGGAGGGAGTCTTGAGAGGTGAAGGAAATAAAAGAAGAATGAAAGGAGGGTCCTTGGACATGGATTTTAGCATAGAGAACCATGATTGGTGAAGCCAAAAGGGAACCATCAGAATTACTTTGCCTTCTCCTGCTGAATTCTGGCAACCCATAAATGCCATCTCTCATAGTCATGTGAGGACCCGAAAACACCTTTTTAAAGGAGGATTCAACCTTATTTCAGTGGGATCCTTCAACATGTCATCCTCCACTATCGAGGATCTGCCTAACTGATGGGCAACCACTGAGTCAATGAATATTATCTGGCAGGATTGCTCCATTTTCTCCAAAGGATATCATTTGGACATAAACGTTGGAAGTGTGATTTTCTCAGAATCCTCCCATTCCTGCTTAATAACCTCTAGTACAAATTGATGGGATAGGAAGCCCAGAGTTATTAGGTTTCTGAAACTGGAACAAAAAAAAATCCTATGATATGGAAGGTTTTTCCATTGGGTCTAAGCCCATATTCTCCCTTTCATGGGCAAAACCATAGGTAAAACCTCTCTTGGAATATACTTTCCCTTCAAATCATGTGCAGGAAAAGAGACCTCAGAATCCAATGATAACTCTGACACTGACGAAACGTCCGAGTCCACCTTGTCAGAACTCCACGATATGATATTCTTTTAAGGTGCTCAAAATAATCCTCCTAATCCCTTTGTCTTCAGTCTCTCTTCTCCCACGAGGCTTTCGGCGCAAAGAGTAGGTCGAGCGTCAGGAATGTCATTGCTGTAGCGTGAAGGTCCGGTTGTCTGTGGTGCTTCATTTTGGTGTCTCAGTGGGCTCTCGTTCCTGAAATAAGAAGTTCAGTTCTCACATTGCTGGTCGTCGTGAATGATCACTGTTGGTGCAAAGAGCAGATCTCACCAGAGCTTTGTGTTGGCAGTTGTCGTGGGCAACAGAGTTTCAGTGCGAACGGGCCAGTTTGCATTCACAAGGAGCCTGAATGTCAGGATTTGCACCTTTTCTTTCAGGAGAATCTTCCACTAATGCTGGCAAAAGGTTGAGGACCTGGGGGTACCCCTTGAAAATAAGGGCTCACTCCAGCAGAGGCCAACAGGAGGGCTAAAACAGGTCCAGTTTCAGCAGGGCAGCTGGGCAGTTGCAGGGTGGCCTCTGAAGCTAGGTGTGTCCCTGTAGCTCACACAGGAGGTCAGCCAGCTTTCCCTTGGAGACACACTAGGTAGCATGAGATGAAAGCAAGTAGGTTAAGATTTCCTTCTCAGACAGCAAGCTAGTCCTTCAAGACAGCAGTCCTCTGGCAGCAGGGCAGTCCTTCTTCTGAATCTTCCACTGGTCCAGGAGTGTTATTTTGAGCTGTAGAGCTAATATTAATACCCAGGGCTAGCATTTGTGTAGGGCAGACACCCTGTCCAAGCTCAAACACTGGTTCTGAAAAGTTTCTTTCTCTAACCCTGGTCATCGCTTCAAACTGTCTGGGGTGACAAAAGTCAAGGCAGACCTAGAGTCAGGTTTCTTTGTGTGTGTGTCCGCAAAGCCCTTTAAAGTATCATAAGGGTTGAGCACAACTACTTTCCCAGCCATCCTGCCAGGATGGATCACCCTGTCCACACGTAAGCCACCTTTGTGTCACTGTCTGGAAGTAATATACAAACCCCAACAGCAGAGCCATTCACATTCATGTGACTCAGGGCACTAGCAGAAAGGCATAGTTAGTAAAGACACAAAAGTGGCAACTTTCAAAAAGTGGCATTTTTGTAAGTGTAACTTAAAATCAGACTTTACCATAAAAGAGGATGTACAATTATAATTCCAAACAGACCAATAAGTATTCTATCTGCTCCCAATTTAAAGGTAGCCCGTATTAAATGTAATATGGTAACCCATTGTTAGTTACTCAATTGGAGAAGTAGACCTTGCAACAGTGAAAAACAGCTTTAGGAGTTTTTCACTGTCAGGACATGTAAGTAAGTACACATGTTCTACTTTTTACCCTAGTGGTGGCTTATAAGTATTAAAAAGGAAGGTTTAGAAGATGCGTACCCAAGCTGCCCGCTGCACTTTGAGCTCCGTCACATACCTGCTGGAAGCCAACTTGCTTGACAAGAGAATTTCCTACTTTCTTCTGTCAGCTGGTGCTTCGTGGAGTTGTTGGGATCTGGCGGTGAGATTTACTCTACTTCTTCTTTTGTGGGAGCTGTGTAATTCCTTTGACACACTGCCTCAGTGCTACTCGCTTCACACAATGGCCCACCTTCTATGAAGAGGGTGGTTTATAGACTCAAGTTTCTCGGTCACGCCTGCCTCCTCACTATTCTGAGTTCCTCTTATAGGGATTGTCTTGTTTGGACATATCTGGGCCTTAAATCGATTTTCCCTTTGTTTTGTTGCTCAAGTTAGATACCAGCAAAAATCACTATGGAAACAAAACCTTCATCAGTTCATCCAAATAAAAGGAAACACACTGATTCCCCTCCACCTACCAAGTCTAGAGTAGTGGAATGACAAAAAGTATCACTAAGAAAAATCTTAAAGGAAATTCAAACTGTTCACCTCAGTACACATTATCTGCTCAGACATATAACATATCAGGCCTCTCTTTCAATTAAGGTACCAGATAATGAAATTAAGATACAGTAAAATTCCAAAGCAATCACTGCTATAGCTCCTTTGGTACAGCAGATTTGTTCTACTCAAACAGCTTTGCTGGACCTGGAGAACACAAACCGACAATATAATCTATGGATATTTAATGTTCCGGAAAATATTGAAGGCCAGAACTCTAGACTCTATTTAAAATTCAATTTTACATCAAATGCATAATTTAAAATTTCCAGAATGTTTTGAAATGGTTAAGGCTCACAGTATCCCTTTTTACCGCAAACCACATCAAACCAATCGCAGCCAAATTATATTTAAAGTTCTACCACATTTCTATCTCCTCCTTATCAGAAAGGCAGCAAGAGACATTCCAAAGCTACTTAATGAGGGCAACAAGGGTTTTATTCACCAGGATTTTGTGAAGAAGACTGTGAAACGTTTTCATCAATTTTTAGAACTACGGCCCAGACTGAAGGATACAGGATATAAATATGGATTTTTTGATTTGTTTACAATGTCCTCAGATCTGGTAAAGTATCTAACTAAACCAACATAATCCTATCCGAATGGCAGCCCTCAGTAATTGCTGGTTAATATAGATTACTCACAGCATATTATATAATTGTGTTCAAAGCAGCAGGTGCATGCAGTATGTTCTGTCTTTTTTCGCACCTTCATCTCTACCTCACCATTTAATATGGGGTCTTGTTGTAAGCCCTCTTTTTCTTTTATTCGTTCTGTTCGTCTTGTGTTTTTTTTTAAAATCCATTTCAGTACACATCAAATAAACATTTTAACAGTTGGCACATAGAAAGTCACCTTACAGTTCACATCTCTCCATTGGTTGCAAAATTCTCGGGATTCTGGCAACATCAATATACACACATTTGAGATCATGGCAGTAAGTCCGCACTAACCACATCATCCCTCCTCCCCCACTATATGTTCATTAGAATTTATCCCTTCCCGAGGTCTGTGTAAAGTTGGAGACCCATCTTGGTCATCATCAAGCTCTAGTCCATAATGTCTAAGCCAGGGGCGCCAAATCTTAAAAATCTTTTAAAAAAATGTGGGGGGGGGGGGGGAGGGGGGTCAATCTCTCATTTTATATGTTACACGCTCCGCCCCATGTACATGTCCATTTCTACTCTCCATTCTGTCAGAGTAGGGACTTCTTGTGCACCTCATTTCGTGGCTATGTCTCTTAGCTACCGCCATCCTCAAGTTACATAAGACAAGACTCCTTCTGGGCAGGTCTATGTCCGAAGGTATGCCGAGCAACACATATTCGGTATCTTTCGGGAGCTGGTACCCGAGTATCTCGCTTAATTCTCCCATTATCTTGACCCAATATCTTTGTATATGCCGCATTCCCACAGTGTGTGTACAAACGTGTCGGTCTTTGTCTTACAAAGGAGGTAGTCCAGGGTTTCCACTCCCCCCCCCCCACTTTATTGAGACGGAATCTTGTTATGTATGCTCTATGGAGGATTTTAAATTGAATTAACGTAATCTCAGTTTGATTACTATCTCTCTCGGGGACATTAGCGCCGCCTACAAGTCTATATCCTCCAAGTTGCCTAAAACAGCCTCCCACTTTCTCCTCAGAGCGACCAGATTATTTGAGGTGTTATTAATAAGTGTTTTGTAGGTCTAGGATACCGCCTTTTCTGATATTTTGTCTTGCAAGAGTCTGCCCTCCAGCGGTGCAAATTCAGGGGTACCTGCAATTTATTATTATTTTATTTTATTTATACCTTCTGAGGTCCATGCGTGTTGTATTTGCATGTATTTATACCTTTGCCTATCACCCAATTGGAATTCTTGCCGTAAGGCCTCAAAGACACTCAGTGAGCCCTCTTTTATTAGATCCCCAACTGTCGAAATTCCTATCCTGTCCCAGTCTTTGAAACCTTCCAGTTTCCCGATTTCCGTGAGACCCGTGCCTTCCCATAGTGGGGTCTGCCTCGGTCGTTATCTTCTTTTCCCATCCCATTTACCTTTCTGCCGCCCTCCACACCTCCATGCTCTCTGAGATGCCAGCAACAGGTGTCTGACTACCCTCCCTCCATTTATATAATGAAGATGGGAGTGTGCCTCAAATTGTCCTTGCTCCAATGCGTACGCCGGATGTGTTCTCGGCAGGTGTCCCCACTCATTTAATACTATGATATGCGCAGCTCGATAACACGCTCTAATGTCTGGGATGGCTATACCCCCATTATATTGATTGCGCGGCAGTGTGCGAAGTGCGATGCTTGGTTGCCCCCATCCCACAGAAGTGTGCGCACCCCATTATCTATTGCTCCAAATATGTCCTCCGGAATTATTTAGTGTGTGTTCTGTAGAATATATAAAAGCTTGGGGATCGTGATCATCTTGTACATTGCCGCTCTGCTTAACAATGTTAGGGGTAGAGGTCTCCATCTTTCCACATCTGAATGAAAGTCTGTAACCACACTGCAGGTATTTTGCGCTAGGCATCGTGTGATGTCTGTGGATATATACATCCCTAAATACTTAAACCCTTCCATAGGTACTTGCAGTTCCCTGGGGCGGTCGTACAGCTCATGGGGCTCACCAACCTGATAGAGGACTGATTTGCTCCAATTAGTCTTATAGCCCGCATGCTTCTGTAGTTCTCTAGTACCTGGAAGAGGGTTGTAAACGTAGATGTGGGGTCAGTGACGTACAGAAGAGCATTGTCTGCATACAATGAGATGCGTTCTTCAATTCTGTGTGCTGTGAATCCCTTTACCTTTGGATGTGATCTTATTATGTATGCTAGTGGTTCCAAAGTCAACGCGAAGAGCAACGGGGATTGTGGGCACCCTTGACTAGTTTCCGTCTCTATTTCAAACTCCTCTGACATCGTCCCATTAACCTGCACCCTCGCCTTTGGTGCCCTATAGAGTAGCTCGACCCACAATATACATTTAAGACCAAACCCCAACCTCTTTAATGTCTGCCACATAAAAGGCCAGTGGACCGCATCAAATGCTTTTTCTGCATCCAACGACAACAGCAAGTGTGTCTCCGGCCTGTCTTGGACCATACTTATCCAATTTGCCAGTCGTCGTCGGATACATTTTGTCGCCCTTCCTGGCATGAATCCCAACTGATCTTCGTGTATAAGTGAAGTAACCACTGCAGTCAGCCTATTTGCCAGAATGGATGCCAACATCTTCACCTCCACATTAGGAGAGAGATTGGCCTGTATGCACCACAGTCGGTTGATGGTCTCCGCGGTTTATGGATTACTACTACCATCGCATTTCGCAAGTCGGGGGGTAGGATACCTTCTTCCAGAACCGCCTGGAACATTTCAAGGCGGTAGGGTCCAAAGTGCAGAATTAGCCTTAAAGAGTTCCGGGAGTAGACCATTGAGTCCTGGGTTTTTTCCTGACTTTTGTTTATTAATGGCCCCTTTTACCTCTTCTAGCGTAAGCTCTCTCCCTAATTCTTCCCATTGCTCAGGGGACATGACTGGTAGGAACACCCCGTCAAGATAGTCTTGGATCTGAGCATCTCCCACCTGTTTCTTGGCTTTGTAAAGGGTGGCCTAATATCCTTCGAAGGCATTGGCAATGTCCCTTGCTGAGGGGAGGTTCTATCCTTCCCACTGGATGCTGTGTATCCATCTGGCATCTGTCTCTTTCCTACCCAACCATGCTATTGTCTTGTGTTTTTATAGGCTACTTTATGTTTCTTAGTCTGTGTTTCTTTTCTCTTTTCTAACCATCTATCTACATTTATGGCTCATCAGCAGAAACTAAATATTGTTTCAATTAATGTGAAAGGTCTCCGACATCCAGTCAAGAGGCGTAAGATAACAGAGTACTTAAAAACATTCAATGCTGATATATTAAAATTACAATTTTACATTCCATGTCCAAACAATAGATTCATGACATTGTCTCATCACTGGCTTTGGGATGCAAGAATAGAGTTGCCATTCTTTTTTCACACAAATCTTATGCGCTATTGTTGCAAGAGTTCCGGGAGTAGACCATTGAGTCCTGGGTTTTTTCCTGACTTTTGTTTATTAATGGCCCCTTTTACCTCTTCTAGCGTAAGCTCTCTCCCTAATTCTTCCCATTGCTCAGGGGACATGACTGGTAGGAACACCCCGTCAAGATAGTCTTGGATCTGAGCATCTCCCACCTGTTTCTTGGCTTTGTAAAGGGTGGCCTAATATCCTTCGAAGGCATTGGCAATGTCCCTTGCTGAGGGGAGGTTCTATCCTTCCCACTGGATGCTGTGTATCCATCTGGCATCTGTCTCTTTCCTACCCAACCATGCTATTGTCTTGTGTTTTTATAGGCTACTTTATGTTTCTTATTCTATGTTTCTTTTCTCTTTTCTAACCATCTATCTACATTTATGGCTCATCAGCAGAAACTAAATATTGTTTCAATTAATGTGAAAGGTCTCCGACATCCAGTCAAGAGGCGTAAGATAACAGAGTACTTAAAAAAATTCAATGCTGATATATTAAAAATTACAATTTTACATTCAATGTCCAAACAATAGATTCATGACATTGTCTCATCACTGGCTTTGGGATGCAAGAATAGAGTTGCCATTCTTTTTTCACACAAATCTTATGCGCTATTGTTGACTCACAGTAAGGACTCAGATGGTAGATTTGTTTAAGCCCAAATTAAAATTGATAAACATATTCTTATTCTAGTTAACATTCATTCTCCCACAGTACATGACACTTCCTTCAGGAAAAGTATCACTAAGTGTTGGACCTGGTACCATTGGCGTGGGTCTTCCTTCCATTTTTTGCTGTTGCCTCTTGTGTTTTTGCTGGTTATAGACGCTTTGGGCACTGTGCCACTGCTAATCAGTGCCAC
This sequence comes from Lissotriton vulgaris, assembly GCF_964263255.1. NCBI lineage: Eukaryota > Metazoa > Chordata > Amphibia > Caudata > Salamandridae > Lissotriton > Lissotriton vulgaris. Next base: position 1,388,415,212 of record NC_141694.1, on the reverse strand, counting down.
AGTGCAAGTGCTCCCTATGGTAAATTGATGTATTGATTAGTGACTTCATGATTGACTGGTTTGGTTTACTTGTCAGACCCTAGTACAGTGCACTGCGTGTGCCCAGGGCTTGTAAATCAAATGATGCTGGTGGGCTTGCTGCACTGGTTGTTCCACCCACAGAAGCAGCCTGTAAAGTGTGTCTCAGTTCTGCCATTGCAGAGCCTGTGTGCAGTCTGGTACTGCCATGTTGACTGTGCAAGTGCACCCACTTGCCAGTCCCTAAACCTTCCCTTTTCTGCATATTAGTCACCCCTATGGTAGGCCCAGAGGCAGGGTGCATTGTAGATAAAAGGTAGGACATGCCCTGATGTGTGTGGCATGTCCTGATAGTGAATTACAGCAATTTTCGTTTTTCACTATTGCAAGGCTACCTGTTCCCCATAGGCCAGAATGGGCAGTTTAAATATAACATCTTATAATCCTAACTGACTCAGGGAACTGGGTAGAAACTCGAGTTTTGGTATGCCTAAACACAGAATGATAAAATACATCTTTTAGTGAAGTTGGTTTTAACGTTCTGTGTTTGAAAATACCACTTTTAGAAAGTAGGTATTTTCTTGCCTAACTTTTCAAGCCTGCCTTTGCTAGGTTATGTATTCCTTGTCCGGAGTTTGAGTGACAGGGGCTGGGGGATTCCCGGAGACAGGATGAGTCAGCACAGGGCTGAATAGACCCATCTACATGTAGAGTGAGGGGGTGGGAGCACCTGGGACCTGAATAGGGTTGTGCCTGCTGGAGAAGGTGGCACAACACAGTGGTGAGAAATTCTCCAGAACAATTTCTAAAAGTGTGTCCCAGTCAGAGAAAACGAAATGACTAAAAGGGGCACTGTTGCTTTCCAAGCACTAGAAAGTGACTAATCTTTAAATAAAAATATTACCTAGTATTATAAATTGGTGTTGGATTTTTATTTTGTGTTGTGTCTTAATTATTTACTGAAATTGTGTTTTAAATGCTTTACATACCTGTCTTTGAAGTTAAGCCTGTCTGCTCGCAAGGGTTGAGCATAGGCATAATTTTTTAAGGCCTATGCTGAGTCATACCATGTGTCAGTGGCCTTATTGCCAGTGGCAGACCTACATTTGCCCCTACCAATAACCCATTTTCCAACATTTGGTGGCAGCTGTGGGATGAGGACTTGCATTTAAAGCGTACACCTTTCAGTAGAGTGAATTAAGATTGTAAAAACCATCTAAATTGACTTAGAACAAAACTTTTGAGTTTGATTTTTGGAATTTGGATTAAACTGTTTTTAATCCACTGTTATGGTTTTTCCCAAATCTTCTAAGTCTGTTGTGCCTAGTTATTGTGACCCAAAACTAGGGAACTGTGGAGCTGGACCTGGCTAAACTGTCCCAGTTTGCAGTGGGTGATCTTAGGGTACAGTGTAGGCATAGGGGGCTGCCTGCTTCCAACAAGATTAAGAAGACAGCGTTGCTTAAGTCCCTAACGGCCTGGGCTGGGGTAGCTGAGGCGACTCAAGGGGGTGGTGGGTGAGTTCCCTAACCTCACCCCAGAGGGGGATGAGGATGATGCCTCTTCTATTTTTTCTAGTGTTAGCCATATGATTCCAGGTGGTGGGAGGGGGGAAGGGCCCCCTATGACAGAACTCCCACTGTCCCTTGCAGAGAGACAGCTTAAGGCTCAATTAGCTTTGATAGCTTGGAGCAGAGGAAACTGGAATTGGCTGAGAAGAGATGGGAGAGGGATGAGGCATTGGAAGATAATTGGTAGCAGTGAAAATGATGAAGATTTCAAAATGTCCAGGGGTGGTGGTCTTGATCACAAGCTTCCCAAGGCTATAGTACCCAAGTACACTGAGGGGGATAACATTGACAAGTGGCTAGCAGCTTTTGAAAGGGCCCTTAGAATTAGTAGGGTCCCCTCTAGGTATTGAGGTGCACTCCTGTGGGAGTTGATTCCAGTAGCTTGAGTGATAAGCTCTTGACCCTGAAGGGTGAGGATGCAGAATCATACCAGCAGATGAAGGCATGCTTAGTCAAGAGATTTGGTCTGACTCCAGAGCAGTACAGGGGGAGGTTTAGAGGCACCCAGAAATTGAGTTCAAAGTCTTGGGTAGACTTTGTGGACATTTCTGTGAAGGCACTGGAAGGTTGGATTGTTGGTAACACAGTTGACACATATGAGGGATTGTATAATTTTATTTTGAAAGAACATGTTTTGACTCATTGTGCAGAAGAGAAGTTTTGCCAGTATCTAGTTCACTCAAAGCTGACAGACCCCAGAGAGCTGGGGGAAGCAGCTGATGAGTGGGTGAGAACCCGGGTTTCCATTCAGCACCAAGGGTGTGACCGGAAGAAAGGAGGACAGGTCCCTCCATAGGCGAAAGCCCAGGGAAAGGAAGGTCAAAACCAGAATGAGTCCATAAAGACCCACAAAAACCTGCACAAGGAGGGGGGGCCATGAGCCAACCCAAATTCAAAGGGAGGTGGAATCAGGTATGTTCTTTGATCCCTCAAAAGTGGGTAAGTGCTTTGACTGTAACCAGCCAGGGCACAAACAGGGAGATGCTGTCTGCGCCAAGAAGCTCCCCCCTAAGGGGCCATCCCCAGGGATTGCTAGTGTAAGTGTAGGGTGGAGAGTGCTGTCTCAGAGAGGGGTAGTCAGGTGGCGGAAGCAACCTTAGTGTCCCTGGGTGGGGTGACTATTGCAACCCTTGCTGACTTACCTCCAAACATGGACAAGTACAGGCAGAGGCCTAACGTGAATGGGCCTGAGGTTGAGGCAGTCAGAGACGCAGGGGCTAGTGTAACTATGGTCCTGGATGAGCTGGTGCCTCCAGGGAGGTTGCTACCTGGTAAGTTTCACCAGGTAACTTATGCAGACAGCACTACCAAACTCCATCCTATGGCTGTGGTGGATTTGGAATGGGGAGGTGTGACAGGCCCTATGAAGGCGGCTGTGTCAAAGGTGCTCCCAGTTCAGTGTTTACTGGTTAATGATCTTGAAGCCTCTGTGTGGTCAGAGGTGGAGAGAGGACTCCATATGAAAATATTGGAGCTCCCTGAGTGGATATGTGCTGTGACTAGGTCACAGACTACTAATGGATGGTTGCCGTGCACAGCTTAATGGTAATACATAGGTTAAAGGCGTGGATCGTGCTCCTTCGTTTACTCCCTGCTTTGGAGTATGTACTATAAACTGAGGATTGCGCTAGCACTACACGGTGCTAGTGTCACAAAGGGCACTGATTTCTGATGTGCTGGGTTCACCAGCGAGTTTAGAGCAATAAAGTTTTCAATAACTTGAATTTACTGTTCACTGAAGTATTTTATTCATACTTGTGCAAGTATTTTCATGAAGATATTCAATAGTTATACTTTGTATCCAATTTCTTTTACAACAATCCATGTGTTCCAATGCATTTCGGCCCACTGACCTTCATCTGGGAAATCTATGAAACAAGGAGTAGTATCTGTCACTAACGGTAATTCAATATATATTCAAAACAAACCATAGTATAATAACTATATCTCTATCACATGTTATCTGTCATCATTAAATAAAATGCATACATTGCCGGGTTGAAAGTTACTGACTGCCTTCTAAATTTACGCGCTGAAAACTACTGTCAGATTTATGATCAGTTACACACATGCGTTATCCGGTACTAGAAGCAACTTAGTGACATTGTCAATTCATCTCACGATCGGGTCAATTAACATGGCGCGTTAACAAACGGGAGTTCTTTACCGCTTTCAAAATGCTCATGATCTAACTAATGAACGTATTTGGGCTGCCTCTAAGAGGCTGTAAACGCAGCTCCTTCTTACCGGGAATGCAGAGAATTGGGTTCTATCCGAGCTGGAAGCGAAGTGCTTTCGACGCGATGCAAGTTGGCGTGTGACGCGTGTGGGCTGTACTCTAGTGTTTTAAAGGCGCGCGCATTTCAATTAAAGGGCCAGGGTCTAATTAAGGAGATGTGTATGTAACTCTATGCTTAATGGCAAGCTTCGTAACAGGAAAACAAGTTATAACCATGGTTGACTGCTACACTGTTTCGCACCTTGGTAAATATGTCACATAGTGTAAAACTAACTCATGATATAAACTGAATTATAAATAACAACCAAATTCAGTCCGTTCATTTATCCCCTGAGGGCGCAGAGTTTGTAAATAAAATATCCAATGGTTTTCACGTTTCAGCAAAGTTTTTCTGTTGTCTCTTTCTTCATTCTTTTCCACAATTTCCAATATACATGCTCTTATTTGATTGATCTGATGATTATGTTCAATGAAATGGGTGGCAACCGCTGATTTGGACACTTTGGTTCTTATATTACTTTTGTGTTCAGTCAACCTTGTTTTAAGTTTACGTTCCGTTTGTCCAACGTAAGCTTTGCCACATGGGCATTTTAACATGTATATGATGTTTTTCGTGTCGCACGTGCCATTAACTTGTAACTTGATTTTGTTACCCCTCATGGGGTGGTTGATGGTGTTACCCTCCATGATGTTGTTGCAATTACTGCAGTTTTTACATGGGATGGTACCTTTGAAGGTAATTTGAGGTTTCATGAGAATAGGTTTCTTGATAATTTCACCTAAGTTTTTGGCTCTGGTAAATGCGAACACAGGTTCATCCTGGAAAATGTTGTTAAAATCCAGTTCCGTTTTGAGCATGCACCAATGTCTTTTGATGATTTTCTTGAATTGGGGGGTAATTGTGGAATATTTACTCACACATGTGATTTTGTTAGTCTTTTCACCTTTTTGTGAAGAAAGTAGGGTCTTCCTGTTCTTTGCTGTGGCTCTTTTGTGGGCGTCTTGTAGCACCTCATTTGGATATCCTCGTTTTTTGAATTTGTTAATCATGATTTGTGCTTGTGTCTTGGATTCCTTCGGGTCTGAGACAATTATTTGCACTCGAAGTAATTGAGAATACGGTAAGTGTTGTTTGAGAGGGGTAGGGTGGAAACTCTGGTAGGCAAGCATATTTTTGCGATCAGTCGTCTTGGTGTAAAGAGTGATCGCAAAGTTCTCGCCAGTTTTATGGATGGTTACATCCAAATAGTTAATTTGATTCTCATGTACTACATGGGTAAATTGTATCCTTGGGTCAATCAGGTTCAGTTGTTGAATGTTGTTGATCAATTGGTCTTCAGTGTCTTTCCACAAAATAAAGATATCGTCTATATATCGCAGATATAGGCGTAGCCCTTGTTGCCATTGTGCATTTTGTAGGATGTATTTATTTTCATACTGATGCATGAAAATATTCGCGTATGCTGGGGCTGCAGGATTTCCCATGGCGGTACCAGACTTTTGTAGGAACCATTTATCCTCCCATTTGAAGTAGCTATGCATCAATGTAAAATTGAGTAATTCTAATAGAAATATTTTCATGTTTTCGTCATATTCCATCTGAAGCAGAGCTGTTTCCACGGCCTCTATCCCTAATGCATGGGGTATAGAGGTGTACAATGCTTGTACATCAATGGTACACATAAGTATCTTTTCATTGCGACACTTCTTCTCTAATATCGTAGGAGAACAACAGGACCAACAACAGAGTAAGGAAGATTCCTTAAAAGGCCTCACTACCACCAGCACATACATGGCTCCCATCAGCCATAAGACTTTGGATTTGTTCGAACAACTAGTCAAACAAGATTTGGGTAAGATCAACTACCGTAAAAAGACCAAGTGCAAAAACCTTACCCAAAAAGAACACGCTATTCTCAAAAACATAGCGGCTAACCCCAACATCATTTGTCAGAGAGCGGACAAGGGTGGAGCTCTGGTCATCATGAATAAAGACTACTATAATTCACAAGCTCAAGTACACCTTCAAGATGAGAACACTTACATGGAACTCAATACAAACCCCATTAAGGAAATACAAGTGGTACTACAAACCATAATTTCAGAAGGCATCAAAAAGGGATGCGTTGATGATAAGATGAAAAAATACCTTACCATGGATCATCCTAAAACACCCAGGTTTTACCTAACACCGAAAATCCACAAGGACCCCCAACAACCACCTTGTCGCCCCATAGTATCGACCTGTGGCAGTATTCAGGAACCTATTGGCAAACTAATTGATAAATACCTCCAACCCGATGTCATCAACATGAACTCTTTCATTAAAGACACCAGGGATTTCTTAAATAAATTGGACAATGTGAAATTGGATCCCAATGAAAAGATACTTATGTGTACCATTGATGTACAAGCATTGTACACCTCTATACCCCATGCATTAGGGATAGAGGCCGTGGAAACAGCTCTGCTTCAGATGGAATATGACGAAAACATGAAAATATTTCTATTAGAATTACTCAATTTTACATTGATGCATAGCTACTTCAAATGGGAGGATAAATGGTTCCTACAAAAGTCTGGTACCGCCATGGGAAATCCTGCAGCCCCAGCATACGCGAATATTTTCATGCATCAGTATGAAAATAAATACATCCTACAAAATGCACAATGGCAACAAGGGCTACGCCTATATCTGCGATATATAGACGATATCTTTATTTTGTGGAAAGACACTGAAGACCAATTGATCAACAACATTCAACAACTGAACCTGATTGACCCAAGGATACAATTTACCCATGTAGTACATGAGAATCAAATTAACTATTTGGATGTAACCATCCATAAAACTGGCGAGAACTTTGCGATCACTCTTTACACCAAGACGACTGATCGCAACAATCTGCTTGCCTACCAGAGTTTCCACCCTACCCCTCTCAAACAACACTTACCGTATTCTCAATTACTTCGAGTGCAAAGAATTGTCTCAGACCCGAAGGAATCCAAGACACAAGCACAAATCATGATTAACAAATTCAAAAAACGAGGATATCCAAATGAGGTGCTACAAGACGCCTACAAAAGAGCCACAGCAAAGAACAGGAAGACCCTACTTTCTTCACAAAAAGGTGAAAAGACTAACAAAATCACATGTGTGAGTAAATATTCCACAATTACCCCCCAATTCAAGAAAATCATCAAAAGACATTGGTGCATGCTCAAAACGGAACTGGATTTTAACAACATTTTCCAGGATGAACCTGTGTTCGCATTTACCAGAGCCAAAAACTTAGGTGAAATTATCAAGAAACCTATTCTCATGAAACCTCAAATTACCTTCAAAGGTACCATCCCATGTAAAAACTGCAGTAATTGCAACAACATCATGGAGGGTAACACCATCAACCACCCCATGAGGGGTAACAAAATCAAGTTACAAGTTAATGGCACGTGCGACACGAAAAACATCATATACATGTTAAAATGCCCATGTGGCAAAGCTTACGTTGGACAAACGGAACGTAAACTTAAAACAAGGTTGACTGAACACAAAAGTAATATAAGAACCAAAGTGTCCAAATCAGCGGTTGCCACCCATTTCATTGAACATAATCATCAGATCAATCAAATAAGAGCATGTATATTGGAAATTGTGGAAAAGAATGAAGAAAGAGACAACAGAGAAACTTTGCTGAAACGTGAAAACCATTGGATATTTTATTTACAAACTCTGCGCCCTCAGGGGATAAATGAACAGCCTGAATTTGGTTGTTATTTATAATTCAGTTTATATCATGAGTTAGTTTTACACTATGTGACATATTTACCAAGGTGCGAAACAGTGTAGCAGTCAACCATGGTTATAACTTGTTTTCCTGTTACGAAGCTTGCCATTAAGCATAGAGTTACATACACATCTCCTTAATTAGACCCTGGCCCTTTAATTGAAATGCGCGCGCCTTTAAAACACTAGAGTACAGCCCACACGCGTCACACGCCAACTTGCATCGCGTCGAAAGCACTTCGCTTCCAGCGCGGATAGAACCCAATTCTCTGCATTCCCGGTAAGAAGGAGCTGCGTTTACAGCCTCTTAGAGGCAGCCCGAATACGTTCATTAGTTAGATCATGAGCATTTTGAAAGCGGTAAAGAACTCCCGTTTGTTAACGCGCCATGTTAATTGACCCGATCGTGAGATGAATTGACAATGTCACTAAGTTGCTTTTAGTACCGGATAACGCATGTGTGTAACTGATCATAAATCTGACAATAGTTTTCAGCGCGTAAATTTAGAAGGCAGTCAGTAACTTTCAACCCGGCAATGTATGCATTTTATTTAATGATGACAGATAACATGTGATAGAGATATAGGGCCAGATGTAGGTAAAAGGGATTTTCCGATTTCAGAATACCGAGGCGGGCCGAATCGGTATTCTGAAATCGGAAAACGAGATGTAGGAAACAAACAGCGAAATAATACCGAATCGGTCGGCATCGGTTAATGTGATTCGCTACGTACCGAATCGGCACGGACCGAATCGGAAATTACCGAATCGGCTGCCACCGAATCGGAAGTAGCCGAATCGGCTACCACCGATTCGGAAATAGCCGAATCGGTAAAATCCGATTCGACAATTACCGAATCGGAGGTATTAAAACACACCCATGGCCAAAAAGCCCATAGGAATGCATTGCACAAACCGATTCGGAGAAATCCGAATCGGCTCTTACCGATTCGGTAAAATCCGATTCGGTTTTTACCGATTCGGTAAGAGCCGATTCGGTAAAAGCCGATTCAGCCAATGAGGTGGATCCCACCTCCCCCACCCAAACAGGGAGTGGCAACCCTGGCAGGTGCAGCTAATTAAGAACTTTCTGGAGAGCAGGCCTGAGCTGAACACTCACAGTTAGCAGCAGTGGGAGTAGGAGGTAGAGAACTGTTCAGATCAAGATGGCAAACCCCAGTGACAGCCAGAAGGCCAGCCAGAAGAGGAAGCCAAAATTCAGCAGCACCGAGCTGCAGGTGTTGGTGGAGGAGGTGGTGAGGGTGCACAGGCAGCTATTCGGGAAGCTGTCCCTTAGTGTGCCGGACAGCACTAAGAGGAGGCTGTGGAGTGAAATTGCAGAAAGGGTCAGTGCTGTAGGTGTCACCCCCAGGGCCCTTGATGAGCTGAAGAAGCGCTTCTATGACATCCGCAGCCTGACCAAACGGAAGATGGCTGAGATCCAGAGGCAAGCTGGAGTCACAGGTGGAGGCAGGAACCCGGCGCCACCCCTCACCGAGCTGGAGGAACTGGTCTCCAGCACCATTGAGAGGGAGAGCGTGACCGGAATTGGGACCCTGGACAGCTCAGCCAGAGCTACAGCTACAGGTAAGAAGCATGCGCATCATGACACACCCTACCAGACACCTCCCCATTAGACACAATGCACGGCCAAACCCCAGCCCAGTACTGTAAGCAACATACAAGAGTAAAGCATCATGGTATATGTAGTCAGCAGAAGGTAGCAAAAAATGGCAGTGCAGAATGACAAGATAGTAAACAGTGGAACACATTCGAAGGAGATGCAAGGACATGTGTAATGCTTTATTTGTACTGACTGTAATACATCGGCACTCCATTTACAAATGCTTCTTTATACCTAGGGGCACCATCAGGCGGAGGACAACAGGCAACAGAGGCAGCTGCAGCAACTACCAGTGCTGTCGCAGGGCCAAGCACGAGTCAGGCTGCCGAGGAGGAGGAGGAAAACACCATCGGGCTGGGTAGTGAGGGAGACCTGGCTATCGACTATGACCTATTGCACTCCCCACAAATGCCATGCACACCACCCTTGATGTTCTCCCCAGAGAACTCCCCGACAAGGGACCACCATGCACCTACACCACCTCCTGCCACGATTATGGCTGTGGCTCCAGGAAACCCAATCATGGGAGCAGGGGCTCAGGCCCCGGCCAGCACCACACCCACACCAGTGGCACCCCAGCCCACGCAGCAGTACCCGTCGCCGTGCCATTCCCAGCACTGCAGCGCCAGCACCGGAGGGCAGTGTCTTCCTGGGCCTTGAAGGGAAGATGGTGAAGATCCAAAGGCAGCAGGCGAAGTCCATCATGGCCTGCCAACGCCAGCTCAGGCAGCACAACCTGCAGATGGGGGAGATGGCGACAGGATTCAAGGCCTTTGTAGATAGCAACAAGGAGGTAGCAGCAGGTCTAGGCAGGCTAACCACTGCCATTACCCAGTTATGCGGGAGGCTAGAGGAGCATGAGCTCTCGCGCAGGCGGGATGCCCGCGTGCTAAACCGCTCCATGAGCCGCCTTGCAGCTGCAACGGCGCAACTCTGTCAGCGCAGTGCCAACATGGAGTCAAGTCTCACCCAAAATACCGCGGAGTTAACAAGGGGAATGGCCCGCATCACTACGGCAATGGAGGCCATGATCATCTCTAACACTGCCGCAAATCCTGCCCTGGACCTGGGGGATGCTGGGGACAGCAGCAGCCGCAGCAGCCCGGTCAGCGCTGCGTCAGAGCCACGCAGGACCACCAGGTGCTCCGCAGAAGCCGCTGGCCATCCTGAAGGGGGTGAGGGACTCCCCAGTGGGGCTGCCAAGCGCTCAAAGAAGTAGGCTTGCAAGGGCGGGTGAGGCAACCTGGACCTTAGACTTTTGTTTTCCGAGCTGTTACACTATTTTGTTTTGTTGCACATCAGTGCAGTAACTGTGTTGCAACAGTATTAAAATTTGCTTTTCACCACAACCATTTACCTGTCTGTGCATCTGTACTCACTCAGAAATAGTTTTCTGTAATCTCCTCACGTCTGTATCTGCCATCACTTGGCGTAGACACCCCAGCTGGCTGTGTTAGTGGCACAGCTTCGTCGTCGTCATGGTCCTCGTAGTCAGACAACTCCACCTCAGTGCCCTTCTTCACCGCAAGGTTGTGTAACATTGCACATACAGCTATGATCTTGCAGCAGGTGATGGGGGTATACTGCCTTGCACCTCCACTCTTGTGCAGGCATCTGAATCGACTTTTCCAGATGCCAAAGGTCCGTTCGACGACATTCCTTGTGCTTTTGTGGGCCCGGTTATACCTCCTTTGGCTGGGTGTGGAGGGGTTGAGGTAGGGGGTGAGTATGAATGAGCGGAGGGCATATGCACTGTCGCCTGGAAGGGAAAGGAGTAACATTACACACATGCATACATGTATTACACCTAGCTACTTTGTGTTATGGGGGTCTGATGATGTGTCTCACCTAGGAGGTATCCTTCACCAAATTCGCCAGCCATCAGCCGTGCATAGATGCCGCTCTGTTGGAAAATATAGGAGTCGTGGGTACTCCCTGGAAATTTTGCTACCAGGTCTGTGATGGTGCACTTCGCATTGCAGATCACCTGCACGTTGATGGTGTGCGTAGATTTCCGATTGCGGTATATGTATTCTGTGTCCGCTGGTGGGCATATCGGAATGTGCGTGCCATCTATGCAGCCAATGATTTGGGGAAATTGTGCCATCTGATAGAAGTCAGCTTTAGTTTGTAGCAGTTCTGCGTGGGTTGCAGGGAACGAGATGTATTGGTCCATCCTGTGTATCATGGCGTCAAGGAATGTGTGGAAGAACCTTGACAGGCTGCTCTGGGTCACTCCTCCTGCCGCTGCAACTCCACTTTGATAGCTGCCAGACGCCAGCAGGTGTAGGCTGCATAGCACCTGGACGTGTGCTGGGATGGCGTGTGCCCTTGGGGTGGGGTGGTCCAACAATGGTTTGAGGTCCCTGATGAGCTCAAGTATGGTGTCAGAGTCCAGCCTGTATCTCTGTAGGATCTCAGCCTCTGTGAGCATGAACAGGGTTATCCTCTGTCTGTAGACCTGTTCATTTCTTTGCCATTCCCTCTGTCCTTCCTGCTGTAGCCGTAGCCGCCTCGCAATGACATAAAAAGCTGCCATCCTGCAAGTTGCAATGCATTTTCGGGCTGTTTTTATGGGTTGGAGTTGGTTACCACCTGATTGTAATCCATGGTAAATACCGAGTGAATTCTACCGATTCTGAGCCGAAATCGGTGTTTCTGTGCCTCCCTACATCTCCCCATCTGTCCGAATCGGGTATCCAGGGATTTCTTAAATAAATTGGACAATGTGAAATTGGATCCCAATGAAAAGATACTTATGTGTACCATTGATGTACAAGCATTGTACACCTCTATACCCCATGCATTAGGGATAGAGGCCGTGGAAACAGCTCTGCTTCAGATGGAATATGACGAAAACATGAAAATATTTCTATTAGAATTACTCAATTTTACATTGATGCATAGCTACTTCAAATGGGAGGATAAATGGTTCCTACAAAAGTCTGGTACCGCCATGGGAAATCCTGCAGCCCCAGCATACGCGAATATTTTCATGCATCAGTATGAAAATAAATACATCCTACAAAATGCACAATGGCAACAAGGGCTACGCCTATATCTGCGATATATAGACGATATCTTTATTTTGTGGAAAGACACTGAAGACCAATTGATCAACAACATTCAACAACTGAACCTGATTGACCCAAGGATACAATTTACCCATGTAGTACATGAGAATCAAATTAACTATTTGGATGTAACCATCCATAAAACTGGCGAGAACTTTGCGATCACTCTTTACACCAAGACGACTGATCGCAACAATCTGCTTGCCTACCAGAGTTTCCACCCTACCCCTCTCAAACAACACTTACCGTATTCTCAATTACTTCGAGTGCAAAGAATTGTCTCAGACCCGAAGGAATCCAAGACACAAGCACAAATCATGATTAACAAATTCAAAAAACGAGGATATCCAAATGAGGTGCTACAAGACGCCTACAAAAGAGCCACAGCAAAGAACAGGAAGACCCTACTTTCTTCACAAAAAGGTGAAAAGACTAACAAAATCACATGTGTGAGTAAATATTCCACAATTACCCCCCAATTCAAGAAAATCATCAAAAGACATTGGTGCATGCTCAAAACGGAACTGGATTTTAACAACATTTTCCAGGATGAACCTGTGTTCGCATTTACCAGAGCCAAAAACTTAGGTGAAATTATCAAGAAACCTATTCTCATGAAACCTCAAATTACCTTCAAAGGTACCATCCCATGTAAAAACTGCAGTAATTGCAACAACATCATGGAGGGTAACACCATCAACCACCCCATGAGGGGTAACAAAATCAAGTTACAAGTTAATGGCACGTGCGACACGAAAAACATCATATACATGTTAAAATGCCCATGTGGCAAAGCTTACGTTGGACAAACGGAACGTAAACTTAAAACAAGGTTGACTGAACACAAAAGTAATATAAGAACCAAAGTGTCCAAATCAGCGGTTGCCACCCATTTCATTGAACATAATCATCAGATCAATCAAATAAGAGCATGTATATTGGAAATTGTGGAAAAGAATGAAGAAAGAGACAACAGAGAAACTTTGCTGAAACGTGAAAACCATTGGATATTTTATTTACAAACTCTGCGCCCTCAGGGGATAAATGAACAGCCTGAATTTGGTTGTTATTTATAATTCAGTTTATATCATGAGTTAGTTTTACACTATGTGACATATTTACCAAGGTGCGAAACAGTGTAGCAGTCAACCATGGTTATAACTTGTTTTCCTGTTACGAAGCTTGCCATTAAGCATAGAGTTACATACACATCTCCTTAATTAGACCCTGGCCCTTTAATTGAAATGCGCGCGCCTTTAAAACACTAGAGTACAGCCCACACGCGTCACACGCCAACTTGCATCGCGTCGAAAGCACTTCGCTTCCAGCGCGGATAGAACCCAATTCTCTGCATTCCCGGTAAGAAGGAGCTGCGTTTACAGCCTCTTAGAGGCAGCCCGAATACGTTCATTAGTTAGATCATGAGCATTTTGAAAGCGGTAAAGAACTCCCGTTTGTTAACGCGCCATGTTAATTGACCCGATCGTGAGATGAATTGACAATGTCACTAAGTTGCTTTTAGTACCGGATAACGCATGTGTGTAACTGATCATAAATCTGACAATAGTTTTCAGCGCGTAAATTTAGAAGGCAGTCAGTAACTTTCAACCCGGCAATGTATGCATTTTATTTAATGATGACAGATAACATGTGATAGAGATATAGGGCCAGATGTAGGTAAAAGGGATTTTCCGATTTCAGAATACCGAGGCGGGCCGAATCGGTATTCTGAAATCGGAAAACGAGATGTAGGAAACAAACAGCGAAATAATACCGAATCGGTCGGCATCGGTTAATGTGATTCGCTACGTACCGAATCGGCACGGACCGAATCGGAAATTACCGAATCGGCTGCCACCGAATCGGAAGTAGCCGAATCGGCTACCACCGATTCGGAAATAGCCGAATCGGTAAAATCCGATTCGACAATTACCGAATCGGAGGTATTAAAACACACCCATGGCCAAAAAGCCCATAGGAATGCATTGCACAAACCGATTCGGAGAAATCCGAATCGGCTCTTACCGATTCGGTAAAATCCGATTCGGTTTTTACCGATTCGGTAAGAGCCGATTCGGTAAAAGCCGATTCAGCCAATGAGGTGGATCCCACCTCCCCCACCCAAACAGGGAGTGGCAACCCTGGCAGGTGCAGCTAATTAAGAACTTTCTGGAGAGCAGGCCTGAGCTGAACACTCACAGTTAGCAGCAGTGGGAGTAGGAGGTAGAGAACTGTTCAGATCAAGATGGCAAACCCCAGTGACAGCCAGAAGGCCAGCCAGAAGAGGAAGCCAAAATTCAGCAGCACCGAGCTGCAGGTGTTGGTGGAGGAGGTGGTGAGGGTGCACAGGCAGCTATTCGGGAAGCTGTCCCTTAGTGTGCCGGACAGCACTAAGAGGAGGCTGTGGAGTGAAATTGCAGAAAGGGTCAGTGCTGTAGGTGTCACCCCCAGGGCCCTTGATGAGCTGAAGAAGCGCTTCTATGACATCCGCAGCCTGACCAAACGGAAGATGGCTGAGATCCAGAGGCAAGCTGGAGTCACAGGTGGAGGCAGGAACCCGGCGCCACCCCTCACCGAGCTGGAGGAACTGGTCTCCAGCACCATTGAGAGGGAGAGCGTGACCGGAATTGGGACCCTGGACAGCTCAGCCAGAGCTACAGCTACAGGTAAGAAGCATGCGCATCATGACACACCCTACCAGACACCTCCCCATTAGACACAATGCACGGCCAAACCCCAGCCCAGTACTGTAAGCAACATACAAGAGTAAAGCATCATGGTATATGTAGTCAGCAGAAGGTAGCAAAAAATGGCAGTGCAGAATGACAAGATAGTAAACAGTGGAACACATTCGAAGGAGATGCAAGGACATGTGTAATGCTTTATTTGTACTGACTGTAATACATCGGCACTCCATTTACAAATGCTTCTTTATACCTAGGGGCACCATCAGGCGGAGGACAACAGGCAACAGAGGCAGCTGCAGCAACTACCAGTGCTGTCGCAGGGCCAAGCACGAGTCAGGCTGCCGAGGAGGAGGAGGAAAACACCATCGGGCTGGGTAGTGAGGGAGACCTGGCTATCGACTATGACCTATTGCACTCCCCACAAATGCCATGCACACCACCCTTGATGTTCTCCCCAGAGAACTCCCCGACAAGGGACCACCATGCACCTACACCACCTCCTGCCACGATTATGGCTGTGGCTCCAGGAAACCCAATCATGGGAGCAGGGGCTCAGGCCCCGGCCAGCACCACACCCACACCAGTGGCACCCCAGCCCACGCAGCAGTACCCGTCGCCGTGCCATTCCCAGCACTGCAGCGCCAGCACCGGAGGGCAGTGTCTTCCTGGGCCTTGAAGGGAAGATGGTGAAGATCCAAAGGCAGCAGGCGAAGTCCATCATGGCCTGCCAACGCCAGCTCAGGCAGCACAACCTGCAGATGGGGGAGATGGCGACAGGATTCAAGGCCTTTGTAGATAGCAACAAGGAGGTAGCAGCAGGTCTAGGCAGGCTAACCACTGCCATTACCCAGTTATGCGGGAGGCTAGAGGAGCATGAGCTCTCGCGCAGGCGGGATGCCCGCGTGCTAAACCGCTCCATGAGCCGCCTTGCAGCTGCAACGGCGCAACTCTGTCAGCGCAGTGCCAACATGGAGTCAAGTCTCACCCAAAATACCGCGGAGTTAACAAGGGGAATGGCCCGCATCACTACGGCAATGGAGGCCATGATCATCTCTAACACTGCCGCAAATCCTGCCCTGGACCTGGGGGATGCTGGGGACAGCAGCAGCCGCAGCAGCCCGGTCAGCGCTGCGTCAGAGCCACGCAGGACCACCAGGTGCTCCGCAGAAGCCGCTGGCCATCCTGAAGGGGGTGAGGGACTCCCCAGTGGGGCTGCCAAGCGCTCAAAGAAGTAGGCTTGCAAGGGCGGGTGAGGCAACCTGGACCTTAGACTTTTGTTTTCCGAGCTGTTACACTATTTTGTTTTGTTGCACATCAGTGCAGTAACTGTGTTGCAACAGTATTAAAATTTGCTTTTCACCACAACCATTTACCTGTCTGTGCATCTGTACTCACTCAGAAATAGTTTTCTGTAATCTCCTCACGTCTGTATCTGCCATCACTTGGCGTAGACACCCCAGCTGGCTGTGTTAGTGGCACAGCTTCGTCGTCGTCATGGTCCTCGTAGTCAGACAACTCCACCTCAGTGCCCTTCTTCACCGCAAGGTTGTGTAACATTGCACATACAGCTATGATCTTGCAGCAGGTGATGGGGGTATACTGCCTTGCACCTCCACTCTTGTGCAGGCATCTGAATCGACTTTTCCAGATGCCAAAGGTCCGTTCGACGACATTCCTTGTGCTTTTGTGGGCCCGGTTATACCTCCTTTGGCTGGGTGTGGAGGGGTTGAGGTAGGGGGTGAGTATGAATGAGCGGAGGGCATATGCACTGTCGCCTGGAAGGGAAAGGAGTAACATTACACACATGCATACATGTATTACACCTAGCTACTTTGTGTTATGGGGGTCTGATGATGTGTCTCACCTAGGAGGTATCCTTCACCAAATTCGCCAGCCATCAGCCGTGCATAGATGCCGCTCTGTTGGAAAATATAGGAGTCGTGGGTACTCCCTGGAAATTTTGCTACCAGGTCTGTGATGGTGCACTTCGCATTGCAGATCACCTGCACGTTGATGGTGTGCGTAGATTTCCGATTGCGGTATATGTATTCTGTGTCCGCTGGTGGGCATATCGGAATGTGCGTGCCATCTATGCAGCCAATGATTTGGGGAAATTGTGCCATCTGATAGAAGTCAGCTTTAGTTTGTAGCAGTTCTGCGTGGGTTGCAGGGAACGAGATGTATTGGTCCATCCTGTGTATCATGGCGTCAAGGAATGTGTGGAAGAACCTTGACAGGCTGCTCTGGGTCACTCCTCCTGCCGCTGCAACTCCACTTTGATAGCTGCCAGACGCCAGCAGGTGTAGGCTGCATAGCACCTGGACGTGTGCTGGGATGGCGTGTGCCCTTGGGGTGGGGTGGTCCAACAATGGTTTGAGGTCCCTGATGAGCTCAAGTATGGTGTCAGAGTCCAGCCTGTATCTCTGTAGGATCTCAGCCTCTGTGAGCATGAACAGGGTTATCCTCTGTCTGTAGACCTGTTCATTTCTTTGCCATTCCCTCTGTCCTTCCTGCTGTAGCCGTAGCCGCCTCGCAATGACATAAAAAGCTGCCATCCTGCAAGTTGCAATGCATTTTCGGGCTGTTTTTATGGGTTGGAGTTGGTTACCACCTGATTGTAATCCATGGTAAATACCGAGTGAATTCTACCGATTCTGAGCCGAAATCGGTGTTTCTGTGCCTCCCTACATCTCCCCATCTGTCCGAATCGGGTAATTTCCCGATCGGTGATTCTACCGAATCGGTAGGTTCTCCGATTCGGCTTATGTCCGATTCGGTTCATCTACCGATTCGGTACATGGACCGAATCGGATGATTTCCGAATCGGTTCATCTACCGAATCGGTACATGGACCGAATCGGATGATTTCCGAATCGGTTCATCTACCGATTCGGTACATGGACCGAATCGGATAATTTCCGAATCGGTGTCACTACCGATTCGGTACATGGACCGAATCGGATAATTTCCGATTCGGTGTCACTAACGATTCGGTACATGGACCGAATCGGTATTTGCATCCGATTCGGTGTATTACCGATTCGTTACATATCCGATTTTCGGTATGTACGTATCGGATTCTTTCCCATTCGGTACTCATTCCGAATCGGTTTTCGCTCCGATTTTGAGTTTTTTCTTTGCCCTACATCTCGATGGCTGTTTACCGATCGGTAAGGGCCCAAAATCGGGATTTTCGGCCGTTACCGATCGGTAACGGCCTACCTACATCTGGCCCATAGTTATTATACTATGGTTTGTTTTGAATATATATTGAATTACCGTTAGTGACAGATACTACTCCTTGTTTCATAGATTTCCCAGATGAAGGCCAGTGGGCCGAAATGCATTGGAACACATGGATTGTTGTAAAAGAAATTGGATACAAAGTATAACTATTGAATATCTTCATGAAAATACTTGCACAAGTATGAATAAAATACTTCAGTGAACAGTAAATTCAAGTTATTGAAAACTTTATTGCTCTAAACTCGCTGGTGAACCCAGCACATCAGAAATCAGTGCCCTTTGTGACACTAGCACCGTGTAGTGCTAGCGCAATCCTCAGTTTTTAGGTCACAGACTAGCCAGAAGGGAGGGGCTGGACACTTGGACCCTAGAACAAAGGGTCAATCTTCCAAGGACAAGGGCACAGGGCCTGGTGAGCCAGCCCAGGGAACTCCAGAGGTGCAAGAAGAATCTAACCCTGAGGGGGATGGTCTGGCCTCTGAGGGAGGGACTCCATCCCTGTCAGAGCGGTCAGATTTGGCAGAACTCACAGGAGCAGGTGGACCCTCCAGAGAGGAGTTCAGTAAGGGGAAGCGTGACTGTCCCTCCCATGAGAGCTTGAGGCGGATTGCTTCTAAGCAAGAAGAGGGGGATGACAGTGGGTTTTACAAATTCTACTGGGAAGATGGACTGCTTTATACTGAGGCCGGACTCCTCAAGTAGGGGGCCACCAGGAGGTTGGTGGTGCCCCAGAAGTACAGAGAGTTCATCCTGACTTTGGGTCATGATATCCCCTTGGCAGGACATTTGGGACAGACAAAGACATGGAACCGAGTGGTGAACTATTTCTACTGGCCCCATATGTCTGAAAAGGTAAAAGCGTTTTGCAGCTCCTGTGTCACCTGTCAGGCCAGTCAAGTCAAGTCAAAGGATCTTTATTCGGATATATAAAAACATCCATAAAAGTACAAAATCATCACAACAATCCTCATAATAAGCAGTTAAAACAGTAGAAAACAATTTAAAAATACACAATCAATCTGTGTGATGGTTGCCTAACAGTCTTTATTAGGTGGGAGCCATCTAATTACATCATTAAAAGTACATCACTTTATAATCTAGGCTGGCACTCAATAATTGTAAACATTGTATAAACTAATTGGCTGTGTGCCAAACATCAAAAAACGTTATGCAAAGTGTCATCAATGTACAGTGGGGACTGCTATAAAGTGCAAATGTGTAATAAATAAATATTCAAGCTCTTTTACAAAACCGCAATAATATGCAAGTGATTCAATTTATCAGGGCATATTCATAGTAGCTCAGGAACATATCGCTGATTGGAGGAAGCAGCTTACTCTGAAAATTACTTCATCACAGCTCAACAGTAATAATTCCTTAAATGCTAGATTAAAATCCACCACGGCATTCTCTTTCAAGTAGGGAATTAAATAAAGTTTTGTGTATCTAGCATAAAAAACACAGAAAAACAAAAAGTGTAACAAAGTTTGTTTACACCCTAGATTACAGGGACATTGCAAAGTCTCCAGATTTTTATTGAAGCCCAGTAGAAATGATAAGGAATATTTAATGCTTCCATCCCTGAGACGAAAGAGCAAACGTCTGTTCCACCTCCCCAAATTCTTTCTAAGGTATCCATGCGGCATGTTGTTAAGCCTGCCACACTGTGCCAGGAGGGGGATATATCTTATGATGGCAGGTTTGTGTTGCTCAGATGTTTCTCTCTCTTTCTGATATAAATTATACAATGCCCCTCTTACTAGCTTATGTTGTATTTGTTCAGTGGCTCGGTGGGAGGAGAATAGGTGCACCATGCCCACACTTGCTAAGCTTCATTTTACTGCCCCCAACCAAGGTATGTAATTTGCCCTGTCACACTTTAGGCAATCCATAATTATTTCTTGGGTCAAAGAAGCAGCAGGGTTCCGCCATATTTTAACCAAAATAGTGCTGGTCTTGACCTGATGAAGTCCTCCACGTAGAAAAGATTCAGCTCCCTATGGCAAACATAGGTGGGCGCTGAGATAGACGCCCCCAGAACCTTTCTACAGAATCTGTTCTCTTCGATCTGTATACTGGCACTGTTAGAGTACCCCCACACCTCTGCACCATAGGTTGCCGTAGGTAGGCATTGGGTTCTGTAGATTTGTAATAACGGGATTACTACCTCAGCACGTTTGAGTTGTCGAAGGCTAATTATAGAATGTATTGCCTTACTCAGTTTGTTCCTCCCATGGGCCACATGGGGCTGCCAGGAACATGTGTAAGAGAACATCACAAAAGTGCTAGTGCTTTTTAGACCATCGCTCCCAGACATAATATGCTGGGTGCTATATTTTTTGGGCCCACATGACATTATGTACGATTTATTAAAGTTAGTACATAGGCCAAGATCCGCCATGTAGGAGACGAAGCCCGTTATTAAAGTGCGCAGTGCTTTGGGAGTGCGGCCCATAAGGACTGCATCATCCGCGTATAAAAGACAGGGGAGTAAAGTGCCATTAATACTGGGGACATCACTTGTTTGTTTAGACAGTGAATTGCTTAATTCATTTATATACAAAATAAAAAGCAGGGGGGCCAAGACACAACCTTGTCTGACCCCCCTGCCTATCAAAATGTCCTCTGAAACCTCCCCTTCATTGTTTACTCTAACGCGAGCTTTCAAGACACTGTGCAGGTGGGCCAAAAAATATACAAGTGCTTTGTCCAACCCATAGTTTAAAAGAACCGCCCATAATTGAGAGCGGTTAACAAAATCAAAAGCTGAGCTTAAATCCATAAATCCTAAATACAAAGGGTCTTTTTTAGCTATGATGTATTTGCCCATTGTTAGGTTTAAATTCAGACATTGCTCCACAGTCCCTCCGTTACTTCTAAAACCCAGCTGACACGGGTGTAAAATCTTATTGTCCTCCCCCCAGGCCCTGATCTTGTTAAAAATGACTCTACCTAGAATCTTCAGGGTGTTATCAATTAAAGATATAGGGCGGTAACAACTAGGATTGAGTCTGTCACCCTTCTTAAAGATGGGGACGATAATACTGTTAGACCAGGTCTCCGGGGCAGGGGTATGGGACAAATTGTTAAAAACATTACACAATAGAGGTGATCAAAATTCAGGCACTGATTTAATTTGATCGATGGATAATCCATCAGGACCAGGTGCTTTTTTGCCTGCGCTTTGATTTATAGCATCTTCCACCTCCGTTATTGTGAAGTTAAGTGCCATGACTGGGTAGATGATGTCAACTGATGCGCACGGTTAATGATCCTTCTTGTTCTATCAGCACCAATCTTCTTCAGGATCTTGCAGCCCTTAATATCTCGTTACACAATTCTGGCCCCACCCATAAGGCTGGAAACTTTCTTGATCCTATCTTTTCAAATCTAGAAACCATTATATGCAGACCATCCTTACCCATTCTATGGTCAGACCATTATATTGTGCCTTTTTCTGTTACCACTGCATGTTTGTCCAACATCCCCTCTACCTCCACTGAATCCAGACCTACCAGAAACTGGAAAAATGTGGACCCTATCAAACTTAACTCTTGTCTTGAGAATACCAGGCCCCTTACCGAAGTCACCAACATTAAAGCGGAGACTGTTATTCATAGCTGGCTCATTCAAGCTGCTAGCCTATGTTTACCCCAGCAAAAGAAAAAGCACAATCTACACCATCCTCCTGCGCCTTGGTTTACTGACGCACTGAAAAAAGAAAAAACTATATGTAAAAACCTTGAGCGCAAATGGCGCTCACACTATGATCTAGGCTCCAAGCAAACTTATAAGACTGCCTTAACCAACTACCACTCACTCTGCAAATCTGCCAAAAGGGAATATGTCAATACAACCATACTCGAGGCACAAAATCGCCCCAAGGCACTCTTTAAGGTTGTTCAAGAACCTTCGGGTGCAGCTTGTCAGCCCAAAGCGCCTTGTTTAGATGTTTCACAGTGTAATTCCTTGGCTGAATTTTTTATTTCTAAAATCGACACCATCTAATCCGATTTTGACAAATCTAGTTCCCCTTCTCCCTCCCCTAAATTACCGGATATAGTCACTCCTTGTGATCCTGAGGCTTCTGTGGGCATGCACCCCACACCCTCACAACAGAATAGCCCCCCTAACAGATCTGATCCTGCGATCTTTCTTGAATCTGAAGCCTTAGAAGAAACCCCCCTTTCACCTGTTCAACATATCTGTAATTGGGATCTTCTTGATAGCTCTATACTTCTCAATATTATTAGTAGCATTAAGTCTGGATCTCCACTGGATCCATTTCCCCCTCAAATTCTAAAAATTCTGGACACCTCCTCCCTTAATCTTATTTTGGATTCACTCAATTCATCTCTTAGAGAAGCCACGGTACCTTCCACATGGAAACATGCCATGATTGTTCCTTTATTAAAAAAGACTAATGCCGACCCTAATAATCCATCCAATTTTCGCCCCATCTCCCTCCTCCCTATTTTCTCAAAAATACTGGAAAAACATCAATATACAACTTACCCAGCATGTTGAATCCAATAATATTCTTCATCCATCTCAATCAGGTTTTAGATCCGGTTTCTCGACAGAATCCACTCTGTTGGGGGTCTCAGAAACTATTCGATGCCGAGTGGATGGGGGGGAAACCGTGGCACTCATTTTGCTTGATCTGAGTGCCGCATTTGACACGGTTTCCCGAGGTAGTCCAGGGTTTCCACTCCCCCCCATTTTATTGAGACGGAATCTTGTTATGTATGCTCTATGGAGGATTTTAAATTGAATTAACGTAATCTCAGTTTGATTACTATCTCTCTCAGGTACATTAGCGCCGCCTACAAGTCTATATCCTCCAAGTTGCCTAAAACAGTCTCCCACTTTCTCCTCAGAGCTACCAGATTATTTGGGGTGTTATAAATAAGTGTTTTGTAGGTCTAGGATACCGCCTTTTCTGATATTTTTTCTTGCAAGAGTCTGCCCTCCAGCGGTGCAAATTCAGGGGTACCTGCAATTTTTTTAATTTTTTTTTATTTATACCTTCTGAGGTCCATGCGTGTTGTATTTGCATGTATTTATACCTTTGCCTATCACCCAATTGGAATTCTTGCCGTTAGGCCTCAAAGACAATCGGTGAGCCCTCTTTTATTAGATTCCCAACTGTCGAAATTCCTATCCTGTCCCAGTCTTTGAAACCTTCCAGTTTCCCGATTTCCGTGAGACCCGTGCCTTCCCATAGTGGGGTCTGCCTCGTTATCTTCTTTTCCCATCCCATTTACCTTTCTGCCGCCCTCCATGCCCTCTGAGATGCCAGCAACAGGTGTCTGACTACCCTCCCTCCATTTATATAATGAAGATGGGAGTGTGCCTCAAATTGTCCTTGCTCCAATGCGTACGCCGGATGTGTTCTCGGCAGGTGTCCCCACTCATTTATTACTATGATATGCGCAGCTCGATAACACGCTCTAATGTCTGGGATGGCTCTACCCCCATTATATTGATTTCGCGGCAGTGTGCGAAGTGCGATGCGTGGTTGCCCCCATCCCACAGAAGTGTGCGCACCCCATTATCTATTGCTCCAAATATGTCCTCCGGAATTATTTAGTGTGTGTTCTGTAGAATATATAAAAGCTTGGGGATCGTGATCATCTTGTACATTGCCACTCTGCCTAACAATGGGGGTCATTAGGATTGCGGTTTTTCCGCATCCTCGGGGCCGGCGGAAGCCACCGCCGGCCCCGAGGATGCGGAAAAACCGCAGCGGACTGACCAAGGACCCACCGCCACATTAGGATGGCTGGTGGGTCCTGGTTTCCGTCCGCAGCTTTTCCGCCGCGGCTGGCTTACAACCGCGGCGGAAAAGCTCTGATATGGTGACGGTGTCTCTCAGACACCGTCCGCCATATCAGGATGGGATTTTAAAAGTGCTTTTCCGCGGCGGGTTTTCCGCCGTGGAAAAGCATACGGATCTTCACCTAGGGGGCCCGTTGCGGGCCCCCTAGGTGAAGGGGGGGTGGGGGGTGCACATGGGGGGTACCTATGGTACCCCCCTGCATTTGCATGCAGAAAGCGGCAGGCACCGCGCCGTGCCTGCCTCTTTCTGCATGCAAATGCAATGCGTGCATTTTTAACATTGCCGCGGGTGCAGCTTGAAGCCGCACCCGCGGCAATGTTAAAAATAGAGGATGTGACCGCCAGGGTGGCGGTCACATCCTAATCGCACAGGAGGGGACTCCGCAGCCCATGCGGACGTCCCCTCCTCCTCAATGATCGCGGACAGACGCAAGTCCGTCTGCGATCATAATCGGCCCCAATGTTAGGGGTAGAGGTCTCCATCTTTCCACATCTGAATGAAAGTCTGCAACCACACTGCGGGTATTTTGCGCTAGGCATCGTGTGATGTCTGTGGATATATACATCCCTAAATACTTAAACCCTTCCATAGGTACTTGCAGTTCCCTGGGGCGGTCGTACAGCTCATGGGGCTCACCAACCTGATAGAGGACTGATTTGCTCCAATTAGTCTTATAGCCCGCATGCTTCTGTAGTTCTCTAGTACCTGGAAGAGGGTTGTAAACGTAGATGTGGGGTCAGTGACGTACAGAAGAGCATTGTCTGCATACACTGAGATGCGTTCTTCGATTCTGTGTGCTGTGAATCCCTTTACCTTTGGATGTGATCTTATTATGTATGCTAGTGGTTCCAAAGTCAACGCGAAGAGCAACGGGGATTGTGGGCACCCTTGACTCGTTTCCGTCTCTATTTCAAACTCCTCTGACATCGTCCCATTAACCCGCACCCTCGCCTTTGGTGCCCTATAGAGTAGGTCGACCCACAATATACATTTAAGACCAAACCCCAACCTCTTTAATGTCTGCCACATAAAAGGCCAGTGGACCGCATCAAATGCTTTTTCTGCATCCAACGACAACAGCAAGTGTGTCTCCGGCCTGTCTTGGACCATACTTATCCAATTTGCCAGTCGTCGTCGGATACATTTTGTCGCCCTTCCTGGCATGAATCCCAACTGATCTTCGTGTATAAGTGAAGTAACCACTGCAGTCAGCCTATTTGCCAGAATGGATGCCAACATCTTCACCTCCACATTAGGAGAGAGATTGGCCTGTATGCACCACAGTCCGTTGATGGTCTCCGCGGTTTATGGATTACTACTACCATCGCATTTCGCAAGTCGGGGGGGTAGGATACCTTCTTCCAGAACCGCCTGGAACATTTCAAGGCGGTAGTGTCCCAAAAGTGCAGAATTAGCCTTAAAGAATTCCGGGAGTAGACCATTGAGTCCTGGGTTTTTTCCTTACTTTTGTTTATTAATGGCCCCTTTTACCTCTTCTAGCGTAAGCTCTCTCCCTAATTCTTCCCATTGCTCAGGGGACATGACTGGTAGGAACACCCCGTCAAGATAGTCTTGGATCTGAGCATCTCCCACCTGTTTCTTGGCTTTGTAAAGGGTGGCCTAATATCCTTCGAAGGCATTGGCAATGTCCCTTGCTGAGGGGAGGTTCTATCCTTCCCACTGGATGCTGTGTATCCATCTGGCATCTGTCTCTTTCCTACTCAACCATGCTATTGTCTTGTGTTTTTATAGGCTACTTTATGTTTCTTATTCTGTGTTTCTTTTCTCTTTTCTAACCATCTATCTACATTTATGGCTCATCAGCAGAAACTAAATATTGTTTCTATTAATGTGAAAGGTCTCCGACATCCAGTCAAGAGGCGTAAGATAACAGAGTACTTAAAAACATGCAATGCTGATATATTAAAATTACAATTTTACATTCCATGTCCAAACAATAGATTCATGACATTGTCTCATCACTGGCTTTGGGATGCAAGAATAGAGTTGCCATTCTTTTTTCACACAAATCTTATGCGCTATTGTTGCAAGAGTTCCGGGAGTAGACCATTGAGTCCTGGGTTTTTTCCTGACTTTTGTTTATTAATGGCCCCTTTTACCTCTTCTAGCGTAAGCTCTCTCCCTAATTCTTCCCATTGCTCAGGGGACATGACTGGTAGGAACACCCCGTCAAGATAGTCTTGGATCTGAGCATCTCCCACCTGTTTCTTGGCTTTGTAAAGGGTGGCCTAATATCCTTCGAAGGCATTGGCAATGTCCCTTGCTGAGGGAAGGTTCTATCCTTCCCACTGGATGCTGTGTATCCATCTGGCATCTGTCTCTTTCCTACCCAACCATGCTATTGTCTTGTGTTTTTATAGGCTACTTTATGTTTCTTATTCTATGTTTCTTTTCTCTTTTCTAACCATCTATCTACATTTATGGCTCATCAGCAGAAACTAAATATTGTTTCTATTAATGTGAAAGGTCTCCGACATCCAGTCAAGAGGCGTAAGATAACAGAGTACTTAAAAAAATTCAATGCTGATATATTAAAAATTACAATTTTACATTCAATGTCCAAACAATAGATTCATGACATTGTCTCATCACTGGCTTTGGGATGCAAGAATAGAGTTGCCATTCTTTTTTCACACAAATCTTATGCGCTATTGTTGACTCACAGTAAGGACTCAGATGGTAGATTTGTTTAAGCCCAAATTAAAATTGATAAACATATTCTTATTCTAGTTAACATTCATTCTCCCACAGTACATGACACTTCCTTCAGGAAAAGTATCACTAAGTGTTGGACCTGGTACCATTGGCGTGGGTCTTCCTTCCATTTTTTGCTGTTGCCTCTTGTGTTTTTGCTGGTTATAGACCCTTTGGGCACTGTGCCACTGCTAATCAGTGCCACAGTGCAAGTGCTCCCTATGGTAAATTGATGTATTGATTAGTGACTTCATGATTGACTGGTTTGGTTTACTTGTCAGACCCTAGTACAGTGCACTGCGTGTGCCCAGGGCTTGTAAATCAAATGATGCTGGTGGGCTTGCTGCACTGGTTGTTCCACCCACAGAAGCAGCCTGTAAAGTGTGTCTCAGTTCTGCCATTGCAGAGCCTGTGTGCAGTCTGGTACTGCCATGTTGACTGTGCAAGTGCACCCACTTGCCAGTCCCTAAACCTTCCCTTTTCTGCATATTAGTCACCCCTATGGTAGGCCCAGAGGCAGGGTGCATTGTAGATAAAAGGTAGGACATGCCCTGATGTGTGTGGCATGTCCTAATAGTGAATTACAGCAATTTTCGTTTTTCACTATTGCAAGGCTACCTGTTCCCCATAGGCCAGAATGGGCAGTTTAAATATAACATCGTATAATCCTAACTGACTCAGGGAACTACGTAGAAACTCGAGTTTAGTATGCCTAAACACAGAATGATAAAATACATCTTTTAGTGAAGTTGGTTTTAACGTTCTGTGTTTGAAAATACCACTTTTAGAAAGTAGGTATTTTCTTGCCTAACTTTTCAAGCCTGCCTTTGCTAGGTTATGTATTCCTTGTCCGGAGTTTGAGTGACAGGGGCTGGGGGATTCCAGGAGACAGGATGAGTCAGCACAGGGCTGAATAGACCCATCTACATGTAGAGTGAGGGGATGGGAGCACCTGGGACCTGAATAGGGTTGTGCCTGCTGGAGAAGGTGGCACAACACAGTGGTGAGAAATTCTCCAGAACAATTTCTAAAAGTGTGTCCCAGTCAGAGAAAATGAAATGCCTAAAAGGGGCACTGTTGCTTTCTAAGCACTAGAAAGTGACTAATCTTTAAATAAAAATATTACCTAGTATTATAAATTGGTGTTGGATTTTTATTTTGTGTTGTGTCTTAATTATTTACTGAAATTGTGTTTTAAATGCTTTACATACCTGTCTTTGAAGTTAAGCCTGTCTGCTCGCAAGGGTTGAGCATAGGAATAATTTTTTAAGGCCTATGCTGAGTCATACCATGTGTCAGTGACCTTATTGCCAGTGGCAGACCTACATTTGCCCCTACCAATAACCCATTTTCCAACATTTGGTGGCAGCTGTGGGATGAGGACTTGCATTTAAAGCGTACACCTTTCAGTAGAGTGAATTAAGATTGTAAAAACCATCTAAATTGACTTAGAACAAAACTTTTGAGTTTGATTTTTGGAATTTGGATTAAACTGTTTTTAATCCACTGTTATGGTTTTTCCCAAATCTTCTAAGTCTGTTGTGCCTAGTTATTGTGACCCAAAACTAGGGAACTGTGGAGCTGGACCTGGCTAAACTGTCCCAGTTTGCAGTGGGTGATCTTAGGGTACAGTGTAGGCATAGGGGGCTGCCTGCTTCCAACAAGATTAAGAAGACAGCGTTGCTTAAGTCCCTAACGGCCTGGGCTGGGGTAGCTGAGGCGACTCAAGGGGGTGGTGGGTGAGTTCCCTAACCTCACCCCAGAGGGGGATGAGGATGATGCCTCTTCTATTTTTTCTAGTGTTAGCCATATGATTCCAGGTGGTGGGAGGGGGGAAGGGCCCCCTATGACAGAACTCCCACTGTCCCTTGCAGAGAGACAGCTTAAGGCTCAATTAGCTTTGATAGCTTGGAGCAGAGGAAACTGGAATTGGCTGAGAAGAGATGGGAGAGGGATGAGGCATTGGAAAATAATTGGTAGCAGTGAAAATGATGAAGATTTAAAAATGTCCAGGGGTGGTGGTCTTGATCACAAGCTTCCCAAGGCTATAGTACCCAAGTACACTGAGGGGGATAACATTGACAAGTGGCTAGCAGCTTTTGAAAGGGCCCTTAGAATTAGTAGGGTCCCCTCTAGGTATTGAGGTGCACTCCTGTGGGAGTTGATTCCAGTAGCTGGAGTGATAAGCTCTTGACCCTGAAGGGTGAGGATGCAGAATCATACCAGCAGATGAAGGCATGCTTAGTCAAGAGATTTGGTCTGACTCCAGAGCAGTACAGGGGGAGGTTTAGAGGCACCCAGAAATTGAGTTCAAAGTCTTGGGTAGACTTTGTGGACATTTCTGTGAAGGCACTGGAAGGTTGGATTGTTGGTAACACAGTTGACACATATGAGGGATTGTATAATTTTATTTTGAAAGAACATGTTTTGACTCATTGTGCAGAAGAGAAGTTTTGCCAGTATCTAGTTCACTCAAAGCTGACAGACCCCAGAGAGCTGGGGGAAGCAGCTGATGAGTGGGTGAGAACCCGGGTTTCCATTCAGCACCAAGGGGGTGACCGGAAGAAAGGAGGACAGGTCCCTCCATAGGCGAAAGCCCAGGGAAAGGAAGGTCAAAACCAGAATGAGTCCATAAAGACCCACAAAAACCTGCACAAGGAGGGGGGGCCATGAGCCAACCCAAATTCAAAGGGAGGTGGCATCAGGTATGTTCTTTGATCCCTCAAAAGTGGGTAAGTGCTTTGACTGTAACCAGCTAGGGCACAAACAGGGAGATGCTGTCTGCGCCAAGAAGCTCCCCCCTAAAGGGCCATCCCCAGGGATTGCTAGTGTAAGTGTAGGGTGGAGAGTGCTGTCTCAGAGAGGGGTAGTCAGGTGGCGGAAGCAACCTTAGTGTCCCTGGGTGGGGTGACTATTGCAACCCTTGCTGACTTACCTCCAAACATGGACAAGTACAGGCAGAGACCTAACGTGAATGGGCCTGAGGTTGAGGCAGTCAGAGACGCAGGGGCTAGTGTAACTATGGTCCTGGATGAGCTGGTGCCTCCAGGGAGGTTGCTACCTGGTAAGTTTCACCAGGTAACTTATGCAGACAGCACTACCAAACTCCATCCTATGGCTGTGGTGGATTTGGAATGGGGAGGTGTGACAGGCCCTATGAAGGCGGCTGTGTCAAAGGTGCTCCCAGTTCAGTGTTTACTGGTTAATGATCTTGAAGCCTCTGTGTGGTCAGAGGTGGAGAGAGGACTCCATATGAAAATATTGGAGCTCCCTGAGTGGATATGTGCTGTGACTAGGTCACAGACTAGCCATAAGGGAGGGGCTGGACACTTGGACCCTAGAACAAAGGGTCAATCTTAGAAGGACAAGTGCACAGGGCCTGGTGAGCCAGCCCAGGGAACTCCAGAGGTGCAAGAAGAATCTAACCCTGAGGGGGATGGTCTGGCCTCTGAGGGAGGGACTCCATCCCTGTCAGAGCGGTCAGATTTGGCAGAACTCACAGGAGCAGGTGGACCCTCCAGAGAGGAGTTCAGTAAGGGGAAGCGTGACTGTCCCACCCATGAGAGCTTGAGGCGGATTGCTTCTAAGCAAGAGGAGGGGGATGACAGTGGGTTTTACAAATTCTACTGGAAAGATGAACTGCTTTATACTGAGGCCGGACACCTCAAGTAGGGGGCCACCAGGAGGTTGGTGGTGCCCCAGAAGTACAGAGAGTTCATCCTGACTTTGGGTCATGATATCCCCTTGGCAGGACGTTTGGGACAGACAAAGACATGGAACCGAGTGGTGAACTATTTCTACTGGCCCCATATGTCTGAAAAGGTAAAAGCGTTTTGCAGCTCCTGTGTCACCTGTCAGGCCAGTCAAGTCAAAGGATCTTTATTCGGATATATAAAAACATCCATAAAAGTACAAAATCATCACAACAATCCTCATAATAAGCAGTTAAAACAGTAGAAAACAATTTAAAAATACACAATCAATCTGTGCGATGGTTGCCTAACAGTCTTTATTAGGTGGGAGCCATCTAATTATATCATTAAAAGTACATCACTTTATAATCTAGGCTGGCACTCAATAATTGTAAACATTGTATAAACTAATTGGCTGTGTGCCAAACATCAAAAAACGTTATGCAAAGTGTCATCAATGTACAGTGGGGACTGCTATAAAGTGCAAATGTGTAATAAATAAATATTCAAGCTCTTTTACAAAATCGCAATAATATGCAAGTGATTCAATTTATCAGGGCATATTCATAGTAGCTCAGGAACATATCGCTGATTGGAGGAAGCAGCTTACTCTGAAAATTGCTTCATCACAGCTCAACAGTAATAATTCCTTAAATGCTAGATTAAAATCCACCACGGCATTCTCTTTAAAGTAGGGAATTAAATAAAGTTTTGTGTATCTAGCATAAAAACACAGAAAAACAAAAAGTGTAACAAAGTTTGTTTACACCCTAGATTACAGGGACATTGCAAAGTCTCCAGATTTTTATTGAAGCCCAGTAGAAATGATAAGGAATATGTAATGCTTCCATCCCTGAGACGAAAGAGCAAACGTCTGTTCCACCTCCCCAAATTCTTACTAAGGTATCCCTGCGGCATGTTGTTAAGCCTGCCACCCTGTGCCAGGAGGGGGATATATCTTATGATGGCAGGTTTGTGTTGCTCAGATGTTTCTCTCTCTTTCTGATATAAATTATACAATGCCCCTCTTACTAGCTTATGTTGTATTTGTTCAGTGGCTCGGTGGGAGGAGAATAGGTGCACCATGCCCACACTTGCTAAGCTTCTTTTTAGTGCCCCCAACCAAGGTATGTAATTTGCCCTGTCACACTTTAGGCAATCCATAATTATTTCTTGGGTCAAAGAAGCAGCAGGGTTCCGCCATATTTTAACCAAAATAGTGCTGGTCTTGACCTGATGAAGTCCTCCACGTAGAAAAGATTCAGCTCCCTATGGCAAACATAGGTGGGTGCTGAGATTGACGCCCCCAGAACCTTTCTACAGAATCTGTTCTCTTCGATCTGTATACTGGCACTGTTAGAGTACCCCCACACCTCTGCACCATAGGTTGCCGTAGGTAGGCATTGGGTTCTGTAGATTTGTAATAACGGGATTACTACCTCAGCACCTTTGAGTTGTCGAAGGCTAATTATAGAATTTATTGCCTTACTCAGTTTGTTCCTCCCATGGGCCACATGGGGCTGCCAGGAACATGTGTAAGAGAACATCACAAAAGTGCTAGTGCTTTTTAGATCATCGCTCCCAGACATAATATGCTGGGTGCTATATTTATTGGGCCCACATGACATTATGTACGATTTATTAAAGTTAGTACATAGGCCAAGATCCGCCATGTAGGAGACGAAGCCCGTTATTAAAGTGCGCAGTGCTTTGGGAGTGCGGCCCATAAGGACCGCATCATCCGCGTATAAAAGACAGGGGAGTAAAGTGCCATTAATACTGGGGACATCACTTGTTTGTTTAGACAGTGAATTGCTTAATTCATTTATATACAAAATAAAAAGCAGGGGGGCCAAGACACAACCTTGTCTGACCCCCCTGCCTATTAAAATGTCCTCTGAAACCTCCCCTTCATTGTTTATTCTAACGCGAGCTTTCAAGACACTGTGCAGGTGGGCCAAAAAATATACAAGTGCTTTGTCCAACCCATAGTTTAAAAGAACCGCCCATAATTGAGAGCGGTTAACAAAATCAAAAGCCGAGCTTAAATCCATAAATCCTAAATACAAAGGGGCTTTTTTAGCTATGATGTATTTGCCCATTATTAGGTTTAAATTCAGACATTTCTCCACAGTCCCTCCGTTACTTCTAAAACCCAGCTGAGACAGGTGTAAAATCTTATTGCCCTCCCCCCAGGCCCTGATCTTGTTAAAAATGACTCTACCTAGAATCGTCAGGGTGTTATCAATTAAAGATATAGGGCGGTAACAACTAGGATTGAGTCTGTCACCCTTCTTAAAGATGGGGACGATAATACTGTTAGACCAGGTCTCCGGGGCAGGGGTATGGGACAAATTGTTAAAAACATTACACAATAGAGGTGACCAAAATTCAGGCACTGATTTAATTTGATCGATGGATAATCCATCAGGACCAGGTGCTTTGTTGCCTGCGCTTTGATTTATAGCATCTTCCACCTCCGTTATTGTGAAGTTAAGTGCCATGACTGGGTAGATGATGTCAACTGATGCGCACGGTTAATGATCCTTCTTGTTCTATCAGCACCAATCTTCTTCAGGATCTTGCAGCCCTTAATATCTCGTTACACAATTCTGGCCCCACCCATAAGGCTGGAAACCTTCTTGATCCTATCTTTTCAAATCTAGAAACCATTATATGCAGACCATCCTTACCCATTCTATGGTCAGACCATTATATTGTGCCTTTTTCTGTTACCACTGCATGTTTGTCCAACATCCCCTCTACCTCCACTGAATCCAGACCTACCAGGCCCCTTACCGAAGTCACCAACATTAAAGCGGAGACTGTTATTCATAGCTGGCTCATTCAAGCTGCTAGCCTATGTTTACCCCAGCAAAAGAAAAAGCACAATCTACACCATCCTCCTGCGCCTTGGTTTACTGACGCACTGAAAAAAGAAAAAACTATATGTAAAAACCTTGAGCGCAAATGGCGCTCACACTATGATCTAGGCTCCAAGCAAACTTATAAGACTGCCTTAACCAACTACCACTCACTCTGCAAATCTCCCAAAAGGGAATATGTCAATACAACCATACTCGAGGCACAAAATCGCCCCAAGGCACTCTTTAAGGTTGTTCAAGAACCTTCGGGTGCAGCTTGTCAGCCCAAAGCGCCTTGTTTAGATGTTTCACAGTGTAATTCCTTGGCTGAATTTTTTATTTCTAAAATCGACACCATCTAATCCGATTTTGACAAATCTAGTTCCCCTTCTCCCTCCCCTAAATTACCGGATATAGTCACTCCTTGTGATCCTGAGGCTTCTGTGGGCATGCACCCCACACCCTCACAACAGAATAGCCCCCCTAACAGATCTGATCCTGCGATCTTTCTTGAATCTGAAGCCTTAGAAGAAACCCCCCTTTCACCTGTTCAACATATCTGTAATTGGGATTTCTTGATAGCTCTATACTTCTCAATATTATTAGTAGCATTAAGTCTGGTTCTCCACTGGATCCATTTCCCCCTCAAATTCTAAAAATTCTGGACACCTCCTCCCTTAATCTTATTTTGGATTCACTCAATCCTTCTCTTAGAGAAGCCACGGTACCTTCCACATGGAAACATGCCATGATTGTTCCTTTATTAAAAAAGACTAATGCCGACCCTAATAATCCATCCAATTTTCGCCCCATCTCCCTCCTCCCTATTTTCTCAAAAATACTGGATAAAGATCAATATACAACTTACCCAGCATGTTGAATCCAATAATATTCTTCATCCATCTCAATCAGGTTTTAGATCCGGTTTCTCGACAGAATCCACTCTGTTGGGGGTCTCAGAAACTATTCGATGGCGAGTGGATGGGGGGGAAACCGTGGCACTCATTTTGCTTGATCTGAGTGCCGCATTTGACACGGTTTCCCGAGGTAGTCCAGGGTTTCCACTTCCCCCCATTTTATTGAGACGGAATCTTGTTATGTATGCTCTATGGAGGATTTTAAATTGAATTAACGTAATCTCAGTTTGATTACTATCTCTCTCGGGTACATTAGCGCCGCCTACAAGTCTATATCCTCCAAGTTGCCTAAAACAGTCTCCCACTTTCTCCTCAGAGCTACCAGATTATTTGGGGTGTTATAAATAAGTGTTTTGTAGGTCTAGGATACCGCCTTTTCTGATATTTTTTCTTGTAAGAGTCTGCCCTCCAGCGGTGCAAATTCAGGGGTACCTGCAATTTATTATTTTTTTTTTATTTATACCTTCTGAGGTCCATGCGTGTTGTATTTGCATGTATTTATACCAGAGGCAGGGTGCATTGTAGATAAAAGGTAGGACATGCCCTGATGTGTGTGGCATGTCCTGATAGTGAATTACAGCAATTTTCGTTTTTCACTATTGCAAGGCTACCTGTTCCCCATAGGCCAGAATGGGCAGTTTAAATATAACATCGTATAATCCTAACTGACTCAGGGAACTAGGTAGAAACTCGAGTTTAGTATGCCTAAACACAGAATGATAAAATACATCTTTTAGTGAAGTTGGTTTTAACGTTCTGTGTTTGAAAATACCACTTTTAGAAAGTAGGTATTTTCTTGCCTAACTTTTCAAGCCTGCCTTTGCTAGGTTATGTAATAATAATAATAATCTTTATTCGGTTTTTTAGCAGTGCAAAACCATAAAAGTTATCATAACACACAAAATACACGAAAGAATTTGTTGTTAAAAAATATACAGTTAAGAGGAAAAAACAGACGGACAGATACTGTGCAAATTAGTCGTCTATTTCACAAGTTATTTCTGTGCCTCATGATGCACTTTAAAAAATTCAGTACGTGATAACAAGTGCATTCGGAGTCCAAAGTCTGAAGTGCTAGCATGGCTGGACGACATTGTCTGTGGCCCCATCTTTTTAATAAAGGGATTAGCCAGATTTTTCGGTGGGTGTGAAAAAACTTGCAGAACAATCTTGTGTGCATGGTGGACTGTTGGGAAAGATCATCGCATGGGCACGGTTCCATGTGTGTGTTCCAGTTATTTTTTTCGGGAAATGTCACTAGTCTGTAGAAAAGATTAATTCTGAACCTTGTTAGAAGCATCTTGTCATATGCTGTGAGCTCCAAAGTCAAGTATAACTGGATTTTCGGGGACTGCTGTGTCATAATCGCATGAATAACAGATTTTTTTGATGTCAGCAAAGTCAGTCTCAGGGATTCCAAGTGGCTCAGTGCTATTTGTTTCAGTTCTTTTTTGGATATTTCTTTCAGTTTTTCAGGCGTGTGGTAATACTTTTGTAAACCTAGGTCGGAAAAAAAGTGTCTTACATAGGAAAGCCAGACTATTTTGTGTGCATGGTCCAAATCCATAGTGTCCCGTAAAATATTTTTAGTCAGGCTATTTTTTTCCGACAACCAAACACGCCTCCAAAGTAAAAGAGGTTGGATCTTTATTAAATCTTCGATGTATGGGATTCCCAGTTCCATGTGTGAGGCGTAGGTGGAGGTGCCTCTTGGAGTTGACAAAAGGAATCTCATGAAGATATTCTCCTCTTTTTGTAGAGAACCAATGGCTGTATGTCCCCAAATCCCTGCACCATATAGTGCTATGGCTTGGCATTTTGCGGCATAAATCTGTAGCAGTTCTACTGGTGGTCTTTTTCCAAGTTTATTGGAGAACTTCATCAGCGCCATAATGGCTCGTTTGAAGAGATGTCTCCTGGCCTCAACCGCCGGTTTCCAGTTTAGACTGTCATCGATCATAATGCCTAAATATGGGTATCGTGAGGTCTTTTCGATTTTTTGGTTTTTCAGAAAGATGGACTTAGTGGCTTTTCGTTGTCCACCAGCTACCATGACGAAAGTTTTTTTGACGTTGATGTGCAAGTCCAAGGCACCCATGAAGTCCGCATATTTAGATAGAGATTTCTGGAGTTCGATGGGGGTACGTGCTAAAATGACTGCGTCATCCGCGTAAAGCAGAGCGGGGATCGGGCGATGTTTCACTCTAGGCAGGTCCCTCCCCCCTCTCAGCATGGTCTCTTCTAGGCCGTTAGTGTACAGAGAGAAGAGGAAGGGGGCCAGGACACAGCCTTGCCTTACTCCCCGCTCTACCCTAAACGGTGCCGTCAGTTCTCCTTTTGTCCCATATCTCACTCTCGCCGTGGCTTCACCATATAGCTCCCTCAGAAAGTCCAGGAGGGGAGGGTCTACCCCTATTGAGCTCAGCAGTGACCAGAGCTTCGCGTGCGATACACAGTCAAACGCGGAGGACAAATCCACGTATACCATGTAGATGGACCCTGGTTTAGCATGGATGTATTTTGATGCTAGCAAACTTAGGTTTAGGGCCTGTTCAACTGTTCCATAGCCCTCCCTAAATCCGAACTGTAAATCCGAGAGAATATTTTTGTCTTCTGCCCATTGCTGTAATTTTTCAAGAAGAACTCTGCCGACTACTTTGCCCAGGGAGTCGAGCAGCGAGATTGGTCGATAGCACTTCGTGTCTTGTCGGTCCCCCTTCTTGAAGATTGGGACCATGATGGAGGATGACCATGACTCTAACAGGCCGAGTTTCGCTGTTGCCATGCATACTCTTGTGAGTATTGGTACCCAGAGATCAGGAAGGTGTTTAAATAGATCGACTGGGACCCCGTCGGGGCCGGGTGCTTTACCACTCTTGCTCAAAGATAACGCCATTTCAAGATCCTGCAGATCGAAGTCCATTGGTATTGGATATACTACTGGATAGAGGTTAGGGTGGTGTTCCTCTCTTGTTGGTGTTAGTTCAAAGATTTTTGAAAAGTGGTTCACCCAAGATTCCTCGTCAATGGCCACGTCTATCTTTGGGCTGTTGGAGTCCATTAACAAGGGCGACTTAACAATTTTCCAGAATGCCTGGCTATCTTTCAAAAGTGCGCTTTTGTGCAATGCATTCCACAAGGATTGTTTCAATTCCTTTTTCCTTGCTTTTCTGGCATTGTTGTACTCCCGACGAAGATCTTGGATGTTTGTTTTGTCTCTATTTGGATTTCCAAGTGCTTTTCTCAGGTTGGTCTGTGCCTTGGTACAGTTGCGGTTAAACCAACCTGTAGTACTTGGTTTGTTTTGGTTAGGTGTTTTGGTTAACAGTTTTTTGACTTGTTCTAATATCGTCATGAAATTTTCCAAGATTTGGTTTGGCTCTGCATGAGGATCAAGACAGATCAAAATGTTGCTATAGACGGATTTTACTAACCGATTTGTGAGATTGTTGGGATCCACTTTTTCCCATTTTATGGTATATCCGTTATTTTTGCCCAGTTCGAGCCTGTTTTGTGATAGGGTATTTGCTATCGTTGCCATCAGTGTTCTTGGTTGGTTTATTTGAAGGCTTAGGCTTAAAGCAGAATGATCACTGAGGGTATTTTCCAGGATTTTAAAGTTATTGATTTGTTCTTTAAGGGCTTCTGTGACTATTACGTAGTCAACAGTGGTCTCATGGCCCCTTCCTCTGTAGGTGGGTTCTAGTTTGTTATTTGGCTGTAGAATGGGGTTTATTATTTGCAGGTCCAGATCTGAAAGTATCTTATTCATGGCTAGCCCCACTCCTGAATGGGTAAAGTGGACGAGTGGGTTCTCGTGTTCGTCCACCAATCCACAGGTATCGTTGTTGGGGCAGGGATGTAGGTTGAAGTCTCCTTCCCAGATTATATGAGCGTTTTCCATTTTCTCGATGGGGTGCCAGTGTTCAGTTATTTTTTCTTGGATTAGGGAAAGGACGTCCAAGAAGTTATCATCATCTAGGTTGTTGTATAAATTAATTATTGTGATAATGATTTTTTTCCCAATTATGAGGGTGAGCATCTGGAAGTTTGATAATAGGTCTACCTTAGTAAGCTTCATATCAGAGATTGTATTTGCTAGGTAGGTTACCAGTCCCCCTTTAGGTCTACCTGAAATACTTGGAAGGGCGGGGGATGTATATGCCCTGTATCCCACAAGATGTAGGGGCGTTGTGGCCCAGGTTTCTTGTAGGCATATGATTTGAGCATCCTCCAGGAAACCGGCGGCCGAACCGTCCTCTATTTTATTTCGGAGACCCGCCACATTCCAAAAGATCACCGGAAGCTGTAGGGGTGATTTGATTTGATTTGATAAAAAGTTATATTGCGCAAAACAATAACCCGCAGGTATCAAGGCGCCTAACAATAAAATCAAAAGTCTGAACCATTCATCCTTACACATAGGCCTGTAAGAAGAGGCGAGTTTTTAGGGCACTGCGAAATGTCTGTAAGGAAGGCAGGGACCTAAGATCCAAAGGGAGATCATTCCACCATTTGGGAGCTAGGGTGGAAAAAGCCTTGCCACCCCATTTGGCTCTTCGTATACGGGGGACTGACAGAAGCAATTTCCCGGAGGAACGCAGATTCCTTCCGGGAATGTAGTGGGAGATGATGGAACCCACTCCAGAGTCACTGTTTTTTGCAATGGCTCTGTATGTCATGCACAGGACCTTGAACCGTACTCGGTATTCTACCGGAAGCCAGTGCAACGTTTTTCTGGCCAACGTTGCCGAGGAGCGTCTGGGAACATCCAGAACAAATCTGGCTGAGGCATTCTGGACTACCTGTAAGCGCTGCAGGAGGCTCTTGTTTAGCCCAGCATACAGCGCATTACAGTAGTCTAGACGTGAACCAATAAGTGCGACGGCTATTTGTTTTCTGGACTGCACAGAGAGATATTTCCTGATCCTTCGCAGAGTATGAATTAGGCCCCAACAGGTGGAGATGGTTCTACACACCTGTCTGCCCATATCCAGGGCAGGATCTATCATCACCCCAAGATTTTTTGCGGATGTTGTGGGGGAAGGGCACACTCCAAGTGAATCAGGCCACCAGCTAGATGACCAGATGTTTTCGTTCCCACCAAACACCATCACCTCAGTCTTCTCCCCATGCTTTTTCTAAGACTGACTTTTTCGTTTGTAATGGGACTGGATTGAGGTTGGATGTGGCCGGGGTTGTATGCAAAGGCTCCGGGGATTTGACTATTGGTCAATCGACCATTTCCAGGCCACTAAACCGATTCATAGTCGGTATGCCTGGCCAATTTTGCCCATACGTGGTGTCTCTGTAGGTGGGTCTATATGGTTGGTAGGG
Organism: Lissotriton vulgaris; assembly: GCF_964263255.1. NCBI lineage: Eukaryota > Metazoa > Chordata > Amphibia > Caudata > Salamandridae > Lissotriton > Lissotriton vulgaris. The sequence continues at coordinate 1,388,375,599 of NC_141694.1, read as the reverse complement.
CGGTCTCTCCCACCGTTCCCAGTTTCTAGGTCTATTTTGTGGACCCATAGTCTGCCACGGGGCTTCTTTTTGTTGGTAGTTCTGATTTACTGACCACCAAGAGTTATCAAGGTCACTGTGTCGCGGAAATATTTTTAGTCCGGCGACATCTAGCTCCCATGGCTGTGGAATTGGTTTTCGCCAGATGTTATCAGTCTCGTGTATATAGTTGTTGTTATATCTTTTTGGGTAGAAATATGACAAGGATCTTGTAGCAATCCCCCCGGCGGTGTTATTATATTCCCAGGAGCAGATATACTCGGCTATACTGGGGTCCTCAAAAGTGATCACTATACAGTCTCCCCGGATAGTTTTTTTCCTATGGCCCACCCACGAGGTCCTGCAGACTGATGTTATTCTGCTTTTCCAGGTTGGCGGAACGGGGCGGTTTGTGTTCAGCCAATACTGGACTTTGTTCTTCAATGAACAGTTGGGTTCCGTCCCCTCTCCTGTGAGTTCGGGGACCCCCGTCATGACTACCACATATGGGCATGCCTCAGGTGGCATGTTTAAGGGGGGGCCTTTGATCAGCAGTCCCTCTCGGGGCTCCTTTATTTTTTGATGGATTTGTGTTTTTTGTGGCAGGGGTTTTGGGGGCCGGCATGTTTGTAGTTGGCGTATTTACAACTGGTGCGTTAGGTAGGGAATTAGTTTGTGGGGGAATGGCCAGGGCCTTGGGGGTGGGTTTCTGTGAAGTGGAAGCCTTTGCTACTGTAGGGACTTTTACTGTGGGTTGTTGTTTGGGCTGCGGAGGAGGTAAGGTTACAGGTTTCTTAAGTATAGGAAGAGTGGTCGTGGAATTTGAGGCTAGTTTTGGGAGACCCTGTGAGGGTATTAGCTTAGGGGAGCCGGAAATTTTTGTTAATTGGGCCTCAATGTTGCTAAGTCTGGTCTCAAAAGGGCGGATGTAAGAATTTAGGAGGGAAGCTATCTCCTTAATTAATCTTGCTGATTCTCTTTCTTTGCCTATTTGTTGTGGGCTTGGGGAGTCTGAGATGGGGATATCTTGAAGATCCTGTGGTGGCTGATGTATAGTTATTACATTGTTACTTGGGGGGGCGGTATGATGGAGTGATGCTGCTGGATTTGTATCACCAATCAAATCTATGTGATCGGTCACTTTGGTATTTTCAGTGTGGTCTAGGTTTTTCCTATCCTTCCTTTTCTTTATGGCTCCCTCCCGCCTCCCTCTCGCTTGCCTTACTTCTTCGGGGGTAGGGTCAGGGAAAATTTCTGGAGTTTTTTCTAGGTCGCTTTCTGAAAAAGTTACAGAGAGTTGCGAAGCTGAAAGATCTACGTTGTTTGGGAGACTAAGTCTGTTTGCAGCCACCGTTGTTTGTGTTGGCGCTGACTGTGTGTCTGGGGTTCTTGCAGTTGCTAGTGGTCCCATTGAGGATCGGCGTGCAATTGCAAGTTCGGTTGAAACTCTCCCCTCAATCAGACTTATGCTTTGATCAATGAATGAGTTTGCTTTGGCAAGAAAATCGTCCATTGGACCTAGCAGTTTTTCTCCTATCCCGTTTTTTTTGGGTTTTCTTTGCTTACTTGATCTCGTGTTCATTTTCAGTTGCAAGTTTATTGGAAAAACTTTAGTTGGCAATTGTTGACTATAGGAGGGTTCTGAGAAGTGATAGATACCTGTATTTGAATGTCCAGGATATGGAGCTTAGGGGAGTGGGCCGGACCGGACTCTCACGTTCTCGAACGGCCTCAAACGGCCCGCTCTTTGCCCGGTCTTCGCCCCGGGCTGCGACCCGCGCGCGTCCCGCGTCGCGGTTGTAATGCTGTTGTTAATGTACTTGTCGGCGGTGGGCGTGTCTGTGGGCGTGGCCGCCGAGGGAAGAGGAACCAGCTGAGGAAGGTGGAGGATGCTGGTCCTCGCAGTCCCCCGGCTAGCTGCTGGTAGTTCGCCCAAGCCTCTACCCTCGGGTCTCAAGCCGGGAGCGCTAGGCTAGCTCTGCCGATTGCAGAGCTCGCTCCCACCAGCGAGTCCTCGGAAGAGGAGGCAGCAATCCGCGATGCAAGGGAGTTTGTCAAGCGGACCTTCAAAGCGTCCTGAGCACAGCAGGCAACAGCGTTCTGTTTGGCAAGTGAGTGGCACCCGCGAAGCGGGTGTCACGAAAGGTTGTGAGGGCGGTCGGCGGTGGGCGTGTCCGTGGGCGTGGCCGCCGGGGGAAGAGGAACCAGCTGAGGAAGGTGGAGGATGCTGGTCCTCGCAGTCCCCCGGCTAGCTGCTGGTAGTTCGCCCAAGCCTCTACCCTCGGGTCTCAAGCCGGGAGCGCTAGGCTAGCTCTGCCGATTGCAGAGCTCGCTCCCACCAGCGAGTCCTCGGCAGGGGAGGCAGCAATCCGCGATGCAAGGGAGTTTGTCAAGCGGACCTTCAAAGCGTCCTGAGCACAGCAGGCAACAGCGTTCTGTTTGGCAAGTGAGTGGCACCCGCGAAGCGGGTGTCACAAAAGGTTTTGAGGGCGGTCGGCGGTGGGCGTGTCCGTGGGCGTGGCCGCCGGGGGAAGAGGAACCAGCTGAGGAAGGTGGAGGATGCTGGTCCTCGCAGTTCCCTGGCTAGCTGCTGGTAGTTCGCCCAAGCCTCTACCCTCGGGTCTCAAGCCGGGAGCGCTAGGCTAGCTCTGCCGATTGCAGAGCTCGCTCCCACCAGCGAGTCCTCGGCAGGGGAGGCAGCAATCCGCGATGCAAGGGAGTTTGTCAAGCGGACCTTCAAAGCGTCCTGAGCACAGCAGGCAACAGCGTTCTGTTTGGCAAGTGAGTGGCACCCGCGAAGCGGGTGTCACGAAAGGTTTTGAGGGCGGTCGGCGGTGGGCGTGTCCGTGGGCGTGGCCGCTGGGGGAAGAGGAACCAGCTGAGGAAGGTGGAGGATGCTGGTCCTCGCAGTCCCCCGGCTAGCTGCTGGTAGTTCGCCCAAGCCTCTACCCTCGGGTCTCAAGCCGGGAGCGCTAGGCTAGCTCTGCCGATTGCAGAGCTCGCTCCCACCAGCGAGTCCTCGGCAGGGGAGGCAGCAATCCGCGATGCAAGGGAGTTTGTCAAGCGGACCTTCAAAGCGTCCTGAGCACAGCAGGCAACAGCGTTCTGTTTGGCATGTATTCCTTGTCCAGAGTTTGAGTGACAGGGGCTGGGGGATTCCCGGAGACAGGATGAGTCAGCACAGGGCTGAATAGACCCATCTACATGTAGAGTGAGGGGATGGGAGCACCTGGGACCTGAATAGGGTTGTGCCTGCTGGAGAAGGTGGCACAACACAGTGGTGAGAAATTCTCCAGAACAATTTCTAAAAGTGTGTCCCAGTCAGAGAAAACGAAATGACTAAAAAGGGCACTGTTGCTTTCTAATCACTAGAAAGTGACTAATCTTTAAATAAAAATATTTACCTAGTATTATAAATTGGTGTTGGATTTTTATTTTGTGTTGTGTCTTAATTATTTACTGAAATTGTGTTTTAAATGCTTTACATACCTGTCTTTGAAGTTAAGCCTGTCTGCTCGCAAGGGTTGAGCATAGGAATAATTTTTTAAGGCCTATGCTTAGTCATACCATGTGTCAGTGGCCTTATTGCCAGTGGCAGACCTACATTTGCCCCTACCAATAACCCATTTTCCAACATTTGGTGGCAGCTGTGGGATGAGGACTTGCATTTAAAGCGTACACCTTTCAGTAGAGTGAATTAAGATTGTAAAAACCATCTAAATTGACTTAGAACAAAACTTTTGAGTTTGATTTTTGGAATTTGGATTAAACTGTTTTTAATCCACTGTTATAGTTTTTCCCAAATCTTCTAAGTCTGTTGTGCCTAGTTATTGTGACCCAAAACTAGGGAACTGTGGAGCTGGACCTGGCTAAACTGTCCCAGTTTGCAGTGGGTGATTTTAGGGTACAGTGTAGGCATAGGGGGCTGCCTGCTTCCAACAAGATTAAGAAGACAGCGTTGCTTAAGTCCCTAACGGCCTGGGCTGGGGTAGCTGAGGCGACTCAAGGGGGTGGTGGGTGAGTTCCCTAACCTCACCCCAGAGGGGGATATGGATGATGCCTCTTCTATTTTTTCTAGTGTTAGCCATATGATTCTAGGTGGTGGGAGGGGGGAAGGGCCCCCTATGACAGAACTCCCACTGTCCCTTGCAGAGAGACAGCTTAAGGCTCAATTAGCTTTGATAGCTTGGAGCAGAGGAAACTGGAATTGGCTGAGAAGAGATGGGAGAGGGATGAGGCATTGGAAAATAATTGGTAGCAGTGAAAATGATGAAGATTTCAAAATGTCCAGGGGTGGTGGTCTTGATCACAAGCTTCCCAAGGCTATAGTACCCAAGTACACTGAGGGGGATAACATTGACAAGTGGCTAGCAGCTTTTGAAAGGGCCCTTAGGATTAGTAGGGTCCCCTCTAGGTATTGAGGTGCACTCCTGTGGGAGTTGATTCCAGTAGCTGGAGTGATAAGCTCTTGACCCTGAAGAGTGAGGATGCAGAATCATACCAGCAGATGAAGGCATGCTTAGTCAAGAGATTTGGTCTGACTCCAGAGCAGTACAGGGGGAGGTTTAGAGGCACCCAGAAATTGAGTTCAAAGTCTTGGGTAGACTTTGTGGACATTTCTGTGAAGGCACTGGAAGGTTGGATTGTTGGTAACACAGTTGACACATATGAGGGATTGTATAATTTTATTTTGAAAGAACATGTTTTGACTCATTGTGCAGAAGAGAAGTTTTGCCAGTATCTAGTTCACTCAAAGCTGACAGACCCCAGAGAGCTGGGGGAAGCAGCTGATGAGTGGGTGAGAACCCGGGTTTCCATTCAGCACCAAGGGGGTGACCGGAAGAAAGGAGGACAGGTCCCTCCATAGGCGAAAGGGAAAGGAAGGTCAAAACCAGAATGAGTCCATAAAGACCCACAAAAACCTGCACAAGGATGGGGGGCCATGAGCCAACCCAAATTCAAAGGGAGGTGGAATCAGGTATGTTCTTTGATCCCTCAAAAGTGGGTAAGTGCTTTGACTGTAACCAGCCAGGGCACAAACAGGGAGATGCTGTCTGCGCCAAGAAGCTCCCCCCTAAGGGGCCATCCCCAGGGATTGCTAGTGTAAGTGTAGGGTGGAGAGTGCCGTCTCAGAGAGGGGTAGTCAGGTGGTGGAATCAACCTTAGTGCCCCTGGGTGGGGTGACTATTGCAGCCCTTGCTGACTTACCTCCAAACATGGACAAGTACAGGCAGAGGCCTAACGTGAATGGGCCTGAGGTTGAGGCAGTCAGAGATGCAGGGGCTAGTGTAACTATGGTCCTGGATGAGCTGGTGCCTCCAGGGAGGTTGCTACCTGGTAAGTTTCACCAGGTAACTTATGCAGGCAGCACTACCAAACTCCATCCTATGGCTGTGGTGGATTTGGAATGGGGAGGTGTGACAGGCCCAATGAAGGCGGCTGTGTCAAAGGTGCTCCCAGTTCAGTGTTTACAGGTTAATGATCTTGAAGCCTCTGTGTGGTCAGAGGTGGAGAGAGGACTCCATATGAAAATATTGGAGCTCCCTGAGTGGATATGTGTTGTGACTAGGTCACAGACTAGCCAGAAGGGAGGGGCTGGACACTTGGACCCTAGAACAAAGGGTCAATCTTCCAAGGACAAGGGCACAGGGCCTGGTGAGCCAGCCCAGGGAACTCCAGAGGTGCAAGAAGAATCTAACCCTGAGGGGGATGGTCTGGCCTCTGAGGGAGGGACTCCATCCCTGTCAGAGCGGTCAGATTTGGCAGAACTCACAGGAGCAGGTGGACCCTCCAGAGAGGAGTTCAGTAAGGGGAAGCGTGACTGTCCCACCCATGAGAGCTTGAGGCGGATTGCTTCTAAGCAAGAGGAGGGGGATGACAGTGGGTTTTACAAATTCTACTGGGAAGATGGACTGCTTTATACTGAGGCCGGACACCTCAAGTAGGGGGCCACCAGGAGGTTGGTGGTGCCCCAGAAGAACAGAGAGTTCATCCTGACTTTGGGTCATGATATCCCCTTGGCAGGACATTTGGGACAGACAAAGACATGGAACCGAGTGGTGAACTATTTCTACTGGCCCCATATGTCTGAAAAGGTAAAAGCAATTTGCAGCTCCTGTGTCACCTGTCAGGCCAGTCAAGTCAATTCAAAGGATCTTTATTCGGATATATAAAAACATCCATAAAAGTACAAAATCATCACAACAATCCTCATAATAAGCAGTTAAAACAGTAGAAAACTATTTAAAAATACACAATCAATCTGTGCAATGGTTGCCTAACAGTCTTTATTAGGTGGGAGCCATCTAATTATATCATTAAAAGTACATCACTTTATAATCTAGGCTGGCACTCAATAATTGTAAACATTGTATAAACTAATTGGCTGTGTGCCAAACATCAAAAAACGTTATGCAAAGTGTCATCAATGTACAGTGGGGACTGCTATAAAGTGCAAATGTGTAATAAATAAATATTCAAGCTCTTTTACAAAACCGCAATAATATGCAAGTGATTCAATTTATCAGGGCATATTCATAGTAGCTCAGGAACATATCGCTGATTGGAGGAAGCAGCTTACTCTGAAAATTACTTCATCACAGCTCAACAGTAATAATTCCTTAAATGCTAGATTAAAATCCACCACGGCATTCTCTTTAAAGTAGGGAATTAAATAAAGTTTTGTGTATCTAGCATAAAAAACACAGAAAAACAAAAAGTGTAACAAAGTTTGTTTACACCCTAGATTACAGGGACATTGCAAAGTCTCCAGATTTTTATTGAAGCCCAGTAGAAATGATAAGGAATATTTAATGCTTCCATCCCTGAGACGAAAGAGCAAACGTCTGTTCCACCTCCCCAAATTCTTTCTAAGGTATCCCTGCGGCATGTTGTTAAGCCTGCCACCCTGTGCCAGGAGGGGGATATATCTTATGATGGCAGGTTTGTGTTGCTCAGATGTTTCTCTCTCTTTCTGATATAAATTATACAATGCCCCTCTTACTAGCTTATGTTGTATTTGTTCAGTGGCTCGGTGGGAGGAGAATAGGTGCACCATGCCCACACTTGCTAAGCTTCTTTTTAGTGCCCCCAACCAAGGTATGTAATTTGCCCTGTCACACTTTAGGCAATCCATAATTATTTCTTGGGTCAAAGAAGCAGCAGGGTTCCGCCATATTTTAACCAAAATAGTGCTGGTCTTGACCTGATGAAGTCCTCCACGTAGAAAAGATTCAGCTCCCTATGGCAAACATAGGTGGGTGCTGAGATAGACGCCCCCAGAACCTTTCTACAGAATCTGTTCTCTTCGATCTGTATACTGGCACTGTTAGAGTACCCTCACACCTCTGCACCATAGGTTGCCGTAGGTAGGCATTGGGTTCTGTAGATTTGTAATAACGGGATTACTACCTCAGCACGTTTGAGTTGTCGAAGGCTAATTATAGAATTTATTGCCTTACTCAGTTTGTTCCTCCCATGGGCCACATGGGGCTGCCAGGAACATGTGTAAGAGAACATCACAAAAGTGCTAGTGCTTTTTAGACCATCGCTCCCAGACATAATATGCTGGGTGCTATATTTTTGGGCCCACATGACATTATGTACGATTTATTAAAGTTAGTACATAGGCCAAGATCCGCCATGTAGGAGACGAAGCCCGTTATTAAAGTGCGCAGTGCTTTGGGAGTGCGGCCCATAAGGACCGCATCATCCGCGTATAAAAGACAAGGGAGTAAAGTGCCATTAATACTGGGGACATCACTTGTTTGTTTAGACAGTGAATTGCTTAATTCATTTATATACAAAATAAAAAGCAGGGGGGCCAAGACACAACCTTGTCTGACCCCCCTGCCTATTAAAATGTCCTCTGAAACCCCCCATTCATTGTTTATTCTAACGCGAGCTTTCAAGACACTGTGCAGGTGGGACAAAAAATATACAAGTGCTTTGTCCAACCCATAGTTTAAAAGAACCGCCCATAATTGAGAGCGGTTAACAAAATCAAAAGCTGAGCTTAAATCCATAAATCCTAAATACAAAGGGGCTTTTTTAGCTATGATGTATTTGCCCATTATTAGGTTTAAATTCAGACATTGCTCCACAGTCCCTCCGTTACTTCTAAAACCCAGCTGACACAGGTGTAAAATCTTATTGTCCTCCCCCCAGGCCCTGATCTTGTTAAAAATGACTCTACCTAGAATCTTCAGGGTGTTATCAATTAAAGATATAGGGCGGTAACAACTAGGATTGAGTCTGTCACCCTTCTTAAAGATGGGGACGATAATACTGTTAGACCAGGTCTCCGGGGCAGGGGTATGGGACAAATTGTTAAAAACATTACACAATAGAGGTGACCAAAATTCAGGCACTGATTTAATTTGATCGATGGATAATCCATCAGGACCAGGTGCTTTGTTGCCTGCGCTTTGATTTATAGCATCTTCCACCTCCGTTATTGTGAAGTTAAGTGCCACGACAGGGTAGATGATGTCAACTGATGCGCACGGTTAATGATCCTTCTTGTTCTATCAGCACCAATCTTCTTCAGGATCTTGCAGCCCTTAATATCTCGTTACACAATTCTGGCCCCACCCATAAGGCTGGAAACCTTCTTGATCCTATCTTTTCAAATCTAGAAACCATTATATGCAGACCATCCTTACCCATTCTATGGTCAGACCATTATATTGTGCCTTTTTCTGTTACCACTGCATGTTTGTCCAACATCCCCTCTACCTCCACTGAATCCAGACCTACCAGAAACTGGAAAAATGTGGACCCTATCAACCTTAACTCTTGTCTTGAGAATACCAGGCCCCTTACCGAAGTCACCAACATTAAAGCGGAGACTGTTATTCATAGCTGGCTCATTCAAGCTGCTAGCCTATGTTTACCCCAGCAAAAGAAAAAGCACAATCTACACCATCCTCCTGCGCCTTGGTTTACTGACGCACTGAAAAAAGAAAAAACTATATGTAAAAACCTTGAGCGCAAATGGTGCTCACACTATGATCTAGGCTCCAAGCAAACTTATAAGACTGCCTTAACCAACTACCACTCACTCTGCAAATCTGCCAAAAGGGAATATGTCAATACAACCATACTCGAGGCACAAAATCGCCCCCAAGGCACTCTTTAAGGTTGTTCAAGAACCTTCGGGTGCAGCTTGTCAGTCCAAAGCGCCTTGTTTAGATGTTTCACAGTGTAATTCCTTGGCTGAATTTTTTATTTCTAAAATCGACACCATCTAATCCGATTTCGACAAATCTAGTTCCCCTTCTCCCTCCCCTAAATTACCGGATATAGTCACTCCTTGTGATCCTGAGGCTTCTGTGGGCATGCACCCCACACCCTCACAACAGAATAGCCCCCCTAACAGATCTGATACTGCGATCTTTCTTGAATCTGAAGCCTTAGAAGAAACCCCCCTTTCACCTGTTCAACATATCTGTAATTGGGATCTTCTTGATAGCTCTATACTTCTCAATATTATTAGTAGCATTAAGTCTGGTTCTCCACTGGATCCATTTCCCCCTCAAATTCTAAAAATTCTGGACACCTCCTCCCTTAATCTTATTTTGGATTCACTCAATTCTTCTCTTAGAGAAGCCACGGTACCTTCCACATGGAAACATGCCATGATTGTTCCTTTATTAAAAAAGACTAATGCCGACCCTAATAATCCATCCAATTTTCGCCCCATCTCCCTCCTCCCTGTTTTCTCAAAAATACTGGAAAAACATCAATATACAACTTACCCAGCATGTTGAATCCAATAATATTCTTCATCCATCTCAATCAGGTTTTAGATCCGGTTTCTCGACAGAATCCACTCTGTTGGGGGTCTCAGAAACTATTCGATGCCGAGTGGATGGGGGGTAAACCGTGGCACTCATTTTGCTTGATCTGAGTGCCGCATTTGACACAGTTTCCCACCCCATCCTTATCAAAGCCCTTAAATCATCTGGCATTACCGGCCCAGCCCTCCAATAGTTCGTTAGTTTTCTTTCTGACCGTACCTTCCAAGTCTTCTCTTCTTCCTCTGTCTCTCAAACTTACAAATTGGCGTATGGTGTCCCCCAGGGCTCTATTTTGAGCCCTTTACTTTTCAATTTGTATGTCAGATCTTTGGCTACAATTGCGGAACTAGCTGGGTTAATCATCTACTCATACGCCGATGATACACAGATCATCTACTCTCTTTCAACTGGTTCTCACTCCACTCCCTCCTCCCTCAGTGTAGGGCTTAGTAACATCGCCACATGGATGCACGAAAACAAACTCAACTTGAACGGGGGGAAAACTGAGCTTCTTCTGTTTGGTAAGAACACTAATCTGTGGGGGCCCCAACATTGGCCCTCTCAGATGGGTACCCTCCCCGTTCCCTCAAAAACAGCACGCAATCTTGGCATCATTTTTGATGACCAACTGTCCATGAAGCATCACGTGGTCAAAACCTCTTCCACCTGTATTAACATCATTAAGTGGCTCCGCAAGATCATTTGGATGCTCCCTCAGGAGACACAGAAAACCCTAGTCCAGGCCTTAATCACCTCTAGACTGGACTACGGCAATATTCTTCTCCTGGGGGCGTGCAAAGAGGTGACCCGTAAACTACAGACAGTTCAAAACATGGCAGATTGGCTGCTCTGTAAACTTCCCAACTTCTCTTCTCTTTCTAATTCCCTTCGTAAATTACATTGGCTTCGCATTGAAAGCCGCGCGAAATTTAAGGCTCTTTGCTTCATGCACAGAATCAATGCAGGTTTGGCCCCTCCCTACCTCAGGACCTTGGTTCACCGGTATTGCCCTACTCGCACTCTCCGTTCATCTTATCAGTATAGGTTTCAAGTTCCCAGAGTTAGGAGAGCCAGAATGGGTGGTCGCTCTTTTTCCGTTCTGGCTCCCTTCCTCCTCCCCTGCGCACTGAATCTTGTTACCTCAAGTTCCGCAGAGAAGTCAAAACTTGGTTATTTAACCAATAATCTATCTCTTCTTCTTTCAGTTCGTTCTCCCCCTTAATTTGGTTCTAGCGCCGGGAAACCTCCGGGTAGCTGCGCGCTTTACAAGCTTAAATATAATAATAATAATAATAAGGTGCAGCATAAATATTTGTGAAATGATCTTCCCACATTTTACCTGATATATTGCAGTTAATAGGGGTAATGTTTGATCCTATAGACCTCAAAGATTTGACCTCGCCCCAAAACCTGGCAACATCTTTGAGAGCGGCTGTGCGGTCAAGGGATTCCCACTGGTCCTTTAATAGTTCTTCAGCCCGAGCTTTAGTGGCACGCTTATAGTGTGCCCTCAATAGTCTTACCAGGGGCTGGTCTCGCGGTTCTGCTAAAAGAGCCTCCCGTAGTTCCCGGTTTGCTTTGGAACAGGAGCTGTCAAACCACCTGGGATCTTTGTTCGGGCATGTGACTGCTTTGGAGATCTCCTTTTTAAAAGCCACACATAGCCGTGCGAAAGCCGCAATAATATCAGGGCCTTGGTATTCGATGAATAAGCAGATATCAATCAATTGGGGGTGCTTATTAATAATGTGCGCTAAAAGCCCCTTGTTGTCTATCCCCTTCCAGATTACTCTGAGTTTACCAGTTGATGCTGTCAGGTTAGTTGCCCCTATTTCCTGTCGCTTATCCAATCTTTCAATAGAATTAAAAACAGTCAGAATTGGATTGTGATCACTATATACGGTGCTAGGGACGTCAGCCTTTATTAAACAGTCCACAAGTAGAGAGGAAATAAATACGTAGTCAATTGTGGAAGAACAGCCGCACCCTATATATGTAGCCAGGGGGCCTTCGCCCGTGGTGCGACTGGCTATCTCCATGACATTGACTAGGTCACGGGTGGCTATGTGATTAAGTAGTTCCTCCCCTCTTTTACAAGGTAGAACCTGACTGAAAGGGGCAGCTGAATTGGTGTTACCCTTGTAAATGTGGGCATTGAAGTCACCTCCCAAGATGATCCCATCAAATTTACCGTAGGTATGTCCATCCACAATTTTGTCAATAAAATCAAATAGCCTTATAAAATTATTATTGGGTTGAGATGAAAAATCATTATTATAAAAATTAATTAAACACAGCTTTATCCTACTGGAATAGATTAAAGCCTGAAAATTCTCATCATTGGTCGCCAGAGTTTTGGTTTTTCCACCTGAGGTGATCTTTACCCATAATGATAAACCTCCACTGGGTCGTCCCACCGCCGGACATGGTACAATATGGTTATGACAACTATGGCCTTCAAGAACCGGACAACTAGTGCACCATGTTTCCTGGAACATTAGGATATCAAAATTATTGATCCATTCAATCCAGTCAATGGATTCCATTTTTGCTTTAAGACCAGCAATGTTCCAGCTTAGTATGGTTAACCTATCGGTAGCGGTAACGACTGGGGTAACAAGATCAGTTGTATTTAATTTCCCTGTTGATATAACCTCCGTGCAAGGCTTGGGAACAGAGATAATGGTACTTAGTTTGTTGTTATACTGGGAGGCATTATCGTTGGTCATGGGCCTTTCTGTGACATCTGGGGAGTCCGTTGGTAGTCAACCCTGGCTCTCTAGGTCAGATAGAGCACTAAATCTGTTAAATAATGGATAGATTGGTGTAGCTGGGTTGAATGGTCTCTGTGGAGGTCTATAAAAATATCCCAGAGATAGAGGGGTCACAGCGGTTGAAGGACAGAAGTGGGTGTTATTGCTGTTTAATAAGTATTTTACGGTTAAGGGATGCTTGAAATTCATGACAATACAATCTCCATTGATGTTCTTGGGCGAGGGACCAACCCAGTCTACCCGTCGTACTGTCAAGATTTCGCTAGAAATCTGCATCCCAACACCTTTGTACCTAGACAGCCAGTCAATAGACTTATTTTTTAACTGAACCCAAGACTCTCTTTGATCTTCTTTCAAGGGGAAACTCCTGCTAGAATTAAAACATATGGGCAGGCTTCAGGGGGCAAGTGGAGGACTGGCCCTGTTTGTTTTATGGGCCGTGTGACATTGGTTAACCCGTTGTCGGAAACAAAATTTTCTGTTTTCCCCGGTTTCCCAGAAGCAGACCCAGTTGGGGCTCCCACCACCCCACCAGTGGAACAGGGCTGCCTATCTGGTACACGCGACACGGTCTGAGGTGGTTTATCCGCAGTAGTACCCCGTGATGGCAGAAGCTGGTTTCTCCCTGTGTCACTGTCCCTGGTTACACTCTTAGTATCCAATGTACCACAGGTGGACCTTTCCCCCATAATGCCCCTATTGACAGTCTCCATATCTTTCAGGAATCGATCTCCCCTTAACTTGTCAATACTAATAGTACCTTTTCTTTTTACATCTTCATTTTTCACCAGGCTTTCTAGTCTATCCAGTCTTTTAAAAATCATATTAAACTTTTTATCCATTTGACTTTTCATTTGTTTAAAAATTGAATCTACTATGGTTTCAATAAAGTTCCCATTTAGTTTGTCCTGTGGAGCACTTCCCATAGCTGGCTCAGTCTGTGTGCAGGCAGAGTTTTGCTCCCAACTTGAAGAGGCAGTGACGATATTGGTGTCAACTAAGGGTACAATCTCTGTATCAAGACCCATAATGGATGTGGTTTTCCCAAGAAACCACATACTCTGTGGGGTAGGTTGCCCTTTGTTGCGTGGTGGTTGTTTCCTCTTGTTTGGTGTTGGTTTAGTGGGACCTCTCTTCCTTTTCTCTCCAAATGTCTTATCACTAGGAACCGAGGAGGGAATGACAGTGAGGTCCGTGGGATCTTGCTGTGAGTCAGTGATGGTAATAACGTTACTATCCGCTGATAAAGCAGGGGGTGAAATTGCCGGCAAGACAGTTCTGTTGATTGTGACCACTGGGGAGAGTGGCAAAATATTGGTCGTACAGACTGGCTGGGGTTCTGGGGGTTCTAAGTATGAACTTGACAGTCCCATAGACATTCTTCTTTCAGTATTAGCTATGTCAGGGGTGACTAGATTAAAGGCATTTTCCAGCATGCTTTGGGGGGTTGGTATCGTTTTTTTGTTTGTTTAAAACAGCAATTAACGTTCATTGATGTGACGGATTAGGAGAACTGCAGCTCATGGATTGTGCATTGTATTTTGCGAGCTGTGCTTTCAAATAGTCAAGATGACACATTTAATAGTTTTGTTAGATTGGCCCTTGAAATAACGCTCAGTTCACATCCTGCCTGTTTTGTTCACCATTACTACCTGATCATTTACGTGCATGGCTATTAATGCTTCCTCAGACACCAGGCGTCCAGAGTTCGGGAAATGAACAGGGATGCCAAGGAAATACCGGATAGCAGGATTAAGAAAAGACAACTCCATGACCTTTAATTCATCAGAGTGATCCGATGTTTCTGAGGAGAGGTGCTGGTTGATATTTTTAGAGCTTTTGTTCTGTTCTTTAAAAGTCCAGAGGCCTTGTTTGTTGGTATACTGGCTGTGCAATACACCTGTGAACCGACAAATTGTGTGGGATATCGTCTCTCTAAAAAGGGGCTTAAAAGCTCGAAATTACATCAGTAAATAGTAAGCAACATTGAACGCTGGTTGCCACCACCAGTACTTTTGTCTTTTTTAATGTCAGACAATTTGCCCACAGAAGAAAGGAATGCATGGACACCACCAGTCATAGGTGTTCGAAACTCAAAGGGTAGCCATAGCCAGATGGTTGCAGTGCAAGCTTCAGTAACACAGACAAAACAAATGCAGCAGCGCTTTTAAACTCAAACCCCCCAAAAATGTCCCTCTCATTTAATCACATGGCAAATTATATTCACTGTTTGAATCCATGTCTAAAGTGTTATATAAATGTATGAATAGTTGGATGGTCAGTCGATCCATGGTGAATACACAGTTGACAAACCTTCAGCTCTTGTGTCCGTGTTTTTTTGGGACTGAAATAAATGTGGAAAAATACTAGCTGTAGCGTCGGTCTTACTTGTGGCAAAAATAAATGTGGATAAATACAGAAAAAATGCCCAAAAAATAAATATGCATAAATACAGACGGAAATGGCCAAAAAATAAATACCATTAAACCGGGAGCCCTAATTATGTGCTAGGCCTGAGATCTAGAATGGCAGAGCACATGTACAAGGCAAACTGGAAACTGGAGGCCAGCCATGAGCTCATGAAGCACTGGTATGATCAAAAGGCTACTATGCCTGAGTATACTCCAGGACAATTGGTGTGAGTGTTGGAGCCTGTGGCTCCCAGGGCCCTCCATGACAAGTGGCTTGGTTCCTATCCACTCTTAACAAAGAAGGGTGAGGTTACCTATTTGGTTGACCTTGGCACCCCCAGGAACCCTCATAGGGTCATTCATGTGAATAGATTGAAACCCCACCATGACAGAGCAGACATGACCATGTTACTGGTCACTGATGAGGGTGTAGAGGCCTGTGCCCGAACTCCTCTCCACTAATGTGCAAGATGGGTCAGTGGAGGGAGTTGTGCTCTCTCCCAGGTTGACAGACCAGCAGCACAGAGACTGTAAACAAGTGTTGGAGCAGTTTGCTGGCCTGTTCTTTTTGACCCCAGGCATCACTGAGTGGTGTGTGCACCACATTGACACTGGTGACAGCCTACCTATCAAAAATAAACTGTACAGGTTGTCTGACTGTTGGACTTGGCCCTTTTTGTAGGGTCATCTCTAAACATTTTGCTGTTCTCCTAGTCTTTTTTCTGACATGGTGTCGGTGGTTTTAGGACTCTGGGCATTTTAGCACTGCTGTCCAGTGTAAAGTTAATGCGCTCTCTGTGTTAAATATGATAGGATTGGTCTACATCTGTTTTGCCCTATTTAATTTACCTGTCAGTCCCTTGTAAAGTGGTATCTCATCTACCCAGGGCTGGTAAATTAAATGCCATTTTTGGTTTCTCACTACTGTGGGGCTGCCCTCCCATAGGAATGCATTGGGGATTCCCTGATAAGTGTTTCAGTGGTAATCCCTGATATGAGAGGCGCAGCGTGGTCAAGTTTGGTATATTTGGAATAGTGATAATAAATGCTACGCAATGGTGTGCGCACATTTATTATAACTATTTTAGAAATGCCACTTTTAGAAGTTGGCATTTCTGTGTGCTATGTGTCTGCCTGATGTGAATTACATGTCTGGCTTCTGAGTGACGGGCTGGTGAGGTGTGTGTGGCTCCAGGAGGGGCAGGGTGAGTCAGCGCTAGGCTGAATGGGACATCTACATTTTGAGTAGTGGGAGGGGAAGTCCCTGAATAGGCCTGTGCCTGCCTATGTGAATGCTTGCTCCGCCCCCCTGTGGTGTGTCAGATGACAGAGCCCCATCTCTGAAAAAAGGGTGTGAGCACTGTAAACAGAGTGCTCCAGAACCAGTTCTAACTGGTTTCCCCAAGCCCTGTGCTTGCAGACAAAGGAGAGATGAAATATAAATATAGGGGCTGTGACCCCATGAAGGGGTGTTGTTCCCGTGCTTACTTGGGCTGGGGGGACACTCTGCCAGGAGGAACCACCGTGGGACCCAGCTGCCGCTTCTTGGGGGTCCCTGCGTGCTGGCCTGCCTGGCTGTGCCCTGCTGGGGTTTCCCCAGCCCCAAGGACTTTGTATGCCTGGCCCAGCCTTTGCCCTGTGTGACTTTAGGGGCTGAAGAAGAGGACTGCTCCTGTGTTCTGCACCCCTTCATGCTAGTGCTGCCCTGTACAGATTGCAAATTCAGGTGTGTGGTAAGCGTGGGGCTGGAGGCACCGACTGGAGTGTGAGGAGCGCCCTGCCACTGCTGTGCCCTGCAGCGTTGCTGACCTGGAACACTCTCTTTAGCTGGCGAATTACCGAGCCTGTGACGAAGGCTCGCAACAAGTGCTGCCGCAAAACCCGGAAGTCAGGCAGAAGACGCCTGACTGTAGGCAGGGCTCCCATGAGGAAGAGGAGAGCCACGCAAGCTTTACTTGCCCGGTAATCCCGGATGTCTGTGGGCAGGGCTCCCGTGAGCTTTGGAGAGCCCCGCATGCAGCCCAAAAGTGAGGCCAGAGTTTGAAGGCTTCCCCAGAGGACGCCGAGGTCTGCAGGACCTCAAGAGAGACCGCGCTGCACCAAAACAAATAAAGGCACTGCTGAGGCCAGTGCAGCCTGCCTGAGTCCGTGGTCCGCGAAGCTGCACAGGCACTGCTAGGCAACCAGCGCGGCTGCCAGGAATCTCTGATGTCACCGCCAGGAGGCCGGCGAGTCACGTATGGCATTCGGGACACCATCAACACAGAGGAAAGAGGACGGCAAGACCTTGCTCCGTGCCCCTTCGTGTGGGAGGACTCGGCAGCGCCCAAAGCCAGTGGTTGAGTGTCTGGGTGCTTTGGGAGCACGAGGTTATCCCTACATTTGTGTCCATAGATGCAGCTGCACCGCATGGTTGCAGGCAGCTGCACACTCTCCAACGTTGGGGGCAAATTTGTAAAGTGAGCCCAGAGCGGGGCTCCAGAGGGCCGCATTTTCTAGGTACAGCTGCACCGCCGAAGCGGGCCGCTGCAACGTGGCCAAATTGGTCTTCTGGGCCCCAGTGGAGGTCCAGGGGCTCAGCAGTGCCCATGTTTGGTGGCCTAATGGTTCCACTAGTCCCAGTGAGACAGAAGAGGAACCGTGGTGCCAGGCCTGATATGTGAACCTCAGTTGCACCGCCTTCGCGGGCAACTGCAACCTTTGGGGCATTTTTGGTGATAGAGTCCCAATCGGGGTCTCAGGGCACAGTGAGTGCCCATGCCCACCCTTGATTTCACAGCTGCCCAGCAAGTAGTAGGCAGCTGCCACGTTTAGGCCAGCATTCCTTTGGGGGCATTGTTGAAGGAGGTAGGAGTGAGAGACACTCCTCTGCCCCAGCGCAATTGCAAGCGTTTGGTTCCTACTGCATTGGCAGCCCTGTTATTCTAGACGTAGGGCATTTGAGCCCCATTGAGTAGGCCAGTTGGCCTGGGGTCATTTCAAGGTTTAGGCTCCTGAGGGTTAGGATGTGTTTATGCCTAATGCGATATTGTGTAATGTTTTATGCTAGTGAGGTCCTTTGCCCTATGCTGATAAGGTTTGGGCCTACTGTGGGTTTACGTCTAATGTGATATAATGCTTAGGTCATTGTTGTACCAATGATTACTGGTTGTGGTTTACATTTGCTAAGTTCACTTTGTGATGGTTCTGACAGTGGTCCCAGTGGCCCTGTCAGGAGTATATAATCCCCTGTGGATATTGCCCAGTGCCATTGGCACAGTGTAAATGGGTGATTACTATTCTATGTGCTTATGATAATACAAAGGCTATTTGTTATATAACCGTGTGTGGAGTTCCTTTTGTGGTGTGCCTAGTTTGTTGCTGCTGTGTGTGTTGCTCAAACGCTTTACACATTGCCTCTGAGATAAGCCTGACTGCTTGTGCCAAGCTACCATGGGGGTGATCAGGGGTTATCCTCAGTGTGTAACTCCCTTGCCCTGACTAGAGTGGTGGTCTCTGCCTGGCTTTGGCGCAAGCCTTAGTCAACCAGAGATCCCATTTCTAACACTGACCATGTCAGAGCCAGCATTAATGCTAAGGTTGCTAAGATGCTGGAACTGGGGGTAGGTAGTAGTAATAGTTCTTTATTTAGATATAAAAACATATCTTTAAAAGATTGCACAAATCACATTATGTCCAGTTTTATGAATAAAAAAATATAAAAGAGTAGAAAAATAAAGTTATGACCGTGGGCATGCTAGTTAAAATATTCAAATTTATAGATTAGCCCTCCCGGTCTTTGCAAGTTCTATTAAAATACATGTTCAATCTTGTCAATGAGCAGTATGGCCTCAGCAGTGTCCATTTTATCTAGGTTGCGATAAGCATGCTGAATAAATTTGGACAAATTTATGTTTAAGACAATATTATCTGGAGACAGAGCAGCGATAATGGCATGCCTACAGGTCCGAACTCCCAGTTTGTTCCATTCTGGCTTAAGCAGACATCTGCGTTGGGAATTAAATGAGGGACAGATGCAGAGCACATGCAGGATTGTTTCTGTTGCTAACCCGCATCCTCTGCATGTTGTGTCCTCCTTCTTGCGACGCCAGGTGGGTAGATTTTGGAGAAAGCGCCAGTCTCCCATTCTTAGGGCAATCAGGCAGCGCTTTAGATAAAGTGAAAATGTCGTGGAGAGGTAGGCAGCAGGGGTCAATCGTTTGTAGGAGTTGACTACTGCCCAGGAATGACTACGTTTTGTGACAAGAGCTTTGTTTGAAGCCAGTGATTTCAGTCTTACACATTTTTTGATTATATTTTTAAAAACAGTCTGACTGGGGTTGAGAGCCCAAAGGTCGGCAACTGACATTTGATGGATGTAATCATTCAGAAGGCGCCCGAATGTTCCCCCTGGGTTAGTCTCATTGATTTCTTTCCAGATTAGGGATTCTAGCGAACCTAATTCGGCCTGTCTTAATTTATGACAGAGCTTAAGTGCCAACATTAGAGGCGTCATAGTTGGTTAAACCCAGCTCTAATCTAATCTGGGCCGGTGAAGCAGTGCTCGGCAAATGAAGTACCTTTCTGTAGATTTTAGTTGTGTGTTTGTTTAGGGCAATATTCATTTTGCCTTTAAAAATCTCTATGCCATAAGAAAGTGTTGGCCCGATTTTTGCTCTGAGGACTTCTAAAGGTTGGACCTGAAAGTTTCTTTGATAGCTTGGCCAAGGATACCACTAGGGCCGTAGTTTTAGCTGCAATCACACTGCTTTGCTTTGAGAAGCTGCCCCTTGTGTCCAAGTGGAAGCCTAAATATTTGTATGATTGGCCAATCGAAAGATTTGTTTTGTTAATTGACCAACCACCGCCACTGTAGTGTTTCTTACCAAATGGGACTATCTGGGTTTTCTCCATGTTAATTTCTAGTTGATTGCCAATCGTATATTGCGATAGTGCAACAAGGAGCCTTTGTAACCCTATCTAGTGAGGCTAAACAGGACCAAGTCATCGGCATATAAAAGGTTACATAATGCCGCACCTCCTATTTTGGGTGGATGACTATTTACCTTGTCTAGAGTGCTTGACAGGTCAGCTATGAATAGGTTAAAGAGAAGAGGGGACAGCACGCATCCCTGTTTGACACCGCGTGAGGTCATGATTTTTTCGCGAGAGATGCGAGCCGGACCCTAACTTCACTCGCACCCATGTGTCAGAGTAGAGTTGAATAATTGGGTTCAGTATTTTGTTTGGAATACCCCACTGTGTCAGTTTTTTCCAGAGAGCCGCCCTAGGCACTCTATCAAACGCTGCTTTAAAATCGACTAAGCAGCAAAAGACCATCCTGCGTGTTGATAAAGCTTTGTCGATTATACTGGAAACTGCAAGTAAATTTGTCGTAGTTCCTGAATTGGCAGCAAACCCTGTTTGGTTCAGAGGAATCAGATCGTGGTCCTTTACCCATTGCCTTAGATCCTCCAGAATGAGTCCTGCAAAATGTTTTGCCTCTATGTCCAGTAGGGCGATTAATCTGTAATTGTTAGGCATAGCTCGTGATCCAGATTTGTGGATGGGATGAATTATTGCGCCCCGCCATGAGTCCGGGATTGTCAATGTTCTCAGGGTGTGGTTAAAGAGATTTAGTAACACCGTGGACCAAAAAGGGATGTCCGATTTGAATAACCTTTGTGGCAGGCCATTCGGGCCTGGTGCTCCATCTTGTCTCCCTTTTGTCACTGCTTTGGCAACTCGTTCCTCGGTTAGTGCATATGCAGGGGTAAGTCCCCGATTTATATCCAAGGAGGTATTCAGTGATACATCATCTGCAATCCCGCAAGCCCTAGGTGGTCTGATGTGGTCATGGTTGTCTTGTGCCTGAAAATGATCTGTTAAATATGTTACCCATTCAGCTTCCTGGATATTTGCAGAGCCAGAGTTTGTTAGGTTCAGGTTGGTGCGGTTGACAAGGGACCAAAATTTCCTTGAGTTTTTTTGCTTGCTTTCCCACACCAATTTTACCCAGTATTGGTTTTCCTGAGCCTGTTTCTCTTGGGAGACTGCCCTCCTGAGTGCTTTTTGGGCATGATGATATGTGGCAAGGAAGGCACTGTTCCCCGGGAATTTTGAAACCAGCCTCAATGCGGTGTTCCTTGCTCTCTTTAGTGGTTTTATGACGGCGGAGGTTGCGGCCCCTACTGGTGATGAGCGGTTTGATCTCTGCGCAGTCGCTGGATATGAGTTGATCAGGTGAAGGCATAGCTGCGACCATTTCCATATCGGGTTGGCATCTTTATCAAGACTGCCTATAGTGAAGTCCATGCTTGCTTTTAAAACACTCTGACTGTTGGATTCATTCCATTTGAGGCGCTTGAGGTTTTCGGTATGAATTCCCTTGTAGGTTATAGGAGCCGCTTTATGGAATTCCGGATTTGTAGTGAGGGTGATAACCTGGGGCCTATGGTCGCTTTCAGACCGTGGGTGGATGCAGAAACTGTTCAGCTTAAACAGTAGTTCTGAATTGCAGATAGTAAAGTCTAAGTAAGATTGTTTTCTTCCGTTCGACCAGGTCCAGTTTGGGGGTGAATCGCTTGTTGTCCTTCCATTCACTACCAGGTAGCCTGCATTATAGAATCTCATCACAGAGAGCTCACCTTGGGGCTTGCTTCGAAGGTTTGGATTGAGTCATAGCCTCAAAGATGTTAGTCAGGTCCGGCCCTTCCATGTCTGCTGCATTCCCCTGAAATAGATTTGTGTTGAAATCCCCCGTAATGATGCGGTCTGAGTTGGGATATTCAGTGGCGATGTCATTCATGATTTCGCACAATCGGACCAGATGGTCTTTTTTTGTACGGGTGCTGGGATTAATGTACACATTGATGAGGAGAATTGGATGCTGCATCCTCCAGGGGTTAATTTTGACCCCAAGTAACCAGTCTTCTTTGAGGTGAAATTGATTGAGAGCTCCTTTTAAGTTGTTTGAGATGTATATGGACAATCCGCCTTTGGGGTGTCCAAATCGGCTGTCCCTGAGTGCTGGTTTCCAAAACTCGATATATCCTTCTATGGGACTAACCTCTGTCACCCAGGTTTCCTGTAGGGCGATTGCTGCATGTTTGCACAAGAAAGCCATGGTGTCATCGTTTGAAGTTTTTTGATGAAGTCCGCTGATATTCCATGAACACAGTGAGAATGGAGGCCGTCCCTGCTTGTTGTCTTTTTTATGCTGTATGTCCGCCGCTGGGAGGGGTTTTCTAGAAGAATTGTGAGTTTCTACAAATGTTTCACCCGCTGGCGGTCAGTTTGAGTGTTTTGATGACAGGATTGCTGGCAGCCACCCCCAGTAGTAATTAGATTCTACTTTGTCCCCGGCTTTTTCGGGCCCTTTTGGTTGAACTGGGGGTAATTGAACCGTTTGAGAGTCCATTGGCCAGTCCAGTGGTGCTGGTACCTAAATCTAATCCTCAGGGGGGACCCAAGGAGTTAAGGTTCTGTGTGGATTACAGAGGATTGAATGCAGTCACAAAGACTGACGCACACCCTGTACCTAGAGCTGATGAGCTCATTGATAGGTTAGGGGCTGCTAAGTACCTGAGTACATTTGACTTGACTTCAGGTTACTGGCAGGTTGCCCTCACTGATGGAGAAAAGGAGAGGTCAGCATTCTCCACACCAGAGGGACATTATTAGTTCAAGGTAATGCCCTTTGGATTAAAGAATGCACCTGCCACCTTCCAAAGGTTGGTGAACAGGGTCTTGTCTGGGTTGGAACAGTTCAGTGCAGCTTACCTGGATGATATAGCTGTATATAGTTCTACCTGGGGGGCTCACTCAAACCACCTAAGGGAAGTGCTTCAGGCCATGCAGCAAGCAGGTCCGACTATTAATGCAAGCAAGTGTGAAATAGAGCAGAGTTCTGTGGTGTACCTGGGCCACCTGGTAGGTGGGGGCCATATACAGCCTCTCCAAGCTAAAATCCAAACTGTTTTGGATTGGACAGCTACTGTTACCCAGACTCAGGTCAGGGCATTCCTTGGACTGACAGGGTACTATAGAAGATTTGTTTAAAATTGTGGGGCCCCTAACGAAACTCACTTCTAAAAAGAGTCCCAAGAATGTCATTTGGACCCCAGAGTGTCAGAAGGCTTTTGACACTCTGAAAGCTGACAAGTGTTCAGCACCAGTACTACTAGCCCATGACTACACAAATGAATTTGTGGTTCAGACAGATGCTTCGGAGCAAGGGATTGGGCCAGTGTTGTCACAGCTAAACGAAGGGGGCCTTGATCAGCCAGTTTCCTTTATTAGCTGGAGACTTTTCCCCAGAGAGCAGAGGTGGAGTGCCATTGAGAGAGAGTCTTTTGTTGTGGTGTGGTCCCTGAAAAAGTTGAGACCATATTTGTTCGGGAATCACTTTCATGTTCAAACTGACCGCAGACCTCTCAGATGGCTCATGCAGATGAGAGGGGAGAATCCCAAGCTGTTAAGGTGGTCCATTTCCCTACAGGGAATGGACTTTACAGTGGAACACAGACCTGGGGTTGCCCATGCAAACACAGATGGACTTTCCAGGTTTTTCCACTTAGCTGATGAGGACTACCAGGGTGTAGGTTAGTAACCCAACACCGTTTGTTTGGGGGGGCTATGTTGCAAAGTCATCCTGTGCCCTGGGCACCCCCCAACATTTTGCTGATTGATACTGGTGGTAACTGATTTTGACTGTCCCTGGGCTCTGCCTAACCAGGTCCTGGGCCATTGCTATGTTGAAAGAGACAAATTAGAATACAGTTAAAACACCTACATTCACTAGGGTACATAATGGTATGGTGGGGTACCCTTGTGATTGGCATGACCTCCCCTATAGGACCCTGGTATAAAATGGGGCAGAGGGATCAAAACTACCTAGAAGACTCCAGTACCCTGGGACATGGCAGTTTAGAGGCCAGCAGCTTTTTCTGCACTTGCATGTGTGCACTGCTGAAGCCTGTGGTCAGTTTAAAAACAGCCTTGAATGCAAGGACTGATTTTAAAAAGTAAATTGTGCCCAAACTCTACTTTGGTGATTGGGGCACTTAAAATGGATAGCCTACCATGTTTTGGCATATTAGTTATTAGGGACCCCCGGGTCTCCCTAGGTATCCCAGGGGTGGGGGGCGGAGGGGGGTCAGGTATTTATAAGGTACACCCTTATAAAAGGAGTTTTTATATGCCTGGGTAAAGTGAAATTTCACATTTCACTCCCCACATTGTGGTAAAGTGCTGCTCAAATTCGACTTTGATGCTAGGAGCACTGTAGAGGGAGACTCTTCCATATTTCTACAGATTCAGAACCCCTAAAGTCTTCCCTAGTTGCACATGGGGTAGGGTTCCTGTAGATATAAGGCAAGTGCTTATAAAATTTGTTTCTGTAAGTCCTGGTGCGGAAAAAATGGCCCAAGTCATTTTTCTCATTGCAAATCCCCTGCTACGTAGGTTAACATGGTAGAAAGTTATTGATTAATAACTATTGATAGGAGAGGGATAGAAATACCATTCAAAGACTTCCCAGAATGGTATTAATAAATCCAACAAAATCATTTTGTTGAATTTCTCCTAAAGTATACATACAAGAAGTTATAAGACTTTCTTGTTCGTAAGTCCAAATTCAGCCTTCCAGTGGTCTGCCCTTATTGGTCAGAGTTAAGTGGATTAGCCAGGCTGCCTGGAAGAGGTGTTGCCCTGCTCTTGAGGGCTCACCCTCAATGTTGGGAAACTCCTGCTCCCTTGAACAGTTCTCAGCAATAGACAGTCAGACTTTTTTGGACCCTCCTGTCTAAAGTAAAGTCAGGATCACCTACGGACAGTTGCCCGCCTCACATCTTAAGAGAAGTTTTCACCATTTTACCCGGACCAGCTTTGGCACTCCTTAATTACTCTCTAACACAGGGCTGTGTTCCGAGAGCTTTTAATGAAGCAATAGTTGTCCCCCTGTTAAAAAAATCAGGTGTGGTTCCTGGGACTTTGACCAACTATCGGCCTATCTCCCTGCTTCCTTATTTGGCCAAAATATTGGAATATCACGCGGCCAAATGTCTTTGTACTTTTATTGAGCAACCAGAGTACCCTGATCCTAACCAAGCAGGGTTCCGCCCAGCCCACTGTACCGAGGCAGTAATACTCACTGTACTGGATACGCTTCGAAAGGAAGCCAATAAGGGCTCCCCCAGGCCTTGGAGCTGCTGGATCTGTCAGCAGCATTTGACACGGTCGATCATGCTATCCTGATCGACCGTGTCAGGAAGGCCGGTATTAAGGGGATGGCGTCCAGCTGGATTGAGTCATTTCTTGAGGAACGTACTCAGTCAGTGCATCTCTCACAATTCTCTTCACCTAAAATTGCAACAACATGTGGAGTGTTGCAGGGATTCTGCTCAGACACAGAACTATGCACAGAGATTCAGGACCTCAGTGTATTAGGGTGTGCCAACAACTCACCTTAGTACCCAAAATCCCATACCAGACTAGCATCAGTGTCTCATTAGCTCTAGGTCCTATAGCAAAGAAACCAATGATTAGACAACCCAGAACATGCGACTCAGGTTACCTCAGGTAAGGTGGGAAACAAGAACACTCTTTCGTTACACTCTCATACCAGTCCAAAACATGGAGTAGAGGGAGACACAAGCAAGTTTAAAATATTTATTTTAAGGCCGTGATCTCAGGTGCAGCAGCTTAGCTAATACAAGCAGACATATGATTAGAAATAAGATTGTCAGCATTGTTACTATTCCATAAAATACAAAGGGAGAAAGCATGTTATAATGCTAAATGGAAACAGGCTTTAAATATACCTATATTTCACCCTCCCTTGCAAGTAGGTTATTTTATAACTATAGAAGGTCTGTAGGCTTGCATAGGCGACCCCATACCTCAAAGATTAGCAGGAGTGA
This sequence comes from Lissotriton vulgaris, assembly GCF_964263255.1. Classification (NCBI taxonomy): domain Eukaryota; kingdom Metazoa; phylum Chordata; class Amphibia; order Caudata; family Salamandridae; genus Lissotriton; species Lissotriton vulgaris. Next base: position 1,388,349,695 of record NC_141694.1, on the reverse strand, counting down.
ATCACATCAAGTTCTGCCCAAGCTCTCAGCATACGAAAATTCTCCAAGTGTGTGCAATCATGCTTACACAGTGCATTATCAACGGCGCAAAAATCTGAGGTGGCCACAGCTGCATATATGTTATGTCTAGAACGTGCGCTGATCAGTTCGAACAACAGCTACAGTGTTGAGATAACCTTGACAGCCTCGGCCCTCACTGTACAGACTAAGCTGACAAAGCAAGTCTAGCAATGCAGAAAAACAAGTTATTCTCATGTGAAGCAAAACTCTCAGCCTAACTCTAAACACTAGTTAAAGTGTGTGCCATGTGCAAAGGACAGCAGAAAGGTAAAATGGCGTTTAAACTTCTAATAAGCTCATGCTAACTTAACACTGTGTGAATGTAAGGCTCATACCCACTACACCCTCCCTTGATCGGAGCACGTACAAGAAGGGGGCTAATTTGGAACGCAGAGTTCAAGTTCAAGAGTCAGAATTAAGTTCAAATTTGCCACTATGGGAAAAATGGGAGCAAACTCCGAAATCAGTAATCACACACAAATTTAATATATACATATATTAGGCTTTTGGGTTGAGTCATCTACAAAATCATGCAAAAGAGAGAAAACGAGAGAGAGAAAGAAAAAAAATCTCACTCCAACAATGTATATGCACCCTTGCAAGTAGGTTATTTTATAACTATAGAAGGTCTGTAGGCTTGCATAGGCGACCCCATACCTCAAAGATTAGCAGGAGTGAATCACATCAAGTTCTGCACAAGCTCTCAGCATACGAAAATTCTCCAAGTGTGTTCAATCATGCTTACACAGTGCATTATCAACGGCGCAAAAATCTGAGGTGGCCACAGCTGCATATATGTTATGTCTAGAACGTGCGCTGATCAGTTCGAACAGCAGCTACAGTGTTGAGATAACCTTGACAGCCTCGGCCCTCACTGTACAGACTAAGCTGACGAAGCAAGTCTAGCAATGCAGAAAAACAAGTTATTCTCATGTGAAGCAAAACACTCAGCCTAACTCTAAACACTAGTTAAAGTGTGTGCCATGTGCAAAGGACAGCAGAAAGGTAAAATGGCGTTTAAACTTCTAATAAGCTCATGCTAACTTAACACTGTGTGAATGTAAGGCTCATCCCCACTACACCCTCCCTTGATCGGAGCACGTACAAGAAGGGGGCTAATTTGGAACGCAGAGTTCAAGTTCAAGAGTCAGAATTAAGTTCAAATTTGCCACAATGGGAAAAATGGGAGCAAACTCCGAAATCAGTAATCACACACACATTTAATATATACCTATATTAGGCTTTTGGGTTGAGTCATCTACAAAATCATGCAAAAGAGAGAAAACGAGAGAGAGAAAGAAAAAAATATCTCACTCCAACAATATGTATGCACCGTACTTTGCAACAGCCTCCAACAGGAAGTCATTATTATCATCCGAAAACATTTCAGCCATCCAATTCAGCAATGGGAATGAACATACATGTTTTTCAATAACCGGAGTCTCTAGTACCATCAGAGGACAACTCAGGTTTTCTTCAATGTAACTGAGTGCCAAGAAGTCATGGGCCGCTGCAAAAACCTTCCAACGTCCCAGGACTCCATGCATCCCTGCAAAGGCCATAATCCCGCCGCCAGAACAAAGCAATTCATGAGCAAATAAGGGGCTCATCAGTTGATCATAAACCGCGTTAGGAGACACCGTACTGCAGAGACACAAATGCAGGGCCCAGTTGAAATCGCAGCTCAGGCAATGAAAGACAGGCTGGACACATGTGAAATAGGAAAATCGAAACAATAATCCATAAACTGCACTCAAGGTAGCCAGAGGCAGCGCTCCATAGTAATCAAGCATTCGGTTGCAGAGCAGCAACAGGGGTAGATTGTTGTGTAACACAGGTTGCACATCCATTTTTAAATAAACAAATCAATAGAAGCACACCAGCAACCAGAGCGAGCATCAAGGGAAATCCACCAAAGATTTAATTTAAAAAAAGTGTGCTAAACCTGTGGTCGAGGAGGCATTAAAGATAGTGTGAATTAACTCCCCCAAATGCAGGGGCAGATCTGTATTCATTAATGCATGCACCTCAGTGCGGGTGTTTGCCACGTGAAGGAAAAATGTTTAGTGAGCAGATGTAAGGACTACTTCTCCCTGGGACAAAAGAGCTCTTATTCGACTCATCTTGTTGAACTCTGCTTTCAAGGTCGGAATCGACGGCCAGATGGAAACATCGAGCTTCCCATGTGGAGGAGGAAACAGGAAATTTTTAAAAACAAACTACACGTTGGGAGACCGTAACCATGTAAGGAATTCCAGTCAGCATCCCACAACAATCTTCATTATTTAAAAGTAAATAACTACCGTTTGCTAGTAATGTGAATGTCGGTGTGATAGCCGGTGTAGGAGTACCTTTTAAAACACATGCTAAATTAGGTGCATTTTGATCACACGAGCCATGCAATTGTATATTCCTACAAACTAAAGATTGATCAGGCGTTGTTGTGCAATCTTCACCGTTCAAATACACCTCTTTACCTTCCCTCAGGCATCTATATGTAAATGGTAGCGACCAAGCTTCATGGAGATAAGCGCTGCCTAAAGGTTCATACCTGCCTATAGCATAATACTTCACGCAAGCCTCGAATTTAAACAAAGGAAAAGGCATTGTTATTAACCCATGGACGAGCCACAAAGCAGAATTCATTTCGGCCACAGAAAATGGTAACGGTTCTAATTTTTCAATGTGTAACATAGAAAAGGTGGCATCCTTCATTCACATAAATTGTTCCTTTTCAGTCAAATTAAATGGTGCAAATAACAAGGACGTGTTAATGTAGTTCCAAGGTACCTTGCCTGCCTTTAACGTTTGTAAAGTCTACGCAAACTGCATAATGGAACGCAATTGATTTTGACAATGGAACAAAACAGAGACATCTTCTTGCACAATATCAACAACAGAAGAAACAATGTTATCTAATGTGTAAATGCGGGAAGAAAGAGTGTTATTGCTATTGTCTACAACTGCAAGCACTTTTTCTAAATTAGCTTGATCAATAGCTCTTAACCGGGAAGCAGACTCAATCTGAGATAGTTTCCAAACTTCATTATAAACAGCATATATCCACCTTTTGGATCTGCCGGAAGCAGACCCCTTGACAAAGTCATTTAGATCAACATCGTCAGTCAGTTTAGACAAATGAAGCTTAACTGACGCTAAAGTGGAGTGTTTGAGCCAATTCTGACACAGCTTGCCTACGGAATAGGTAGTGACAGAATGGTCACTCTCGAAACGGGGATCCACCCTAACCTGTGTGTACCCAGAAGACAAACCCAGAAAACAATGTTGGCAGGAATCTTCACTTTTGTGCCACAACAACCAACCCTCAGGATCCAAACTGAAAATGTTAAAAGAAGAACTCAGCAACAATGTCTGTAATTCTCGAATGGATATACTGGTTTTATTATCCCAACCCGGGTACTCTACCAATTCTAGAAAAGAAGGAGCATTTAATTTTTTAGTAGTAGCCAATCCAAAGCAGGTGGTTTGTGAAATAGTCGAATTCAAAAACAACATATGGTTCGGAATAAGACATGCACGATGCAAAGCCTCAGTGCCTTGCATTTGCCAACTTTTAGAACCCCAACAGATTTAAGATCAATAGTTTCTTTCCATAGTTCATAGCTCCCAATAGCCAATCGGTCAAGAAAGGTCTTGGAATATAACAATTTAGTGTGGGTAAGCCTAACTTTGGAAGAGGACTTTTCGGTCATCTTAAAATAAAATGCATTAGGAGCTGATTGATTAAAATCAGTAAAGTAAGTGAATCTCTTTAGAAGAGAACTCGAGCTGCCTTCAATAGGAGCGGGGCAATGTTTCCATTGGGTATATTTAACCATCAACCTCCTTGTATTTGCCTTATGCAGGTAGTGATTGCCATAGTGTTGATATCAGAATAACTCACCATAATTAGATGAATCTAAATATAAATACTCAGCATCAAAAGCAGCATAATATTTCAAATCAGAAAACAAAGCCTCTACAGCCTGACCCCCAATGAACTCATGGCATCCTTGTATGCCTTAGAGGCGAACGCTGTACCCTGGTCTGAATGGAAGGTGCCACACGCAAAAATTCCCACAAAGACAGGCAAATCCCTTATGACAGTTTGTGAATCAGCACTTCGGTGGGGCCACACCCAAACAAAGCGCGTGCAAGAATCAACTGCAACTAAGATATACTTTTACGCAGTATCAGAGGAAAAAGGACCACAGTGATCTAAATAGACACAACCAAGTGGTTTATTAGCGATGTACAACTGCGTCTGGGGCAGACGCGCAGCAGTCGAAGGCTTTATCTGCTGACAAATGTCACATTGAAGGACATAATCACGCGTCTGTTTGTACAGTCCCCGCCACCAGAAACGTTGTTGTAGCTGAGATACAGTAGCCGAAACGCCTGCATGCGCGGACGCAACACCCTCGTGGGCAGCTGTAATCAGTGTGGACCTGCGTTCCGCGTTGGGAATCAATCTGTCACCTACGTCTGTTATTTTCACATAAGGAACTTTATCAGGACTTAAGTGATAAGAGTACTTTAAAGGAAATCCAGCAGGATATTTACTTCCCTTCTCAGTAGCGGCAATTGCTGCCAAGATGTCATCATCAATCTTACTTTTGGAATGTGTAACTGCTGCAAATAAATATTTCACTACTGCTGTCTTCGCGGCCTCATCGGCCAGACTATTGCCAACAGCGCGAACTCCCACACGCTGGTGACCAAGAGTATGAATTACAAATACGAGAGGCAGTCGTTCTTTAAGTTCAGCCACTTGAACCCAGATCATCTTATGTTTTATTGTGCTACCTTTGGAGTCCCGATAATCATTTTGAGTCCAAAAGAACAGATTGTCATTGTAAGACTGTACACAGTAGTAAGAGTCACTCACAATAAGTGTAGTCACACCAGGATCTGCGTACTCCAATGCAAGCAGTAGAGCACGGATCTCTGCCAACTGGGCGGTACAATCCCCTAATGTCTATGTATGCACGACATCGGACTTGAACTCGCCATTCACCATAGTACTGACCACAATTGCGCAGGCTGAGACATATGCGTGCATAGACCCATGCGGTACTTGCGCAGAACCGTCAGTGTAAATGATACAATGGAAATCCTCCAAAGGACGCATAGTCAATGGAGCAGGATGAACAAATTCATACTGCAGAAACTCCTGCGACTGTAAGGAGGCGTCAAAAATGGACGTGACATCTGGAGACATCAATGATGTGGACCATTGTATCCACCGTGGGTATAAAGCTTTAGAATTAGGTACACATTATTTCGTCACTGCCTCTTGGGCAGGATACCGGGTAAAAACCAACATGCGTTTTCCCTGCAACAGTCCGCGTTCCTTCAGAATCGCCATTTGCACTGCTGTCAAAACTTTTTTCCACAGTGGAAAACCGCATTTCAGCTGAAGTGTACTAGTGTGACTTGTAAGCGATAGGTACGGTGTCACCTTCGTTAAAAGTAAGGTATGTGAAACCCACCGCCCAGGGACGATTCTTATCACCAGGTTGGTGCGGTTATCATGAGTAGCAAGAATTTAGATTCCAGAAGATCAGCCTGCAAAGCATACAGTGGCTTGATACGCTGGGCATATTCGGGAATGTAAGTACGACTGAAATTAAAAAAAACAGAAGACATTGCAATTTTTCAGAGTTGTCGGAGCGCGCAGTTGTGCGCATTTCTCCAAGAAGTGAAGAGCTAAACCACTACCTTCATTGTTGAGCTCATAGCCCAGGAACAACACTGTATACTCTGCAATGTGAGACTTTGCAAAGTTGAATTTGTAACCGAAGTCTGCAAAACTACAAATTATGCGGTCAACGCGGCACAGATGCGCCCATATTTTGTCATCTGTGAGATAAATGTCATCCACATACGAACACGCATCTGGGTCAACTCTCTCTAAAAGAAAGACATTACGGGCAGCAAACACACCTGGACTATTCTTATAGCCCATAGCCAAGCGTTTAAATTGTCTTTGTTTGCCACCGCTGGTAAAACTGGTCCATTGACCACTTAAACCAGACAGGTTGTGGGCAAAAAAAACATTGGATATGTCAAGTGTGGTTTTAAACCTTTTGTGCACAAGACCATCCACCAGGGAAGAGCCGTGAGTATTCTGTACTGCACAAGTACGGCAATGCGAGTTTAAATGCCGGTAATCCAATACCAAACGGTAAGAACCATCGGACTTGATCACCGTAAAAAGAGGGTTATTAATTGGAAACACACAAGTTTCGATCACTCCTTGATATTCCAATTGTTCAAGGATCTCTGCTATGGAAGCCTTGGCTTCACGCCGCATGGGATATTGAGGTTGAGGCTGCGGCATAGACCGTAAGGAAATCTCATGTTGGGGGGAGAATTTATCCCAACCACAGTGAGTACGGTACAAAGCCGGCGCAAGCACCTTAGCCCACTCTTCTGCAAAATTCAGCGCATGCTCTTTCGACACTGTGTGCGCAAAACTAGGGAGAATTACCTCCTCCCCTCTCGGAGCTGCAAGAACAAAAGGCGGGGGCCAGTCAGCCTCTGCTAACAAAATGTCATACATGGTAGTTAGATTTTCCCAAAATACCCCTTTTATAGTAGGTTGTATGTCACCCTCAATAAAAAGTCAATCTCAAAAAGTCTTTCAGTGGGAGCTACTCTAGTGTCAGCTGTCTCAACAATAACAAATTTGTCAGTCGCTGTCACCTTCAGTAGTGGACGAAGGGCCTCTCGCACTATGGTAATCTCCGCCGCGCTATCCAACAGCGTCAGAGCCCACATCAGATTCCGAAGCTGCGTTCTCACTATCTGTGGCATATCTCGCTGTTAAAGCGGCAACTTTCTTTTTCTGAAACTGGGGTGTTTTCGGGCGGGGCTGGTCACGACTCTGCTGGCCACCCCTTCCTTTGCTGCTTCCATAGGACAATGAGGCAGATGTGTCCTGTAAAGAATGAGGAGAACGTTGATCAGGAACCTGAAAACGATCAGGCGATTTAATCGTCGCGCTGTCTTGCAAGTCATAAGTGCGTTGGTAGACTCCTGTTTCTTTTGCTGTTTACCCTGTTTTTTATTCTTATTCCAATTCTGCTTTTGAGAATTGGGTTGATCGTCTTTATCAGACTTCGCACCCTGAGCCTGTTTTTTTCTCTTTTGTAGAAAAAGGCTTGACACCTAAACTATTACGGCCTATGGTCTTATAAGCCGCCGTGATAATTCTCGGTAACTGACGGGGTTTATCGGCATCGGGGACATTGCGCAAGGCATTAGACACCTGGAAGTTTACCGCATCTCCCTTTATATTAGAAAGGACGAGATCGGAAACTACGTCAAATGTGCCGACGAGTCTCATTCCCAATTGAACTGCTGCCTCAGGTCCGTGCTCATCCTGAACACGCTTAATGACCGAGGGAAAGACAGCCCTTGATGGAGTGCCGAAGCACCTCGTGCACACTGCCGCAAATATCCTACCCCATGATTCACAGTCACTGGCTTCAGGTACTAAATCTTTGGGCAAACTAATTGTAAGAATCCTGTGTTTTTCTACAGGACTCGAATTAGGAAAGACAGCTTCAAGCTGGTCAAATTTCTCGGCAAGCCAGAAAGGCATATCATCCTTATCTTGGGGACTCTTGCCCATAACCGCATTAACCATAACAGGACTAAGCTTCATCCCGCTCGGTCCAGCCGGAAGCGCCGCAACACCAGGGACCCCCCCCTGGAAGTTGCGGGTAATATATTGAACCAGGGCCCTAATAACCCCAATTGCGAAGGTATATAGGGGCCTCAATTCAGCAACGGGGACTGCCCCCGCACGAGGATGCAGGGTAAATCCAGCCAACACAGGCCAAGAAGCTCCTGGAATGGACAAATGAACTAATATAATCGCAGTTAAACTGTGGGGAAGGGCGCCATTAAACCAAACACGGTGCTGCCATGCAGAAATCGGAACTTCCTGTGTCCTATAAGGAACATATTCCACGGGCACGGCTGTGAGTATAAGTGTGAAACACCTGAGTATCCGCATTTACAGCAGGAAATGTCTCCCATGAGTAAAAAATCTCAAACGGGTATGCTATCTCAGCACTCACCACTAAAATAACCGCCATGCCCTCCAAGGAGATGTTATTAGTCTGCAAATGATTGCGGACCGCAATGCGACTATGCTGCGGTATGTCAACACCACCCATACTGACACAGAAAGGAAGAGGTACAATGCAAAAAAATGTAGCACAACTGGGTAGTAATTTAAAGGGAAACCGTTTTTAAAGAATCAAACTTGAAAAGACCTTTGTAAATATAGGTAGGCTTATCTGTCACCACTGTTATCCGGAAACAATAGCGAGGGGGTCATGGACTGATATAAGCACTACTCAAGCGTCTTGAAATAAGACCACCACTGTTAGGGCGCCATGTTGCAGAACTGTGCACAGAGACTCAGGACCTCAGTGTATTAGGGTGTGCCAAAAACTCACCTTAGTACCCAAAATCCCCTACCAGACTAGCATCAGTGTCTCATTAGCTCTTAGTCCTATAGCAAAGAACCCAATGATTACACAACCCAGAACATGCAACTCAGGTTACCTCAGGTAAGGTGGGTAACAAGAACACTCTTTCATTACACTCTCATACCAGTCCAAAACATGGAGTAAAGGGAGACACAAGCAAGTTTAAAATATTTTTTTTAACGCCGTGATCTCAGGTGCAGCAGCTTAGCTAATACAAGCAGACATATGATTAGAAATAAGATTGTCAGCATTGTTACTATTGCATAAAATACAAAGGGAGAAAACATGTTATAATTCTAAATGGGAGCAGGCTTAAAATATACCTATATTTCACCCTCCCTTGCTAGTAGGTTATTTTATAACTATAGCAGGTCTCTTAGGCTTGCATAGGCGAACCCATACCTCAAAGATTAGTAGGAGTGAATCACATCAAGTTCTGCACAAGCTCTCAGCATACGAAAATTCTCCAAGTGTGTTCAATGATGCTTACACAGTGCTTTATTAACGGCGCCAAAATCTGAGGTGGCCGCAGCTGCATATATGTTATGTCTAGAACGTACGCTGATCAGTTCGAACAACAGCTGCAGTGTTGAGATAACCTTGACAGCCTCGGCACTCACTGCACAGACTAAGCTGACAAAGAAAGTCTAGCAATGCAGAAAACCAAGTTATTCTTATGTGAAGCAAAACACTCAGCCTAACTCTAAACACTAGTGTGTGCCGTGTGAAAAGGACAGCAAAAAGGTAAAATGGCGTTTAAACTTCTAATAAGCTCATGCTAGCTTTACCCTGTGTGAATGTAAGGCTCATCCCCACTACAGGAGTACCACAGGGTTCCTCATTGTCCCCTCACCTATTCAATATTTACCTTCTTCCCTTACTTCACCCCTTGAAAAATAGGAAGGTATGCACGTATAATTATGCAGATGATCTGCAACTGGTGTTTTCAATCGATAATTAATCTGACTTGATATCTGAATTTCAGGCAACGATGTTATACAAACGTGACTGGATGAACAACAACCAGTTAAAACTGAACCCAGTTAAAACAAAAGTGATTCTGATAGGTGGTCCCCTGAACCCTCTGGAACACACAATTCTGGCCAAGTGAACAAGGCTCCCCACCTAACCCTTCTTCCTCAGCTAAAAGTCTGGGAGTGATCTTCAGTAGCGATCCCACTATGAAATCTCAGATAGGAGCAGTGACCCTCACCTGTTTCTTCCAGCTGAGGAAGATAAGGAAAATTAGGAGATTACTTACTCGGGAAGCAATAATCCAGGTGGTCCTAGCCATGGTGTAAACTCACCTGGATTATGCCAGTTCTTTTTACTTTGGCATTCCGCTTTATCTCACTAAAAAGCTGCAGATGGTTCAGAACCAGGCAGCAAGGTTGATATCCCAACAACCTAGATGGGAACACATCTCTCCCACTATGAAAGAGCTACACTGGCTCCCCATCCCACAAAGATGTGCGTTTAAAGTTGGTTGCCTCATATTTAAAGCCTTGCATGGTGCAGGCTTTAAATATATCCAGACTTGTCCAGAAATACCTACCTGCACGGAGCTTATGCTCTGCCCACAAGAAACTCCTAACCATTCTTTCCTATTATCGGAAACGAATAGGTGGCTGCAGGTTTGCAGTATTGGCCCCCAGCTTCTCGAATACTCTCCCATTAGACATTAGAACCTGCACTGAATCTGTTAGATTCCGTAGACTTCTTAAGACCTGGCCCTTTATCCAAGCGTATAACTAGACTTGTTGACAACAAACCACACGAGGTCCCAGCAAGATTCTTACGCTCAGCGCCAAGAAACTAATCGGTGTACGAGCGTTTTATAAGAAATTTTTAACATAACATAACAAAGAGCCCCTGGGGTTAACCAGCTCTGCTGGCAGGGCAGTGTGCTGTTCCATAGGAATGCAAGGCCAGGGGGAGTGGTCTGAAACTAAGCTCTTCAAAGGGAAGAGCAGAGACCATTGTCATTTACAGCTCTGTACTTCCCACCTTAGGCAGATGGTAGGGTTAAGGAAGGAATGAGCAGATGTAGGGGGTAGAGTCTAAGTAAATTAGCCATCCTAGGGGTGTGTTTAGCTAGCTCTTACCTCCTTGATGGAAAATCAGCCATTATGGATTTGGAAGATTTGCTGCACTCTGGGACAAAATAATGCCACACTCTACAGGATGTGGTCATAACTTTGAGGAGTTACCCTGCTCCCAATGGTCAGAAGTGACCTCCTGAATGACCCAGAGAACTTGGAATAAGTATCTGAGAGGGGCAGAGCCCTCCAGATCTGCTGCTTGAAACTGAAGAGAATCAGAAGGGACTGTCTGTGCTAAAGATTTTGAAGGGCATTTCCAAAGGCCAGGACTCTGAGTTTTCTCCTTTTTGCACAATTGGAAACTATAGCCCTGTGGATCAAACCTGCTTCAAAAGCAATAAAGAGTGGGCTCCCTGCAAGCTACAGGTTAACAGAGCTCACCTGGACATCCACACAAAGAATTCCCAGCCTGGAGTACCAGTGGATTTGTAAGGGTTTTGTTCAAGTGGGTTGGGGAATTGAAGTTTCATACTTTCAAGGACCCTCTTGAAGATTCCAGAACCTTGGATTGTGTGTTGTATACTTTGGGACCCGCAAGCAGAACTTCAGGAAGGAGTTCTAACTGGACCCCGCCTGCTGGAGAAGGCGGCACAACACAGTGGTGAGAAATTCTCCAGAACAATTTCTAAAGGTGTGTCCCTGCCAGAGAAAACGAAATGACTAAAAGGGGCACTGTTAGTTTCTAAGCACTAGAGAGTGACTAATAGAAAGAGACTAATTAAAAAAAATTAATATCTCTGGTTCTATACAATGGATTCTTTTCGTTTTGGCGTCATTTAAAAGATAACAATATTACCTATCTTTATAAATTGGTGTTCTATTTTTATTCTGTGTTGTGTCCTAATTATTTACTGAAATTGTGTTTTTAAATGCTTTACATACCTGTCTTTGAAGTTAAGCCGGTCTGTTCGCAGCCAAGCTACCAAGGGTTGGCATAGGAATAATTTTCTAAGACCTATGCTGAGTCCTACTATTTGTTAGTGGCCTTATTGCCAGTGGCAGACCTACATTTGCCCCTATCAATAACCCACTTTCCAACAATCTGGAATAATAAACCTGCATGTATTGGCCTTAAATTCTTACCAATGTCCAAGAAGGAAGATTGTGAATAAGTTCATTTATTTGATTCAATTAATTAATATTGTTTTAAAAGAAAACGGCGCATAGCATGATTCTTTTCGTTTTGGCGTCATTTAAAAGATAACAATATTACCTATCTTTATAAATTGGTGTTGTATTTTTATTCTGTGTTGTGTCCTAATTATTTACTGAAATTGTGTTTTTAAATGCTTTACATACCTGTCTTTGAAGTTAAGCCGGTCTGTTCGCAGCCAAGCTACCAAGGGTTGGCATAGGAATAATTTTCTAAGACCTATGCTGAGTCCTACTATTTGTTAGTGGCCTTATTGCCAGTGGCAGACCTACATTTGCCCCTATCAATAACCCACTTTCCAACAATCTGGAATAATAAACCTGCATGTATTGGCCTTAAATTCTTACCAATTTCCAAGAAGGAAGATTGTGAATACGTTCATTTATTTGATTCAATTAATTAAAATTGTTTTAAAAGAAAACGGCACATAGCATGAAACATTCCATTCCTCTCAGTAATTTTATAAAAGGTTCAGGCGTTATGATCTAAATAACTGTAAAATGTGACGTTGAGTGAGATTCAATTAAAATTCTTTACATGTAAGCATTGTTCTTGTTGATTCTATCAGCCATAGTTCGTAGTGCACAATGTCCTTTTGCTGTCATCCTGAGACTTGTTTGTGCTCAATAGTGGAGCCACATTTGAGAAAGGGCAATGTGCTTTTAGGGAGCCACCCATTATAAATGTGAAGGAAAAGTTGTGATTTTAAAATTAAAATTGTTCCTGTCAAATGTTTTTATTAGGTCTTTGTGCAATCCAGTGTGTTGCACGGAGGCTTCTGAAAGGCACCCCCTGTGTTGCCTGAGGTCACAATTGCAGGTACATCTGAGAGTGCAAAGTGCTGATTGTAGGGGCAACGTTGTTTGGTGCAAGAGTCAAGTTTATGTGCAGTTATGTTTGTAGCCACAGCTGTAAATCCCAAGTGCTGATTGGAAAAGGGAAAAGTCTTCACCCTTGTTCTTGTGAGAGGTTGGCCATTTAGCAGACTTCGGATTAAGGCAATGAATTTACAAAATTTAGCCTACTCTGCCGGAGTTTCCAAGCAATAAAGTAATTCTTTTGTTTCTCTTCAGGTACAAACCCCATATGCTAAAAAAAGTGATTTTTAGGAAAGTGTGTTGTGTGTTTAAAAGTTGTGGCTCATGCAAATTAGGTGCTCAAATGTTTCCTCGCTTTTATGGGATAATCTACACAGGCCAGTAGTGGCGAGTGACTTTCAGCTTCCATTTGTATCTTTAATTGGGAGAGCCATGAGTCTTGCATAGAGAATGTGCTTTAGCTTTGTCTTCCTTTGAGCACTATTCAAGAATGGATGGAAGGGCTTTTCCCCTATACGAGTTTATAATAACCTTGATGTTGCATTTGGACTCTTCTATGGTTTTAATACCTTTCTGTCTGGAAAGAAACCTAACTTGTTTTTTTCAGTTACGTTGGGGGCATTGGGATATTTTCCCAGTTTTCCCAGGCCATGTTTCTTTTTGTACATGCCTCAATCAAAGTCAAAATTTTGCTCTATTCGGTTAAAAAAATGTAAAACCATCAAAGCACAGAACAGTATTTCATTCAGCAATTATTCATAATTACATAATTATATACAAACAACTAGCACCACTAAATACGTTACAAAGTAACAATACTATACAGTTGGCTACACAATAAATAAATAGAGTAAAAACAGTTTGTCACCCACAGAGTATTCCAAAATCCATCTAAATACTCATTTCAATATCAATTTTTATGCTAAAAGATGTCCATGCAAGAAGGGCCTGGCATGGGCGAATTAAGATAGCAGTAACTTGTTTCGACATCTGATAGCCCCTGTAATGTAACTCGCCACCCCAAAACAGACCACCGCGGACCCAAGCATTTGTAAATAGGTCAGGGCCGGTCTGACTTGCTCGAAATTACAGCCCCTTAATAATGGGACAATAAATTTCTTACGATGGAATACATAAAACTTACTAAAAAAGATCATGTGAAGCATATTTTGCTCAGAACAGATATCACATGGGCAAGGCCCCAAAGTCCCACTTTCAGCAAAGCTTTTTGGAAAAGATAACAACCATGGAAGCATATTGTGCTTAAACCTTAATAGCGCAAAAAGATGAAACGGCTTATTTATGTAAGTTAAGTACGGCTGGATGTCTTTCCCCATACTTAGCATTACAAAACTTCTCACTGATGGTTTTACCAATTCCTCTCCTTTCCTCTGTAGCTTTAACCTGTTCAGGAACTGGGACTTTACGGCCTTTATGGCCGTTTTGTTTAAGGCCCTAACATTCGTAAACAGCTCAGGGCTACCCATTGAATCCATATGGGTTTTAATATAACGTATCCAGGGAATAGCAAAGGCCTTGTCTAAGGACAGACAATCTTGAATAATTAGTTGATTTAAATTCGGAGCTTGCTGCTCCCATATTCTCAGCCACCCCAGCAACGGGGCCACGGCGATCTGATCTGAGATATAGCCAACACCTAAGTCTTTATGTACGTTAAAAGTAGCTACAGTTTGTGGGAGCGACAAAATTTTTCTTAAAAATACGTTTTCTGTGGTTTGGATCTCACTCACATCAGTATAACCCCACACCTCACTCCCGTATAACACCATGGGTACACACTTAGCATGGTAGATTTTCAAAAGAGCTGGTAGGGGCTTACCACCCCAACCGTTTAGCAAAACCTAGTAGGGCACCTGAGGCCCTCGCTAATGTGTTCTTTTTCAAAGCGCGTTGCGCGACCCATGACCTTCTGTCATCAAAGACGATCCCCAAATACAGGAATGTAGGTACTTTAGAGGGTGCCTGCCCTTTACAGAAAAAGATGCCTTCTTCGCCCGCCCTCCACCTACTGGCATAGCATGTGATTTTTTAAAATTTGTTGTTAAATCTAAAGAGTCCATAAAATTTATAAAACAATCTAAAAGGGATTGTAAACCTCTTGCCATTCTTGCCAGTAAAACAGCGTCATCCGCATATAATAAAGCCGGAATCTTTTTTTGACCGACTCTCGGGATGTCTTTACTTGCTAAAATTAATGCGTCCCCCAGATTATTTATGTAGAGTGTGAACAACAAGGGCGCCAAAATGCACCCTTGCCTTACCCCTCGCTTTACAGACCATGCATCAGTCAGACTCCCATTCTCGTCGTAACGGACTGCTGCACTGGTGTTCTCATGAATTTCTGCTAGGAAGGATATCAATACAGGGTCCAGCCCCATGTCAGACAGGGAAGTCCATAGTTTTTGCCGGTTAACAAGGTCGAAAGCAGTGGACAGATCCATGAATGCTAAGTGTATGTCCCCCTGCTTTGCGACTGTATATTTCCCTATAGCAAGGTGTAAATTAAGACATTTGCTAGCAGTACCTCTTCTTTTTCTAAACCCGTACTGCAAGTCCCAGATGTCAGAGTTCTCTTCCAACCAGTCTGACAGTCGATCTAGAACGGCTTTTCCCATTATTTTCGCAGCCGAGTCCAAGAGTGAGATCGGCCGGTAACATGCCGGATCTTCTCTTGAACCCTTCTTGAAAATTGGGACAATAAATGCTTTGCCCCAAGACGCTGGGGGGGCCGTATTTAGTAGCTGCATTAAAAACAGAAGTTAAAATCTTTGCCCAGTACTTCGGATCAGCCCTGTACAAGTCTGCTGGAACCCCGTCCGGGCCCGGAGCTTTCCCCTTTGCAGTGGACTCAATTGCCTCCAGTACTTCCTCCTCGGTGAAAATAATTTTAATGGCCTGTGCGATCTCCCCTCGTGATATAGAGCATGAGGGGTTTGTTTCTGCATAAAGACCACTAAAATGCTCCACCCACTTTTCTGGGGCAATGAGGCAATCCATATTTGTGTTATCTGTCTCATTAAACAGTGGACTATTGATCATTTTCCAAAATTGAGTTCTACTCTTCAGGACACTCGCTTTGGTCAGTTCCTCCCATGCCATATTTTTCAGCTCAATTTTCCTCTGTTTAGTAGCATTTTTATAAGCCCTTCTAGCCTCAGCAATCTTATGTGAGTCCCTACCGGACTCGTTTAGAGCTTCTAGAAGAGCCGTGTGCGTATTGCTGCAAGCTTGGTCAAACCAATTTTTCAACTATTTACATCTAGGTTTACTTTTCCTAGTCAGGTTTTCCGCTACCTGTGCTGTTATGCGATTAAAAGCACCGAGGATTTCAATTGGGTCTGAATTTATACCTATACATGCACTGAAATCCTCAGCATTACTCCTGTACAGATCGTCTAAAAAGTCCGCAGGGGTAATCACTTCCCACCTTAGTCTCCGCCCTTGGCATATAGTGGCTATATTTGAATTTTTAATAGCTGCCAGTGCATTTTCGCTTTTGAGAGCCCTGATATTAATATCCAGACTAAGAGGATTATGATCGCTAAATCCATTTTGTGTGACAGCAAACAAACCTATTGTGTCCATCAAAAGGGATGAGACAAAAATATAATCTACAATGGACTTGTGTCCTAGACCAACAAAAGTTGTAACAGGGCACAAAGCATCACCTTGTGAAAAGGCAACCAAATAAAACTCAGATAAAAGACTCTCAAAATGGGTACATCCCCACGGGTCGTGTTCAGAATCAACGTTCTGCAAACACTTTAGGTGACAAACGTGGATATTAAAATCGCCAAGAATTAAGAGATAATAATGTGCCTCGTTATTTGCATTATAGTCATCCAAAAACACTGACAGTGCTCTTAAGTGTTCCAATTCATCAATCCTGGTGAAGAAATTATAAAAGTTTACCAGCAGGATTTTGGGCAAATTGTCACCCTCCAGTCTTACCACTAAAATGTTTGGGGAGCTTGTCACTACTAGTTCGGCTCTTTACAATAGTTTAAGACTAAATAATAACAGAAGACCCCCCCTGGATCTCCCCATTGGCGATGGTATTGCAAATTTATTAAACGATTGATAACCGTCCAAATAGTAACATTCTCCGGCGTCCCAGGTTTCCTGCAGTGCAATAATATGGTATGATAATAGAAAAGCCTCCCAATTTGGGTCCCCTCTTTTTGAGCGCAACCCCGCAATGTTCCATGATAAAATCGCCATCTTATTCTCAGTCAGGATAGCTCTAGATTGTTTAAACTCGTCACCTTCAGTATGTGCGGGGTTTGATGTCATTAAATTAGTAACACTATATTCCTCTGCGGACCTCAAAGTCTGGGCGTCCATTTCTACAAAAGACCCTTCTAGTACAGATCGCACCACAGACCTATCTCTCACCATATCCACTTCACTAAGTGGAACAATTGGAACTCTATCACAAGTGAGAGTATTGCTATCTATCGCCGAGGTGCGAACCGGACCCTGTGTGCCTAGTTCAGTAGACGAGCGCGCTCTACGATCGTCAGCTGAACTGGCTATTTTCGGCTCTAAGTTTTCCCCACCACAAAGTCAATCATTAATATTCAGTGAGCTTAACGCCTCATACCTATTACTCAATGCAACTGGCCCAATGGAAGTTGCTAACTGGGTACTGTCCCTGCCTTCCCCATACACTCTAATATTCTTTGGAGGATAGAAAACCCCCAGGGGGAGAACGTTAACATAATCAGGATTTATCCTAACTGAACCTGCCTGCTTCAGAATATGATCAACCAATATTGGGCAGCCAAAGCTTATAATAACACAGTCACCATTGAGAGTCTTCTTAGTTTTCCCCACCCATGATACCCTTCTCACCATTTTAAAGTTATTAAACAGGTGTTCACCTAACACAGTTTTAAAACTCAAAAAGTGGAGGGCCTTGTTTTTAAGGGTGGTCCAGTGTTCCTCTCTGCCATACTGTGTTTTTGGGACATTTGCCAAGATTATTGAATTTGGACTAGCTTCTGGGGGGAGGTGGAGCGATGTTTTGCGAGAGCAAGCCCATGCTGGAGGGCTTATTCTCCCCACCAGGCCTACTGGCCCCTGTTTTGGTTTTTGGCTAACCCCCGCTCCCACAGCTATTGCAGGGATAGATGGTACTACAACTTGAGGTACTGGAGTCATCATGGAGTCTACCAAATCAGTTACTCTTGTTGTAAGTGTACTCAAAGAGTGTACATCCAGTTGGTTCGACCCATGCGTTGGGCCTTTCTGATTTGTGAAATATTTTTCAATTATATCTAATCTACCATCTATTTGCTCTAGTTTGTCCATAACAGGAGTAATGAATGCTTTCAAACGTTCTTCCATAATTGTAATGAAATCACCCATGCTGCCCCCCATGGTGTCCTTTGCATTATGTTCATCTAGCTCCAAACCTCCCTTTCTTCTGTCTTCTAAAGTCTGTTTAGTAATATTTCCATCCTGTCTACCTCGCTCAGACGAGATGTTTTTATTTTTATAATTCCTGGGCTGCTTAGCTTTTTGCCAGGTACTTTTAAGGGGGTCACTAGCCTTTCTTTTCCCTGCGGTAACGTTGCTATTGGTGACTGAGGTAGAGCATAGCTGACTAGTGCATGTAACTAAGGGAGAGGGTGGCAAGCTAGGCACAGGAGAATAATCAGATGCAATGGACAGACTGACATCTAAAACTGCGACATTAGAAATCTGAGGAACACCCAGGGAGACAGAGGGAGCATTAATATTTATAGAGGACTCTATAGTTGTTATTGGCAAGAGTGTTTGACAAAGTGGATCTAAAGACAACCTTCTTTCAACGAGTTCAATTTCTTTCGCCACAACAGTTTCTGCTCGTTTCAGGAAGGCGTCCAAGGTCCCAACCCCCCCACCCCCAGAACACACTTTAGATAAAGATTTGGCCATCTCAATATATAAATCTCAGTTAGTGCCAAATAATCCAGTGGACAGAGTTAGCAGCAAATCAAGCCAATAGCAAAGTCAGAATAGCGTCTCAACCCTTGCTGATTGAGATGTCAGAGAGAGGGCCCAGCCCAGCCTCCTCTGGCCTCTGACGGCCTCAGCCGGCCCGCCCTTTGCCCGGGCTTAGCCCGGCGCCACCCGCGCGCGTCCCGCGGGGCGTTCCTCGCTTTTCAAGCGCCTCCGGGCGCAGCAGTGGCGTCAGACGTGCGCCTGGCCGCCGGGTGGTCCCAGCCCTCATGGCGTTGGTATGGCAGTATGGCAGCCACCGGTGCAGGCGTTCCCCTCATGGCGCTGGCTGGAGCAGACTCCGATGTGCCGTTTCCCTCACGGCAAGAACGAGAACAAGGAAATGCCACAGGTAAGGTCTAACAGCGTCCCAGTGAGTGCTCGGTGCTCCTCACTTTTCAAGCGCCTCCGGGCGCAACAGTGGCGTCAGACGTGCGCCTGGCCACCGGGGCACCTGGGAATTGTGGTCCCAGCCCTCACGGCGTTGGTATGGCAGTATGGCAGCCACCGGCGCAGCCGTTCCCCTCACGGCGCTGGCTGGAGCAGACTCCGATATGGCGTTTCCCTCACGGCAAGAACGAGAACAAGGAAATGCCACAGGTAAGGTCTAACAGCGTCCCAGTGAGCGCTCGGCGCTCCTCGCTTTTCAAGCGCCTCCAGGCGCAGCAGTGGTGTCAGATGTGCGCCTGGCCACCAGGGCACCTGGGAATTGTGGTCCCAGCCCTCACGGCGTTGGTATGGCAGTTTGGCAGTCACCGGCGCAGCCGTTCTCCTCACGGCGCTGGCTGGAGCAGACTCCGATGTGCCGTTTCGCTCACGGCAAGAACGAGAACAAGGAAATGCCACAGGTAAGGTCTAACAGCATCGTCAATCAAGTAATCTGACCAGGTATTCTTTCCAGTTATAAATATGTCCTTCAGGAACTCTTTCATTTTGTGTGCAAACAGATAAAGAAACTTTATGGTGATACCAGACGATGGCAGCCATATTCTCGAAAGATTGTTTGATCAAGCCAAACTGCAAGTTCACCTGCATCCGGACCTGCCCTGCACCAGCACCCGCCAAGCCGAACACCATCAGCAAGCCAAACTGCAAGTTCACCTGCATCCGGACCTGCCCTGCACCAGCACCCGCCAAGCCGAACACCAGCAGCAACCACCTCAAGTGCATCCTGCTCAACACCCGCTCCGTCCACAGGCACGCCATCGAACTCTGGAACCTCCTCGACACCACAGCCCCTGACGTTGCCTTCCTCACGGAGACCTGGATGAACGCCTCTTCAGCGCCCGACATCGCCATCGCCATCCCAGAGGGATACAAGATCACCCGGAGGGACCGCTCCGCCAACCAGATGGGAGGAGGCATCGCCATCATCCACAGGGACACCATCCGCATCACGACCTACACCGACGACACCCTGACAACCGCCGAACACCTGCACTTCCAGATCCGCACCGACCCGAAGACCACTCTCAGAGGCACCCTGATCTACCGACCCCCGGGACCACACACACATTCAGCGAGGACATCGCCGACTTCATCAGCCCGCACGCCCTCCCCTCCGCTGACTACATCCTCCTGGGGGACCTCAACTTCCACCTGGAGAACAACAGCGACCGCAACACCATCACCCTGCTCGACAACCTCGCCAACCTCGGACTCAAGCAACTGGTGTCCACTCCCACCCACCTCGCCGGACACACACTCGATGCCATCTTCTCATCCAGCAAAGACATCGCCTTCAGCCACGCCACAGGACTCCACTGGACGGACCACAGCTGCGTCCACTTCACCTTTAAAAGAACGACGATCCACCACCACCAGCCACAGGTTGCCTGAAGAAGCTGGAACAAGATCACAGCCGACCAGCTCGCCGCTTCCCTGAGCCAGCACCCTCCTGCCAGCTCAGCGAACCCCAGCCAGGCCGCCGACAACCTCACGAAGTGGATCAGCAACTGCGCGGACGAACTCGCCCCTCTGAGGACCCCGCCCAGCAGACCCGCCAGCAAGAAAGCCCCATGGTTCACCAACGAACTCAAGAGCTCCAAGAAGAACTGCCGAGCCCTCGAGAAAGTCTGGAGAAGGGAACCAACACCGGACAACCTGACCACCCTCAAGCATGCCACCCGGAAGCACCACCAAATGATCCGCGCCACCAAGAAAACTGCATTCAAAGACCGGCTGGACAACAACGCACACAACTGCAAGGAACTCTTCAACTCGTGAAAGAGCTCTCCAACCCCAACGCCGGAAACAACGACATCACCCCTTCGCAAGACCTCTGCAACTCCCTCGCCTCCTACTTCCACAACAAGATCGCGGACATACACAACAGCTTCAGCATTCAACCAACGCATGCCACGACCACAGCAACGCCGCCCACCACCACCCTCCGAGCCTGGACTCCGATCAGCACCGAAGACACCGTCCGCATGATGAACTCCGTCCACTCCGGATCTCCGACCGACCCCTGCCCTCACCACGTCTTCAACAAGGCCGACGCTGTCATCGCACCCCACCTGCGGGACATTATCAACACCTCCTTTGACACCGCCACCTTCCCTGAGAGCTGGAAGCACGCCGAACTCAGCGCTCTACTCAAGAAACCTACAGCAGACCCCACCGAACTCAAGAATTACCGCCCCATCTCGCTCCTCCCGTTTCCAGCCAAAGTCATCGAGAAGACCGTCAACAAACAGCTGGCCGCCTTCCTCGAGACGAACGGATCCCTCGACCCCTCACAGTCTGGCTTCCGAGCCAACCACAGCACCGAGACCGCCCTCATCGCCGCCACCGACGACATCCGAGCCCTGATGGACAACGGAGAAACAGCGGCCCTCATCCTCCTAGACCTCTCCGCGGCATTCGACACTGTCTGCCACCGCACCCTAGTGCAGCGCCTCAGCACCGTCGGAATCCAGGAGAAGGCGCTGGAATGGATCGTCTCCTTCCTCGACGGAAGAACACAGCGAGTCCGCCTACCACCGTACAAGTCAGAGGCCACCGAAGTCATCTGCGGCGTCCCTCAAGGATCCTCGCTGAGCCCTACCCTCTTCAACGTCCACATGAGCCCCCTCGCGGCCATCGCACGCCAACACAACCTCAACATAATCTCCTACGCCGACGACACCCAGCTGATCCTCTCCCTGACCAACGACCCCGCCGCCGCCAGAGCCAACCTGCACGAAGGGATGAAAGATGTAGCCGAGTGGATGACGACCAGCCGCCTGAAACTGAACTCAGACAAGACGGAGGTCTTCATCCTGGGCTCCTCGCTCTCCGCCTGGGACGACTCCTGGTGGCCCCCCGCCCTGGGCACCGCACCCAAACCGACGGACCACGCACGCAACCTGGGCTTCATCCTGGACTCCTCCCTCTCCATGACCAGACAAGTCAACGCCGTCTCCTCGTCGTGCTTCAACAACCTGCGCATGCTACGGAAGATCTTCTGGTGGATCCCCACGGAGACCAGGAAGACCGTCACCCAGGCCCTCGTCACCAGCCGACTGGACTACGGCAACGCCCTCTACGCCGGAACCACCGCCAAGCTCCAGAAGAGACTCCAGCGGATCCAGAACGCCTCAGCCAGACTCATCCTCGACATCCCACGAAACAGCCACATCTCCGGACACCTGAGAGACCTGCATTGGCTCCCCGTCAACAAAAGAATCACCTTCCGTCTCCTCACCCACGCACACAAAGCCCTACACGATCAAGGCCCGAGCTACCTCAACAACCGAATCAACTTCTACGCTCCCAAACGCCACCTCCGATCAGCCAGCCACGCCCTCGCCGCCGTCCCACGCATCCGAAGAGCAACAACAGGAGGAAGGTCCTTCTCCTACCTGGCCACCAAGACCTGGAACTCCCTCGCGGCCGACCTGCGCCTGACCCAAGACCACCTCTCCTTCAGGAAGAAGCTCAAGACCTGGCTGTTCGAGCAGTAACGGCACCCCCCCCCCCCCCCCCCCCCAAAGCGCCTTGAGACCCTACGGGTACGTAGTGCGCTCTATAAATGTCTTTGAATGATTGATTTATAGGCATATTAGGGAGTTTTGGACATGTGAAGGTACTCGGAAGATGCGCTTATAGGCTCGACATTGCGCCCTCTCCATAGTAGCCACTAAATCCCCAGGAAAAGCGAGTTGGCCATAGTTGATGGTTGGGAGGATTTTAGCTCTTATGGTATTGTGTCTGTGGACGAGCTGTGCAAACTAGAGTGGAGTTTGCACCAAATGTTGGATTGCCTGATCTTAAGAATGATCATACATTCATCCTCACTGTCCAAAGCTTGCTATGGTTGAAAGTTGTTAACCCTATATATGCTCCCCTTAAAGGAACACTTGCTTGCTTTTTTAACTATGGTAAACACTAAGGTGCCAAAATCTCACCCGTCCTTGACCGTAATAAGCTGGCACTATTACCTTTTGTTGACAAATGTGATATTAATATCAGATTGTCAAGAAAGTTTCCCTCTGGCATCGCCCCATCCTCAAAATCAAACCTTTTGAAATTCATGGATTAAAGCTGGTATTTTTTATATTAGTGATATTTGCAGTGGAGATATGGTCTACTCTTTTACTGAATTGAGAACCAAATACAATCTCCTTCAAAAAGATTTCTAAATATGAATTGTTAAGCAATTCTATCCTAAATGCTTATATCAATTCACTACCATCTGTAAAGATATCTAATATGGAATTTTGTATAAGCCTTTTCAGTTGGTCAAGACACATAACCTAACAAAGTATATAAAAAACTCACCACTATTTCAGCTCCCTTCTTCTATTGTGCAATGTAAATCAATATGTTTAATATTGCAAGCTCTCTCTCTGCCACTCCTAAACAAACTGATGTAAACCTTTTATACAAATGTTTTTGGTCTCCAGTCATAATGTTAAAGCGAAATTATTAGATTCACCAAATTGCTGGCACTGTAAACTGAACATGCAGAGTTTACAACATCTACTTTTTGATTGCTCTGCTATTTTTAATTTCTGGACAGAAGTATGGAATATTATTTTACAGCTATTTCAACTTCAAACTCCTTTATCATTTAATGTACTTGTTTATAAATATCACACTATTCAACGCCTACTAGCTCCTACTGACTGTAAGCTTTTGATTGCATTATATCCTCTGCTGTTAAATCAATCAATTCCAAATGGAAAATGCAAGTTTATTATCTGTTAAAGTTTGGTGGGACAGGATAATTTTTCTCAGCCGTAATCATTATTTACTATTACGTACCTGTAAGGATAATACTATGCTTATCTCTAACATGATACACTATTGACTCCTATATTAGCACCTCTAATGTGTTATAATGCCTACTATATTTGATTTTTCTATTTTGAAGAAGCTCGTATATGTTTTTTTATTTAGGTTGTTAATCATCATTACTCTACAAAATGTTTATGTAAGTTATGGTTATTCTACTTTTAAAAATATTTCTCTGGATATCAATCCTTACAGTTAGAGTACTATTTTTTGTATCTTCTGCTGGTAAAATTCCACAATTATTTTAAAAACAAAAAAAAGGATGGTTTAAACCTGGCAAACTGTTTACTGTGCCAGGTTGAAAAGGCAGTTTAAAACCATACTATAGGCTGCAGTGGCAGGCCTGAGACAAATTCTAAAGTGCTACTGTAGTGGATGGCACAATGAGTGTTGCAGCTAACTACTAGCATTTATTATAATTTTTTTTAAATTATTTGTATTCTTTTTCTTAGCCATAAGTATAATACATTACACAAAAAAGGTATGAGAAAAACCAATAACAAGAAGTAGAGCATACATAGCACAAAGGAAATAAAGAAATAGCATCAATCAAGACTTAATACAATTACCACAAACGTACTGGGAAAAGGCAACATCAGCAGGACTAATAACACATTTTAAAAAAAGAATCAGGAAAAGACTAATACAAAGATCCAGAAAAACAATAGATTATTAGTCCCATTGGAGGCTAGAACACACCCTTTTAAATGCTAATCAAGATCGCGGACCTCTAGCTTTGGCTAGTGCTAATTCGAGTTCATATATTTGTTTAAATAAAACCAAAAATTCATTGATGCTTGGACTCGTATTTTTAATCCATATTCGAGCTATACATAAACGAGCACATGCTATAACAATCAAAACTAATAGTCTCATATAACTGCCCATGTCTCGTATTACCCCTAATACTACCTCCTTCTCTGCGATCTGGACATGGGCTGACCAATATTGTAAGCACAGAAGTTACATCTGTCCAGAATATATTCAACCTTGGACATGTGACGAACATATGTCGTAAGTCTGCAGCATACACTTGGCATGTTGGACAAAGTGATTTAGCCGATGGTTGAGTCATAGCCCATTGGAAATAAGCTCAGGAGTGTAATACAGCATAAATACTATCCTATCTTGTTGAAGTTTCAAATTAACAGATGTTACAGCTGCGTCTATAACATCCAGTGAATCCCGTATTTCCTCATTTATTATATTGGTTTGAAAAATCCAACTTAATTTCCCTGCTACCTGCATGCCGTCATCGCTAGCGGCTGCTAGTAGTTTCTGATAGACTATACCGATAGTTCCTCAGCCTGAAGTCTGAAAGAGTACAGATAGTACTTCAGAGGGACTCACCATCTCTAATATCCTCTGACCCCGTAGAAAATAGTCCCTTAGTTGCAAATACTTAAAAAATGTACTCAGTAGCAGCCCAAACTCTTCTTTCAAGGCTACAAAAGATCGAAACCATGGTCCATCAAAAAGCTGACCAAGTTGAGACATACCCTTGCGCTGCCAACATCCACCAATGTGATCATGAAATATGTTGGGCAATATGGGATTGCCCCACAACATCGCATATGGATGTACCACTGGCAAAGAGTATTCCTTACAAATATCTTGCATATCCTGGTGATATCTCTAATTATCTTAAACATGACCCGTTTGTAGTAGTTAGGATCAGTCGTTTTATAAAGCAGGAACCCAGTATTTGGTCCACAGGCCAGTTGGTATGAATCAAATCAAATTCACTGTATTCAGTTTCTTTTCAAGACTTAAAAACCATAAAAGCGTAGCATACAAATACAGAATATAAACATTTAAAATCTTTAGTTTTTAAAAGGGGCCATTATCCATTGAAATATAATTTTTTTTCACATATTTCCAATACAACGGTAAAGTCATTTCATCTAAGCAAATTCATATTTTACAAAAATGCTTTATACAAAATAGACAAGTCTTTTTTTAAAAAGTATTACATTTTTCCGTGATTTGATAACAGCTTTTAAAAATAATGCTATATTTTTTGCATAACAACCATTCTCCAATAATTGGAGTGATAAGTAAGCCGGGCGACATTGCCCCAGACCCCACATTTTCAAAATTGGGATGACCCATCTTTTTCTGTATACCCCATAATATTTGCGAAATAACACAATGTGTATTGCTGATTGGGCTGCAATCCCATCACATGGGCATGGTCCTAAGTTTCTTGACCAATCGTTTGTTACAAGAAACAACACTAAATGATAAAAGCAATCTAGTCTAAATCTGACCAATACGAATCTTTCATATCCAGTTAACTGATAAGTCAGATATGGTTGCATTCCTAAGGTGGAAAGAATTAACTGGTTTTGGCGAACTGTGGACTTGTGAGCTTCACTTACATATCTTAACTCGTCCATGTGAAGCATACACTGTTTTTTAAAATCTTTTCTGGAAATGCTATTCAGCTTTGATGGATTACTGAAATACTCAGGCTGTCCCAAGTCCGTCATAAAATCTTTAATATATTTCAGCCATCTAATATCTAGTGCTTTCTCTAGTTTAAGGGAATCGCTTATAACGCTTTGATTAAAAGTTGTCTTCATTGACGTCCAAATACGATGCCACAATAAGGGTGGCTGGACTCTTATTTTATCCGTTATATACTGCAGTCCCAGCTCTGAATGGCAGACAAACGTTGAAATAGAGGAAGGGACTGCCAATACATAGGGGATGAAAGCGTTTTCTACTTTTTGTATTACTGATCACAATATCCCCAAATCCCTGACCCCCCATAAAACTGCACTAACGCATTTGGCCTTGTGTATCTTTATCAGTTCCAAAGGTGGCCTTTTTTCTAGCTTCTGAGCAATATTTACAAGAGCAGTCGTTGATTTCATAAATAAGAGTTTCTTTGCCCTTATGGCCTCCTGCCAGGAACCCTTATTATCCATGAGAATACCCAGATATGGATATGATTTTATGTATTCAAGTTTACCGCTACCAATAAAAATAGATATCTCTTTCCTGGTAGCTTTCCCACAGGCCATTATATAAGTTTTTGTGGGATTTATCTTTAGGTCAAGACTTTCCATATATTCGTTGTATTTATGCAGAGCCCGCTGTAGCTCTATTGATGTTCGGGCCACTATCACGGCATCATCGGCGTAGAGTAGGGTCGGTATTGGTTTATTTTGTACCAGTTGGTATGAAAGCCAAGTAGTACCAGTGTCAGGCGCATTGAGTAAGCTTCGGATTCGACCAACAAATGTGGCCCAAAAATAAAGTTTAAAATCTGGGAGCTTAAAGCCACCTTGTTTATATCATAGTTTTATATGCTGAAGAGCTCACCTAGCGTGTCTATAACCCCATATGAAGCTACCTATGGCACTATGTAGGTGCTTAAAAAACGTCCAAGGAACTCTTAAAGGTATTGTACGATATAAATACAAGAACTTTGGCAGCATATTTATTTTCACTATGTTGCACCTCCCGTAGATAGTAAGAGGGAGCCATGCCGACTGCGTGATTTTTCTATAATAGTTTTCAGCAGTGGCTCATAGTTCAGAGAGACCACATCGTCAACTCGGCCACTGAGACAGACTCCCAGAAGTGTTGCTGTTGTTGTAATCCCTAATATTGGTGGAGCTGTTTCAGATTGAAAATGTAAAATTGTCTGGGTTGTATTCAGATTTAATTTGTAGCCAGAAAACGAGCCAAAATACTGGGCCTCTTGTGTGATTTAGAATATGGCATCTACTGGGCTAGAGGAAAAAATAGCAATGTCGTCCGCATACGCAGTCAATTTTGATTCCAGACCACTAAGAGACACTGGAGAAATCCTGACGTTTTGCAGCAAGTGCCTTATAAAAGTCTCAATATAGAGAGCAAACAATAATCGGGATAGCGGACAACCCTGCCGCGTATCCCTTCAAACAGCGAAATGGGCTAAAGAGAGGCCGTTAAGCCTAACTGCTGCTGTCGGGTTGCTATACAATTTCTGAACAGCTGAGATGAACCTTTGACTGAGGCCAAATGATGACATAATCGGCCAAAAGTGCTCCCAGGCAACTCAGTCAAAGGCCTTCTCGGCGTCCAGCATCAACATCCCTATATGTTGATTTAATTGACCAGAGACATCAAATGCAGCAATAGCTGAATTAATATGGGCTGCTGTGTCTCTACCTGGGACAAAACCGTGCTGTTGTTTTGAGACTAAGGGCCAGATGTAGGTATCCAAATACCGGTCGGAAACGGGCGAAAATACCGATTTTCGGCCGTTTCCGACCGGTGAACAACCTTTACAACGAAACTTTTACAACGCACTACCATTATAACGCAGTCATTACAACGCAAACCATTACAAAGCAAAGCGCTGGGGGGCGCTCTAGGATAGGGAATACGTTTAATTTACTATCCAACACCTTCCCTAGTGTCCACGGGGACTGGAGTTGGAATAGTAAATTAAACTTTTCACTATCCAGCACCCCAAAGCGCTATGCGTTGTAAAGGTTTGCGATGTAAAAACTGCATTGTAAAGGCATGCGTGGTAAAAGTATGTGTTGTAACGTCATACATCCTTTCCGACCGGTATTTGGATATTGAGTTGTAGGGGCATGTTAAATTACAGAATCAGTAATTTTACCGAATCTGTAATTTTTCCGATTCGGTAAAATACCGAATCGGTAAAATTACCGATTCTGTAATTTAACATGTAGGTAGCACTGTAATCAGTGCTACAAGGGTTTAACCACATGACTGCTAAGGCTATTCCCCTCCTGTGCTGGAGAGCCTTGAAATACATTATTTCATGACGAGCTCAGCTCGTCATAAGCACACGACCAGTGTACTGCATGACGGGCGGAGCTCGTCATGAGCAGCGAAGGGGTTAAGAATTCGTTATTTACCACCAACTAGAAGTTGGTGGTAAATAATGAAAACCCTTCAAAAAGCATTTTTTTTGCTTTAAAAAAATGTGCCATGTTGCAGACATACATGCCCTAAGGGCATGTATGTCAGCAACATGTGCACCCGTGCACAATTGAGGGGTGCAACAGGGTGTCAAAGTGACACCCTGTCCCCCTTGCAAATTCGGTAATTTTACCGAATCGGTAATTGGCAGCTACTTTATCCATTAACCCTCGCCGATATATTGGCTGTTCCGCCGCATCTTTTAGAGCAATAGCTCTTGTGTGTTGCTGCTCCAAATCTGAATAAAGCCTGTGTTTCTGCTCCCCCTGCTAAGTAACATGGCGATTCTGCATTAAGATATACTGTAGAGTAGCCCCTCTTATATAGGCCTTCAAACAATCCCATACCACTGCAGTGGACGCAGTGCCCCTATTATTCTCTAGGTATTTTCCTAATGTTCATCGCATGAATTTCACAAAATCTAAATTACTAAGGAAATGTCTAGGAAATGGAAATTCCCTAAATGGTTCTTTATCCCCCGCTGGATCAGCACAGTTAGCATCACTGGGTTGTGGTCCAATGTAATTTTCGGACAGACCTCTAAGGATGCTTTTTCCAACATAGTTCTATTAATAAAAATCATGTCGATTCGGGTATATTGTTTATGCGGGATGAATAAAACGTGTACCCTGGACTAGTTGGGAATAATCTCCTCCAAGCATCCTCTAATCGTTGTATATTGAGAAGTTCTAGGATAGCGGCTCTAGTCCTGCCCATTTTAGCCCGAGTTGCAGTGTTAGTGGTGTCAATCTTCTTGTCAATGATACAGTTAAAATCCCCAATGACTATCAACTCGCCAGCCCACTCCAATAGTTTGGAGCATAGATGATAGATGACCTCAGGGCAATCAGTATTAGGACCGTATACCACACATATCGTAGTCTTACGCCCAAAAATCAACAGTTGTGCAATTGCCCATCTCCCTTTAGAGTCAGCCGATGTACATAAAACTTGCTCTACAATTCTTAGATTTTAATATGGCTACCCCTCGAATAGAGATTGCCTGTTAGGTACAAACAAGTAAATCAAAACCAATCTGTTTTAACTGAGATCTATCCTTGAAAGCTAAGTGTGTCTCAGTAAGGCCCAATATATGAGGTTTAAATATGCGAAGCTCCTCCATTACCAGCCGGTACTTTCTGGCCTGATTGAGCCCCGCTACATTCCATACCATATATCTAAAATCAGGCATTAAACAGTATCTAAAAGCTTGATTCGGTCGCCTCCCCCCTTATTCCGTAGTCATTTCCCTTTTGCTCTACCGGTGATACTTTAACTAAAGTGTGGCTATTTAATCCCCTCCTTCATACCTCTCCACCAGGTCGACCAATGGTGGCCGGCTACCAGTTTCTGCCTATCGCCCACCCTTTCCAAACCTCCCCGTACCTGCGAAAAGGAATCACCCCCATCCTCTGCTGTCCCTAACTGACAGTGTTAAGAAGACACCCCCTCCCCCTGCACCCTGGAGCTCCACCTACCCCCACCCTCTTCCTCCCCCAGTATATGTGAAAAGTGTCAAAACAAGAAAAAAGCAAAAAATAGAAACAGATGCCGAGAGCGAGCACAAAGGTATTTATCTGCATTGCCCCAGGGCACGCCACCTTTACTAATGAAATCATTTTCTGTCATCGGACTGCCATTTTACTAGTGCTTGGTTAGCATCCTGCTCAGTGAAGAAAAAGTGCGACTGGCCATCTTTAATAATCATAAGATGAGCTGGCTCCTGCAAAAACACTTGTGAACACACTGCCTTAAAAGGGTCCATTAGTTAACGAAGCCTCCAACATTTGTGGATGTATGACGTTACAACGCATACCATTACAACTACCTACCATTACAACGCGACCATTACAACGCATACCATTACAACACATAGCGCTTTGAGGTGCTGGATAGTGGTAAGTATAATTTACTATTCCAACTCCAGTCCCCGTGGACACTAGGGAAGGTGTTGGATAGTAAATTATACTTATTCCCTATCCTAGAGCGCCCCCCAGCGCAATGCGTTGTAATGGTATGCGTTGTAAAAGTCGCGTTGTAATGGTAGTGCGTTGTAAGAAATGCGTTGTAACAGGTGTATACCAACATTTGTCCTTTGTAGATTTGCACAGGTCAGAGCATGCAAATATAGAAATAGTGTCCAGCTTAACAGGAGCAGGTGGACGTGCCTTTAAATAGATTGCCTGACGTAGCAAAAAATTGCCCCAAAACACCGTGAAAAATATGACTTGGCTTGGTTTCCCTGAGAAATAGTCAAGGGCAATCTATGTGCATGCTGGACCTGTGTGTCCATATCCCAGCCCTCTAGGTCTGGAAATGCTTGCTGAAAAAGGCTAACAATATGGGCCCGGGGATCAGAGCATTCCCTTCCTTCCGGTATGCTGAAGATCCTTAGGTTCTGACGCCGTTGACGGTTCTCAAGATCCTCAATCTTAGCCTACATACCCATCATTTGAGATTCCTGTGCCTTAGTTAAGTTCACAGTATACGTATTAGCCCCTTCCACCGCTGCAAAACGTTCCTGTAAGTCAGTGACCTCAGAGGAAAGCTGAATAACCTTGGTCAGTGCTTGTTTTAGCTCTCTGCTGTCTGTTTTAACCTGTAAGTAGTATTCTTGGGCTTCCGCTCTCTGAGTAACGAACACCTGTAGAATTGTAGACAGTGACGGCTCCTCACAATCAACCGGTTGCAGGCCCTTTGCAGAGTTTCATAATTCTAATGAGGCCAAGGGTGAGGGTACTGAACTTCAAGCCTGATCCAAAGATGTAGAGGGAACCACAAGTAGAGATGTTACTGCTGGTTCTGTAGACCTGCCTGAAGGTAGAACTGGGGGACTGTGAGATCCTCCGTTTAATCTGCCTGATATCCCGTTGGGCCATCAGGACTGTCGGTATGAATCGGTAAAACACCCAGATTGGATACAGGTACTGAATGTTCAGCTTTAACTCCGACTCCAGCTGCTGTTATTACAGTTTCCATATTGCCGGGGTTAGACAAGCTTGGGATGATGGCCTAACATCGCCATTGGAAGCCACCCATTTATGCAGAGGGATGACCCCAGGGCCAGTCTTTGTGCTTTTGGCCACCGAGTCCTTAAGCCGTCCCTTGTGCGGCAGTGACTTGAGGTTTAGCTCCACCACCAATGCCCTTGCCACTCTAGTGATTTTAGGGCCTTTTGCCTTTGTACCTTTGCCCCAGCTGGGGTGCTGATTTTTGGAGTGTTGGCCTCACCAGTCCAGTTAGTTGGGATAATTCGTTGATTTGTATGCTCTGTCCGGTGACTGATCTGTGTACTTTCCACACATCGAATAAGTTCAGACTGTACAGTATCTAAGGATTGTTCAGTATTTGAGGCATCGTTGTTCCAAGTATCCATGGGACCAAATATCAATTGTTCCAATGATTCAACTGTGTCATTGCTTGAAAAATTTCCATCCCCTGCACCTACGTTGATTGACCCATATTGCAGCTGTTTCGAGATTTCAACAGTTTCCTCGGGGACATCAAAGCCAAGTACACAAAGTGCTGGAGTATCAGAGGGGCTGGTATCAAAATCACAGGTGTTCTCCTTGCCCACAGTAGTATCTTTCTCCATGTTATTAGCACTTTTAACCTGATCCATAACAGCCAGTTCAGGTATTTTGCAGGCTTCTTGATGGTCTGAGACTAAGGACCAGAATAACAAAGCTGAACAATTTACAGATCCTTCCTCATCTTCCCAGCCCTCCTGGACTGCTGCATTGAGCACCTCTGCCATCTCAAGACCTGGGATGGAGGTCTCCGACCCACAGGACCGAGGAAATCCAGTCGCTCTTACAGAGAGCAGCAGCCGAGGATCGGTTTTCCCAGCTGGGAACCAGAGCCGAGCACTACATCGGAAGCAGGCATCAGATCCGCGGCCCGGTGATGCCGCCACCTCCTCCATCATCCCGGCTCCCCAAGACTGATCCGGCTTCAGCGGGTGCTTCTGTGTTGCCGTGTCCTCTCGGGGTATGCTGCGAAGCCATTCTTCCCTCTTGCATCACCTCCAGCACCGCCGCCAGTCACCCCCTGCTGCTTTGGGCCAGGGGGAGGTTCCTGGAGTCAGAGGGCAGCGGTAGCCGTAACATAAACCCCTGTGCCGCTCGCCCAGCAAAGATAAAATTCCGCAGCCGCCGATCCGGCATATTGATTGTAAGTACCACTACATGCTTGCTTCAAATTTTTAAACGTTGGCACATAACAGCCCCTCAAGAATTGTAGCTATCGATTGTTTTAGAAAGAAGCGAGAGGGGTATCAGCGGTTGCACCGGGATCCATAAGGAGAGCTACAGGAGGCGTCCTCTAGCGCAGAGTCAATCCGCCATCTTCCTTTTCCTCCCTCCATCATACTAACTAGTAGCATTTAATGTGCAGACCCTGGGTACATGTTATACCATTTACTAGGGATTTACAAGTAAATTAAATGTACTAATCAGGTATATGCCAATTGTACCATAGTTTTAAGGAGAGGGCAAAAGCACTTTACCACTGGTTAGCAGGAAAAAAGTGCACAGATGCCTAATGCCAACAAAAACAGGTTCAGCAACAGAAGGCAAACATCTGGGGATTACTCTGCGAAAAGTGTCAAGTTCAACAATGCACATCAAGACTACAACATCTAGAAAGCATTAAGTTGTCCGATGATAACAGGGAGTGAGGTGACCACCTTACAGGAAGAGCCCCGTTTGAGACATCTGAGTGTCACCAGCTATAAATGAATGTACCTTGTTTACGTTTTAATTCATGTCATAGCTAACAGAGGTGATAGAAACACTGGTAATGTGCACTCCTATTCTTGATCACATAATACATAAGGATACATGAGATATAAAATAAAATAATAAATATTAAATATGTTATCAAGGCTCCCTGGAGCCGAAACGTGTAATGCTGCTGGGGCTTATTTGAACTCAATAAACAGAAATCTGCACTTACTTGTGGTCCGTGCTCCTGTGCCTGCCTGCTTAAGGAGATCAGAGGTTGGAGTTTCTGCAATATATATATATATATTAAATACGTGTTTCAAGGGTTACATTACTCTGAAATGAGGTCTGTCACTCTTTCACAAGGATGGTGTCATCAGTGATGTCATGAGTGAGGTCACTGACCATGTCATGAGTGATGTAATATGTGAAGTCATCAGATGTGCATTGCAGGAGTGCAAGTTATAGTGAGTCCAACTAACTATAACGTGGAATTTCACTGGTTTTATGTCAGTAAAATTTGCAACTAACTATAACTTGTGTGAAACCTATGGTTTTTTCAGTGAATTTACTAGGTTTTTTAAATGTTAATTCCTAACTATAACTGGTGTGAAACCTATGGTTGTTTCAGTGAATTTCAAAGGTTTTTTAATAGCAAATCCCTATAGGTATGAAATGTAATATTTTTTATAACGAATTTTATATTGTATAATTATGTAATAGTTTTTTTTTATTTTTTTATTTTTTTATTAAAGCGCAGTGCTTCGGCGCGCCCCGGGGCGCGTACCGGTGAGCGTCCCGTTAGCGCTATTCCCGCGAAGGAAAACAACATCGTGACGTATCGCGTAGCCGCGTGATGCGCCATATGACGCACGGCGTAAGCGCACCCGGAAGCACCCGAGCGCATACGATCGTGCAACGTAAACACCGCGGGCCGCGCCCCGGGGCGCGTAACGTAAGCGCGTCGGGTCATGTGACCTGAAAATAACACTTTTGATCGGTTCAGAACACTTTTAGTTTCCAAATGATGAGAAAGCCCAGGTCATGAGACCTGAAAATAACACTTTTGATTGGTTCACAACAGTTTTGTTTTCCAAATGATGAAAGACCCCAACTTTTTTCCTCATTCACTTTGTTGTTTGAGTGAAGAAGACCTGCATTCATTCTGTGAGAAATGGCTTCACTAGTAGCAGCTGCAGGTGCATCTGCACCACCACCACCTCCACCACCACCACAAGGACCACCACAAGACCACATTGGTGGTGAAGAAGAAGAGGAGGACGAAGAGGAGCAGGAGGATATGCAATTTCTGCCTGAGGACAATCCCCCATACAGACCCAAGGAACATTTATTTTGGGAGTTTTACAAGATGCCAAGAAGTGCAAAAAAAGTGAATGCAGCTAAGGTGACTTGCCTCATCTGTCGCGAACAACTGTCAAGAGGGCACCCAAACAAGAAGTACTCTTTTGGGAACCACACTATGATTAGACATATGCAGAGGAAGCACCCGAACAATTATTCGGCAGCAGAGGTCAGGGAACTGACCAAGAACCCTCCCCATCCTTCTTCTTCAAGCACCTCCAATCAACCCACTCCATCGGGTGCAGAGGCTAGGGAGATGGTCCCTAATGTACAAACCAGGTTTGCAAAATTTAAATATCTTTGCATATATTGCAACAAAACAATTTCATATGGTGAGCAAAGCATCACTTTACTCAATCAAGCTGCAGACAAACATCACTGCAGCAAGCAACTTTAATTTTTTTCTATTTTTTTTTTGCTCCAGTTGAGCTGTTTGCAATTCCCTGTGTTTTGTTTGACCCTATAAAAACTACAAAAAAAATATAAAATTGTTCAGAAAAGCCAAAAAAAAATAAAAAATGTTCAAAAAAACAATAAAAAAATATAAAACAACAAAAAGAATAAAAAAACAGGTCTTTTCAGAACTGCCTCCAATTTATATAAAAATGCTACATTTTTAAAAAACTGTCTTTCTTTTTTTCTCCAGAGTACGCGTACCGGTATGTGTACCGGTACGTGTACCGGGGCGCACACCCCCCAAAAAAATAGTGTGTGTGTGTGTGGTGTGTCTGGGTTTTCCCCTTAGTACGCTCCCCGGTACGCTCCCCGGTGCGCGTACCGGGTGCTCCCCGCGGGGCCCAAAAAAAATGTAATAAAAAATTTTTGGGGGGCCCCGCGGGGCCCTTTTATGGCCCCCACATCAAACCTAGGGGGTCAGGGGCATCTACTTTGCCCCCTTATGGTCTTTTCCCCCTTTGTTTTTGGCACCTCTTGTGTCTCGATCCTACCGAGACACAAGATGGAGTCCGCTCCGGACTGTTTGGAATGTTTACAGACACCCGAGAGCCAATCAGCTTTCTGTGCGTGAACTCGCGTAGCGTGCTGGAGCGCGCCCCCGGTGCGCGTACCGGGGCGCGCTTATAGATATATATATTTTTTTTAACCTAAATTACTCAAAATCCACTGGAGCACGTATCTTGAGACATAGCAAAGGCACATCGGGCTACCAGTCCCTACAATTTTGCCAAGGTTGGTGGCAATCCATTCAGCCGTTCGGGCTAAAAGTGAGTCCAACCGCCCTATGGAAATTAACATGGGGAAAAACGTTTTGGGACCCCCCTTTTATCTCGGCCCCCGCTTGATGAATCCCCCCAACATTTTCAGGGAAGGAGCGGAGCGGGCCATCTTCTTTGAGAAATTCGCGAAGATTCGTCCACCGGCGCCAAAGTTATTCCCAATAGAATGTTGCGGATTTCCTATGGAAAGTAGATCCTAACTATAACTACCTACTGGCGACCGCCAGTAGGTAAATATATATATGTGTGTGTATATGTATATATATATATATATATATATATATATATATATATATATGTATGTATATTACCTACTGGCGGTCGCCAGTAGGTATATATAGTTAGGATTTTTTCTCTATGGGACTTTTGAAAATTCTATGTCTAATAACTTTGGCGTTTGTGGACGGAATCGGCTGAAATTGTCAGGAAAATGGTACATTTTGTTTCTGAGCAGCCCCTGAAAATTTGAGGGGGTTTCGTCAAGGGGGGGCCGAGAAAAAAGGGGGGTCCCAAAACGCATTTTTCCCATTCATTTTTCCATAGGGCGTTTGGCCTCACTTTTAGCTCGAACGGCTGAATGGATTTGCACGAAACTTGGCAAAATTGTAGGGACTGTTAGCCCGATGTGCCTTTGCTGGGTCTCAATATATGTGCACCAGTGGATTTTGAGAAATTAACGTTTTAAATAACAGATATATCTGTGACAGCGTCCCGGGTAGCGCTCCGGTTCGCGTACTTTTCGCGTTACGGAACTTTGCGAAGCGAAGCTGATTGGCTCTCCGGTGTCTGTCAACATTCTAAACAGTCCGGAACGGCCGCCATCTTGTCTCTCGGTAGGATCGAGAGACAAGAGGAGGAGAAAAACGAAGGGGGAATTTAATGAAAGGGGGAAAGGTAGACCCCTCCTGACCCCCTTAGGAATGATGTTGGAGTTATTAAAGGGTCCCGTGGGGCAAATAAAAAAAATTCAATTTTGCGCGGTAGAAGCGCTTCCCGGTTCGCGAACCGGCAGCGAAACGAGAATTTGCCATTTTGTGTTTCGTTTTAATTAAATTACAAGATGGAGGAAAAACAATGTGAGAAATGGGTATAAGGGGGTACGGGAGACGTATCCTGACCCCCTATGTTTTCTGAGGGTGGCTGAGGATGCTCATATATGTTGATAGTGATACATGTCTTCCAGCGGCTGCGCGTGAGCGGATTTTTATTTTTTTGCTGCGTGACGTTTGTTAACATTCGATTCGAAGGAAATCAGGAAGTTTTGTCTGCCATTTTGTCACTGCGAGTAAATATATTGTTAAAAATAATTGTTATAAATTAATCCGTATTGATAAACATTGTTTGCGCCATTTTGCCTTTTTTCCAATGCCACACTTTTGTCGTGCACGGCAGCCATTTTAGATGCTTTGACCCGACCCACTCTCTGCACGCCGCCGATCCTCAGCATGGCTCCCCACCCTCGCAAGCATCTCCTCCACGCACTGGTCACCTCCGCTCTCTCTCTCATGCATGGGCCATAAACCTCCCCCCATCTGCACTGCTCCACACTGAGAATCACACCCTGTGCCCGCCCGACACCTCCCTTTAACCCTATTCACTACCGCACCCTCTGGGTGTACGGGAGACGTATCTTGACCCCCTATGTTTTCTGAGGGTGGCTGAGGATGCTCATATATGTTGATACATGTCTTCCAGCGGCTGCGCGTGAGCGGATTTTTATTTTTTTGCTGCGTGACGTTTGTTAACGTTCGATTCGAAGGAAATCAGGAAGTGTTGACCGCCATTTTGTCACTGCGAGTAAATATATTGTTAAAAATAATTGTTATAAATTAATCCGTATTGATAAACATTGTCTGCGCCATCTTGCCTTTTTTTCAATGCCACACTTTTGTCGTGCACGGCAGCCATTTTAGATGCCTTGACCAGACCCACTCTCTGCACGCCGCCGATCCTCAGCATGGCTCCCCACCCTCGCAAGCATCTCCCCCACGCACTGGTCACCCCTGCTCTGTCTCTCATGCATGGGCCATAAACCTCCCCCCATCTGCGCTGCTCTTCCCTGAGAATCACACCCTGTGCCCGCCCGACACCTCCCTTTCACCCTATTCACTACCGTACCCTCTGACACTCCTCTTCCTCTGTGTCTGATTGTCCAGGCCGGTCCCAGGCTATCACTTAGCCCTGTGGATGTAGTTTATGGCCCCAACTGTAAAGAATCACCCCTCTTCAAAGGAGTTACAGTAGATCAAGGCCCACACCCCAAGAGTTCCGTCACACCACACGCGTTCCTACTATCTGATAACGATCCTGTATTGTGATTGGGGAGGGGATTCTCACTGTGAGGGTGTGTGGGACCGAGCCTGAAGCGGAAGATTCCAGGGATGCCTTTTTGTACATCAAAGTCTTCACAATTATGTGTCACATTAAAAATATATAGCACTCCAACAAAGTAGTAGGATTATAACACTTTAATAACTTATAAATATATACAACGCTCCAACAAAGTAAACACGTTAAAAAAACATTTTAAACAAAGCAGCAATGGGCTGCTGTGAGGTGGCGTCAGTAGCGGTCCTTTGTGCGAATAGGCCGAAGGCAGCACAACGCACTGAGATCCGGACGGCACCCAGGTGATGTCCAGTAAGTTGCCGCACTGGTCTTGGTATCCTACAATGCTGCGCCGAAAAACGGCGTGGGGCGCCCCGGGGGGGGGGAGGGGGCGCGAACGGGCCTCCCCAGGTGGAGGCTCCTCTGCTGCAGTGGGGCGCCCCTTTACCGTTTCAGTCGCCATTCAGCTGTTTACCGCCCGCTTTTGCTGCACTGTGCCTCATCCGCCATTCAGCTGAGTTGCGCCCGCTCTTGCGGCTACAGCGTCTCGCCCACCATCCAGTTGAATTGCGCCCGTTCTTGCGGCTACAGCGTCTCGCCCACCATCCAGTTGAATTGCGCCCACTCTTGCGGTGTAGCGATAGGCGGCTGCCACAGGACTCTTAAAATGGCGGCGGGCTCTTCGGATTTGGGCCTGGTCCACTAAAATGGCCCTGGGACACATTTGAACTCGGACATTTGTCTGCTAGGGCTTGGGCCCCATTCTCGAAAGCGTCCCCTCAGCCTTGAAGATTCTACAAAAGTCATCGGGGCCCCCGACTCCCGCAGGCTTCCGGTGGGGAGCGGCTGCCATGATTGCTTGCGGAATGGCCACGACGGAGCTACGAGATGGTGGTGCTCTCATGCTGACGCCAGCTTCAGTCTGAAACATCCCGAAACACTGTAGACTATCAATTCGATGACTTCCGGTGGAGCCCCAACGTGACCCGGTAGGGAAAAATTTGCCCTCCCCTCTTTTGACTGATGGTTCTTGTTGCCTGTCCCCTCTCTTGTCATCTAACGGAACCTTTTTGGATTGCTGAGTGAGAAAAAAAAAGGTGGGGCTTTCATCATTTGGGAAAAAAAAATGTTTCAATCCAATGAAAAGTGTTATTTTTAGGTCATATGATCAAGCATTTCATCATTAGGAAACCAAAAGTAAAATGAACCAATGAAAAGTTTTATAAACAAGTCACATGACCTGTTATGCGGCTTTGGGCTATAAAAAGCCTATAAAATCCGTTGGCCTGTGAGGCGGCGTCAGTAGCGGACCGATGTGCGAATAGGCCGAAGGCAGCACAACGCGCCGAGATCCGGATGGCACCGAGGTGGTGTCCAGCAAGTTGCCGCACTGGTGTGGCCATCCTACAGTACTGCGCCGAAAGACGGCGTGGGGTGCCCGGGGGGGGGGGGAGGCGGTGCGAACTGGCCTCTCCCGCCTCCCCAGGTGGAGGCACCTCATCTGCAGTGCGGCGCCTCTTACCGTTTCACTCACCGTCCAGTTGAGTTGCGCCCGCACTTGCTGCTACAGTAGGCCGAAGGTAGCACAACGCGCCGAGATCCGGATGGCACCGAGGTGGTGTCCAGCAAGTTTTACTGGTGTGGCCATCCTACAATGCTGCGCCGAAAAACGGCGTGGGGTGCCCGGGGTGGGGGAGAGGCGGCGCAAACGGGCCTCTCCCACCTCCCCAGGTGGAGGCACCTCATCTGCAGTGGGGCGCCTCTTAGCGTTTCACTCGCCGTCCAGCTGAGTTGCGGTCACTCTTGCTGCTACAGTACGCCCAAGGCAGCACAACACAACGCGCCGAGATCCGGATGGCACCGAGGTGGTGTCCAGCAAGTTTCACTGGTGTGGCCATCCTACAATGCTGCGCCGAAAGACGGCGTGGGGTGCCCGGGGGGGGGGGGGTGGGGGGTAGGGGGCGCAAACGGGCCTCTCCCTCCTCCCCAGATGGAGGCACCTCATCTGCAGTGGGGCGCCTCTTAGCGTTTCACTCGCCTTCCAGCTGAGTTCCGCCCGCTCTTGCGGCACAGTGCCTCACCCCCCATCCAGCTGAGTTCCGCCCGCTCTTGCGGTACAGTGCCTCACCCGCCATCCAGCTGAATTGCGCCTGCTCTTGCGGCTACAGCGATAGGCGGCTGCAACAGGACTCTCAAAATGGCGGCCGGCTCTTTGGATTTGGGCCTGGTCCACTAAAATGGCCCTGGGACACCTTGGAACTCGGACGCTTGCCTGCTAGGGCATGGGCCCCATTCACAAAAGCGTCCCCTCTTTTGACTGATGGTTCTTGTTGCCTATCTCTTCTGTTGTCATTTAACGGAACCTTTTTGGACTGCCGAAAGGGGTTCTGGTCCGACCGCTGGTTGGTGGAGACATTTTGACTATATCCTGGACCTGCCCGGCCTCGCCCAAAATGGCGCCGGTATAAATGGGACTGGTAACTCCTTGTTGTGTACTGGTTGCCCAACCTTGATATCACGAGATACGTATGCAGTTTTGAAGCACATGGCGGGCGGGGACGAGTACTGATTGAACATTTGGACATCCCTATTGATATTAAGTTCTGATGTGTTATTGATTACTGTACTATTGAAAGTTCGAATTAACGTCACCTATGGTACTTGCCCGCAAATGTATATCTAGATAATTTTATTGTAACTGGCCCTGTCGTACTTTAATTATAAAATGTACGTCCACCGATTCCGCAACTGTTAGACACCTTAGTTCTTGCAACCTAATGGCCCGCCCGTTACGTTCTTCTACAGTGTAAATGTCCCCTCATCATATACGATTCCAGTTTGCTCCGTGGCCGGCCCACGTGGTTATAGGCCCGTATTTGTATACTGACATTTTCACAATAAAGGTTTTTAAAACAAAACATGGTAGTAGTACCTAGATTGGTAAAGTTTTGAATAATAGCCACTGTTTTCGAATCAGTAAAAGGCAAGTGAAATAAAGCAGCCCGATTACATGACGGTTAAAAGGTATAATACGCAGGAACGCAGTAAAGATAAATGGTCAAGGGCTGTTGTGTTTTCTACTCCTGCAACATAAAGTGATCGATAAGAATCCGATATTCATGCCTATCAGCGACTAAGACAGCAGGCCGAGCCTCTTTTGTTCAACGGCTCCCTCATGGGACGAAGAAACGCCCTTTTTCTCGAAATAGGAATATTTTACTTGCAGGACAGTTGTAAATTTCCCGGGAAAATACATTAGCCTGGAACATTGTTAGTGGTAAACTGTAAATGCATCTGGGTCCTTTGCTTTACAAGTCAGAGTGAGAAAAAAAAAGGTGGGGCTTTCATCATTTGGTAAAAAAAAATGTTCGAAAGCAATGAAAAGTGTTATTTTTAGGTCATATGACCAAGCCTTCCATCATTAGAATAACAAAAGTAAAATGAACCAATGAAAAGTTTTATTAACAAGTCACATGACCTGTTATGCTTACGTTACGTGCTGCGCGCCGCGCTCTGGATCGCTCCCGGGAAGCTGCGCCTCGCGCACCGGAGCACTTCCGGGTGCGCTAACGCGGTGCGTCATATGACGCATTACGCGACAACGCAGGTCCAGAATATAGTCAAAATGTCTCCACCAACCAGCGGTCGGAACACAACCCCTTTCAGCAGTCCAAAAAGTTCTGTTAAATGACAACAGAAGGGACAGGCTATAAGAACCATCAGTCAAAGAGGGGAGGGCAAGTTCTTCTCTACCGGGTCACGTTGGGGCTCCACCGGAACTGATTGAATTGGTAGTCTACAGTGTTTCTGGATGTTTCAGACTGAAGCTGGCGTCAGCATGAGAGCACCACTATCTTGTGGCTCCGTCGTGGCCATTCCGCGAGCAATCATGGCAGCCGCTCCCCACCGGAAGCCTGCGGGAGTCGGGGGTCCCGGTGAATGTTGTAGAATCTTCAAGGCTGAGGGGACTCTTTTGGGAATGGGGCCCATGCCCTAGCAGTCAAGCGTCCGAGTTCCACGGTTGCCCAGAGCCATCTTTGCAGGCCAGGCCCAAGTCTGTGGAGCCGACCGCCATTTCGTGAGCTCCGTAGCAGCCGCCTGTCGCTGTACCGCAAGATTGGGTGCAATTCCGTTTGATGGCGGGTGAGACGTTGTAATAGCAGGAGCAGGCGCAATTCAGCTGGCCGAGCGAGGCACTGTGTCGCAAGAGTGGGTGCAAGTCAGCTGGTCGAGTGAAGCGCTGGGGTGTAGCTGAGAAACCTCCACCTGGGGAGGTGGGGGAGGCTCGTTTGCGCCGCCTCTCCCTTCTAGTGCACCCCACGCCATTTCCTGGCGCAGGTATATGTGATGGTCGGACCAGGGCACCGCAGGACGTGTCTTCAGGTCAAATGGATTGTGGGACAAGGTGTGGAGCAGGCGCAATTATCTCGGGGGCCTCCGTCAAGCGGTTCAGGGAGGCACCGCATCACATTGTTTTCCAATGCAGTCAGGTCCACAAACAGCCCCCATTTACTTTGAGAATAGTGAAGCTGCAGCAGGTGCAAATAAGCTTCAGACAGTGTTACAAGCGCTGCTCGGAACCCTCAACTATGGCACCCAACATCCAGGACTTATGCCATTTGTGCATGGCAGTGACATCGAAGCATCTCAGGGACCAAGCAACATACCATATCCAGAGTCCTTCCCACAGCCTCTGCCTTCCTTCTTACCTAGTTATTGTTCTTTCACTCCCACTCCAGGCTTTTAGTCTGTGGATGGAAAATCATGAACCTACACTCACCTATGAAAATCTTACTATTGATGGTTGATTTTGAGCCCCAAATACAAAGGCTTGTTTGGATCGATGTTGCAGCAGGCTGCCATGTAAATAGTTATTTAATAAAACGTTTTACCCTGTTACTTGTTGATTTTGAGCCCCAAATACAAAGGCTTGTTTGGATCGATGTTGCAGCAGGCTGCCATGTAAATAGTTATTTAATAAAACGTTTTACCCTGTTACTTTGCTGGTGTGTTGTATATATTTATAATATTTGCATAGGGTTTGTCGTTATTTTGGGTGGAGTGGGCGGCGGAGTCGAGCTGTCTTGCAGCCATCATGGTGTCGAGCTCAGTTCCTCTCACTAGTTTCGTATTTCTCAAAAGGGGTTGTTCATAATGTTTCTATTTTAGCGAGGTCAAAAAGAGATCCCATTAGTGGCCTACTGATTTTGCT
Source organism: Lissotriton vulgaris (assembly GCF_964263255.1). Taxonomy (NCBI): domain Eukaryota; kingdom Metazoa; phylum Chordata; class Amphibia; order Caudata; family Salamandridae; genus Lissotriton; species Lissotriton vulgaris. Next base: position 1,388,305,958 of record NC_141694.1, on the reverse strand, counting down.
TGATTCCTTTTGTTTTTTTAACGATTTTTCACTATCTGCAAAGACTAAACAGAGTATTGCGACTCTGTGCTTGTTTGTAAATAGAGAATGAACCAAAGAGAACCAATTCCAAAACAATAAATGCTAGGATAGCAATCAATCAAATGGAGAGGGAAGCAGGCACGACGGGTTACAACGGGGGCAAAGGCCTGTGTTACCTACCCTTCACTATCTGCAAAGAGAGAATACTCCTAAAAGAAAAGAGGAGGGGGGGCAGCGTTCAAAGCACATCAGCGTGCATAAACACGAAAATGTTTTTACCTACCACGTACTTGACATTTTAAAGCTTTTGATATTTGCTATTAAAAAACCATTGAAATTCACTGAAAAAACATAGGTTATAGCCCATATATAGATAGGAATTAGCATTTACAAAACCTTGACAATTCACTGAAAAAACCATAGGTTATAGACCATATATAGTTAGGGATTAGCATTTACAAAAACTTATTTTACTCGCACAAAACCATTGAAATTCGCATATATAGTTAGTTGCACTAACTATATATCGCGCACCCGCAATCCACTGCTGATGATGTCACATATTACATCATTCATGACATGGTCAGTGACATCACTGATGACATCACTGATGACATCTCAAATGACATCACTGATGACATCACTGAAGACATCTCAAATGACATCACTGATGACATCTCATTTGACATTACTTATCACATCACTGATGACATCATTCATGTGATAATACGATGAACCTCTTCAGACTCTAATATTACCTTAGATACAATCAGTGTAAACAGACACTCACAGACTGTCACTCATCCATGGAGTTACTCACACATCTAGTCAGTCATGCAAAGAATCAATCACACATCCATTTCCTCAACTATACAGTTATACACACCTTACTTATTCAAACATATACTAACACATATTTACTCTCTTATACAATCCTTGATACAAGTTCACAATGATCCATACAGCCACTCACACATTCACTGGCTCTTATGCACAGTTATTTATATATGTCAACTCTCACATGGACTGTGTTTTACATATGTACTTACTTTGACATGTAGCACTGAGATATCCTTTCACTCACCAATACACTCATGCACACAGTCAACCGCCCATACAGCTGTTTCCACATGCACTTTTGAACCCATACATCTAGTGAATCAACTGCTCACACATCTATGCACAGAGTTACACACCTCCCAGTCACCCACACACACACACTCACTCTCCCATACAAATACTTGGCCAACCAATCAATAACCCATATAGTTACTCATATAGCTACTGATCAACACATGCAGCAGATTACAGAACAACAGACATAATGATGCACAAATTAAGACAGTTTAGTCACTAACCCATGCACCCAGTGAGACACATTTAATTACTCACTCATACAGTCAGTCACGCACCTACTAAATCCTTCATCCAGACACTTCTACATCTACTCATTCTTCAATATGTAAAACATATTTAAACTTTACAGAAACATACAGTCACTGGATGATGTCATCAGTGATGTCATCAGTGATGTCATTTGAGATGTCATCAGTGATGTCATCAGTGATGTCACTGACCATGTCATGAATGATGTAATATGTGACATCATCAGCAGTGGATTGCGGGTGCGCGATATATAGTTAGTGCAACTAACTATATATGCGAATTTCAATGGTTTTGTGCGAGTAAAATAAGGTTTTGTAAATGCTAATCCCTAACTATATATGGTCTATAACCTATGGTTTTTTCAGTGAATATATATATATATATATACATACACATATGTACAAATATATATATATATATATATATATATATATATATACATACATATATATATATATTCATCTCACAAAGGGTGCTCACATAGAAGACGCCTCAAACCAGGGATATTTAACGCCTTTAATTGTTGTTATACAGCCTCGCAGAACTTCATGCTCCCCACAGGAAAATCGCCAGCCCAACGCGTTTCAAGCACTAGCGTGCTCTTGGTCACGGGCAAAGTGGAGGAGAGTGTCGGCAGTCTTGCAGGGAAACGCCTGATAACACAAAGAAGTCCCGCCTTAATAGGCGTGTGCATGCAAGGCATGCTGGTATTCTGAGTTTCCCCGATGTTTTGCCCATGTGGTTGCCGCCTCATTTCTCCCAATAGTCCTTGAATTAAAAACCCCAGTGGGTTAGCGGGGTACTGGAAAGCCTTACAAAGCTGTTCATAACTGTTCCAACAACACGACTTTCCCTGGTTCCTTTCAGCGTGTTTGGAGGTCCAAACACCGGATCCGCTTCACACGGCAGGGCGTCCTCGCGACCGAGCCAGCCGCAACAGATTCATCTCACAAAGGGTGCTCACATCGAAGACGCCTCAAACCAGGGATATTTAACGCCTTTAATTGTTGTTATACAGCCTCGCAGAACTTCATGCTCCCCACAGGAAAATCGCCAGCCCAACGCGTTTCAAGCACTAGCGTGCTCTTGGTCACGGGCAAAGTGGAGGAGAGTGTCGGCAGTCTTGCAGGGAAACGCCTGATAACACAAAGAAGTCCCGCCTTAATAGGCGTGTGCATGCAAGGCATGCTGGTATTCTGAGTTTCCCTGATGTTTTGCCCATGTGGGTGCCGCCTCATTTCTCCCAATAGTCCTTGAATTAAAAACCCCAGTGGGTTAGCGGGGTACTGGAAAGCCTTACAAAGCTGTTCATAACTGTTCCAACAACACGACTTTCCCTGGTTCCTTTCAGCGTGTTTGGAGGTCCAAACACCGGATCCGCTTCACACGGCAGGGCGTCCTCGCGACCGAGCCAGCCGCAACAGATTCATCTCACAAAGGGTGCTCACATAGAAGACGCCTCAAACCAGGGATATTTAACGCCTTTAATTGTTGTTATACAGCCTCTCAGAACTTCATGCTCCCCACAGGAAAATCGCCAGCCCAACGCGTTTCAAGCACTAGCGTGCTCTTGGTCACGGGCAAAGTGGAGGAGAGTGTCGGCAGTCTTGCAGGGAAACGCCTGATAACACAAAGAAGTCCCGCCTTAATAGGCGTGTGCATGCAAGGCATGCTGGTATTCTGAGTTTCCCCGATGTTTTGCCCATGTGGGTGCCGCCTCATTTCTCCCAATAGTCCTTGAATTAAAAACCCCAGTGGGTTAGCGGGGTACTGGAAAGCCTTACAAAGCTGTTCATAACTGTTCCAACAACACGACTTTCCCTGGTTCCTTTCAGCGTGTTTGGAGGTCCAAACACCGGATCCGCTTCACACGGCAGGGCGTCCTCGCGACCGAGCCAGCCGCAACAGATTTATCTCACAAAGGGTGCTCACATAGAAGACGCCTCAAACCAGGGATATTTAACGCCTTTAATTGTTGTTATACAGCCTCGCAGAACTTCATGCTCCCCACAGGAAAATCGCCAGCCCAACGCGTTTCAAGCACTAGCGTGCTCTTGGTCACGGGCAAAGTGGAGGAGAGTGTCGGCAGTCTTGCAGGGAAACGCCTGATAACACAAAGAAGTCCCGCCTTAATAGGCGTGTGCATGCAAGGCATGCTGGTATTCTGAGTTTCCCCGATGTTTTGCCCATGTGGGTGCCGCCTCATTTCTCCCAATAGTCCTTGAATTAAAAACCCCAGTGGGTTAGCGGGGTACTGGAAAGCCTTACAAAGCTGTTCATAACTGTTCCAACAACACGACTTTCCCTGGTTCCTTTCAGCGTGTTTGGAGGTCCAAACACCGGATCCGCTTCACACGGCAGGGCGTCCTCGCGACCGAGCCAGCCGCAACAGATTCATCTCACAAAGGGTGCTCACATAGAAGACGCCTCAAACCAGGGATATTTAACGCCTTTAATTGTTGTTATACAGCCTCGCAGAACTTCATGCTCCCCACAGGAAAATCGCCAGCCCAACGCGTTTCAAGCACTAGCGTGCTCTTGGTCATGGGCAAAGTGGAGGAGAGTGTCGGCAGTCTTGCAGGGAAACGCCTGATAACACAAAGAAGTCCCGCCTTAATAGGCGTGTGCATGCAAGGCATGCTGGTATTCTGAGTTTCCCCGATGTTTTGCCCATGTGGGTGCCGCCTCATTTTTCCCAATAGTCCTTGAATTAAAAACCCCAGTGGGTTAGCGGGGTACTGGAAAGCCTTACAAAGCTGTTCATAACTGTTCCAACAACACGACTTTCCCTGGTTCCTTTCAGCGTGTTTGGAGGTCCAAACACCGGATCCGCTTCACACGGCAGGGCGTCCTCGCGACCGAGCCAGCCGCAACAGATTCATCTCACAAAGGGTGCTCACATAGAAGACGCCTCAAACCAGGGATATTTAACGCCTTTAATTGTTGTTATACAGCCTTGCAGAACTTCATGCTCCCCACAGGAAAATCGCCAGCCCAACGCGTTTCAAGCACTAGCGTGCTCTTGGTCACGGGCAAAGTGGAGGAGAGTGTCGGCAGTCTTGCAGGGAAACGCCTGATAACACAAAGAAGTCCCGCCTTAATAGGCGTGTGCATGCAAGGCATGCTGGTATTCTGAGTTTCCCCGATGTTTTGCCCATGTGGGTGCCGCCTCATTTCTCCCAATAGTCCTTGAATTAAAAACCCCAGTGGGTTAGCGGGGTACTGGAAAGCCTTACAAAGCTGTTCATAACTGTTCCAACAACACGACTTTCCCTGGTTCCTTTCAGCGTGTTTGGAGGTCCAAACACCGGATCCGCTTCACACGGCAGGGCGTCCTCGCGACCGAGCCAGCCGCAACAGATTCATCTCACAAAGGGTGCTCACATAGAAGACGCCTCAAACCAGGGATATTTAACGCCTTTAATTGTTGTTATACAGCCTCGCAGAACTTCATGCTCCCCACAGGAAAATCGCCAGCCCAACGCGTTTCAAGCACTAGCGTGCTCTTGGTCACGGGCAAAGTGGAGGAGAGTGTCGGCAGTCTTGCAGGGAAACGCCTGATAACACAAAGAAGTCCCGCCTTAATAGGCGTGTGCATGCAAGGCATGCTGGTATTCTGAGTTTCCCCGATGTTTTGCCCATGTGGGTGCCGCCTCATTTCTCCCAATAGTCCTTGAATTAAAAACCCCAGTGGGTTAGCGGGGTACTGGAAAGCCTTACAAAGCTGTTCATAACTGTTCCAACAACACGACTTTCCCTGGTTCCTTTCAGCGTGTTTGGAGGTCCAAACACCGGATCCGCTTCACACGGCAGGGCGTCCTCGCGACCGAGCCAGCCGCAACAGATTCATCTCACAAAGGGTGCTCACATAGAAGACGCCTCAAACCAGGGATATTTAACGCCTTTAATTGTTGTTATACAGCCTCGCAGAACTTCATGCTCCCCACAGGAAAATCGCCAGCCCAACGCGTTTCAAGCACTAGCGTGCTCTTGGTCACGGGCAAAGTGGAGGAGAGTGTCGGCAGTCTTGCAGGGAAACGCCTGATAACACAAAGAAGTCCCGCCTTAATAGGCGTGTGCATGCAAGGCATGCTGGTATTCTGAGTTTCCCCGATGTTTTGCCCATGTGGGTGCCGCCTCATTTCTCCCAATAGACCTTGAATTAAAAACCCCAGTGGGTTAGCGGGGTACTGGAAAGCCTTACAAAGCTGTTCATAACTGTTCCAACAACACGACTTTCCCTGGTTCCTTTCAGCGTGTTTGGAGGTCCAAACACCGGATCCGCTTCACACGGCAGGGCGTCCTCGCGACCGAGCCAGCCGCAACAGATTCATCTCACAAAGGGTGCTCACATAGAAGACGCCTCAAACCAGGGATATTTAACGCCTTTAATTGTTGTTATACAGCCTCGCAGAACTTCATGCTCCCCACAGGAAAATCGCCAGCCCAACGCGTTTCAAGCACTAGCGTGCTCTTGGTCACGGGCAAAGTGGAGGAGAGTGTCGGCAGTCTTGCAGGGAAACGCCTGATAACACAAAGAAGTCCCGCCTTAATAGGCGTGTGCATGCAAGGCATGCTGGTATTCTGAGTTTCCCCGATGTTTTGCCCATGTGGGTGCCGCCTCATTTCTCCCAATAGTCCTTGAATTAAAAACCCCAGTGGGTTAGCGGGGTACTGGAAAGCCTTACAAAGCTGTTCATAACTGTTCCAACAACACGACTTTCCCTGGTTCCTTTCAGCGTGTTTGGAGGTCCAAACACCGGATCCGCTTCACACGGCAGGGCGTCCTCGCAACCGAGCCAGCCGCAACAGATTCATCTCACAAAGGGTGCTCACATAGAAGACGCCTCAAACCAGGGATATTTAACGCCTTTAATTGTTGTTATACAGCCTCGCAGAACTTCATGCTCCCCACTGAAAAATCGCCAGCCCAACGCGTTTCAAGCACTAGCGTGCTCTTGGTCACGGGCAAAGTGGAGGAGAGTGTTGGCAGTCTTGCAGGGAAACGCCTGATAACACAAAGAAGTCCCGCCTTAATAGGCGTGTGCATGCAAGGCATGCTGGTATTCTGAGTTTCCCCGATGTTTTGCCCATGTGGGTGCCGCCTCATTTCTCCCAATAGTCCTTGAATTAAAAACCCCAGTGGGTTAGCGGGGTACTGGAAAGCCTTACAAAGCTGTTCATAACTGTTCCAACAACACGACTTTCCCTGGTTCCTTTCAGCGTGTTTGGAGGTCCAAACACCGGATCCGCTTCACACGGCAGGGCGTCCTCGCGACCGAGCCAGCCGCAACAGATTCATCTCACAAAGGGTGCTCACATAGAAGACGCCTCAAACCAGGGATATTTAACGCCTTTAATTGTTGTTATACAGCCTCGCAGAACTTCATGCTCCCCACAGGAAAATCGCCAGCCCAACGCGTTTCAAGCACTAGCGTGCTCTTGGTCACGGGCAAAGTGGAGGAGAGTGTCGGCAGTCTTGCAGGGAAACGCCTGATAACACAAAGAAGTCCCGCCTTAATAGGCGTGTGCATGCAAGGCATGCTGGTATTCTGAGTTTCCCCGATGTTTTGCCCATGTGGGTGCCGCCTCATTTCTCCCAATAGTCCTTGAATTAAAAACCCCAGTGGGTTAGCGGGGTACTGGAAAGCCTTACAAAGCTGTTCATAACTGTTCCAACAACACGACTTTCCCTGGTTCCTTTCAGCGTGTTTGGAGGTCCAAACACCGGATCCGCTTCACACAGCAGGGCGTCCTCGCGACCGAGCCAGCCGCAACAGATTCATCTCACAAAGGGTGCTCACATAGAAGACGCCTCAAACCAGGGATATTTAACGCCTTTAATTGTTGTTATACAGCCTTGCAGAACTTCATGCTCCCCACAGGAAAATCGCCAGCCCAACGCGTTTCAAGCACTAGCGTGCTCTTGGTCACGGGCAAAGTGGAGGAGAGTGTCGGCAGTCTTGCAGGGAAACGCCTGATAACACAAAGAAGTCCCGCCTTAATAGGCGTGTGCATGCAAGGCATGCTGGTATTCTGAGTTTCCCCGATGTTTTGCCCATGTGGGTGCCGCCTCATTTCTCCCAATAGTCCTTGAATTAAAAACCCCAGTGGGTTAGCGGGGTACTGGAAAGCCTTACAAAGCTGTTCATAACTGTTCCAACAACATGACTTTCCCTGGTTCCTTTCAGCGTGTTTGGAGGTCCAAACACCGGATTCGCTTCACACGGCAGGGCGTCCTCGCGACCGAGCCAGCCGCAACAGATTCATCTCACAAAGGGTGCTCACATAGAAGACGCCTCAAACCAGGGATATTTAACGCCTTTAATTGTTGTTATACAGCCTCGCAGAACTTCATGCTCCCCACAGGAAAATCGCCAGCCCAACGCGTTTCAAGCACTCGCGTGCTCTTGGTCACGGGCAAAGTGGAGGAGAGTGTCGGCAGTCTTGCAGGGAAACGCCTGATAACACAAAGAAGTCCCGCCTTAATAGGCGTGTGCATGCAAGGCATGCTGGTATTCTGAGTTTCCCCGATGTTTTGCCCATGTGGGTGCCGCCTCATTTCTCCCAATAGTCCTTGAAATATATATATATATACACACACACATATATATATATATATAAATATATATGTGTAAACATTTTTGAACAACTATATTTTTTACAATAAATATTGTTTTTCCGATAATTTTCTACTTACCTGTTTAAGTATAGGGAGTCAATATTTTTACATCGATATTTTTTATTTCTATATTTTATTTTGATAAGCAAATTTTATTGATTTTAAAACACATAAAGCAATTTAGCCAATACACAGAAATCATGATTTTGAATCCATTCGCAAAAGCAATGCAATCCCCAATCACAAACCCCATAAAATTATATAGACGGGATTTGGAATCAGATCAATCAGGACCCTCCACATTCCCCAACCACTTCTCCCACACTCTGCGGTATTTCTTAACGCACCCCTTGGCTTTGTAAAGGGCTTTCTCCTGGGTCACACACCAGTCCTCCCCTCTATGCCACCTCTCCAGGGCTGGTGGGTCAGGGCTTTTCTAGGCCGCTGCTATGTCCCTCTTGGCCACCATCAAAGCTGTATTAAAAAATAATTTGTCACTCCTGGGCCTGTCCAGCCCATGAGTTATCCCCAGCAAAGAGTGACGTGGATCATGAGGAACCTCCCAGCCCAGTACCTCCGTTACCTCCACTTCAATAGGTCCCCAGAACTGTCCTAAGTGGGGCACAACCAAACCATGTGGAGGAAGTCAGCCGGGGCATGATTACATCTCACACATGACGCATCTGGGGGCAAACCCGCTCGATATAGGCGCAGAGGAGTGAGAAACGCAGTGTGTAAGTAGTACAGCTGAATCAGCTTGAGTTTAGCGGAGACAGTGACTGTTCTGGGGGCCATAAGGGCATCACGCCTGTCCACCTTGTCAAGGGGGCCCACCCAATCCACCCATTGATCCCTCAACCTATCTAGGGATGTGGGGGTGTTAACTAGGGTTCGGTAAATGCCGGAGACACCCCTTACCCAAGTCTCCCAGCATCGTCTGAGCCTCAGAGGGGTGTCATCCGTAATATGCATGTGGAGGGCATGTCTCAACTGCAAGTATTTTTAAAACTGGGATGAGTGTAGGGGGTAGCGAGTTTGGAGCTCCTGGAAGGACAGCAAGTGGCCCCTGGCCCATACGTCCCCTAGCTGGGAGATGCAAATAAGGTCCCAAGTTTTAAACCCCTGTAGTCCACTAACCCTCCGGAGCCAAACCCCGTGCCAGAGGGGAGTACATTGGGTCAACTTCCCCGTCCATGACGGAGCAAGGCCTGCCAAGCCAACAACACAGAGCGCATCACATCAGGCAGTCGGGTTGGTATGGGCCCCCCATACATCATGGCTTGGATGCCCGCAAGCCCCAGTTCACTCAGTTCAAGCCTGTAGGCTGGGTCCGACCAGCCCCGTTGAACCAGTTGTGGACTACCAGGAGACGTACCGCCAAGAAATACAAATACAAGTGCATCATCCCCATACCGCCATCATGAGAGGGAATCTGGCAAACAGAGCCACGCGTGCCCGTCCTCCGCTCCAGAGAAACTTGATGATTAAACTGTCCAGTTCCCGGAACCAAGTCCTTGGAAAACAGAAGGAGGTATTCTGTAGGATGTAGAGGAATCTGGGGAGGATCATCATTTTAAACAGGGCCACCCTCCCCAGGGGGTTCAGAGGCAGCGCTTTCCATTTAAGGAGGTCATCCATGGCCTTCTTAATCAACGGGGCCACATTGAGGGACCAGCCCAGCTCAGGAAGAAGGGTAATCTAAATCCCCAGATATTTAAAGGACTGCCTCCGGAGTGGTATGGTAGACTGCCAATCAAAGCACTCTCTAGAGAGATGCAGGTTGACCAGCACTGATTTCCCGGGATTCAGCTGCAGCCTTGAGGCCTGCTCAAAAGAATGCAGGATCTGGAGTCAATGTGGCCCGGAGGAGGCTGGGTCGGACATGAAGACAAGGACATTGTCCGCGTATAGTACGATCTTGTCCGTGTCAGTATTGGGCCACTCCCATCCACGGAGGCGGTATTCAGCCCGCACCAGGGACGCCAAGGGCTCCATCACTAGGGCGAACAGCAACGGAGAGAGGGGACATCCCTGCCTAGTGCCCCTGGCAATGGCGAAGGTCTCCGACAGTACCCCGTTGACCAGTACTCGTGCTCTCGGGTGAGCGTACAGGACCCGGACCAGAGAACGAAAGTGGGGCCCGAACCCCATCTCGGTCAGCACGCCCTGTAGGTATGTCCAGTCACCGAATCAAATGCTTTTTTGAAGTCTATGGACAGGAGTGCCAAGTATGGGGTAAGCAGATGCCGGTGTGCCAGAGCTAGCTGCAGCCTTCGGAGGCAGTAGCAGGTCCCACGCTGAGGCATGAACCCGCATTGGTCCGAGTGCACCAGCAAGGCCAAGTAGTGTTTCAGTCGTTGGGCCAGAATGGTGCCGTATAGCTTAATTTCGGTGTTGAGGAGGATATGGGGTGATATTCTGCACACATTCGGGAGGGAGGCTGGGATTTTGGGAGAACCACGATGGTGGCAATATCCATTTCCGGCGGAAAGGAACCTCTCTCCACAGTTTCTTTGAATAAGCTGGCCAGGTGGGGCGCTAGGATGTCTCTGTATGCCGCGTAGTACTTCTGCAGAAGGCCATCTGGACCCTGGGTCCTACCCTGGGAGACCAGGGTGATCACCTCTTCAATTTCTTTCAAGAAGATGGGGTGCTCTAGGTCCTTCTGAGCGGCTGGTTACAGCCTAGGAAGGCACACCCTACCCCGGTCAAGGAGAGCTGCAACAGACAGCTCGGGGTGTGTGCTGTGTGCAGGGTCTGGTAGTAAGCAGCAAAGGTATTTGTCATTACCACAGGAGCACATTGGACTGCTCCAGCTGCATCAACCACCTCTGGGATGATACGATTCGCCCTGGGATATGTGGCCAGTCTGTGCAAGATCATGCCGTTCTTGTCCCCCCAACCATAAACTCGTGCTACCGATGACCTCCAGAGGATCTTGGCCGCATCCAAGGACAGTTGTTTAATGTCATCCCGGATGAGGCCTAATTGTCGTGTCTGGGAGGCATCCTCTGACGTGGATAAAAGCTGTTCCAAGTGAAGCGCCTGCGCTTCCTTGGAAGAGATCTCCTGCAACTGTGATTGCCTCTGGATCTTAAGCTGCCGCTTTGCGATACCTCGTATGGTCGCCTTCCCTGCCTCCCATAGGGTGCCCGGGGAGGCTACCGAGCCCTCGTTGGTAGCAAAATATTGTTTAAGCTCTTTCCCCACCGCCTGCTTGAAGTTTTTATCCTGGAGAAACCAAGCGTTCATTCTCCATGTTTGGCGGGCCGAGGGAGGGGGGCCCCTGCGCTAAGGAGTACCGGGGAATGGTCAGAAATGCCTCTGGGCAGGATGCGGACGTCAAGAATTGTAGAACAGTCGGGTGCGGGGACAAAGATCGCATCTATGCGCGCTTGAGTATGGTGATCCGTGGAGGTATGTGTAAATCAGGTGCTGCGTGGGTGCCATGTGCACCATGCATCGCAGAGCCCCAGAGACTCAGCCTAGTTTTTCAGTTGTTTCGCACTCGCTGCCCGGGCGGCGGGTGGAGGTGCCGTTGTGTTGAGGGCCGGGGCCAAAACTGCATTAAAGTCACCTGCAATGACCATGTTACCAGCGGGCACATTATGTAGCAGGGCAGCAGTGTGTGCAAGTGTGGGCATGATCATGGAGGGGGGCCTATACCGACACGAGAGTGAGAGGGGAACCAGCCAGCAATCCGTAAATTGTCACAGATGAGCCTTGAGGATCATGTACCACTTGGAGAGGACAAAGGTCAGTGTACGCCTCAGGAAGATGGCAACCCCTCGAGAGCCTCTAGAGAAGCCGGAGTGCCATACCCTATCATAGCCATAGTGAGCTAAGAAGGGGCAGCAGATACCTAAGAGGTGCGTTTCTTGAAGCATGAGGATATATATGTGGAGACGCTGCACGTACCTTAGGACCGCTGTGCTTTTGGGCTGGTCCAACAGGCAATTGACATTCCACGACAACACATGGAGAGACGCCATAGGGGAAGTGTTATCTGTCATGGTAGGCATTTCCTGGTCTAAGCTGAGGGTGTGTCTTTGGGTATACAAACGTGCTTGGGAGCCCACGGTGGTGTGTGCATTCGCATGCTACGGGGGCACACCAATCCCTCCCACTGGTAACATGTGTCATTCCGTGGTAGCTGAAACAAAAACCAACAAAAAGCATAACAATGTACAGGGAAAAACTTTCCCAACCCCCCCCCCCTCCCTTACCCCCATGCCCCACCCCACACTTCAGGAACAGAAGCATCTGTCGACCCCCAATTAACAACACCCTAGTACATGGGGCAAACAACCAAACTAAAACACCTGGGAATGGGAAAGCGTGGAGGACCCCTGCTCGTGATCGGATTACAAAGACCATCGGGAAGTTAGGAACAGATCTGAGCCAGAACGCCATCTCCGGCCACGGAGCAAGGCCTGGCGGGCAGAGACCGGATCAAGCAGGGTCCTTCAAAAGCATCGGGCTACAGGAGAGGTCTGTGTCCGGGAGGTCAATCGCGGAGGCCCAGGATGCAGCATCTCCGCCGTCCAGTCGGCCAGAGGAACCAGAGCGCCTCTCAGTCGGTGCTCCCTCTTCGACCTGGGGTGGCTGTTGTGAGTGACCCGGCAGGGAGTCTGAGCAGGCCCAGTCGGCGCCTGCGGGATCGATTATGTGGAGGCTGAGGGGCAGAGGGAGTGGGACGGCCGAGCCCGCCCCCGCATACCCCCGCCAAGGGCACAACCCTCAGCCCGCAGAGGGCGCTCTTCCATCACCCAAGTCCAAGCTTCCGCCGGGCTGTCGAAAAACAGTGTCTTATTCGCAAATACCACCCGCAGGCGAGCCGGAAAGAGGAGCTGATACTGAACGTTAAGTGCCCTCAACTTTTGCTTGACCTCTCCGAAGGAGCGGCGCTGTTCCTGGACCTCACGGGTGTAGTCTGGGAAGATCATAATGGAACAGTTTTCATGGAGGAGCTGTTGATGCTTGCAGGCTTCAGACAAGATGATGTCTCGATCCTTGAAGTTAAGAATCCGCATTATGATCAGGCAGGGAGGAGCACCCGGCATTGGTTTGGGAGCCAGGGACCGGTGAGCCTGCTCGATTGCAAACCAAGGGGATAGGGATCCCCCGGGGACCCACAACCTCAGCCACCTCTCCAAGAAGTCCACTGGACGACCCTGTTCCACTTCCTCCGGAAAGCCCACCAGGTGGAGGTTGTTGCATCTGGACCTGTTGTCAGCGTTCTCCGCCCGGCGGTGCAACTCCTGAGTATGAGACTGAAGACGGGCCACCTGCCCCTTAAGTTGCTGCACGTCATCTTCCACAGAGGAGATCTTGGACACAGTCTCTTTAATCCGGTCGTTCGCGTTGCGAAGGTCCTGCCTGATGAGAGTCATGTTCACTCTCACTTCTGCAATTTTGCCCTCCACGAGGTCTGGAACTTGTGGATGGCCTGAAGGATGGCGGCCAGTTCAGCGGACGGAGGAGCCTCCTGCCCAGCCACTCCCCCAGTAGCCCCGTGCCCTCCAGGGTGGCGAAGCGCTCCATTTTTGTCTGGGTGACATGGACCTTCTTTGATCTGTCCGTTCTACCCATGCTCATCCCCCGGAGAGGGACGGGTTCTAAAGGACCCCACACTGGAGGGCCGATGAAGCAACGGAGTCAAACCAGGGAGCCGTGAAGTGCAGGCAGCAGATGTGACAACCGGGGACAGCCAAGTCCACCTCCCAAGAGATGCAAAAAGGCGCAGAAATGCCGGTAGGAAGGATCGTGATCAAGGGCCGCCGGCTAGACCCCCTCCGCCAGAGTCACCGAACGGTCCGCCAGGGCAAGAAACACAGCAGATGAGGAGATTCAGGAAGGACACCGGGTCTTGGACGGAGGGGGTCGATGAGCACAGTTGCCCCATGGGATGTGTTGGCGGCCCAAGGCGTGATTGGGGGTCCCACGAGTCCTGCTTCACGTGAATATATTCGCAGCCCCACTGGAGCCACTGGACCTCCGTCTACAACTACCATGGGACACTGCCGCCCGAAATGGCGGCCGAAGTGCTTTACTTCTATGTTTTTAACTTATATTTTGTCAGTGAACATGTCTAGGCTACTCTTCAGAAAGATTCTTGGATGTATTGGCACCGTGTCCTGACACTTTTGATATATGTAAACATTAATTCTTTACCTGCAGGTGGTGGGGCTCATCATCATCAGCATGCCAGACGGGCACTTCTCAAGCCCTTTCGTCTCGGGTCACTTTGTGCTGTTGCTGGTAGGGGGTGAGGAATACAGCCTCCAGAGTTCTTTTTCAGCAGGAGGCGAGGCACATCATCTGACCAGATAGGCGCTTCTTAAGGACCCTCATCTCCCTGCGGCTCAGGGCCCGCATGTCACTTGACAAAGACAAAGACCCAGACAAAGACCAGACCAAGAGTCTGTGTCCGTCCGAGCCGAGAGGAGGCTGGACTACACCTACCCTCTTGGTTTTCTGTTTAACGGTGTGTTTCCATCATGGTGAAAAGAAAACGACCTCTGCCTAAGCCTCAGGGTAATTCTCCACTTCGATTATGAACTTTTTGAGTAGCGCAATGGAGGCGCTTGAAAAAGAGATTACTACTGTGTAAGAGAGACTGGTGACTTGCCATCTCGTTTTGGGGGACATTGAAAGTAATCTTCCTTTAATTGCTTTTCTAGTGGTAATGTGGGGCCGAACAGGTCTGTCTTTGACACCGTGATTAATGGGTGTGTGCAGACTATTTCAGATGGTGTTATTCCTACCTCCCTATTTGAATCAATATCTCACCCGCCTCCCAAACGTTTGGAAATTCCTGGTATCTCCCTGGACTTGGTAATCACCAAATTCAGGGTGGGTCAGTCCCTGTAGTCAAGCCTTGTAGGTCTACTACTAAAAAGGGGAAAAGCACAAAAGTCCCTGTAGCAAATACAGATGATTTTAATTGTGTACTTATTGCAGTCCAAGCTCTGGAAGCTCTAGTTAAATCGTCATTAGATTATTTTTCTTCTAGGTTAACCCTAGTAGAAAAAAACAACTGCTAGCTGTTTGGAAATTTTGCAATCCAAAGTCTTCCTCACCTCCTACCAGAACTCGAATTCGACCAGTGCTATACCTTCTGTTACCCTACCTCCTCATCCATTATCTTGCACCGATAGTCCTCCAGTACCAACTTGTTTCCAAGTGTGCAGCTGCTCTCTCAGCTGTTAATCAGATAGGCAATCACTTAGGCAATTTGTCCCTCTTCACTAATATGCAGCCCAACAATACTAAAACCACCCTTGGCTACGCTGTAATAGGGGGTACTTCCACAGCTCATGACCTCCATCCTGAATCTATTCCTTATTGTTGTGATCCTGGTGAATGTGCTGACTCTTTCTCAATCTGACTCTGAGACCTGGGAAAGTTTTAAGAACAAATCTTTTTGATGACATAAAACGGTCAGAAGGGTAAGTTGGATTGTTCAATCAATCAATCAGTGACACTTATAAAGCGCGCTACATACCCGTAGGGTCTCAAGGCGCTGGGGGGGGGGGGGGGGAGGTGCCGCTACTGCTCGAACAGCCAGGTCTTCAGCTTCTTCCTGAAGGAGAGGTGGTCTTGGGTCAGGCGCAGGTCGGACGGGAGGGAGTTCCAGGTCTTGGCGGCCAGGTAGGAGAAGGACCTTCCTCCTGTAGTCGCTCTTCGGATGCGGGGGACGGCGGCGAGGGCGTGGTTGGCTGATCGGAGGTGGCGTTTGGGAGCGTAGAAGTTGACTCGGCTGTTGAGGTAGCTCGGGCCTTGGTCGTGTAGGGCTTTGTGTGCGTGGGTGAGGAGGCGGAAGGTGATTCTCTTGTTGACGGGGAGCCAGTGAAGGTCTCTCAGATGTCCGGAGATGTGGCTGGATCGTGGGATGTCGAGGATGAGTCTGGCTGAGGCGTTTTGGATCCGCTGGAGTCTCTTCTGGAGCTTGGCGGTGGTCCCGGCGTAGAGGGCGTTGCCGTAGTCCAGTCGGCTGGTGACGAGGGCCTGGGTGACGGTCTTCCTGGTCTCTGTGGGGATCCACCAGAAGATCTTCCGTAGCATGCGTAGGATGTTGAAGCACGCCGAGGATTGTTAGGGGCAAAACATCTTTACCTGGTGATTATGTAGTCAGTCATGCTCTTTAAATCCCCCAGTTTGGTAGAGCTAATTCTACACAGAACCTGAATAAATTAACAATCTGCTCCTCATCATATTGTAACTCTCCCACTGGGATATCTTTACCAGCCCCTACATTTTAATAGTGGGCTTTGTGACGCTTCCAGCGCTGGTCTTGTACAGTCCCTTGAATTTAATCCCACGGTCATTACCCACAGTCGTTTTACTCCCTTGGCTGAGTTGGATGGACTAGACTGACATTTAACTGGCCCAAGCAGATCCACCCCTCTGTCAAAGTCTATGGGCATTGGGCCAACTTTATTCATATGTGAGGTCCACTAGGCAGCGCTATGCTTTTCCTAACCTTCCCTTTTATCTAGCATGGCTAGCTATGTTCCCTCAGTCCCTTTGTTTTAGGTCCAAAGGATCCCAACCAAATTGCAGTCTGTTATGTTGGAACGTAGTAGGTTTACATTCCAAGGTGCGTCTTCCACCCTGAATGGATTTCATGACTATATTTCAAATCCTTTGTTTCCAGGAGACTTGCGCCCTTGAACCCATCCATATTAATGGATTCAAGATATTCCACCATTCTGAAGTTTCTTCTGAAGCTGGTAGAGCCAAGGGCTGGTTGTCCATTTTTGTTTCGAATTTATTGGCTTATGTTATGATTAAATCAGAGATTAGCTCTCCTTATAATCTAATTATTGTTATTGAGTTTTTGTTTTTTACATTTAATACTTGGCAATTTTTATAATAATGCACCACTGCCTGAGATCCCTAAAGTCCTATCACAAATTGATCACACGTTGGATAATCTATGCAGCAGTGAAGGAAAGAAGTCCTTCATACTGGGGGCTGGTGATTTTAACATACATTTATGCCCTTTTCCATCTAAAAAGGTTTGTGTTATGGTGGACATATTCAATAACAATCAAACCCATTTCCTTCACACTGACTATGGTGTGACAGTGAATAAACGAATGTCAAAGTATGACCTTGTTTTCTCTAACTAATTATGCACCCTTATTGCTCTTTTTAACCTTACATTAAGGGCCCGATTCCGGTCCGGGTCGGAAAGTGTTCCGACCGACACGGACCGGGAAGGAAGTCCGACCGACTCGTACAGGCACCCTCCGACCTTACAAGTACGATGACTCCCGGTTAAAATTCGACCGACTCGCACGGAATCATTCTGGACTGACCGAAACGAACGGAAAACTGTGCCCCTGCTCGGAAACGGAACCGAAACCTTCCGACCGACACGGAACGAACACGCGCCGTACAACCAGCCAAGTACGATGCAATGCGTCGCGGACAAAAGCGAGTTGCACAGAGTCCAAGCCGTACAACTGATTCACACAGACCAGAGAGATTGGCAAGCAAAAGAGCCCAATGCGACCGGCGCGAACGTGAAACATGCAACATAGCACAATGTCAGTGTGACCGACTCTGATCACCCCGCAAGTGACGTCACAGGCGTACTACCCGGACAACTGAACGTCCCCGTCAGGCTTAAAGAAATCATGGAACTGACACAGAAAAAGGACTAACAGGCAGTTTGAAAACCAAACAAAATCAATTTTCAAACCAAGACACACCCACAACTTCACCAATAAAAACGCCAAAAATCCAGACCATGATCATTTGCAAATCTCACAGACCTGCAAACAGACAACAACACCACACTGAGACATACAGCTACTATCTACACACTACACAACACTAGTGCCACACAATAGGCACACTCACAGACACCCAGCCATACACATACTCACCAAACCTCACTACCACACATACACACCCATCCATCTCCACCGCCACCCATCACCATGCCCCCAAAGAAGAATCCAAAGTTCACAGACAGTGAGTTGGAAGTCATGGTATACGAAATTATCAGGGTAGAGCCACAGTTATTTGGCTCCTTGGTCCAACAGACCCCCTCTCCCAGAAAAACCAGATGTGGGCGAGCATTGTCGACAAGGTGAATGCACTAGCACCTACCATGCGCACAATGGACGACATCAGGAACTGGTGGTACGACATAGGCAGGAGGGTCCAGAAACTCATCAGCAAAGACCATGCCCTGACCCAGCCCACTGGTGGTGGTCCTCCTGCAAAACCAATGCATTTCACTCCCTGGGAGGAGATGGTGTGGGACAAGTTCCCACTAGTTGGCCTCCATGGATTGCCTGGAATACCAGAGCCTGGTGAGTACACAGACAACTATTCCAAACTGTGATGTAATAGCAAACCACACACACAGACAATAATGTCAGGGGGACAGAGAAAACATTCACTGTCATCAAGCCACAGCAACCTAAAAATAACTATCCTCTCATGCGTATGCCACCTAGAGAAACCCAATACCTGCAATGTCCCAGTAACATGTACCTAGGGCAATACATGTACAAACCCACTGACAAATATCCCAGGTATTTGGCCCCATACACCACCAAACACCCTCAGCCATCAAGCTACCACCGTTATACACACTCCCAGGGAAGCAGCGTCACAGGAAGGAAGGTTTGGTGTGCCAGTTAAGTGGGGGTAGCTGAAAGCAGGGTGATATTTGTAGTCCCACGCCATAGTCCCCATCCCACACATCCCAGGAATAGGCCCATGCACCATGCTCTCCCCACAGGGAGTGTGAAAGTACAGGCAAGATTGCAGACACTGGGCTGTGGTGTGGGGAGCACAAGGCCTTGCTGGGTCTTGGGTACCACAAAACACCATGACACCACTGTCAGGCAACTTGAACATGTACTCAGACTCACTGCCATGGAAGCATGGCCCATGGGGTCCTATCTGGTCCATGGGGGTGAAGGAGTGCAACCTCAAACTACATCTCCCAGCAGGCCATGCCACACACACCCCTCCCACCAACAAGAAACAACACTCCTGGTGCAAAACACAACCTGAGACTCAAGGTAAATCGACTTGCAAGACGCCTGACACTGGACCCTGGGGGGAGGGGCTGCAATCCATGGTGGTATTTGTGTGCCAATGCAGATTGTAACTACAAACATACCTGCAATGTCAATGGAAAGATCCCCATTCACAAAAGTCATAAAAATGAGAACAAACTCACAGCAAGGCAATGGGATTTAAACATTAGGCACAGGCAGCTGGCATCTTGTCTGCACACATCCCTAACCAGCAAAGCTGAGACACAGGAAGGAAGCATGGGTTTGCTGGGAAGGGGGGGGGAGTCAAATGCATGATGGGAGTTGGAGTCCCAGGCCATAAACCCCATCCCACACGTCCCAGGAATAGGCCCATACACCATGCTCCCCCCACAGGGAGTGTGAAAGTACAGGTAAGATTGCAGACACTGGGCTGTGGTGTGGGGAGCACATGGCCTTGCTGGATCTTGGGCACCAACAAATACCATGACATCACTGTCAGGCAACTTGAACATGTACTCAGACTCACTGCCATGGAAGAATGGCCCATGGCGTCCTATCTGGTCCATGGGGGTGAAGGAGTGCAACCTCAAACTACATCTCCCAGCAGGCCATGCCACACACCCCTCCCACCAACAAGAAACAACACTCCTGGTACAAAACACAACCTGATACTCAAGGTAAATCGACTTGCAAGATGCCTGACACTGGACCCTGGGGGGAGGAGCTGCAATCCATGGTGGTATTTGTGTGCCAATGCAGATTGTAACTACAAACATACCTGCAATGTCAATGGAAAGATCCCCATTCACAAAAGTCATAAAAATGAGAACAAACTCACAGCAAGGCAATGGGATTTAAACACCAGGCACAGGCAGCAGCCATCTTGTCTGCACAAATCCCAAACTAGCAAAGCTTAGACACAGGAAGGAGGCATGGGTTTGCTGGGAAGGGGGTGGAGTCAAATGCATGATGGGAGTTGGAGTCCCAGGCCATAAACCCCATCCCACACGTCCCAGGAATAGGCCCATACACCATGCTCACCCCACAGGGAGTGTGAAAGTACAGGTAAGATTGCAGACACTGGGCTGTGGTGTGGGGAGCACACAGCCTTGCTGGGTCTTGGGCACCAACAAATACCATGACACCACTGTCAGGCAACATGAACATATACTCAGACTCACTGCCATGGAAGCATGGCCCATGGGGTCCTATCTGGTCCATATCTCCCAGCAGGCCCTGTCACACACACCCCTTCCACCAACAACAAACAACACACCTGTATGAGGCGGGGGAGTGCACGTTTTGCTATGTACATGTAAGTCACTTAAACTATATATGAGCTGTCCATGCACACAGCTCTACGTGCATATAAAACGCATCAGGACATTGTTCCAAACATACATCGGCATGTGCCTGTGATAACTGAGGACAATGCTATGCACATACACTCATCATGAAGCATTGTGCAGAATTGAATGTGTGTGATACGTTTATGTGTGCTGAACCACAACATACATTGTGTGTCTCTTCCACCCACAGGTGCAGCTGCGGAAACTGCAAGAACAGACGAGGAAGATCCCCAGTCCCGGACTCTAGTTGATACAGAGCTGGACGGTATGGATGCCTCTCACTCCTCTGACGACGACCATGAACAACCTGGCCCCTCCGGTGTGGATCAGCGTGCAGCAGCAGTAACATCTGCATACCCTGCCACTATTCCTGCTCCATCTGACAACACCCAGATGACCCCTACTAACATGGACAGACCAAGCCAACCCAACACAGAGGGCACAGCTACACAGGGAACCCTGGAGGTGGCTGCCAATTCCACCAGTGCCATCACCAGAGGTGGCCCAGTGTCGTCTGTGACTGCAACAGCATGACCTGTTTGTGGGGGTAGAGGTGTTGGGAGTGGGGGCAGGCTGAGGCCACCTCATGGCCATGCTGCTGCACCCCAAGCTGATCCCCAATTGGGATGCATCATAAATGCGTACCAGCAATGCACCGGAGACTTTGGCCAGATTGTGGGGCACCTCAGGGACATCCAAGAATAGCAGGCTGAACATCATGCCAGATTGGACACACACATGTTGCGGGTGGAGACACACATGGCCCGCATGGAGTCCAAGATGGACAAGTTGGATGATGTTACGGCAGTGCACAGAGATATACTTGGATGCCTACGTCAGATTGCAAACAACATGGGCCCACCTCCCTGTGTGCCCACTACATTAGTTGCCACAACAACTGCAACAGCCAAAGGTAGGGAGGTGGACTCTCACGTAGACTCCAGCGCACTGCCACAGCCTGCACCTGAGGGACCCCCCCAAGAAGACGCAGGGTTGTCCAAAGAAGGACAAGTGAGAGGCAGCTGGCCCTGCACATCTCCCAGGAAGTGAGCACCTGTTCCTGATGTCTACCATTTTGTGCAAATACTACACCTTGTCGACTGTCTCCAACTTTCCCACATGCGATGGAGGGTCTGATTTGAACAAATGGATCTATTGACTGTAGACTTTACTCTGCTAATTTCATCTACCAACCCAACCAACTCCCCTGTGAACTTTGGATTCCGATTGCACTGTACAACACTTCATGTAACCTATACCATCCACACACATGTATGTAAATAAACACTTTAAATCACAATTGTAGCCTATGTGATAAATTTGTCAGGGTATGACACATATAGGTGACGAAATGCTAAAGTAAGACTGTGCAGAACCACTAGAGCAATCTGAACACTAAAATTAGATTCATGTTGATGTGACACATATGAGAGGTACACACTCCTAGGTCAACACAGCACAAGACCACCATGCCCATCACATTTCTTGCCTCAGACATTGTGAACTGCAAGTACACACAAATGCTGAATCAGAGCCAATCAGCCCATGGTTACAGCATTCCAAAGAGTTTCTGATGTGTGGACACAGAGGAAGCACACCACAAACTAGTGCACACTTTTATTACACATACACAACAAGTAAACTGAACATCAGATGCAAGGTACCCTCACATAACAGTGACCAGAAATTCACCACAAATGGCAGACATGAAATCACCAGGGTGTGGGATGATGCTTCCGGGAAACATGAGAGGTTGTACTCTGTGACCGTATTGTGCGTTTTAGAGGTTACATGTCACCAGACAACAGCCAATGGACCCTGTGAATGGCACTCATACAACAGTATTGAAAACACTAAATCACTGCATACATCTACAATACACATTACATACACAATTTCAAAGAGATGTGAAAAGATCCGAAGAATCATGGCAACACTGATTGTGAGGACATAGTAACTCAAGGGACACATAAATGCAACAATCATGAGGTGTAGCATGCAGAAACACATATGCTCACACAGACACATATCAGGTGAAGCAAGAATTTTGGAGAACACACCACTGTACACTCACAATTAGGAGAAGAAGTTGTTGATGAGCTGAGTCCAGACATCCCCCTCACCCTCATTGTCACTCGCAACATGTCCAAGGCCCGGATCCTCCCATGCTGGCGGTTGCTGTCCGTCATCATCTTTGATGAGAGGCACCTCCTCCCTCACTGTCATGTTGTGTAGCATGCAGCACACAATAAATATCTTGCACGTTCGCTAGGGTTCGGTGGGGTTGCCAGGGAGAGGTTACAGAGCCGTTCCCGGTGGAGCGGGGAGTGAGGCAAGGCTGCGTTATGGCGCCGACCTTGTTCTCGCTCTTTGTGAACGGGGTGGCGGATTACCTCTCCCTTGTCCCGACCGACGCCCCTGCGATGTCTGGTGAGCGGGTCCTGATCCTCATGTTTGCGGACGACACCCTCATCATTTCCAAAACACCTAGTGGGCTCCAGAACGCGCTGAAGCGTTTTGAAGATTTCTGCCTCGATTGGAGCCTAGAAATAAATACTGAAAAAACTAAATTTTTGGTTCTTACTGCCCGCAAGATGCAGGGGTCTGTCAGACCGTTCAGAGGGAAGATTTATATGAATGGGTCCCCGCTTGACTATCCCTGTCGATCAGGGATAGTCAAGCCAACTGGACATCGCAGTGCTGAAACATCGTCAGCAGGCAGGCATTCTTCTGAAAAAATTCTCCTCATCACTAACAAAGCCCATTAGCCCCTTAATGGAAGTTTACGGGTTGAAGGTGCTAAGTTCGGCCCTCTACGGAGCCAAACTTTGGTGATTTGAGGATTTAAGAAAGTTGACACTGGCAGAAAAAGAATTTCTGCGCAAAGCAACCAGTGTTCCCGTAAGTACCCCGCTAATTCCACTAAGGTGGGATCTTGGAAAAAAGGCGGTGCAAGATCAAGCATTCTTCAGGCCATTATTGTATTGGCGCCGCCTGTGGACTACGGAAGAATTACAGCATTACGCTCTGGGTCTGAGGGAGATAATGGTTAAGGATTTTTGCCATAAAATTCATTGGCTGAGGGCCATCCGGTCTTTACTCCTTAAATTGGGTATGAGGGAGCTATGGGATGACCCGGAAAATGCCTTATTTCCCTCAAAAATTTTTTTTAAAGAAAAGTACTGGGAGATGGTGATTACAGACATGAGGGTAAAGGGATTCTCCTCGCACTTAACAGAACGGTTCTTGGAAATTAAGGATCGACCAAAGCTGGAATTATACTGGGACATTATTGGGAAACAGTTGGACCGTAAGCTCTATTTCCAACTTAGAGTAGGTTCCCTCCCAGTAAAGTCTTTCACAGCTAAATGGGCAGGGGAAAACGGTAATGATAGATGCCCCAAGTGTGGGGAGGAGCAAGAGTCACTAAGCCATTTCCTATTCTTCTGTCCTTTGTATACCGCCCCTAGATCGTTGTGGATCAAGCCTGTATGCAAACTATTAGGTAGACAAAGACACAGGGAGGCTTTAAGAATCTTATGTACAGACCCGACACCCCTAATTGCTCTGGCTGTGGCCAAATTTCTGAAATGGGCTTTGGTAATTCGCAGAAAACATATAGCGGTAGGCAGGTGACTATTAAGCTGTCTATACCCATAAATATCGGGGTTATTGATATGAGAATTTTGTTTAATACTCCTCTGGCCCAAATGTATTTTATCAGATTGTTTTTAGGATTTATGAATTAATGTAACATGATATTCGGCATTAGTCTATTGTAGTTTAATATCTTTTTAATATTTATTGTATATGTTTTAATGGATTTTTTTTATCAAAACTGAGATTTTTATGTACACTTTTATGACTTAAATCGTCGAATAAAGTTTATAAATTGAATTGAAAATATCTTGCACACCTTTTCAGGTGCATATTGGAGGCCACCTCCTGTCCGGTCCAGGCAGCGGAATCGGCATTTCAGGAGTCCAAATGTCCGCTCTATCACTCGCCTGGTCCGCAATGTGCCTAATTGAAACGTATATGCGCAGGTGTGACAGGGTTCCTAAGAGGTGTCAGCAGCCAAGGCATGTTGGGGTACCCAGAGTCACCTGCACACCAACATACAAACGTGTCATGGATCAGGAATAAGCGTGTAATCCAAAGATACGTAAGACACTTAAGGTAATGCGCAATTACTCACCGACAAGCCAGGCAAGCTGGTCCTGCAGTTTTTACATCAAATGTGGTATCCTGCTGTTCCGCATGATGTAGGCGTCATGTGCTGAACCAGGTAAACGGACACAGAGATGTGAAATTGACATGTGCGCAAGACATACCACTAGGGCATTAATAGACTGAAAATGTTTACGGTTGGGGTAAATCTGCTCCTATGCTGTGGTGGTACCAAAGCCGCAAAGCCGCAAGCGTGCGCGCGCGCACACACATGCCCCCCGCCCTCGCAGCCCAGCAACAAGGCGAAGCCCCACTCACCGGCTTCCTTGGTGCAGCGGCTCTCACCGGCAGCAGGACTCTTCCTCCCTTCTTCGGCACCGGGGCGCAGGGTAGGCTCCTGCCTGCTCCGGTGCTCCAAACAATCGCAGCTCTTCCGTGGGAGGCGGGGTAGGCTCCCGCCCTCCTACTTCCTGTTTCCGGTTGTCCCGCCTGGCCTGCCTGACTTCCTGGTCGCAGGCCGGCGGCGGACTGCAGCACGCGCTTAAGCAGGGGTTGTTCTGGAGTGTCAGTGTTGAGTCTTCCACATTAACGCCCTCATTGCTGTTCTCCCATTTGCATTCATGCCGCCGGTGTCTGACGTTACTTCTGACCGATTAGATTATGGCTTTTGGAATGAAAGGACATTAATTTGCATACAACAATACAAGCTAAGCCTGTTGCCTCTGCCTTGTGCCAGTGGGCTAATAGTCTGAATCCTGAGCAACACAAATAGAACGGCACAAAAAGTTGCTACACGGTACTGCCAATATGACGCCTTTTGAGTTGGGAATAGTCCAACTCAATTCCTTTTTTTCACCAACTCTCTCCTGATTATTCTTGTTTCTCCTTCTATCCCTTTCTATTTATCTGGCTACCAAGTCTTTCCCCTTCTTTGTCTCTTTCTTGAGGTTGTCCTTCTGTCTGTCTCGTGCGCGTCTTTTTCTGATCTTGCCTTCGTCCCTCTATTCCACTGGTCTTAGTCTCTTGCATTCTCTCCTCTTCCCTTGTAGCTCTTTGTAGCGTGTCCTGTTCCTTCTTCTCTCGCTTACTCGTACTTCTCATCCTCTGCCCAGTATATTTTCATTGTACTGTCTCTCTGGTCAGGTTCCCTCTCCTTTTGACATGTGCGATTTAATTTGAGGCTTACTCTCCAGCTCTTTTAGTTTTGCATTAGGAGCATAGATTGCATATCTTGATGATGGACTGTAGAACTTATTCACCTCCCTCCGTCGAAACTATATTGGCTTCTTCTCTGCTGCAGTAAGATGTGTCGTCACCCTCAACATTTCCCAGGTTTTATTCCCAAACACGGACTGCAAGCTTCATGAATGAATCTCTCCCCTGCCTGCTGCTAATGGAGTCTCGCAGTCCGAGTTAGAGTGCAGTTTGGGACTAGTGTAGATCTTCTGAAGTCTGTAAAGGATGGTGAAGGTGACTACATATTTGCTGATGTTATGCCTGTTTCAGTGTGAGCACTTGTAGAAGCTTTACAACCCCATCTTGCTGCACTTCACATGATGCTGCCCTGTTACCTCAGAGGAAGACCTGCCCTCTTGAAAAGAGAATTCACCATGTGGAAAGGGGACGTGGCCTTAGACATGCAGGGCTTTATGCAGATAAACTGCCAGAGGCCCTCCTTCAGTTTTCAGACCCTCCCCCACCCCATCCGTTTGCAAATCGAATGTACATATAAAAATTATTTGGACACATCATTAAAATGTTTAACTTTTCTACAAGAAATATTGTATATGTACTTTTTTATGCAAAGAAAATTTAAATACTGCATAAATGACTTTTCTACAACACATATTTTATATGTACCTTTTTATGCAAAGAAAATTAAAATAGCGCATAAATAAAAACATTGCCATTTACAGTACTAATAGCTCAAACTTAAATAATGCGAGACCTATTGCATTGCAAATGCTTGTTTACTCTAGTGGTAGTATGTGGTATGTTTGACTGAGATATGTCTGTGGTGAATGCTGTGCTGACTGTGATATGATTGAAGTTTTGGAATGTATGAAGTTTCTATTGAATGTTGTTTTGATGTGTCCTAATTTGTCCTAACTCCCCTAATGCTTCTCTTTTTATAAACAGATAAACTTTGTAATAACTGTTGAATTTCTAAAAATAAAATTGCGACTAAAGAGCAATACCCCATTTTCGAATTAGTTTTCTTGGTGTGGATGATGAGTTTGACCATTGAATAAATACCATCAGCATTGGCACTTCTTTCGCTATTTGTTATTTTTAAGTGAGGCAAATGGTTCCTTGGCCTGCTCTCTAAGGGCTGGCACACCGGCTAAAACCACTACAAAGGGGTTAGCTTCAGGGGGCAGATATGGTAGTAATATTTTTCCCTCCATACTTCTAAGTACTTGTGCCTTTTCTTTACGCGGGGAGTCTGGTTTCCTTAAAACAGTAGGTGGTGTAACAGACGCCCCGGTAACTGGACTATTACAATGCAGGGGGACAGTGTTGATGGTAACTGTAGCTTTGCTTACCGGTTTGCTAGTGGTAGCAGGTGAGGCAACCCGTAGACCGCTTCCAGCTCCTTTGATCTGACTTGCGGTCACTGGAGCCTTGGTATTCCCTCTAATTATAGCTAGGTTATCCAATGTGCTAGAATTAGCTAACACTATCTTTTCTAACTGGTCCAGTTTGTTATTCATCATTCGTGGACGCTCTAAAAGGGGCAACATCAAAGATTTCACAAGAATTTCCATCTTTCCCAGGAGCTCGTCATTTACACTATAGACAGGGGCTGGGTTGATAGAGGCAAGATGCGCCATAGATGAGCCAGGAAGCTAAGGGCTAGGTGTTTGACAAATTATTTTCGGAATTTTAGCAGAGCTCTCCTTCTGAAAACCTTCCCCTCTTTTCCTTTTGTTGTGCTTATTTGTAGTAGCGGACTCGTTGTTTTGCACTGATACCGGGCTTGGGATTATAGCGGGAGTAATAGATAATGAAAGAGACTTCGAGGAACAACTAGATGCTGTACTAGTAATAGTAGTATTTAAAATAACTTCCACAGTATCTGACTCTACCAACATAGAGTTGGATGCGAGGCATTGGGCAGCTGTTAGATCAGGAGATCCTAGTTCGGGGGAGGCAATTGCCCCGATGGTGCCCAAGGATGAACGTTTTCCTGTCACCAGGTCTAGGGACAAACGCTTTTCAGTCATTGCTATTTCTTTCTCTAGGATTACCGTGGCTCGTTTGAGAAATTGATCCATAGTCCCGGTGACTGTCCCACCGGCAGTCGAGAGGGTTACTTTTCTCCCCTTCCCAAACCTGAGAACCATGTTTCTAAATACAAAAACAAGATAACCTAATATCTAAGAAACAAAGTTCATACTGCAGGAAATAATATGGCTGAGATACCCGCCACCCCCTCTCAACACAATCCCCAAGAATTGGGAAACCGGAAACAGTTCTGAACTTTTGGAAGGCGGGAGGGAGTTACCCTCCCGGCCGTATTTATTAAAATATGAAACAAAATCAAAAACATTAAAATAACAGTTTCATATCATGTACAATTTCATATCCATATTACGATGTTTGGCTAACCTTAACACATAGCTAATACAAAGGTTCTCCTAGCCGATACTAACATCCTTACAAAATGCATTTCAAATTGAAATTGTACATCCTAACGTTAAGGGCCAACGGCAAGGTCGTAACCGGTGTCAGATCCCTAAACCAGAACTCCCCCCTCACTTGTGAGGGGCGGCCGCACAGAGGACTGCACCTCATGTGCCATACCAATTTCCCTTGTCTTGACGGGGGCCCCTGTTAACTCGACGCCATCTACGTGGTCGTCCGAGGACTCGTGTGAGGTGTCTAGAAGGTAGCGTAGACCCCCCTCCCCACCCCACACAACTTACCACATCTGCCGTCGCAGATGTCCTGGCCCCGGGAAATTCCCAGGAGGGGCCCGTAGCCCCTCCTATCCAGGGAGGGGCCTTGACCGCCTTCCCTTTCCTTTAGGCGTCCCGTCCTTTAGAAGGGACCGCCTCCCCGTTGAGGGGCCAATGGCCACCTCCCCCCGGGCGCTCCCATCCGTAATGGGTGACGCCCCCCCCTAGGGATCTTCCAATGACTGCTCTCCGATCATGACCTTACCGCCCGACCAAACAATAAATACGACAAGATTAATTACTAAAGAGGAAAAGACATTCCTACTTTAAACAGATCAAGTGTAAACCCTTTAAAACATTACTAATCACTCTGATGCAAGTCTTTAATAAAGCATACTGCAAAGAATTATCCACTTTATTGCAACCGAATCACAAACTTTATTCAGAAACAACCTGCAAGAAAACTACTACGTAAAATGACTTTATACCAAAACAACTTGCTGTCTTCAGGGGATGGTGGGTGGGTTCAAAATTGGCTCTTCGTTCCGTCTCGAGCTCACGTGCAGCGAGGAGGTGCAGCTTCAGAGCACAGGAACAAGAGGATGCTTCCTTGGATTGTCGCTCCTTTTATTCTTCTTTGGGCGGGCGTAAACCCGCCTCCTCCTGCCTCCAGGGGCGTGGCTGACGGCTTCAGTGTCTAGGACAACCCACTCTTGGGCGGGAAAAAGCGCCCCCGGCTACGCCGCTTTGGGCATACCAGCCGAGACGCGCCTCCCGCCCAAAATGGCTTCCCGGGGGGATCGGGGTACTCCACCATACGTTCGGGGGGACCGAGTGGTCGCCCCTTTCCATATGGCTGAGATACCCGCCACCCCCTCTCAACACAATCCCCAAGAATTGGGAAACCGGAAACAGTTCTGAACTTTTGGAAGGCGGGAGGGAGTTACCCTCCCGGCCGTATTTATTAAAATATGAAACAAAATCAAAAACATTAAAATAACAGTTTCATATCATGTACAATTTCATATCCATATTACGATGTTTGGCTAACCTTAACACATAGCTAATACAAAGGTTCTCCTAGCCGATACTAACATCCTTACAAAATGCATTTCAAATTGAAATTGTACATCCTAACGTTAAGGGCCAACGGCAAGGTCGTAACCGGTGTCAGATCCCTAAACCAGAACTCCCCCCTCACTTGTGAGGGGCGGCCGCACAGAGGACTGCACGTCATGTGCCATACCAATTTCCCTTGTCTTGACGGGGGCCCCTGTTAACTCGACGCCATCTACGTGGTCGTCCGAGGACTCGTGTGAGGTGTCTAGAAGGTAGCGTAGACCCCCCTCCCCACCCCACACAACTTACCACATCTGCCGTCGCAGATGTCCTGGCCCCGGGAAATTCCCAGGAGGGGCCCGTAGCCCCTCCTATCCAGGGAGGGGCCTTGACCGCCTTCCCTTTCCTTTAGGCGTCCCGTCCTTTAGAAGGGACCGCCTCCCCGTTGAGGGGCCAATGGCCACCTCCCCCCGGGCGCTCCCATCCGTAATGGGTGACGCCCCCCCCTAGGGATCTTCCAATGACTGCTCACCGATCATGACCTTACCGCCACAGGCCGGATAGTTGACCGGCTATCCGGACCCCCCACAAAACTCCTACCTAAAGGTCATGCTGTAAACTCCTTAACCAGGCTACGAGGTCTCCTATGAGTAAGGAATTCCCCACCCGGGACAAATGGACCCCATCTTCTAGGTACATATTGTCCCCCCAGATACAACCATGAGGAATCGAATGCAATGTACTGGTACGGAACAGTCTACCCAGCTTGTTATTCACCTTTTTCACAGAATGATTTAATGCAGACACTGAATTAGCCCCCCGCCACACTTTTCGTGGAATCATATGGGACCATGCAATCGTGCACCCTGGAACTCTTCTCGCCAACCAACTTACTGTGGATAGTATCGCCTCGAGAAGTAGTCGTCTACCAGTAGTCACCAAATCATTGCCCCCAAGATGTACTATGAGTATAGATGGCGGTGACCTTGTCCGCCCTAACAAACCCTCGAGAAAATGTTGAAACTGGTCAATACAGAGCCCGCCCCTTCCGTAGAAGGTCACCCTGTACCCGTATTCCCCAGCTGTGTGAATCATGTCACCTGCTTTGAATACGTCCGCGGCACGCCTCACGTATGAGTGGCCCACGACCCACACCACTCTTTCCTCAGCCGGTGATCTCTGACCGCTGGTTCCCAGGTGTCGGGTCGACTGCACAGTCCGCCCCGCCTCGTAGGTTTGCGAAACTGTAACCAAACAAAGACAAGAAGCGTGAGTACATGATATCAGCTTCACAACATGTGCAACCGCACATACCTTTTGTAACAATTCGAGGACCAACGCCCCAACTGTTTCACTTTTTCCACACTCAGACCCCTGGCTGTAGCCTCTGTAGCAGCCCCTATCCGGAAGGAATGAGTCCCAAACTCGCCCGGGTTCAAGCCCGCGGCCGAAATTGCCATTGCAAGCACCCGCTGGAACTGAAACCTTGTCAGTGGGGTGGCATCTGCGTGCCTCAGCAATGTCCCCCCCCATGATGCCGCCCTCTGCGCCAAATACTCCTCAACGCATGCAACCGGGCACATGGGAGATCCGGGAATCCGCTGGACTACTACACTGTCCCCGATCGCCCCCTGATCGGTCTTGGACCTGACAAACGAGACAATCATCGTCTCCCCTTTCACTTGAATGTGCTCTCGGCACAAACCACCCCCCATATCCTGCTTGTTCCTTGCCACCAGTTCGCTTACCCGCATAGCCCCATGGAATGCTAATGCAAAAGCGGCCCGGAATAACACTGTTTCCGATTGGGATGAACATGTTGCAGGGAGTACGGACAGTAACAGGGCCAACCTATCCAGACCTATCGGGTGCCTTTCATCTATTCTGCGACCCTCAAGGCGTTGCCACCCACGCAGCGCTTTCTGTACTACGAAAGACGCCGTAGGATCCTGGATACCATGGGCCCGCGCCATGAAGGAAATGGCGGCCCGATGCCTCTGGGCCGTAGCCACCGATTTGCCTGCCCTGCGTAATGACAGTAAAAACTCTATGATAAATTCTTCCTGGCCCCAAAGCTCCCTCCTAGCAGAACCCAAAAAGGACCAATAGGAACGGAACGCCCCTTCATATGCCTTCCTTGTCCTGGGTGCTAAACTCTCTCCCACAAGGTTTTGTAGTTCAGGGCACCGAGAGACCAGAGAGCTTCGGGAAATGGTGCCGCCACCGGGTCCGCTGTGGGCAGAAAACCCCAGAAGGCCTGCATACGGAAACGAGAAAGCGCATCAGCAGCCTGATTCAGCACCCCTGGCACATGCCTCGCTCTAAAGAGCACGTTCAATTGCATACATAGTAAAACAATTTCTTTGAGCAACCTCAGAATCCATTTACATCGTGCTGCCTGACTATTGATACACTCAACCACGGTCATGTTATCAGACCAGAAGAACACCACAGAGTGATCCCTAAACCCCTCAGGCCATGTTTTCAAAGCCACCAGAATAGGGAACAGTTCGAGAAAAGCAATGTTACTTGTAAGCCCACACTTGTGCCACCATGGCGGCCACCTTTGAGCCGTCCAGTGATTGCCAAATATGGCGCCAAAGCCTATACTGCCCGCCGAATCTGTCCACAGCCCCAACTCCTCGGAGGACACCGCCGGCTTGGTCCAGACAACCCGACCATTGAAATCCGCCAGGAATGCCAACCAAATGCGCATGTCCTGGCGAATCTCTGCCGAGAGCCTCGTGCGGTGGTGCCCCTCTTTAAGACCGACCATGGCTTGTGCAATCGAGCGGGAAAAAGGGCGGGCCATTGGCATTATCCTAAGGGCAAAATTCAACTGACCCACAGTCTGTTGCAATTGATGCAAGTTCACCTTAGATTCCCTAATGCATGCCTCAAGCGAGGCCCTGAATTTCCGCACCTTTTCTTCTGGCAACCGGAAGCAACCTTCTTCGGAATCGAGCTCTATTCCAAGAAACTCGAGCGAAGTTGATGGCCCCACAGTCTTACATGGCGCCAATGGCACACCAAACTGCCTCATCAGGTCACAAAATTCTTTTAAAGCCTGTGCACATTCTGTATCCCCGGCAGCCCCCAGGAACAGAAAATCGTCAAGGTAATGCATAACATGCTGAAACCCCGTCATTCTTGTGAATGCCCATTGCAGGAAACAACTGAATTTCTCAAAATAAGCACAAGATATGGAACAGCCCATTGGCATACATTTATCCATGTAATAGCGCCCCTGAAACATAAAGCCCAGGAGACGCTGATTGTCTGGGTGTACCGGGAGCAACCGGAACGCTGACTCGATGTTTGATTTGGCCATCAGCGCTCCATGCCCCAGGCGATTCAACATGGCGACTGCATCATCGAAGGATGCGTACCGCACCGAACAAACCTCCGGGTCTATCGCATCATTAACTGACAGACCTCTCGGAGCTGACAAATTATGAATCAGTCTAAACTCACCCGGGTCCTTCTTGGGGACCACTCCCAAGGGTGAACAAACAAAATTAGGAACTGGTGGCATGTCGAATGGTCCCGCAACCCGACCCCGGGCCACCTCTTTCCCAATCTTCGCTTGCACCACCGCCGTATTATGCAGGACCGATAGTTGGTTCCTACAATGCGCTTTACCCTGAAAATTCCCCACCGGGATGCGGAAACCATAGGAAAAACCGTCTCGCAACACCCCAGCGGAGACATGATCCGGGTATTCACTGAGCCAAGGAATCATTGCCATGGTATCAACTGGTGTAGGTAAAGGCGCCCCTCGGACTATGTCAGACCTGTTTGGTGCTTCCCCTACTTCCGTTATCACCCGTTTTGGCTCTGCACATGGTCTCGGGATGCGAGGACTGTCCACACCCCCCACAGTCGTGCCTAAACTTGCATGACCCCTGGGGCCTCGTACACTTTCCCCTGTTAAAGTTCCAGCATACCCCTTTCTTACCTGCATTGCCATTCGACCTTGGGTGATGCTCATTACTTGCCCCTGCCCGAAAGGGCGCCCCAGATGAATGGCGGGAAAACTCACCCCCGCCCCCCCCCAACAATGGCGCCTTTAACATGCCTGAGTTCTCCATTTTTTGCCAAGAAATGGAGTCGTAACAATCCCACGTCAGGCACGTGTCGAACTCCTTGGCCGTGCGAAAAATATTATCATAGCAAAACCACTCATTGCCCGCATATGTCTGAGAAAATTCCATAATACGTGTCTGGCACACAGGTAACTCGGCCAACAGTTCAGGTCTCCGTTCCCCCATAATTGAAGTGAATATGCCAAATGCTCTGCCCCAATTACCTATCGTCTCATCGACTCTAAAAGCGGCCATTTTGGCGCGCCAAACACTCGGATGCATAAGCTCTTTCTGGACTTTCACATGCTCAATCTCGTAAGGATCAGTTAGCAAGGAAAACATGTTTACATATTTCTCAGCCCATATCCGTTCTTTGATTTCCATTGGGATATGCTGAGCCAATTTCTCCCTTCTCGAGGGTACAGACCCCTTCCCCGCAATCGGCATTAGCTGCTTACCTGAGCTAGAAGCTGTAACCGCCGTTGCTGCCGAACTCGTGCCAGCTGCGGGTTGACCTACTGGAGCCTGCGGGGAAACAAACGGACAAGGTGGTTTCGCGGCCTCCCGTGACTGCCGCAACTGCCTCATTAATTGCTTGGCCTCCTCGGCCGTGTCCCCCGGAGCCACGGAACCCCCGCTGCTAGTACCCAACCATGCCGCCAGCTGGGCGGCCAACTCCGGGGGCATGTCCCAATCGTTCACTGGGGTAACCACCACGGGGATCCGCTGGCCCTCGGCGGGAGCCGGCGCGGGAATCTCCGCTGGCCTAGGAGGGCTCGCCGGGGGAGCCTCCGGAACTGGGACCTCGTCCTCATTTGCCCCATTCCTGGCCCTCTTCCTTCTTCCGGCCGGGACCTCCGCCGGGTTGGATCTTTTCGGCCTTCCCGCACCGTCCCTGGCCGCCATTTTTCTCTTCATCTCTGCCATGTCTTTCACCAACATCCGGAGCATTTGGTCGGTGCTGACCTTCTTTGCGACTCTCTTGCCCGGCATTTTCCCCACGTAGGTGAAAGGTCCTGGACGCGATTTGCAGTGCTAGAAGAGAAAAGAGAGAAATTACAAATTTCAAAATTGGCTCTTCGTTCCGTCTCGAGCTCACATGCAGCGAGGAGGTGCAGCTTCAGAGCACGGGAACAAGAGGATGCTTCCTTGGATTGTCGCTCCTTTTATTCTTCTTTGGGCGGGCGTAAACCCGCCTCCTCCTGCCTCCAGGGGCGTGGCTGACGGCTTCAGTGTCTAGGACAACCCACTCTTGGGCGGGAAAAAGCGCGCCCCGGCTACGCCGCTTTGGGCATACCAGCCGAGACGCGCCTCCCGCCCAAAATGGCTTCCCGGGGGGATCGGGGTAGTCCACCATACGTTCGGGGGGACCGAGTGGTCGCCCCTTTCCAGAAGATAAGGGGAATGGGCCCGCCCGGCCTCAAATGTCCTCGGACGGCATCAGACGGTCCCACCCTTGTCCCGGGCTTGGCCCGGGCTCGTCCCGCGTACGCGGAAGTACGCGTATCTAAATAGGTGGGAGGGATCGCTGGGAAGAGGACCAGCTGCGGCCAATGGTGTAGCGCAAGGCCCGCTGGACCTCGCAGTCCCGTTCCCCGATGCGGTCTTCGGATGCTTAACAGTCCCTCCAGCAGCCAAGTACAATATACTCCTCCGTTGGTCCGTGGAAGCAAAACAAAATCACCCAGACACTACGCCTACGAGCGGCTCCCGCAAAGCGGGGGCCGCGAGGCGTTAAGTAGAGGAGGGGGGCGGGTGCGGGAAGAGGACCAGCTGCGGCCAATGGTGTAGCGCAAGGCCCGCTGGACCTCGCAGTCCCGTTACTCGATGCGGTCTTCGGATGCTTAACAGCCCCTACAGCAGCCAAGTACAATATACTCCTCCATTGGTCCGTGGAAGCAAAACAAAATCACCCAGACACTACGCCTACGAGCGGCACCCGATAGCTCAACTAGATCTTTGCCCCGGACTAGTTTTGACGGCCCAGGCTGGTTTGATTGCAATTATTCCGAAGTCCCTCAGCCTTTTGGCACGTAATTAACTGCCCCCTACTTATGGACGACAGTGCTCCCAGACTTGAGGTTGCCATTAACAAGTCTGATTGGGTAGCCTACTTTTCAAAGATCAATTCAATTTCTAGCGTTCAGATCCATTAGTAAGGGCCTATAACTGCTGAAGCCTCGCTTCAGACACCAATAACTAAATTTCACCCTGCACTTGCGGGCAGTAAGGGTGGTAAATCTCCTAGCCCAGGAGGCTTTCCCATTCATCTTTTTAAAACTAATATACCTTTGTGGGGCTAAATTTTGACTAGGGTGCATGGGGCTTGTTGTTGTTTCAGAATATTGAAGACCTGGTCAGAGTCCGTGATAGTGCCTCTCTATAAGAAAGGGGAACGCTTAAACCCTGCTTGGTATCGCCCAATATTGCTACTTGTCTCTCTAGTGAAAGTCACAGGAAAAATATTTTGAATAAATTAGAAGGGTGAGCTGTGGTCAATGATATCCTTTCAGTCTTGCAATATGGCTTCCATAGAGTTTTGGGGACAATCAAACAGGGGCTAAATCTTAATTCGGTAATTGGAAGATATACTTTAATGAAAAAAGGGCAGCTGTTTTTAGCTTTTGTCGACTTGTTGAGCACATTCAACTATGCTCTCAACAATAAATTGTGGGAAACCTTATCCGACCGTGGGGTTGAACCCCCGATAATATTCCTCCTCAGAGAAATGTATTCAGGGGGCAAGGCTAGGGCGTGTACAAATCCAGCACTCGTACTTTTTATCTTGAGAGTGCGGTCAGACAGGGCTGCATCCTCATGCCCTTACTAATTACCTTGTACATTAATTTCTTGTGTTTTGTTTTGACTAAAAACTGCAGGTATCTCCCCCAGTTTGTTCACAGATCTATTCCATGTCTACTCTATGCCGATGACGCTATAGTTGTGTCCCGTACCTCGTTAGGTTTGCAGCGGCTACTCACCTGTTTCATCAACCACATGCTTGACCTAGGCTTGAATTTTAATATAGGGAACACTTTTGTAATGAAATGTGCGAGAAAAGTCAGGAAGTGTCGTGTTTTGTGGTTGGCAATGTCAAGTTAAGCCTCACTCCGGCCTTATCTTATTTGGATATTTTATTTGAGGCACAAGGCTCATGGAATTTGGCCATAAATAACAGGAAGTTGCATTTTAATAAATCTACTTCTGCAATGCTAAAATTTGCCATCAATCTCAGCAAGAAGCCCATAAGGTGAGGGAGATGCTAACTATATATAATGCCAAATATGTGTTGGCACTGCAGTTCTATATGGGCTGAGAATCTGAGTCTACAGCAACACCAACCATATCCAGACAGTAGAGGATGCTTTTTTTAGGAATCTTTTGTCTGTCCCTTACAGTTGCCCCTCCTTTGCATGCTATACTGAACTTGGGTTTTCGTTTTTAACTTACCTGATTGGAATTCAGCCGATTTTTATAATAATGATACAAAGTATGGACTTGTGAACATACTGTTGAGAACCCTGTCTTACTCCTCCCCAGCAGTAGAAACCAGCGGTGGTCTTTGCAGGTAAACGCGGTGGGGTGTTGGGGAGTCGACAGACGACGGAATGGGATTTATTTAATTTTCTCTATTCCGTCGTCTGTCGACTCCCCCCTCCCTTCCCGCCCTACCCTGCCATCCTACCGAGCTTATCTGCACCGGCCGTGGCTGGTAGAAACAGACTAAAAGAAACAAAGTCTGTTTTTGCTCAAGCAGTGTTGTAAAAAACACAGATGATTCTTGTCACGGACGGCCTCCAGCCACATCTTAAATATGTGGAGAATTGTCATCATATTCGTTTTAACGCGTTTTAGAGTAGGCATTTTTGACCATCTATTCACTTTTATTAATGATTGGTCGAAGGTACTGATTAAATGCCCCTGCGATTATATATCTAGCCAATGCACATTGTGCTTTTTTGCGCTTTCTGTGAGGTCCCTTGAAAACGTTTTAGCCTGCCTATTCTGCGTGAATATAATTTTTAACAATGCCACCCTGCTGTACTGTTTTTACAACAACTCAACAACTCACTTCTTTACAGGTTTTATCAACATTTTTTAGAGCTCATCTGTTTAATTGTCTATGATGACGACTGGGCAACCTATCTTTGTTTTTATAAGTTTTATGGTTTCTTGTATGAATATCGAAAAGAGCTTTGTTTGACTTGAAATTGTAGAATATTTGCTTAAATAGCTGAGGTAAATAAACAAATAACAATTCTAGTAAACTCTTCATTTATTATAAATCCTTATTCTGTTAACTCATCGTTGCTAATTATTCTTTCCATAACCATGTATCCCAGGTTCAACTTCAATCCGGTTGATTTTCTTCGAATTCTCTGTCTTGTAGTCCTGTATTTATAATAGGATAAGGTAAACTACATGTCCCAGAATGCAAAGAAAAAACAAGGATTGGAGTAGCTTGTCCCACATTAACCATAGAACTTGTCAGGGTGGCCTTTCATTTATTTTGCACATATGATTTTACTGATGTCACAGTGTTTTCAATGATGTTATGTTACAGTATGTGAGGCATTAATTCCTCTGTCATCAATGTTGTTTTATTACTTATTTTGCATATTTATATAGTGCGCCTGGATCTTTGGGTGTTGGGACGCCTCACACAGAACAACAGGGCATATTATCAAGGGGGTTTATCTCCGCTTTTTTGGCTTTAAAAGCCAAGAAAGCGGAGATAAAATTATCTCCCTATTACCTGGCTGTCGCTAACACCAGTTAGCGACAGCTAGTAGGAGATAGCGACCATCTTGGGCCCCACTTTATATGTCAGTGATATTTATCACTAATGACATGCAAAGTGGGCGTGCCAAGATGTTAGAGACTGAAAACAGTCGCTAACATCGCTATCTCCTTTTACCAACTTTTGGAGATATTCGCGCTAAGCGCAAATGTCTCCAAAAGCTAACACCTGCCCTGAGCAGTTCTTAGCCATGTTATCCAATGGGAGGTGGATAACATGGCTAAGAGCATTAGCTCGGTAATGCCTGAATATCGGTGATCTTTCAGCGATATTCATGCATTGCGGTGATTTTTATCGCATTTGCGATAAACCTTGGTAATACCAAGGTTTATTTGCGGTAAAAATCGCCGCAGCTCAGCGGTAAATATTTGTCTCTAACCAAGCAATAGCGATAATTATCGCGTGGGGAAGTCAGTGGGGAAGTGAGTGAGAAGTATTATACAACACTTGGAGCAGAGGCGCAACTAGAGCCGAATTTCGGGGGGGAGGGGGGCTGAACATTTAATCAGTAGGCTGAGTGGAGCTGCAGGGGCTCTTAGAAGGGGGTGAAACAAATGCAAGGCCTAATTAACATTCAAATGGTCTTTTAAAGACCTGTGAAACGTTCGGGTGCGGCTCTGTATGTGCCCGGGATCTGTCTCATCCCGGGCTGCCACACACGACGGGGGTGGGGGGGCTGAAGCCCGGTGAGTCCAATGGGTGTTGCGCACCTGACTTGGAGCCAGATTTAGATCTTGGCAGATGGGTTACTCTGTCACAACAGTGACGGATATACCGTCTGCTGAAATATAAATCCCATTATATACTATGAGATTTATATTTTGGCGGGAGGGATATCCGTCACCGTTGCGAGTATGTAACCTGAACACCATATAAATCAGTCCATAATCATTGTACCAATAAAGGAAGTCTGAAGAGGGCTTGTAAGAGGGCTTGTAACAGTAACATGAATAGATTATTGTTCTTTCTGACTTACCTGCATAAGTGAGGTTTGAGGTGTGTCCTGAAGGCCATTATAGATGAAAGTATTCATAGCATAGGTGTTGAGGGTTCACATGGAGCTGGCTGCTCCTTAGACCTATTGTTCAGAGCAGTTGAGGTCCTGAGGTTAGGAACTTTCAGATGATAACTCTGATTCCTCAGGTTTCTTAATCCTCCTGAAATATTAATGGGCTTATTGCGAGTACGGCTGTCCCGTGACCACTGTATTTGTGGTGGCAGTCGGTCTGACCACTGCCACCCCTGCAGGTCCACATATTGTATTCCGACAAGACGGCCACCTCAGTTAGGATCCAGGATCCCACGGCGGTAAAAGGGGCAGGTAGATGCTGGCAGTTCCAATGCGGCACCGCGGAGCATGTTCTGACTTGCATATCCACCGCCCATTTCATGGCGAGTGACAGAGATGCATCTTGGTAATTCTGGGCCTGAGAGTGCATGCGGGGGGCACATGTTGTTATCCCCTGGAATTGCACCCTCGTTCCTGCACCCTGTGTCATGCATGACATGGTGCATGCCACACCGTGCAGGAATGTGCTGCAGTCACTCTAACGGCAGCAGTTTGCTGTTAAGGCTCTCCTATGAGCCTTACACAGCTGCCGACGTGAGAACAATGCAGCCCCTCCTGCCCGCCCTGTATTCAACACAGAATCTGGGGGGCAGGTGCACCACGGGCTTGGCGGTCCTCCTGGCAGTGCATCGTTGGCAGTGCTTCAGGAGGACCGCCAAACTCGTAATCAGGCCCAGGCATGGAAAATAGGCACTGTGGATGACTTTGTGCACATTTTCTATTGTGTTTGTGCTCTGATCGGGAGCAAATGGAGGTGCCTCAAAATAGGTATAATGATTTCTTTGCTGAATGTATTTAGTATGACGAGTGAGTGCACAACAACTTTGATAGGGCCAGATAATTTGTTGGAGAACCTGCTCAAAAGGTGTTGCAGAAGTCTACTCTTGAGATTCAAAATGCCTGAGTGGCTATTTTGAGGTGGTCTGGTGGAATCATGTGCCAAACCTGTTTGATATTTCTTTAAAGTTAAAGTTGCTCGCACTGGTAATGTTATTTATGTGCAGAGTGAAGAATGGGTTCTGATTCAAAGTGAATCCCAGATTCTTCACAGAGGAAGAGGGAAATGGAGAGAATTTATTAAACTTTAAAGCTTTGAGAATTGAAGATTCAAGATTATTCTTAGATATTAATATTAATAGGAATTGTGTCTAATTGGGGTTGAGAAGCAAGAAGGTGTTATTCATCTTGGATTTTTGTAGTAAAAGGCATTTGCTTGGTATAGTCATGTCTACTGCTGTGAAGTATTTCAGATATAGTTGTCTGACAATGGCAATTTGAGACATTTGATACCGGAGTCTTTTAGTATAAAGCTGAGATGCTCTATGTACAGGATGAAGACGACTGGTGCAGCAGTGGCACTTTTTGGTATACCACATGTTATATCAGCTATAGGTGAAATGTGACCTTTTTTTTTAACAGTAGGTGTCAGTTGGTTAGGTAGGATGATAACCATTGGCGAACTTTCCAGCGAAATCCCCTTCTCTGTTCACATGTCAGTAGTAGCCTGCTTGGGTCAATTGTATTGAAGTTGACTGAAAAGTCTTGTAGTTTGAGTAGACATGCATCAACTTTGTAGACAATGTGTTGTATTTCATCTGGGATTTACACCATGGCTATTTTGGTGTTGTCGCCTGTTCGAAAAGCAAGATTGGTGATTTTCAAGCAGGCCTTCAGTTTTTGTGAAGGAGTTTAGTTGATTGACTGTAGAGTTTTCTGTTTGTACCTAGCCACAGAAGATGTGAGACTGGACAGTAGTTGAAAGGTTGAAAAGGATCAAGGTTTGTTTTAGAGTGATTTATCTGGTTTTAAGTGAGCTTGGGACTAGGTCTTGGTCTAGTGATGACCCACCTGACCCAGTTATCTCGAAACATGCTAATTAGTTTTCGTTTTCATTCTTAAGAATTCTCAAAATATGAGAGCTCTGAGCTTAGGTGCTAAGTGGTCTGTCATGATTTCATTTCTGGTTAGTCTTGTGCCTGTGAACATTGGTAGGTGTTTGGTAATGCAAGTCTGAGGAACGCTACCTTTGTTTAGCATCGGACCCATCTCCCCATATGCTGTTTCAGCTTAAATGCAATTACTCTTTTAATTGTATTTCCTTGGTAAAAGTGGTAACTATTGTACCATATCATCTCGTGTGTGTGTTCAAGGCACACAGTGCACCTAGTAGCCATTGTTTTGAGGATGGAAAGTTTGATCTCCCTTTTAACGATTTTTTCAGTTGAGGACTGCAGCATGTGTGTCCTCTTGTAATGCTGGTATATCTAAGTCCACACTTAAGTGTTTAATTTTACAAAAGGTCTGAATGTTAGATTCCTGTAAAAGGACTTGCTATCAGAAAATAGATGCAGACATCATATCGAGCACTGGAAAGTTTGCGCAGTTCAAGTAACATCATGCTTTACTAGGTTGACTTTGTGTTGGACTTGGCGCTCTCTGTAGGATCATCCGTAAACGTTTTGCTGTGACCTCTCCTGTTTTCTGAATTTTGTTGTTGTTGGCATTAGGACGGTGTGCACATTACCACTGCTAACCAGTGCAAAAGTGCTTGTGCTCCCTTCCCTAAAATATGGTAAAATTGGCCTACACCCGATTGGCACATTTAATTTACTTATAAGTCCCTACCTAATTTATAGTACTACATGTACCCAGGAACTGTAAATTGCTAGTAGTAAGTCTGAAACAGTCATTGTGCCACCCACTAAAGTAGCACATTAAACTTTAAAACGTGTCTCATGCTTGCCATTGCAAAATATAGTGCAGATTTGAACTGCCAATTTGACTCAGCAAATTTGGTATGCTTAAACATTCCTGACAGGATGGGTGGGGTGGAGCTGTTCCCTGCCTCATTTGACTTCAAAGGAGCCTGTCTAGACCACACAAAAACACTTCTTGGAGCCTTGGCAGCGGAAGGAAGGAACTTTCTAGGACCAGATTTGGCAGTAGGATAGAAGATTACCCAACTTCAAAGGCTGGCACCAGGTATAAATATTGGACCCTCAGTCCAACTCTTTAGTACACTTCTGAAACTGCGGAGGACATCAGAAGGACCGCCTTGTACCCCAAGGGGACTGCCCTGTTGCGTGACTTCGGCCTTGTATCCAGAGGACTGCCCTATGGCTTCCAAACGACTGTGCCTCTGCTTAAAACTTGCCTTGTACCCCCAGAGGATTGCTCAACTACTTGATGCCTGCCTTGAACCCAGGACTACCAGAGTGACTCTAAGGGTAAGTTGGCTGGCCTCCTGTAGAGCTACAATGACATAACAAGTTCCAGAGATCTTGAACCCTGCACATGGCCTCTGCTGAAGCGAGACCTGTACCCCAAGTTGTGTCGCCCCAGTGCTGGATTCTTGGTGGTGGTCTAAAGGTGCAGCTTTTGACTGCTGTTTCTCAGGAGCTTTTCTTTGAAATTTCTTCTAAGTATGTAAGCCAAGACTGGGCCCAATCTTCCTTGGGAAGCGAGACCTTTTGACTGTGCCCGTCCTCTCGCAACCAGATACCCACGGTTAGTGCTTTGATCTTTTAGGCACTATTTGTTTACCGAAAACTTTAGAATGTTAACATTTTTAAGTTTATTTAGTCATTTTTAATTTCATTTAAATTAGTAGCAGGTTCTTTGGTTAGTAGGAGATTATGGTGGTAAATTATATAAATGATTGTTTTAATTA
The DNA here is from genome assembly GCF_964263255.1 of Lissotriton vulgaris. Taxonomy (NCBI): domain Eukaryota; kingdom Metazoa; phylum Chordata; class Amphibia; order Caudata; family Salamandridae; genus Lissotriton; species Lissotriton vulgaris. Next base: position 1,388,262,794 of record NC_141694.1, on the reverse strand, counting down.
AAAAAAATACTTGCTAATTAATTATGCACATTACTTAATTGATGGGATGTTATTTTAATTATTTTAGTATAGTTTGTAATTTTCAGTATTTAAGTATAATTTATTTAAATGTAACAATTTTGTATTAAAGTTAGAAGCACATTATTAGGTTTTTAGGGAATTAGGACCGGAAGTTATTCTAAATATAAATTATTGCTTTTATTTGTAATAATGTTTTTATGTTAAATGCATTATTAATTGCTAACTATGTGGATTATTTAATTTATTAATTATAGTTTTATTTATTTCTTGTTTTTAAGTAATTGTACATTTGTTGATCAGCCTATTTAATTGTAATTCATTTTAACATTTTGAGAGTGTCTTTCTTTTAAATATGTTTAATTTTATGTATATTTTAAATTACTTTTGTAGTATGAAATTTGTATTTTTTCAATTTAATTTATAGAGTTTTTATTTTAGGTATGTTTAAATATTTTTCTTTTAAAAATATTTAGGAATTGGAATTGTATCTGAAACCTCTCCAGACTACAATACTTTACCTATTGTTGATAAAATTGGATTAGGAATAGTACATCTAACCCCCTCCACAGTCCAACACTTTCCCTACAGTTGCTTAAATCTGAGTGGGTATAGTATATCTAACCCTTCCAAAGTCCAATACTTTCCTTATGTTTGAGTGGGAATAATACATCTAACCACTCCACTGTCTAAACCTTTACGTACTGTTGCTTAGATTGAGGTGGGAATAATACATCCAAGCCCTTCAAAGTTCAATACTTTCCCTTATTTTATGTACATTGAAGTGGAAATATTACACTTGACCCCTCCAAAATCCAACACTTTTCCTACTGTTGCTAAGATTGAAGTGTGCATAGTAAAGCTAACCACCTTAAAGGCCAGCATTTTCCCAGATTACTCAGATTGAAGTGGTAAAGGAATAGTAAATGTAACCTCTCCAAAGTCCGGTATTTTCCATGTGTTTGCTTACACTGGAGTTGGAATAGTATTTGTCTCCTTCAAAGTCCAACACTTTCTCAACTTTTGTTTATTGCAGATTGTTATTATTATTATTTTTTAATTTCTAAATTATTTATAAAAATAAATCATTTTTTTATTTCAAAGTATTTTTTCTTGTTTTGGTATTTTATTTTTTAATTAAATGTGATATATGTTGCTCTTAAATATAAGTTTGTTACAGGTAATATTTAAATTATTGTTAGTATTAATTTATTTTGTTTGAATTATTTAAGTATTGTTTATGTATTTTTTCAAATATGTATACATATATGTATAGATGTTGTAAATATATATTGTTTACATATATTTTTAATTCCCATAAATAATTAAAACAATTTTTTTAACTATAGGCATAATTTGATATACTTACCTTTTTTTGGATGATATTCTGTTCCACAATATCTTTTTTGATATTTTTGTAATTTACATACAATTTATGTAAACTCAACATTATTGTTGATGATTTTTTTTAAACAATATTCCTGCATTACACTATTTTTCTAGATGATATTTTGTCATAAAACTCACAGTTCACGTAGTGTGACATTCAGTACTCCTGAGCCACAAGGGCTCTCTGCAAATCTGCTGCTTCTCTTAACAAGAGAAATTCCGCAGGTCCCCGAAATTACAGCTACTGCACCATTTAGCTTATCCAAGCACATGTTTCCATTGCCATCCTCAATGCTCTCACACTTATTGAATACCCTTTCTATACTTTGTTCTTGTTAGAGAGTGTTGGATTTCCCACCTACTGCAATTCTCTGTTGCATTTCCGTCTTCCTCACCTACAGAAACTGAGTTTTTCTGTGATCTGCCATTACCTTCTAAGGTCAAAGGATATCGGGTTTCAGGTGTTTCTGTAGCAGAATTCAATAACATTCTTGTGCCGCTTGAGGGTAGGAAACAAAAGACACACAATTGATGGACGGAATGCAGAACAAATCAAAACATTCACCCCCAGTCAAGAGATCTGGGTTAAATTGAGGGTAATAGATTATCAAGGAGAGAGAGAGGACTGGGTAGCCAGTCCGTATCCCCAGGGAGATTATATGAAATCAGTAATGGACTGGTCTATTGTAAATAAATCACTCAAAACTGTATGTAGCGGGGAACAGATTGTGTTCCTTCATGAAGCCCTCACCCACCAACCTAGATGGTGGAATGCTTCATCATCGGGCCCACCCAGTGACACCGACTGTGTCCCGGGTGTGCTTCAACGCCTGTGTTACAGCGGAGCGGGTATATTGCTGAGAGTGCAGTGAAAGTGAAGTGATAAGGGAACGGTTGCATGACTAAACAACTACCACTTAAACAACTAATGCCTGAACCACGAAGGCTAAAGCACTACCAAAGGCAAACCACTACGTTCTGTACAACGAATGCCTAAACCACGAAAATTTATCATTTTTCATATTACATGAATTTACCATTACGTTTTTAAAAATCGCATGTTTGATTCATGTATAACTTAAACAATTTTATTTCAATAATCTTTAAATGTTCAATCTAATAATTATTTTTTACATGTGCTGTTCGAGCATGCTTGCCCCCACCAAGTGATTGTTCTAAAGGTCAGCCAGCGATTCCAAGCATACTACAAACATCTCCCTCATAGAGAGCAATAACGATTATTAGTCATGTGGCCAAGAGACTCGCACCCAGTTATTTTATGTCAGGATAAACTTGTTAAAGACTTTACACATCTGATCCAGGGGACGCTATATGATAATAATTAATAAAGAAACAGTTGTAAACTCTTAATTGAACTTCGATGGGCAAATGCATTGTTTGGAGCAGCAGAATTCTTTTTTTTGTTTTGATCAACATAGTTTAAAAAAAATATTTTTATAACTCCAACGGCCATTCCACAAAAAGGTCTCTTAGTAAAAAATGTTTTTTAAAGCGATTGCAGTGCAGATTTCTTAAAAAAAAAATAATTCACTTAAATTAAACATAGAAAAAAAATGCACATCCACCATTTTGTAACTATTTCAACTGTTACAAGCAGAGATAAGTCGCATTGTGCACTGTTCTTAAGCACATCACTGTAAAACAAACCAACACTGCCATCTACTGGCCTAACACGTCAAATCAAAACAAACTCTAATATTTCTACATCGTAATTAAAATCCTGAAATGTACAAATGAATATACACATTCCTAAGTTAATAAAAATATTCAAAAATCAACATCCTGTTCCAAATTATTTTATTATAATTGCACTTAATTTACGATTAATTATTTACGCTTTGACACTTTCCTCTGGTTTAGTAAGTCGTGGTTCAGGTGGTCGTTGTAAGTGTACAGTAGTGGTTAATGAGATTGTGGTTCTGGTAAAGGTCGTGGTTAAGGATTCGTTGTTTAATACACTCATTGTCAAGGATTCGTTGTTTAGGCTGTCTCCCGAGGAAATCCCCCCTCCAACACGTAAGGCACCTTAGCGTGTGCAACACATTTTAACCACGTACTCACTATTAATACAACCATCAAATTTTTCTGGTCCTGAGGAAAGCAAGTTTAATAAAGGCCTTGCTGAAACATGTAGACCTACCACTGGATGCAGGAGTTTATAATCACCACTCCACCAACATCTACAGCCTTGTTTTTATTGCTACCAGAGGCCCGGATATCAAAGACAGCCCCCTCGGGCACTGGGACCACTGGATAGTTTTTAAACTGTTCACTTGGGAGAGGCCTTTATTAAACTTGCTTTCCTCAGGACCAGAAAAATTTGATGGTTGTATTAATAGTGAGTACGTGGTTAAAATGTGTTGCACACGCTAAGGTGCCTTACGTGTTGGAGGGGGGATTTCCTCTCCAAGCATAGCTGTACACACAGACAACACAAATGACGAACTTAACATATAGTAAAATGTTTTAGCAAAGTTGCCACATGCGTAGATATCATTTCTGGGTAGAGGGTAGACATTGGACAAATTTGGAATGGTGAATTTGGGCACCTAAATATTTTACTTGAACGCAGCCGTTATTCTCCTCTGCAAAGATATTTTTTACAGTTTGCTTGTTGTTACTAAGGCGCAGGTGACTTTTAGCCATCTGTGAGTAACCTCTCAGGGCAAAGATTATCTTTACTGTAACCTCCATGCCAATTTTCTAGTTTCTATCAGCGTCTATGCCAGAGTGCAGTGCTGCACGTGTGAGGCCATGTGGGCACATAAGCTGCATATAATTTTGCTTAATATTGCCCACTTTGGCCAGAAACTTAGTGAAACTTTATTTTCCTCGCAGTTTTCGCTGTAAGAGCACGAGAAACTGTACATGTAAGGTGAGTACCTGCGCGTGACTCTTACTGTTTTTAAGGCCTCTGTTGCTGTCATTGCACTCTTGTGACGCATTCTGATGCAGGCTTCATGAGAGTGCGGAGCGCGGACGCCATCTGACGACAAAGCTGTTCTTCACCTTGTTTGGCACTCCTTGCCCTCTGATGACCTCACTCCCACTGCAGCATCACCAGCGGCCATCTTAGTTTGGTCCTAACCTCCTTTTGATACTCTGGAAACCTTTGTGTTTATTATTTGAAATACTTCCACAAATCAGAGGATAAACTACAGGAAACGACACTGAGGGCAAGTTTGTAATGTTTCAACAGTATTTTTAATTTCTTTTCTCATTTTTATCTGGATTAATATATTTTCGTGAGACATTATTTTCTCATCTTGGATTCCAGTTATTTCAGGTACTGCTCATTGAACAAGGGTAAGAACTACAAGTAACTTGCGTACCTATCATGGTACTGGTGAAACAATTTTGGGACGATTTCCTGTGTGATTGGGTGTGTGAGTATCAATTTCCTTTTGTTTTGCCATAATACCCATATTCAAGGTGAACCTATTTATTACTACAACACTTTGAGTGATCCTGGTTTGGTAGTTATGTGGAAATTAGCCTTTTTAGGGGCCCACCGGTGTAGGGGTTCACCCTTATCTGTCCACTGGTCCTCATACCAACAAAATAGAGATTGGCACGGAAGCTGGAATATCAAAGAACAAGTTTATGAATCACTCATGAGTGGGACTACATCAATACAACACCCTCGGGCACTGTAGGAGGTAGTACAAGCAATACATAAACCAAGGGTCTTTTATACCCAGCTTGCTGCTGAGTAAGCATGGAGACTCAAAATAGAAGGTACAGGCATACACAGGAGTAGCTATCGACTAACATGGGCAGACAGATAGCACTTGGTCTGCAAAGTGGAAGGGGAGACAGAACTGCTTACATCAGTTGGAATAGCCTCACAGTTACATTCTAAACCAGGTGCATTCTAGCAGCTACATGCCTTTCTGAGCTCATACATTGCTCTGGCTTAGCATAGAAGGAGTTAACTAAAGCTGATGACTCAAGTAGAATAGAAAGGCAGGCAACAGTGAAGATTGGCAGAATCACATAGCTAAACAAATTGGATGCCACAACTAAAATGGCTCCAGCTTATGCTAATGACAATTTATGCGATTTGCCCTTTTAGCATTAGCTGCAGACATTCGCTATGCAGTAGAAGAAACATGAAAGTTATCACCTATATCAAGTAACATCAGTTCTCTTATTTCTTGGTCAGTTACTAGTCGGGCATTTACATTCTGAACATTTCATTCAGCTGGTATACATGAGGTACAAGTAGAAACACATAGGAAACAGAGCATTGGGCCACATTGGATACAAAGGCAGCAGGAAAAAAGGAAAAAAGGATTGCAACAAATATGCATAGAGCTGACAATGACTTCCAGCCCCAGACAGTAAACATTGTTCTTAGCCATCCAGTCAAAATCCATGTTCCTGAATCCTGATGGATTTCAGTGGCTATTTTGTTCATTTTAGAAATCGCCTCAAAAACTGAAAGGGGGTGGTCAGGAATATACACGCAGCAACTGCTCCCAATGATGCGGCATGGGACCATCCTGTTTTGGAGCGCCACAATTCTTGCAATTTGTAGTTCTTCCGTTAGATTTCCAAGTCCCATGGCTGTCTGATTGGTTACAGCCTCTACAACACATGTCAAGCGCCTGATTTTTCTGCTGTTTAAGGCTGCACCGACAAAGAAGAATAGCCCCGTATTAAAGTCAACATACTACTGCAGTGCAGTATCAGTTTGATCCACCTCATCATGATTTATTGTCCAGTTATATCGGTTCTTACAAATGTCATCATACAGTTTATAGTCTTTGTGGTAGGATGCAGGAGCCAAAAACACAGGTAGTAGCAAAAAGGACACATTGCAGCTACCTGGCCACCCAATAGGTAGGTGGTAAGAACCTATACTTCCACAGATAAAATAGGTGTTATGTGACAACCAAAAACTGCTATTGTTCGTTCCAGTAACAATTAACACTGTAGTACAGTCACTTTTCCCCACAGGAATACTGCCAATACTGCTCACACAAAGGTCTGCTCAAGCTCTAGTAACAGCTATAACAGGAGGACAATTTCATTTGGTTGTTTGAGTATTAGAGAAAACATAGCATGCAGAGGAATTTCCTCGACAATACTCCTCCATTTCCAATACAGTTCCTTTAGCTTGCGGATCTCCTTCCTCATCAGGGTAATACACTTTGTTTAATTGGTCATTCAGTCCACCTACATCAGCCTCAGTAATGTTAGCAACTTTAGAACCCCTTAGTAGCGCAAACCAGGCCCTACAAGAACCATTGTGTGAAAACGGCAGAGGAATGAAAGGCGTTCCTCCCTTTTTCTGATGAGCTGGCACCATCCCGCACACCCAACAGTTGGTAATTTTCGTAGCGTTGTGGGGGTGATGCAACATTTGAATAAACTTATTGATGAGATAAGACTGGCAGTGCTTCTGCTCATGATAAGGGAGAGTGTATAATGGTGCTCAATAGGTACGGGAGTAGTAGCAGTCAGTAGATTTCGAGCAGGAGCTACTCCGTCTATAACCAATGTTATCGTAGGAATGATGATAACAATGGAAGTAAGTCCAATAACAAACATAGTCTTTCGATCACAGACTCTCGTAGCAATTGTTCTCTTCTCCGCAGGTATGTTCATCTCGATGTTGAAAAACAATACAGATGGTACCCTAAGGTCCTGAGCAGCCGTTTGTTTCTTCACTGAGATTGAGACGAGTATCACTAGTAGAGTCCCCCCTTTGTAACTCAGGCTTTCACTAACCCAGGACAGTGGCTCAAACAGTCTTTTTCAATGATGAAGTGTCATCTCTTCCGTGGTCGCAGCTGATATCGAGATGAACCAGGGATCGTATGGTCCGGTAAGACTTCCTCAGGTTCTTCAGGTGATGCAGCTTGGCCTTTCTCTGTGTCCAGGATGTTGCGGTGATCTTTCAGCACAGCAGGTTTCACCAAGGCGGACGGCATCCTCTTGCAGTGGGTAGAGGGGACCCAGTTCTTGCTATTGGTCACTCGGACTGCAGTTCTAGTGGCCAGAAATACTTGCTCTGTCCCCTCCACCTCGGTTCCAGGCTGCTCGACCTCTGGAATACCTTCAGCATCACCTGGTCACCGGGCCGCAGATCATGACCATCACCTTGCGACCTGTTAGGAAGAGTTTCTTGAACGTGTTAATGAATAGAAAGCAAGCTGTCAGTCAACTGAGACAAGTAGTCCCTCATCAACACATAAGGTACATCATGTATAGGGCATGGCTTAGGAATCCCCCAAATGTTCATTGGTCTCCCGAAAACCACCTCATATGGTGTGAGGCTAGATCATGTATGTGGTATCGATCTAATGGAGAGCAAAGCTAAGGGCAGTGCATCAGGCCATTTCAGAGATGTGGAAGCTAGGATTTTGGCAAGTTTCAATTTCAACGTGGAGTTATAACGCTCCACCGAGCCTGCTGACTGCAGGTGAAAAGCTGAGTGAAATTTCTGCTCAATCACCAATCTTTTCAAGACATACTCAACAACCTGCCCAATGAAATGGGGTCCATTGTCACTCCACAAAATTCGACAAACGCCGAATCTGGGGAAAAACTCCTTTAGGAGCACCTTTGCTGTAGTAAGAGCTGTATTATCTTTCGTAGCGTATGCCTCTATCCACTTACTAAAGGCACAGACCACCACTAAGACATACTTCCGGTTATTACAGCGTTCTAGCTGGATGTAATCCATTTGCAGAATCTCAAAAGGTACAGTTGGTATGGCAAACCCTCCTGTTGGAGTGTGTGTTCCCTTTCCAGGATTATACTGGAGACAAATCAGACAAGACTGGGCTATCTTTTTAGCTGTGCCGGCAATATCTGGATGGTCCCAAACTTGCATAAGTAGCTTTGCTATTTAGGATGCTCCAACATGTGCCGGTCCATGTGCCATGTGAATAATGGGATGTAAGTAGGCAGGGGGCAATCTCCACTTGGTCATGCCTTTATTCCTCCAACTGCCCTCATCATCCAATGTTCCCTCCTTAGACCATTGGTCTAATTCATCAGGAGAGGCAGATCGTTGCATGTCCAGTACCTCTTGCTTGGCATCATGCCAACGTTCAGCTTGTGACTTAACCACAAACATAGGTGTAGTGCTTCGTTGCATTACAGCCTCACAAGCTGTATGATCCGCAAAGGCAGTGCCCTGTCCTATTTTATCAGTCACTTTCTTGTGTGCGCTACACATTATAATCACTACTTTCTTAGGATATGTGAATGGCAGTAAGGAGATATTATACTAATTCCCCATGCATTATTTGTGTCCCATTTGATGTAAGGAAGCCTCTTTCCTTCCAAAGCTATCCAAAATCGTGAGTCACTCCACAAGCACATCGGCTGTCGGTGTAGATGTTAACAAACAGATCAGTACTAAGCTCACGTGCTCTTGTTAGCGATATCAACTTATCTGCCTAAGCGGAGTTCTCTGGGATGCGAGCTACCTCAACTACTGTCTGAATTGTTGTTATTGCATAGGCAGCAGATGTCGTGCCATCAGGCAATTTCAAGCAGGACCCGTCAACCCACAGTTCCCCGTCAACACTAGAAGGGGCGTATCTTTTGGGTCAACATGACCCTTTGTTTGTTCTTCAGTAAGAATGCATGGGACTCTTGTGACTGAGGCTGAGTAGCTGGAAATGGCAATAGTGTAGCAAGATTTAGGGTTGAACATCTTTTCAATGTGATATGCGGGGCCAAAAGTGTCAATTCAGAACCTGTCAAGCGAGCACTGGTCAAATGTTGTGTTTTCGTTTGGTTCAAAAGGGCGTCAACTGAATAGGGCTCTAACACAAGCAATCTGTGTGACAAAACTATTCCCTCACTTTGACGTATGGACACAGCTGTCGCCGCTAACGCTCGAAAACACCCGGGCAACGTACAAGCAACTGGATCAAGGACATTTGAGAAATATGCACAAGGATGCTGCTTGTCACCGTGTGTCTGGGTCAAAACCAAGAAAGCACAATCGTCCCTCTCATGTACATAGGATCCACTGCCTACAGAAAGAACTAAGGCCAATCAGTGCATGTACATCCTTCTGAGTACAGGGCACAGGCGTGTCCAAAATATTTTGAATGTGATCTGGTGTGAGTGCACGTCCCTCCTGAGTCAGGAGGTGACCTAAGTAAGTAGCCTCCTGTCTACAATACTGCAATTTCTTCAGAGAGACTTTGTGATGATGAGAGGCAAGAAATTATAACAACAACAGTGTTCCTTCTTCACACTGTTCAGGGATATCAGCTGCCAACAAGATGTCATCGACATATTGATTAAGAGCCACCCCTTTTGGTACAGGGAAAGAATCAAGCTGTCTTCTCAATGCCTGGCTATAAATGCTAGGAATCTCGGTATACCCTTGTGGAGCTCTACAGAATCTGAAGGATCGATTATTCAAAGTGAAGCCGAACAAGTAACGGCTGTCAGGATGAATAGGTTTCAAGAAGAAAGCATTCTTCAAATCGATCACACTGAATGTAGTTGCAGTAGGAGGGACCATAGTAAGAAGTGTTGTGATATCAGAGACTACTAGATATTGAGGTACTACTATCTTGTTGACCTCTCACAGGTCAATGATAAATCTCTAAACATTAGTATCAGTGTCCTTTTTCAAAATGGGAAAAATAGGGCTATTACAGGTATTGTAGGGGAATTTTTCCACAGCCCCCACTCCAATCAAATCCTGCACAATGTGTATCAATGCTTCTTCACCTTGTCGAGGCAATGAAGCACCTTCCTTCACTTGAATATGTACTGGTGGGATAACCGTTTGTCCCACATCAGTATCTGATGTAGCCCACTAAGTGCTAGATTATGATGCTAGAGCAACATCTCTTTAATGAGAAAAGACCTCTCAACCATCGGATAGTTGTCATTTAAAATAACACGCACACCTTTGGGGAAACAACGTACTGTAGCACGAAAATGTTTGAGCATATCAATACCCACAATATTATCTGGTGTGTTAGGGGAAAGCAGAAATGGACACGCTGCAGTGAATTTATCAAGACTAAATGCAGGTTTCCCATCGAATCCTATCGATGTTATCATTACGCCAGACAGAGGAGCCCTAGGAACCAACTTTTTAGACAGAGCACCGTGAGTGCTCTGTCAGAAAGCGATCAGTATAACTCAAGACATTTACATCAACATAGGGACACCTCTGATCTACTGTGACCTCAACCGGTTCCTTACCCCATCCTAGGCATTCCTATGCATACACAGAATCCTTAGGGCCATCAGCCAAGTAATCAGACATTTGGTATTGGTTTCTTCTGTCAAAGGTATTAAAAGAAGTTGGGTTGGTTTCAACTGCCCCAAATCTGCCCCCCTATTTCCTGTGTTCCCTGGGCGGCCTCTCATACTACCTCTACCCCGCTGTTACTGCTGACCTCGCAAAAGGGGGCACTCAGAACGCCAATGTAATCTCCTTACAATTCGCCCATTGATCAGAAGACAAAGTTGTTCGAGGGAAAGGGGGTACACCAGGGCAATACATCGCACGTCCACCTCTCGCACTACCTCTAAATGATGGGCCACAGACTTGTGCCAACATGACTTTCGTTTTTAAATCCTTACACTTTTTATCCTTCTTGCCTTTTGCTTCCAATTCCTGTCGCTCATAATTCTGGGCCATAGTCAAAAGGGAGATGGGGAAGACATAGTCAATGTACTCTCGCTGGCCTTTAGGCGACTAGCTATTTCTGGCAACATGTTAGCCACAAATTTGTCAACAAACAGATGCTTACCCGTGTCATCTATCGATTACTGCCCACTAAAGTCATGGATGTCTCTTCGAATCGTGTAAAAAAATAAGAAACTGACTCATCCGCTTTCTGTTTACAAGACGCTAGTGTTGTCCAATCCATTTTCTTAGGGGGTATACGAGTTTTCAACTTAGTTACAATAGCTTTGGGAAGATCTAATATCACCTGCTGTGGTTTCTGCGCAGGCTCTCTATCAGCATCTATTTCCTTTAAATGCACCCAAGTTATCACCATAGGCTACATTATCATCTACCTTCCGAATTGATCTCCACATATCAGGGGTAAAATAAGTCCAAAGAACATGTCAATATCAGGCAATGTCATAGTGCAAGAACTAATAGCGCCTTCTACTTCTTCATAAAAAGCGGCTGGAGTTTTGCAAAGATCAGGCAAAGCAGCTTTAAGAGCCATAACGTCTGCTCTACTCTAAGGTAGTATAGAGCCAATTATAAATAAAATATCCCTTCGCATTATCTGAAGTTTTATTGTCACATGTTTCCGCTCCCTTTGGAGGAACATACAAAGGCGCTGCTTCACGCATCAGCATCACAGTAACTACAATATCACCAGTGTCTTTATCTGTCCCTGCAGCTCCTTCTTGTTACACCGGAGACTGAACTGTTTGTTCAGCTGTAGCTTTATCAGCTGCCTTTTTCTCTTCCTGTAAATGGAATGCCTCAATGAGCAATTTAACCACTCGCCTAATTAGATCGGACACCTGTGAAGAAAAAAAGGTGCCATCACTTAACTGTTCAAAATCAGAATTTATATAAGAGGGCTCTAGAGCACCAGAATGTTTTCTAAAACTGAGTATTACCTCCCAAGGAAACATTTAAAAAATATATAAATGCTCTAAATCCGACCATTGCTGAATAATTGCTATTAGATCTGGGGCGGATGCACTTCCACGACCTGCTTTACGAGCAGCAGATCTAAGGGTGGCCTTATGCTCAGTGGTTAAAGTAGAGCGAGTTGTCCGCCCAATTTGCTTATCATCATCTTTTTCATCTGATGAAAAATGTTCATCCTCTGAAACTTCATTCTCAGGGGATGCTAGGGAATTTATACGGGGGTTGAGGTCTATCTAACAAAATAGAGTCATCTGTAGGTCTATTAAGTATGGGATAAATGGGGCGCCTAATAGGGTACTGGCCAGTTACCTCTAAATGTCGCTCCCTATCTTCATTCTCTTTTATTTCCTTCATCTTTTTATTTTTCAATTCTAATGCTTTCTGGTAAATTGTTTTGCGCTGTTTTTCTGCTATAGCTTCTTCTCTCCTCACTCTCTCATTCACCTCTTTCTCCCACATTCGTACACAATCAAACATATCTTGCCGGCTCTTTCTCTGAAACATACACTGCTCAACATACTGAATCTTCTTAAAATCAAATGACCCATTTACTGGCCATTGTAGATCAGGATCCTTTTTTGTATATTTGTTCCACAGTGTACTATACATTATGGAAGAAATATTGCATTTAATATACATAAGCCTATTAGATGTCCCCTCTAGGGGAGCCGGCTGACTACTTTCTAGATCCATATTGGTACCTCCAAGACAGCAACACATTCTACGAAGTGTGCTAGGAGCAGGCATGCAAAAATATTATAATAAAATATAATATTATATTTATTTCAAGTGTATCAACAGTTGAGACAACAATCATCTCATTACCTGCCTTTGTTTATTGCAACAAACAAACAAACAAAACCAGAATCTTGGCCTAGCAAATCCAAAATCAAGAGTGTCGCTACAGCAACCTTATTTATTTGTGGATTTATTGAGCGTATACGAATCATCCCTGAAAGGATCTCTCGGCGCTATACAAGGAGAAAGATCTCGTGAGGATGTGTATTTAAAAGAGCCATGTCTTCAACAGTTGTTTAAAATTGGTTAGTTCACTGCAGGACCTGAGATTTTGTGGAAGCATATTCCAGTGGCTGGCTGCCAGATAGGAGAAGACTCTGCTGCCAATACGTGCCTTCCCTATTTTCTGGCTGCACAGAAAATTAGAGTTGCTGTATCTCAGTTGTCAGGCTGGCTGATACCACCTGAGTTTATTCCTAAGGTAGGCCGGGCCCTTTTCCTGTAGTGATCTGAAAACTACACAGAGCATCTTAAAGATAGCTCTCTTCCTCACCGGGAGCCAATGTAGCTGATGCAGAAGTGGGGCTGAGGGAGTCCTTGCCGGTTTGTTGAGGGCAAGGCGGGCCGCCGTATTCTGCACAACCTGGAGTCGAGATAAAAGATCTTCCCTTGCTCCCACCAGCAGCGAGTTTCCATAATCCAGCCGACTCACCAGGAGTGACTGGATAAGGGTCTTCCTCGCTGACAAAGGGATCCACAGAAAGACCTTCCTAAGCATTCTCATGATGCCAAAGCATTCACCTGAGACTGTCTTGACCTGTTCCTCCATGGATAACTTATTGTCTATCTTAATTCCCAAGTTCTTCGCACAACTCCTGGGTGCGGGGGCATCGCCCAGCTCAGTGGGCCACCACTCTGGGGACCAGATGGTCTCTGCCTTCCCAAACAGCAAGATTTCAGTTTTTGAGGAGTTAAGCTGTAAAAAATTCTCCTCATCCAGGTAGCGATGCTAGCCATGCAGCTTCTGAACCTTGATTGTTTGGATATAATATCCTCCCCAATCGGGACGAATAGCTGCGTGTTGTCCGCGTATGAGATGGTTTGAAAGCCATGGCCCCTGATGATATCGGCCAAATGGGGTTACGTACACATTAAACAGGGTCGGACTAAGCACAGATCCCTGTGGTACGCCCTTATCTACCTTGACCGTTTGTGATACAAACGTATCTAGCTGGATACTCTGGGTACGCCCTGGAGAGGAAGCTTTGAATCCACTTAAGGGCCCTTCCCTGCACCCCAATCCCCCTCAGTCTGCCTAGCAGCATCTTGTGTGAGATAGTATCAAAAGCTGCTGTCGAGGAGGACTAGGATTACTGGGGTCCCGTTATCTAAAGTCATCCTTATGGTATCCATCACCTCCAACAGTGCAGCCTCCGTGCTATGGGAGGCACGAAATCCAGACTGGGAGGGGTCCAAAAGGTTGTGCTGTTCCAAATAATTAGATAGCTGTTGGTTGACCAGAGTTTCGAAGACCTTCGAGCAGCAGGGGAGAAGAGAGTTTGGCCTATAGTTCTGTAGGGCGTTCGGGTATGCTGCCACCTTTTTTAGGAGTGGCTTTACCCGCGCACTCTTCCAATCATTTGGAAAAACCGCCATCTCCAATGAGATATTATATATCTTGACAAGAACATCTGCCAAGACCGTGCTGAGAGTTGCCATAACAACTGGGGGCGCTGGGTCTAGTGGCGAGCCAGATTTTACACGGCTTAATAGGGGCTCTACTTGCTCTCTAGTTACATTAGTAAAGGTGTCCAACCCATAGGACAAGACCACTTCTTGCAGTCGGTTTCCAGGTAGATGTTCCTCCCCTGGATCGTATGATGTTGATCCAAAGGACTGATAGATCAGATCGATTTTGCTGGTAAAATACCTGGCTAGATCTTCACAACGGTCCTGAGTGGAGGGGGGCTTCCTTACCGGCCTTGGGGTTTGTAAAACCTTACCAAACCAAAGTCTCCAACCTCCACCTGCCAAGCACTGGGTTGACCTAATGGTCACTAGAGAAACTTACTTTAAGCCGGGACCGGCCACCACCTGGAGGGTCAGATTGGGAAAACCGGAAAAACACGTTGGTCTGCAAAGACAAAGGGTCTCCTCGTGCAGGGTATCTCCTCAGTAGATTCCTGTTTTCCATCAAGACCACTCCTTCGGATGGCCGCGTCTCCAATGAGCCCCACGAGCCAGGCATTAATTTGTGGAAATGAGCCTTTTTAGGGACCCACTGGTGCAGGGGTTCACCCTTATCTGTACACTGGTCCTTAAACCAACAAAATAGAGATTGGCACGGAAGCTGGCATATCAAATAACAAGTTTATTAATCACTCATGAGTGGGACTACATCAATACAACACCCTCGGGCACTGTAGGAGGTAGTACAAGGAATACAGAAACCAAGAGTCTTTTATACCCAGCTTGTTGCTGAGTAAGCATGGAGACTCAAAATAGAAGATACAGGCATACACAGGAGTAGCTATTGACTAACATGGGCAGACAAATATCACTTGGTCAGCAAAGTGGGAGGGGAGACAGAACTGCTCACATCAGTTGGAATAGCCTGACAGTTACATTCTAAAACAGGTGCATTCTAGCAGCTACAGGCCTTTCTGAGCTCATACATTGCTCTGGCTTAGAATAGAAGAAGTTAACTAAAGCTAATGACTCAAGCAGAATAGAAAGGCAGGCAACAGTGAAGACGGCAGAATCACATGGCTTAACAAAATGGATGCCACAACTAAAATGTCTTCAGCGTATGCTAACGACAATTTCTGCGATTTCCACATTTGCATTCACAATCCAATGGCATTTATTTTCAGCTTAGGATGTTGATAGTTGTTTTACTTATTATTAACATGCAGAACGTGACAGCCTCACCATTCTTTTTTTAATTTCAGCGTGAGCCAATATTCCAGTGGCAGAGATGGAAGAAAAAATGTATGCACTATGCTAGAGTATATGGAACCCACTTTGGGGGTGGAGAGAAAGATGTCATTGCTTATGTACTGCTTCGGCCCTGAGGAGCAAGAAGTCTTGAGTATCGGCCATACTTGTCAGAAGAAGAGGCTAATGATCTCAATGAATATGAGGAATACCTGGTAAAACTAGATCTACATTATTTGCCCAAGATTAGCATTGTTTTGGAGCAATATCACCTTAAATGTGCGATGCAACATGTGGGGGAGTCAGTCTAGAGTTATATAACTGCATTTTGGAAATTAGCTACCACATGTAATTTTGGCCCAGCAAACAATGAAAGGTTGCGTGATCAGTTCATGCTTGGCTGTACACTTGACAAAGCTAGGGAAGCTCTCTGGTTGAAAGACAACAGCATTCTTACTGAGGTGTTGACAACAGCCAACACTTGTGAGCATTTCCTAGCGTGTGTGGATGCCATACGCAACAAATTGTCTAGTGTTGAAAAAAAAAGAAGTGGTGCAGTTGGTAAAATCTAAGCACTTCCTAGCTGTCTCGAGTAAATAAGAAGGAATGATGGACAAGAAGACTGTATTTAAGGGCTTTAGATGTGGCAATGTTAGGCATGTGGCGACATTCAAGGAAAGTCTAGGATGGAAGGCCACATGCAATATATGTGGTAGAAACGGTCACTTTACATCCTGTTGCAGAACGGTGAAGAGCAAGAAAATGAGTGAAGTGTTATAGGACTCAGACCCAGAATTTGAGGAATTTGTTATCAGATAAGAGATAGTGAATGCCAAAGACCAGTTGAGATGGTCCGAGTTAATAACTTTAATGTAAAAATGTTATTTGATTCTAGGGCTAAAATAACATTAATTTCCAGAAAGTTCCATGAGGAATGTCTACAAAATCTGTGAAGTTAATGAAGCCGAATATCAAGTCTAAAGCTTACGGTAGGCAGCCCATTAAGCTGATGAGTTATTTTGGGGGAACAATTGAGTTTTATGAGAGAATAATCTCTGCCAAAATATATGTATGATACAAAGCTGATTCATTTATTAGCTGATTTCCCCAGCGAGATTTGTTGGTGTTTTTAGATCCTAACGAAATACCATCAGTGAAACTAAGAGATGGCTGGGTTGCACGAAAAAGAGTCATGGTTTCAGAGGTGGAAGTTTGGCACTCCCTTAGAATTTGAAGCACGTTTTCCTGAGGTATTCAGAAAGGAGGTAGGTTATCTTAAGAACTATGTTCATCGCATAAAACTGAAAACGGGAACAATTCCCAAAGTGGGGAAAGTGAGAAACGTTCCTCTGATAGATTGGGAAGCAATAAAGAAATTACAGAAGAGTGGAGTTATTCAAGAGTTAAAGGAGACTGAATGAGTGTCTCATGTGGTTATGGCCAGAAAGGCAAACAGAGAAGCCGGACTTTGCATGGATATGAGACAGTAGTTGCGGACCGCTATCCCTTCCCTAACATTACAGAGATGTTGTACTGACTGAGGGGTGCCAAACTATTCACCTCATTGGAACTCACATCAGCATACCATCAAATATCTTTGCATTCCCAATCCCACGACTTTACCTCATTTATTACACTATTAAGTTGCTATAAGTATTTACAGTTGCATTTTGGCTTAATTTCTACAGCCATGGAGAGCGTTCTCAAAGGTGTTGATGGTGTAAACATTTATAAAGAGGATGTACTAGTATACGGTAAAAACAAGAAGGAATATGGTGGCAGAGTATGTGAGGTATTGATAGAGATTGGAGACTAGTGGGTTGACTTGGAAGCTAGAGAAATGTAGACTTGGAGTGACAGAAAGAGTACCTTGGTCACCTAATCACTGCTGATGGGATTCGTCTCAATGTAAGTCTTGTGAGAGCTATAAGAGATATGTCAAGTCCCACTTCCAAGGAAGAGCTGGTTATGTTTTTAGAAACAGCAGAATCCTATAGCAAGTTTATTCCTAGTTTTGCTGAAGATGTAATGGTGTAGAAACAATCTTTTATTAGTGATACCAAATGCTTAAGGCTCCAGGCCATGTTAAGTTGACATAAGCAACATTATATAGATGCTTGTTATTTTCTATGACTTACAAGTAAAGCTGCTTTTGTAACGCAAGGCTTACCCAAAAATGATACAAGAACAGAGAAGGATGCTAGCTTAGCCGCAAGTATTTCAGCATATCACATTTAGAAATATTTCTGGTATGTGCTATGTTATTGCAAATTAATACATGGTTTACAGTGGAAAGTACCAAGACTGTCACGTTCTCAAGACACGTGGTCAGCAACAGTATATCTCGGACCATAAATGGTATAACCAGTCTGGGCCTTTCTTGATTGGACAAATATTCATATGCTTAATTTGTGCTACTTGCATTATAACGCTGTTTTCTTTGTGGTTTTTGTCAATAAAAGCAGACAGAAATGTCACATCTTCAGACACTCAGTGGCTATGCTGACTGTCTCCGTGCTGCACGTATTTGCGTTATCTTGTTGGTCTTCAATAAATTCTGTTCATCTTATGTGTTGACAGAGAGTTGGATTTGTGGTATTATTTTTGTACTCACCCTGACCGCCCCACCGTTCCACATACATTTATTTTGTATGGCTGCGACTTGCACAAACCATGAGTGTGGAATGTGGTATGGGTAGTTCTGGAGTCAATACAGGATCCGGGGCAGTGACACCATTTTAAAAATGGCGGAGGGCCCTACAGGGGGAGAGGGATTGAAGACCACACATCCGTTTTGCTGCTAACGCCATCCAATAATGGAGTAATATTGCGTGCCCAAGAGACTTTCGGACACATGGAGATATATAAGCCAAGATATTTGAAGCCATCAGTCGCCCAGGAGAGTTGAGAAGCCTAGGTGTCACATCCCTGATGCCCGCACACCGGGAATAAAATAGATTTGGCAGTGTTAGCGTGAAGGCCCGTAGGTCCCCCAAATACCATGAGGATTTCCAATATACGGGGTTCCGAGTACCAAGGATCCATCATAAAAAAAGGACATCATCTATGTATAAAGCTCGACCGGGATCAGTTGAATTCTCAAAGGACCGGGTCGCTCCTAACCCACGCCGCCATGGGCTCAATTGCAAGAGCAAACAATAGTGGTGATAGGGGACAGCCCTGCCTAGTGCCCCACTGAATAAAGAAAGGCTGTGAGTGGTGCCCTGCAACCCGGACCGACGCCGTTAGTTCCGGGTAAAGCAGGCGTAAGTACGTCAAGAAGCGATGCTCAAAGTTTATCGCCTCGATGAGCTGGAATAAGTACACCCAGCTCAGGGAGTCGAATGCTTTATCTATGTCGGCGAGAAGCAGGGCGGCCGGTAGGCCCAGCATTGTGTACTCGTCGAATATTATGTCGAGTAGCCCTATGTGGCATAAAACCTGACAGATCCAGGTGGATCACGTCACTGGTACAACTCCGCAGGCAATCGGCTAACACCTTCTCCAACAGTTTTGGTTCAAAATTTATAAGAGAAATGGGGCTAAACGCAGAGGGGTCATCCGGGGGCCAGCCGGGCTATGGAAAAGCACTATTTTTGCGTGGCGCCAATCCCTTGGCAAAATGGCGGAGTCCGCGGCCTCCTGAATGGTCTCTTATACATCTAAGGGGTGTATGTTCGGCCTTAAGAATTTCATTGGGAGTGAACTCATATTTTGACCATCTTCTGCAAGTCTACCAGCAGAACATTGGATTAATGAATCCAATGGGAGATGCCATGCCTGCATTTGTTACTACTTTTGTTCAAGGGCTGAGGCCACCTATTAAAGCACATCTGCAAACATATTTTATTTGCAGGCAAAAGGAGCCAATTGAAAAGGTATTGGCAGCAGCCAGATACTGCGCTATCAGTCACATGCACAGAAAATGGAGGCAGAGGAAATAAAGAAAGAGAAAATCAGATTGATGGTAGCGCAAGAAAGGTTTTACACAAGCCAGCAAATTAGGGGAAAGGGGAGAGGAAGAGGAGAGGGCACCGGCCGACAACAAAATGACAGAACAAAGTCCCTACCTCCACCGGGAACTGCATGCTTCTATTGTAAAGACCCCAATCACTGGAAAGCAGATTGCCCTATACTGAAAAGTAAGAATCAGAGAACAAGACCAGCACAGAATAGAGGGCAGGACCAACAACACTACCAAGGTACAGACTACTGGAATGATGCTCAGCAAGGGTACGCATAAAACGACATGCCTCCACCACCGCAGAATAGATGGAACAGTAATGATTGGGTGACTGGGGACGAATGGGTGCAAGCAGACTACGTGCTTTCCCACCACCACCTCAAGGCACCTTCTAGGGATGCCTGGGAGTGGACGACTGCCTAATAGCTCCAGCAATAGCAGTAGACCAATCTGGCCATATGTGGAGGGAACAGTTTTGGGCAAAACTGTTCCATTCCTAGTAGACACAGGAGCTCAAAGATCAATGCTAAAGGCATCTCAGATGCCTGAGGCGCCACTTTCAGGAAAAAAAGTAACAGCAGTTGGAATGACAGGACAACCAATAGATGAATATCTCACAAAGCCACTAACACTACTAGTAAGCACCATCACTATCAACCACCAGTTCATCCTCAGCAGATACTGCCCCCTGAATCTACTGGGTAGGGATCTGCTTTGCAAATTACAATACACCATACACTGTTCACCAACAGGAGTTGTCCTAGAAAGCAGGGAAAATGTTTTCCTGTTGCAGGTTTTCATGACATGCACAGACCCCATCATACTGCCAGAATTGCGTGGCAGGTCTGGTCCCGAAGGAACAATGACGTGGGACAGGTGTTAAACTATCCACCAGTGCAGATCAAATTACAGCCAAGAGCCCCCTCCTAGGAGTGCCACAGTACAAGATTTCAAAGAAAGGGGAGGAGGGCATAGCACCGGTCATAAAAGACCTCCTCCAGCAGGGGATTATAAAAGGGATACCTTCCAGCCCATGCAGCACACCAATACTTCCTGTAAAGAAGGCTTCCAAGGGCCTGGACTGGCCCCTGTATATCGTTTTACCAAAGACCTAAGATCATTGAACAAAAATAGTGGTACATTTATTTCCAGTGGTCCCCAACCCTGCCACATTATTGTTTAATATTCCAGTGACAGCCACACACTTCACAGTGCTGGATCTTAGCTCCACCTTCTTCACCATTCCCCTGCACCCTGACCGCTAGTATCTTTTTGTGTTCTCCTTCAGCTCCAAACAATTTTCATGGTGTGGTCTTCTCCAGGGCTACACAGAGTCTCCTCCATCATCACAAATGCATTAACTTCTTCGATGCGTCGGACGGCCTCCACACAGTGGGCGTGTGTGGAGGACGGCCGGGGTCCGTCCGAACCTCGCACACGTCATTTTTTTCCGCACTGCGGCGGACATGCCGCAGCAAAGAGGTTATAGACAGATCTGTACTCCCTATTACAACTGGAGGGTGTCGGCTCGAGTCTTGGCCTCTTATTACGCTGGACACTTTGAAATCTCTAGCTACCTCCATCAAGTCAGGTTCCCCATGTGATCCTCTCCCTATCAGCATTCTGAGCCAGTTGGATGACCCCGCCCTGACTATCGTTTCTGAGACACTCAATGCCTCTATTCGATTTGCGAAAGTTCCAGCGGCATGGAAACACGCCATGGTGAGCCCTTTGCTTAAGAAGCCTACTGCCGACCCTGAGGTGTTAGCCAATTACCGTCCTATCTCCCTACTTCCTGCCTTCTCAAAAATCTTGGAGAAGCATATTCATATTTACGGAAAACAACGGCTTGCTCCATTTCTCCCAGTCAGGCTTTAGGGCTGGACATTCCACCGAGTCCGCCCTTCTGGGAGTCACTGAGAAGATTAGGGAGCTCTTGGACGATGGGCAAACGGTTGCACTTGTCCTGCTCGACCTTAGTGTGGCCTTCGATACCATCTCTCACTCCAGACTGCTTGCCAGGCTGGGTGAGGATGGTGTCGGAGGGGCAGCGCTGGACTGGATTGAATCCTATCTTTGCAACCGCACCTTCCAGATCCCGTCATCTCAGGCTCAGTCGGACATTTTCAGCTCGCCCCATGGCGTGCCTCAGGGCTCAATTCTGAGTCCGCTATTTTTTAATCTGTACCTTCGTCCCCTCACTGACTTGACGGAGCGAGTTGGTTTAGAATTAATGACTTATGCGGATGATTCGCAGATTATTTTTTCTCTCTCAGAATCTGACCCTTCATCTCCATCTGCGCTTAAACTTGGCCTTCATGAAGTCTTCAGCTGGATGTCAAATAACCAGCTGAAGCTCAATGGGGAAAAGACTGAGATTCTTCTCTTAGGTAAAAATAGGGATCTCTGGAAGGACACTCATTGGCCGCCATCCCTGGGTGCTTTTCCTACACCAGCTACCCAGGTTAGAAACTTAGGGGTGTACATCGATGACACATTATCGATGAAACAACAGGCCAATAAAGTAGCTGGCATCTGCTTTACAATTCTTAAATGGCTGCGCAAGATTATATGGATGCTGCCCTCGGTCACCCAGAAGACCGTAGCCAATGCCCTCATTACATCACGGCTTGACTACGGTAACATCCTTTACCTGGGTTCCAACCAAGCTGTTATCAGACGTCTCCAGCTTGTCCAGAATTCTGCAGCCAGGCTGTTGTGCAAAATCCCCAGAACAGCGAGGATTTCTAAACACCTCAAGGACCTACATTGGCTCAGGGTGGAGAACCGGGTACGGTTCAAGGCCCTGAGTTATATGTTTAAAATAAAGGCAGGTACCGCACCAAAGTATCTGCAAAAACTGGTTAGGCCTTATCTCCCCACACGCAATCTCCGCTCCTTAAATGCTGCGAATTTTGCAGTGCCCAGATTCAGACTGGCTAGAGTCGTAGGGAGGTCCTATTCCTTTTTGGGACCGACCCTCTGGAACTCCCTTCCTCTTGTTATACGAAAGGAGGAAAACTTTGCCAACTTCAGGAAAAGCATTAAGACCTGGCTTTTCAATAAATAATCTGGTCTCTAGTCGTTTCTGCTTTTGTATAGCTCTGGTTCCATTGGCCTGGCGCCGGGAAACCCTTTGTGGTATCTGTGCGCCTTACAAATGCAAAAAATAAATAAATAAATAAATAAATAAATTACTAAAGGAGGGTTCCACCCTTATGCAGTACGTAGATGACTTGCTGTTAGCTTCACCGTCCAGAGACGCTTGTGCAAAAGACACTGTTACCCTCCTGCTCCATCTAGCACTCAAGGGTTACAAGGTCTCCGCAAAGAAATTACAGTTTTGCTTCACTGGTGTGAAATACTTTGGCCATAAATTGCCTGAAGGAACAAGAAAATGATTGCCTGACGGAATATCCACCATCCCCCACTTTCCCCGACCACGCACACAAAATGAGGTTCCGGCTCTCCTGGGGGTGGCGGTGTACTGTCGGCACAGGATCACAAATTTCTCCCTGATTGCAAAGCCCTTGCAAGCTCTAACACACAAAGATGTCCCAGACATTTTGCCCTGGTCACAGGAGTTTGACAAGGCGTCCACAAATTGAAAAAGAGACTCAGTGAAGCACCAGCGTTAGGCCCCCCAGACTACAGCAAGGATTTCCACCTGTTCTACCATGTGAAGGGGGGGTGCTCACTGGGGGTCCTGACAATAAAGCATGGATCCTTCTACCGCCCAGTGGCATACCACTCTGCCACCTTAGATCCAGTAGCTTTGGCGCTTCCGCCGTGCCTAAGAGCAGTTGCGGCGGCAGCACTGGCAGTAGAGCAGTCAGAGCACTGGCACACACCATGGTTTTGCACGTTACCCATGCAGTGGACACACTTCTTCCTTCCACCAAAACCCAGCATCTGACAAATGCACGTCTTACCAGATATGAATTGACTCTACTAGCACCACACATTGTCATCAAGAAGTTCACCACTCTGAATCTAGCATGCCATTTGCCAACTAAGCATGACCTAGATGATCTGACCTCAGATGATGCATTTCATGATTGTGCACTGGCTATAGACAGACATACAAAGGTGCACCCAGACTTGAAAGACACACCACTGCCAGATGCCCAAGGGGATTTGTTTGTAAACGGATCATGCCTCAGGGACGACAATGGAACACTGCAGGCATCCTATGCAGTGGGCACTGCTAACAAGTTGTTGGAAGGGGGAAGGTTGACAGAGGCCAAAAGTGCGCAAGCTGCCGGATTAGTGGCACTGGCTAAAGGGAAAAGAGTAAACATATATACAGATAGACAGTATGCTTTTGGGGTGGTCCACGACTTCGGCCAACTATGGTGAATATGGCACCTTAGTCCGCATGCGTTTACAACGCATGCCATTACTACGTGGTCGTTACAATGACGTGTTGTCACATCACATACCTTTTCAACGCAAGTCGGACAACGACTTGCTTTAGGGAGCGCTGGATGTTGGAATAGTATAATTTACTAATCCAACTCCAGTCTGTGCAATAGTCAGTAAGGTGTTGGATTTTAAATCCAACACCTTCTACCCCCTAACGCAAGTTGTTGCTCCATCTTGCATTGTAAAGGCATGCAATGTAACAACGCGGTCGTTGTACCGACTGCATGCGTGGTAAACGCTGTTTACAGCTATGGTTAATGAGGGGATTCCTCACGTCAGCAGGCCAGCAAATACAGCACGTACAACTGATAAATGACCTTCTCCAGGCATTGTTACTACCCCTAAACGTCATCATCAAATCTGCAGCACACACCTCCTTAAAAGGTTATGCTTAAAAAGGCAACGCTTTTATCGATGGTGAAGCTAAGAGAATAGCGCTAACAGGCTGCCAGTTAACAATGGTACAAATAATTAACAAGAACAAAGACATTCATGTGAAGAATGACTCACTACATTTTGATCCTATGCACATTCAATAAATGGTTGAGGAACATGAAAAGGATGAGTGGGCCATGGGAGGATGTGTGCAAACAAAGGAAGGGTTATGGACAGTGCCAAATGGAAAGATATGTTTACCTTCATCAATGCTTTTTCTATAGCACATCTCTTTCATGGTACCTCACATGTTGGTCGCGACAGCATGATCAGACTATTCTTACAATGTTGGTACAACTGCAAGTTCCGTCAAATAGCACAGAGACTTTGTAAGCAATGTACTGTTTGTGCTCAATACAAAACTGGGAAGGGTACACCAACTGTACCTGGCCACTTTCCACCACCCCACGGACTTTTTGAAAGCCTCCAACTAGACTTCATCGACATGCGCCCCACACAGAAGTACAAACATGTGTTGGTAATTGCGTGCATGTTCATCTAATGGACTGAGGCTTACCCAACAAAGAACTGTGATGCACACAATGTTGCTGAATGCCTGTTGAAAGATCTCATACCAAGATTTGGGATTCCAGCCCTTCTGAGCTCAGACAATGGACCTGCGTTCATTTCCCATGTGATGGGGGGAATATGCAAGGGGCTCAGGGTCACACCAAAACTGCACTGTGCCTATTACCCACCAGCAGTAAGTGCTATGGAAAGGAAGAATGGGATGTTGAAAAACAAAATTGGCAAAATGTGTGCATCAACTGAACTATCATGGGTAGAGCGCTGCCACTAGCTCTGCTGGCAATGAGAAGCACACCAGATAGGGTGACCAAGATAAGCCCTCACAAAATTCTGTTTGGCCGCCCCATGTACATTTCAGGCCACATGCCTACCGCTCCACTGTCAATAGCAGATGATTTGCTTTTGTGCCATTGTAAGAAACTAATGGAGACATTGCGTTATCTTCATCACCAGGTCCCTTAGGCTCTTCCAGAAGCAGCAACTCCACTGTCACATGACCTGCAGCCAGGCGACTGAGTCTGGGTCGAAGCTCACACCTGACGACACTGCCTCCAGCTAACGTGGAAAGGCCCTTACCAGGTTCTCCTGTCGACTGCAACAACCATCAAGTGTGAGGGGCTGAAATCCTGGATCCAAGGCTGCCACATCAAGAAAGCAGCATGGCCGGACCAAGGAGGGCAAGCTCCACCAGCACCACCGGTGGCATCTGAGGTAACCCGCAGGTACAATCTTCGCTCCAGCAGACGAGCACCAGCAAAGAAGGATTAAAAAGAGGCAGATCCCTGTTCACCGCAGGCCAGGCCTCCAACAGAAAGCACAAACTTAACAGAGGCAGGTTCCTGCTGCGTACAGCAGGCCAGGTCCCTGGATATCATCTTTACAAGGACCCCTACATTTTCTTCAAGTGCTAGTGACGTCATGTGCTGGTAAACCGCTGATGGTACACAGTAAGATCACCAACAGTTTCTTTTAAAGTGTTGCTGGTGCCAGCACCAATACATCAATAGGGGAGAGAAGAAACTGAACATGACCGAACAAGACATTATGGGGGAGGTCGACATTAAAGGAGAAGGGGAACGGGAATTTTGGGACGAATACCAAGGAAATCAATATGTTGAAATGCTAAAAATGTATGTATGCATTAAAAACATATCAGGATGTTATGTTTGCACACACTTGCCAACAGACACTGAACAAAGCCTGAGTTACAATGTGATACCCTTTTCTAAATATGTGGGATGTGTCTTAACGTGAGACATGCTCTTCAGGCAGCATAACATGTCCATAGCTGTTTCACCCCTTCGGAAGGGCCAGGTAGTTACAGGACAGGCAACAGCAATGCCTAAGACACAGAGAGTGCCATACATGAACATACAACTGACAAAAAGGGATCAGGCAATGCTAGACACATTTGACAGAACTTCTAGGAATGTGGAATGGAAGGACAGGGCTGGTTGGGAAAACACAGAACAGACAAAGGGAGGAGAGCTAAAAACACCAAGATTTAGGATAAGGCAACAGCTTACTGCACCATTATGCATCCAGAATGACAAGGCTACACCACCTAAGCAGACAGTGCGCGCAAGACTACTGGTGCAGCCAGAGGGAACGTGCACAATACAACAGCTGCTACATGAAGAATGGAGGAAATGCGTAGCATTAGGGTGCACTATGCAGGAGATGGCCAGGGTCAAGCAAGGACTAATAGAATGTGAAGAAAGGTGAAACAAAATATTGGGAATTACAGCGCCAAAGGAGATTACACCAATATCCGTTGGCGAAAGTAATTGCACACACATAACTAGACTATCACGGGTCAGGAAAAGTGATCCGTCGTCCTCACCGGGACTAGTGGGTTTACAAGGGACTGTTCTTTGTCTGTGGCCAATGGGCATACTTCTATTTGTCCCCGAGATGGCATGGCAGTTGCTACCTGCCTCCACCCTGCCTCGACTGACCCATTTTACTGACCTAGTACAGATTGAGCACTGTGGCAATGGCCAAGAAGAGTTAGGAGGACAGCAGAATGGAAGGATGACCTAATAACAGGATTCAGGGTCATGGTGCCTGGTGCAGGAATAATATACACCACAATAAGGATACACCAGCTAGCAAGGATGATTGAGGATGTAGCAGATTCAACAGCAGCAGCCCTAGGAAACATCACTGAGGAACCAACAGCCACGAGATCTGTAGTGATACAGAACAGGGTTGCATTGGACATCATCTTGGCTAAGGAGGGTGGAGTCTGCCACGTCAGCCACCAGGCATCGTGGAATAAAATCCCTGTCAACCTGCGTATCATTCCCGATCATAACCGTTTCCGTAAACTGCTGAAGAGATGGTTATTTGATGACTAAGTCAATGTCTAATCAGAGCCGCCTGCAAGCGCCATGAGACTTTTCAGAGATGTGTCGCGCTTAAGCATGGGCGAATTTTGCGGATCTCGCGTTCGCGAATTTTGCGGATTTGCGGATTCGCAATCCGCAAAATCCGCGAATTCCCGCGAATTTGCGGATTTTTTTTTTTTTGTGTTCGCCCGTGTTTCTGCCAGTTCGCGAGGGTTTTTACAATTTCGCAATTTGCGAACTTACCTGTCGGGTCGCAAGTTTTGCGAACTTGTTGTTTCTACGTGTCCAGCCTGTTTGGGACACTCTTCTTCATCACTGCCACTCTCTGTCACCACTGCCACTCTCTGACTACTCATGCCACCCTCTGGCCCACCCATGCCACCCTCTGTTTCATCACCACACCCTCTGGTTGTCCAGTGTACATTATTTTCGGCAAAGCAAAGCACACCTTCCCTGCCTCAAGTGACCTGAATTAATTTGGGGCTGATTAATGTGTCACAGAATATTTTTTTAGCTGGCACCTGCTTCCTTAGTGCGCCCTGATTAGTGATCTTTTGCACTTGCTAAGTGCTTTCATTGTTGCAAAATTAGTTACAACACCTGCCCTGCCCCAACTGACAATAATGAATTAGGGGCTGATTAATGGATTTTAACTTCCAGCCTGGCTCCTGCTTGTCTCCCTTAGCTGTAATTCAGGACCTTTGTGGCATATGTGTAACTATTCTGAGGTTCAGAGCAGGGTCACATAATAGTTTAAACTGGCAACTGAACTCTGGAGGGGCCCCTCAGGAAGCACTACAGGAAATGGCTACTAATGATGAGCCTGAACTTTTGAACCTGGTAAGTAGTTACTTTCAGTTTTGCTAAGAGCGTATTTCTGCAATTTTGCACTTATTCGCGGGGCGCGAACTCACGCGAACAGTGCGAGCAGTGCGAGCAAAATCCGCTGCTCGCGGATTTGCGGATTTTGCGGGAGATTCGCGAATCTCGCGGATTGCGAATGTCCCGAAAATCCGCAAAATCCGCGAGCGGAACGGATTTTCCGCCCATGCTTAGTCGCGCTATACAAATGTACCTGATTTGATTTGATTTGAGGTGTGTTGTTTGTACATACCTAACAACAGCTGCGATATAGACAATGCAATACATAAAATAAATAAAATTAAAGACGAAGCACATGACATACACACAGGAAGCATGTGGGAAAACTTGATACTATGCCTTGGAAGCTGGGGATCATGAACACTGGAGGTGATCATTATAGTAATAACAGTATTGATCACACTGTGCATAATGATCCAAGTTTGTCGTGCATGCTGTGCAGCTTTTGCCTCAAGCTGTGCACGTTGTATGCCAAATTATAGAAGCCATGAACATCACAAACACTCTGCGGATCCAAGCTATGAAGGTCAAGAGATGATAAGGAGACAGTATGCTTATTAGTGATTTGGTATCAGATGGTGTAATGTGGAAACGATCTTTTATTAGTGATACCAAATGCTTAAGGCTCCAGGCCCTGCTAAGTTGATATGAAGAACATTATATAGATGCTTGTTATTTTCTATGACTTACAAGTAAAGCTGCTTTTGTAACTCAAGGCTTTCCCAAGAAAGATAAGAGAACAGAGCAGGATGCTAGCTTAGGCGCAAGTATTTCAGCATATCACATTTAGAAATATTTCTGGTACGTGCTATGATATTGCAAATTAATACATGGAAAAGTACCAAAGCTAATACATTGCATTACAGTAGAAAGTCCCAAGACTGCCACTTACCCAAGACAGCAACAGTATATCTCAGACCATAAATGGTATAACGCAGTCTAGGCCTTTCTTGATTGAACAAATATTCATATGCTTAATTTGTGCTACGTGCATTATGACGCTGTTTCCTTTGTGTTTTTTGACAATAAAAGCTGTCAGAAATGTCCCATATTCGGACACTCATGGGCTATGCTGACGGTCTCCGTGCTGCACGTATTTGCGCTGTCTTGTTGGTCTTCAATAAATTCTGTTCATCCTATGTGCTGACAGAGAGTTAGATTTATGGTATTATTTTTGTATTCTTTATTTCAACTCCCACAACAGCATGAGGATGTTGTTAAAAAAGGGTTTAAATTTGTTTTGGCAATGGAATGTGAGAAGAAGTTGGAAGGGATGAAAGTAGACTAGACTAAAGCGTCTAGTTTATGTAGTTTTGAACTTGGTTTAAAACCATTTGAGAACGGATGCCAACATGAAAGGATTAAGGGCGGTGTTGGAACAAGAGTCTTGTAGCAAGGTTAGCACCAT
Organism: Lissotriton vulgaris; assembly: GCF_964263255.1. Taxonomy (NCBI): domain Eukaryota; kingdom Metazoa; phylum Chordata; class Amphibia; order Caudata; family Salamandridae; genus Lissotriton; species Lissotriton vulgaris. The sequence continues at coordinate 1,388,233,080 of NC_141694.1, read as the reverse complement.
CTTGTTTTTGTCATGGCGTTACTGGGCTCTAAGGCTAACTATTCTGCCATAGAAAAGGGGAATCTGGCGGTATCAGGGGAATATCTAAACTAGAAAAAATCTTGTGGGGGAGTCTATTTGAAGTTAATACAGACCATAAATCCTTGGAGGTTTTTTTTGCATAAAAGAGATTGATGCCATCTCCAGCAGCATTAGAAGGTGGGTGGTGGCACTACAAGAATTAATTTTTATGGTCACATATGTCCCTGGAGTTCTGAACATCATTGCAGACTTTTGTTCTAGGTTGTGTGCACCAGAGCCCAGAAGAGAAGATGACATAGGATTTGTGGATGCATTTGGTGATGAATCTGTGATGGTCTGTACAACATCAGGTGGCATCATTCAAGAAGAGTAGTGAAGAAGGGAAGAGATGAATGAAGTGCAGTTGCAGAACATACTTCACAGGTTGGAAAATGGAAGGTCTGGTGGGGTTAAAACACCTGAAAGTATGAAAGGTTTTTTGCAGGTGAAGAATGAGCTTTCATGGAGAATGGCCTAATAATGAGAGCTGGAAGATAAATTACTCCAGAGAAGGTGAGGGTAAGACTTATTGAAAATGCCCATGAAAGCCACTCAGCGATTTCCAAAACAAAGGAGAGAATAAGGATGAATTATTGGTGTACGGACATAGATTTGGTAATTGAGAGAGTGGTACGTAATTGCAGCAAAAGCTTCAAGATCTTGAAATGCAGAACTGAACCTATCTTAATCAGGGATCCTGTAATTAGACCTTGGATTGGGGTTGCCCTTGATATAGTATGTCTTACCAGGATCTCAAGTGGGGATAAGTTTGTTATCACTTTCATGGATATGTTTTCTAGGTGGCCTGAACTTAAAGTGGTCAACGGTGTAGCGACCTGAGATGTGATTTTGTTCTTAGAAGAAGTATTTGGTAGGGAAAGATTTCCGGTCACTTTGTTAACCGATAATGGAGTACAATTGACATTGAGGATGATGGAGGAGTTTTTGTGTGAAAGGGGTATCAAAAACAGGACTACGTCCTTATATCACCCCATCAGCCAATGGTACGATCGAGCGCTTCAACAAGGTAGTTAATGAGTGAATCCAGCATGCAGTAGTGAATGGGATGATTTGGGTGGACGAACTAAGAAAGAAAGTTTGCATGTACAGGTTGACTCCTTCTTCTTGTACGGGAGTTACCCCTTTCTCACTGTTTAAGAAGAGGTCTCCCAATGATCTGGTTGGTCCGACATGGATAAAGAGTGATAGCACCTGGAACCAAATTATTCCCAACAAGCAAATATTTGTGTGAAAGTTTGAGAGCTAACAGAGAGAAAGAGATTATGAGAAGGCAAAATGAGTATTTTGATAAAAGAATGGTGGTGAAGAGTACCAACGCTAGGAAGGTGGGTTGTTGGATAAGTCATTCCAACCCGTGAGGGTTACCAAACTATTCAGGAATACAATCAAGACTGATGATCATATTATTTGGAAATGGGTAGAGTGACATTGTGGAAGAGAGCGGGTCACAGGGTCTTGCTGCTAACTCTGGAATCAGTCCTGAATCTGAGGATGCTGTTAATTATGTTTCCAAAGGGCAGCAAGACCTGCACTCTTTGCATTCCAGTGTTACTAATATTATGGAAATAAGCAACAGGAAAAGTCAACATATGAGTAGGGACCTACACATCTCCAAGATGTTGTGTAATGTTATTCTTAAATACAATTTCTATAATGTACTTCATCCTTTGCAGCTTACAGAGTTGCTGAGTATAAGATGTCTTATCTTAGTAGTTATGTGTGTGTCTTCAACTGTTTGTTGAAGTAACGGGGAGATACCTGCTGTGCTATAGTATGGGTTTTGTGGTAGCCTTGCAAGCCTGCCACAACATTCTGGAGGGTTAATGTAATCAAGGCTCCAGGGAAGAAATTAAGTAGTAGAAGTGAAGAGACAGATCGTTTCTAGGAGCTGCTGAATGATGGATGGGGTTTCTTATTCTGGACTTATGAACATGAATAAAGGAAGACCTTATATGCTGCTTGTGAAAGATTGATCGTTTCTACACGTCTTATTATTTATATATTGCCCATTCAAAGAGTTATTTTTCCTCTTTATTAACCAACCTCTTTTTCCAAATCCAATACGGAGTTTGTCCTTTGTCTTCTGCGGTCACATCCTGTATCTTCCTATTTAAGAGAATCCATCCAATAAACAGATATGCCACAACACTTTTTAATGTCATTTTTATTTAAGCATTCATCGTCTCCTTGATCATGATATTTGTCCCTAATTTTGCTCCAGGGTTTTTCCAGGATGCTTCTGAGACCACCTTTTTCTTCCAGATCCTTCACTACATTGTTACCTAGTAGTTTAGTGTCTGGTATTTCTTTAACTTCTGTTTTCACTTTTCAGTCCTCCAATTGTCTAGAGGTTTTTTAGGCTTTTATGGCTTTGTCCACTATGCTGGCCTAAGACATATCTAACAAACTAAAGGTGATGGAAGAAATCCTCGAAATAAGTCTAACCACTGGCAATCGCTTGCGGTAGTATCCAACCCATTGTTCTTTTGCCCATCATGCTACCTCAGATTAAACCAAGCCCTATGCAAATCAGCCTTGGTTCTGCTTCAATAAAAACAGTCCAGCCCAAACAGGACCTCTGTGACCAGACGTCAAGCGATTCAATACCGTTTTTGCCTTGAATGAGGCTTAGCAGTTAGGTGTGACTTGGTTCCACTGGCACAGTGAGCACAGACCCCCGTCTGGGCACACTCTCATCCACTTGGGGCATTTCATCAGACACGCAACAGTTGATGGGAGAAGTGCTTGTAATGTGTCTAATCAATCACACTGGTAGTATTCCAACCCATTGTTCTTTTGCCAACCATACCACCTCAGATTAGACCCAGCCATATGCAAATCAGCCTTTGTCCTGCTCCAATAAGAACAGTTCAGCCCAAACTGCCAAGCCAGGTACTCCCGAACCCAATCCCAAGCAACCCAAAATTTGTTGTAGTGGCTCAATGAGCAGGGGAGCCATGGCTGGGTATACCTTTGTCCATTTAGGGTGTTAAATAAAATACACAAAAGACGGTGGGAGAATAGCTTGCAATTTGTCTAAGAACTGACAATCACTCTGGGTAGCATTCCAAACCAACGTTCTGTTGCCTACAATACAACTTCAGATTAGACAGAGACATATGCAAATCAGTTTTGATCCTGTTCCACTAGAAACAGTCCAGCCCAAACTGCCAAGCCAGGTCTTCTCCGAGCCTGAACACCACCAACTCAAGGCCGGTTTCAGCCTGATTGTGACTCAACAGTCAGGTGAAGCTTGGCTCCAGTGGTACAGTGAGCAAGGAACACATGTTTGAACATACCCTTGACCACTTAGGGTGTTAGATCGAACACACAAAAAGTGATGGGAGAAATGCTTGCAATTTGTCTAACCACCGACAATAACTCGGGGTAGTATTCCAAACCATAGTTTATTTGCCCACCACACAACCTCAGATTAGACTCAGGCATTTGCTAATCCTGGTCCTGCCCATTATGAACAGTCCATCCTGAGCTGGCAATCCAGGTCCTCTCCAAAACGCGAACACAAGAAGCCAAAGATTGCTTTAGTTCCATGTGTGGCTCATCAGTTGGGTGTAGTTTGGTTCTAGTGGCACAGTGACCAGGGGACAAACTTGCCTCTATGTGACTGTCCCCTAAAAAACATGTAAAATATGATCTCTGGGTTGACTTTCATATGGTTTCACTCTTTACCTTGCGGATCTTGCTGTGGTGCTTTCTCTTCCTCACTGCATTCTCTTCCTCACTGCTGTCACTTTAATGGAAGGTGTTTGAGTATAGAATGTTTTACTTACAAGCTGTTGGTCAGCCTAGGAGAAAGACCCAGGGATCCCCCTCTACCAAGTAGAAAGTGTGATTGTTCTTTTATTCTCTTTGTGCCCTAAATATGTACCATTTAGTGTTCATCATTTGTTGCTTTGGATTCAAAGAGTTTTTTTCCCTGTACATAGAAAGCATTTCACTTCTCTATTCACCTACCACTTTCAAGGTTTTATCAGGCGATGTCACATTGTGAGGGTCTCCATGTACCTCTTCACATCTCTTGCTTGGAAGGGTGGGCCATTACTGGTTCTAATACCCTATGGGTGACCATGGATAAGCAGTAATCTCTCTATTTTCAGGAGGACCTCCTCCTCATATTCCAAATGTTCCACTTCTGTCTTAGGATACTGGGATGAATAATCTTAGTATACTTCATTTCATCTTCCATTAAGAGTGTTGTAGAAATCTACACTGGCTTTCTTCCACAGTTTCATTCTGTTTCCCCACCATTGTGAGAGATACTACTCTGTTTCCTTGATTGTCAGCTGGTAAATTAGGCACTTGGCAATCATTTGTGATGCCATGGTATATACCTCTGAGATCCAAACATTAATATTATCTTAGTATTCATGATCCCTAGATGTATGATCTATGCTAAGTGTACTCCGCTGTCTGTAAACATTGGCATTTCAAGACAGTCGGCTCTCATCAGGAGCCCTTCTTCGAACATGTATGGCTCTTATCTGACGGTCTTGAGGACCTGTAGCTTATTTTTGGCTGTTTAGTTCAAGTTTTTTCCAGGATGTTTCTCTCCCTATTTTCTTTGTGGACCACCATTGCTGCTTGAATGTACTCATTATACACCTTCATAAGAAGCACTTTATCCATTGTGATGGCTTTGACATCATCTTTGATCAACCTTACATGTTTTATGTTTCTTTTGCTTTAGTAGTCCCTAACATCATTACTGATCAGTGATGTAAAAACAGATAATCCTAAGGGTGGTTCCCAAGCTCTGAATCCAAGGAATAGGTGGAGAGGCAGATCTGTGAAAAAAATGTCATTAGTGGCTTAGTATCTGTAGCAACTCTAGTTGGATGACTGTAAATCAATAAGCAAATAGAAGTGATGGCATAGCCAGATGATTCTGATTCCCTACTCTTCTATTTGTGGGTTTTGCTGATCTTTAAGTGTCAAAGTCATGCAAGCAGTCCTATACACTGGCCTTGTCACCTGCCTTTAGTTTTAGGACTCTATACCCACAGGGCATGGCATTACACTCTTGCTTTAGACATCTACATGTACAATTCTGGAGTCTCCTAGGATCAGCTCTTTTATCTCTTGAAAGACCCTATCTCCAGCTCCACTCAGTCTTTTCAGCCGAATCTTCTACAAGAGCTCACTGAGAGTTGGCAGGATTAGGATGAACCTCCCCATGTTAAATGTAACACCTATACCATTCCTCATACCTGCAACACTCTGAGGTCCAGACTGTGTTATTCTCACTTTCTGTGAAAAAGCTTTCAGAAGTCAATCCTTGCCGAAAGAATTCAAGACTCAGTTAGGAGTTAACACTTTTTTCAGCATGGTTAGTCCACTTTACTAGAGCTTCCATAGCACTGCCCATAGACATCCATGGTGCTGTCTTCTTGGCATGTAATGTATCTGAATGTTATCACTGCTATTGAGGACTTCTTTTAGATGAGCCAGGTTTCCCAGATAGCATTCTGAAGGACTGAGTCTCAAAATTCAGTCTGCTGTAACTCAAACCTGCACGATTAGTGAATGTGTTAATGTACCTTGAGTCTTGATGAAGTTGCAGCGGCTGTCACCTTGTGTTAAGGCAGTATTAGTGTCACAGGGCCTCTGATTGCAATTTGTGATCAATATGTAGAATTAGCAACTTATATGCATATATCCCATGCCTGTAACTAGTCTCTTGAATTGTTGCAGGATGTCTCCCAGATCTGATTTGGACATACCGTTCAGAACACAATATTTTAGTTACTTCATGACAGAGAACTGTCTAATTCAACAACAAAAGTATTACTGTAGCCTTTGTTGATCATTGTCATACATTAGTTTTGGATGTGCCATGGAGTGCCAATGGTATTTCTTCCCTCTAGAAATAAAGCTTTGTGTAAATGATCTTGAGTCATGTTTTTAATATGCTTGAATGTTTTGATGATGTTCTTGAGAAGTGCTCCAGTGCCTGCGAGTAAAGACAAATCAAAGCCTTGTACAAACCAAAGGAGCGAGTTAGGACAGTGTGTAGGCGGTGCTTGTCCCTGTGTAATTATGATTTAAACAACTTAGACGGTCCACTAGAAAATGGCTTAGTCAACACCGTAGTGCCTGGCACCACAAAAGTTTTCTAAAAGAACACTCACACACCAACCTGGTTGGTGTATGCTTCATCATAGGGTTCCCAGCTGAGTAGCTGAATGCTACCCAGCTGTGCTGCGACACCTAATTAAAGTGGAGCTGTTTTTTTGTTTTTATGTGATGGTGTTAAAGGTGATGTGAGTTAAAAATACCTCTGGGAAACTCACTAACAGATACTTTTATTCCCAGTGGCCCAGGGTATATTTAAAAACAAATGAGATGGATAACTTTTCAGGACTATTATTTGTGTCTGATTTATCCTTTGGTCTACATGTTTCAGCTCTCAGCAAAAACTTGAATGGAGCTTTCATCAGGACCAATCTCTAATTACTAAGGTGAAAAGTGAAAAAGTAAATGGTAAAAATGATAACCACGTGTTAATGCATTTTTGCACATGCGCTAAGGTGTGCTTTTCATGCTTAGTGGACTGACCGTGACTTTGGGCCCACTGTTGTTTGTGTACCTGTGAAGAAAAATATGTCAAGACGATACAACATATAACATATAAAACAGTGCTTCATTTGTATGTTATTACCAATTTCATTCAGTTAATATCCATGAGGTTACAGAAACATTCGGTGTCAAACATGCGTGCATTGCCACTCATACATATGTAAAATATTCAGCAATTGACATGCTTGCTTGCGATTTGGTGAGCATGCCTAGGTTTTATAATATTATATGTGTGCGCTACACAGTGTATCAACAATCGCAGTAGGTGAGTGATAGTGGCTGTTCTTTAATCTGGATGCTTGTTTCCAATTTGGTGAGCATGCCTGGGTATCATATTTACAATACGGGCTACGTGAAGTGTCTAATATCGCAATCATTGAGTGACTAATGGTGGCGGTCTAACAAACGCGATATATTAACTAGCAAGCGCGCTGTGCGTGCTGTTTTGTATATAACAATAGCGACTGTAGGCTTTCAGTTGTGATACTTAAAAAATGGATCACATGAAGGTATTTACGTAAATCAGGATATTTTCATGGCCGTTCAGTTCCAGGGAGGGGTGAGCCCCTATTTTTGCACACTAGAGGAGGATTAAAAATAGATGAAGATTCTGCAATCCTAAAGAGTTCCATGGTGGCAGTTTGAAAATAGCAGAGTTTACTTCTACATAGAAAGGTCTTACTTTGTCTCGGTGCTCGTGCGCTTCTTAACCTATTCTGGCACCCTCAGGAACTGGATGTGTCCCGCCACTGTTATCTGGTGAGTTATTATGTTGTTGTGTGAGTGTACTTCCTGAAAGTCGACGTCACGCTGTTTTGCGTGACCACGTGTGTTGAAAACTAGACCGCTTACTCACAGTACGTGACATACGTGTGGCGGTGAGGCTAGTACCACACAACGTTGGGCACTTCCTGAAAGTTGACATCACGCATATTTGCAAGACCACGTGTGTTGCTGTCGGGTTCATAATGCCAAATTTGTGCCCAATTCTTCATAAAGGAACTCATAAGACCGTTCATCTAGGAAGTGGTCACTGTAGTTCTAAATCAGAAGATTGTTCTTAATCAAAATCAAAAGATTATTGAATAGACTCTGGTTTCTGAAATGAGCATGATGCATTTTTATTATTATTATTATTATAGGCACAGATGATAACACAGAGGAAATCTATTGCACAAATCGCTCATTGTAGAGCGATCACTACTCAGTGCGTTGACTTTCGTCGCCCCTCATATCCCGTGCTCATTACCACACAAGTGGGAGAGAGTTCAGTAGGGTACTGATATTTTTTACACTGAAATGGTATTACAGTTTGGTAATTCTTAGAGGGAATGGCAGAAAATTATGATTTGCCATTCAGATTGTTAACAGTAAAGGCTACACTGATGTTGGTGTGTCTATCTGCTTAAGCAGTTCCACAGTATGTTATCGTTCAGCCCCATAGTATGCGTGGACAGGCGATAAATCCATTGCTGCTTCTTTTCTAACAATTGTTGTTGAACATTGCCGCTCGTAGTTTCTAAATGTTTGACCACCACCCATTCATGTCATTGGGTGTATGGCCTTCTTCCAGAAAATGGTTCGTCATGCGGGTCGTATTTCGTTTGCAACATATTGTGCTTCTGTGCTCACAGATCCATGTTTTTACTCTCCGGCTCGTCATACCTACATACCTGAGCCCACATGGACAGGTAATAAGGACAAAAGAATTGTCTGTGTTACAGTTCGTATGTTTTCAAATATCCCATACCTTTCCTGGTTCTAAGTTTAGGGTCTTTGTTGGCTTATTTAGGTGGCACACACTGCAGTCTCCGCAAGGGTAATGACCAGTGACCCTCGGGAGACCCCATGCATTATGTATGGTATTCGCTTGTTTTGTATGTTGCTGTAGTCTTGTGTTAGTAGACTGTCCTTGAGACTTCTACCCTTTCTATACGAGAAGAGGGGTTTTTCCCATTGCTGGTTTACAGTGTTTAGTATTTTCCAGTGCTTTGGACGATTTGTGACACTTGGCTTGAAACAGGATTATATGTGGTCACACAAGTAAGAGGGATTGAGGATTCCCCTTTTGGTTTTTGTTCTAGTAAACTCTCTATATTTTGATTGCGAGCCCTCTTCTTCGCCTTGTTGGTAATTCTGTCTGGGTATCCTCTTTGTTGTAATTTAGTAGTTAACCCTTGAGCCTGTTTGAAATCTGATAGATTGCTGCAATTTCTGCGCAGTCACAAGTACTGCCTGTAGGGTAAATTCTTTCTCAGTGTCCGAGGGTGGAAGCTCATGTAGTGGAGTAATGAATTCTTAGCTGTTCCTTTGAAGTAAGTTTTAGTCTCCAATTTTCCGCTGAATGAGTAATATCAAGATCCAGGAACGTTATGCTCTTTCTGCTAGTTGTATTTGTAAACTTCAGGTATGGGTCACGTCCATTTATCCATGTCAAGAAATCTCTCAAAGATTTTTCCGATCCTTCCAGGATTAGGAAGACATTGTCGATGTATCTTTTGTAAAAGCGAATGTGTGAGGTCAGTGATGTGCTGGGATTGAACAGGTAGGTTGTTTCAAAATTGAAAACATACAGTCCTGCCACGCTTGGGGTGAAAGTGCTGCCCATTGAAGTGCCGTACGTTTGTAGGTACAGCTGGCCCCCATATTCGTAATAGTTCTCTTTCAATGCAAGCTCGGCACATTTCAGGATGAATGATTTTGGTGTTATGAATACCCAGGTTGAGTGATGATTCCAATACCTTTAGGGTGTCATCTTGTGGTAGACTAGTGTAGAGGCCTTCTACATCTAGACTTACCAAGAAAGAAGTGTATTGATTGAAAGATAGATCTTTTATCTCCCCCAGTAGGTCTTTTGTATCTTGTGGTGGAAGTGGCCTTCACTAATGTCTGCAGATAGAAGTCACAAAACTTTGAAAGCGGTTCAAGCACCGATCCAATACCCGATACTATGTGGCCGTCCAGGTGGCGGCACTTTGTTTTTGTGGACTTTCGGGATGGTGTAGAAATATGGTCCTTTCCAGGAGGGAGTCGTGAGGAATTGTTCTTCCTTTTTACTGCTGTTCCCTTTGTTTTCAGCATCGCTCACCATTTCATGAATGGTTGTTTTTAATCTGTTGGTGGGATCCTCCTGTAGGGGTTGGTATTTGCGTCTATCACTTAGTAGGCGTAAGCATTCCTTTTGAAATTCTTCTTTGTCCGCCCCCTTTGTCTGCTGGCTTGATCACTATTTTGTTGTTGTTTCTCAGTGGGGACAGTGCTTCAAATTCCTTTTTGCTCATGTTATTGAAAAGCTTGTTTTCTTGGAGAGTCTCTATATCATTGAACACAGCCTATTCAAAAGTAACTATTTCACAGGGTACTGAGCTTGGAGGTGGCATAAGGCTGGATTTGATTTTAAAATCCGTGTCTCCATTACTTTGTTGTTGAGTGTCCAATATAGCCGATTGGTTTGCAAAGAAGGCTTTCAGTTTTAATTTCCTGAAAAATTCAGCCATCTCGCAATGTAGGTGAAATTTGTCGAGATTGGCCGTGGGAACAAATTTTAGGCATTAATTGAGAAGGTAATTTTCCGTTTGAGTCAGGACATGTGTAGAGAAGTTTGTAACTAACTCTTGCTTGAGCTCAGTCCTGTTTGCGGTCCCGAGATTTGCTCCTGGCGTTAGCTCCCTAATTCTGGTCATCCTCCCAGTGTACTTGGGGTTGTGTTCTTCGTCTTCCACGACCTCTGCGGCCATTCCCTAAAAAAGGAACCCTTTGAGTCTAGTTCATATATGGATTCGGCATCGGGCCGAATTGGGGGTTCCAACCAAACATCATCTGGGGGGCATCTGAGGAAAGCCCTGTGGGAAATGCAATTGGTTCCCTGTTGGTCCTTGTGGACATTGTTGTTGCCAATTAGTGGATCTTCCTTTCCATCTTTGCCGGTCACGGTTGCTTCTCGTGCTGGAGCCACTGCTGAACAAAGAGTCATCTTCGGAGCCACCTGAAGAATTGTTGCGTTTTGGTGGTTGGTTCTCGGCCTCAGCGTATGGATAAGTCTTTGAGGAACAAGCACTTTTTGAGATCCTTTTGAAATTTTGGGATTTTCGACTGTGTGAGATTTTCTCTGTACTCAAGAATGTCTTTATTGACTTCATCCAGTCTCTTTTTAAAGGCAGTCAGGGTAGTCCTGAATTGGTTCTCAGTAGCTTGAATTTCTATAACAATGGCGTCTGAGAGTCTTTTGGCTGTTTGTATTATCAACACAATCCAGTCTCTGGTACAGTGCCATGTGATCTTCGCCCAATGTCTTCGTAATGCTGCGCCATCTAAGAAGATGCATGGGGCATTAGTGACAATCAGTCCTCTGGGTGCTGTGTTGCTCCTGAGATATTCCATTAGGAAAACCCTGTGTCCTAATGTGATTACGTTTCATTTCAGTAAGTGTCTTCCAGTCAGAACTCTGAACTATTGTTTTTGCGAAGTTAAACTCTGCCATTAATGGTGCTCCTGATAGGATATCATCTATGACCTCATCTGGAAATGTGAGACTCTTGTGTTCCGCCATGGTGAATTACACTGAGCTGATTTTTTCAATTGTTTTTAAAGGTGTACTCTCGCAAGCTGTATGCTGCCCAATACTTCTACAAACCAAAGTTGGGATTAGAGGAGTAAGATGGAACAGACGTACCTGTTTTCCATCTGGGGATTTAATAGTTCATGTTCACCTATACGCATTTGTATGCCTTAGTTCTCCAGACCCTAGTTTAATGGTTCATGTTGCCACAAGACAAGAATTGATTGTACACTTTCTCTGGAAAGGCACCTTCACAAGTGGGCTGACTACTGCAGTAGCCACAGCCTGGTTTTTCTCTTTGCATGTTTCTTTTTCTCCCTTGGTAGTTTCTTGTCTTCCATGCCATAAATCGTCCACTAAGCTGGGATGAGGGCTGTCTTCTTTGATGGTGACTGCCACAAATGCGGCTTCTATGTGTGCTGCTTCGACATTTGAGAGTTCATGAGATCTTTGTAGCACCAACATTGGAGTTAACAACATCCCTGGGCCCTTAATATGAAATTAATACATCCATTAAGTTCCCTGTGGATGTTTGTACATCCAAATAATCCAAACAACTATGATTCCACTAAGAAGGTATCCCTTCCAGCTGTGGAGAGTCAGCACTATACTTATACTTGCTTTATCCCAATACACTTCATGTCAATTACCTTCTTAGAATTTCTGTGCCCAAACTGGGACATTTAAAAATCTAGCTGAATACTCTTTCCTCCATTTCAGACTCTCATTAATCAATGGAATTCCCTTTTACAGTCTGGTTAAAGGCAGCTTTAGCTGTTTGGTACAACCTTTGATACCAATGCTATATAATATAAAATAGTGTCCTGTGGCCCCACTATAAAAAAGTATTTTTCCCCAGTGCATGCTATTGGGTGTTTAGTGTACATTCTGTCTCCTGTGGAGCATTTGCCTTGCAATGCCTGCAGATCTGTTTATCAACCCCAAATACACCAGTGATGACACACGAGAAATTGGGTTGTTGATTGACTGAGATGTGAGCTCTCGCCAACCTATAGCTAAAATCCTTTGCAGTGTGAACCACAGAAAAGTCACCAAATTTACCTGTGCTTAACCTGGGTAGCTTGGCACAGAAAGCAGTCAGGTTTAACTTAGAGACAATGTGTAAAGCATTTATGCAGAGCACAAGAAAAATCCCTAACCATCTCAGACAAATAGAGTAAAATTTGATCACTTGTTTGACACCAAAACGACAAAAATCCAATCAGTGGAACCAGAGTTATGAATTTAAAATGCATTTAGTGATAACTTAGTGATAAAGATCAAAGAGCCAACTGCCGACATCTAGTTGCACAAGACCGGGTCCAAGTCGAAAAATATGGCCGACTGTGATGGTTACAATAAGTGGATTGGACCTGGTCAGCTCTTACCTTTGGACTTAGAAGAAATTCTGAGTAAAAATGTCTGAGAAGGTAAAGTTGAGCGGGGCAAGACTTCAGAAGGCTTCAGAAGGTGTCTGTGGAGGAAGCTTCATTATTGGATGCCCTTGGGTTGAGCAACGGTGAAGATTTCAACGTTCGGACGTAGTAGTTGAAACACAAGTCACAAACCTCCTGTGGCACGAGGCAGAGGTCTGTAGCCAAAGACATTTCCATGAGGTCAGATACCCCTTTGGCGAAGGATCGCTGAAATGGGTTTGCTGCTGCAGGGAAAAACATAGCAGTAAAAGCTGCAAAGTCAATCCGACCGTCAATGCACCTTGGGCGGATAGGTGAGCAGGTTGGTCCTGGTCTCCTGGTTCTCAGAGCATTTTTGGGCCAAATTATATCTAAGTCTTCAGTTTTGGAAATTGGCCATCCGTCAGCACCACAACCAAGGGTCCAGGGAATGTGGGACATCACTTGGGGGGTTCAGGGTTCACTCATGGTAGGTCCAGGTGCGGTATCAAGATGGTGGGAACCTTTTATGTCCCTGTGGGTCTGAATAGGTGACGAGCAAACTAGACCTTGGAGTCCCTTCTGCATAATCCTATGTGCAGATAAAGATGCAGGATGCCCTTTGTTTGGAAGGTGGGAGAAACTCCTGGAAAGGTTCTTTGAAATGCATTGAATTTCCTGACTCCCTTGCCCTGGCTCCAAGCTGGTTGCAGTGACAATACAGGGTTGTTAAACCCTTTGTGTGGAGGCAGAGCACAAGCTATTCAGGTGTAAGTGGGGCTGTGCTCAGCTCTGTGCCCCATCCTGCCAACAGATAGACCCTTCAGGCACATCTAATACCTCTATTGCGTGACTGTCTGGGGCAAATTCTCAAAGTCTTACGGTCAGTTACACCCAGTCATGTGACATAGGCTAAGCTAAAGGCACAAAAGGGCTAAGGACAGGAAAATGCCAACTTTTTAAAAGTAAAAGACACACAGATGATAGACGGAATCCAGAGCATATAAAACATTCACCCCCCAGTCAAGAGATCTGGGTTAAAGGCATCATTTTTTTGCTCACCATGCCACCTCAGTTTAGACCGAGCCATATGCACATCAGTCTTGACCCTGTGCCTCATGGGAACAGTTCGGCCCGAACTGAAAAGCCAGTACCTCCCTGGACCGGAAACAATTATCCTGGGACCAGTTTTGGGTCACCACTCCTCATCAGCCAGGCTAGCTTGAATCCAGTGGCGCAGTGAGCCCGGGACCCATGTCTGGGAATACCCGGCGCACTGAGGGCGAGAAAGCAAAAGACACACAGATGATGGACGGAATGCAGAGCATATCAAACATTCACTCCCAGTCAAGAGATCTGGGTTAAATCCATCATTCTTTTGCTCACCATGCCACCCCAGTTTAGACCCAGCCATATGCAAATCAGTCTTGACCCTGTGCCTCATTTGAACAGTTCAGCCTGAACTGCCAAGCCAGGTCCTCTCTGGAGCGGAAACAAGCATCCTGGGACCGGCTTTGGGGCGTCACCCCATATCAGTCAGGCTAGCTTGAATCCAGTGCCACAGTGAGCCCGGGACCCACGTCTGGGCATTCCTGGTGCATTGATTTAACCCAGATCTCTTGACTGGGGGTGGATGTATGATTTATTCAGCATTACGTCCATCATTTGATTGCAGTAGAACTTTTCAAAACTGACCATTAAAGAGGGCTTATCTTTACAATTGCATAGGTATCAACCATGACATAGCTACCTGCACCCAATCAACAATTACAGCTTATTTAAAGTAATACGGGATCCCCAATGTTATCTTTTGGGAGGGGTAGGCCTCACAGTAGTGAAAAACAAATGTAGGTTTTTTTTTCACTACCAGGACATGTAAAATTTAAAAGTACATGTCCAACCTTTTAAGTTCATAGCACCCAGCTATATTGGCTACCTAGGGCCTACCTTAGGGGTGACTTATATGTAAATAAAAGGGGAGGTTAGGATTGGCAAGGGAGTTTAGATACAAAGTCAAAATGGAAGTGTGACACTGCCTTCAGGATTTAATGGCGGGCCTGAGTTGTTTTAAGGTGCTACGTAAGTAAGTAGCACAATCAGTGCTGTAGGCCCATGGGTAGCATTTAATTTACAGTCCCTGGGCATATAAATGTTAAATGTTGTATACTTGTAAAGCGCACAGCTGCCCCAGCAAAGGGGCGTTCCGGTGCTGTATACCGCTGGGGAACCCGTCCTGGCTTTCCCTGTGGGAGGGTCCCTACTGGGAATCCCCAAGGTGGAGCCAGGCATCCCCTGCGTTGATGGGGCCGTTGTGGAGATTAGGAAAGCTAATGCCCAGAGTTGCCGAGTGGGACCCCAGGTTAGAGTAGGCACCGAGGCGAGAATTGTCGAGTCCGCTGACCCTGGTCCACGACCCTACCACGCCGGGAATTGAACCCTGGTCCCGGGCCGACTTCTGCTCTCGGGTCTGCCGCCTCTAACCAGTGAGCCACACCACTCCACTGGAATAGAATACCACTCTGCAAGGGACTTACATGTACATTAAATATGGCAATTGGGTATGAGTGTATTTGACCATTTTGTAGGGAGAGAGCACAAGAACTTTAGCACTGTTTAGATGTGGTAAAGTGCACAGAGTCCTAAGACAAACAAACACCTACTCAGCAAAGAAATGGAGGGAAGATGGCAAAGGTTTTGGGGTGACAATGTAGAGAGGTCCAACAAAACATTCTAGTCTTCATGTTATACATGCATTATAAACATACTACCATTAACACTACCCCCATTACGATCACCAGCACCATTATCATTATGTGTGCTTTCTGTAGTAAAACAAGCAGTGAGAAGGCCAATAGTCCTGGCTTGTAACTGACATTGCAAGCCATACCCACAGGCTTGCTGGTACTTGTATACTTTGTAACCAAAGTAATAGGGACTTTTGAGTTGTGCCAACGACTCACCAACCCTGTTGGGAGAAAAGATACTGCCACTCCATTTCGCGGACAATACATTGCTGCTGTCTAAAACTAGGAGGGGCCTTCAAAACTTGATTGACAGCTTCAACCAATTCATCAAAGACTTTGGCCTTGAAATTAATACTCCCAAGACCAATTATTTGATTTACACCACGAGAGGCAGAGCAAAGGTTGTCATCAAAGTGGGCTCTGAAACACTGGAAAGAGTCCGGCAGTTTGATTATCTGGGTATCAGGCTAGATGAAACCAGGTCCTGGGACCCACAGACTATCAAGAGCACTTTAATTGTGAAACATTGAGCTGCAGCGATACACAAATTCGACAAAAATGCAGCCTGGTCCCTTGACCCTCCAGCAATTGAAATTTTCAAAGCACAAGCAAAGGGCGATGCACTATATGGGGCAGAGTTATGGGCCTTTGCAATACATCTCCCTTGAACACAGAAGAGAATAATTGCCTTAGGGGTCTACTAGGCTTAGGGAAAGGCACACCATTGGTCCTCCTTCATCTTGATTTGGGGAATAAAAAGATATTGATAAAGATAGCGTTGAGACCCTTATTGTCTTGGTTAGTAAATGGAGTTTCCATGAACTATGCCACATTAGAGAGGGCCCGCAGGAGGTTATTGGGTCCCATGGGGTGGGAAAAGTCAGATGGCTTGGGTTGCTCAAAAAAGCCTGGATTCAGCTAGGGCTAGAGAAATTTTGGACTGAGCCCCAGTCAATTCGTCCAGGAGATGCTCATAAAGTCAAAAACCTAGCCCAGGAGATAGTTATTAGCAGTAAGGGCAGTTCATCCACGCTGGGTTGCCTAACAAGTGCTTTCCTTCTCCACAAATCCGTAATCAAGGCAGAGGAATTCCTGGATTTTATCCATCCGGTATGTGCCCGATCACTCTTCCTTAGGTATGGGACCCTCCCAGTGGCAGCTTTCACTGCTAACTGGGGGAAGCAAAAGCAGGGATCTGACCGTTGTTTCTACTGCAAAACTGTCCAAGAAAGCGATGATCACTTGCTGTTATTTTTCCCACTCCTTGCCAACCCCAGAAACAAATGGATCGTCCCCCCTGTGCATATCTTTTAGCTTACAAATTTGAGTGGAAGCTTTTAGAATATGCAAAAGCAACACTGCCTCGATTGTGGTTGTGGCTGTCTCTAAATTCTTGTACTTAGCTTGGGCAAATAGAACCAAAGCACAAGGCAAGCACAAGCAGTCACACCCTAACACCCTAAATGTCCTATGCACGATTTTGATTTTAGGATGATTTTGATTTTCTGATTATGTACTGTCTGTGATTTTACAACTTTTTGTTGGTGTTTAAATCTTTTTTATGTTTTTTATTATGTTATAACAAATTGCTTATGTATTTTTATGTATTTTTGATGATGAGACTGATGTCTCAAACTATTAAATTTATAAATTGAAATTGGGACTGTCCCAAAAATTAAATGATTTTTAAATATTGGTGATTGCAATTTTTTGGCTTCCTGTATGTGAGAGATCGACACCCTTGGATTCTCTTTGTCTCTCAGATCAGACTGTTCAGATCTGCTGTTCCATCTATCAGCACCCATTCTGTCCCTTACTTGAGGAACTCCGTGTGTATTATACGGAAAAGTATGATAGACAAGATGTAGCACTAAGGGCCATATGTATCAAGCCGTTTTTGAATCGCAAAGGCCGAAATTCGCAGAATTTCGGCCTTTGCGACTCGCAAACGGCCGTTTTGCACGTTTTAGAATGTATGAAACATTCCCAAAATAAGGAATTGCAAACTTGTGCGATTCCTTATTTTTCCATAGCATTTAGGGAATCGCAAATTTGCGATTCCTTAAATGCTATGTATGTAGCAATTTTAGCTTGCGAATTTTGTTTAAGATTTCGCAAATTACCACCAACTTTCAGCTGATGGTAACTTGCGAATTCTTACAGAAATGCACAAATTGGCATTTTTAAAGGTGGCATATGATGCACACACATGCCCATAGGGCATGTATGTGCGCCATATGCACACACATGCTCTTTTCAGGGGTGCAGCAGGGTGTCTTTGAGACACCCCTGCACCCTTGCAATAATTCTCAAATTGCGATTAGCAAATTGCGAATTTGCAATTTGAGAATTATTTTGCATTCATTCCTATGGGCCTCCTGTCCCATAGGAATGCATTGGAAATTATTCCTTAATTGCGAATTCGCAAAATGCGAATTCCCAAATAAGGAAGCTTAAGGAATCGCAAATAAAAAGCGATTTTGTTCATACATACCATTTTGCATTTCCTAAATAGCGATTCCTTAAAATTCGCTATTTAGGAAATGCAAAATAGTTTGATGATCCATATGGCCCTAAGCCACTTAAAACTCTTAACACTTTCTAGGCATTAGCAAAGCTGAATAGAAAGTTATGACCAGTTTTAATACGGGGCTGAGGTGGGAAGAGTGGTGTAGTTGGCAGTCAGACTGCACTAGCCTACAGGGAATCCAAGGGGAGAGATCCACTCTTCCACCCCTCATTGGATCCACTGTGAACAGTAAAGATGTATTTCAGCAAATAGGAAAAAAGGGGAATGCATAAAAAAAGCCAAGAAAACTGAGACACTGGATATCAACCTCTGACTCTGTCCCTTTTTGCGGGGTCACCCCCATTTGTTGCTGAATGTCATTGCTGTATTTTAGACTCTGCACACTGGGGCACTGTTATCCTTATTCCATTGTATGTGCACTGACCACTAAAATAAATATAAATTAGCTAATCCCTGATCGACATATTTTAACTTCCTATAAGCTATAGTATATGGCGTAGAAATGACACCCATGACTTGGAAAGTTATTGTTCTTTGTATACAGCAGCACTTATTGTGACATCAATTAATGTGTCCCACAAAACAAGTCTTCAAGCCTACCAGTGTAACGTGTCAGCTGAAGTCTAAACCAGCAGTCTATATAAAGACAACACTGTTAGACCTCGCATCCTTGGAGTGGTTTCCCCTGTCTTTTTGCCTCATGACCTGTTTTGCTAACCTCCTTTTGCTTGCTTTAGGATTCTGGGCTGCTAACCAGTGCTAAAGGAACATATGCTCTGTACTTTAAACATGGTAGCATTGACTTATCCACAATTGGCATATTTAATTTACTTATAAGTCTCTAGTAAAGTGCACTATATGTACCCAGGGCCTATACATTTAATGCTACTAGTGGGTCTGAAGCACTGATTGCTGCACCCACTCAAAAGCCCTTTAAACATTTATTTATTTATTAAGGAGTTTTATATAACGCTAGTCTGACCCGAGGGTATCTGAGCGCTTCACAACAGTTTCTTAGCAAGATTCATACAATAGCAGTATTCTACATATAGGTTCGGCAGTCCAAGTGTGCTGAGCAGCATTGAGGTAGTTGGTGAGTCCTGAGATAACCTCATAGAGTGCACGTTAGCTTGGGGTTGATCCAATAAGGCAGAATTCTACATATAGGTTCAGAAGTCCAAGTGTGCTGAGCAGCATTGAGATAGTCCGTGAGTCCTGAGATAACCTCATACAGTGCAGGTTGTCTTGGGGTGGAACCAATTAAGGGGGTGGGGGAGCAGTTGGGGGACGAATAGCAGGGAGGAGGTGAGTCTTAGAGCTACTATATCAGGAAGAAATGACGAGCAGGGAATAGCATATTGATGGCGGCTATCCATTCGGAAGGGAGCTGTTGAGGAAAAGGACTTTAAGTTGTTTTTTTAACTTTGTGAAGGACAAGATAGTCCTGATACCGACTGGGATGGCGTTCCAGATTTAGAGCGCAATTCCGGCAAAGGACTTAGCGGCAGTTTTTTGTTTGCGTGTTTTCATGGGGATGAGTAGTAGGGTGCTGGAGCTCCTGAGGTTCCTTGTGTGACCAGCCCTCTTGAGTTTGGCAGCCAAATAGTTTTGGAAAAAGAAGAACAACGGTGGAGGATTCCCATCAAAGAAAGCACCTGGTCAAATATTCTCACAAAATTAGTTAAGACCCACATTATAGTGCATGGGACAATATGTGTGCACACTTCAGTAACACCCACCGTTACAATGTTGGTTCAAAACATGAACTATGAATTACTTTAAACAAGGTCAAGGTGCACCACTTTGGAGTTTGCATGAACTGACAACTTTGATAAGGTTAGCAGCAATGATCACATTAGTTGTTACAAAAAGTTCTCTGTGGAGGAATCTCGTCTGTTGATGATATTTATATGTACAATATTGAAACACCCTTTCAAGAGAATTTTGGCAGTACAGACCACAAATAGATATATACCGCCCAATAATAAGAACGACTCGGACAGACGAGATTCCTCCACAGAGAACTTTTTGTTCAACAGGATGCTCTATCAAGTATAACAACTCGCTACAGATATCTCCACGTACCCTGATAGTCACGGGTGAAGACACAAGGACACTAGTCTATTTTTGCTCACTTCGCCCTGAAGAAGTCCCAAGAGGACGAAACGCGTCGGCTGTAGCTCCTGTGTGTGATTTGTTACTTACAACTGAACTCAATAAAAGAACTCTTAAAGGACACAAGTAACAACTAATGTGATCATTGCTGCTAACCTCATCAAAGTTGTCAGTTCATGCAAACTCCAAAGTGGTGCACCTTGACCTTGTTTAAAGTTTGGCAGCCAAATACTCAGGTTTTCCTGTGTGCATGGCTTTGTGTGTGAGGCAGACAGTTCTGTAACTGGCACACAGTTCAATTGGGATCCATTTTAGTTCTCTGAGTGCTGGTGAGATGTGATCGTCTTTCCTGATTCCAGTGACCATTCTAGCTGCTGCATTGAGAGTACTTTTGAGGAGTTGTCGGTTTGATTTTGTTGTACCAGTGAGGGTGGCATTCCCATAGTCGAGTCTGGATAGCACCAGTGATTGGGTCTCTTGTTTGAGGTCGTTGGTTGGGATGAATGGTTTTAATTTGTTAAGTAACTTCAGGTTGACTAAGGCACTCTGCGGAGTTCTTGATGTGATTGGCCATGTTGAGTTTTGAGTCTAGAGTAATTCCCATGATTTAACGGAGTGGGTGAGAGTGTGATTGCCGTTACGAGCATCCAAAGCTTTTAGCCATTCTGAAATATGAGACATGAAACATGTCTCAGGCCTGCCATTGCAGTGCATGTGTATGAAGTTTTAAACTAGCCTTTTGACGGGACAAGTGAACCTACCTGTCAGGCCCAAACTTTCTTTTTTATAGCATTAAGCCACCCCTAAGGAAGACCCTAGGAAGCCTCATGGGCAGGGTGCGGTGTATTTAAAAAGTATGACATGTACTTGTGTATTTTTCATGTCCTGGCAGTGAAAACCGCTACATTCGTTTTTCTCTACTGCAAGGCATATCTCTCCCATAGGTTGTCTTAAAACATCTTTTAAGTGTAATTTCCCATTGGGAGCAGGTAATAAATTGGAGTTTTGCGTCTCTAGACTAACAATTTATAAACACATCTTTTATAAAGTTGTTTTTTAAATTGCAGGTCTGAAAATGCTACTTTTAGAAAGTTGGCATTTTCTAACTTTAATCATCCTGTATCTCTGCCTGTCTCTGAACACAAGTCTGGGTTAGGGTGACCGCTGGGCTTTGTGCATTACTTATAGACAGTTACACAAAGGGAGCTGCGGTGTGACATTTGCACGCTGATGGCCCATCACCAAGCTGGGGTAGATTGGAAGGGAGGAGCTGACTCTTGCACCTGAATAGGGCTGTACCTGTCCCCACAGAAAGCGCTGCATGCCCCCTGTAGTGTGTCTGGATCTAGGGCAGGAAAGGCAGGGACCTTGTGATCTTCAAAGGCCTCTTTGATGTCTCTCCCACTTCAAAGGCATATGTGGGTATAGGTACTTGACCCCGGACACCACCAAATCAGAACTCTACTGGAACCAAGGACATTTTGCCTGGAAGAAGAGCTGCAGTGCTGCAGGAGGGACTGCCACTTTGCTACTGGCCCTGCTGTGTTGGTCTGCTGATTGCTCTGCTATAGGAAGGACTACCACTTTTCTACTTGTTCTAATAAGTTGGCCTGCGGCTTGTTGCTTCCTGCCTGGGAGTGGGGGGATTGGATCTGCTGTCTACAGCCTTGAACCTAAGTTTTTCCAATGGCTTGTTGGCTGGCTCCTATGCTCCGAAGTCTCAGGGTCACAAAAGACTTCTTGCAATTCTGCAAGTGCTGCTGGATTATGCATCTGCAAGTCTTACCCTTGAACGAGGTGCCCCTCCAGTCTTGGACCTCAGAAGTGGGTTTCCTCCTCTACAGCCCCTTTAAAGCAAGCGTTTGGGCTGTTTCTGTGCTTAAATGAATATATGTCATATATGATGCTGGTGTGATGCAGCTCCATTCTGTCAGGGAGAACACTTGACCTGTAGCGGGCTCCAGTGAGTCAATACAAACATGTGGAGCAGATATAACAAAAGCCTTTCTTGTAAATACAAAATGTGGAAACGCTGCAATCACTTTTGATTAATTAGTGCATATTTTAAGGGGAAAAAAGCAGTGTAATGCCTCACATGTTAGCATCGTGAATATTGTGAAACTGTAAATGAAATATATATTTATAGTTCGGGGCGTAGCCTCATGGAGGAGGGGGTGTTTGGGGAGTTAACCCCCCCCCCCCCCTCACCCCCTCTAATAAATGTATTATTTAGAAAACTGTTGGGTACAGGAGCTTTCAGTCAGGCATTGTAAGGGGTCTGTTGGATTTCACCTGGGATTTTTAAACAAAAACATACACGTTTATTTTACAAAATACCGTGTTTTAAGTATCCATCACAATCCTCGTTCCTTTACCTTTCGACTGGTCCGTAAACCCCCCTCATGCTCTCCTTCTCATATATTGATTACATGATATTCCAGCGTAATTGTCGAAAAATCTGAAGCCCCACCGTCTTACTGTCGTTCACAGTTGTTTACTGAACAATGTAGTTTTATTTTTAATCATTTCTCACCTGCCGCAGCAGCCATAACCTTCTTGGAAGCCCGCCAGTAACACGATCTCTGTCGCCTGCTCCTCCGCTTCTCTCTGTCACTTTCTCTGTCACTTTCTCCTCCTCTTCTCTCTGTCTCCGGACACACTCTCGGGACTCCGCCTCTTCTCATCATCTCTGTGTCTGTCCTCCTCTTTATCTCATCCTCCGCCAATTTCTCTGACTGTTATCGGTTTTCAAAGATTTCGAACTGGAAGTGATAAGAATGAAGGAGAACCCAAAATGCAAGACTTAAAAAGAGGGTGTTTAGCTGTCTGTTCAAACCTCCTGGCAACATTTAGTGTAAGTCCATTAAATGTGCCTCATACAGAAATAACTAGTCACCTGAGCCACCTTTGCTGAACACTGACACTCAAGAAAAGCCTAGAAATAACTACGTCTGTGTGTTTTCAACAGTGCAATGATTATGATGTCACCTCTGATGTAATTTCCCTTGGCTGCTCGAGCCCTCGGAAGAGAACGAGGCTTGAAGGTATCACCGTGGTGTCTTTGTGACGCAGCAGCCAGTGTTCCATCTGCGTGACACCTTCCAGAGACTCTTAAATGGGCTTTACACCATACCTGAAAGCAAAGTGACGGGCCACAAAGATTTTAACATGTTCTGTTAATGTTAAAAATCTTTATCTGTTTTCAGACTCATTTCTATTAGATTCGACAATATAAAACAAGATTTAACAATTTTAGAAAAACAAAAATGTATACACAGGCAACACAAGCAAGCACACTTATTGAACTCTGAAATCATGTGATGCTAATGCCTATCCACTCCATTTGTACGGATTTTGTTTGAAGTGGTGGAAAACAACCATTTCCATTTACTTCATAGCATTGTATATTTGTGGAGCAAACATATCCAAATGAGCTCAGTTAAAGGGATCTGGCATATTTCAGAATAGCTGGATAGAACAAAACACACAACCATCAAGCCACTGAACTAAACTACCAGCTAACAAGCAGAATGTT
The DNA here is from genome assembly GCF_964263255.1 of Lissotriton vulgaris. Classification (NCBI taxonomy): domain Eukaryota; kingdom Metazoa; phylum Chordata; class Amphibia; order Caudata; family Salamandridae; genus Lissotriton; species Lissotriton vulgaris. The sequence goes on along the minus strand of NC_141694.1, from coordinate 1,388,209,526 downwards.
AAGCAAACTCCTCCTGGCCTCGGTGTTTAATGTTCTGTCAGATTTATTCAATTCCTTAGTGCACCCCTAGAAGTCCTTCAATGATTTGTGCATCTCTTGAATAAAGGAGATTGGGCTCAGCTGCATTGTATTTGTGCACACTATGGGGCACATGCATCAAAGTAGGCTTTTGCGATTCCTTAAATGCGATTATTATTATATAATTGCAAAAGCCTATGCATGTAGGAATCGCTCTAAAGCTAGCGATTCCCAAACATTCCTTAATTGCGACTCACAAATTGCGAGTCGCAATTAAGGAATGCCTTCCCATTGATTCCTATGGGTCTACTGTCCCATAGGAATAAATGGGAGATTGCATGCACAATTTTAAGGGTGCAAGGGTGTCAAAAGGACATCATGTTGCACCCCTGAAATTGAACTGTGCACACATGTTGCTCACACACATGGCTCAAGGGCATGTGTGTGTGTAACCTACAACTTTGAAAAATGAGCTTTAGAGCATTTTTCAAAGTTTTTAATTACCATGAAGTTCCAATTGATGATAATTTGCGCCCCCCTATTAGCAGAATCGCGCTATTTGCGATTTCATCATGCATTGCATTTAAGGAATCGCAATTTGCCCCTTGTCAAGCGAGGTAATTATTGCGTCCAATAAAATCAGACCCCAAGGTGTGTGGTATTTATCAAGGCAATATTTATAACCTATTTTTATTTTTGGGGGAATAAACGGCCCGCACCAAAATCTGCATGTCCTAAAAATATCTGGCCTTTTTACCTGTTAAATTCAGTCATGTTTGACCTGTTGAAATTTCACGGAGGATGTGAACTTTATTGTACCCGGTAATCACTAGATGGGATAGTTATCACTCTATTTATAATTGTGATCCCTATGCAAAGGAGTGGTTCCAGTGGCATCACAGTTTAACAGATGAGTGGCCGTATTACACATTATCATTGTTTGCGCCCGGTGCACCTTTCAAAGGGGATTAGAGATCCCGTTGCAGGCGGGTGCAGCCGCCTGCAAGAGGATGTCGGTGGGGTCCATGGGACACCCTTTACCTCCTCCAGAGGGCTGCTCTCAGGAGGCGCACCAACAGTGCGCCACCTTTTAAATGGCACATTGTCAGTGTGCCTCCTGCGGGCGTCTTTGACTCTGCGCCCCTGTCTGTACTATGGCGCGGGCGCAGAGTCAAAGGAATTCCCTCATTTGCAAAGGGCACGCCCCTATGCAAATGAGGAAACACCCTCTGAAGGTAGCACTGGCGCACTTAAGCTATCAGTATTATAGAAAGGGATGCACAAGCGTCTGCGTCCCCTTCTATGAAACAAAAGTGCCTCGGGGTGCGCAAAGTGGGCTCAAACGCCGGTTGCGCCCCCGAGGCACCTTCTGTAATACAGCCCCAGTTGTAATCAGACCCAAAGAACCAATATATTCATTATACACAGCCTTGAATGTTACATAGAAGTGAAAAGGATGCAAAGTTGGTTCTTTTTTCCATCATTGTGAAATTTTATTGAAAACGTCATGAATCTTGAGGAAATTTATGTTGGAAAAGGTAAACTTGCCGAAAACAATTCAGCAAGTGTTTGCAGTTCTGCAAAAGGTAATCTTCTGGCACAAAAATAATAATACTGGAAACACAACGCATTTGCTTGTACCTAAAAGTATCAATTCATGTATTTTTCCACTAAGAATGAAAAAGAAGCATATGTGACTGTGTAAAGGAATCTGGGTATGCAGATATTGTATAGAAGATTGTAGGTATTGTAGGTGTTCTGTCAAGGCCTTGCATGCAGCATCTCCACTATTAGTAAATTATTGCGCCTATGCACAGTTGCAAACAAATATATTTATTTCTGTTTATTAATATTTTCATAATCCACAAATAAAGTTTTACATGAAAAAATGCATTCTATTGTGACTCATATTATGCTGTTTAGGAAAATGGAGTTCAAAGTCAACAAAGACATCTAGGAGCAGCCTGTAGTACTGCATCCTTGTCCTGCAGACTCAAGAAGGACATTGTAGAAATGTGGAATGAATGAACAGGAGGACAATGTGATTTAAGAGAGATTTATTCGTAACACTCCAACCACAGCGCAGGTACAGCTCTTCACTGAGGAGAACACTTCCTCCACAGTTGGAATAGCATGTTGGAACAATCTTTTGTCCCAGGGAACGGTGGGTTGGCACTTTCATCAGCAAACAAGATCCAAGGGTTAAAGGGAGAGGGTAGAAAATGAAGGGAGCGGATGGCCCACACTGGCAACAAGACCTAACAAGAGAAGAGGTAGTCCTGAGGTTAAGCACTGATGGTGGCATAATGCATACAAACAGGTGAGTAAACCTTTGTTAAAGATACAACTTGTAGGATACAAGGCACACATGATAATACATTTTATAATCTCAGACATTGTGTTTTTTTCTTTTTTAATATTTTTTTTGAGAGAGTTCAGCAATCACATTATCAATAAAGTTAGCATAGTACAAAACAAATGTAAGAAACAAAAAAAACAATTAATCATGGTAGAAGAGGAAACAGTTTACCTTATACATCGAAGCAACATTGTTAAAAACTCCAAATGATAAATAACATTATCCCAGATCTCAAATTTGTCCAACTTAGGCATTCCTTTTGGCCAAAAAGGCACATCATGTAGAAGCTAGGAGAAGGAGCTTCAAAAAAACACTTGTAGCCCTCGCGAGGTTTAGTAAGAAGCTGATCTTGCATGGGGCAGTGGTTTGGGGCTTTTGTAATTCTCCAATTTTACAAACCATTGAAAATGACTCCCTCAGAAGATTAATGTCCACCCCACCCAGCGTGCCCTCCATCATTTTCCATAAGGAATTGGGGTTAACTACCCTGGCAGATCCAATACAAATTGCCCCTACTATATTATGGTGTTCGATTTGGGTAAACAAGGACCTGGCCCTTAACTGTGCAATAATTCAGGATTGCCTAAAGTGCGACCATGTACACAAAATAACCATGGCTTGGCCATGTCAACTCACAGCTGGTCCTCGTGGTATTTCACTACCCTTTCTAATTCCTCTAAAGAGAACTGATCGGTTTCATTAGGATGGCGGATGGACTTTCGTCTGTCCGCCTTCCAATCGTATTTGGGTCCACCTGCCTACAAGGTGGTGGTCCCATATAGCAAATTAGAATGAGACCGCCACTGTGGCGGTTTCATTGCCCATGTTTTGTATTGCGGTAGGTGCTGCACTCTGCAGAACCCGCTGCAAGCCAAACCAGACACCCCACACATATCTCTGCACTACGTGGCAGGCACCATGCGGTGCCTACCACATGGTGTAGGGATGTGTAGGGAGCCCCCAATTCTATTTCTGCCTGCCGTGTTGCTGCGGGTTGACCGCCGCAGAACAACCAGCAGAAAGGGATATTGAAATCCGTACGGCGGTGATTGACAGGCACGCCTCAATTCTGGGATTCCAGGGAGGTCGGACAGGCGGTCGGATACAGACCGCCTCTCGGGACCATGGCGATTGGTGTTTCTGACCGCCACTTGTCAAAATGCCATTGTTGTATGGCGGACAGAAATCCCTGATATGATAGCTGAAACACCGCCACCGACAGCCTTTCGGTGGCAGTACTTTGGCCATCGTAATGAGGTTCTGAGCTACCAAAGTTTCTGCTTGTACTTTTTATAACTGTGGAATAAGGAGCTTACCTAAAAAGTGTTCAAATTGTGAGGTATCCAGCTGCTGCTGACTGCTATGTAGTATTTCCTAATGTTTAAGGAAGTCATGTAGAATATCTGATGGCTCTGTTAAGTGGGTATTAGTTTTAGGTTTAAAGTATTTTATTAGGATAAAAGAACATAGGGAAGGGGAGTAGGAGGTCAGGGTTACATACCGTACAATAAAAGAAAAGAGGCGCAACTCAGGAGTGTTGGCGAAGAGCAGTTCGTTAGTCCAAGGGAGAAGCAACGAAAAATGGAAGGTAAAATGCAACCCGTACATCCCCTGTGTGCATATCCAACACCTCAATCTAAGCAGTGAAAGCCATTAGCAACCCATCAAAGCACAACCCAACCCCCCCTAGTCCTCCCCCCCCAAAGAAAAGAGAAACATTTCCCAAACTCCCCCCAACTTCCCCGTCCAATGGCCCATTACTAGTATCATCCGCCCCAACAGAAACGCACCCCCCCCCCCAGGAACCCGTCCCCACTCATTCTATTCCGCCGGGACCAACGGTGGCGTCAACCTAAGGAGTAGAAGGTACCTCGGGCAGGTGAGCTCCCTAAATTCGGTGGACAGCAGCTCAAGGAAGGGGTGCCACAGCTCCTCAAATTGGTCTCTTTCCCCCGCCACCGTAAGCAACAGTTTCTCCATCCCTAACACGTGCCAGAGCCTATGCAACCAGCCCGTAACAGAGGGGACAGTGGCGGTGCGCCAGTGAATAAGGATATTCTGGACCGCAGATCCCAGCGCAATTGCTATCTGCCTACCCCTACGGGACTTCAATGGGTACATTAGGTCATTGGGAAGGCCCAGCAAGACATACGCCGGAAAGCGCGGCAGCTCAATCTCAAAGTGCTTGTCCACCTCATCCAAAACTTCCTTCCAATAGGCAGTCAGCACGGGGCAGTCCCAGAGAATGTGCGAAAGGGTACCCACCTGCCCACAACCCCGCCAGCACCCCTTATCAGTGTGTTTATGCATCTCATACAGTCTCTCTGGGGTATAGTACCAGTAAGTAGACACCTTAGTGAAGGTCTCCGTAAGGCCAGTATGGTACGCAGAGTGCCGTGCCCGGTATGCAATCTTGTCCCATTCCTTGTGGCTAAGTGTCCTACCTAATTCCCTGTGCCATCGCTCCCTTCCTGGGTTGTAATAGTGAAACGGCGGGGGCTGTAGATGCTTGTACAGATCAGTGATCAATTTGGCATCGGAGGTCCGGGTCACCAGCCACTGCTCATACGGCGTAATTGGATGAGCAGCGGAGTCCCGCACCTGGGGCTGGAGGGCCCAATGCCGAACCTGCATATAGCGCAGTCTATCCAGCTCCGTCAGGCCAAATTCCTGTCGGAGCTGCTGAAAAGGAAGTACGCCTTCCGGTCCGTAGAGCTGGAAGAGCACTCTGCAGCCCGCGGTCGTTCAATGGGAAAAAGCCCCCGGCTCCATCCCCGGGCAGAAGTCTGGATTGCCCACTATGGGCGTGAACGGCGACGGGAAGGTGGTTAGGCCCCGCACCTCACAGACCGCATCCCACACCCTCAGAGGGACCCGTGTAACAAAGGAAGCGTAAAGGTTACGGGGGCGATGCACGCGGCGCAAGAACGGAACCTCCTGTAAGGTGCGGCCCGCCACTGCCTGATCTTGAAAGAGGCAGTGCTTGTCGGACTCCCACCTGCTCCATTCCACTAGATATCGTAGCTGCACCGCCTGAAAGTATTTACTGAGGTCCGGGATACCGAGGCCCCCTGCTTCCGGGGCGAGCGTGGACAGGACCCTCTTCATCCGCGGTTTGCGGCCTTGCCAGATAAAGCGGGAGATGTCAGTCTGCATCTGCCGTATCCAGCCCACCGGGGGCTGGAGAGGCAGGGCACGAAAAAGATACAATATCTGGGGCAGCACCGTCATTTTGACCGCCGCGATTCGTCCCAGCCAGGACAGCAGGCCCTTACTCCAGCGGCCAAGCTCCTCCCTGACCTTCCTGCTGAGAGAAGTGTAGTTGGCCGCCACCATCTCCGGCAATGTGGGTGCTAGGAGAATCCCTAAGTACGGCACCGTGGTCGAGGACCACTGCATGGGGAAGAGGCGCTGAAGGTCCCTCCTAGTATCTGCAGCTAGGGACACGTCCAGGGCCACCGACTTGCTCATGTTAATTTTAAAGCCGGCCACATGTGCAAAGGTGTCTAGCTCCTGAATGCAAGCGGGTAATGACCTCCTAGGATCGTCCAGGGTCAGCAGGACATCGTCCGCATAGAGGCTGACTGTGTGGACATACTGGCCCATCTTGACCCCAATCGCATCCGGGTTGTCGCGGATCCTTTGGGCAAATGGCTCCATGTAGAGGGCAAACAGAAGCGGCGAGAGGGGGCAACCCTGCCTTGTGCCGCGTTCGATGGCGAAGCCACGAGAGCTACAACCATTGACTCGTACTGACGCCGAAGGATATTTGTAGCAATTAAATATCCTAGTGCGGAATTTGTCACCGATTCCCAGTTTCTTGAGAACCAGTTCGAGGTACGGCCAACAAACCCTATCGAAGGCCTTCTCCGCATCAACCGACAGCAACATTTGCTCCCCCGGGATCCGCGAGGCCTTCTCTAGAACATGCGCCACCCGCTTGGTATTGTCAACCGTCTGTCTGCCGGGTACAAAGCCAGCCTGGTCCGCCTCCACCAAACCGGGGAGGTGTAGGGCCAGCCTAGACGCTAGAATCCCCGTGTACAGCTTGAGGTCGACATTTAAGAGCGAAATGGGCCTGTACGAACCGCATAAGGTCCGGTCCTTCCCAGGCTTCGGTATCACCGAGACCGTCGCATTCAGGAGATCCAGTGGGATGGCTCCCGGGGCGGAAAAGGAATTAAATAGCCGGGCTAAGACAGGGGCCACAACCGGGCAAAAAGTCTTATAGAACAGGGACGTGTATCCGTCTGGGCCCGGGGCCTTGCCATGCTTCAGCCGAGCTATAGCGGAAATCACCTCCTCAACACGAATGTCCCGTTCCAGAAATTCCGCCTGAGCGGGTTCCAGCACCGGAAGGGTCACCGATTCCAAATAGTCCTCGGCGTCCCGCGGCGAGGAAGGCTCCTCGGCATACAGCGACTCGTAGAAACAGCGGAAAGCTTCCGCCACCTCTGCATCCCCGGAAACGACCATCCCGTCGGTGCCTACAAGTTCCTTTACAACGCTACGCTGCTGCGCGACCCGGAGCCGATGTGCCAGGAGCTTGCCACATCTGTCCCCCCCAGTGTAGTATGCATGCCTCAAGCGCAAGGCGGCGTATTCGGCTCTATCAAGATCCAGTGCCGACAGGAGCTTCCTTGCAGCCTTCAACTGCTTCCACACCCTTGGAGCCCCCGTGCGGCGGTGGACCTGTTCGAGCTCCCGAACCTGAACAGTCAGCTCACCCCTTTTCCGCTGCCGCTCTTTATTTTCGGCTGAGGAGATAGAAATGAACTCCCCCCGGAGGACTGCCTTCAATGCCGCCCACTGTGTCGCTTGGGAGGTGTCTGTGTTGCTATTGTGAGCCTGATAATCCTGTATGACCTCCTCAATGCGCTTCACTACCGACTTTCTGTGTAAAAGGGTGTCTCTAAGACGCCACACCCCCCGGGAGGGGGAGGACGTCGGCCACGTGAAGGCGCCAGCGACTGGTGCATGGTCAGACAGGGTCAGGACCCCAATGTCCGCCGCTGTAGCGGCAGTACGCATTGGTCCACTAACCAGGAGATAGTCCAGCCGAGAGTAGGTCCGGTGTGCGTGGGAGAAATAAGAGTAGTCTCTATCCGTGGGGTGCATGGAGCGCCAAAGGTCGTGTACGTCCATGTCCGCAATCCGGGCCTTTACAGCCTGGGACAATTCGCCCGTCTGCGGAGAGCGCTGCGCCGACCTATCCAGCACAGAATCAAAAACAATATTTAGGTCCCCCCCCAGGATGACATGCCGGTCGGGAGAGGCAGTGACATCCACCAGCGCGGATTCCAAAAAGCGTTCCTGATGATCATTTGGGCTATAAACCGAGCCAACTGTGAATGTTATGCCCCCTAAGAGCAGGCGGTATGCAAGAAGCCTCCCCTTCTGCTCAGCATACTTATACAAGACCTCCCGACTGAAGGAGTTCGCTATGAGGATGGCCACCCCCGCGGTTTTGGTCGCAGCAGAGGAGAAAAACTGGGTGGGGAACTTCGCAGAGCGCAACCTATGGCAATCTCGGGACAATAAGTGGGTCTCCTGCAGAAGGCAGATATCAGCCTGTGTCCCCTCGAGCAAAGACAAAATCGCCCTGCGCTTCACAGGATTATTCAGTCCCTTAACATTAAGGGTCACTACCTTCAGGGACGACATGTCTCCCAGGGAGCAGGAACGCTATGTCGCGGGCAGGGAACCAGCGGGTGGGGCGCGCGGGGCGGCTGCGCGGGGTAGGCCAAAGTAGGCCAAGCGTGGGCATGGACAACATCGGACGGTGTTGCGTGCTTATCTAGGTTCCTGATCGATACTGTGACCTTATGCCCCTATTCGGCTATAAATCCATTTATTCCCTATATTGGCATAACCGTTCAAGTGCGATTTTCTGAAAAGTCATCTCTGGCCTCACACGAACAGAGCCACATTCCAGCATGACTCTCTGCTACTTCCTTTGCGACCAATTAGTGCAATGACAGAGCAGCAGTCACTATCTGATATTCCTAGATAACACTCCGAGTTCTTCAACAAGATAAAAACTTAGCAAACCTGGAAATCCCCGCTTGCTATGTTTTGATTAGTAATGGAACTCTAATGAGCAACTGATAACTATCACTTCCTAGTGACATCTTTAATTGACGTCTTATGTCCAGCAAACTTGCGTCAAACCCGGCACCTGTCAGGTATAAATATTACCAACGTTGCCTTAAGCAATGAGCTACTGTTGCTGATGCCAGCTGCCTGCGTGACCCTGTGTTGGTAAATCTAGCACTCTGTCGCTGCAGCCTGCTATCCTGTGGTGGTGAAGCTGCTGATTACCATTATCGCCGCTAAAGCGCGACCTATGGTGCAGTACGCTTGAGGAGCCGAGCAGCCGTCCTCTGCGAAGACATCCAGCCCAGCTGCCCGCGGACGCTGTCCCCCGCCTCCTTCCTCGACGCGCTGAGAGAAGCCGCTGCCTTTCTCGTGCAGAGAAATCCAGTCCCGGCGCTTCCGGTTTACCCTCGCGGGTGACTGGGATATCGAGAGAGACCCCTGAAGGAGATACCAATCCTCCATCATTCTATTCAGAGGTATGGTGTTGACTAAACCCTTAGACGAGAATTCTTGAAACAAACCTTGGCAAAACCAACTTAACTTAAGCTACTTACTTACTCCCCTTTTCACGTGTTAGGCTTAGGTCAGGCACACTGGGGTAGGCTTAGTTAGAAGCACCAGTTGAGTATGTTAGCCTAATGTATATATGACTGTATATATGTTTTATTACTTTTAAACCATTGTATGGCTAAGAAACCATACCAATGCTTTTACAGTTCTATTTCGCAATACTTATCTTACTGTACGTACTTTTTATAATAACAGTTATTGCAATTGTGGCAATACATTTCTCTTGTACGAGAAGAAAGACTGTTCAATAAATGTTAACCTTTATTGATACACGCCCGTCTCTCTATTCTCTACATCTCGTGAAAGTAAATTGCACTAGACTGACTGAGTGAAATACATGTCTATTGTTTCACACGACCCTAGAGATTGACTCTTGATCTGAGGAGCAAAGTTGTCATGTTGCACGGTTGTTGGAAAACTGAATCCCTTCTTGTCTGTGCCAAGGAAGCTGATCACTTCCTATGCAGAGAAGAAAGTTTCCAGTGACCTCTGAGCTAGTTGGTAACACAACCCAATTAAGTTTAGCATAGTCAGTGGAGGCCTGGAATATCCGCAGTTCCACGTTGATACTACTGTTTATGTTATTCCAATGCGCAGGGCCTAGTGGGAAACTAGGAACTACACTACATGGCGCCCAACGTTTTGGTAAGGCGATAAACTAACGCAAGACTTATAGAGTAACTCAGTCGTGCATATTTCACACCCCTTTCTCCCGTAAAAACTCCAATAGACGTCTGGAGTGGGTGAAAGGTTAAAATCCGCCCGACCTTAGTAGGAAGAGATTCCTATGTAAAGCTCTGCTTTATTCAACGTTGAAGGATACAGTGTTCCAAAATATTGTGCACCTAATCTTTGTCTCCTTGGAGACCTACTCTGAAAAACCTGCATTTTTTAAAAATGTCAGTAGAAAACGGAACCTCTGGGGCCGCAGTAGATGCGACTCAGCAAGGTCCCGAACACACAGACCCGGATGCTATTATCATCCCGGTCCACTTAAGAAGATCTATAACGTTAAAACTTATAGATAACGGACTGACACCACAAGGTGGTACAGTAGTTTTCGTGATAGAGGCTCACGAGTATCGGCAGACAGAGGTATTCTATTCATGGATAAACTTTCCAGCAGCAAACGCTGCAACACAAGAGTTTCACTATTACAAAATAGAGAAACCTCCGGAAGAGTACGCTCCTTTCGAGGAGATTGAAATTCCACTTAAATTTCAAGAGCACCTGCTCTGGTTTAATGGCGCCCTAAAACACAATGATCACATTACCAGGCTCGGTCCACTAGGTAGACCAGGAGCAACGTGGCCGGTTCTAGCCAGCTACACACCACATCCGGACATTGTAAAAATGTCTAGAGATGAGCTGTTAGTACAGCTAAACACATTGATAAAAATACATAGGCAATTAGTCCAATATGTAATGCGGATTGCTACAATCCAGCCAGCTGTTAATACACCACAGCTGACCCCTCATCAGGGGAACACAAATAAAATTACACCACAGAACATACAGTCATGTCTTGGTAAAACACCCGTAAAACGGGAACAAATTCCTTTCTGGTTAGCCCAGAAAATCACTCAAATAGAGGCAGTATTTCCCGATACTACCCCTATTGAGAAACACAGAATCTTGACCATCTGCCTTCCTATGGGAATCGCACCACACGTGGAGGACTGCGACACTTGGGGTACAGTCTTTGCTTCCATTTACACAAAAACACACGGTGTTCCGTCTATGGCGGTAATACCAGAAGTGCTAAAACAGATTCAAAATGAATTTGGTCCAGAGCCCGCTTTAAATCTGGGTATGAAATTACTGAAAGACTTCAAGCAGGTCACGGCTATATTATTAGCCAACGTAAAGGGAGAAGCAGCATCTGTGGCGATTCGCCAGAAATTGAGGGAAACAGATATAAAAGATCCTGTTGAGCTAGCAAAAATCATAGAAAAATGCTATGAAGAATTAGGTAGAGACAGCTTGGGTGGGAAACCAGTAAAGCCCCAACTGCTCGAAAATGCAGAAAAATTATTTATTAAAAATAATTTAAACACTCCTAAAAAGAGCTGGGATGGAAATAAACAATCCACTCCCAAGGAAAAAGTTTTCCAGTCCAGAGGAAGGTCTCCTCGACGGAGAGAAAGAACTCCGACTCGAGAACGCCAGTCTCCCCAACGGGAGCCCTCTGAGAAAAGATATAACCTTAGAAATAGGGATAATATAAAAAAACCTGATAGATATCAAAGTATTGATACACGTCCCTCTCGATCTCTTCCACAGAATTCGGAAAGAAGAGGACGGTCAGACCCAGGAGAGCACACCAAGTCCAAAGACAAGGAATCTGCTCAAAATAAGAAATCTCAATTTCAGAAAAAGAAGGTAGCCAGTATTAGAGTAATCAACCATGCCGAGAATACTGAGGACACAGTTGAAAAACGGGGAGTGGGCATTGACAATGTTGGACAGTGCAGCAGAAATAAGTATAGCGCGCAAGAACTTGATGAGTCATCTGGAGACAGTGGACACGAATGAATACATTCAGGTCGAAACTGCCGACGCCAGACTTAGCGAGCCCCATAAAATATACGAAATAACATTGCGTATAGAGGGTGATAAGACTAGGAAAATTAAGGGTCTATTTTGGGATAGGCTCTCAAAAGGCTATGATATTCTGTTAGCTGAAAAAGATTGGCCCCCGGAGTTTGTCAGGGAGTGCCCTCGTGGCGAAGAAGTGATTATGCCTGCCTTCTCGAACCACATTCCGATTCACAAAAAATATACATATGCAAAGAAATGGGCAGTAGCCCAGGCACCAGCATTGTATAAAAATCATGTAGGATGGGATGAGGAGTCTCCTTCTCACAAAATCCAATAAAAAAATGAACCAACTGCCCAACGGCAGTATCCCATAAAGCAAGAAGCTAAAAAACAAGTCAGGGAGATCTTAGATCAACTTGAGTACCAGGGGGTGATTGAAACATGCACCTCTCAAATGAACAATCCTTTGTTTCCTGTCTCCAAGCCAGACAATTCATATCGTCTAGTTTTGGACTACAGACATCTTAATACATGTTGCAAAACTTTTGCAGTACAAAACTCGCATAGTGCAGCCCTAATGAATAACATAGTTAGGAAAAAATACAAAACGACATTAGACATATCTAATGGCTTCTTTTGTCAAAACATTGCACCAGAAAGCAGATATTTGACCGCTTTCTCTGCATTTGGGTCGCAGAAAAAATTCTGTCGACTCCCACAGGGGTTCAAGAACAGCCCAGGACTATTCTCAGCTAGGGTAACAGAGTTACTACAAATATATGATGATGAGGCATTATCTTACGTAGATGATATCTATCTCACAGACGACGACTTGGATACTCACTTGAAAAGAGTGAACACCATTATACTTGGGTTCGCAGCAGAGGGTTACAAATTCAACTTTAAAAAGTCTCGAATTGCCCATCTGACAGTACTATTTTTAGGGTACGAATTATCAAGTGAAGGGAAAAGCCTAGCGGACAACTTCTTAGAGAAGTGCGCTGTACTCCAAGCTCCAAAAACGCTGAAGAATTTACAATCCATTCTAGGTTTTCTGAATTTCGGAAGAACTTACATTCTAAATTACGCAGAGAGGGTTAAACCTCTCTACGAACTAATAAAACCTGATTTCAAACAAATCAGTTGGACTCAAAAACACACAGAAATTTTGAGATCACTGCAAACAGACATGTTAGCAAAAACAAAACTAGATACACGTGACAACACACGTGATCTTGTAATCCGAGTCATCCCAGGAAGATGCGGATTCACGTACCTAACCTCTAATGAGGGAGAAAAGGTACCAATAGCTTACAAATCACATTTGTACACAAAGGCTGAAATAAAATTCAGTTCAACGGAGAAAATTCTAACTGCGGTTCAGACTGCTGTAGCGAAAGAAAGACCACTAGCACAAGGTAAACGAATAATAATCGTAACACCCATACCAGCTTTAGAAGCGGTAACTAAAGCAAGCATTCCTAATGCTAAAGCTTTGCATCCGAGATGGATTCAGTGGGTTAATTCTCTTGCTGCAACAGACGTAGTTTACGAATTTGATCCTAACTTAAAAACACAGGAATTTTTACAATATGAATACGAATGTCCTCTGCCAATTGAAATCCTGCCTCTCGAAGAATACGGAAGTATTATATATACTGACGGATCAGCACAACCCGCAGTTGGGGGTAAGCAAGCTTACAGTGCTGCGTGCGCGATTGTTAAAGGTCGCTGGCACAAAGGAAAATTTAGACCATTGGTCACTAAAACACAATCTCTAGGAGATTGCTCGGCACAACGAGCTGAATTAGTAGCATTTAAGATGGCGCTAGAAAATACCGATCGCGAATTCCCCACACTAATAGTGTGCGATTCTTTTTATTGCGTACAATCTTATAATGAATACTTGCAGAATTGGGTGGAAAATGGTTTCAAAGATGCAAAAGGTGGCACAATAAAGCATAAAATGCTTTGGGAACAGGTAGTTCTTTTACAAAAAGAACTACAAAAGACTCACGTGATACATACACTGAGTCATCAACGTGATGGCGTTCACGTTGCAGGGAATTCATTGGCTGATGAAGCCGCGAAGGCAGCTGTGCAAACGGCTTCCGTAGCTGCGATAACTCGGTCACAAACAAAAATAGACAGCGAAATTCTACAAGCTGTCAGTACGTCAGTAAAAAATGATAAGAAAACACTCCCAAAAGGCTTTCCTAAAAAGTACTTGTACTTAACGGATGCAAATAATGTTCCTTTTGCTCGAATCCCTGGAGTGGGGGATAGAGTAATTCCAAACAGGGAACACAGACTAGGACTAATTAAAGCGGCACACGTAGGGCTTGCTTCTGCACACGCTGGCGTTTCCGCAACAGTATCACTATTAAAACAGAGATATTGGTGGCCTCGCTTGAGAATACAAACTAAAAAGTATGTATTGGAATGCGACATATGCCAAAGGATAAAAGTATCAACAGTGAAACGACCAGCGCAGACACCCCTTCTCATCTCGGATAAACCTTTTGCATGCGTTTACCTGGACCACTGTGGTCTCCTAGAAAGGGACGGCAACTATAGATATATCATGGTAGCAGTGGATTCCTGTACGAGATTCATATGGATGTGGCCCCAGCGCTCGGCTGACGCTAGAACGGTTATAAAAGATTTGCGAGTCTTTATCGGCACATACGCAATTACCACGTTCCATTCTGACCAGGGTCCTGCTTTCAGCTCTCGAGCTTATAAGGAGGCCATGGCTAGCATGGGAATTGGGTTGCGGTATTCTTGTCCGTCGCATCCCGAAGGGAATAGTGTGGTAGAAAGAAAAAACCGTGACATAAAGCAATCTATAACAACGAAGGTATTAGGTTCAGGTGCTGGGTGGGTCAAACATTTAATAAGTGTCCAGACTAGTCTTAACAACATGCCAAGAAATTCTCTAAAAGGTTTCAGCCCATACGAACTATTGTTCGGAATTAGAATGCGCGTTCAGGACCTCGATAGTCAGATGTCAGTGGTACAAGAAGAAACAACGCAGTTTGATGTAAAAGACCGTTTGGCTGTTTTACAGGAACTGAATGAAACAAGAAAATCATTAAGCAACATAAAGTTAAAGCAACAGCCAAGTACCACTGACGAGGCACCACCCGCAACAGCCCCAGCAAGGCCTGTCTGGATTCCAAAGATTGGGGATCTAGTCAGAGAAAAGATCGCGGTTAAGAAGGAATTTGGGCCTTCTTACAGAAAAGCAGTACCTGTCTTGGCAGTCACCGGAACAAGATCAGTTGTGCTACCGCCCCTTGCTGGTAAAAAGGAGAACAGAGTCGTGTCTATCGATCTGGTAAAACCACAAGCATGTGGCCTATAATCAACAGTAGGCCCAGTGGACTCCCAAGAAACAACAGAATACCCAAACCTGCAACAATCCAAGAGGTTCAAACTGAAAGACTAATCACATTCGATCAGCCTGCAGTGCACAATGAAGGACTATGCAATAATGCCATGGAACTCGTGCCTCTTGAAACACAGATTGAAACAGTTCGTCAAGAAACACCAGTCTACAATGATGTGGCATCAGAAAGTGCTACCGAGAGACAGATTGAAAGAACAATCCCATCAATTGACAGAACTGCCTCTGGTTATTTCATCAACTTCGACAACTTCTCTGAAGATTTAAACGACCCCGAAGTGATGCCAGAAACAAAAAAGTCTTTCAAAGAAAAAGCAACGGAATTCTTTCATCAACTGAAGGAAATCTACCTTATTTCCCCTTGGCTAGAGTTCTGGTTCGGTCTAGGTGTATTTTTCCTCCTGCTTTGGCTCATCATGGTACTATGTTTGGGAAAATTCATTGAAGGAAAATATATTACAATGGACACAGCAAGTCAGAACATCAACCTAGTCCTGAAACCACACAGATCATCCCACGTGAAGAAAAGAGAACTGTCAACAGTAAATGTCACAGCAATTCCAATACCTGGTGGGGTAGTATGGGAGAAAACAGACTATGAGATCTATGGTCCGGTCGAAATCCTGAAGTATCCTCATCAACTGAAAGTTTCCTTAAGTGACTTTGTTACACCTAGTACATTCTCTGATGATTGGGACTTTAACAGTATTAATGACATGATGTCTGATTTAGTAATGTCAGCTAGATTCACAGATCATGATTATCTACAAGG
Organism: Lissotriton vulgaris; assembly: GCF_964263255.1. Lineage (NCBI taxonomy): Eukaryota > Metazoa > Chordata > Amphibia > Caudata > Salamandridae > Lissotriton > Lissotriton vulgaris. Next base: position 1,388,193,758 of record NC_141694.1, on the reverse strand, counting down.
TTCATCTAGTTATGAGCAGTTATTCTGTTACACCCACTATGGGGATCATTACTTGCATAAATCTGCACAGCCTAGAAATGTTTTTATGTATAATCAATGGGAACATTGTTCTACACCACCTAAAAGCAGTTCTAAAGCATTTTTTGAGAAATTCAAATACTTCTCAGGGTTTAACACCAGTGATGCAGAAACGTTTTATTATAAACTGTTAGAGAAAACAGGAATGAAAACAATGCTGACAAATTCTAAATTGATATATTCAGAAGCATTTTATGACAAAATGATGACATTTGGTTTTGATTATTGGAAAAATAATATTGAAACGAAAACAATTTGGGGTACAAAAGATTGGCAGGTGCAAGGCATAGAAGCACTATTTAGAACCTGCATGATACCAGAATAAATGTTGTTTTTAAATGACACAATACACCAAACATCTTGTCTTGGCCTAGCTAAGAACAAAGACCTTAGAACACCGTCTATTCCAAAGCCAATAGCTGAGAATACAACCACAGATATTGAGTTAGACGTGTCACAAATTTTACATTTCAACAGAACACATCCTGATTGGAAAAAATGGTTAATCTGGCCTACAGACACAAATAGCTGTCAAGATAGATTCCTGAACAAAACACAGGGTTTAAAAATGACCAGATTAGACTCAAGATATTCCCAGAGACAACATCCAGGGATTATAACAACATACAGTGTAGGGAAACTCTGCCTAGAATGGCTAACCTCGTCCACACTGGCTGAAATTAAGCAACACTTGTCTTTATTAAAAGATGGTGCTGATTTGCGCGATTTCATTCTTGGACCACGCAAACAGCGTCAAAAGCGTTTCATAGCGACCGGCATCTATGCTGCTTACAACGAGGCTTGGAAAGTAAAGCAAATTGAAACTGCTGAGAAAATACGAGAAATTGATCGTATTAATTTGGAGAAATCACTTTCTGTGGTAGACAATGGGTTAACGACTCTGTCTTCCAGAATATATTCGTTGGACAATATTGTATCCTCTGCCTTTGATGTGATAGACAGAGATTTGCTTATGTTACAACATGGCCAATCTCAATTACGCTCTATTATAGAATTAGGCTGGACGCTGCAAAATCTTCGTTCAGGCTATGTGCCTTGGCGTTTAATCAACACAACGTCATTATTTTCCAGTTTTAACCTTACTGATAAACAGATCAGTTTGGCACAGAAAGGAGCAGACTATACAATCCTGAGCATCGAAAAACTCGAGCGATTACCATTGACAATGTCAGAGAGTCCTGTCATTGAATGGATAATACACGGAATTATCACAATTCCGATAACAACTTTCCGATTTAAAAAGTGCCTTGAATACATACCTGCTGGCCAATATGAACAATTGGGTAAAGGATATGTAAAATCTATATGGAAATTACCATATACTCATTCTTGCTATAGTGACAGCGACAAAAATGTATTTCTTAGTGGTGAGAACTGTAAACATTCACTAAGCGGTATACTTTTGTGTCAGGGTATTAATTTACACGGAGCATGTGATGGAAATTCAAACAACCTTTCATGCCACCAGCTTGTCACACCTGCAACTCAGATAGAGCCCTTCTTTATGCAACTCGCAAACGGGAGTTACATTCTTAGAACGGATCACAGATGTTGTGGCCTGACGCCAGGAAAAAGTTATCTAATAGAAGTAACGTCCATGGTCAAATGTTGTATGCAAGCATTGTTCCCGAGCGGGCCTCCAGACATAGTGACTCCCCTCTGGCCTCGTCTGAATCTCTATTCTATACGAATTGATACATTAAGCAAAATGAAATCTGTACTTTTACAGACAACAGTGCCTATAACGTCATCTAAAGAGACGTATGATCTTCTAGTCGCAAGGACGGCTACTGAAGTCCATGACCTTTTATCAACAAATTGCCCCGTGCATTTCGTAGAAATGTTTAGCCAACTCCTTAACATGTCTAGTGCAACAAGCATCCCAGGCATATTTAAGACAGTCTTTACGGGACTGCTAACACCCTTCCAGGCAATTTTGGGAATCTTTCCTAATTTTGTGCACTCCATTTTTGGCGGCATTCCACTGTTTTTGGGACTCGTCGCAGGGATTCTATTTTTGACCATCCTGCTTCGTTATGGCAAGCCTCGGCTCAGACATAGCTCCCATGGGAATGGAAGAGACAATCCTAGCAATGCGCTACAGGGACAGGATAACTAACGTCCTCGGATTGGCCAGGCTGAGAGATCTAAACATGACCTGGTTCCTTTCATTCAGACCGATATGGCAAAATTGCATTTTACCTGTGCTACGGTGTATGCTTTGCGGAGATGAATTATTATTTATTATTATAGGAGCTTATAGAGCGCCTGGTGACGTCTCTCGACGTGTCCCCGCGCTGTGGAGAAGAGTGTTGCTTGTATGGAGCAGAGCATCAGACAGTTCAGGTGGTGAAAAGATATGTTTTTAGATGTTTCCTAAAGAATGTTTCACTTTTTTCCTGTCTGATGTTCATAGGAAGGGTATTCCATTCCTTGGCTGCGAGAATGCGAAAGGATCTACCTCCAAGTCTGGCTTTTTTTGGGCGCATGATCTTAAGCAAACCTGTTCCCTTCGAGCGAAGGGATCTGGAAGGTTCATAGGGTGAGGCTAAGTCAAGCAGATAGGAGGGGGCTCTGTGGTGAACAATTCTGTGGCACCAGAGAAGGGCTTTGAATATTATTCTCTTTTTTATGGGCAACCAATGTAGAGCATCCAAGGAAGGTTTGGAAGGAGCTCTTCGCGGAAGTCGTAGCACAAGGCGTGCTGCTGAATTTTGTAGGACCTGTAACTTCCTGATGTTTTTTTCTGAGGTTCCCAAAAGAAGCACATTCCCATAGTCAATTCGGGATGTGATGAGGGCCTGCGTCATGGTACGCCTGGAACTCAGGGGAAGAAGATCCAGGGTGCGACGGAGTGTCTTCATCACTCCGAAGCATTTTCCAACTGTTTTTTTGACATGTCTGTCAAATGAAAGTTTGGTGTCAATCCAGACGCCCAAGTTCTTGGCCTCCTGACTGGGGGTGGGTAATGATCCCAGACATGAGGGCCACCAATCCTTGGTCCAGTTGGTGTTGTTCCCACCTATGACAAGTACCTCTGTTTTTGTTCCGTTTAATTTGTGCGTGTTGGACATCTGTCTTTCACTTCCATCAGCAGTACCAATGGACGTCGATACTTTGCTCAGTCCAATAACGGCTCACGCATTGTGTTGTCCCCAGCGGCTACCAATCCTGATGACGGCATTTGTGGAGACTCCTGTACTACGACTAGGTGGTATCAGTGGAGCGAGTGACAAAAGCAGCATCACCCAGGTACAGCCATCTGTGAGCATTGCTGGTCCTGCCTTCGATGACAGCAATCATTCTCACACCTGCCAAGTTACAGCGCTATCTAATTTGGTTGAACTATCACCTGATTTTGTAGACCAATTCTTTGCGAGCCTGTCTGATACGATGTTCTCACCCATAGAGAAACAATAACTTTTAAGAAGCTTTCCGACACACAGCGTTCCCATGAACTCTGAATTCGGCCTTCAGTTTTGATCAACAAAAAACTGCCAAGAGCTTTGGAAGTCTATTTTCTTTGAATTGGACAATTTTTTCTAAAAATTGACCCTTTTTGGCACGAACAAATCTTTGCTTAACGTAAAAACTACTCTTAGAGAACAGAAGCTTCACACTTCTATTTCTAAACACATCTAGAGACATAACAACATAACACCAGCCTCTAGCACACATGTTATTACAATGCATTTTTATGTGATGATTTATCTCGCATTTCTTCTGTCAGAGATACTTCATGTGTAATTCTTTATGCAGAATCGTTCATTGATTTCATATGCAATACTTTTTGAATGATTACTATGCTTTTAAAACAACGTACAGTACCTAAATTCCATGTATTACAAGTACGCCTATTTCGAATGCATTTATGTATTTTGGGGTGGGCAATGTTACACATGCATCTAATTGCTTAGTTTTAGTAATTTGGATGGACATTAACCCGTGGAGTGGGTGTTGCGTGCTTATCTAGGTTCCTGATTGATACTGTGACCTTATGCCCCTATTCGGCTATAAATCCATTTATTCCCTATATTGGCATAACCGTTCAAGTGCGATTTTCTGAAAAGTCATCTCTGGCCTCACACGAACAGAGCCACATTCCAGCATGACTCTCTGCTACTTCCTTTGCGACCAATTAGTGCAATGACAGAGCAGCAGTCACTATCTGATATTCCTAGATAACACTCCGAGTTCTTCAACAAGATAAAAACTTAGCAAACCTGGAAATCCCCGCTTGCTATGTTTTGATTAGTAATGGAACTCTAATGAGCAACTGATAACTATCACTTCCTAGTGACATCTTTAATTGACGTCTTATGTCCAGCAAACTTGCGTCAAACCCGGCACCTGTCAGGTATAAATATTACCAACGTTGCCTTAAGCAATGAGCTACTGTTGCTGATGCCAGCTGCCTGCGTGACCCTGTGTTGGTAAATCTAGCACTCTGTCGCTGCAGCCTGCTATCCTGTGGTGGTGAAGCTGCTGATTACCATTATCGCCGCTAAAGCGCGACCTATGGTGCAGTACGCTTGAGGAGCCGAGCAGCCGTCCTCTGCGAAGACATCCAGCCCAGCTGCCCGCGGACGCTGTCCCCCGCCTCCTTCCTCGACGCGCTGAGAGAAGCCGCTGCCTTTCTCGTGCAGAGAAATCCAGTCCCGGCGCTTCCGGTTTACCCTCGCGGGTGACTGGGATATCGAGAGAGACCCCTGAAGGAGATACCAATCCTCCATCATTATATTCAGAGGTATGGTGTTGACTAAACCCTTAGACGAGAATTCTTGAAACAAACCTTGGCAAAACCAACTTAACTTAAGCTACTTACTTACTCCCCTTTTCACGTGTTAGGCTTAGGTCAGGCACACTGGGGTAGGCTTAGTTAGAAGCACCAGTTGAGTATGTTAGCCTAATGTATATATGACTGTATATATGTTTTATTACTTTTAAACCATTGTATGGCTAAGAAACCATACCAATGCTTTTACAGTTCTATTTCGCAATACTTATCTTACTGTACGTACTTTTTATAATAACAGTTATTGCAATTGTGGCAATACATTTCTCTTGTACGAGAAGAAAGACTGTTCAATAAATGTTAACCTTTATTGATACACGCCCGTCTCTCTATTCTCTACATCTCGTGAAAGTAAATTGCACTAGACTGACTGAGTGAAATACATGTCTATTGTTTCACACGACCCTAGAGATTGACTCTTGATCTGAGGAGCAAAGTTGTCATGTTGCACGGTTGTTGGAAAACTGAATCCCTTCTTGTCTGTGCCAAGGAAGCTGATCACTTCCTATGCAGAGAAGAAAGTTTCCAGTGACCTCTGAGCTAGTTGGTAACACAACCCAATTAAGTTTAGCATAGTCAGTGGAGGCCTGGAATATCCGCAGTTCCACGTTGATACTACTGTTTATGTTATTCCAATGTGCAGGGCCTAGTGGGAAACTAGGAACTACACTACAACGGGACTTCCCCAACTCTAGAACAACCCCTGAACCCCCCTGAAACAAACCCATGGCAACTAGCCAAATACCAACGCAAACCCCCCATTGTCTCAGTCAAGCCCCAAGAGGGCGAGTCCGTAGAAAAGTAGAAAAGTGGACGTTCAGCCACTCACCTCCATCCGCCCCCTCCCACCCCCCCCCAGCCCCAAACCTGGCTTCGAAGAAGCTAAGAACATCTCCCCCCGGAGTGAGTTTAGGCCGTCATCGCCACGCCGTTGGAGTCGGCCAAGTCCCTGGCCGCCGCTCTCAAAGCGTCGGCCATGTCTGCTCTGATAGTAGGGGAATCAGGGCGCCCAGCGCTAGTCGTCGATTGTCTCCTCGCAGACCTCCTCCGGCTCCTTCTCTCCGTCCGCCTCCACGATGGTGTGGCTCCTTCTTCCTCAGTAGCATTAGGCCCCAGGACCCCACAGATGTCCTGCAATGAGCGTAGTTGATGCAACACTCCATTCCATCGAAAGATCAGGCGGAAGGGATGTCCCCAGGAGTACGGCGTCTCGTGTTCGCGCAAGAAGTCAGTGGCAATCCTGAAGGATCTGCGTTTCTGCAGAGTAATGGCGGACAGGTCTTGATAGAGCGCGACCGGCCGCTCCCGGAAAGTCAGGGGCTGCTTTTTACGGGCCTCAGACATGATGCGCTCCTTCAGCGGGAAGTCGGGCAGGAAAGCCAAGATATCTGGCGGGGGCGCCGATGACTGGCGCTGCCGACCGACCCTGTGGGCCCTGTCGATGCGGATAGGGAAGTCCGCAGCTTCCCCCAGAATATCTCGGAACAGGTCCTGCAGATAGGCCACTAAATCCGCTCCCTCGTCCGCGGATGGCACACCACGCACTCGGATGTTATTTCTCTGTGACCTATTCTCAAGGTCTTCGGAGTGGGCCTGGAGTTCCACACACTGCTCCCGGAGGCGGAGAACGTCCTGCTGTAGGTGGACTATCTCCTCGTCCCGGCGCTGGGCCGCCGCTTCCACCGTCTCAACCCGCTCACCGAGGCCTTCCACTTCCCTGCGTACCTCCCGGACTTCACTGGCCACTTTCTTCTTCAGCATTTGGAAGTCCTCTTTGAGGGAGCTGAACAGTTCTTCCATAAAGGACCTTGTGACCGGGGGTTCACCTCCAGTCGCGTCCGCCGAGGCCCGAGAGGACCCTGGCGACGGCTGTGTTCTGTCCCGTAGTTGCTGGGCCCTGCCAAGCATATCCGGCAGGGTGCGATCCCCCTTCCTCGAACCGCCTCTTCCAGTCATCACAGGCGCTGTAGTTGATGAGTGGGCACAGGGAATGACCAGCCGCCAGCGGTCACTTGATGCGGGGAGCTCCCAACAGAGCCGTGGTGCTGCGTCACAGACGACAAGATGGCGGGTCAATCCTGGCACTTCCAGCCGTGGGCGCCCAGTCAAGGCGGCAGTTGAAAGCGAAACCGGGGGCCATCGGCCAAAACGCACCACCAAGAGTTAGTTGTGCAGCGGTGGAGGGCACAGACACCCGCTAGCCAAGGACTCCGGAGGGGACCGACGACACCGATCCCTCGAAGACAAAATGGAGGCAGGGTGGGGCCCGGCAGAGCGGCCAAGCCCGGCGACACCACCGGGGGCCCTTCAGGAGCCAGGCAAAATGAAAAGTTCCACAGCCGACACCACACTGTTACATGGAGGGGCCGAATGATCCGACCCCGGTTTCAAGCCGACCGTCCTCCGCCCACGGGACCGGGCCCTTCGCAAGGGGGGGTGCCACCGCCTCAAGTCCGGGCGCCAAAGCACACGCTCAAAGTCCTCCGCATAGCCGGTCCTCAACCAGTAGGTCCCCTTCGGTCTCCGGCGAGTGCCGGGACTGACTCCCTCCGGATCGCTAACTTTCAGCACCAGGCCCAGCCGAGGCATCTGGACAGCACACCAAATCGCTCCGCCTCTCGGGCGCTCCGTCGTCCCTCGATCATCAGACGGTCGTCCGAGGTGCTTTCGCCGAGGCGATCTTGGCCAAAGGAACACCAACGTGCTCGCCAGGTGCTCCGCCACACTCCTCTCACACGCTGAGCATCAGCGGGGGGAGAGAAGCGTAAGAAAAGGGCTCGAGCCTAGTCGGGCTGGAGGAGCTGCAGGAGGAAGCGTCCGCTCACCCCGCCATCTTGGCCACGCCCCCGGGTATTAGTTTTAACATCGATAAGGGATGAAATCCTGTTTCTCACTTGTTGTTCTCTAGACAGCCACGCCAAGAATCTACATGTGTATTCACTTTCTTCATATACTCTTTGGAGATTTGCAGTATTAGCAATATAGCCTTTTGTATAATAATTAAGTTTTCCGTTTTTACTGATTTTTACAGATAAATACAGACAGAAAACCATTTATTTTCTTTTCTGTATTTATTTTTAACTGTGGCTAAAAACGGAAATTGGGTGCCTATTTGAGTGATTCTAAATACACTTTGCCATGACTGTCAGGCCAATAACTGTGTGGATTGATAAGTAAGAGGGTTTAAAAAGAAAGGAATTTTAGTAAAGAGGCTTAAACAGCAGCTGTTAAATATGCATAAGGCTGATACAGAAATGTGCAAATTTTCATATAAAGGCATTGATTTATCTTCTGCGGGTGTTCATATTACTGAAACCTGGCAGGCATTCAAGCATGCCTCAATATTTATTGTTTAAATAAATGTGGAATTATACCAGTTTCAGCTTTATTTTTTTCACATAACCCACAATAAATATAGATAAATACAGATGAAGTTGACAAAAAATAAATATGGATAAATACAGACGGAAATGTCAAAAAAATAAATACCATAAAACCGGGAGCCCTAATAATAATATTCTTGCATACGTATTTTTGCCTGCCTAAGAAATTCTTTATTTGCAGCAGCTTTAATTTGCAGGAATGTTATGTTTGCCTGATGTAATTCAGCCTCTAACCCTTGTGCAGTGATGCCTCTTTTAGTTGCTGAATCCATTTAGTGATGATATAGCCACGAATAGTCACCTTCAAGGCCTCCCAAACATTTTCTATTCGAGCAGTGTTGGAATTTATCCTAAAATAATTTGTTATTTCGGTGTGCACCTCCATATACCATTATTCATCTTCATCTTCAAAATTAACTTTATTAAAAAAGCATCTTCCTTCAGGCCTTGCTATCTTAATTTCTGTCACTTTCATCTTCACCATGGTGTGATCTGTATATGAGTTATATGTACTGGAGTGCACTCATATTTAAACGATATTATCCTGTTTGTAAATTTGACGTCTTTTCTAATACTGGTGCAGCAGCAAAACACACGCTGTCAGTTTGTGTGTGAGCTTCAAATGAGTTAAACCGAGTACTAGTAGCCGGGTACACTGTGCACAATTCACTGAAGACAATCTTCCTTGTTTTGAACACTCTTTATGGAAATATAAATTATAGTTTTCAATTAGCTTTGTCAATAAAGAACTTAAAGATGAGGATCTATACATAGATTAATTTTTAAAAGTAGTACAAAAGCAAATACTTTTTCACAAAAATATAACACAATGTGTCATGACTTTCAATGTAAGGTTAACAAATATTCTAAGTGTCAACAACTTGTTTATGATGGGGCCCAATGCATTTCGGGACTTTGCCAGTCCCTTCGTCATACTAGTGATCCCAAATACCAGCAATGTAATCTATTTGATTAAATGTCCGTGCAGCAAAGGCCTTTGTTGGCAAGACGCAACGCAAACTGAAGATCAGAATAATGGAACATAAAAGAAAAATACGAACCAACAACATCACCTCGGATCTGGCAAAACACTGGAATGAAACTAGACACACTCTGTCTCAATTGAAATTTTTGATAATTGAAAGGGTGTTTATAGACAAGGATGCAACAACAATAAAGTATTGCTACAGTGAGAGATGTATTAGATAACAAAATTACAAACCATTATTCCCAAAGGACTCAATGATCATCTGGACATGAGTTGTTTCCTATAAATCTCCTTTAGTACGTCCAACAGGAGCACAGTTGACAGCAAGTGATATTTTCAACACAGTATGATTGTTTCGTTTAACTACATCCATTTATATTTGTTTAGGATTGGTTTGTACATGTATGCACAATGGAATGGGAGCTCCATCACCATAGGAAAGCATGTGCTATATCACCTTTCAAACGTTATGACACTTGTTTGTTGTTCGTGATTCCCTGACAGGCAGTACTAGTTATATCTTATTTTACCTGTGAGGCATGATATTCTCCAGCTGTGGAGATACACATATTGAATTCCTCATTGGCTACAGTGCATTGATGATTATTTTAAGGAATAGAAGGATGCGCTTCGGCTACAGTTTTACTTTAAGATTCCAGGTATCTAGGTCGCGTACAGCATAGTTCGGTATCTACACCACGTGATTAGAGGTGCCATACGTTTGACCCTGTGGAATTGGAGAATATGGTTGACGAAGTAGTTAGGTGGGACTTGCCTATTATGTGAACGCAGTTTAGCACTCAGCGACTGGAGTGTTCAGTCCGTCAATCAGAGATGTTTTAATGCATGGGCAAAGTGGGCTCTGGCCCAGGGCTCCAGCCTTTAAGGGGCCCCCTGACAGAGTTAGCTCCGTTCTCCAGAGTTTTGCCCTAATGACCTTTTAAATACTGTTTTCCTTAAATTTATTTTTTACGTACCTGATGTGTGAGAGTCTAGTACAGCCATTTTGCAGAGAAATTTTGTGTTTATATTTCATGTAATATACATTAAAAAAGTTTCTTTTAGTTCAAAACAAGGCCTAACATATAAGAAATGGGAGGACATCACAGAGATTAATTGCAGTAATATTGGTGAGCTGCTGCTGTGTTACAAAATTGAAAGCACAAATAACTATCCCTGAATATTAGATGTAACACATTTAGGGCCTTATTTATGAGAAGTGAAGCATCGCTGTGTGAAAACAGGGATGCGACATGATGGAAGCATCATATTTAATGTATGATGCATCATGTTGCAAGGTGTTACAGATGCATCAGTATTTCTGACGTATCTGTAGGCGCAAAAGTGATGCATTGCTGGGGTGTGTCTAAAGATAGACGCAACTCCATCAATGTGTCCTTTCACATGGGGAAAGCCCCATGTGAAAGGGCCTGCCATTAGTCTTACGCCTGCTGTGAGGCAGGTATAAGATATTGACTCAATGGCGTCTTAGAAGTGGCGCACTGAGTTCTCATAGATTTCAATGCACCACTTCTACTCGGCTTTTTGCAGGGGGAACACCCACCCTGCATACATTATACCTGGCGCAAGTATAATGTGGTGCAGGGGTTTATAAAGTGACGCATCTGCCTAGATGCGTCACTTTGTATCTAGGGCGCAACATGGCACAATATTTACGATGCCGGTTCATCACAAAAAGTTTGGATGAGTGTTCCTTTGCACTGTCATGCCCCTAATAAAATTAAAAGAAATAGTGTATTTAATAAAGGGCGCAGCTACTCATGCTAGAGTGTCCTGGCGCATGACAGCGGAGGGGAAAACGTGCATAAAAGACCCAACAGTTATTAAAAAGCCAGGTGTTTAAGTTCTTCCTGAAAGAGAGTAGTTCTGTGGTTAGTCTCAGAGACTTAGGGAGTCTATTCCACAATTTTGCGCTTAGGAAGCTGAGGGATCGGCCTCCAGTGCGGGTACAGCATATTTCAGGCATGATGGCCAGGTTGGCATTGGAAGATCTTAGGGGTCTAGATGTTGTGTAGCTATTAACGCGCTTATTTAGGTAGCCAGCTCCTAAGCCGTGGAAAGCTTTAAAGAAGATGGTCAGCGCTTTGAAGTCGATCCGTTCTTTTATGCGGAGCCAGTGTAGAGACTGAAGAATAGGGGTCTTACTAGATTTGGGTTTAGGTCTCAGGATGGCTCTGGCCACAACGTTTTGTACTACTTGTAGGCACTGGATAAGGGATTTTGGAAGACCTAGGTACAAGCTTTTGACATAGTCAAGCTTTAATGTAACCAAAGCCTGCACCATGATCTTTCTGCTCTCAAGCGGTAACAGTGGCAGGATTTTTTTTGGCATCCGGAGTGTGCCAAAGCAAGCGACAGTTAGATTTTTAATTTGAAAGAGCATGAAGAGTGTCTGGTCTATGACAATTCCTAAGTTTTTTACTTTATCCTTTTCCACTTGCGGCAAATCTTTTGGACACCAAGAGCTCCAGTCAGGCGTTTCTGGGTTACCAAAGAAAATAACTTCAGTTTTGGCAGGATTGAACTTCAGCTGATTGATCTTAAGCCAGTTAAAAACCTTTGTGAGGGAAGACCTAATCATTGACCTGTCAAAGTCGGTTCCTTTTTCACATGTAAAAATCAGCTGAGTGTCATAGCATAGGAAACAATTTTGGCGCCCTCTTCCTCTACCAGAAATGCAAAGGGGGATAGATATATATAAAAAAGGGTAGGACTGAGAATGTAGCCCTGAGGGACACTTAAGTTCACGACCAGAACCGGGGTTGAGACAGAGGGGAGCCAGATGTCCTGAGATCTATTTGACAAGAAGGATGACATCCATGCTAAGGCAGTCACCCCAAGCTGATGTTAGCAAGTCTCTCCAGGAGCCTCTCATGTGGGACTGTACCGAAAGCCGCCAGCAGAGCGAGAAGTATCAGAACAGCCTTGACTCCCTGGTCCAGCTTAACTTTGAGAAATTCAGTCACTTCCAGCAGAGCAGACTCCGTACTGTAGTTAGCCCTAAAACCGGATTGGGACTCATGAAGGAGCTTCCCATCTTCAATGTGTTTTTGGTGGGCCTTGTTTACATGCTTCTCTAATACTTTGGAGAGGGCTGGAAGAAGAGAGATTGGCCTGTAGTTGGCAGGGTCCTTCGGTTTGGAGTTAGTCTTTTTTATCAGTTGAAGAATCTTAGCATTCTTCCATAATTTTGGCATGTTGCTGAGGAGAGGGAAGCATTAAAGGGTTGGGGTTTATGGTGGGAGCTAATAGGTCCAGGATATTCGCTGGACATAGGTCGGTAGGAGAGCCAGACTTTATGCTTTGGAGAAGGGTCAGTGACTCTTCAAGCTGAAACTCAAGGAAAGTTAGTAAAGATGGAGGATCCAAGAGGTAAAATTAGCTATTAGAACTAAGGTAGAAGGTCAGTTCTTCCTCTGAGATATTAGTGAAGGCTTGTTAGATCACGGAGATCTTTTTGTGGAAGAATTTAGCTATTTACTTTGACCTTTCTTCCGTGCATGTCCCTTCCTTTGTGCTGGCTTTCGGGGCAGTAAAGTATTTAACTATGCTAAAGATTTCCTTACTCTTATTTTGGGCATTTTCTATCTTGGTTTGAAAGAAGTTTTTCTTGGTTGCCTTGACGAGAATGTAATGAGCTTTTAAGGGGTCTTTATACACCTTCCTGTCCTCAGCTAGATAGGATTTACACCATTTCTGTTCCATTTTTCAACAATTTCTTTTGCTGGATCTGAGGGAATCATTAAACCATGGAGCTGGTGGGGCCGACCTCTTTGAGGAGCTGGAAAAACCGGTACTGCTGCACCAATGTTGGTTCGGAGCCATGAATCTATTGAGAGGGCGACCGAGCCAGGGCAGCCAGACAGCTCTGGTGAGGAACGACCGAGGGCGTCTGCTAACATCGGGATGGATATTTTATGGAACGTCCTGTAATTAGGGACCCTCTGTCCTGCGTTAGCCCGTGGGGCTGTGGCAGAGTTGGGAATGATGAATTTTAATAAGAGGTGGTCAGACCAAGTAATGGGAAGAGGTAGGCTTACTGATATGTCAAAGTTGCGATAGATTTTGTCTAGGGTATGGCCCTTCTCATGGGTGGCAGAAGAAATAGATGGAAACATTTTGCAGGCCTGCAGCGTCTCCAACAAGAAAATTGTTTGAGGGTCTTTTCCATTGTCCATATGTATATTGAAATCTCCCAGAATAAGGCAGTTGTATTTTAAGGCCAGGTAGGTGGTGGCTGTATTAAGCGTAGTAATGACATTTCCAGTTGCACCGAGAGGTCTGAAAATCAAAAAAACAGCTATGTAATGATGGGGGATAAGGTACAGAGGAAGCCTAAGTACTCTGTGCCCTGAATGTTTTCCATTGGGATGGGAGAAAAGCCTAGTTTTTAATTGTAAATTATGGTGACACCGCCCCCTTTCCCACTCGGTCGGTCCCTCTTAAGGATTTTATAACCCGTAGGGAAGGCCGAGGTGATAGTAGGGTTGGAGGCTTCAGATAGCCAGGACTCAGTGAGAAATAAATGATCAGGCTGTTCGTCTAAAAGTAGGTCATAAATGTGTGGTTCATGTTGTTGCACAGAACTACAATTTAAAAGGGTGGCCGTTAAGTCCTCTGTTTTCTTATTGTTTTTACACTTATTGTTGCGTGGGAGGATCTGGGGTGCGATTTTCCTGGGCTGGAGGAGAGATCAGTTGCACATATTGCATCGAAGTCTACCTCAAAGTTCGGATCAGCGGCTGTACACTGACATAATGGTAGCCGCCTAAGGCTAAGCAGTTTTTCCCTATTGTAATATAGTGGAAGAAACTCACTGGAGGGGAATTGGGCAGCATGGCCGGCGCCAGATGCCTCAGGGTCACTGACGGGTGCAGATGGACACAGACGGGCTTGCCTTTGGCACTCTGAAGGCGTGCCCGCTGCATGCGTCCCTTTGCATCTGGAATATATAGGCTAATGCCTATGATTCAAACTGGATCACTAATGCAGCTGAGTAAGCGGAAACTGCGTGGGCGGCAGTAAGGAGCCCGATAGTAGTGCAGCCCTCCACACAATCGGTGTATGAGCCGCAGTGGACTAGGACTAGAGGAAAGTCAAGATGTGAATCGGAGGAGCTATGGAGGTGTAGGCAAGCAGAATCAAGTAAAGTGCCAGTGCGCCCAGGTGGGAGGAATTTTTAAAAAGCACAGAGTAATTTAGCCACACATATACAATTTAAAAAGTATTAAAAAACCTAGTAACAGTGCAGGAAACACTAAATGCTACTGCTGTCAGCTGCGAGTGTCCATTTGCATAGGAAATATATAGGCTAATGCCTATGATGCAAACTGGATCACTAACGCAGCTGAGCAAACGGAAACTGCATGGGTGGAAGTGAGGAGACCGATAGTAGCCCCAGCCCTCCGCACAATTGAAGTATCAGCCGCGGCGGACCAGGACTGGAGGAAAAGCAAGATACAAATCGGAGCAGCTAAGGATGCATAGGCAGGCAGAATCAAGTAAAGTGCAAGTGCTCGTAGGTAGGAGAACTTGTTAGAAAGCACAGAGTAAACCAGCCACACATACACAATTTAAAAAGTATTAAAAACCTAGTAGCAGGGCAAGAAACACTAAATCCTACCACTGTCAGCTGCGTACGTACTTTTACATCGGGAATATGTAGGCTAATACCTATCATGCAAACTAGATCGCTAACGGAGCTGAGGAAGTGGAAACGGCGTGGAAAACACAGGCTCAAATTGGATAATAAATTCAAAGCTGTTCTGAACAGGGGCCCCCAAAATATGTTTGGCCCAGGACCCCCCAAA
The DNA here is from genome assembly GCF_964263255.1 of Lissotriton vulgaris. Classification (NCBI taxonomy): domain Eukaryota; kingdom Metazoa; phylum Chordata; class Amphibia; order Caudata; family Salamandridae; genus Lissotriton; species Lissotriton vulgaris. The sequence goes on along the minus strand of NC_141694.1, from coordinate 1,388,178,662 downwards.
TTCTTAAAATGTCCCTGCCGTCAATCTGACATTTGGAAGTAGCAGTGTACAGTTGTGTTGCACATGACTTAGGGTCAGCTGTAGGAAGGCTATTACGGTCGATAACGGTCGAAATCGGCCGTTACCGACCGGTAATAGCCTTTTCAGATGTAGGTGGTATATTTACCGATTTGGTAAATAACGAATCGGTATTTACCGATTCGGTATTTACCGAAGCATCATTTACCGATTCGGTATTTACCGAATCGGTAAATAAGATGTAGGAAGCACTTTAAAGAGTGCCTTTGTCCTTTAAGGATTTGATATTTACCACCAACTATTAGTTGGTGGTAAATAACGAATACCTGTGTAAATGCAAATCTGTGCATTTACACCTGTGCCATGTGACAGACATACATGTGTGCCACATGTGCACACCAGCATTATTCAAGGGTGCAACAGGGTGTCAAAGTGAAACCCTGCCACCCTTGACTCTTTCTCAATTTCCTATGGCCCTCCAGGCCCATAGGAATGAATGGCAATTACCGAATCGGTAAATACCGATTCGGTAAATACCGAATCTTAACAATTCAGTATTTTTTACTGACTTTTTATCTGCATTGCATTTACCGATTCGAAAATACCGAATTGGTAAAATTCGGTATTTTCGAATCGGTAAATTACAATGACCTCCATCTGGCCCTTAGGGCCAGATGTAGGAAGCCTAATACCGGTCGGTAATGGCCGAAATTACCGAATTTCGGCCGTTACCGACCATTATTAGGCTTTTCAGATGTAGGAGGCCACATTTCAGGATTCGGTAATTTACCTAATCAGCAATTTAAGAAATCAGTAAATTACCGAATTCTTAAAATACCAATTCGGTAAATTACCGAATCTGTAATGTAGGGAGCACTCAAGTTAGCGCTTCTTACATTTAAGGATTTGTTATTTGCCACCAACTATTAGTTGGTGGTAAATAACAAATTCCTTTTAAAAGCAATTTTTTTCTTTTTATTCAGTGCCATGTGGCAGACATACATGCCCTTAGGTCATGTATGTGTGCCACATGTGCACCCATGCACTATTCAGGGGTGCAACAGGGTATCTATGTGACACCCTGCCACCCTTGAAAAGGATCCCCCTATTACCGATTCGTTATTTACCGAATCAGTATTTACCGAATCGGTAATTCCCATTCATTCCTATGGGCCTCCAGGCCCATAGGAATGAATGGGAATTACTGAATCGGTATTACCGATTCAGTAAATACCGAAGTGACTTTTGAGACAGTGTTAGATAAGTGGATGGATCTGAAGAACCGGAGTAACCCACTTACAGGGTCTCCGCAGCGGGGGAACCGCCCAAATCTTCCATACCCTTCATACATAGTAAAAGGAGACACAGGAGCCTTCGTCTACAGGAGGAACCCAGATTTATTGAATAGCCCGGGCTATGGAACAGAGTCCCAAGCTAGTCAGAGACAAAACCCAGGAGGCTGCTACTTCACTCGGTAGCTTACATGCCTTTTATATGTTTCTTAGTACATTCATTTGGCTGTTAGTCCATTATTCACTCAGGGCAGTGTTTGTTGTTGATTACCTGGACCCAGGTGGTGTTTGTAGTTAGTGACCTGGTCAAGGCGTGGTACACAGAGCATTGTCCACTCTATGCTTATAGATGGTGACCTGGTCAAGGCTTGGTACAAAGAGCATTGTCCACGCTGCTTTGATCAGGGCTCTTTCTTTCAGGTGATTGTTCAACTGCATGATCAAAGCTGGGTCTTTCAAGTCATTGTCTACCCACCCTGATTAGGAGCCAGCAGTCAGACCATTGTCCAGATAACCTGGTCAGGATGTCAAGGATGTGTTATCAGGCTGGGAGCAAGAGAGGAAAGATGAGTCATTAACTTGGGGTGAGGGCCATGTGGCTTTCCGCAAATCCGCAAAATTCGCGAACGCGAGATCCGCAAAATTCGCCCATGCTTACATCACTATCATATTGGTGTTGTGAATGTTTGAGGGTGGAGGCTTGATGGTCTGGACACACATTGTACAGAGCTCTGGCAGGCACTGACATAACAAACAGCAGGAGACCAGGACAGCTACTCCCAAGGCAAGGAAGATGAGGACCCTCCAACCCCACTGGGAAAGAAGACCCCAGATCCAGCCCGTGTGGGAGTGGTTGAGTAAAATACTACCATTTTACCGAGTTTATCTGGTGGTAGTAGCAATGTGGAAGAGCTGGTCGGGCAAAAAGGAGCACTGGTATTGCCAGATCTGTTCCGCCGGAAGTCATCGTGGAATGTCCCAAGGACAGAATGGGCAGTACCGTTGACAGTGAAGGCCTCCTGCATCAATATCCACCATGCAAGACAAGAACCAGAGATGGAAAATGGATAAGGAAAGAATGGAACAGGATGTAGCATGGAATGTGGCATCAGTCTGCACACCCAGCAGTTGGAAGTGTTCATGATCAGTTGGTGGTGATGCAACATTTGGATGAAGGTGTTATTGAAAAATTCTGCAAGGCGGGGTAATTCGTGGGCTGGTAAGGAATAGTACTGATGTTCTGCGGGAGTCGGAATAGGAGTGGGTGATGTACCAGGATGGTAGATCAGTAAGAGCCAACCAAGGATTGATAGGAGAAGGGCGACAAACAGCGTCACCAAGGTGACCAGGAAGCATCTGCTATGTCGGAGACTGGCATCTCGTTTCTGGATACGGGTGTTTGGGAAAGCGGCCATTGTGCTAAGCCAGGGACCCCTAGTGGCTGTCTGTGATTGGTGGTTGTTTCACCAGATGCAGTGGCCGAGGGCCCTTATGGTTTACCTCAGCCTTACAAATGGCACTACTCTCAGCCTGGTAGGATCACAGCCCTACAGCCTTTGGCACCTGGCGAAGTCAAGGGCAAGCCTTCCCTCTGGAGCGTAAGTTGCATCTGTCGGAAGCAGGGACAGTATGGTCGGGAAACAATTGTTCTTGATGCTGAGCAGTGTTAAGGGAGGGTTCCACCCTTCCTCTTAGTATGCTGTCACTCTCCGCTTCCGTAGATGTAGAATGCAGTCTGGCATTGCTGAATGGGAGAAATGTCAGGACTGTTTCTGTAAAGAGTACAAAATGTCTTAGTTAGACTGTACAGACAATCAGTTTTATACCCAATGCTGTACAGACATATTAGTAGTATGGCACTGAATATCAATCACACTCTGTACTGTGTTTCCAACCATTCCCTCGTCTGCCACCCACCTAGCCGGTCCTCCTACATACATTCCTTCCCTTTTTCTAAGAGCTGTTTGTCTGGCCGTCTGGTCAACCAGAGTATTGCCTTTCAGGTGATTGTTCAACTGCCTGATCAAAGCCGGGTCTTTCAAGTCATTGTTTACCCACCCTGATTAGGAGCCAACAGTCAGACCATTGTCCAGATAACCTGATCAGGATGTCAAGGATGTGTTATCAGGCTGGGAGCAGGAGAGGAAAGATGAGTCATTAACTTGGGGTGAGGGCCATGTGGCTTTCTGATAAACTGCAGAGAACAGGTGGTTGGGCAGGTGACAGTTCCTGGGCAGAAATGCAGGCCTACAAAAATGGATTTTTGTTGTGCTGATAGAATTTTCCTTGTACAAAAGGAAAACGACCAGGTGGGTCCTGTGAAGGTGTTTGCCACAAGATTCCAATGTTAAAAACCAATGGAGTCCTGGTAAGAATGATTGTTTATCGAAAAATACTTTTCCTCAGATCTGTGGTTCAGATCTTGGAGTGTTATGTTCTTGATAACCAGGGTAGGGGTGTTCTAACAGGTCACGTGGTTGCCTTATAGATTGGTGGAACGTCGCTTACAAGTGGTTGATTGCGGAGAATCCCAATTTTGTGAAGCTCACCGGCATCTTTCGGGTGAGCATGGTTATGTAATGTAGGTTGGGATGGGTTTGTTTCTCCCGTTACAGCAAGATTACATTCGTTCTTGTATGTTTCCCACCAGATTTTCGAGCTGTGCAGCATTTTAGGACCCACATGAGGTAACACTTAGTTGACTTCGTGTTCGCCCCGACATGCGTGGCAATCATAATTTTTTTCACACGTGGGTGAGGTGGTGGTCTTTTATGTTCGTGCTCAATAATTTGAGATACAGGTTTTAACATGATATCATCAACAGTGATTGAACTTTCTGAGAGGTATCCGCACACTGATATATATATCTTTCTTATTATTTTAGATTTACCCTGACAAAGGGACTGGCAAAGTTCCGAAATGCATTGGTCCCCATCATAAACAAGTTGTTGACATTTGGAATATTTGTTAACCTTACATTGAAAGCCATGATACATTGTGTTATATTTTTGTGAAAAAAAGTATTTGCTTTTGTACTACCTGAAAAAAATCAATCTATGTACAAATGCTCATCTTTTGATCTGTATTTGCCCATAATTAATTTAAGATTGCGTGAAGAGAGGAAGTAATCTAGTCCGGAAGCGGAGTCATATTTAGCTAAAAAACATGAATATTCACGTGTTTTCGGATATTTATCTTGCCAGAGATCCACCAGATCTAGTTCTCTAACATGCTTTGCCAATGCTCTGACCATGCATAGCTTGTTTTGCTTACGTGAATCAGATGATGCATCTAACGCTGGGTTTTGAAGAAAATTTAAATCACCTCTCATGATCACAAATACTGGAATATTTAATAAAGCTCCCCTCAATTCCATCAAGGCTGAAGGATTATCCAAAATTGGTGCATATATTGTTGCTAAAGAAAGTATAGTTTTATCCAATAAGCCACTATCAAGCACCCCTCTACCTTCTGTGTCAGACTGCGTACAGGTAACTTGAAAGGGTAAATGCTTACTAACATACACTGTCACTACCCTGTGAGTGGCACTCAAATTAGATAAACTGCCCACTGCTATTTTGTACCTGAAGTCACTTTGATCCGTAAAATGTGTTTCTTGAATAAGCATAATGTCTGGAGAATTACATCTTATCCATACATCTATTGCGTGAGCTCTTAATATGAAGACCATTAGCATTCAACAAAACTATTTTGAACACCTCTTTATGTATCTTTGTTTTTGAAAGTGCTTTTTGTCTTGTGCATCATACTTCATGTAATATTAACATATTGCCTCAATAAAGATAGAGAAAGGGAATCGTTCTTGTAGCTATCCATTTTTATCTCCCCCAGGAGAAAGTGCATCATGCATTACACAATATGAAAGTGACATGTGCATTGAGCTGCCTTTTATTCTTTTCTTTTCCAGCCTCACGTTCTTACCATGTCTTTTGTCAAATACTCCTTCTACCTTGTTTACAACATTTCTAATTATGATATCGCTAACTTCACTTAACCATAACCAGTCTCCAATTTTTAAATTACTGGCTGTGAATTCTCTATTTTATGTCTCGGAATTTGCATCGTGCATGCGTTGCAAAGGAAAAAGACCTTTTCCCAACGCTTTGGCTTTTCAGCCAAGCACGTGCAGGTGTTTCCATTGCCTTCAATGGCAACGCGTGCACGTGAGGAGATTCACTCGCGGGAGCGCGCGCCACCATCTGGCAGCAATTATCGCTGCCGCAAGTGAATCTCGCCCGCCCCCCTCCTCTCTCCCCCCCCCAATCGTGCGAGGCGCTCGTTTAAAATATATTCTTGGGACGTTTTCTGTGCAAACGGAACACGATTAAGTAATTGAGAAGGGTGTTAAGGGAAAATATCGACCTTTTAATCACTGACATCCAGCTTTGTGTCATGAAGGAAAAAAAAACCCTTTACTTCTTTTGAGGTGGGGGTTTGTGTGTGTGCGCGCACGCTGGCCCGCTGGACGCACCATCCTTTCCTTACTTTTTTTAAATAATACAGCTTGTATTGGCAGCATTCTCTCTCGGCTCCAAATGGTTTGCATCATGCTGGAGGGTCTTCCCTCCCTCTTCCCAGCCACACATCTCTGCCCTAGGAAGCTAGCCGGCGTCCGTGTTTGTGTGCGCCGCCCCGACCCCCTTCTCTCTCTCGTTGTTTGCTAGGGCGCGTCTGCGTGTGTGTGAGGGAAGTCAGAGTGTCTAGAAGTCCATCAGAACGCGTTAGTGGGTTACTCAGAATGGCTGTGAGCGTGTGGGATGATCCGCCATAATGTGTATTTTAAAGATGACATGTGTGCAAGCGTGTGCATTTCCAGTGAGACAATGTGTGTGTAAGAGTGCCTTGTATCTAACTGCAGAAGCAACGTGTTTGTATAAGCGCATAGAAGTGAAAATATGTCTGAGAAGAATATCGGGGGAATTAAAAAAGCGTGTACTTTATTGTATTGCATGTGCATGTATGTAGCTTTTACTATCCCTAGCGGGAAGTATTATAGTATCAGAATAGTTTGTGTTAAGCGGGCGTGTCTGCGAAAATGTCTGTGTGTGCACACGAGACCTGTCGTTTCTTGGAGCAGCAGTGTGAGTGAAGGAATGTGTGCTTGAAGAAACAATGTTGAAGTGAGACTGCAAGCATTGGCGCCTGTAATATATGACAAAGTCTCAGGTGCTGTGCAGGATCATGTGTGTGACACTGCGAATGTGTTTTTAGGTCTCGCGTCTAGCGAAAGACCTATTGTTGCCGACTTGCCGGGAATGTTGTCAGGGGATGGGAACGCGCTTTCCCTCTGTGATTTCACCTCGTGGGTGCGCACGCCCAGCCTGGCGCCATGCACATCTCCTGTCTCACATGTTGCTGGGCGGTCGTGCAGGGCCGTTTCAGATTTCAGCGTGTGTACGCGCTTTTGTCCTTTGCATCGCCTGTACAGGCGGTCTGCCGCCTCCTTTTCGGGCACCCGACTCCCACTCACGTGCATATTAAGTGCTTCCCCCACCCCTGTCCACTGACCGCGAAAATACCCAGATTTTATGCTGCTTTTGCCACCAGTTACAGCGAAAGATGCGATGGCAGATGAAAGAGCACAGGAATAAAAGCATAGATATTTAGTTACAGACCATTGAGTACTTTTCAGGTCACAAGCGTCCCCCATTCACCCCACTGACAGCCTCACGCGCATACACACAGCCACGCATGCACACCCCCCTCCACCCCACTCACATACACCCCCCATCCCGCTCACAAGCTCACGCGCACACACACAGCCACACACCACACACACGCAGGCACACAGGAGGTGTATAACTCATACACACAGACACACACACGCGCGCGCACACACACACACAAACAGACACACGCACACACAGACACACGCACGCACACATTCCCCCCTCCACTCACCTAGCTCTTTCTGCGTGTACCTCTCTCCCTCAGCAGGCAGCAGGTCAGTCTCGGCATGGGAGCCCCGCATCACTGGTCTTCACCCGGGCCCCCTCCCGGGACCCGGGGCTTCAGCTGCCGGCGCCGGGCTCCCTCTTCATAGCAAATAGCGCGCATGCGCGGGCAGCCCCCGCCCTCTCATTCACAGCCCGGTTTCAGTTTTGCTGTCTTCCGTGTTCGCCGTCCGCGTGAAACCCCTCCTTCTGGAGCTGGGCTGCTGTAGACAAGGGTCGAAGGGTGAGGGGCAGCACAGGGGCTAGAGGCCTATGAGCTTCTCAATGTTCTTGGCCATCAACATTGCGTGGTATAGGTGGAGCAGGCTTTGGAGTGAACATTGTTGAGTAGGAGCAGTCCACAGTCAACGGAAGGAACAGCTCTGTTTCCAAGTCTGGTAAGTCTGTCTCTTTGTGGAAAATACTTGCTCATTAATTGCAGTCCAATCTTCTATTTGTTTACATATATGTTTGTACACAATAGTTTTGTAATTGAAACTTTTACTGACAGCCTTCTGTGTATACACACACGTTTAGGGAGTCCTTTACAATCAGCAGTAGCAGTGCAGCATCTCCTCACACACACAGACTAAGTGGTACAATGCTAAAAGCAGAGAAAGTTGACCATCGCACACAAAACACATTCAGGACAAGCAGCTGTAATGTAAGCTTCTTTCACACCCAGGAGGTACACTGAGCTGAGGAGTAAATTGCGAAACTTTGCACCTCTCCATGTTTCTTGAGCTTTCTAAAACTTTTCATAAAGCTTACAGACTTCCAAAAACTGCTGTTTTGCTAAATGAAAAATCGAAAAAATGTCTAAAGGTAGATTTCTACTGCAGAAGAATTATTTCCTTGTTTTAAGTGCCGCAGACCCGGTTTCTAATCCCAAACAATCCTTGACAACAACAGACGGAGCAACCGGCAACTCTGTTGTGTAAACACAACTATTGTTGCGTGAAGGGGACAGTCCCCTCTAAACATTGGGCACCACCACATCCACCACCACCGCATCCACCACCACAGCGTACACCATGTCCACCACCACCACGTCCACAATCACCACCTCCACCACTTCCACCACCACCACATCCACCACATCTACCACCACTACAACCACAACCACTACGTCCACCACTCCATGTCTACCACCACCACGTCCACCACCACCACACCCACCTCCACCACCACACGTCCACCACCACATCCACCACCACCAAATCCACCACGTCCATGACCACCACCACCATGTCCACCACCACCACCACGTATACCACTATATGTCCACTACCACCATGTCCACCACCACCATGTCCACCTCCACCACGTCCACCACCACCACCACGTCCACCACCACCACGTCCACCACCACCACGTCCACCACCACCACGTCCACCACCACCACTACCACCACCACCACCACAACCACGTCCACCACCACCATGTCCACCAACACCACCACATCCACCACCACTACGTCCACTACCACCATGTCCACCACCACCACATCCACCACCACGTCTACCACCACATCCACCACCACCACTTCCACCACCATCACTACCACCACCACCACTACCATGTCCACCACCACCACGTCCACCACCATCACGTCCACCACCACCACATCCACCAAATCTGCGCCCACCACCACCGCATCCAACACCATGTCCACCACTACCACCACCACCACTACCACGTCCACCACCACCACGTCCACCACCATCACGTCCACCACCACCACATCCACCACCACCACACCCATCACCACCACCACGTCCACCACCACCAAGTCCAAAATCACCACCTCCACCACCACCACCTCTTCCACCACCACATCCACCACCCCTTCATCCACTACGTCCATCACCACCACATCCACCACCACCACATCCACCACCACCACATCCACCTCCACCACGTCCACCACTCACCACCACCATGTCCGCCACCACTACCACCACAACCATCACCACATCCACCAACATGTCCACGACCACCACGTCCACATCCACCACCACTATGCCCACCACCACCATGTCCACCACCACGTCCACCACCACCATGTCCACCACCACCATGTCCACCACCACGTCCACCACCACCACACCCACCTCCACCACCACCAAGTCCACCACCCACCACGTCCACCACCACTACACCACCACCACCACCACGTCCACCACCACCATGTCCACCACCACCACATCCACCACCACCATGTCCACCACAACGATGTCCACCACCACCATGTCCACCATGAGGCCACCTCACTCTATCTATCTATCACCCTCACTCTATCTATTTATCACCCTCACTCTATCTATCTGTCGCCCTCACTCTATCTATCTATCGCCCTCACTCTATCTGTTGCCCTCACTCTATCTATCTGTCACCCTCACTCTATCTCTCTGTCGCCCTCACTCTATCTATTGCCCTCACTCTATCTATCTATCTATCTATCTATCTATCTATCTATCTATCTATCTATCTATCTATCTATCTATCTATCTATCTATCTATCTATCTATCTATCTATCTATCTATCTATCTATCTATCTATCTATCGCCCTCACTCTATCTATCCATCTATTGCCCTCACTCTAGCTATCTATCGACCTCACTCTATCTATCTATCGCCCTCACACTATCTATCTATCGCCCCTCAATCTATCTATCTATCCATCGCCCTCACTCCATCGCCCTCACTCACTCACTCTATCTATCTATCACCCTCACTCTATCTATCTATCGCATTCTATTGCCATCACTCTATCTATCGATCGCCCTCACTCTATCTATCTGTCTATCTATCTGTCTATCTATCTATCTATCTATCTATCTATCTATCTATCTATCTATCTATCTATCTATCTATCTATCTATCTATCTATCTATCTATCTATCTATCTATCTATCTATCTATCTATCACCCTCACTCTATCTATCTATCTATCTATCTATCTATCTATCTATCTATCTATCTATCTATCTATCTATCTATCTATCTATCTATCTATCTATCTATCGCCCTCTCTCTATCTAGCGCCCTCCCTCTATCTATCTATTGCCCTCCCTCTATCTATCTATCGCCCTCCCTCCCTCTATCTATCTATCACCCTCACTCTATCTATCGCACTCACTCTATCGCATCAGTACAGCATCACTCGTCGCCACTACAACATCACTCAGCTTCACCACAGCATCAATCTGTGCAACCATACAACAACAACTGGTTCAAATATGTTCTCTCAATGTTTCAAGCTTTATTACAAAGGTCACAAAAAGATATTAATATTTATAAAGTTATTTACAAAAGTTTAAGCTATTGCCATTATAAATTACAATAGCATTTATTTAAGTATTAATTATTTTAAAAAAAATAAAGCAATTATTATTTGTAATATCAATACATTTAAGTCACGTAAATACAACACATATTGCATTACAAATGCTATAGGTGTCACATTTGCGAAAGTTAAAACTATTGGCATTGTAAATGACAAAGCTATTAATTTCGCTATTTTCAAAACCAACACATAAATAAAAAATGTGTCATTTACAAGACCAATAGCTCAAACTTCCCTAATGCGAGACCTATTGCATTGCAAATACTTGTTTAATATGTTGTTTAAGATAGACTGCATATATGAGACAAAAGACCAAATTTTTTAGAAGCGTGTGCTGTGTGAGAGAGAATGCATTTGAGTATTTATGAGAGAAATAAAGCCCTATTTCTAAAAGATGATCGCAAATCTGCACTCTCAGGGTCACAATCTTACATGGGTGCAGATTTACCAATAGCACGAATTCGTAACTCCTAGAAACCTGTTACAGTTGCACATTGCAGGAGTACTCTTGGAAAGGTTTTGTGAATGTTAGATTTGGCCCATGTGAAGAGATTTCAGTGCCATAGCAACGATGATGCAAGCTCGTACTCACCAGCTGATCCTCGCTCCATGCACCTTCCCTCCTTGACTTTGCCCGTCCTCGGCCCTGCCGCCGCCAAAACGCTTCGACTGGACCATCTGTGGTGAAGTGTTGTGTCGGGTGATCTACGCTCAAGGGACATCTAACCCTGACTAGGCCTAGCACGTGGCCCTAGAATAAACTCAGCCAGACACTGGGAATAAAGTTGCTTGGTCGGTCGGCGCGTATCTCTGAACGCCCTCTCACGTGCTCGACCTCTTTTTATTATAGAGCGGTCACATGACCAACTTGTCCGCCCCTCCGGACCTCGGGGGCGGACCCTCGGGAACACAACATTCCTCCTAAAACAAGAAAAACAACAAAACCAAAAACATACTGCAACACTGCAAACATGGTCTGATCAAGCCCATGGTCTCACTAGCATCAGGACCGATACCTTCAGCGTCTTTCAAAATGCTAGCGCATTCAGTTCAAACATTACGGGCACATATGTAAATGAGAACAGTCTTACGTAAAGTAGTCTCTCAGCCAGCTGGAGGGGGTGGGGTTGGCACGTAGCTGGCGTTGGGACCCTCGCTGAGTCATCGGCTCTGTTCCAGCCTCCACCTCGTGGCTTGGCGCCTCGTTGTCGGCCCCCTCCGGATCTGGGGCCTCATTCAGGGCCTCCGTGTCTCCACCCACATCCTCACTAGAAACCTGCTGCTCGTCACGTGGCCTGACCTCGGGCGGAGATGTTGATTCACCAGGTGGCAACGTAGTTGCAGTTTCGGTTTCTCTGTCGCCTTGCTGGCGCCTTGGCTCGCTGCTCGACGGGTGATAGAGCTTGAAGTGAGACACGTTGCGAGTCACCTTGTCTCGTCCTCGAGTGGCTGTGATGCGGGTGCCCTTCATACCACTGACTCGCCATGGTCGTCTTTCATAACTGAGTTTAAATTTGCCACCAGTGGCCCGATTTTTTATGAGCACCAAGTCACCTCTCTTGAAATGGGGGGCCACAGCCCTACGTTTCTTGCTGATCTGGTCATAGGCAGCCCGTCTCCTCGTTTCTACTGTCTGTTCATTTATCAGTTCAGGTGCCCACTGGGGGTGATGAGGGATGGAGTCCGTTATCACCCGCCCTAGGAGGAGGTGTGCAGGAGCTACCCCCGTTGTGGAGTGAGGGGTCTGGCGGTAGCTACGGAGAAAAGTGAAAATGGCCATTTCCACGGACTGTCCTTTATCATGCGCGATGCGGATCACCTTATTTAAAGTTCTCATGAACCGCTCGGCCTCTCCATTGGCCTGAGGCCACCTTGGGGTGATGCGCCTGTGACGGGTTCCTAGGGACGAGAGATAGTCTGCAAAGTCTTGACCCTGGAAGGGCGGCCCATTGTCCGTTCTGAGTTCTCTCATGGCTCCATGGGTGGCAATGATTTTCTCTATCTTGGGAATCACACAGTCGGCACTGGTACTGGTGATGATTTCGACTTCCGGGTACTTGGAGTGATCGTCGATCATCACTAGCGTGTGCCGTCCATCCGGAAGGCTGCCAAAATCCATGCTGACCCTTTCCCAAGGGCCTCGGGGCCTGGGTTCCACGATGATGGGGGCTTCACGGGGGCTGTCGCCTGTAGTTTGGCAGGCCGTGCATGTGCGCACAACAGTTTCCACCATATCGTCCATGAGCGGGAACCACACCTTTGTCCGCAGCCGGGCCTTTGTCTTAACCATTCCCTGGTGCCCTACATGCGCCAGCTGAACTACTCGGCTTGTCAAAGCCGTCGGGATCACCAGACGATGCCCTCGCAGGAGGCACCCCGCCGCGTCCTCGTTCAGTTCAGCCCTCACGTGGTACAGACCGTCCATGACTTTCTGGGCCTCAGGTGTGAGTGCCTTCCAGCTCTCCCTGGCTTTCTGCCAGTTGGTCGTCCGGAGCAGATCTTTGGCCCGCTGTATGCAGGCGTCCTGAGCCGTGGCGCTCACCACCTCTTCCAGGGATATGGGGCGCGGGCATGATCTGGCCACGACCCATCGCACATAGGCCTCCGTCTCTTCAGCTTCCTCCATCTCCTCGGGGGTGGCCGCCCGGGGGTGTCGTGACAGATAATCCGCCGGATTCTTTGCCCCTGGCTGGTACTCAATGGTACAGTTGTACTCCTGTAATTGCAAGATCCACTTTTCAATTCTGGGGGGTGGTTTGGATGAGGTACCTGAGAACAGCGACAGCAGCGGCTTGTGGTCCGTTACTACTGTGAACGGTTTGCCATATACATATAGGTGGAAGTGCCGGCATCCCCAATGAATCGCGATGGCTTCCTTTTCAATTTGGGAGTACCTTTGTTCTGTGTCCGTGAGGGACCGGCTGGCAAAGGCGACGGGGGCCCAATCTATCTCGTCTCGGGCTCTCTGCATCAGGACAGCCCCCAATCCCGCCGGTCCGGCATCTACTGCGATAAGAGTGAAGTGTCTGGGGTCAAAAAACGCCAGCGTGGTGTTGCTGGACAGCGCACTCTTGATGTTTTGGAATGCCCTCTCCTGCTCCGGTCCCCAGTTCCATGGCGTGGAGTCTTTGGTTAGATCACGTAAAGGGAGGGTCAGGTTGGCTAGGTCTCTTATGAAGCGACCACAGTAATTCACCATCCCGAGGAAGCTTCGGACTTCCGTGACAGTCGTGGGCGGAGGTGCATCTTTGATGTCCTTGACCTTGTCCGGATCAGGATTGACGCCATCGGCCGAGAACACGTAGCCGAAGAACCCCAGCTTGGTCTGAAGAAACTCACATTTGTCTCGGTGCAGAGTGAGTCCAGCGCTGCGGAGCCTGCGGAACACCTGTGCCAAGCGTTGGTTGTGCTCAGGAATTGTCCTTGCGTGCACCATGATATCGTCACTGACATTGATCACCCCCGGTATGCCAGCAATGAGCTCTTGGATGACATTCTGGAACACCTCGGCAGCACTGGATATTCCGAAGCTCAGTCTGGTGTACCTGCGCAGTCCGATGTGAGTGGAGAACGTCGTAATGTTCCGGGACTCTTTATCCAGCACGAGCTGATGATACCCCGCCCTGAGGTCCAACTTGGAAAACCACCGGGCCCCGGCCATCTCTCCGATCAGGTCATCGATCGTGGGGGTGATGTGTCGTTCTCTTTTGATGGCCGCATTGGGGAGGCGCATGTCCACACATATCCGGACCGCTCCCGGCTGCTTGGGTTTCCGGGTGACCACGATGGGCGATACCCAGGGGGTAGGTCCGGACACCTTTTCAATGATGCCCGCGGCTTCCAGCTTCTGTAGTTCTTCCTCAACCAGTGGCCTCAAATGAAACGCGACCCGCCGGTGTCGCAGGGCCACCGGTTGGATAGTGGGGTCCACATGCAGGTGTATTTCCCGACCCTTGAAGCGGCCGATCCCTTCGAATCGGTCCGAAAAGTCTGCAATCAGTTGCTGCACTGATTCCTCGTGCACCCCAAACGCAAAAGAGACCACTCCCAGGTCTTCTGCCGTCCGGCAACTCAGGAGCATGCCTTGGCCTTCCTCCGACACGAAGATGTTGGCACGCGTGATCTTGTCTCCGTGCGTTTAAAAATACATTGGGATGAACTGAGGGAACATTCAGGGCAATGTTGCTCGCAGGGCAGGCCTCTCACACCGCCACGCTAGCGGAGGCTGCCCACGTTATCTCCGTTGCCTCTTCCTTCTCCTGTTCACACGACTTCGACTGCCTGTCTTCTGTCGATGGGCCCGATTCACAGAATGAATTTAAGACTCAATCCTAAACTTACTACTTTTTTGGCATTCACAGAATGAATTTACTACTTTTGGTATTCACAGAAGTTAGGATTTTGTCTTAAGTCTGTCTTAAGTCTGCCTTAAGTCTGTCTTAAGTTTGTCTTAAGACAAACTAAAGACAAAATCCTAACTTATGTGAATACCAAAAGTAGTAAGTTCATTCTGTGAATGCCAAAAGTAGTAAGTGCATTCTGTGAATACCAAAATAGTAGTAAGTTTATGATTGAGTCTTAAGTTCATTCTGTGAATCGGGCCCATAGTGTTTATAAAGCCGCCTATCTTTTCGCTCGTTTCTCTGGCTCATGCATTTTTGCTGCTTTCTATTTAGACCCCTCACCCGTTGCTTTCTTGATCCACCGTCCACCCCCACACACACTTCTTTCTTAGTGTTAGTCCCTCGATGTAGGAGTGTCTGTCTCTTCTCTATAAATCTGTTCTTCTTTCTTCCTAACTTGGCAATTCTTTCACAAGTACCTCTTTATCTCTATTTCTACCTTGCTTCACGTCTACACATTTGGTTCAGAAAGGGTAGAGCTACTCCCCCCTCCCCCACCGCCTGTAATCACCCCCCACTCAGTCTTTTTCACCAGCCTGCCTAGAAAGATTCCTTGGTTGTTTTCAGCTGCGGTACCAGTTCTGCCGAGCCCTGCCGGGCGGACACTGACGGGCTCGGAAACCACGGATGCTCCTACTATCACCTCCATCCACCCCCCCTTCATCCTCCGCAAATAACTTTTTTGACTGCATGTGGCGCGCCTGACTGGTTCTTACGGGTACAGTCTTTTTACTGTACTCACGGGGAAGAGAACAGCCATTCGTAACCCTCCTTACCCCCTCCCCTGCCTCAGCCGCTTTATTAAAATCCATGTAGGCCACTCCAAAGTGTGTGGAGAATAGGATACAAATTAGGCGAGATGTCCGCCAAAGGGATTGCTGAAAACAGTACTGCAAGTAGTAGCAAGCAGAGGGCCGCCCTGTGGCCCTAACCCCTCCCCGGGTTCATGGCCAGCATTCTGTGTACCCAAATACGCAGCAGTGTTTTAGATGTTTGGAGTTTGGCTGGAATACATCTCCTTGCAAGCTCAATTGATTGATGGATATGTTGTCTTAAATCCCCATACCCCACACGGCCGATCCCTTCTAGATATTGACTTGCATCTTCAGTGCATCTCCTTTAGTGGTGTCTTGCTAAATAAGTACAATGACCACGACCAGCCTGGATCTCCTCTTACCATGTCTTTTGCCATTGAAGTTTATATCCCTCTCCATGATTTTACGGTCAAGTCTACTAGGAGCATTTGCATTCACACAAATACACTATTTTGTTCATTTGTGTGAAGCACTCCATTAGAGTGCATGTGTTTTCGGGCCATCTCTCTCCTGTACATCGCTCCTCTTTCACCCCATTTCTCTTCTCTGTTGCCCAGCTGCTTCTTGGCTTCCCCTTGCAAAGCTGTCTCGTTCTCAGCCCTCGGTGCTAAACAAAAAGGGGGCATGATAATGATAGACAGTTAATAAAATACATTTAACACATGCTAATTCATATTAAACATGGTTTACGACTAACATAATATGCACTTAGGTAGGGATGGGCGAATAATTCTGCCATGGCATAAACAGGTGCATTTCACATGGTTTTGGGACATTCTTATTGCTCAATCCTTGATCCCACTCCTCATCCCTTGCAAAATCACTCTCATTTCTCACCCTTCCTTTCTCACCCATCACTTCTCATCCATCACTCCTCAGGCATCATTCTTCATTCCTTATGTATTTCTTCTCATCCCTTATCCTTCTTGCATCAAATCTCCACTTCTTACTCCACATGCCTCATCCATCCTTCCTCATTCCTCACTTTTCATTCTGCCATCCCCATTCCTTCTCCTTCACTGCTCATCTTTAGGTCCTGATATCTCCATACACATTCAGTATTTCTCACCTCACTTGTCATTTCTCACCTTTCACTGATTATTTCTCACCCACCGCTCTTTGTTCCTCACTAATCATTCTTCACTTGCCATCTGAGCCCTCAACTGAGTCCTCATCCCTCTGTCCGCACAAGGTCCCAAAAGCGAGACCTATTGGCTATGCCAATGCTTGTTACCCTTGTATTGTCCCCGTAATCCCAAAGGCCCTGACCCAAAACCCGTGAACCCTCCAGTGGAAGGATTGCTCACACCTCCTCCCCCCTAAGCTTTCTCTGGGTGCCAAGGGAATGCACCCCTTCACACTCAAACCTTTCAAGCTCTGGAATCAAAATCCAGAGGAACCCCTCTTATTCTATGTATTATACATTACTGTTCCCTTCTCAGCATTATTAGATTTTTGTCACTAGTGTCACACTCTTAAGGAACTTCCAGAATCCTTTAACATTTCCTAGTAGGGGTCTCACTGCAGGAACTCATAAGAAGCGCCTGGGCATCCTTGACATCACTAAACAATAAGACAGACATTGTCTTGTGGGCATACGTATAAAATACGCTTTATAGGATCTAACTCACACAATGAAAGTTCCATTTTAATCCTGAGCATAGTCTTTCAAGTAGTTTGGTGGTCTGGTGGGACGTGTCTGTACTCTATAGGGGGAACTCCCATTGGTATGTTTGTTGTGAGCAGTTTTTAATAACCCATTCCCTCTGCCAGGAGGATTGTTGTTGCTTGAGTATCATCCTGCTGGTTGATAGTTGGCATCCTTTCTGAAGATAGACTGAGTTTTGCCACCCTCCCCAAATGCCATATTCTACCATTGGCCGTCTTTATACTATTGGGAAACAGTTTGACTACTTTTGTGGCTTTTAAAACTTGGAGTCTTTGACACCCCCACTCGGAGACTTAATGTTTACCCAATCTCGGACCACAACATTGGAAATTTTGGCGTGTTTGTCTTTATCATCTCTCTTTTTTCTAACCTCCTGGTGTGTTATTTCTCGTTGTCGTCAGGGTTGTCTGATGTTCACGTCGGTCCATGATTTACCCCATTTCATCCATGAAGGAACTAGTTGAGAATTGGGCATTCTTCCCCTTAATAACTCAAATGAGGTTTTCAAACTACTTTGGTGTGGAATCAGACGAAATTCTCTTGAAAATTTCCACCTTCCAATTAAGGTTGTTAACTTTTGCTAATTGTAATCCTCCCTTCAATGTTTTGTTGAAGCGTTCTATGGCACCATTGGTTTCTAGGTAGCATAGTGCTGAGTGCAGATGGGCGAATTTGTACTCTTTTATCTGATAGGATAGTCGATGGTAGCCCTTCACTAGCAAACAAGTGTTTTAAAAACCGTGCAACACTCTTAAAAGCTAAAGTCTGAAGTAATTATAATTTCTGCCTATCTGGAGTATAGATCTAATAGGATGATAATGTATGGTGCCACGTTTTCCCCAGCAATGGGACCGATTATATCCAAGGCCAATTCGTCTCATGGGTTGTTTGGAAGTTTTTGTATGTGCATGGGGGGTTTCCTTGTGATTAAGATCTTGTCGCTGTCATTTTACATGGTAAGTAGTCTCTTACAGATCGTTTAATTTGGATGTCCATGCCAGGCCACCAAAAGTCAATTTGGAGTCTCTCTTTGGTCTTGGAAACACCAAAGTGGCCTTCATGTGTTTTCTTTATGAGTTTCTCTTGCATACTCCCAGGGGGAATTAGTTTGGTGCCCCTACTCAGATATTCATTCAGTTCTGAAAGTTCATCTTTGATGCACCAACATGCTTTTAATTCCGCCTTGACAGTGTTCTTGTTTGGCCAACTACTGTTTACATGCTGTCAGACTGCCTCCAGGGTTTCATCCTCTCTGAGGCTTGTTTTCCATTCAGTCTCAGTTATCACACCATCAGAAATAACACACACGTTTGATAGTGCTACCTCTGCCTTGTCATTCTGTGTTTCATCATGTGTACTACTGTTCATGTTAGGACGCAGCCTGAAAAGACAATCCGCCGCCTTATTCTTTAATCTGGGGATGTATTCAGATATAAATGAGTATTGCTATAGGTTAACAATCCATTTCCTAATGTGACGAGATACTGAGTCTATGCCTTTTCTAACAAAGATTTCTTTCAGTGGTTTTTGGTCAGTCCTGACCTTGAAATCCCTATCCCAAACAAACATTTTGAACTTTTGTGTGCCCAAAATACTGGGCTTCCTTTTCTATAACGGAGTAGTTCGTTTTTGCCCCTGTAATGACCTCGAAGACGATTGTTACCTCATTCTTTCCTTCTTGGGAGAGTACTGTTCCCAATCCTTTCATGCTGGCATCTGTGGTTATGATCACTGCTCTTCCTAGTACATAGGATCTGAGTTGTGGTGCAATTTCCAGACACTGTTTGACATCTTGAAACTCCCTTTTGCACATGCTGCCCCAGATGAACTCAGCTTTTGATTTGATTAGCGACCTCAGGTAGAAATTTCTTATGAACCCGTGGTAAAACCCCACAAAGCTAAGGAACGATCGTAGTTCATATTCGTTGGTTGGAGAGGCTAAGTTCATGATGGAGTTCACCAGATCATCTTTTGGTTCAATCCCTTTGCTGGAGATCTTGTGCCCCAGGTAGGTTATTTCTTCACTGGCACATTTGCATTTGTCAGCCTCCACAGTGAGACCAAAACTTTCAAACCACTTTAGTTGTTTCTTGACACTTTCATTGTGTTCTGTGCTGGTTGCCCCACAAACCAATGCATCATCCTGGTAATAGAACACTCCCGGAATGTCTTTGAGCGTTTATGACGTAACCCTTTGTAACACTGAGGCTGCAGAAATTAACCTGAAGGGCATGTGTTTGAACCTGTAAGTGCCTAGGGGTGTGGTGAAGGTAGTGATATCTTGTGACTCAAGGTGCAACCTTATCTGGTAATAAGCTTAAGCCAAGTCAAGGTTGAGAACACTTTGGCTCCCTTTAAAGCTGTGAACTTTTCTGTTATTGTGGGTAATCTGTCCACCACTACTTCTTTGTTCAGCACTCTTAGATCAACATATAATCTCACCTTGTTTTCCGCTTTGCCCGCTACCACAATGGAAGCTAACCATTCTGTGGCTTCGACTGGTTTGATAACATTCTGATCACATAATTTCTCCAATTCCATTCTCAATGCATCTAGTATGTCACTGGTAGCTTGTGAACATTGGATAGCACAGGGGTTGTGTTAGGTTTTAATGTTATTTTGTGGATGTAGGATTTTATGCATCCTAGTTTTCCACTAAATACTTCTGGGAACTTGTGTAGAATTTGTGGTAAGGCATTACAGTCCAGAACGACTCCAAATGTTTTCTGTTCTGCTCAACCAAAGATGTTGTCACCTTTTCAGAAACATACACTTTAGTTAGTTTTTTCTTCCCACTCTACTGGATGTTCCTCACACAGTAGCCTTTCATGTTGAAGGGATTGCACCCATATCCACCGGATTATTATATCCATGTTCATCAATTGGACCCTATTCATGAACTTGTCTCTAAATGCCTGGTCGGAAATAATGGCTAGTCGGGAGCATGAATCAAATATTGCTTCTACCATTACATCATCTATTTTGATAATTTCCTTGAGATTACTTTCACCTGTATCATTCATTTGCAAGACAATTTTGTCACGTATTTCAGATGCTTTGGAGCTTTTATATTTT
The DNA here is from genome assembly GCF_964263255.1 of Lissotriton vulgaris. NCBI lineage: Eukaryota > Metazoa > Chordata > Amphibia > Caudata > Salamandridae > Lissotriton > Lissotriton vulgaris. The sequence continues at coordinate 1,388,158,086 of NC_141694.1, read as the reverse complement.
TTCTCACTTCTCTTGTATATACAGTACGCAACAAAATGCCCCTTCTTGCCACATTCCGACACACTGCCTTCCATGCTGGGCATTCCTTCCAGTTGGCCATATGGCCTGTCATGCCTCACCTGAAGCACTGCCCTTTGAAGGTCTGATAATTGGGTTTAAATATTTTCTTCTTCTCTTTCACAAAATTTATTTCACCATTATTTTAATTTGCATTGCTTTTATGCTCAGCTTTTAGCTCTTTCACACAGAACAACATGTGTTCCACTTGCTTTGAAACTATTAGCACTTTGTTGAGGGGGGAATTATCCTTGAGCTACACTTCTTAATGTATTTTATCTATGTTACAATTTATAAAAAAATGATCACAGATGTATTCATCTAATGAAGCACCAAACATACATGTTGCTGCTAGTTTTATTAGCTCAGACACAAATTCTTCTATGCTTTCATCCTCTCCCTGGCTCCTCTTACCAAAGTGATAGCTTTCTAAGATGATGCATATTCTAGATAAAACGTGCTGATCCAATTTCTCTCGACCCTACAAAATCGGAGAACTACCGCCCGATTTCGCTTCTCCCGTGGCCAGCCAAACTCGCGGAGGCGCATGTTAACACCGCCCTCACTGGTCATCTGTCGCGTGCCAACATTCTGGACGACACCCAGAATGGTTTTCGGGCTGGCCACAGTACGGAGACAGCACTGTTATCTATGGTCGAGCACCTGCGGGCAGTTCTGGATGCAGGTCAAACGGCGGCGCTTGTTTTGTTAGATCTAAGCGCCGCCTTTGACACGGTCTCCCATGATATTCTCCTGCAACGTCTTGAGGAGATAGGGGTGATCGGCACTGCACACCAGTGGTTTCGTTCGTTTCTCAGGGATCGTTCCTTCTGTGTGGCGTCCCCGCCCTACCAGTCCAAATGTCATCCTCTGTCTCTTGGGGTCCCACAGGGTTCCTCGCTGAGCCCCACGTTGTTTAACATCTACGTGAGGCCGCTGGCTGAGGTTGTGAAGCTCTGTGGTATGACCGTGGTGTCGTACGCAGATGACACCCAGCTAGCGGTCACGATCAGCGGGGACTCTGGGGTGGATGCCCCAAGATTCAGAGAAGGACTCAGGGCGGTGGCTGGTTGGATGACGTCCAACTGTCTCCAACTAAACGCCAAAAAAACGGAGGTGATGATCTTTGGGAAGCGGACGGACCTATGGGGAGATACTTGGTGGCCCTCTGAGCTGGGGCCGACCCCCACTCCGGTTGCGGAGATCAAAAATCTTGGTGTCTGGCTGGACCCTTCCCTCAACTTCGTTGGCCACACCAAAAGGACGGCGGCGTGTTGCTTCGGCATCTTGCGCAATCTGCGCCCTGCCCTTAAATACTTTGATGCCGGAACTCGTCAATTGGTGGTGCAAGCAACGGTTTTGGCCCGGCTGGACTAGGCCAGCTGCCTTTTTATAGGATTAAACCAGGCCGAGTTAACCCGACTTCAAAGAGTGCAGAACGCTGCGGCCAGAGCAATCGTAGGTCTTCCTAGGCTTTGCTCGGCCGGTCCATCTTTGCGAGCCCTGCATTGGTTACCCGTTAGGCAGCGGATTCACTTTAAAGTTTTGTGCCTTTCTTTCAAGATTCTGAAGGGCCTATCGCCTCCCTTACTGCGCCAACTTTTGTGCCCTTATATCCCGGGCCGCACTTTGCGCTCGCTGGACCAAGAATTAGCGGTAGCCCCTCGGTTCAAACTCAGCCGGGTGGGGGGTCGCTCTTTTAAGGTGCGGGCAGCCGCACTCTGGAACGCTCTCCCTTTGAAACTTCGGACCCTTGGTGACCTGCTTTCCTTCCGCAAGGCCGCTAAAACCCATTTATTTTCTGAGCTCTGTTAAATCCATCTCTCCCCCATTTTTTAAGTAATATTTTCTGTTCCCCTGTTGTGTTGTGTTCGCCACCTTGTCGGTGCGCCGGGACGCTCCTTCGCTGGAGCAGCCGTGCGCAACACAAATAGCACTAACATAACATAACATAACATTTCTGTACATATATTTCATAGGCATTAGAAACTTCTATCTCATCCTCAGATAGATCTGGTAGGTGTTCTAGAACCTCCTGTCGTTCTGGTCCTAGGTAATCTGCTAGAAAACTTACTTTTCTGTCAACATTTATGTTTGGGCCACACACTGTGAGGTAATTATTAAAAACTTTTTTCCATTTACTCCATAACATTGGGGGTTCGCCTGGCATATTCATGAAGAATGGAGGTGGTGTGATGTTTTCCATTGTGAATAATAAATACAAAATGGGTTACAAACAGTAATCTTCCACAGTCTAATTTGTACAGTGAGTTGTTACAGGATAACAAACACAATACTTTGTGCTTTTTAATTTTGATGAGCTGCACACTCTCTGGGCCCGATTCACAGAATGAACTTAAGACTCAATCCTAAATTTACTACTCTTTTGGTATTCACAGATTGCACTTACTACGTTTGGTATTCACAGAATGAACTTACTACTTTTGGCATTCACAGAATGCACTTACTACTTTTCGTATTCACAGAATGAACTTACTCATTTCGGTATTCGCAGAAGTTAGGACTCCTAACTTTAGGACTCCTAAATGCCTTCTGTGAATACCGAAAGTCTTAAAATTAGGATTTTTCTCAATTTAGTAGTAGTAAAGTTAGGACTCCTAACTTTACTACTACTAAATTGAGAAAAATCATACTTTTAGGACTTTCCGTATTCACAGAAGGCATTTAGGAGTCCTAAAGTTTGGAGTCCTAACTTCTGTGAATAACGAAATGAGTAAGTTCATTCTGTGAATACCAAAAGTAGTAAGTGCATTCTGTGAAGGCCAAAAGTAGTAAGTTCATTCTGTGAATACCAAAAGTAGTAAGTGCAATCTGTGAATACCAAAACAGTAGTAGGTTTAGGATTGAGTCTTAAGTTCATTCTGTGAATCGGGCCCAGAGTCTCTAGAGCAATAGTATGAGAATCATGAACTGTTCACGCAGAGTCTCTGGAGCAATAGTGTGTGAATCACTGATCCTTGTCTTGTGATCCACTGTACTTAGAGGGTAATTTGGCCTGTGTGGATCCTTGAAATCATTTAATGCAGTGCTTACACGTGGAGCAATAGTGTGGAATGACTGTGCCTTGTCATGTGATTTACTGTGTTTAGAACAGCCAAAACTTGTTTACTGACACAAACCAAAACATAGATTACTTGTATATTTGTATTGGTTTCGAGAATAATGACGAAAATGCACTGGGCTCCAAGCAGATGGCATAATAACACTCCCTTGCCTTTTGTATTTTTTTAAGGCTTCCTGAAGTGGCAAGCAGAGGGAATTGTGAGGCAAAACAGCAGGAGCACAGCCAGTAAGAATATGTCAAGGCAGCCGCAATAAGTGCTAAGCGGGCAACAAAGCTTTGCCAGTGCAGGCGTTGAGTTCACAAGCTTGCGTTCGGCTTGCACAGTCAGTCAGGGTTGACTGGATTTGTCAGTGGGTCGTGTTCGGCCTGCGGGGTTCGTCAGGGCTGACAGGAATCCTCAGCACACACAAACATTCTAAATAGCCAGTGCTGCCAATAGTGAGGGGAGCGCTGACTGCGGGAAGGTGCTCAGAAAGTGGCTTGGAAGAGGCAACGTTCTCAGATATGGACGTGTGTTGAAGAAGCTGTCGTTTAAAGATAGTCAATCATCCAGTAGGCAGCCCACAAAGCAATTCTTATGGCAATTCCAGGCACAGGTAAATGAGAACAGATGATACTTATAGTCATAGTCAAAAAAACTGTTGGGGTATTGCAGAGTGGGATTAAGTCTGGGAAGCACTAAGAGTTACACAGAGCGGTAGCGAAGATGCTGAGGTACAGACCCACTTTATATAGACATTAGTCAAATTTTGCCTCCCGAAAACACCACACTGCTAATCTGCCATATGCCATCTAGTGCTTGAAGGCATCACAAGCACAGTCTAGATTAACGCGCACTTGTTAAGACATGTACAACCTCAACAGGGAAGTTGCCACAAATTATATCTCGCTTTGTCCCTAATCAACTTCCAGGTTCAGTTAAACCTGTGGCTGTACTGGCATTTTGGTGTGTTTTTCAGCAAGATCCCAACCTCTGTCGTGAGGGTAGAAATGTGGAATGAATGACCAGGAGGACAATATGATTAAAGAGTGGTTCACTGGTAACACCCCAGACACAGTGCAGGTCCAGGTCTTCACTGAGGGGAACACTTTCTTTACAGTTGGAATCTATTGTCGGGATGTTCTATTGTTCCAAGGAATAGAGGGGGGGGGGGGCATTGGCACTGCGAGGAACCACTATGGAGGATACCACAGACATCTAGTAAGGGCTTGGGCTACTACACCCTTGTGCTGCTGACTCAACAGGGTCATCTAATAATGCTTCTTCTACTTCAACCTTGTGCTGCTGACTCTACAGGGATGACAAGTATAGGCTTGCGCAGAGGCACCGCTGTGCTGTTGACTCAAGAGTGTCCTCGCGTAAGAATGCATGCAGCTATATCCTTCTGTGGCTGACTCAGTAGGTGCATAATACCAACGTGTTAGATTGCACCCTTGTGCTGCTGAAGTAACTGGGACATCTATTAGCTATTGTATAACATGGTCTGAGACACCACCATGGTCAAAGAAGCAGCTGTGATCTGAGACGCAGCGTCTCTGATAAAAGGTGGTAGATTTGTTTTCCTGCACTCTTTGTACGGAATCGGATCACTGATTGAATATTGAAGCGAAAAATATTGTGTGGACAGAATATGATGTCAAAATGATCAAAGATCAAAATAGCAAGAAGGTAAGTGCAAATAGGTAAGTATAGTTTTACTGTTCTTACTCCACATCTATGCATCTATGCATATCCATAGCTTGTACCTTCACTACCTTCACTATGTTCTTGTTTTCGATATTTTTGAAACAATATTTTGACCGCACGATATTTTAAACTTGATGTGTTGTCTAAACACTTTGGGGCAGATTTATGTTAACTGGCGCATCCCGAGGGATGCGCCAGTTAACATGCGCCACAGTGCGCCACAGCTGCGCCACCCATGGTGCGCCGCATTTATAATGCGGCGCACCATGGGGCAAAAACGGCACAGATGCGTCACGCATCTGTGCCGTAAAAGTGATGCATTGCTGGAGTTGTGTCGCAAGCGCGACGCAGCTCCAGCAAGGCTCGGGGGTGCCCTATCTGACCAATGCTGCGTCAAGCCTTACGCCTGCTTCAAGCAGGCGCAGGGTTTTGACGCAGCATTGGCCTAAAAGTGACTGAGTGAAATCTTATAGATTTCACTCAGCCACTTTTGCGAGGCGCACCTGCCCCGGAACGCCCCCCCCTGCGCAGGAACGCCCACAAGCGGCGCAGGGCTTTACAACGTGACGCATCTGCCTAGATGCGTCACGTTGTAAATCCGTCGTAGGGATGCGCCACGTTTACGCCACAGTTGCGTGACGCAAACGTGGCGCAAACACAACATAAATCTGCCCCTTTCTGTACAGCACCATGCCTCCGCATATACCCAGAAGTGTTGTTTGCTCACTCCGGGTAGATCTGTTTTTCGGCACTCATCGAAGCTGGAGTAATTCCTACATTGTAGTGTTTGTGGCCTGCCTCACTCAGCTGAATTCATAGGGCTGGAAATAATTGTTTGTTTTGGCAGCTCTACTGCAGGTGCAGTGGATAGAGGATACGCATCCTGCACTCTGGGAATTACTTGTCACGACTCTCATAGACAAGCAATCTTGTAGCTTACTTTTCCTATTCTTTTATTTAACTTTCACTCTGGTTTAGGATTTATCTTGGAACAGATAGCCTTTTCTAATGACTTGGGCTAATCAATTAGCTACAATTGTTGTGGATTCTACCTCTGGACCTTCATTCGTTTCTTTGCAGGTAGTTGCCTATTTAAAGAAGCTAGACTATTCTGGTGGTGCTTTGAACTTTAATTCTCCTGCTTGTTTCTTACTCCAGGAGATATTTTTTCTCTTATAATTTCTGTCGTTTGGATCCCCTGCTCCTGGTATTCTTCTTGAATCCTTGCAGGATTGTTTTGTGTAACAGGTTTTCCCTCTGAGGAACTAGAGTTTTCTGCAGTCTGGGTCTTAAGCTACTCCAGTTTCAGTATTCAGTCTGAGGACTGGAGAGGATAAAGGAGGAGGCAAGACTTTGTTTTTGCCAAACGACTACCCCTAGAAGATCACCTACTGCACCATTGTACTGCTTACTCAACAGGGATATCTAGTTATGTCTTGAGCTACTGATTAGCGTATAAAAGTCAGACCACATCTATTAGCTTTTGCTAATGCAAGTTAGAATTGGCCTAGTTACAGCAGTCAGATCCTCTGACAGGCGCCTTTCCCCCTATCAACCCCCAGGCTCCATGAGTTGCCTGATCTCCTGATCCATTAAAGCTCAGTGCATATTGGGATACACAGTGAGGCTCTTTGCCAGTAGCAGACACATTTTTACAGCACCTCACACAAAGTTTGGGTGGAAACCTATTATGAATTGTCATTATTTATATGGTTATTCATATTTTCTAGACCTGACATCCTTGTTGTGGTTTTCCCACAACTTTTTGTCTTCCATACGCTGTTTTTGATAAGGGTTAATAATAACTATTCTCACTCCAGTGAGCGCAAAATTAGAGTAACTTATATGCATTTGTGGAATTATTTCTAAAAACAATGAAACAATACTTGAAAAGAATCCTAATTCTGTACACTGAGGAATAGTAGCAGAGCCCATGTTAGAGTTCTCATTTTCACAACTCTCACATTACTTCCAAATTATTTCTGAGAGCTTAAAAGTCTTCTCATATGGTTCCTTGTACAAAATATGGAACCATCTCAGACTGGATCTCCTCCTACTTGAACCACAGTTCTAGCACAGTAGTGGCCGGCAGGAAAAGAGGGTGGAGCGGCAGGAGGTTAGCGGGGGGAGCAAAATTATAATTTAAGTGATTTTATATTTTGAGCTGTAAGACTCATAACTGAGCTTCTTAAAATGTTACTTGTATGCATTGAATTTGGATCTTTAATACAATGACCACATTTTCTACATTCGTCTGAATCTTTTATTGTGTCTTGATGTTCGTCCAGAGAAACTGTGCCTTCAATTATTTGATTTTGAAACGCCTGATAGTGAGAGTCATAGATTATTTTCAGAACATCAGGTTTTTTTGCTCTTATCTTGTGTAGCCCCAACAGAGCAGTTTGTACGATTCTTGTTAGACTAAACCTCTTTAGGAAGTTGGGTCTTCCAATTGCACTACTCTATTTTTATAGCATGGTTATAAGAGTAATATATTGGACCCTGATCTCTAATTTGTGAATTGGCTGTCAATTAATGGTCCTTATTGGGTGGCTGACAGTAGGACATCCTGATTTCTTAACCCTCACTGCAAAAGATCCATCAGAGTATAGGATTTGAGTAAACCAATCACTCGTCTGGGCCCAGTGCTGGAGAAGGAAAAATCAGTTTATTACTTCAGCTGCAACAGCACTGTAAAACCAGGCTGCAGGTAAACAGCATAGTGAGATCTGCAGAAAAACAGCACCGTAAGACCTGCTGACAAACACTATGAAACCTAGCTTTCCTCAGAAGCAGCTCTTAGGGTGTGTGGTAGTAAACTGCTCTGTGATGATGTGCATCAGTTGCATCATGAAGCCTGCGTACAGACATCACTATGATGCACAAACATAGTATTGTAACAATTGTATAGTGATTCATACCACTGATGTTGCCCCACAGCTCTTTTTTTCCGGGTAGGGTAATAGGCCTCTGAATTTTTTGTGTATATTTGATCGAGAATATGGTTATAGTGGGACCTATGTAAGCTTTGGTCTTATGTGCGAGTGCTGAAGGCATGCTCCGATTATGTTATTGCCCGTATCACCTCATGTGTAGGTGATACAGAAGGGAGTTAGGTAGATAATGCCACACTTGAGTTTACATATGCCCATTATCTGATTTTCATAGATGGATCATTTTATGTCAACCTATAGAGAGAGCTTCTGTTGAGCAGTAGTCCTGGTTGGTGGTAGGACTAGGGCATTAGTGCTTTTTAGGAGTACCCTGAGACATAGCCCAAACATTTACTATGAATCCTGCGTGCCAGCATCACTCTTAATTTAAGAATTTTGTGGGCCATGTACATGTAATGAGTCGTGAGGCTGGTCTATCATTTGCAGTATGATGCATGCAAAGAAGCATAGCAGCCAACTGGCCTCACCTCATAAAAGTGCATTTCAACCCATTCTAGTAAACCAGCCAATATCACTAAAGAAAGCTGGGACTTGCAGTTTCAATGTTCTCATTGGCAGCACCGGTTTTCAAGTAACAACATTGTTAGGCTTGAGCAAAATGTTAATTACACCAGCAAGATATTCATAAATTTCACATTATGCAAATGTGCGCCATTTTTAGCTGCAGGGGCCTATGTAGAAAATGTCTTGCTCAAGAGAAGTTTTCTATAGGGACTATTGTACTGCCTGTATTGTCATTCCATTTTTTACACACAGCCTTACCTTGCTTGAATTTCTTTTATTTGAGATACCAATATACTGCATTTTTCATAATTACATATACTTTTGTTTGCATTGTCCATGAAAATAATACTTTAGTTCATAAACCCCTAACCAGCATGCCCAGTGCTGGTAACCGAAATCATAAGACTGGCTGCAAGTCCCCTCGTGACATTGGACCAGTTGAGAGGTTTGCATAAACAGAACTGTGAGACCTGCATTAAACGCCACTCTGAGGCATTCGTAAAAGCAGTATAGCAGGGTTTGAGTGTAAAAGGCACAGTGAAATGTTACCATATGTAATCATGTTCAAACAGTAGTGTGGATAACACAGGATTACATAAAGAGCAGTGTTTGGCACACTCAGGTAACCCTGAATAAACAGCACAATGAGTGACACATGTCAGGTTGTGCATAAACATTACTGTTGGGAGCATTCATGCTGGACTGTGCGCTGTTGGAAGTTGAGAGAGCACTTGTGATCCATGAGTATAACCCGCACTGTGTCAGATAGAGCACAAACATTTCATTGGTGCACACACACCAGCATGTTTATAAAATGATTTAAAGTCTTGATTACAGAAAACAGGTGGGGGGTATTCTGTAATCCTCTTTCCTATAAACACTCTCACTTTGAAGTCAGCAGAAAGCAAAATAAGCACCAGGCTCCCTCAAAGACACAGCTAGACATTTGACCTCTGTCTTTGAAGGAACAGTATATGTGACAAGATAAGAACAAGATTTAAAATCCTGCCTACAGAAAGCGAGTTGGCAGAATACAGCAAATGGGAGGGACAGTGTGAACCTTTTGAGCCTAAAGCATATAAAGTTCCAAATAGAAAGCACGGAAATGTGAGTTACAAACCCAATGGTAATCAATGGGTCGAATCATTCCTAGGGCAACTTTATGAAAGTGCCCAAGATGTCTTAACCACCTGTGACCAAAAAACGGAGTACCTGCAGTAGCCTGCGGTGAGTGGAAGGACTCTGGCTGCAGGATTCTTTACTTGGTCCATGCTCAATGGCAGAGACGAAGAATCAAAACCAGGGAGGAAGCCAGAGGTGAGGAGGTGGCACTGATCAATAGGAAGCAATGAAATGAGAGTGACGTGGAAGTCAATCAGTGATAAGTAAAGGTAAGTAATAAGAGGGCTCCAAGCCCCTTTTAAGATTTTGATTTTTACGAGAGATTCCACAAGCACAGCACAACTGCTGTAAAGCCGAAACCTAAAGACACTTTACCTGCCTGCTTGTCACATGCTAGAGGTGCAATGCATTGTCTCTAGAGCTCTTTTCTGATATGGGACCAGTGCTTTAAATGGGCTGGTACTCACCAGTACTAAGTATGGGCACTTCTAAATGTTCTGCCTTTGAGAACCAGAACTTTTAGTTGTCTCAAAGAGAGTACCGGTACTCATGAGGCAGCAATCTGCAAACTGAGCAACGCCCATATGTATTCAATCAGAGCAGGCAGGTAGTTTGGGAGGGGCCTGAGTCACACTGTGATTATTGAGACAGAGTACACTCAGGCTCTATGGAGACAATTGCACTGTAGGTGTGCAAAAAGGGCCCGCTAAGAGGCACATCTCCTAACTCAGGAATCCTAAGAGAAGGCTTCTTGCTTGCATAGCGCAATAGGGCAGCACTGGATTGGAGATAGATCGAGGAGAAAGGTGGTGATGACTCTGTAGCACAGCAGTGGGGGTGTGGAGGGGTTGGGAAATCAAGTTGAAGTAATGTGGATATCAGAATATGCATTTTTAAAACACATGAAATAAATACCCTGTCTGCGTGCACAAGTACTTATATGTCCCTGTGCATGTTCTTGAATGAGTGAGTGTTGTCTGTAGTGTGCATATCTGCACACCATTAACCCTCAATCAAATTAAATGTGTGCCTCTTGCCATCCCCCTTAGCTCTGCCCTAGCCCTGCCCCCATAGCCCTGCCCCCCTAACCCCACCCCCTAGTCCACATCTCAGGTGAGTACCTGCACAAATTCTTTCCATTTAAAGCACTGCATGGGACCAAAGCATATTATTGGAAACTGCCATTTATAATTGGTGTCACAAGTCCACAGATGCTATTTATTTCCAAATGAATAACCAGGTTACTTACTTTTAAATGATCAACAATAATGACTAATGGCAGCAGACTTTCCAACTCCCTGATCATCAAATCATGAAAAGATGCTGGTTCTTGATAGGTCTCACCCTCCGCAAGCCCCCACCGAACACCACCAGGCAAGTCGCTACCTGGAACCCTCACAGGAACAGGAAAAGAGGGAGACCAAGAAGTACCTGGCACTGAGTCCTCAAGGCTGACTGCAAGGAGATGGGTTACACCTGGAGTCATATTAAATAAAAAAACCCAGGACAGAGATGGATGGAGTATGAGAGTCCTGGTTGATGGTCTAACCCCTCCTGGGGTAGTAGGCATAAGTAACTAAGGGGGTCATTACGATTGCGGACAGATCACCACCGCCGGGTGGGCAGTTGCGATCCGCCCGCGGTGGTGGTGATGAGCCCGCCATCACAAGCCCATATAACCACTGCCACATTAGCATGGAGGTGGGTACCGCGCCAGAGGGAAAGTCCGTTCACTGCTTTTCTGCCAGTAAGATTGCCGGCCGGGCAGAAAAGGCACACAATGTGGTGGCGGTGCCTTGCAGGCACCGCCATCCATATTATAATGTATGCAGTGCGTATTTCTTTCCATGGCGGAGACTCCGCCATTGAAAGGCATAGAGTAAATGGCTTTGGGGGCCCGATGTGGGCCCCCGGTGGGATGGGGGTTGGGTGGATGCACTTGGGGGGTACCTGTGTTACCCCCGTTCATTGGCATGCACAAGGTGGCAGGCACCACGCTGTGCCTGTCACGTTGTGCATGCTAAATGCACAACATGAAGCTTTTACATTGTGGCGGTTGCTGCCTACAGCACCGCCCAACGCAATGTAACAGATGTGGGATGCGACAGCCAGGGTGGCGGTCACATCCTAATTGGCTCCGTGGAACCGCCGCACCTCTGCCGGTCGGTCCAGTTTTCCATTATATGGTGGGGGGAAAGTCCGCCCGCCATCGTAATGGGGCCCGAAGTTACTTTTTAAATTACCTTATCAGGTGTTTGAAATGTGCTATTCAAAACGTTAAAAATATATCTTTTTGCCTCCTAATATTGATTATTTTTTCTGTATGATTCTATTTATGAATTTGTAAAGTAATGGATTCGTGGATACCTGCTCAGGTAACACTCCTTTTAGAAGCCCGATTATCCATCCACTCCCTTTTTCATCCTACTTAAAGCATGATAAGGGATAGTGATAGGCTTGTTGCTTTGCATTTTAGTGCCCTAGAGGGTTACAAAGATTTTCCAAAATGTACTTATTGTATTCATTTCAGGTTAAACTGACCACCATTTACACAAGAAAACAGATAATTGTTAATTATTCAATTATTGATTGGCCTATTGAGATACATTTGTTTTGTATTTTGTGCCAAGCTAATAGACTGTTATTTTAGGACTAAATATACAATGCCTTTTCTTTCAGTGTTTTTTTAATTTTCAAGCTTGATTCACTAAGAATTTTCTGTGAATGGTTCTATCTCATTTCAGACCTAGGTATGACTTATTCCTTACGTTCCCGAACAGCTTGAGGGCAAAAAATAACATTCTGGAAGAAAGTTCATCTGTTTGGCAAACATGATCGGTATATCTACCATATAGTACAATATTTCATGATCAACCATTCTACATCAATTCGTTGTCTTATTGTACCGCTTCAACTCGCTGTTTGTAGCATATGTTTGATCAGGGCCGGTCCTAGAACTTCTGGGACCCCGGGCGAAAGGGAAGATGTGAGGCCCCTCTAATTTGCATGTAAAATCCAGTCGCGGCTAGCATGACTCGCGGGTGGGAGGTCTCGCAGGGGTTATTCAAAAAATAAAATAAACTTACCTTCCCAGGTCTCGCGTCATCTCTGCTCCTGATCTGCTCTCTTTCTTTCCTGCCTCTGGCAGGAACAGGAAGCAGGCAGCCTCCCTCCCCAATGGCAGCATTGTGATTGGTTGGGACGCCGACCAGCCAGGCGCTTATGGGGAGACCGTTTTCTCCATGTAGGGTGCATTGGTGCCTACATGGAGAAAGGCCAGAGTGTGCATGACTAGTTAGGTCGGTCCCGGAGGGCCGACCAAACAGTCAGAGCCCTTAGCACGGGGCAAGGCACTCCTCCCCTGCCCTAAAGCAGACCCGCCTGCCCCCAACCAAACACTTCTGCTTTCTCGCAGTGTGAGTAGCAGAAACATAAAATGGTAGTTTTTGCATTTTATATTTCTGCTTCTCGCTTTGCGAGAAAGCAGTGGGGTGACGCTCCTCCGCCCTAGTGGAGGAGCCGCCTTTGGTAACATCACAAGAAGTGGCATAACAGAAAGTTACACCTATTGATATTATTTGGCATCTCTGAAGAGACCTAACATGGATAGCAGTAACATGGACAAAAAAATAAATATACAAATGAAATAAGTCCATATATTTTAAAACTGTATTAAATGGATTACAATTGTCACATTGGATTGAAAAGCTAGGTGCAGGTCTCACAAAGATGTATATTATTTACTCCTTGTTAACTGATTGTTTCCAGATGAGTGCATGATACAATTTCCAGTTCTGCCTCATTAAGGGGGGCAATCCTGTAAGGTAATGAGGGGCGGTATCGGCTGGCTAGGTGAAATAAAATGGCACAAGGGCCACAATACCTGATTTGGCTAGGGTTGCCACCTGGCTGATTTTTTTACTGACATGACCTGTATTTTAATATCCTGGCCGGTGTGAAAATTAAGAAAAATGCGAAAGTCTCTATTTTTTTCTCTGATCAGTATGTAAACAGTCAACGTAAGTTGAACGCACTTTAAAATATGTTCCTAAGCTGCTTTACATAACTATGACTAATAGTTAAACTAAAGAAAGACAGATAGGACATGTTAAAAATAATATGGATATTTATATATAAATAGTGCTCTCTAATTATCATGCTCTGGCCGTTGCAGAATCTTATAACATAAATAAGTTGCCGATTTATTTTCTCTTTGCTTTGAACGCTTTGCAGCATTCTCTTCATAGACAGTTTCTGTTCCTACACTGTCCTGTCTCACGCAAAAACCACAGTTAATTTTACTCATAGGCAACATACATGCAAAGTAAAGAACAAGCATTCTGACTTTATTTTCACTTTTTATTTTTGTTAAAATACATAGTTGGAGAACAGCAAAGGCCAGTGAGGATAATGCATGGAGTGCTATGTGCCAGGTGTATATGCAAATCTACATACGGTGCTATATGCATACATCGACACATTGAGCACAAAACAAACTCAAGCCAGGTGGAAACTATGGCTTGGGGATTAAACTCCTTGTTGTTGCAGTGTGAGACGAGTAGGCAGTTAGAGTGCATTAAAATAGCTGGAATTAAGTAAAAGAAAAATGGCTTTTTGCGATCGGTCCGTGATTTTTATAGTTTACATAAGGTGAACTCGTTGCTAGGGCATTGGGGTGATTTACATGGGCAACAGTTACACTGCACAAGATCAAATGTATTTTTACTTTAATCTTTGGTGAGATTAAGTGATTTGCCCAGAATGACAGGATGTTGAGCTGATGCTGGGACTAGAACCTAGTCTCCGACTGCCAATGTAGGCAGCTTAGGACACAACGCCACATCCTCTCTAGTTTAATAAAAGCCTAACAAAGGTTATCTCACTGCGAGGCCCATGTAAATACACCCACACCCTCCAGGAAGGCCCATCATTTTCACTCCTTCCCCAGCCCGCCATTTCTTCAGGGTGATGACCTTTCAGGGGAGGGGGGTCAAGAAAAAGGACACAGCTACTGCTGTTACCATGGAGGCTAAGGTTTCAATTGCCCATAGCCAAAATCCGGCTCCCTCAGTGACGGCCGGCATACTCCCACCTGCCCCCACCCACCATTGCCTGGCAGGGGAGCGGTCTGAGGCAAGACACTTCTTTGCGGCCCCAATGGGGGGCTGAGGGGAGAATGACACAACACTTAGAGCAACACCTGGCCACAATTAAGGCTGATTGCCACACTTAACACCTTCGCCCCGCACACCATAGCCAGAAGTGTGATGGCCTAGGAGGCAGGAATGAAGCTGAGGCCCTTTAACAACCGGCCCACATGTCACACCTTTCAGCACCGGTCCATCGGCTAATGCTCTACTACTGCTTGCCTTCGCAATCCGACCCTGTCCCCAATTACAGGTCAAAGCTGCAAATGCAGATGGGCCTCGCACTACATGTGGGCTGCACGGCCCTGGGGAAAAGGGGCCCCCTCCCTGGGGTTAACAGCCATTAACCAGTGCTGCGAGGCACAGGGGAGGGGGGCCTCTTCTCCTATTCTTACACATGCTTGCGAAGCCCAGAGGAGAGGCAGCCCTTCCCTGGGCCACGCAGTGCTCACCACAGGCGCGAGGCTGGTGGGGAAACACTTTTGCGAGTCCCCCTGTTGATGGGCTGAGCTCGGGGCCCAAGGGCAGCCGCCCACGCTGCCCATGCCTAGTGCCTGGCCCTGTTTGAATTATTTAAAATGTGTTCAGATTAAAACTTTATTCTTAAAAGTCAATAAAATGCATACTACTACTAGTACGAGAGCCAAGCTTCAAATTTGTAGTCTCAATAGCACCAGTTACCACTAGAGGACGCTCAACACTTGCTTGTAAAACCTATGCAGTGCCTTTCAGAAGTCATACGCAGCAATCTACTCCAGAGCTGCGTGAAACTGTAAACGTCTACAATGTGAGATAGATTGTTTCAGTTTTAATGATCTCTGGCATGTTAAAATGGTTTTCTTGCCTCTTTGTACTCACTGGGGTTACGACTCAGCAAGCCATTTACTTGTGGAAGTTTGGCTTACACATGCATGTGGACATTTTTAAGAGTGTATAACTACTTTTGGAATTCTCCAAAGCTGTTTTTATTCCAAAAAGGGATTTAGGGCCCAATTTACATGTTGGTGCAGACATTTCTAAATTTGTCGGGCGGCACCTCCACCAGGGCGATGAAGCAATGTACTTGGTTGCCCTGGTGGAGAAACCGGCCACCCGCCAAAACATAAATCGGGCCCTTAGTCACATGAATGGTTTTGTAGGAGTAAATGTACTTAAAGTGTTGAGGTGCGGAGAGAGATCAGTGATCTTTGTGAACAGCAAACAATGAACATGTCTATGGGTATTCATAGACTCCTCCCTAGCCCCATCCAAACTTAGAAATGGTTGGAAAGTTACAACTGAGAACGGCAGAATTATTGTATTTATACTGTGGGAAAGGCAGAAGAATGCTCTTAAAAGTGGTGAGGTGTGGGAAGGGATTTCTCAATGCGGAAAAATATTTTTAAACTGGAGAAAGAAAAATGAAAACTGCAAGTGCTATCAAACTTTCATGTGAGAAAATATAGACCAGGAATAACATTCACAAACCTTTTCTGCGGCCAGGGTGACTGACTCCGGAATCTGGGGATCACGGTTTGATCCCCGGGACTGGCAGCAGATTAGCCCAGCACCATGTGACTCTGGGCAATAGCTTGCTTAATCTTCCCGACGGCCCCCAGCGCCTAGAGACCCTAACGGGTGATGGTTCGCGCTTTACAAAATGTGGATTATTATTATTATTATTACGTATTGCAGGTTGTAAATCTGCATGTATGTAAGACAGTAGACCTGTATGACAAGATTTATGGCATTCTTTAAAAATCAGTACCTGGCCTTTAAATCCCTGAGGTGAAAATAGTTTTTTTTTAAAATTAGTCTTTATTGCATTTTAACAAATTAATCATAACAGTGTACAATAGTTGACTTCAGGTACATTATCTCAGGAAGACATCAATGCACGGTACGTGTTATGGTGCCAGGAGTACATCTGTAACGCCTTTGTGTAAGGCGTAACAGTGTATGTGGTTCGGTGTTCTGTGAGAGGGGTTCTGGTTCACCCCAAGGGGTCACACTTTGCATGTGTGCTGCACTGTGCCATGACAGTCCGGATCGAGGATCGCCCTCTAGTGCCACAACTGTACCTCTTATCCCATAACGTGGGATCCCCACCTGACCTGCCAGCAGAGGCATTGTAGGGCATTTTCCTCAGCCCTTGCCCGCCGTTTGACTTTGTTCTTCCATCCTGCAATCGGTGACACCTCAGCCACCTTCCAGTATCTTGCTTGATGCGGCACACCGGTGCCAGTGCGAGGTCTATGCGTCTGGCTCCCGCCTTGTCCATCTTGAGTCAGGGCATTGGTCCCAGGAGGCATGCTTGGGGTGTATTAAGGTGCCACCTGCCTGTCAGCTGTGTGAGGTTCGTATACGTGTCCATCCAGGATGCGTGCAGCACCACACACTGCCAAGTCATGTGGTAAAAATCTGCATGTTTGGTTCTACACCTAGGGCATGGTGAGACAACCCAGCGCACATCTTGTGTAGACGCTCTGGGGTAAGGTATGTGTGATTCATACAGTTAAGTTGCAGCAATTTTAGCCGGGTGTTCCTTGAAACTTGTGGGATAAGCCCCAGTATCTAGTCCCAATCAGTGTCGGTCAGGTTGATGTGCAGATCATGACTCAATGTGCCTTTTATGTCTAGCAGCATCAGTGCCACTGCTTTGCCCATTGGTTTGTACACATTATTCCCTGGATGGCGTTTCAGGCTCCATGTTAGCATTACCTGAAGTGCAGGGTCAGCCTCCGGCCTGATAGCCCACATCTTTCCGATGGCTCGTTGGGGAGCTGCATCGATCAGAAACTGTTCACTGATATGCCATAAGTGTCCAGCAGGACCTTAAATGAGATTGTCATCCCGTCTGTGAACAATAGGCCCAGTGGGCGCCTGAGGCCCTTCGCCACTTGGGCATAGGTGTGGATGTGGGAGAAGTGTGAGTATTCTGTACTCAGTGGGTGCCTCTGCCGCCACGCATCCAGCAAACGCCAGCCAGACTGACAAGCATGCAGTTATTCCACTGTTCTGGATGCCGCCATGCCAGTTAGCAGCAGGTTAAAGCGATCCAGGTCAGTGTACGCCACATAATTAAAACTCCTCCCACAACCAGGTGATCGTCCAGTGTCCTCTCTAAGAATCATGAAAGGGACTACAGGTACCCCACTTGACCCATGTTTGGGGACTAAAGTTCCAGAATGTGGATCAGGGAACCATCCAGCTTGCTGCTTATCAATACGTATCTACCCGACAAGCCTATTTTTTGCCACTCTAGCTGGAACGGCGCAAATGGTTCAACCCATATCAAGACCTCACTGGCGTATGCTGAGTATGAGGTGTAATACAACTGACCCCTCCACTGGGTGCATCGTCCTCTTCATCCTATTGAGTTAAGTGCGTTTCCTGCAAGATTGCCACACGTGTCATGCGTCTTTTCATGTATGTCTGGATTTGGTGCTGCATGGCTGATGCACCAAACCCTCTAACGTTCAGCATGAGTGTTATGCCCTGCATAGTTCACGTATTTCTTGTAGTTTATCTTCCTGCTGCTCAGCCAGTGTGAGTGTTTAGAGTAGAATGTTGGGAATGCAGTGATGCATGGAATGTTGGGTGTCTGTGTGAGTGAGGAATGACAGTTACAGATGGGCTGAGCAGCAGGCAGGCTGCTCCTGGTGGGTTCAGCTGTCACATGGAACCAAGGACTTGTCTACTGGCCAGCTACTTCTACATCACCTGTTTACCTGGACTACCAAACTGATTTACTTGTGTACTATCTTGTTGTACTTGGACCACATACAGATTAAAGGTACTTGTGAACTTTACTTGGCTACCAGTGTCTACTTGTGCCACAGGGTACAATGACGATATTGTATAATGCTGTTTCAGTCATAGAAACTGTGTGTGTGACATCTGTGTGATACCCAAGGAGCGTGCCACCCCCTTCCTCTGTCACTCTCATCTCTGATGTGTTATTAGTCCCTCACACTTGAGTGCTCCTTGCATGCCATGTTCCCTGTAGAGTCTGCTATAGTGTTCAGCAACCATATGCTCATAAGGTGTCACGTGAAAGACCAAGTAGCCAAATTCCCTTGGGAAACTCCTCTCCCTGGGCTAAAACAGTGCCCTGCCCATGTACATGCTAATGTGAAATTTAAATCAAGGAAGAGGGTGCCTGCAAGGAGAGTTACCGCAGCAGCGCCAAAGTGGCAGCCCTTGAAAATAAACGAAAATAGGAAATAGTGCTAGCAACCGCCGGCAAAAAAGAAAAACAAGAGAGTAGAGAGAAAGAAATCATAATACATCATCATAGGAACTTAAGATCTAGGGGGTGGGTCAGAAGGGAACCACTCCCTTTACAAGTCTGTGTGCAACCTGGGTCCCCGGTGATTTGTCCTCCCCCACCTCTCGAGAAAGTTAGAACCACACTCATGCAGGAGAGGCAGCAGTTCCATTCTGTGTAGGTGGCAGCATCAGATCAATTCTTCTGCAGACTGCGGATTGACCCATGCAAGAATCACTCTATCCTTGGCCAGGTCCAAGAGGAAGTCCCTTGATTCGTTTTCACTGCTGGGCTCCGAGGCAGTAATGGTTCTCTGAGCGCCACCTGACTGGTAGCGGTCAGGCAGTGTGACAGCATGGCCTGGTCCCCCTGCATTCTCCTGCTCTGACGTCTGTGTGGACCCCTGGGCCGCTGTGACCACTTCTGTGAGGTAAACATCGTTTACAACGCGGTGTTTACACCGCAGTACCTTTACAACAATGCCATTACAACGCAAGTCGTTACTACGACTTGCGCTCGATGGCGCTGTTGGACAAGGAATGTTGTAATTTTATATTCCAACACCTTCCCTACTGTTACGTGGACTGGTGTTGGAATATAAAATTATAATATTCCAAAATCTGCGCCCTCCAACGCAAGTCGTTGTAACAACTTGCGTTGTAATGCCCGCATTGTCAAGTACCGCGATATAAAAGATCGCGTTGTACTGACATACATCCCTTCTGTGAAGACCCTGCTATGATGACATTCCTTGTATCTCTGCCCAGTCCTACGCCTTTGTCAGGTCAGTGAAGAAGATGAACCTCCCCTCAAATGTAATGCAGATCCGAGCCGGAAAGAGCAGCTCATATTTCAGTCCCATGTCACAGAGCCTTCATTTCACGAGCAGGAAGGAGGCCCGGTGCCACTGCACCGCTAGGGTGCAGTCCGGGAAAATTAAGACCCTGCTGTTCACCACCATGTAATGGCCGGCCAAATAGGCTGCATGTAAGATAGCATCCCTGTCCTTAAAATGCAGGAGTTTAGCCACCACCAGTTGTGGTAGGCTCCCTCGCTGTGGCACACATGCCGGAACCTAATGTGCACACTCCAGGGAAAAGAAGGATGAAAGGCCACCGGGTGCCTCTGCGGTTTTCAGCCACTCCTTGAGGTAGGTGACCATGTCTTGCTTCTCTACGCTTTCCGGCAGTCTCAACATTCAGATCTTGCTACAGCTTGCATGATCCTCTGCCTCTTCAGCCCTGTCTTCAAGATATTTGAGGGGGTTCGATATGCCTATTTCATCCAGCTCTCAAAGTGATACTTCCATGTGGGCAACTATGTCTCACAATGTTGTTTGATCCTCGTAGAGGAGGCACACGTCCCGGGCCACTGCATCAATCTTGACTGCAATTGATGTGTGGGAAGAATTCACCGGCACCAGAATCTGCATGATCCTATTTGCAGTGGGCAAAGGGGTGATCCAATGGCACTTTGCCACCCTATTCATGCCGTCCCATGCATCATGAGCCTCTGGGTCCTCTGCGTCTGGGCTGGAAGCCGCAGGTGGTAGTAATCTTGTCCCACCCAGCTTTCCCATTGCTCCTCTGGATATCTCAGGTGTTTTGTCGCTGCCTCAGGTAAGCTGCAGCTCATCTATTCAGCTGAGTGCAGAAGGGGCAGGGGGCCCCCCTCGGGTAGACCACAGGCCAGTGACCCGCTCGTCTGCTGTGCAGTGAAGCAGCATGAGAAGTCACAGGGGCCCCTCCCATTTGCTGCAATGGTGCAAGGCCCCAACGAGTGGGTCCAGGCAGCATATCTTTCTGTCTGTCCAGCAGAGTACAAGGGCATTCAGCTGCGCAGGTTAAGGCCACATGACACAAACTCCTGGTGTCCGGGTGACCCGCTTGCCCACCAATTTGGTGCAGCAGCACTAGCAGCCACCCATCACCCCTGGCTTCTCTCCAGGGTGTACAGGCCCAATAAACATTGACTCTTTACCCCCACAGGGGAGACTCTCCCAGGGCCACCGAGCCCCACAGCAGCAGAGGACCATCGTGCC
Source organism: Lissotriton vulgaris (assembly GCF_964263255.1). Taxonomy (NCBI): domain Eukaryota; kingdom Metazoa; phylum Chordata; class Amphibia; order Caudata; family Salamandridae; genus Lissotriton; species Lissotriton vulgaris. The sequence goes on along the minus strand of NC_141694.1, from coordinate 1,388,137,240 downwards.
TTTTGTTCCCAGCGATGGCTTACAGTTAGATGGGTCATGTGCTGAGCATCCACAGGAATATATCACCATTCCCCCACCCAGGCCAGAGAGGGTTTTCGAGGGGCGCTCCTCCCATACTTCTCCTGACAGGTCCTGCCACTGGGCCCTCAGAGTCTTCAGGGTGGGGGTTGACCCAGCGGCTAATCCCCAGTGGAGAAAGTTTCCCACATGCTGTTCGTGGCACCGGGGCACCTCAGCTTGACCCACAAGTCCGTATGGCCGCCACCGGTCCTCCAACATCTTCTCATGTCACAGCAAGTGTGTCCCTAGCCCCCGCAATCCCATGAGGGAGGAGAAAAGAACCTGACCTCTGGCTAGGCCCAGCCACACGTCCGAGACTCGGGTGGCCCAGCAACTCGCCTCTTGCTGAATCTCATCACAAGCATGGCTCCAGCAGTTGCTGCAGCATCCACAGTCCCAGTTCCATGCCTTTTGGCCAGCCAACATGTCCTCCAGCACAAGAGCTGCAGCAGATAGACCCGGGAACTCAGCGTCATGCAGGATGAGCACAGATAAGAGCGGTGGCACAGCAGAGCAAACTAAGCCCCAGTTGCCATCTTCCCTACTCGGGCCACTCCTCTCAACTGTGGTGGAAATTCTAGTTGAATAACCACAAATAGTTTCTTCTGGGATCATTTGCTTGCCTACCAATGTTGGAACATCTAATAAACCATTTCACGGACAATTCCACCCTTGGAACTGATACATTTAACCAGCAGATGTCCCTTTGGGTTTGTGCTGGGTCTGAGAAATTAGGTTGTTGTTTGTGGGGTGGGGGTGAATCCTTCTTAAGCAACAGCCACAATCCATGTCAAGGTGAACCACAACACGTCACTAAATTAACCTGTGCTTAGCCCTCTGGTAGCTTGGCACAAAAGAAGTCAGGCTTAACTTAGAGGCAATTTGTAAAGTATTTATGCATCACTTAATCAGCACTACACAAGAAAAATCCCACACTAATTTAGAAAAATACAGTAAACTTTCATAAATTATTTGACACCAAAATGACAAAAATGCAATCATTATTACCCTGAGAAACGACACAATCTCTAATCAAAAAACAAAAACCAAGAAAAAAATGAGCAACAATGTTGTTAAAAAGTGTTTGTTGGAAAGAGCTCTCAAGATGTAGTATGAGAGGTGCGAGTTGTTTTCCACACATCTGAGCTTACACCTCTTTCCATTGTGGTACTCCTAGTCCTAAAGTTAGACTGGCAAAAAGTACTACAACAAGCACATAATGCAGAATGATGTGAGTGCAAAGGCCTGGGCTGGCTCGATCTTACAGATGTCTCCCGGCACTGGACACCTTTGGTGATCTAAGAAATGTATTAAACTGTATCCACTAACTACATTTAGAAAATATCTGTTTCGCTGCATTTTCGTGCAAACGTTAACACTGGAGGAAAGGTACACAAATAGTTAAGTGTATTTTCAACGTATTGGGGTGAGGGTATCAGATAAAACACAGTGACAGAAGAGGTTACACAATAATAGCTAAGAAGCAGACTCTGTAACACAAGCAAATATCTAATTTAAATAAACATGTACACCTAAGATAATGGCTATTTCAGATGAGTAAATAAATGACCTGCTCTACACTAGTACACTTTAAGCAATTACCTGATTAGAGGCAAATTAGCTTGTGAAAAATCGCAAACTAGTAAAAACAGTAGGAACTGTTTAAAGATTCATGTTACCACTGTCTTTTTACTACTATAATTTTTCTGCTTTGGAACGTGACCTTGTGGCATATACTTAATATTTTCTTCTGATAGTTTATCGTTTAATAACCATTCAGAAGCACTTGGTGTGTCATTAACTTGCACAAAATTCTTTCACTTCAAGTAGGCCCCCAAACATTGGCAGCATTTAGAGATTGAAGCCCAAACTACGAATTGGCCTCTAAAATATACACTTTGCACTAAGACATAAAGGGCCATATGCATCAACACAAATTTCCCATCAACACAGAATGGGTAAAACCTTTTGATGCATCTTGGCCATTATGTTTCAGCATTTATGTAGTGCATTTATATAGCGCTTACTAGCCCTATGTGGGCTGCTGAAGAGCTTGCTTACATAAATAGCATGGTACAACATGAAAGGTGTGTGGTTGGAAGAATGTAGTTTTTCTCATGATCCTATGTAGGAAAGGTTTCCATGTTGTGAGTTATGACCACCGAGGTGTGGTTATCGTGTGATGGGATGCAGCGCATAGAATTGTGTTGGATGAGGAAGTGTAAGATACAGAGGCCCAGTTTTATGGTTTCCAGTATGCTGTTAGCTGTGAACAGCTCTGCAGGCCCTTTACGGTATTTCACAGGCTATGGTCTGCTTAGCTAGTTACTGCACTGGGCTGCCCAATATGAGTTTTGTGTACAGTTGTTGTCCTGATCTGGCATGGTTGGAGAGAGAGAGAAGTGTATAGATCTGTTGGGATGGACATTTTTATTATCATCCCATATGTGAGTGTCTATGTGAGATGTAAAGGAACTGTCACATTGTATACATATTTGGGACATGCAGTGAACAGACTATATGAAAGTTCCCCAAGATTTTCCAGTAATGTGTGATAGATCTCCTCAGTTATTCCATGCCTGTTCATTTGTGGATGCTTGTTTTTTGACCACACAGTGTTGATCGTAGCAGATATGTATTATGTGAATTTAATATTATAAGTTACAATTTGTTGCTGACCACTGTGTATTGGGTTTTAATATTATTGTGGGCCATAGCTGTTATATATGAAAGCAGTTTGCTGGTTGAGTTGCTTGTAATTCAGGGTTTGTAAGCTGAGGATTGCACTTGAGGTTGTTACTGTTTTCTGTGCTCTGTTGCTGGGAAGCAGGTGGTGCCGTTATCTGCATAATAATCACGTTTCCTATTGTTTTAGGAAGTGTATTTGTTCCTGGGTGCCTCTGGCTGTCAGTGAGTCCCAGAGCTTGGCGACTTCTACTGAGAAAGCAGTGCCTCCTACAGATTTCTTATGGTAAGGTGGCATCATGATAATAGGTGCAAGGCTGAAGCTGTTTGGTTTGTGTTGCTTGAATTTAAAGTGAAAGTATGGTGGTTCTTTTCTTGGGAGGCTCTATGGACAATGCAGAGTCCATTGAACATTGTCCTTTAGCCATAGGTAGCCAGTGACGTGATTGCAGGACTGTAATCATGTGTTTTCTTGGGTGAAGGCAGTGAGGAAGCCTTGTGCAGCATTTTACCAACGTTGCATCTTGCACATTATAAATGAGGTTGTGCCAAGGTATAGACTGTTGACATATTCAAGCTTGGAGATTACGAGCGCGAGGATGACTTGCAGTTTATCTCGGTATGCAAGGTATGGGAAGACGCAACAACATTTTTCATTGTGTAGAAGGCACACTTTGTGATGTTGTTAGCAAGGATAGGTCTGAATCCGTGGTTACTTCTAGGTTTCTAATCAGCAAAATTGGCATCTGTGGCAAGGGTTGCTATATATCCAAAATAATTTGTTTGGGTGTGTGTTGATAGTATAATCTGTGATATGTGTATAATGGTGCTGCTACAAGGCCAGAAGGACCCCCTGGTACCTAGGGATATCATACAGTACGGCAACTAAGGAATTTCCAGCTGTATGCATAAATGAGCAAAATATGGCAATGGAGCACACATGTACATGTACATGAATGTTTGCATTGCAATAACGTTCAGTAGGCAAACGTAGTTAGGCTTATGGCGAAGGTATATTTTGGTGCATAGAGAAACAAAAGGAGTAGTAAGTTGCTCCTACAGCCAACATGTGTTTCGTCCTAATGGACTTTTTCAAGGCCCATGTTGAACAAGTCTGAATACAGTTATAATTTTCAATAATAAACTTGTGTTCAAAGTACACACTATTTCTGTATCACAATATTGTGGTGATCGATAATATGTCAGTGATTCGTAAAATGTGGATTTCACTGCATTTAACTTCAGTTGATGATTTGGTTGCTTGCAAATCAAGCCTATGCAAATAAGCTGGTACTTGTCTCATTGTAACTACTGGGATAAACCCTAACTTTAACAAGCATTTACAATGCAATGGTTTTGCCTTTGTTAAAGTTAGAGCTATTGACATTGCTCTTGACATTATTTTTATTTATGTTTTTTTTAACATAAATAAATGGCATTGTCATTTACAATGCCACTAGCTTTATCTCTCGCAAATGACACACACAAACACACACAGAGCCCCCCACACACACCCACACAGAGCCCCCCACACACACAGCCACACAGAGCCCCCCACACACACAGCCACACAAAGCTCCCCACACAGAGCCCTCCACACACCCACACAGAGCCTTCCACACACACCCACACAGCACAAGCAGGCAACAGGGGCACGAAAACGGAGGCACAAGCAGGCAATAGGGGCACACGGAGGCACAAGCAGGCAACAGGGTCACGAAAACATGCACAAGCAGGCAAAAGGGTCACAAGCAGGAATTGTAATTTAGACGGGGCTGAAGTGGAGAACGGTCAGTAGGGAAGTAGCGCGGCTGGTGCAGTGGTACCAGGCTGAAAGGTGAGAGGGGCTGTCTGCACCCCAGTTTGGACAGTTTCCACTACCTAACATCATCATCTTGGTTCACTGATGTTAAAAAACAGGAGCAGCCATGATTGGATGCAACGGTATGCGTAGAGCATCATACAAGTAACCCAAAAATATCTATAAAACTAGGCACTTTCAAATTCAACTCAATCCCCCCGATAAGACCAATACGACGTGACAGCTGCAATTGAATGGCTTCAGTTTTGAATAGTCCAAGGCAAATGATTACATTCAAACCTGCATGCGCTTGAGGTTTGTCCCTTTGAAGCTCACAAATGTGCATTTTTTATTAATTGCTGCCACAGTACCAGAACACAGCTATCAGATAGTAATTGGAGTTTAATCGTTCATTGATGCCATACCAATATCTTTAAATTCGATCAAAATGCATGTGGCTAGTTAAAGGTACGGTATTGACTGAAAGATCCCCCTAATTAACAGCTATATTTTTGTGGAAATTGATCTGTATAATGATTACTTTATTATCATACCAGCGCCTCAAATAGCCACGTATGCCGTCTTGATTTCTGCACTGAACGCAAGCAGTGTTTCTGGATGCTTTAAAACTTCCTCACTTGGACTAGTCAAATTACCTACATTTTTTCAAAAAGTCAAGCACCGCTTATTTCATGCTGATGCACATAAAAGATTTATGGTTAAGCATCTCGGTTTGAGTTTAGAGCGGTTGCATTGTATTTGCATAGTTTAAAGGAAGAAGTTAATTACAAAAACAGGCCGGTTTCCCTCCCATCTTTGAACGTTTCTAGAAGCAGGGCTTCTTGTTGACAAAGAATGATTACCACTTGCAAGCGGATTTGGTGTGAAGCAATGATATTGTTGATGAACTCCTGACAAGTCATTCCGACCTCGAACGGTTACCATCGGCAGTAACTTCAGGCAGCTCTTTGCAAACGGACACCTACCACTGGGTGCCTTTCCCACTACTGAAATTACCACTTACCATTTAGGTCTAGGTAACTGTGGGACCATCCAACCATCAAAATCCGGACTTATGGGTGAGGCAGACTGGGCGAGGGGTGGGTGGAGAGAGTCTTCAGTTGCACTTGCTGCGAGAACCGCGCCATCTCAATAACTAAAACAAATATACACGCACAAACGCGCCCGGGACTACTGAAAAAGCACTCAGATAGATTACGGTCTCACACGAGGAAGTAACCAGGCTATTAAACTATCCCCCACTTCAACCATACCTACGACCAGGAGAAAGCCCGACTCAAGTCTTCGGACAGTTCTGTGCACCCGTTCACCCTACTTACAACTATCTTTCGCCCTTCTATCTGTTCATCCGTCCATCCCTTCACATCATCCACCTATGCATCCGTTCACCCTTTCACTTATACATCCACCCCTCCAGTCACCCACCCATCAGTTTACCCATGCATCCATCTATGCGTCCTTTCACTTCTCCCCATCTGTCCATTCGTCATCCTTCTACCCACCCAATCCCATTACTCTTCCACCCTTCTACCCTACCTTTCACATGTTCTTCTTCATTTCCTTTCAAATGTTCTTCTTTCTCTCTATCCTTCCTTAGCCCCCCCCCATTCTTTCGCTTAATATCTCCCCCATCTTGCCTCTTACCTTTGTTTTTTCTTACCTTTCCATCTCATGCTCACTTTTCTGCATCCCTCTAGTATTTTCACTATTTTCATTCATTCTCTTAGTCGGTTTTCTTTTCTGTGCATGACAGCACCCACGCCCTCTGTTATGGTGTTCCTCAACGGTGTTATTCATGAGCATTTTGTCAGTAGACATAAGAGGCCCATAAATAACTAATTAAGGTTTAGTAGGGTCCAGTTATATAATCCTTAAAGCCCACTAGCTTCCCTGGTTTAAACTCCTTACGAGGGCAAGGTGGGGGGCACTACGCCACTGGGCTCTTACGTAGCGGTACACAAATATTCAAGCAAACGCAAACCATGGCCTATTTGCCCTTCCACTTCTCGGCCCCTCTAATGGCATCCCCTTTACAGGTGATACACATCCTCCGGGTTGACGGTCTTCTCTCTGTAGCAGCCGTGCTGGAACGTGTATTTAAACACAGGCCACGCTTTTCAACACTGTCCACGTCAATCGGGTCACTTCGTGGCCAACTCCTCTTGACTGCAGCAGTTGCATAGCCAGAGACACGAGGTCCCCCTGGGGCACAACTCAGGGACGGGGGGGGGGGGGGAAATACAAAGGGACGGGCACAGACCGGGCTTGTTGGGCCGCGGCTGGGTTTAGAAGAGGAAATCTCCGACGGGAGAAACGAACGCAGAGTGTGGTGGGAGAGATCGAGCACGCAGGCATCTGAGGGGCAGAGGTTACTTACTCTCTGATGGACAACAGAGGTTTGGGCGAGAACGTGAGGAGAAGAGGTGGGGGCAGAGGCCTGTGAGAGAGAACGAACACCGAGACCTCGGAGGGGGGAGACACACACGGTAACAATGCAGTAACACAAAACGGTGGTGGCCCTCTGCCGAATGGGGTGCGGGCCGCTGTAACCCACAGCTAGTCACCCATAGGCAATAGACTGAATTACGCCCACCCACCCGCGCAACAGCCCTCTGCAGCACGATTCCAGAAGCATCCCCTTTACAGGTGATACACATCCTCCGGGTTGACGGTCTTCTCTCTGTAGCAGCCGTGCTGGAACGTGTATTTAAACACAGGCCACGCTTTTCAACACTGTCCACGTCAATCGGGTCACTTCGTGGCCAACTCCTCTTGACTGCAGCAGTTGCATAGCCAGAGACACGAGGTCCCCCTGGGGCACAACTCAGGGACGGGGGGGGGGGAATACAAAGGGACGGGCACAGACCGGGCTTGTTGGGCCGCGGCTGGGTTTAGAAGAGGAAATCTCCGACGGGAGAAACGAACGCAGAGTGTGGTGGGAGAGATCGAGCACGCAGGCATCTGAGGGGCAGAGGTTACTTACTCTCTGATGGACAACAGAGGTTTGGGCGAGAACGTGAGGAGAAGAGGTGGGGGCAGAGGCCTGTGAGAGAGAACGAACACCGAGACCTCGGAGGGGGGAGACACACACGGTAACAATGCAGTAACACAAAACGGTGGTGGCCCTCTGCCGAATGGGGTGCGGGCCGCTGTAACCCACAGCTAGTCACCCATAGCAGTATTACAAATATGGAAAAAAAACACTTACCTGTATCTCCCGGGGTTCCCTCCAGGCCACGGGAGCCCCGCGGGCGCCGCCATAGTGCTTGCCGTCTTGCTCTCCTTCTTCCCCGGGCTGCGGGGGGCGGGCACTTCCGGCCGGCCGCGCTAGGATTGGCCGGCCGGCCAGTCACGGGGCAATGCAATCGGGGAGGAGGACACTGGAGGCCGGCGACGGAGGAGAAGAGACGCAGTAGTGCCGGCAATGCCGGACCAGACACGGGGGCGTTCCCGGCGTCCCGTGACGTCGGCAAAAGCCAAAGAATGTCGGGAACGCCCCCGTGTCTGGTCCGGCATTGACGGACAGGCCCCTCGTCCAATGGCAAGGCTCCGTTTACGGAGCCAGCCAATCAACGACGAGGGCCGAACCAAGCCACACTACACTTCTCAACAGGATTTCGCCTGCGCGGAAAAGCTGCGCAGAGCGCAGCTTCCGCTAGGCAAAACCTAAAAAGGGGCATCTACCAACATATTAGGAGGTAGGTTTTAAGATAAACTGACACACAACTTGCAAATAATCCAACATGGCTTCATGTAACAAGCCAATGCTGTACAAAAAAGTAAATACATCTATTGTTGTTTTTAATGAATACGCAAAAGAAGTTTGGGTATGTAGATGTAATGCAAAGAATTTTGAGAATGTGCCTTGTGACAGTCAATAGGCAATTGCCACTTTAGGTACCTTTAAATTCAGCAGTAGATGTATACCCATACCTTTTTACATTGGGTAAAATATACTTCTGGGAATGTAATTAGTGAATCCTTTAATAAAGAAGACCTCAATAGGCTAAAATAATTGGGATGCCTTCCTTAACACCGTAGGAACAGGGCATTACTTGCTAACTACTGGCACTTTCCCACCACTTTTTGCTCATAGACCACACGTGATCTCCAGCTTTACCGTTTCCTATACACAGTTCAGTCCCAGCCCTTCATCTCGGGCCATCTACTCTGTCCATTTCCTGCCTCCTCACTGCTCACAGACACTACCTGATGTCCAGCTTCAAACTTCCTCCTTCAAGTAAAATGTTTAAAGGAAGTGATGCTATCTCTACTTGCCTTGCACTTTTAAGAGGAAGAGGCAGAGAGCGAAAGGAGAGGAAAACAGTGTGATTTGTTAAGAGGAGTTGCAGAAAAATAGAGATAGTGGGAAATGAAGAAGTAACAGTGCGAGGGAAATGGAGGAGAGAAAAATAGGGGCATGAGACCGAGAAATAGAGAAGATTAATGAAGAGCTTCAAATGCAGCGTCTGGCAGGGGGTGGGTGAAAGGAAAGTGTAGCTTAGACAGCCAGAAGTTTCTAACAACTCAAAAAAGTAAGACCGAGCATAAGAGGAACACAGGGGAAAGAGGCACATAAAGAAACGGACAATAACATTTACAATTTTTATTTTTTTTAAAACATTCATTGAGGTGGCCATTTTAATAGAGAATGTTTATAAGTAAAACGCCTTTAGCTGTGCCATGCATTTTATTAATATTATTTGTGAAGGAGCTAAAATAAATCAACACATAAACATTCAGATCGCAGTCTGATTGTTATAATTGCACTAAAAAAACGTTTTAAAGGAGATGTCAAATAAATCACAATTTAACTGGGAATCTGAAGGGCAGGCTAAATTAAGAGCGGTACTTATGGGATAATAAAATCACACTTGGAACCAGCTTTGGCCCTGAAGAAAATTGAACTTTTAAAGTACATGTGAATAGCAATCACAATTGTTTTGCAGTCTCTCAAAGTGAGTGGAGCTAACGGGTAAAGGGGGCTGGCTGACCCCTTGCCCTGTGCTATATGCCGGTGTAGGTGGAAGTCAAATAAGAGTGACAATTTAATGAACCTGTGGATGAAGCCTACTGTTAAAATAACACTCTTTGTATGTACATTGCGTGATTTAAAAAAAAACCAAAACAAAAACCAAGTGTGATGGAACAGTTAAAGCTGACTCAAATGACATACATACCTAAAAATAACTTCAGTTGTTTCAATAGTGATATGCTAAATAGTCAGGTCAGGGCAGTAATGCTGTTAATATATTTTTTTTAATGGTGCATTCTGCAGGTGGGTTGGTACTCCTACAGGACTGTGCAAATTGGTGGGAGGACGGAGGACAATCCCTAGGCAGAGAGGCTGACCGAAAAGCAGCAGCCTAGCGCCTTAATGGGTTCAGCTGGTAAGTATGCTACTGCCTTTTTGAATTATTGCCCCATCTCTGGAGGGCTAGAGTGAGGGCGGTGGGGTAGTAAGAATAACGTGAAAGGAAACTTGCTCACGGAAGGCAGCAACCTTCGTTCTTAAATGCAGTCCTTGAAGATAGATGTTTGCATTAGACATAAATGTATGCTTTTTGTAACTTGGACTTGTTATCAATAACAGGAAAATCAATGGCACATGATAGTTCTGGGTAATTCAAACAAGAATGCCAGAATATGTGGAGAACACATACAATTAAACATGTGTAAATGTGTTTCCTGAACGCTTAGCTATGCAAAACATTATGGACCATCAATATAGGAATTCTGCTACATATATGTTCGTTTCAAATACTCTATCCATAGTATACATGGGACCTATAAATGTGGTTGAGTATTTGGTCCTATTGGCCTACATGTTTGATAGAACTACTGTTGGAAAGTGGGTTATTAATAGTGGCAAATGGGCATTTGCCACTGGCATTAAGGCCACTAACACAGTCTAGGGAAATTATTCCCATGCTCAACCCTTGGTAACTTGGCTGTGAGCAGGCAGGCTTAACTTCAGAGACTGGTATATAAAGCATTTAAAATACCAATTCTGTACATAATTCAGACACAACACACAATACAAGTCGAACACCAATTTATACAAATAGGAAATATTTGTATATTTCAAATGACACCAAATCGAAAATAATCCAATGTAGGGACCTAGAGATATTAATTTTTAAAGATTCATAGTGCTTAGAAACCAATTGTGACACTTCTGGGCATTTGGTCGCCTTTGACCGGGACAAAGTCAATGTTTGAGGCTAAACACAAATCTCCTGGTAACTAGGGGGCACATGCATCAACCTATTTAGGAAGTGCAAACGGTGCGAATCGGTAAATTCGGCCGTTTGTGATTCCTAAATAGGTTTTTGAGATGCATGATTGCTTTTAAAATTTGCGACTTTGCAATTAGGGGGTGCAAATTACCTCGAGGGTGAACCTCGTGGTAATTTGCGAAAAACTTTTAAAATGCTCAAATTAGCATTTCAAACACTGTCATGTTACAGACACACATGTCCTTAGGACATGTGTGTGTGAAACATGCACTTTAAAATACATTTCAGGGGTGTAGGGGGGGTCCTTTGGACCCCCCCCTGCACCCATGGAATGCATTAACATTTTGCGAATCACTAATTAAAATTCGCAAAATGTCAATGCCTTCCCATTGATTCCTATGGGCCTTTTGGCCCATAGGAATCAATGGGAATAGCGAAATCGCAAAATAAAATTCGCATAATATTTGCGATTCGGTAAAAATTGCGATTTTTACCAAATCGCAAAAATTATGCGATTAAATTGATGCATCCCGTTTTGCGATTCCTTATTTGCGATTCCCTATTTTTCGCAAATAAGGAATCGCAAAACCTTACATTGATGCATGTGGCCCTAGGTTTAGATAGGGCGCTCTACCATAAGTAAGGGCTAAGTAACAATCTCTCTAGTAAATTGCAGTGCTTCAAAAAAGGGTGGAAAAGAGGTCGGTTACCAGAGAACCCCACAAAGCCCACGTGGTGGGCACTATACAAATTCACATACAATTCCTCCCTGAGCACTGTCCATGAAGTTAATTCCAATATAAATTGTACTAAATTTAGTCAATCAAATATTTCAAAATAGATACAGCCATACAACAATCTGTTTAACATCAATATTTTACTAGTAACACAGTTCAATAAAATTTCCTGCTTCAAATGATCAGTCTTTTATTCTGTCATGGTTGTAGATATATCGAATAAGCTCTTTTTGTAAACGTTCCAACAGTGCAGTCATCCAATATGTTCTTATGAGTTAATTGCCAAAATATCCATAGGGTTAAGCCAGATTCATCCTCTTTACAATAAAGCAGCCAATACATGTTTTGTCATGCACTGATCAATGCATTAATGACTTCATCAGGGCTGCAACCCAAAAAAAAAAAAAACATATACAAAATCAACATAATATATTTGGACTTATTATCAACATAATACATCAGGACTTATGCAGGTTTATTCTATATTCGAATAAGTTAAGAAAGAAGTAAGAAAGGTAAATTCAAAACACCACCGTGATAGTATCAGAGTTATAGAAAACGATATATACAGCAAGTCACCTAGGTCATGAAAGTCACCATAGTGCACAACACCACCAAAGGTAATAGAAGTACTTAGTCAAGAATAATTCACCTTATAGGCAATGATACTAAAGTACCCGGTACTAATATTCCAGAGGTCCTATCCACACTGACCACTGTAAAAAGGCCCAAAAAAAAATACAAAAAGAAATTCATGTATCTTCCTTCTATTTGGTAATATGAATAGCTAAGAAACAAGCATTCCTCCACAAGAGCTCACAACCATCTGATCCTTTGGTTGATATCCTAATAAAACGATACAGTCTAATTAAGACCTGGTCCTATTGAAAAATCTCACAATCCAATATGGTTACCAAACTGTATATTAATCTAAATGGCGCTCTACCTTAAACTCGAGATAAATTAGTCTCCTAATAAAATTACGCATTTAGGCCTATTCGCGATATATTTATTCATGTGTCATCCACATAATGTGGCTTACCTGTATTATTACATACGTACTTCAGATATTAAGAAAATATTGTAATACCCATTGGCAACTATATATTATCGTCATCGATCCTGTAAGGTAAACATAAATATATGTACACACCCAATGCTTCAAGCTCTCAGCACAAAGCAATTACCATTGACGATATTACTAAACACCCTATCTCACCTGAAATCTCCCGCAGGTTATCAACCACGAGTATGTGAACTGAGGTAGATAAGAACTGAATTAGTGAAACTTCAAATAAAAATTGCAACATCTAAGTTTATAATGAACTTCAACTATGCTCACCATTACGAATTTGTTCGTCACTTCCAAACAGTCTCACAAGTCTTCGCTTACTACCCGAGCGCCATTTTGGACACTGTATATAAAGCTTGGCAACATGGGCGCCATATTTGAAAAGTAATCAGTAATCAATAGTGAATATTTCACCTATTATTAATCACTTTATAAACATTAAAGATTGTTGTATGGCTGTATCTATTTTGAAAGGTTTGAGGCTGACCGCGATGGAGCCCTGGTCCAAGTAGTCAATATTCTAAACACAGTTCAAGCAATGAAAAAGATGCTGGAACTCACGGCAAGCTCTCACACCAAAATCGATCAACTCCGAGATGCTATTATCAACACTCAAAGAAAGGAAAACATGAGGGCAATGCCATCTCCATACAGGCAAAACCGACCTAAGAGATTCCTTAAAGAACTATCGGAGGAAGAAACGATTTCCTTACTAAAGGTCTATGAAACCTCTAACCTTAAAAGAGGGGAAGATATTAAAACAGTTCAGATTGATGTGAATAGAACAGCAAGGATAAGTGAAAGGAGAACTAATCTTAACAACTTACAGCAAATCCAACTAATCGATGACACACAGAACACTGAAGTAAGGAAATTAGGGAAACCTTTGAAATGCCTACTTCTCAATTGCCGGTCCGCAAAAAAACATGCATCAGATATAGCTGACCTCATCATGAACAAGGAAATTGATGTAACAATCCTGACAGAAACGTGGCTAACGGAATCATCATCATCTTGTATGGACCTACTTGTACCCCCGCAGTACAATATAGTGAGACTGGATAGACCAAAAAAGAAAGGTGGTGGGATAGCATGCATCTATAGATCGGAGTTAGAGGTCATCCAAGAACTAACAGATCCACTCGGATATTGCGAACACCTAAATCTCAAAATTAGATCAGCAGAGAATCAAAGATGCAACCTGCATGCAATCTACCACCCTCCAGGCAATAATACATCCTTCATAGATCAGCTAATGGAAATCATCACTACCAACTTCAATCCCGAAGCTAACAACATTGTTCTAGGAGACTTTAATTTACACTGGAACGATAGTGATGACAAACAGGTCAATGCTCTTAAAGATCTTCTAGCGGAGCTAAACCTTAACCAAGCATGCACACAACCGACACACGAGAAGGGAGCCACGTTAGACTGGATAATTTCAAAGACGAACAATACCTCAATAACAGCAATTGAGCCATGCGACTGGTCAGATCACCATGTCATAACCTTCCTGATAAACACTATGAAGAATACCAGAACCAGTCAACCTACCAGACACAAGAAATGGATGCGAGATACCAAAGAGCTGAATATGAAATTACTAAGAGAAAGCTGTGAGAAGAACCTAAACCCACCAAACAAGATGCTGAAAGTAGAGGATCTTACGAATCATTATACTACAACAGTATCAAACATAGTCAATACCACGATGCCATTAAAGCTGAAAAGAACAACAGAGAAGATCAAAAATCCATGGTTTAGTGGAACATTGAATGAAGAAAGGCGGAAGCTCAGACAGGCGGAAAGAAAATGGAGACAACACCCATCAACGCACGAACTGAATACCCTTAGGAGAATCCGGAGCGGGTACAATAAAAAGGTCCTAAACTCAAAAAAGGAATTTATTAGATCGGAACTAGATAATGCCAAAAATAGGCCGCGGAAACTATTCGAGATTTTAAAACAGCAATCTAGTAAAGTGGCCAAAACTGCCCAAGAAACGACAAAAACTCAACTAAGTTGTGAAGAGTTCGCATCTTTCTTTACTAACAAGGCTAATACTCTGGAAAGAGAGCTTAGGAAAAATGAAGCTGACAATATTGATAATACAGACAACCGTACACCGCAAACAGTTATTATCACCTCGGAAATCACCCATAACACAAAAAACATGGCGCAATGGGATAACTTCGAGATACTGGACCAAAACACCATCGCCAAAACACTATCGGACATCAAACCCAACAACCACTATAACGATCAACTCCCATCAAAGTGCATCAAAGAAATAAATCATATTGTGATTCCCATATGGACGAAAATAATAAACGCCTCCCTATCCCAAGGAACCCTGCCTGATTGCCTAAAAACGGGTCAAGTGGTTCCCATCATCAAAAAACCCACAGCGGACCCAGCAGATCCAAATAACTTTCGCCCTGTGACCAACATCCCTATTCTTGCCAAACTAATTGAAAAATGTGTTCAAAACCAATTAAGCCAACACTTCACGAACTTCTCACTACTGGAAAGGGGCGACCATTCGGTCCCCCCGAACGTATGGTGGAGTACCACGATCCCCCCGGGAAGCCATCTTGGGCGGGAGGCGAGTCTCGGCTGGTATGCCCGAAGCGGCGTAGCCGGGGCGTGCCTTTTTCCCGCCCTAGAGTGGGTTGTCCTAGACACTGACGCGGCCGGCCACGCCCTCGGAGGCAGGCGGGGGCGGGTTTACGCCCGCCCTGAAGACGGATAAAAGGAGCAAAAGCCAAGAAAGCATCCTCTTGTTCCTGTGCTCTGAAGCTGCACCTCCCCGCTGCACGTGAGCTCGAGACGGAACGAAGAGCCGATTTTGAGCGTTATAATCTTTCTTTTTGTTTTACAGATATTCCGTCTGAGAATGCCCAAGAAAGTCGGGAAGCGGGTCAGTACCGATCAGATGCTCCGCATGCTCATGAAGGAGGTAACCGATTTGAAGAAGCAGATGGCGGCCAAGGACGGGGAGGGAGGACCGAAACGGCCTTTGCCGGGAGCAGTCCCCGGTGGGAGAGGCAAGAGGTCCGGAAGGGGGACACTCGGGGGGGAAACCCCGGTTCCCGATACCCCACTTGAGGAGCCAACCCCGATGCCGGAAGGAGGGAATCCGATCCCCGTGGTGGTCACCCCCGTGAACGGGGAGGATATGCCTCCCGAGTTAGCGGCACAATTGGTAGCGTGGTTGGGAAAAGATAGCGAGGGCACCACGGCTGACGACGCCCGCGCAGTAATGAGGCAACTGCGGGAATCTAGGGAGGCTGCGAAGGCACCATCGTCTGTTAACGCATCAGGCCCAGGTTCGGTGGCAGATGCAGCGTCTGGTTCAGGTAAGCGGCCATTGCCGATTGCGGGGGAGGGGTCTGTACCTTCACGAAGGGAAAAGGTGGCTCAGCATGTTCCACTGGAAGTTAAGGAAAAGATTTGGGCGAATAAGTATGTGAACATTTTTTCTTTGCTTACCGATCATTACGAGATGGAGCATGTAAAGAGCCAAAAGGAGCTCATGCATCCGAGTGTTTGGCGCGCAAAAATGGCCGCCTTCAAGGTTGACGAGAACATTGGTACTTGGGGTAGAGCGTGGGGCATTTTTACCTCCATCATGGGCGAGCGCAGGCCCGAGTTGTTGACCGAGTTGCCAATTTATCAATCACGTATCATGGAGTATTCCGTAGCATATGGGGGCAATCAGTGGTTCTGCTATGACAATCTTTTTAGAAAAGCCAAGGAACACAACCCAATTTTGACTTGGGATTGTTACGACTCCGTGTCATGGCAAAAAATGGAGAGTACAGGAATGTTGAAGGTACCATTGCTAGGGAGTAACGGGGGGAATCTTCCCGCCAAAACTCTGGGACACCCTTTCGGACGGGTGCAGGTAACGAGTACCACTCGAAGCCGAGTGGCATCACAGGTAAAAGGGGGATCTGTTGGAATTTTAACAGAGGGAAATGCACGAGGCCCCAGGGGTCATGCAAATTCAGACATGAGTGTGGGGGGTGTGGGCAGCCATCCCATCCTGAGTCCATGTGCAGAGCCAAAACGGGTGATAACGGTGGTAAGGGAGGCGCCAAACAGGTCTGATATAGTCCGAGGGGCGCCTTTACCTACCCCGATTGATACCATGGCAATGATTCCTTGGCTCAACAAATACCCGGATCATGCTTCCGCTGGGGTGTTACGAAACGGGTTTTCATATGGTTTCCGCATCCCAGTGGGGGATTTTCAAGGTATAGCAAATTGTAAGAATCAACTGTCGGTCTTGCAGCACACGGCGGTGGTACAGGTAAAGATTGGGAAAGAGGTGACTCGAGGTCGCGTCGCCGGTCCATTCGATTTGCCACCGGTTGCTAACTTTGTTTGTTCCCCTCTAGGGGTGGTCCCCAAGAAGGACCCGGGTGAGTATCGGCTGATACATAACTTGTCAGCCCCACGTGGTCTTTCCGTGAATGACGCGATAGACCCGGAAGTGTGTTCGGTGCGGTACGCATCTTTCGATGAGGCCGTTGCCATGTTGAATCGCCTGGGGCCCGGGACGCTGATGGCAAAATCGGACATCGAGTCAGCGTTCCGGTTGCTCCCGGTACACCCAGACGATCAGCGTCTCCTTGGTTTTCAGTTTCAGGGTCGCTATTACATGGATAGATGTATGCCAATGGGGTGCTCGATTTCCTGTGCCTATTTCGAGAAGTTCAGTTGTTTTCTGCAGTGGGTATTCACAAGGAAGACAGGTTTTCAACATGTTATGCACTATCTCGATGACTTTCTGTTTTTGGGGGCAGCCGGGGATCCTGAGTGTGGACAGGCTTTACATGAATTTTGTGTCTTAATGAATCAATTCGGTGTGCCATTGGCGCCAGGTAAGACTGTGGGTCCCTCGACCTTGATCGAGTTTCTGGGGATCGAGCTCGACTCGGTAGAAGGTTGTTTTCGATTACCCAAGGAAAAAGTGTTAAAATTCAGGTTATCCCTTGAGACATGTATTCGTGCAACAAAAGTAAACCTGCATCAATTGCAACAGGTGGTGGGTCAGTTGAATTTTGCCCTGAGAGTGATGCCAATGGCGCGCCCCTTTTCCCGCTCGATTGCACAAGCCATGGTCGGCCTGAAGGAAGGACATCACCGCACGAGACTCCCGGCAGAGGTTCGCCAGGACATGCGCATTTGGTTGGCATTTCTGGCGGATTTCAATGGTCGAATTGTCTGGAACAAACCAGCGGTGTCCTCCGAGGAGCTGGGGCTTTGGACAGATTCGGCGGGGAGTATAGGTTTTGGTGCCATATTTGGTACACAATGGTCGGCTCAAAAATGGCCGTCATGGTGGCATGAGTGCGGGTTGACAAGTAACATTGTTTTTCTCGAACTTTTTCCTATTTTGGTGTCCCTGAAAACGTGGCACGAGGGGTTTCGTGATCACTCTGTGGTATTCTGGTCTGATAACATGGCCGTGGTTGAGTGTATCAATAGTCAGGCAGCACGATGCAAATTTATTCTGAGACTGCTCAAGGAAATTGTGTTGTTATGCATGCAACTGAATGTACTGTTTAGGGCAAGACATGTGCCGGGGGTGATGAACCAAGCGGCTGATGCGCTTTCTCGTTTCCGTATGCAGGCCTTCTGGGGTTTTCTGCCCACAGTGGACCCGGTGGCGGCACCCTTTCCCCAAGCTCTCTGGTCTCTCGGTGCCCCGAACTACAAAACCTCGTGGGAGAGAGTTTAGCACCCAGGACGAGGAATGCATATGAAGGGGCGTTCCGTTCCTATTGGGCCTTTTTGGGTACTGCTAGGGGGGAGCTTTGGGGTCAGGAAGAGTTTGTAGTGAAATTTCTGCTCTCTTTACATCAGGCAGGCAAATCAGTAGCTACGGCCCAGAGGCATCGGGCCGCCATTTCCTTTATGGCAAAGGCTCATGGGATCCAGGACCCGACAGCGTCTTTTGTTGTGCAGAAAGCGCTACGTGGGTGGCAACGCCTTGAGGGTCGCAGAATAGATGAGAGGCACCCGATAGGTCTGGATAGGCTGACCCTGTTATTGTCCGTGCTCCCGGCAACGTGTTCATCCCAGTACGAAGCAGTGTTGTTCCGAGCCGCATTTGCACTAGCATTCCATGGGGCTATGCGGGTAAGCGAATTAGTGGCAAAGAACAAGCGGGATACGATGGGGGGACTGTGCCGGGAGCACATTCAGGTCAAGGGGGGGACGATGACGATCTCATTTGTTAGGTCCAAATCCGATCAGGGAGCAATCGGGGACTGCGTAATCATTCAGAGGATCCCCGGGTCTTCCATGTGCCCTGTGGTATGCGTAGAGGAATATTTAGCGCAGAGGGTTGCAGCATGGGGGGGGACCTTGTTGAGACACGCTGACGCCACCCCACTGACGAGGTTTCAGTTCCAGAGGGTGCTTGCGATGTCGATTTCGGCCGCGGGCTTGAACCCCGGCGAGTTCGGGACCCATTCCTTTCGGATAGGGGCTGCTACTGAGGCTACAGCCAGGGGTCTGAGTGTAGAACAAGTAAAACGTGTGGGGCGTTGGTCCTCGAACTGTTATAAAAGGTATGTGCGGTTGCACATGTTGTGAAGCTGTAATGATATACTCACGCTTCTTGTTTTTGTTTGGTTTTCAGTTGCGCAAGCTTACGAAGCGGGGCGGACTGTGCAATCGACCCGACTCCTGGGGACCAGCGGTCAGAAACCACCGTCTGCGAAAAAGGAGGTGTGGGTCGTGGGCCACTCATACGTGAGGCGTGCCGCGGACGTATTCAAAGCAGGTGATATGATTCACGTGGCTGGGGAATACGGGTACAGGGTGTCCTTCTACGGAAAGGGCGGGCTCTGTATTGACCAGTTTCAATCCTTTTTCGAGGGTTTGTTAGGGCGGACAAGGTCACCGCCGTCTATAATCATAGTCCATCTTGGGGGCAACGATTTGGTGGCCACTGGTAGACGACTTCTTCTTGAGGCAATGCTTTCCACAGTAAGTTGGTTGGCAAGAAGAGTTCCAGGGTGCACAATTGCATGGTCCCATATGATCCCACGGAAAGTGTGGCGGGGGGCTATTTCGGTTTCTGCTCTGAATCATTCAGTAAGGAAAATAAATAACAAAGTGAGTAGATTGTTTTGTTCGAGTACACTGCATTCTGTTTCGCATGGTTGTATCAAAGGGGACAGTATGTATTTGGGGGACGGGGTTCATTTGTCCCGGGTGGGGAATGAGTTACTCATAGGAGACCTCATAGCTTGGTTGAAGGGTTTAAAACATGACCTTTAGGCAGGAGTGGGGGGTCCGGATAGCCGGTCAACTATCCGGCCTGTGGCGGTAAGGTCATGATCGGTGAGCAGTAATTGGAAGATCCCTATGGGGGGGCGTCACCCATTACGGATGGGAGCGCTCGGGGGAGGTGGCCAATTGGCCCCTCAACGGGGAGGCGGTCCCGTCTAAGGATAGGCCGCCGGAAGGAAAGGAAAGGTGGTCAAGGCCCCTTCCTGGATAGGAGGGGCTACGGGCCCTCCTGGGGAATTTCCCGGGGCCAGGACATCTGCGACGGCAGATGGGCAAGTTGTGTGGGGTGCGGGAGGGGGTTTACGCTACCTTTTAGACACCTCACACGAGTCCTCGGACGACCGTTAAATGGCGTCGAGTTCATTGGGGCCCCCGTCAAGTCCAAGGGAAATTGGTAGATGCACTTGAGGTACGCCTCTGTGCGGTCGCTCCCCTCACAAGTGAGGGTGGTATTTCTGGTTTAGGGATCTGACACCGGTTACGACCTTGCCGTTGGCCCTTAACGTTAGGATGTACAATTTCAAGTCAAATGTTTTGTAGGATGTTAGTTCGGCTAGGAGAACCTTTGTATTAGAGATCTGTTAAGGTTAGCCAAACATCGTAATGTGGAAATGAAATTGTACATAATATGAAACTGTTATTTTAATGTTTTGATTTTGTTTCATATTTTAATAAATACGGCCGGGAAGGGTAACTCCCTTCCCGCCTTCCAAAAGTTCAAGAACTGTTTCCGGTTTCCCAATTCTTGGGGATTGTGTTGAGAGGGGGTGGCGGGTATCTCAGCCATATAGACGATTGTCAGTCAGGATTCAGAACAGGACATAGCACAGAGACAGCGATCCTACATATTGTCGATGATGCACTACAGGCGTTAGACCTTATTCAGACATGTCTTCTTATCCTCCTAGACCTATCATCAGCATTTGATACGGTAAATCATGAAAAATTATTGAACAGGCTTCATAACAGGATGGGATTGGCAGAAAATGTGCTAAAATGGTTTGAATCTTTCCTTCAGAATAGAACACAAAGATTCCTGGTCAATCAGTCACTCTCAACATCAAGTCCTAATTCAATTGGAGTACCGCAAGGCTCTACGCTATCTCCATCACTATTTAACCTATACATTGAACCTCTCACAGAAATCCTTCGAAATTCAAAGATATCCTACCACATGTAGGCGGATGATACGCAGATTTACATCAAGATAACATCCATGGAGGACGTCAAGAGAATGAATGAAGCCTTAAAAATATCGTTACAATGGCTAGCAGACAATCATTTGAAGATAAACGCACAAAAAACAGAATTTCTATTAATCACACTACCAAATAAACACACAGAAGGGAAAGAATGGTGCAATATGATCACAGCATTAAACTGCACCCCTACACTTGTTGGATCTGCAAAATCATTAGGAATCAAACTTGATGAGAACCTAAACATGAAAGGCCACATCAAAGCTATGGCAAAAAGCGCACGCTATTACCTGAACTACATCAGAAAAATGAAACCATTCATATCCACGATGGATCTCAAAATGGCAGTACAATCACTTGTCATTTCAAGGATTGAATATGGATGTACAACACTAGCAGGGCTCCCAAAAATTTCAACAGCACCACTAAAGGCATGTCTCAATGCAGCTGCAAGACTGATAACAGGATCGAGAAAATTTGACCACATATCACCACACCTGAAAGCATTAAACTGGCTACCTTACGAAGCCAGAATCCAGCTAAAAATGGCATGCATAACCCACAAAGCGCTACACCACAACACACCTAAGTATCTGGCTCAGAAAATTAAAATCTCCGGAGGAAGCAGACCGGCCAGGAGTGCAAAGGAGCTGCTACTGAGACCAGCCATCTTCAAGAAGAAGAAATCGTACAACAGAGCATTCTCAGGAGCAGCACCAAGGATCTGGAATTCACTTCCGCCAAGCATAAGAAAAATTACAGACACTACATCCTTCAAGAGGGAAACGAAAAGCTTCCTAATAAATAAGTTCCTTCCATAGGTCGGACCGAGGTCAAAAGAACACTTGATAAAGGAGTGAAAACAAAAGCTACACAAACAAAAAGCATTTGGGAATCATTGATTCTAGACCACTCATTTCAGCCATATTCAAACATATATACTATCTATTATATATTACATATATAAGTATTAATGTAAACATCGGAATATGACATACCATGTATATACTTACTATATGACGTCTAATGTATAATGTCTATCTATTGCTTTTGTTTGTACCTACCTCTTTACATTGAACGATTTTACAAACTCTTGTCTATAGCTACCTCACATAATGTAAAGCGCTCTGATACCTAAGGGTCTTGTTCGCGCTATAGAAAACCTTAAATAAATAAATAAATAAATAAATAAAATACACTAAGCAGGAGGCCCTGGTCTAGATTTTACCTTCCCACTTAGAAACGTTTCTGGAGGATTTCTCACCAGACATTGTGCAGCCTCGCCCAGCAGGCCAGATTCAGTGAGGGGTTCGAATGATTGCCTTTCTATGAGAGCCCAGTCACCCTCTGGGGCTATTTCACAAAAGTTCACCAAACTTTCCCAAACTTCTGGGACTTCTTTCTGAAGTTCCTCTTGAGGGTCCAAAGTGTCCAAAACCAATTCCAAGGGTCTGGAACCTTCAAGATGGTCCTTGAAAGGTTGGGATCACATTCCCCCACAGTGCACCTAAACAACACCCTTAAAAGTCCACTGGATACACTCCAGGCAGGGGACTCTTGGTGAAGTTGATGAAGGTGAGCTCTGTTAACTTGTAGCTTGCAGGGAGCCCACTCTTTATTCCTTTTGAAAAAATGTACATCCAGAGGGCTGTAGTTCCAGGTAATGCAGCAGGTACAGTCAGTCAGAATTAAGGGCCTGATGGTGCAAATCAAATTTCCAGCTTGGCATCCACTCTGCCTTCCTCTTGAAGCAAGGTACATCCAAAGTGCTATAGTTCCAGGTAAGGCAGCTGGTGCAGTCTTTTCAGCATAGCACTGGCCCTGGGACTGGCTGAGCAGAGCTCAGCAACAGTCAGAGTCAGTTACCACCAGTACCAGTCAGCAAAAAAATGGGGGGTGCCCAGGGCACAAGGATGACTTTGCAACCACTACAATTTAAGAGGGAGTGGCAGATCACAAAACGTTTTTGCCTCACACTAACTCATGTCCTTAGTGATAAGAAAGGTAATGCTTGGTTCACAGACCTTTTACCACACTGTAATGAAAGTAGAATTGTTGATGTGTTAACGCGTGTCAATTATACTTGTGCATATTTAAGCAGGCTGCAGCTGAAGTGCACCAACACCACAGCACCATACAACAATATTACAATAACACACCGTCGTTATAGCAATGCACTACAACAAAAGAGCAAATAAATACAAGAATAACAACAATATACAAAATAACAATACAATATAATGCAGCAACACAATGCAATAGAACGAAAACACAATGACAGTACAAAAACATAACTCATCACATCAGCACAGATTGTCAAGTATGTTATGTTTGTATTTTAGATTGTGTTGCTGTGGTGATTGTATTATTGTGTTACATTTGTTGTGGCAGTGAGTTGTGTTCTTTAGATGGTGGTGTGTTTTTGTGTTACTTTATGGCTGTATTATTGGACTGTCTTGATGTGTTGCAATGTGGTTGTTTTGTGCTTTTCTGTGATTTTTATGTTGTGTTGTGTCCTGTTATATTTTAGTTGTGTGGATATTTTTCTTTGTGCTATGATATTGTGCTGTGTTCTGTCATTACTTTAGCAACATTACAAATGCTGCCACATTTCCCCCCAAAACAGCACATTCCTTCAAAGTCACAGTGACAAATAGCAATGTCGCCTGTCTCAGTGCTGACATACTGCTGCAGTAGCTTTTCTGGCGTTTTGAACAGCCCACAGATCTGTCTGAGACCAAATCTTAAATCATCACTTTCACAACTAATCCAAGATGGATGGGTAAATAAAAAAGTAGCATGAATACACTTTTTTAAATGGCACTATTTTAGAGTTAATTTTGTTTTATTTGATGTTATGATGCAGTGGAATTACAACATACACTGCCTACAACCACCTGACCAGTGGGTCAAAGAAGAGAAAGGAAAGAAAGGAAAGGAAAAATCTTAAACTGAGCAACACTCCCCCTCCACCACCCGCCTCCACCCCTCACCAAAGATTTTTTTTTTAAATGTAGCGTTAAAGTGCTTTAGGAAAAAAACATTAAAAGAATGAGGGGGTGTGGTGAAGCAACATGGAGAGTGGGGGGGAACAACATAAGGGAGAGAACATGGGGCCAAATGGAGGCACACATAAGGAGCAGGAGCAATGTAGAGCAGGGGAGTAGGAGCACACAAGCATGAGAGAGCACATGAGGGTAGGTGGGAGGAGAGAAACATATAGGCGAGTGACATTGTGGAGGGGGAGAAAAGCACAGGAAGAAGACCACTGGAAAACACATGCACTACAATGGAGTTGAAGAACCGGATTGTACAACCCAGCGGCGCCAGGGGCACGCCCAATGTCTTCGGGTTCACCTGTCGTAGAATACAGAGACATGGGATACTTCTCGGTGGCATCAAAGATCAAATGTATTGGCTGCAACCAGGAACAGAAGTCTACGAAACACGACACGGTTGGTTGGCTAGAGACTGCTTAATTTTCGTATTGCGAGACATCATCTTTTATGCTGAAAATCACATTCCTGACAGACACCAATTATTTACAAACTATCCAATCACAGATGATATTGCAAAAGGTATCGCATAACGACAAGCCCACTTTCCAGTTGTCCAGTCCACCATCAATTACACGGGAAGGCCCAGCATTCTTGCTCGGACAGGCCGGACGAACCCATAACAAAAGACGACAACCCAAGCCATAAACAGGCCATAAAAGAAGGAACAGAAACAGATGTGAGGCAAGATAGTAGGGTGTGTGTGTGTGTACCATAAACTCAGCAATATCCTGCTCTTTGATCTCTATCTTGACTAGCTGCCGGACAAGGAATTGGCTCAGCAAGTTTAGCTTCGGGCAACAGAGTCAGTTCGCTCAGGTCATTCAAAAGTCAGCTAAAGGTGTACGTGTCCCAAAGACTCGTTCGGCCGTAGTCATCGGCTTATGTGAGGGCAACCACAAAATGGCTGCCGTACACAAAATGGAACCCTAAGGTTCAGAACGAAATCTCTAATTTCATAGTGATTCCATCAATCGAACAGGATGAAAACACTTGTACTTGCTGCACTCGTCATTTGTGGTCCCCTACTACCAAAATCGTAACGATACCATGACCTTTATGAATCGGGTTCAGAATCACAGAACCTCAGACCCTCCTTTTGCCCTTACATAGGCAATAAACTAAACTCACATTAGTCTGATTCCAGGTCTATATTCATCAGATCATCAAGATGTTGCTGTAGCATCATCCTATTACTTAGTAGCTCTCTCTGGACAGGTCTCCTCGCACACGAAGTAGCACAAAGGCCACACATAGCAGGAGCACACTGTACACAAAGACATCCCAATGATCATCAGAATCTTCCATCCCCAAGTGGATAACAATCCCCAAAACCATCCCATTAAAGACCAATCTCCTTCGTCTACATGTATAGACTCGGAGATCTTATGTAGCTTGGAAATGGCTTGGTACACTGTCGGAGCGTTGTCTGGAATGAAAACGCAGCAGCTCGATTGAATCAATTTACATACTCCTCCTCTATCTGCAAGTGTGACATCTAACGAAATTCTGTTCTGAAGAGTCATAAGGCGATCTGACTGGAGCTCAGCAGTCAGATTACTAAGGGCACCGGAAGTCTCAACTACGGTGGACTAAACCACTCTCGTCAATTGCCGTATGTTCCTGCTGTTAACCATCGGTCCCCGAAATGGCAGAAAACCCTTCAGAAAATCTCCCAATTCTTGTCCTGAAGTATCTTCCTTAATGAAGACACCTCTAACAACTCTCATTTTATGGTAATCTGCCGCAGCAGTATACGTAGGAGGCAACAGGAACGAGACATAACATGTGCCCGAGAAATCAGGGGGCAACCATGTATATTCTCTATCATAACAGACAAAATAGGTACCCTTAGCTGCTAAAAACGATGGGGAAGTCTGGGACGCAAAAACATACGTCTCAGTGCAAACACTCTTCCCTAACTGAGCTCTCGAATTCTTGCCATTACCTTGCAGACACAAATGACCACGATGGGGTACGATCCAAATCGGAGAAGATCTTTTCGCTCGCTGGTTTCCACTCAGACTAACACCATATCCAGTCACGTTCCATCCAATATACGGTAGTGTGTCATCTTTCGGGATAGTCTCATAGGAATCAATTCCTCTAATCATATCTACTATACCCTTAACTAGAGCACTATTCTTTGGATTGTCTTTCACAGAACATAGGGGGTAAACTTCACGAGCATAAATGAACATTGTTCTGTATGCCCACACAGAACCATTGTAGCTGAAAAGCAGGACCAGGTAAGGAATACATTTATCAGTAGTATGAGGCATAAGACCACACACCCAACAATTTGTGGTGTTCACTACTAGCTGGTGTTGGTGCAAAAGTTGAACAAAAGAGTTATTAACAAATTCTAATCTTCTAGTGGACTCATGTTCAGGAAAAGGGTGAAAAGAATGCGAAGACATAGTAGGAGAAGGTAAGGGTTGTGTAGTGGGTGCAAACGTCACTTGAAAAGAGAAAATAATATATCCCACCAAAAACATCATTAGGCTAAGTAACATCAAAAGGCACATTGTCAGAAAACATTTCCTACTCATTATTTTACACAATTTTGTCTTAAAGTTCATTTCTTCAACAGTTCTCTCCATCTCGAAAAACTCCATCCTCTAACCGTGCTATTCGCGGCAGTTGATTCGATTCGCTCAGTGTACCTCTGAATGTTCCAGGGAACGCCCTAGAACAAACCAGAACCGTTGACCTTGTGTCTACACTGCTGTACTCTCTGAGTCTTTATACCGCGACCCTACATCTGAACCCGGATGGTGGTTCGAAAAACAAAAATCGGTCAAAACAGTTTCTCGGAGGAGAGAGCATAGAATCAAAAATATCAAAGAAAAGGTGTTTACATTATTAGTCCAACGACTCTTGGTCGTAAATTATAGCGGCCTTTACCAGGCAATGTCTGATCACAAAACAATAGTTCAGGTTCAGAAGTGTCCAATGGAACTGATGGAGGCACAGCTTCTTGCAAGATATCGCCGTTCTCACGCTCAGAACTTGTCCCAATTAAACATGCATAGCTGAATGGCACAAAATGAGGCACGGTCTCAGTCTCTGAATCGCCTACACCCTCCTGGACCCACCGGTCGTACGGCAGAGGCAAAGGGGCCCTCTTACAATGTACGCCGTGGATCCAGTTCTGCTTCCCATGCACTCTCACAGAAGTACGCGTCGCCAACAGGACCTGGAATGGTCCAGTCCAGCGGGGCAGATTATTCTTTGTCCACTGAAAGTTTCGGACGAAGACCCAGGATCCAGGATCAATGGCGTGTCCCGGATCTTCAGATGCTTGGGGCAGTGTTTCGTGAACCTGTTGGTGTAAAACACGCAATTTAGCCGTCAATTCATACAGATAGTCAAGCAATACAGGATGTTTGATCTCACTAAACTTTGTCGGCCTCTGCACTCCCCATATATTTGCCGGGCGACCAAACACAATTTCATAGGGACTAAGTCCCACTCGAGAATGTACTGTAGTCCTAGTTGACAAAAGTGCCAATGGCAAAGCATCGGGCCATTGGAGACCAGAGCTCGCCTGAATCTTGGCTAACTTCAGCTTTAAAGTGCCATTATAGCATTCAACTAGACCAGCTGATTGGGGATGATTTGCAGCGTGAAACTTCCTTCTAATTCCCAAACCATCACATACTCTCTTCATCACTTGACCCACAAATTCACTCCCGTTATCACTCCAGACCATTCTCGGCAAATCATACCTAGGGAAAAATTCCTTAACTAGGGCTTTAGCTGTGGACAAAGCAGTGTTATCTTTCAGGGGATATGCTTCTACCCATCTTGAAAAGGCACAAACAACCACGAGGACATACTTCAGGTAGTTACATCTTTCCATATGGATGAAATCTAATTGCAAAACCTCAAACGGATACGTCGGAGGTGCAAAATGACCAGCTGGAGTTGGAGTTACCTTGCCAGGATTATACATCAGACAAACCATACAATTCTTGACCAAGTTCTTTGCGCACTTAGGAATTCCAGCATTCTGCCATACTGGAGCCAACAACTTTCAAATCCCTTTCGCACTAATGTGAGCCATTCCATGAGCCATTGTAACCACTGCAAGCACATACGCATCAGGTAACAACCATTGCTGATGATCTGACAACTCAATCCAACAACCATTCAAATACAATTTACCCGTACTCTCTCTCCACACACTCAATTCTTCCTCTGTAGCTTCAGCTTGAATTGACTGCACGCTCTCTATCGTATCTTCACACATTCCTCTATCCGGAACCCATCTCGCCGGACCCGCAACATACATTCGACTCATCACATCTTTCGCCACATCTTTCGCATCTTCGTCTGCAAACGCATTACCACGACCAACGTCATCGGTAACCTTCTTGTGTGCACTGCATTTCACAATCGCAACTTGCATCGGTAACGTAAGCGACTCAAGAGGTTCATTCACCAACTGACCATGCTGGATTTTCGTTCCATGAGACGTGAGGAACCCACGTTCCTTCTACAAGCGACCAAAACTGTGAGCCACACCAAACGCATACTATCGGTATGCACAGTCACTCGTTTCCCTTTCGACAACACACACGCTCTTGTCAATGAAATCAACTCTGCTGCTTGAGCTGAATTCTGTGGGATACGTGCAGCTTCAACAATCGTATGCAAAGTCGTAACAGCATATGCCGCAGTCGTATCACCATTCGGAAGCTTGAAACACGAACCATCTAGCCATAGAGTACCATCACACGTCGTAAGAGGAGTGTCCCTAAGGTCTATTCTACCCTTCGTTTCCTCCTCTGTCCTAAGAAAGCAATCATGCTGTTCAGAAACATCCGTCTCTACAGAAATCGGCAACAACTTAGCTGGATTCAACGTGTTGCATCTCTTTATATGCACATGACTCGCTAAAAGTGTCAACTCATAACCTGACAATCGAGCACTAGTTAAGTGCTGTGTCTTGGTCCTGTTTAACAAGGTATCCACTGCATGTGGAACCATCATGATCAACATATTATCCATCACTAAACCAGCAGACTGTCCAATAGAAACAGCTGCTGCTGCTGTAGCTCTCAAACAACTCGGCAAGGCTCTAGCTACAGGATCCAAAGTCGACGAGAAATATGCACATGGACGTTGTTTATCGCCAAACTGCTGTGTCAGGACTGACAATGAAGCACATCCCTCTCTCTCGTGAACATAGAGTGTAAAAGGCTTACTGTAGTCGGGGGTACCCAACACAGGAGCCGAACACAACGCATCACGCAATTCAGAAAAACTCTTCTGGCATTCATCAGTCCAAGAAAGAGGATTCGGAGAATCCTTAACAGTAAGAGCTATCAAAGGTTTCGCAAGCAAAGAAAAATTAGGAATCCACTGTCTACAGTACGATGTGATACCCAGAAAAGCACGTACTTCTCTCTGTGTCGTAGGCACACTCATTTTCGCAATAGCTTGAATTCTTTCTGGGTTCAATCTTCTTCCCTCCTTCGATATGAGGTGACCTAAGTAGGTAACTTCTTGTCGACAATATTGCAACTGCGAAGGAGACACTTTATGATGGAAGTCAGACAAATGATGCAACAAAGACAAAGTAGCTTCTTTACAAATCTCCTCATTATCAGCAGCAACTAACAAATCGTCAACATACTGAATAAGAGCAGCACCATCAGTTAAGACAATCGTATCAAGCTGTTTTTTCAAAGCCTGACTATAAATGGATGGACTCTCACAATAGCCTTGAGGAGCGCGCTTGAACCCGAAACTTCGGCCTCCTAAAGAGAAGCCAAAAATATCTCTACTCTCCTCGGCAATCGGGATGCTGAAGAAAGCATTCTTCAAATCAATCACCGAAAACCAAGTAGCAGAAGCAGGAATCATAGTTAGCAAAGCAGTAATATCCTGAACAACAGGAAATTGCGGAACTACAATCTTATTCACCTCACGAAGATCGATCACAAACCTATATACAGGTGGTGTGAAGAATCAGTACGCTTCAGAACAGGCAAAACCGGACTATTGCACACATTACCTCTCGTTTCTTCAATCACACCCTTATCGATCAGATCATAGATGATCGCTAGAAGCGCTCTTTCACCATCACTAGAAATCCGATATTGAGGAATACGTGGCAGTCGAACTTTCGCCTTCAACATCACAACATATGGTGGAATCTCCAAAAGACACACATCATTAGGACCAGTAGCCCAAAGAGTATCAGGGAGAGAACGCAATTCCAGTGGAAGTCGATCCTTAGACAAATACATCGGAGAGATCACTATCTTACCCAATGTAAGCTGTACTCCTGAAGGAGAACAATGTAGTGTCGCATACAATCTTTTCAACAAATCCAATCCCAACAAGTTCTCACCACAACCTGTAATTAAAATGAGGGGTGCTTCAAATTCACAAGGTCCAACAGAAAGAGACAAAGGACTAGAAAACGGATTACAAACTGGGGCGCCAGAAAAACCTACCGAAACATTCGTCAAGCCAGACAAAGGTGTGCCAGGGAGTTTAGAGTGCATGATAGAACTTTTCGCAGCACCAGTATCAACAGAAAAGGCTCTGACACACCTGATGTAATCACTTCAACATAAGGTCCACTCTGATCTACTGGAACTGACACAACTCCCTCTCTTTGTCTATGGCTGTCCTAGCAATCTTTACCATCGATATTCTCACCCTCGACTTAGTAGTCGTCAGCATAGTACTGAGTCGTCCTACCAGATGCACCATTCTGTTGATCAAAACAGTTCATCGAGTTCTGCGGAGGAAAAGAACGTGCATTCTGGGGGAACACACCATGTCCTCTACCTCTAGGAGCTTGCTGAACACCTTGACCTCTCACACCAGAAGCACCATTTGTGCGCTGTAACAGAACCGGACAACTATTCTTGAAGTGACCTTCTTCTTTACAATACGCACACTGATTAGGGCCTACAGGAAAACACGGTTGAGAAGACTCGAACCTTTGCGAATTTCTCTGAAACTGCTGAGGTTGCTGATAGTCGCGCTGACTATTACGAGGCGGATACGCTGGCTGCAAAAGAACCTTCGTCTTCAAATCTTTAGTCTTTCTACCCGATTTCTCTTTCTCATCCTTATCTCTATTCTCGTAATACTGTGCAGTAGCCAATATCTGCGCCAAAGAAGAAACAGCCCATGAACCCTCTGAATCCTTCAACTTAGTACACAACTCGGGAAGCAAGTTATGCACAAACTTATCTACAAACAACCGTTGGCCACCTTCCGTACTCATGTCTTGACCACTGTGGTCTATAAACGTCTCTTCAAACCTAGTGAAGAAATCAGACACACTTTCATCTTTCTTCTGCTTACATGCAGACAACTTATCCCAATTCACACCCATAGCAGGCATCAAAGTCTTCATATAAGTAATGATCCTACCAGGAAGTTCTGCAACTAAAGGCTCAGGTTTAGCAGTGCACCACCACCTTGTCGACCATCTGCAGCTGTAATATTATTCCATGTATCACCTAACTCTTGCGCATGATCCATATGACGAATCATTCCCCATAAGGGCTGAGGAACCACATTTCCAAACAACATATCTATTTCAGCTAGATTCATAATGCACGCGTCAGCTGTCTGTGATAACTCTTTATAGTACCCTGCAGGATTGTTACGGGGGTCAGGTAAAGTCTGCTTAAGAGCCAAGACTTCAGCTCGCTTCCACGGAACATGTTCCCAAACACGCTGAAAATGAGCCGGCACACCTGGTGGAATATTATTCGGACCCGCAGGCACTGCTTCTTTCCATACTGGAGGAACCTCTCTCATTGGATATTGTCGCACTTTTCTCCTAACAGAAGAATCAGGCTCAAACAATGGCTGGGTAGGATATGCATTTCTAAACGAAAGCAATGTCGCAACTGCTTTTTCAACTTCGAGATCCACTATTGTACCTTTCGCGAACTCGGACTGTACACGGAACAACTCAGACGGAGTCTGTCCCAAATCACCATCTTCCCATTCTTCACGAAGGAAAGTACACATCGTATAGAAACCATACCTTTGCTTTGGTGCTTCCCATTGACGGAAAACATCCATTACCGCCCCTAAATCATATCTCGAAGAATTAGTAACTCATTTACGTGCCAAATGATCCAATACTGCCTGCTCTTTGGGACCAGGCAAGTGCCTACGCAACTGTTAACGCGCCGAAACAGGGGTCATACTCAATGACCCAAATAAAGGAGACAAAAGACCTGTAACAGTATCGGACTCGCTTATCTCAGGGGTCTGGAAAACTGCTGCCGCTCTAAGGACGGCCGTGATGGAAACGGCTCGGCACTTGCTGACGCATCCTTGTCCTCCCTGCTCCCGGACCGGAGGACAGGGCTCGCACGCCGTGAGGGAAACAGCCACGGGAACTACATCTCCCGGCAGTGACTGCGAGGCGCAGGCTGCTGACGTCACCACAGCGACCCCCTGCACCACCAAAAGCGCGCCCGCCTCTCGCAACGCGGGACGCGCTTATCTCAGGGGTCTGGAAAACTGCTGCCGCTCTAAGGACGGCCGTGAGGGAAACGGCTCGGCAATTGCTGGCGTATCCTTGTCCTCCCTGCTCCCGGACCGGAGGACGGGGCTCGCACGCCATGAGGGAAAAGGCCCACGGGAACTACATCTCCCGGCAGTGACTGCGAGGCGCAGGCTGCTGACGTCACCACAGCGATCCCCTGCACCACCAAAAGCGCGCCTGCCTCTCGCAATGCGGGACACGTGCGGGCGTCGCAGGGCTGAGCCCCGGCAGAGGGCGGGCCGTCTGTGGCTGTCGGTGAACGGAGGAGGATGGGACGGGCCACCCCCCTTTACAGTGGCACTTAATCCTGAAAGTATCCGGCACTCTTCCACAAGGTACTGTTATCCGCTTTTCCCTTTCATTTGCAGGCCATTGTGCTAGTTGCACCCCATAAGAGTGCGAGCGATAATCTACTCCTGTGTTGGATTCTTCATGTCTTTTATACTTTCCCTCATATCTTGCTGTTAATTAATGAGGCAACCTACAGCAAATATGAGTATCCAGGGCAAGAAAACTAAACCATCTGCTTCACGTCCAAATACTAGACTTCAGGCCACAATGCCACAGTCCCTCCCAACACTGACAGCAATTGATAAAATGCTACAACAGACCATAGGGGTGGTTGCCAATGCAATTGAAAATACTGAAAGAAGATTATCCTTCCCACCCACAATAAGCTCTAAAGACCATGGCGAAGATTGCTCGGCTATTGCCATCGATCCCACGATCCTGGACTCTTATCTAACATCCACCTTTGCCGAGCTGCCCTGTGCACAGATCCCGGCTGAGACGCCAGTAGTTGATGATTCATCTTTGGCTTTAGTTAAGTCTTTCATTAACAATGACGACCAACCCTGCATCCTGACTTCCTCTCCCCCTGTGGCAAAATCAAAACCTGGTAGGGTGGGCTCTAAGACAAAAAAGGATAGTCTCCCTAAAAACCCAGGCACAAAGAAACAGCCCAATCATAACTTGGTAACCCCATTTGACCATCCCCGGCACCCAACTACAGGGATATCCTGCTGGGTCACCAATATGGTGACGGATCTCCAGAACAGTTTAGAGCAAATAATTGCTTCCCACATTAAACCTCTGGTTTCAAAACTTGATAGATTATCTTCCATGTTAAACAATAAGACTATGCGGATAACTAAGCCACATAATTCCCAAGGTAACTCGTCACCCCCTGTTCCAGTCGGTGACTCTACAAAAGTACCCTGTCCTGAGGTAGCTAAATCCACTGTTCCAGCAGTACCAAGTAGAAAACCAGGACCGGCGACTACTGCGGCTAAATCTTCAAACCTCGTACCCCCTCCCATACCTGTAGCAAAACCACCAGGTCTTACCATATCTCCGGCTGCGGGTCAAACTGTTAAATCTATTCAACATCCCAAGGAGGGTAAAAACATGGCACCGAAAAAAGTAGTACCTTTAACAAGACCTCCCCCACCTAAGGCAACCTTTAAACAATTGCCGACAATAAATCTGCCTTCAGAAGCACAGCCATACGTAGTGGCCCTAGTGGGTGTTCCACCCCTCAGTGAGGGGAAGAGAGAACAGGAGGTAGACCTACATAATAAGTGTATACAGTGGCTGAGCCTAAATAGACCCTTACCTCCTAACATTTCAGGTCACATATTGGCAGTGAGAAGAGTAGACTGGATTGGAAGGGGCCCTAAAACAGTGGCAGGGGATGTTATAACAATTAATTTCAGGGACTCCTCTGCTGTCGATCACATATGTAGAACCCCTTCCCACAGAGAGTCGCAAATATTCCCTTTGCACCTGTCCTATTTCTACCCTACCCCAATCCACAAATCGTCTCACAATAGGAGACCACAGTATAACAGAAATCCTCTCTCCCACCCGAACGGGATTCACCTTTGGCAGCCATTTGGGGAGGGTTTTCGTCCACACACCCCGTTCTACCCGATACAACCCCATTGGAATAGGTTTAGCGTCCTCGAGGAGGTGGACTGACTCATTCAGCCATGTACGCCCCCACGAGAACATAAAGAGGGTAACCCAGAGGAAGGCGTTACAATACAGGAAAAGTCACCACCCTCTGCTAGTTATGAGATCCTCTGCCCTCATGCTTCAAAGAGGGAGGAGACAAGGGTTGAACAGAGCCTGGACCAGGTATTATCAAGAGAACAAGGGGGTGAGAAGGATAAAGTTAAGGCTATGGAAGGTAGTATAAAAATACTCTTGTGGAATGTCGCAGGGCTAAAGACCAAGTTACTCGTACCAGACTGGTCCTCCTTTATGACCACTTATGACATTTGCTTGATGCAAGAGACCTGGTCCCTCGAGGCGAATGACAGTTCCGGTTTTGCTACCTTTGATATCCCTGCAGTCTCAGGTGGGAAAGGCCGCCCCTCGGGTGGCCTTGCTATATGGGTAGGCTTACACTTAGGCATGCAGGCTGTACAGGTGGACACACACTCGCCAGATATCCAATGTGTTTTGCTAACATCTGTTAGTAGATCTACATTGGCTATTATTAATATCTACTCTAGGCCTACAGTGAACGGGAAAGAATCGAGTACTATTCAACCACTCGACCATTTCCTCCAGTCACTTGACCCCGTAACTCTGATCATTCTTGGTGGCGATCTGAACTGTCAGTTCGAACCATTGGGTGGATCCGAGTTGTGTGAGGAGAATGAGGTCGATTTGCTCTGGCAAATTCCAGCCCCAAGAATTGACCCGGTTAAGGCCTGGACTCCGTTAGTATTACAAATCAAGGCCTTGACCCTTGCAATGTCTCTGCAGGCATGCAATGGAAGGGGCAACAACGAAAGTTCCGGCCTGCCCACATATAATAGGACAAATCGAACTTCCACCATCGACTATCTCATGTTGGAAGCCAAACATTGGGGCAAGTTTAAAGATTTCGGGGTTGTTGTAAGGCACGATAGTGACCACAATGCGCTGGTCCTAACGCTTAAACCCGGTGCATTTGGACTAACTAATCCTGACTCTAATTCCACTCCGATAGTCCCACCACATATTATATCTAACAACAGGAGAAGAGTCAAATGGCCTTCTTGCCTAGACTCTCCTACTCGTCTCGCAAAAATCTATCAGATAGCTGTTCCATTGATAAGCGATATGGGAAACTCCAGCTCCGGTGGGCAGACTATAGGGACCCACAGAAAGTTAGTTGAGAGTCTAGGGGATGTATTCTATCCACTTAGTGGGACTAAGTTGCGCCGGAATAAAACACATCCCTGGCACAACCATGCATGTAAAAACTCAAAGAAAGACCTACTCAAGGCAATCAAATCTAAGGATATCCTTAAAATTAGAACAACTAGATTACCGTATAAGAAGGTGCTCATTAGAGCAAAGAGTGAGTGGGAGGAATCTAAGTGGGAAGAGTTGAGACAGGCATTACTCCTAAAAGATTCTAAGACCTTTTGGCTAATTGTTACTTCTTCAGTGACAGGTGAGAGAGACACTGGGATCTCGAATATTGCCCCTATAGTGTGGGAGGCACACTTTAAGTCACTCTACACAAGCCCTGAGTTGGAGGAAATTGGGTGCCAGCTCCAGGAAGGGCTGCCAGAACTGGTTTTGGAGCCTCGGGCCTGTGCGCCACGGGACCCCTGGCACGAGAGCCGACTGCCAGGGGCCCCGGGGTGCGGGAGTTTGGTTCCACGTGCCCGCACGGCCCAGGACCTCCCGCATGAGCATCGATTGCTGGGGGCCCCGGGCACTGGGTTTCCTCCCTGTCAAAATCTTAGCTTTAACCAGGCTTCGGAGATCCCGGTTGCCCCAGACCCCCTGCATGAGAGCCGACTGCCGGGGGCCTTGGGCTCCGGGATCTCAGTTGCCTGCACTGGCACGGCCCGGGACCTCCCGCACGAGTGTCGACTGCTGGGGGCCCGGGGTGCAGGGATTTCTCCCTGTTGAAACTATAGCTCCAGCCAGGTTCCCGAGCTTCTCATGGCCCCAGACCCCCCGCACGAGTGTAGACTGCCGGAGGTCTTGGGCCCTGGACCTGGATCCTGTCTCACAACAGTGAGAAAGGATGCCCCTACAGGGACTCTCACTCATAGTTCAGACAAAATTACACTCAGGGAAGTTGAACTGGCAATTGAGAAACTGCTCCCGAATAAGGCCTCGGGTCTGGATAAGCTCCCTGGAGACCTCTTTCGCTCTCAGCCAAAGATCTGGGCCCCATATTTGATTGTTTTGTTCAATGCTGTCTTACAGGGCTCCCCAGTACCTGGGACCTTGCTGGGAGCCGAGATTGTTCCAATTTTTAAAAAGGGCTGTCCGCTCGTTCCATCAAATTACAGACCAATTAGTCTACTTGACACTACCCAAAAGCTGATGGGCCGAATCCTGCTGGAGAGATTATTGGGCTGGATGGAGGAAAACAACATTTTGACCACCCTCCAAGCCGGTTTTAGATCAGCGGTCTCGACTCTGGACCAGATCTTTCGTCTCCATGTCCTATACTGGAAAACTGCAAGAGTAGAGGGTGGCAGCCTTTACCTTGTCTTTGTGGAGCTGCGAGCCGCATTCGATCTGGTCCCTAGGGAGAGGCTCTGGACGGTGTTGGAGGAACTTGGTCTCCCTCCTTACTTACTAGATGCCATAACCCGGCTTCACACTGGGAATTACGCCCAGGCGAGGTGTGGGAAAAACGGGGAATTATCAGATCGTTTCCCTGTTACTCGGGGAGTACGCCAGGGCTGCAAACTGGCACCTATTCTCTTTAGCTTGTATGTTAATGGCCTGATAGATAGACTTATTTGTGTCAGGGATAACGATGCTCCACGCCTGGCTACTGGTAGGGTGCCCGCTCTGATGTTCGCGGACGACACCTTGTTGTTGTCGCGGACATCATCGGGCATCCAGCGGGCTTTGGACGGGTTTGTTTCTTTCTGTGCCTCGCGGGGTCTGGAGATCAACTTGGAGAAAACCAAGTTTATGATCTTCAACCCCCCGAGGCACACCCGCCCAAACCCCACATTGAATGGAACCCCACTTGATTGAGTTAAGACCTTTATATATCTGGGGGTGACTTTGACTGAACACTTCACATGGGACCAACAAGTCTCTAAATCCTCCTTGAGACTTGCACAGATTATGGGTGGTGTAGGCAGATTCCATAGTGCCTCTACTTTTAAACCGGCTACCCATGCCCTAGAGATATACAAAACACAGGTCAGGTCTGCAGCCTTGTACGCTGCTGAACTCTGGGGACACACTAATGCATATAATCTAATGAAAGTCGAGCATTCTTTCATGCGTCATCTGTTTGGTCTTCCACAAAGTACGCCCCTGCTACCATTACGCTTGGACCTGGGTCTGGAACCTATTACTGATCTGGTGGCAGCTCGACCTCTGCTCTATTGGAGAAGGCTCCGGTCTGTGCCGGAGCTTGAACCGTTTAGAGCAGAATTTAATACTATTTGGGGGCAGCTAAAGATCAAGAATATACCTTGGTTGGTACATGTCAAGACTCTACTTTACCAAATTGGTCTTCCCCAACTTTGGGATACACCGGAGGACTGCTGTATGAGGATACAAAGGACTGTACTGGTGGCAGCTGTAAAATCGCATAACCTCAAACTGCTACACTGTTCTACTTCCCTGGGCAGATTGTCCACTGAGTTCCTCTTAACAAAAGTTGAATACAGGATGGAGGCGTTCTTGGACCTGGTGCAGCCTCCACTGGCAAGAAAATGATATATCCAATTGAGGCACGGCTCCTTACCGGTTGGGACATTCACATGCAGATGGGCAAAAACGATGAAGGCTAACTGCCCTGCCTGTAATCACGCCAGGGAAGACATCATACATATCCTCTTTTTTTGCCCAGCATACAGTGAAATTCGGAAGTGCTGGATCATCCCATTATGCAAAATCTTGGGTTTTAGACACTGTGTACATGCTTGTAGAATCCTAACTTATGACACTGCCCCTCTCATTGTTTTTGCCGTTTCCTGGTTTCTATTCGGCATGTGGCGGAGAAAAACTGCATTTATCCACAAGGAATAATGGACTACTGCTTTTACACTTATTACTCCTTTGATAACCATTGTTTAATAACTTTTTAACTCTGAAGTATCTATGTTTTATTATCGTGCTTGTACATATTTTATTGCACTTTTATGGTCTTTGACCGAAATAAAGTTATCAAAGTAAGTATCGGTCATTCTCTGTCGAACAGAAGGAGAAGTAGCCATAAGGACAGGAGGAAAAACAGGATGAGACAAAGTATACATAGAAGTAGTAGCAGAAGGAGTATCAGAGGAAGCAGAAAATACAGGAGACAAAGTCGTAGGAATTGGAGGCGGAACTGGAGGCAAAGTCAGCAACCCTTGAGTAGGCTGCGCCAAAGGAATAGGAGCCAACTGAAGAGGAGCTGGCAGTTGAACAACAATCGGAGGCACAACTGGAGGTTGCGCAACTAAAGGTTGTGGAGGTGCTGTAGCACTCTGCACATAAGGGGGTGGAGAACTCAACAAATGTGACATCAAAGGATCTTTCTCAATGTCCTTCGTTGCACCCTGCTGAAGGGGTGACAAAGCTGGATAACACTTATAGATAGCCATTTTACGTTGCCTGTGAAACTGCTCACTCTCTTGTTCTTCTTCGTTATCTTTAAACTGTATAGCAGCCTGCATTATCGATATACCCTTCTCTCTTTTATTTTGCTTCGCTAATTTAATTTCTTTCTGTTTGGCTTCCTTTCGCCAGAGGCGGAAAGAGTCAAACATCGCCGGCCGGGCTTTCTTCTTAAAAAGTTTAACTTCCAAATTATCTAAAATCTCTGTGTCATAGCTACCATGTTGGGGCCATTTTAAAACACCATCTTTTCTAGTGTAGCGAATCCACACTTCATTATACGTAATGGGGCCCACACCATGTTTCAAATAGAGCTCATAGGTCGGAGTTCCAACCGGAGGTATCGGACACAAATCCTCCAATCGGGAATCCCTATTACAACCACAACAATATATCTTTCCAAGTCTGCAAAGACCAGGCATCTTCGCTCACTAGTCTAGCTTCAAACTTCAAGGGATTATCAAACTCGATAGTCTCGCAAATACTCAAGTCCCTCGGCTTTGGCGCTTGCATGTTCCAAATCAAAAGATCCCGAAGGATACCCAAAACCTAAGGACTGGGAGACACTCCACTCATACTTAACTGAGGTATCGATCACGTCACCAGAAGACCCGTCTATCGTCTCGCTCTACAAATCGTCAAAGGGTCCAAGACAGGGCGACAGTCAGGGCAGCAGTCCTTCGTAGCCGTCGGAAAGCGGGGAATCTCGCAGCAAAGACTTTCGGACCACGACGACATACAATGGTCGATGAAGTGGTTGGCCTTCCTCCAGAATTTTCTCACGAAGCTCCTCACGATCTTCAGGCTTGGACCGGTACCACTGAAGTCGCCCAACGCTGGGCGCCAACTGAAAAACCAGGTTTTAGAACCCAGCGGCACCAGGGGCTCGCCCAATGTCTTCGGGTTCACCTGTCTTAGAATACAGAGACACGGGATACTTCTCGGTGGCGTCAAAGATCAAATTTATTGGCTGCAACCAGGAACAGAAGTCTACAAAGCACGACACGGGTGGTTCGCTAGAGACTGCTCAATTTTCGTATTGAGAGACATCGTCTTTTATGCTAAAACTCACATTCCTGACAAACACCAATTATTTACAAACTATCCAATCACAGATGATATTGAAAAAGGTATCACATAACGACAAGCCCACTTTCCAGTTGTCCAGCCCACCATCAATTACACGGGAAGGCCCAACATTCTTGCTCGGACAGGCCGGATGCACCCATAACAAAAGACCACAACCCAAGCCATAAACAGACGATAAAAAAAGGAACAGAAACAGATGTGAGGTAAGATAAAAGGGTGTGTGCGTGTACCATAAACTCAGCAATGTCCTGCTCTTTGATCTCTATCTTGACCAGCTGCCGGACAAGGAACTGGCTCAGCAAGTTTAGCTTCGGGCAACAGAGTCAGTTCGCTCAGGTCATTCAAAAGTCAGCTAAAGGTGTACGTGTCCCAAAGACTCGTTCGGCCGTAGTCATCGGCCTATGTGAGGGCAACCACAAAATAACTGCTGTACACAAAATGGAACCCGAAGGTTCAGAACGAAATCTCTAATTTCATAGTGATTCCATCAATCGAACATGACGAAAACACTCGTACTTGCCGCACTCGTCATTTGCGGTCCGCTACTACCAAAATCGTAACGATACCATGACCTTTATGAATCAGGTTCAGAATCACGGAACCTCAGAGTGCTTAAACAATGTTTTCCCATTCCAAGGTTGCTGCCATGTTGCTTTAAAGTGTCTCGGCCACCTAGAAATGGTATATAGTAAGCTGAATACCAATCTAAGGTGGCCGATATCGAGCTTCCGTGGGCTTTCATTTTGTTTATATATTTCAGTCATTGGATAGACTTAGAGCACTCTACTAGGAGCCGTGAACCCTGTACAACTGTGACATGTTTTATTTTTATTAATTATTTTAGCACATGCTTGCAATAATAAAAAAAAACACTACCTTCTTTTTTTACTGGCAACTATGTTCTCTATGCTGTGACCTTTGACCTCAAAAACCTGCCTAGAGTAGCCTGCTGTACCAGACCAAGGGCCAGATATACATAGGTTGTAAGTAAGTAATACTTTATTGTACAGTTAATAAAAACCATTACAAAAACCATCAGCAGTAAAAAAGGAAAGCATTAAAAATATTTGTAGCAGCATAGATGATGGAGTTATTCGATTTAAGCTATGTTACAAAGTGCAGTTTAAAAAAAAGTTAAAAAGAACGGAGTGTCCGTCTGCCGTTAGGTGCTCGTGTCCTTCTACGGAGAGGGTTTCTTTTGTCAGTCCTGGCCCTCATTCCTATACAAAGTTAGGTATTGCAGTGCCTATTCCTTTTTGGAAGACTGGCTGGCATTTACCCTGAATGTTCGTAACTTTTAGTTATAGTATGCCAGTGTTTTAATTCAGTTTAAGTCTCTGAGCTGTCTTGCTGTTTTGGCACTCACAGTATTGAGGGTGTGCTGTTGGACTTTTGAATTACCAAACAGCAAATTTTTGCGATGCGCTATTTCAGGATCGCAAACACCCATGTTCTAATTTGTCTTTGACACATTTTGCGATTACCAGTGGGTCGCAAATAGACCTACCTCCTTAATATTCTTTAGAAAGGTCTGGGAATTGCTAAATTCTTGAGTAACAAGTATGGGGGCCTGCTTGGGTCTGCATGCCACCATGTCTGTAAATGCTTTTCAATAAATCATGTTTTTTTTAAAATGCTGCTTGTTTTCCTTAAAGGAAAATGGGATGTGTTTCAAAAATAAAAATGAACGTTTTTCTTTCATTTTCATTTATTAAGAGGAAGGCAGTAGTCCGTTGCACCACTGCTTGCTCTTAAAACATTTTTTCACCAACATTCACAATGGGTTACTAATAACTCACAGTTGGTGGTAAAATGCAAGTTTTTGGTGACTGCATTCTGGTCGGAAAAAATTCACATATAACACTGCGAGTCGGTATTAGGAAGGGATGCCCTAAACACGCACATTCGAAAACGGAATCGCAAACACTATTTGCCATTCGATAATAGGTTATTAAATTCTCAAATAGGGCCCAATTCAGCGAATGGAGTTGATTGGGACCGAAAATTTACTTCGTACATCTGTTCCAATATGTGGCTGGACCATTAGTTCTGGATTGAGCAGCCTCAAAAGTGTAGCTTAGACCAAAGTTTGCAGGTGAGTGTTTTTTTTTTTTACATGCCATGAGGCGTGTGGTTTCAAGGATGTTCTGACTTCATTACAGCCTACCTGACCAGGTGTGTCAGCAGTTGACCCCTGCACATTGTCCACATCTTGCATCTCAGGTTCCAGGTCTGCGATTGCACCAACTCTGCTCCTTTCTAGTGGGATGTGTGCTT
Organism: Lissotriton vulgaris; assembly: GCF_964263255.1. Lineage (NCBI taxonomy): Eukaryota > Metazoa > Chordata > Amphibia > Caudata > Salamandridae > Lissotriton > Lissotriton vulgaris. The sequence goes on along the minus strand of NC_141694.1, from coordinate 1,388,094,563 downwards.
GTGTGTGAGTAGTATGCCTGTGTATGAGTGCAGGATGAGCAGAGTGTCTGTGTGAGTGCACAGTGGGCACAGTGTTTTGTAAGTATTTGTGAGGGTTATGCATGTGAATGCAGGGCTAGCATTGTATTTTGTGAGCACATGGTATGTCTGAACTACAGGGTGAACATGCCTGAGCCGGTGGTGAGTGAGGGGTTTGCCTGTGGGAGAGCAAAATGAAGAATTTGACTGTATGAGTGCAGCAGTGCGACTACAGGGTGCGAGGTGTGACTTTGTAAGCACACAGGGAGGGGCGTGCCTTTGTGAATGCAAAGGATGTCCCTGTGTGAGTGGAGAATAAGCCCAGACCTATTGGCATTGCCAATGCTTGTTTTAATGTGTTGTCTGGGTACAGAGTTCAAACAACTGAATGCTCAATAAAAGCATTAAATCGCACTTATCTATGTGCAAGGCTTTTCCATGCACAAAGGTGGGTGAAGTCAATGACTTGGGTGACCTTGAGGTGTTGTAGAACATCTTGCCGATGGCTCTGATCTGCCTAGCAATGTGGCGAGTACATGTGAGTTGAGCGCAGCTGGGTTATTCCCTTAAGGTTCAAAGAAGAACTGGATTGATTTGTTTAGCTTTCTTTATTTGTGCGGCCAGTATCGCCAAAGATTTTGTGTTCCCCAGAGCATACAAAGGGGCATAATACCAAGCAATAGCGATAATTATCGCTATTGCTTGGTCAGAGACTGGCTGAGCTGCGGCGATTTTTATCGCAGATAAACCTTGGTATTACCAAGGTTTATCGCAAATGCGATAAAAATCGGCCACAATGCATGAATATCGCTGAAAAGTCAGCGATATTCATGCATTACCGAGCTAATGCTCTTAGCCATGTTATCCGCCTCCCATTGGATAACATGGCTAAGAACTGCTCAGGGCAGGTGTTAGCTTTTGGAGATATTCGCGCTTAGCACGAATATCTCCAAAAGTTGGTAATAGGAGATAGCGATGTTAGCAACTGTTTCCAGTCGCTAACATCTTGGCACGCCCACTTTGCATGTCATTAGTGATAAATATCACTGACATGCAAAGTGGGGCCCAAGATGGTCGCTATCTCCTACTAGCTGTTGCTAACTGGTGTTAGCGACAGCTAGGTAATAGGGAGATAATTTTATCTCCGCTTTCTTGGCTTTTAAAGCCAAAAAAGCGGAGATAATCCCCCTTGATAATATGCCCCAAAGTCCGTACTTGAAACGACATATGTGGTATTACAGAAAATAGGCGTTGTTAAAGCAGCACATGGCGTTTGTTTGCTGCTGGCTCTAAGGCTCAAACAGATACATGCTTGCTGCTGGCCTCTGTGTATGACTTAGCTCGAAACTAGGCAAGACCGACTCTGCCTTCCTTCCTCCCAAGGCCCATTAAATTGGGTAATAGCAATGCCTGTTATTTACTACGCCTAGAAATGTTAAAAACTGTAGCATGAAAATCGCTGGAAAAACAAGTTGTTGTCATTTGTTGCTGGTGACGTTTGATGTGATCATTAAAACAAAACATCTGTGCAGATTCCCAGTCGTGATACTGAGTCACACCCACAACTTGAGGGATAAACAACAGAGTTTTGGGTAAATAATAAGATGAGTCCTCACGGGATGTTGGCAGGCAAAATTGCCCTGTCCATGGTTGATTGTGTCACTGTTTCCTTTAGTGTTGCAATTGAGTGTTCTTATGTATTGTTTGTGTTGATTGGACTGCTCAGGCCTTTATTTTTAGTTTGGCCTTTTCTGTGGAAGACTTTTGTCACTGACTGGCGCCTGTATCACGTAAACAAACGGAATCTGCGTGATCTGTGCTCAACCCTGGTAAAGTTAAGAGAGCAGGATTGTGAAGTGGGATTGCAAGATGTCACAAAGTCATGGAGTGTGGGCGCAGTATGGGGTGGAAGGCATACTGTGCTACAACAAATAGCAACCCAGCACTCAGTTACTTCGTGAAATCTTGCAGTCTCTTATTTAACTGCTACTCTCTTACCTCTAGCACAGACTGGAACAGGTGACTCAGACATAGGGCCCTCTTTATGAGAAACTAACGCAGCGCGGTGCCGCAAGTCATTTTGCTGTGCTGCACTGCGTCAGTTTCAAAGCACAGGGATGGAACATTTTTACAACAATATGTCGCATCTCTGTGCTTTTCCCTGTGCTGGCGCACAATCTGCTGCCATGAGCCGGCGCCCTGGCACCATGGTACAAGGATACCTGCGTCGGGGAGAGATTGTTTTTGTGCAGGGAGTGGCACCTTTCTGCACAAAAACAATAATTTGAGGTGATTTCCTCTTTCAATGTGAGCTGTAGAATGCAGCACGCATTGAAAGAGGAAAAAAACGAGGAGAAATGAAAGCATTTCTCCTTGTTGCACCTCGCTACGCCACCCCTGGGGTGGCGCAGCATTCTGATGCATTTCCTGGTTTATGAATGCTATTAATACTGGAAATGTATCAGTGGATATGGGTGTTGCATGGGAACGCCCACAGCACCACCACCCATGTCACGCCCCTAACACGCAAAGTGTTGCGTAAAACGGGTCCATATTTACAAGCACACGTAAAGCCACGCAGGGGGCTTGAAAATAAGCCCCATAGTTTGCATACCTGACACAACTGATTTGCAAATAAATCCACCACTATGTTTGAATTCCTGCCTGTTTCAGTTGTTCAATAAAAGCTCTTAATCCAAGAAGGGGAATGCTTTCTAAGAAACAATCCTGTACCAAAACCTCTGTTCTCTCGACTGCTCATGCGGATTGACTGTCTTGTCCTTTATTGAGGCATTTTCCATTACGTATGTCACCCAGAGGATCTCAGAATGCCCGCCATTTTCAATTTGCTTCATAAAAAGTATTGGGAATAAAGATCAAGATGTGAGTCTCACATTTCTCATCCTTCCTCTGCTATCTACTTTTTCGTGTAGACTTGTCCCATGTAATATCAGTTTTTATCTCTGAGAATCTCAATTTAAAAGTAAGATCATTGGGCATCTCAAAATCTGCTTTGAAAATACTTTTGAGATGGCTTGGCTGGACACCAAGATGGCCCCTGCCTCTAGTGCTCCAGGGATTAGGATAACAAATACAAACTTTTTGGCCATTTTACTTGGTGCATGAGAACTTTGAAAGGCAGCCTCCCAAAGTAGAAGTGAGTGATTGATAGAGCGACTCAAGATGTAGGGAAATCCATTTCTTTCCTATATTACCTGGACCGAAAGAAAGGATTCTCCCCACAGGAATTTCAAGACTGAACAAGTTGCAGAGGGCAGCTACATTTTCTGAGGAGAGACCCCTATACACAATGCTGCATATTCAAGGTTGGATGGACCAGAACCAACTAAAGCTTAACCCCGGGAAATCCGAATTGGTGTTGCCTGGGAAGAGCCTCACTAGCTGGGGACCTAATTTTTGGCCGGGCGATTTAGGCCCCCCTCCCGTTCCATCCCCATCAGTGAAAAGTTTGGGAGTAACCATAGACTCCGATCTCTCCTTGAGGGGCCATGTGGGTACGGTCATTTCTTCCTCGCTGTTTCAACTACGAAAAATAAGAAAGATCGCATATCTGTTATCTCATCAAGCTTTAAACCAGGTGGTGATAGCCCCAGTACTTTCCCGCCTTGACTTTTCCAATTCTCTGTATACCGGCCTTCCTCTTGGTCTGGTAAATCGCCTACAAATAATTCAGAATCAGGCGGCGAGATTGAGCTTTAGGCAGCCAAGATGGCAGTCTGCCAGGATGTTATTGCGCACTTTACATTGGCTACCCATGGCGCAACGCTCCGCATTCAAATCGGGCTGTATAATCTATAAGGTTTTGCATCCCACCAGTCCTAGATTTCTCAACAGCTTAATCTCGAGACATGTCTCTACTCGCAATCTTCGTTCCGCCCATCTTCACCTTTTATCTATTCCATCTATCAAATTAAAACGACTAGGCGGGCGTAGGTTTGCCTATTTAGCCCCCAAGCTCTGGAACTCATTTCCTCTTTCAGTAAGGAACTGTGACAGCCTTGAAAAGCCTTAAAAACCTGGCTCTTCGGACAAACTGTTTAAACTGGACCCCCGCAGCAGCTTATGTAGGAACAGCGCCAAGAGACCTACGGTGTAAGTGCGCTTTATAAATTTATCCTAACATAACATCACCTGATTCCCCTTGGCAGATTCTCTGAGTCATGGCCAGTGCCTAGCTTTGCAAGAAGTTAAATAGACCTGAGCACCTGATAAACAAAGGATGGTTAGCACAAAAAGAAGGTAAGTGAAAATACAAGAGGAGGAGGAGACTGATCTGAGTCTGCGGGTGAAGTGATCCAGTGAGGTGAGACAGTGGCCTTTGGCACTGGGTTTGAACCAGAGATCAGTAAATCCACTCAAGACACCTTTTTTTAAACAAATGTTATTGTGTCAATCAACAAAGATCTTGCAGTACTCTGTAACCCAGAGATGTACTGCTACATATATAACATAATCAGTATGCTGACATTTCTACAGTGTAACACATGGATAATCTTTACATTAAAAAAAAGCAAGAACTATTGAATGTACAACTAACCCCCCTCACCCCCGATGTGCACTGTTGATATACCATTTCCCATCGATAGTCGCAGTTATTCTTGTGGCGGGAACAGGCAGGTCCGTACAAATAAAGCCTGTATCATATGGGATCATCCTAGCAGCCAAAGAACCCAGTCGCGGCCACAGCAGGTTCCAAGGAGAGACCCCTATACTCCCCCCATTGCTTCCAGATCTTTGTATGCTTTTGAGGCATCCTCGGGCTCGAAACACAGGGAGTTCCAACCCCATATTAAAATCTAACCCATTCTTCTAGCTGTTATTGGTGTTGAAGTGGTTGCCTTCCAGCTACGCGCTGTCTCTTTTAGCCAAGGTAAGACCCAGGAGCAGTAAATTTCGTTTGTATATGTGTCCCCCTTTGCCCTCCAAGATATGCAATAGTACTCATTTAAGTGAGAAAGGGAGATCCCATCCCACGACTTCAGATAAGCAGGCCAACACTCTCCTCCAGAATTGTACAATCACATCGCACTGACATACCGTATGGAAGAGGGTACCGTCCTTCCGAGAGCAGTGGAGTCAGAGCGGGGAGGCTATTAGGCCAGCCCTCCATAGTCGCACCCGACTGTAATATATTCGATGCAAGGAGCTAAACTGGTTCAGGCGGAGGCGCATAGCTATTGCCGCCTCCCTAGAGGAATAAAGTGCTTCCGTAATCCATCATTTTTTTGCCCATCATGCAACCCCAGTTTGGACCCAGCCATATTCAGATCAGTCTTGATCCTGCTCCTCATGGGACCAGTTCAGCCCGAACTGCCAAGACAGGCACTCCCTGGACCGGAAACAAACATCCTGGGACAGATTTCGGGCTATCATCCTCATCAGCCAGGCTAGCTTGAATTCAGTGGTGCAGTGAGCATGGGACCCACTTCTGGGCATTCCCGTCCCACATAGGGCAACAATTACAAAAATGAACAGATGATAGACAGAATGCTGAACAATGCGAACATTCACCCCAGTCAACAGATCTGGGTTTAATCCATAATTTTGTTTGCCCACCACACCACCCCAGTTTGGACCCAGCCATTTGCAAATCATTCTTGACCCTGCTTCTCATGGGAACAGCCCAGCCCAAACAGCCAACCCAGGTCCTCCCTGGACTGGAAACAGGCATCCTGAGACTAGTTTCAGGGTATCACCCCTCATCAGCCAGGCTAGCTTGAATCCAGTGGTGCACTGGGCACAGGACCCGTGTCTGGGCGTACCCTTTCCACTCAGGGCGACAATTGCAAAAAGAACAGATGTTGAACAGAATGCTGAACAATGCAAACATTCACCCTCAGTCAACATATCTGGGTTTAATCCATACATTTGTTTGCCCACCACGCCACCCCAGCCTGCTCCTCATGGGAACAGTCCAGGCTGAACTGACAAGCCATGTCCTCCCTGGACTGTAAACAAGCTTCCTGGGATCGGTTTCGGGGTATCACCCCTCACAGCCAGGCTAGTTTGAATCCAGTGGTGCAGTGAGTATGGGAACAACGTCTGGGCATACCCTTCCAATTTAGGGTGACAATTATAAAAAGAAAAGATGATGGACGGAATGCTGAACAATGCAAACATTCATCCGCCGTCAACAGATCTGGATTCAAGCCATTGTTTTTTTTTCCACCACTCAACACCAGTTTGGACCCAGACATATGCAAATCAGTCTAGAACCTGCTCCTCATGAGAACAGTCTCACTGGACCGGAAACAAACATCCTGGGACCAATTTGGGGCTATCACCCCTCATCTGCCAGGCTAGCTTGAATTCAGAGGCGCAGTGAGCACGGGACCCATGTCTGGGCATTCCCGTTCCACTTAGGGCAACAATTACAAAAATGAACAGATGATGGATGAAATGTTGAACAATGCCAACATTCACCCCAGTCAACAGATCTGGGTTTAATCCATAATTTTGTTTGCCCCCCACAGCCACCCCACTTTGGACCCAGCCATATGCAAATCAGTCTTGACCCTGCTCCTCAAGGGAACAGTCCAGCCCACCTGCCAAGCCAGGTCCTCCAGGGAGCGTAAACAAGCATCCTGGGATCCTGGGATCGGTTTTGGGGTATCACCCCTCACAGCCAGGCTAGTTTGAATCCAGTAGGCAGTGAGCATGGGAACCACGTCTGGGCATACCCTTCACACTTAAGGCGACAATTGCAAAAAGAACAGAAGTTGGACAGTATACTGAACAATTTAAACATTCATCCTTAGTCAACAGATCTGGATTTAATCCATTGTTTTTTTGCCCATCACGCCACCCTAGTTTGGACCCAGTCATATGGAAATCAGTCTTGACCCTGCTCCTCAAGGGAACAGTCCAGCCCGACCTGCCAAGCCAGGTCCTCCATGGACTGGAAACAAGCATCCTGGGATGGGTTTCGGGGTATCACCCCTCACAGCCAGGCTAGTTTGAACCCAGTTGTGCAGTGAGCATGGGAACCACGTCTGGGCGTACCCTTCCAATTTAGGGTGACAACTGCAAAAAGAAAAGATGATAGACGGAATGCTGAGCAATGCAAACATTCACCCCAGTCAACAGATCTGGATTTAAGCCATTGTTTTGTTCCCAAGACTCAACCCCAGTTTGGACCCAGCCATATGCAAATCATCTAGAACCTGCTCCTCATGAGAACAGTCCAGCCCGAACAGCCAACCCAGGTCTTCCCTGGGCTGGAAACATACATCCTGAGACTGGTTTCAGGGTAACACCCCTCATCAGCCAGGCTAGCTTGAATCCAGTGGTGCACTTGGCACGGGGCCCACGTCTGGGCATACCCTTTCCACTTAGGGCAAGAATTGCAATAAGAACAGATGTTGGACAGAATGCTGAACAATGCAAACATTCAACCCCAGTCAACAGATCTGGGTTTAATCGATACATTTGTTCACCCACCGCGGCACCCCAGTTTGGACCAGCCATATGCAAATCAGTCTTGACCCTGCTCCTCAAGGGAACAGTCCAGCCGGACCTGCCAAGCCAGGTCCTCCATGGACCGGAAACAAGCATTCTGGGAACAATTTCGGGCTATCACCCGTCATCTGCCAGGCTAGCTTGAATTCAGTGGCGCAGTGAGCACGGCACCCACATCTGGGCATACCCTTTCCACTTAGGGCGACAATTGCAAATTGAACAGATGTTGGACAGAATGCTGAACAATGCAAACATTCACCCCCAGTCAACAGATTTGGCTTTATTCCATAAATATGTTTGCCCACCATGCCACCCCAGTTTGGACCCAGCCATATGCAAACCAGTCTTGACCCTGTTCCTCGAGGGAACAGTCCAGCCCGACCTGCCAAGCCAGGTCCTCCATGGACCGTAAACAAGAATCCTGGGATCGGTTTTGCGGTATCACCCCTCACACCCAGGCTATTTTGAATCAGTAGGCAGCGAGCATAGGAACCACGTCTGGGCATACCCTTCACACTTAAGGCGACAATTGCAAAAAGAACAGAAGTTGGACAGTATACTGAACAATTTAAACATTCACCCTTAGTCAACAGATCTGGGTTTAATCCATCGTTTTTTTGCCCATCATGCCACCCCAGTTTGGACCCAGGCATATGCAAATCATCTAGAACCTGCTCCTCATGAGAACAGTCCAGCCCGAACAGCCAACCCAGGTCTTCCCTGGACTGGAAACAAGCATCCTGAGACTGGTTTCAGGGTAACACCCCTCATCAGCCAGGCTAGCTTGAATCCAGTGGTGCACTTGGCACGGCACTCATGTCTGGGCATACCCTTTCCACTTAGGGAAGGAATTGCAAGAAGAACAGATGTTGGACAGAATGCTGAACAATGCAAATATTCAACCCCAGTCAACAGATCTGGGTTTAATTGATACATATGTTCGCCCACCATGGCACCCCAGTTTAGACCAGCCATATGCAAATCAGTCTTGACCCTGCTCCTCAAGTGAACAGTCCAGCCCGACCTGCCAAGCCAGGTCCTCCATGGACCGGAAACAAGCATCATTGGATCGGTTTCGGGGTTTCACCCCTCACAGCCAGGCTAGTTTGAATCCAGTGGGTAGTGAGCATGGGAACCACGTCTGGGCAGATCCATCACACTTAAGGTGACAATTGCAAAAAGAACAGATGTTGGACAGAATACTGAGCAATTTAAACATTCACTCTCAGTCAACAGATCTGGGTTTAATCCATCTTTTTTTGCCCGCCATGCCACCCCAGTTTGGACCCAGCCATATGCAAATCAGTCTTGACCCCACTCCTCATGGGAACAGTCGAGTCCGAACTGACAAGCCAGGTCCTTCCTGGACTGTAAACAAGCATCCTGGGATCAGTTTCAGGGTATCACCTCTCACAGCCAGGCTAGTTTGAATCCAGTGGTGCAGTGAGTATGGGAACAACGTCTGGGCATACCCTTCCAATTTAGGGTGACAATTATAAAAAGAAAAGATGATGGACGGAATGCTGAACAATGCAAACATTCATCCGCCGTCAACAGATCTGGATTTAAGCCATTGTTTTTTTTTCCACCACTCAACACCAGTTTGGACCCAGACATATGCAAATCAGTCTAGAACCTGCTCCTCATGAGAACAGTCTCACTGGACCGGAAACAAACATCCTGGGACCAATTTGGGGCTATCACCCCTCATCTGCCAGGCTAGCTTGAATTCAGAGGCGCAGTGAGCACGGGACCCATGTCTGGGCATTCCCGTTCCACTTAGGGCAACAATTACAAAAATGAACAGATGATGGATGAAATGTTGAACAATGCCAACATTCACCCCAGTCAACAGGTCTGGGTTTAATCCATAATTTTGTTTGCCCCCCACAGCCACCCCACTTTGGACCCAGCCATATGCAAATCAGTCTTGACCCTGCTCCTCAAGGGAACAGTCCAGCCCACCTGCCAAGCCAGGTCCTCCAGGGAGCGTAAACAAGCATCCTGGGATCGGTTTTGGGGTATCACCCCTCACAGCCAGGCTAGTTTGAATCCAGTAGGCAGTGAGCATGGGAACCACGTCTGGGCATACCCTTCACACTTAAGGCGACAATTGCAAAAAGAACAGAAGTTGGACAGTATACTGAACAATTTAAACATTCATCCTTAGTCAACAGATCTGGATTTAATCCATCGTTTTTTTGCCCATCACGCCACCCTAGTTTGGACCCAGTCATATGGAAATCAGTCTTGACCCTGCTCCTCAAGGGAACAGTCCAGCCCGACCTGCCAAGCCAGGTCCTCCATGGACTGGAAACAAGCATCCTGGGATGGGTTTCGGGGTATCACCCCTCACAGCCAGGCTAGTTTGAACCCAGTTGTGCAGTGAGCATGGGAACCACGTCTGGGCGTACCCTTCCAATTTAGGGTGACAACTGCAAAAAGAAAAGATGATAGACGGAATGCTGAGCAATGCAAACATTCACCCCAGTCAACAGATCTGGATTTAAGCCATTGTTTTGTTCCCAAGACTCAACCCCAGTTTGGACCCAGCCATATGCAAATCATCTAGAACCTGCTCCTCATGAGAACAGTCCAGCCCGAACAGCCAACCCAGGTCTTCCCTGGGCTGGAAACATACATCCTGAGACTGGTTTCAGGGTAACACCCCTCATCAGCCAGGCTAGCTTGAATCCAGTGGTGCACTTGGCACGGGGCCCACGTCTGGGCATACCCTTTCCACTTAGGGCAAGAATTGCAATAAGAACAGATGTTGGACAGAATGCTGAACAATGCAAACATTCAACCCCAGTCAACAGATCTGGGTTTAATCGATACATTTGTTCACCCACCGCGGCACCCCAGTTTGGACCAGCCATATGCAAATCAGTCTTGACCCTGCTCCTCAAGGGAACAGTCCAGCCGGACCTGCCAAGCCAGGTCCTCCATGGACCGGAAACAAGCATTCTGGGACCAATTTCGGGCTATCACCCGTCATCTGCCAGGCTAGCTTGAATTCAGTGGCGCAGTGAGCACGGCACCCACATCTGGGCATACCCTTTCCACTTAGGGCGACAATTGCAAATTGAACAGATGTTGGACAGAATGCTGAACAATGCAAACATTCACCCCCAGTCAACAGATTTGGCTTTATTCCATAAATATGTTTGCCCACCATGCCACCCCAGTTTGGACCCAGCCATATGCAAACCCTTCTTGACCCTGTTCCTCGAGGGAACAGTCCAGCCCGACCTGCCAAGCCAGGTCCTCCATGGACCGTAAACAAGAATCCTGGGATCGGTTTTGCGGTATCACCCCTCACACCCAGGCTATTTTGAATCAGTAGGCAGCGAGCATGGGAACCACGTCTGGGCATACCCTTCACACTTAAGGCGACAATTGCAAAAAGAACAGAAGTTGGACAGTATACTGAACAATTTAAACATTCACCCTTAGTCAACAGATCTGGGTTTAATCCATCGTTTTTTTGCCCATCATGCCACCCCAGTTTGGACCCAGGCATATGCAAATCATCTAGAACCTGCTCCTCATGAGAACAGTCCAGCCCGAACAGCCAACCCAGGTCTTCCCTGGACTGGAAACAAGCATCCTGAGACTGGTTTCAGGGTAACACCCCTCATCAGCCAGGCTAGCTTGAATCCAGTGGTGCACTTGGCACGGCACTCATGTCTGGGCATACCCTTTCCACTTAGGGAAGGAATTGCAAGAAGAACAGATGTTGGACAGAATGCTGAACAATGCAAATATTCAACCCCAGTCAACAGATCTGGGTTTAATTGATACATATGTTCGCCCACCATGGCACCCCAGTTTAGACCAGCCATATGCAAATCAGTCTTGACCCTGCTCCTCAAGTGAACAGTCCAGCCCGACCTGCCAAGCCAGGTCCTCCATGGACCGGAAACAAGCATCATTGGATCGGTTTCGGGGTTTCACCCCTCACAGCCAGGCTAGTTTGAATCCAGTGGGTAGTGAGCATGGGAACCACGTCTGGGCTGATCCATCACACTTAAGGTGACAATTGCAAAAAGAACAGATGTTGGACAGAATACTGAGCAATTTAAACATTCACTCTCAGTCAACAGATCTGGGTTTAATCCATCTTTTTTTGCCCACCATGCCACCCCAGTTTGGACCCAGCCATATGCAATTCAGTCTTGACCCCACTCCTCATTGGAACAGTCGAGTCCGAACTGACAAGCCAGGTCCTTCCTGGACTGTAAACAAGCATCCTGGGATCAGTTTCAGGGTATCACCTCTCACAGCCAGGCTAGGTTGAATGCAGTGGTGTAGTGAGCATGGAAACCATGTCTGGGCATACCCTTCCAATTTAGGATGACAATTGCAAAAAGAAAAGAAGATGGACGGAATGCTGAACAATGCAATCATTCACCCCCAGTCAACAGAACTGAATTTAAGCCATTGTTTTTTTTCCACCACTCAACCCCAGTTAGGAACCAGCCATATGCATATCATCTAGAACCTGTGCCTCATGACAACAGTCCAGCCCGAACAGCCAACCCAGGTCCTTCCTGTACTGGACACAAGCATCCTGAGACTGGTTTCAGGGTAACACCCCTCACCAGCCAGGCTAGCTTGAATCCAGTGGTGTACTTGGCACGGCACCAACGTCTGGGCATACCCTTTCCACTTAGGGCAACAATTGCAAAAAGAACAGATGTTGGACATAATGCTGAACAATGCAAACATTCACCCCCAGTCAACAGATCTGGGTTAAATTGATACATTTGTTCGCCCACCACGGCACCCCAGTTTGGACCAGCCATATGCAAATCAGTCTTGACCCTGCTCCTCAAGGGAGCAGTCCAGCCCGACCTGCCATGCCAGGTCCTCCGTGGACTGGAAACAAGCATCATTGGATCGGTTTCGGGTAAGCATGGGCGGAAAATCCGTACTGCTCGCGGATTTTGCTTATTTTGAGTAAATTCGCAATCTGCGAACTCTCGCGAATTTACCGAAAATCTGCAAATTCGCACGCAGCGGATTTTTTCGCTTTGTGATACAATATTGCGGCGTGCGGCGTTCACTTACCGTCATTCAGCGTTTGCCGAGTTGTTTTTCTCGATATTTTGCGAGTGCTTCGCCATTTTGGATCTTGCTGCGGGATCCCGCGGGAGTTTGGCGACGCATCGCGAGAGTTCGCAATTGCGAACATGTAGATGCGGCGGGCAGCAACAATCTCGCACTCGCGAAATTACAAAATTTGCAATTCTGCACAAGAAATCCACCAGCAAGCAGCATAAACCTTCTGAAAATGATGATTTTTATCAGAATAACTCCTCAGGTTGACATTTGCCTGCACTTTTTTTTTGCAAGGAGTCCATTTTGGGGGGGGGGGGGGGGGGAGGAAGGAAGTGCCCCACAGAAAAACAAGTTTTGCAAAACTGAAAACACTCAGCAGGTGCAAAAGTTCAAACTCATCATTAGTAACCATTCCCTGTAGTGCTTCCTGAGGGGCCCCTCCAGAGTTCAGTTGCCTACTTGCAACTATTCTATGACCCTGCTCTGACCCTCACAGCAGGCTCATAGAATAGCGACAAGTAGGCCACAAAGGTCCTGGGAAAAAAAATTGCACTGGAACAGAAAGCAAATTACAGATAAGGAAGCAGGTGCCAGACAGGAAGTTTAAATTCAGTGACACATTAATCAACCCCAAATTAATTCATGTCAGTTTAAGCAGGGCAGGTGTGCTTGCTTCCCCCCCTCCGTAATCTACAGTGATGAACCAGAAATTAATTCATGTCAGTTGAAGCAGGGCAGGTGTGCTTGCTTTTCCCCCCCATAATCTACAGTGATGAATCAGAGGGTGGCAGTGATGTACCAGAGGGTGGCATGGGTGAACCAGAGGGTGGCAGTGGTGAAACAGAGGGTGCTTGAACCTGTGATGATGAACCAGACGTAGAAACAACAAAGTTGCGACCGTTGCGAGCCGACAAGCAAGTTGGCAATTGCGAACTGGTACAAAACCCTTGTGAACTGGCAGAAACCCTTGCGAACACAAAAAAAATCCGCAAATTCGCGAGAGTTCACGGATTTTGCGGATTGCGAATTCGCAAATACGCAAATTCGCGAATGCCAGATTCGCAAAATTCGCCCATGCTTAGTTTCGGGGTTTCACCCCTCACAGCCAGGCTAGTTTGAATCTAGTGGGTAGTGAGCATGGGAACCATGTCTGGGCATACCCATCACACTTAAGGCAACAATGGCAAAAGGAACAGATGTTGGACAGAATACTGAACAATTAAAACATTCACTCTCAGTCAACAGATCTTGGTTTAATCCATCGTTTTTTTGCCCACCATGCCACTCCAGTTTGGACCCAGCCATATGCAAATCAGTCTTGACCCTGCTCCTCATGGGCACAGTCCAGTCCGAACTGACAAGCCAGGTCCTCCCTGGACTGTAAACAAGCATCCTGGGATCAGTTTCACTGTATCACCCCTCACAGCCAGGCTAGTTTGAATCCAGTGGTGCAGTGAGCATGGGAAATATGTCTGGGCATACCCTTCCAATTTAGGGTGACAATTGCAAAAAGAATATATGATGGACTGAATGCTGAACAATGCAAACGTTCACCCCCAGTCAACAGATCTGAATTTAAGCCATTGTTTTCTTATCACCACTCAAACCCAGTTTGGACCCAGTCAAATGCAAATCAGTCTAGAACTTGTTCCTCATGAGAACAGTCCAGCCCGAACTGCCAAGCCCGGTCCATCCTGGACCATTTTCGGGGTATCGTCCCATATCAGCCTTTGGCACTGGGTTTAATCCAGAGAACAGTAAATCTCCTCAAGACACCTGCATAAGACAGGGTGCCATCATGGCCCAGCACAGATTGCAGACACAAGTGGAGCTGGGTGCATGTAAAAGGGAGAAGAAAGGCCAGTCATTTCACAAACATTTGCTGGACTTGGGTGAAAAATGTCCTGTGGGGCCTTACTCCAGGTTCTACGTAGTAAAAATGTTGTCATGTATGTAAAAGACAGTGTTTCTTTACTAGGCAGATTCAGTGCCTGGCAACTCCTAGTATTAATAAGCCATGTTTGCTTTCTTTTTTAATATTTATATTTATTAAAACAGGAGCAAGAAGTAATGGGGTCATGATCTGTGGCTTAGTTTGGAGCACCCGTGCAGCCCATCCTGAACTGCCAGAAGAGACCCTCTTCAGAAGGGAAGACAAGCAACCTCAGACTAGTTTTTTTTTAAGGCTCGTCAGTAAGGTATAGCTTGGATACTAAGGCACAGTCAGCAAGGACCCACATCTGGCCATACACTGGGACACATAGTGTGTAACATCAGGAATGCTTGCAAAAAGTTGAACCACTGGCAAATATAATGGCAGAGAGAGGGAGAGCTGGCCAGCTAGAGAATCATGAAGTAGTGATGGAAAGATGTGCAAGTTAGAGAGAAAGACAGAGAGACAGCTGGAATGTAGAACAAGAAACAAAATGAAAAGAGGTATAGAAAGCTGGGTGAGGTAAAGAGATTATTGAGTTAGAGTGAAAGGTAGTGGGAGAGGGGTGAATTTAGAATAAGACATAATGTGGAGAGTGAAAAGAGGTGAAATATAGAAATATAGGTGAAAAAGAGGTAGATTTATACAGATGTAGAACGAGAGAGGGTGACGTACGGAGACAGTAGTTTTAGAAGTCAAGAGATGTAGAAATAGGTAGGTACGGTAGAAAGTTGGAGTTGAAATAGAGAATGAGGAGCAGAGAGGGATGTTTGAGGGCGAGAGGAGGTTCCTGTTTCTTCCGAATTCCAGGAGCTCTTACAGAAATATGAGGGGCCGATTCACAGAACTAATCTGAGACAAAATCCTAAACTTCCTACTTTTGGTATTCACAGAAGCCACTTACGATTTATGGTATTCACAGAAATACCGTACGCCCCCCAAATTTACGTCCGCATTTGGGCTGTAATTTCCGCACTCAGGCTGGAATCTCCACACCCGGGCCATAATCTCTGCTACCAGGCTGGAATCCCCGCATTTTGGCCATTTGAGCATTTCGCTCATTGCTAAACACCGGTCCAAGTGCCTACCATCTCTCACCATGCATCAGCTGACATACTGCAGCTCAACAGCTAATCCCAGCCCTGCAGCACATATGAAAGCAGAGCAGACACAAACAAACTTTTTCAACATGTCGCTGAATGTGTTTTGTTGCTCTGCCCCTTGCCATGTGGCAAGAAGACTTGAAGACAAGGAGGAGGAGGAGGAGAGTAGAGAGGATCTTCAGTCAACGGATCAACCTATTTGGGATGTCCAGCCAAGATGTCAGGGCCAGATACTGTTTCCCACTAGAAGTCGTCTTAAAGATGGTATGTGATTGGGAGGCGGAACGTGACTCTGTGACCCGCTGCTCCCATGCCCTTCCAGCCTATCTCAATATCCTTTTTGCTCTCCATTTCTTTGTGACGGGGACCTTCCAAAGGGTCTCCAGTGACCTTGTGGGGATTTCTCCGGCAAGTGACCGATCGAGATTAGGGCACATACATCTAGATACATAGCCTCTAGTTCACTGCCACTCTCTATGTTTCAATCAGGCGGTTTACCTTTTGAATAAAATACTGTTAGGACTAACTGACCTGTTTTAATCACTTTTCACAACATCTTCACCCACTAGGCCCCTCGCCCCCACTGTACCCTACGGCAGGAACAGCAGAGCCCCTTACTGGGTGCCCGTCAGGTATTGCAGCGCCAACTTGACGAGGGGCAGGCTCATATGATGAAGCATGTCACCTAGCTTGCTAGGTGTGTGAGAGCTCTAGTTCCGAAAAGGTGATTTCCCCCCTTTCCTCCGCCCTTTTACATGGGGCCACTTCTTATCTCTCCTTGCTCTTACTCTTGTCTCCAGAGGAACTCCATACCCTTCTTGCATACTACATTTCTCAGGCAAGCCAGTCGCGGTGCTTGCATCAGGTAATGAGCTGCATCAATTCTAGAGCCCACCTCCACATACAAATGCCCCATACACTGGCCAGCAGACAAAGGGCAGTTAGGGATTTTTATCTCATTTCTCGCTTCCCACGCGTGCTGGGGGAAATTGATTGTACCCATGTGGCCCTTCCGGCACCCCACCATATTACACACATATTCTGCAACAGTCACCCATGGTATTCCATCAATGTGCAGGCTGTCTGTGATGCCAGTGGGAGATTCATAGATGTGCATGCAGCATTTCCAGGCAGTACCCATGACAGCTTCGTATTCCTTATGTCACCTCTTGCCCAGCGGGTAGCTGCAGAAGAATTTGGCAACATGTGGCTACTGGGTAAGTAATAAGCACTTTAAATGAGTGATATGTGCAAATGAAAGGGCTTATATACAATTCCCTGGCACTGCCAGTACATCACTTGTTCCCATAGGAAAAGCGATGCACTGGCGGCACAAGGGGCTTGTATATAAGCCCCGAAATGTATAAATGCCACCTTACATTAACAACCATTGTACAATAAGAATCACCAAGCCACATACATTGTCCCAACAGACACTGCATGTACCAAAATATAGATCATGTTCTATTCAAATTTAAGATGGAAATATAACCTATTGCCCTATCTTCCTTTCTCAGGCGATGCTGGGTATGCAGCACTCTCCCCTCAACTCTTTACACCTTACAGACAGCCAACCACTGTACCTCCGCGTAGGTACAATCAGGCACACATACAAACTTGAGCCATCAGATAGCACACATTTGGTCTGTTGCAGTCGTGATTCAGATGTCTTGAACGTACAGGGGGTGTGCTGATGTACACCCCCTGTATGAAGTCATGTGCAAGATCAAATTAGCCTGTTGTGTTTTGCACAATATAGCTTTAACGCATGGCTTACTCATACCTCTTGTACCTCGGCTAGCTCTGAATCCGGGCAACCATGCCATTGCACATACCCGAGGTCAGGGTATGCAAGTCCGTGATCAGCTGGTTGCCACGTTTTTCGCATAAGCAACCTTATGTGTCATGGACAAAATGTGGTTTGCTGTCTGTTGTCAATGATGAAAGTTGGATAATTATGACTTTGATCAAAAATTCCATCCTGAGATTACTTTGCAAACCACACTAACTATATGTAAACCACAGCTGTTGCCAGGAGTCAAAAGATTGACTGTGCATCAGGTCATGTGCTGATGTCAGCAATCAGTGTAGTGAATGTCCCAAAAGGAATCTATTGACTCAAAGGATGAGATGTATATGTTCTGAGAGACACTCCCGTACCTTTTGAGATGGGTATCTGTATCAAAAAAGTGCAGAACTATAGCATTGTTGAATTTTTGCCCCCAACTGATTTGATTCCACCACAAATGATGGGCTTACAATGTGAGTGATGATGTTCTGGCTGAATCTGCCACTATGTGTCTGGGATACACAGCACTGCTTCCCCCAAATTTACTGTAGTACAACAGACAACTCTTGTGTTGAGCACTAAATATGTACTATATGTACCATAATGCAAAGGAGGAGAAAACTAAACTGGGGTGTGATGTTGTGCCAGCCCCCCCTTACCCCAGCCAAATTCTCATTAAATGGTCTGTTCTCCCTTTTGTTTCATGTCTATGATTTTCTCTTACACTTTCATTTCTGGTTTCTCCACTACAGACCAACAGGATGGCAGTGGATTTGATCTGTGATTGTGGATGAATCAGAATGAATACAAAATGGCTGCCAACTACTTCCTGTGATGTATTTCCTGTTTCCCACTTCCTGTCTGTCATTTCCTGTACGAAATAATGAGTTCTGGTTTGATTTCGCAACTTCTGGCACAACTGCGCACTCTCCGTATGCGGACCTTACACTCCGCAACCGGAAATTACGTATTCGGGCCGTACCTTCCGAAATTGACCGAGAACCCATTATTTCATACAGGAAATGACATACAAGAAGTGGGAGACAGGAAATACATCACAGGAAGTTGTTGACAGCCATTTTGTGTTCATTCTGAGTCATCGTCTCTCAAAAATCAGATCCTCTGCCATTCTGCTGCTCTTTTCAACCTTATTTCCCCCAAAATGGCTGAGGGTTATGAAGAGAAAGCACTCCCTTTCACTGAAAGGGAATTAGACACATTAGCTGAGGGGGTGCTACTCAAACATCCTCAGCTATATGGGGGGCCAGAGGACCTTCAGTGCAGTGGGCGTTCACACCAGGAAGGCGAGGGCATGCCGCAAGCACTGGGAGGACCTAAAACGCTGGGCCAGAGCAAGGCTGAGGATCTACTGGGCCAGCCTTCCCAGTACCATGTGCATCGTCCCCGCCTCAACACTGTACAGGAGGGTTCTGCGTGCAGCTTGGCTGACCCTCCATGCTCAGCTGGAGGAGCATGAACAACAGAGACCTGGTAAGTGCATTATATGCAATATGTGTCTGGAAGTGTGATGTGAGTGAAGACAGAGCTGTACCATTGTGTGTCCCATGCCTCCATTCACCTATTCTGTGTCTATGCAGCAGTCATAATGAAGAAAAAGGCTCACTGTAGCGCATTGACTATACAGGGCAGAGTGCATTCTGGGAGTTGTAGTTTCATTATGACAACTAGGGAATTGAGCCACACATGTGCATTTGTACAGAAAGTTGCACTGCCAGCACCACTAACAGTGAACCAAGGGAATCATAACTGATGTGTGCATTGGATGAGGAATGGTACAGACACTGTCCAGTGTGTGTATGAGAGAGCAATGGGTATTAGATGCTGTGATTTACATTGCCTTCGTTGAGCTTGGGTTCTGATTCAGAAAAATTATCATGTGCCATGGAGTCAAGACAGACTTTGAGATCCTTGCCTCACTCTTAAGTGTTTCACATTTTGTCAAGTGTGTCCACAGACACACATCTTACCTTCAATGGCTTGTATGCCATGTTTCATGTACAGGTAGTTGTAACAATGAGCCAGTATTGTTCACCAGTGCACAGCACTACCTGTGATCAGTCTCCGAAGCCAATATGTGGCACTGGATTGTCAGCTTTTGTGAGGGAAAATCAAAAGGTTAGACTCACAAATTAGCAAACCTGATAGCCCAGACCTTATATGGATATGTGACCGCCAACCAGCATTTGTCTTGTCTCATACAATGTAAGAACTGGGGTCACCAATTCCGCTGCGGTAGCTTGGCACAAGCGGGAATGCACCCGAAAGCTAGGTGTAAAGTAGAAGTACAGCATACACTCACACTGAGACAGGGAAGCACTCACAATAAAATGACACCATACCAGCTAATCGTTTAAAACAGGATACTTTTATCTAGAGTTGTCTCGTTGCAGGTAAGTAATTCATTGTATCAATTCATTAGGCAACATTTTATTATATAGGCATAGTCAACAACTTCCCCTCAAAGATCAGGTAACATTTCACTGTATAGGCATGTGCAATAACCTTCTTCATTCACTGGCTCACTATAGACAACATTGCATAGGACCACTGTCAATGTAAAGCATTCCTTGTGCATGTGGAGCATCAGAATATAACCACCTCTGCTCAAAAGAGCACAACCAAACAGGAACACAGTTCCCTGCTACAGGGCAGGTTATAAAGAACAGTCCCCAAGCCAGGGGTTAGAGTTACGCCCAACAACCAGTACTTAATTTGAGCTTTTGCCCAGTTCAGGGAACCCTCAGTCACTCCTCCCCTTGGTTTGGGTCCTTATCAGTTTAACGGGGGCCAACGTTGCCCTACTACAGTTTCCCCCGAGGGGAGGGGCAGTCACGGGGCTTCCCTTCTGCTCCCTGGAGGCCGCTTCCCCTCCGGCCTTTCCCCCTCCTCCCCACGGGGGGGTTACCTTAATCTTCTGCCCTCCGGGGCCCTTGCGCTGTGCAGTAGGTTCGGGGCAGAAAGGGGGGCTCGCGCTCTCTTGGGAGCACCCTCGTTGATGTCCTGGCCTGTTCGGGGCTGGTGCCGGCTGATGGGGGACTCTCCCTCTCTGCGGAGCCACCGCACTCTGTCCGGACGCGGTCCCGGGCCTCCAGGTGCTTCCTGGGCCCAGAACAAATCCGGTGAGAGAGCAGGCAGGCATGAAGTTCGTGCCCCTATCCGACACCACGACCTTGGGGAATCCCACACGGGTAAAAATCCCCATCAGGGCCCGCACCACCAAAGGTGCAGTGATGGTCCTCAGAGGAATGGCCTCTGGGTACCGGGTGGCGTGGTCCACCAACACAAAAATGAACAGGTGTCCCGAAGAAGTCTGCGGGTCCATTGGCCCGACAATATCAATGCCGACCCGCTCAAAAGGGGTACCGACAACCGGGAGCAGTTCCAAAGGGACCTTTAACTTAGTCCCAGTCTTGCCACTCGCCTGGCAAGTCTTACAGGTCTTGCAATAGTTGTCAGAGGCAACTCGCATTCTGGGCCAGTAGAAGTGTGGGACCAACCGTGCAAATGTTTTGTCCTGACCCAGGTGTGCAGCTAGTGGTATTTCGTGTGCCAATTCTAGCAGCAAGGCCTGGTAGCATTGGGGAACCACTAGGGCCCTGGATGATCCATGCACTGGAGCCTTAGGCTCACTGTAGAGTAGGCCATCTTCCCAGTAAATATTGTAATTGCCGGTCTCTTGGTTGGTCGCTTGGGCTTCGGCCTGCCACCGCATGCATTCAAGCGTGGGACACTCTCTGCGCCCGACAAAATTTCTCCCGGGTAAGCCCTCCTTCCACCCGCCACTCGACAGGGGACAGGAAGTCCCCCACAGGAACAACATCCACCTCCACGGACTCCGGGGTTATCTCCACGGGCTCCCCATCCATCTCATGGGGTGTGTCCTCCACAACGTCCTCTTCTTGACCAGCATTGGGTTGGGCCGTTGTCCCCGGCTCCAACCCGGGCTGAGTTCCTTGCCGGGCAGCCATGGACTTCGTGACCACGCAAGTCCATCCTGGTAACCCCAGCATTTCAGTGTGGGCTTGGAACTCCACCTCCTTCCAGGCGGTATACTCTTATCGTTCCCGAGCACTCTACTAGCAAGGCAGGGCTTACAGCAATTCTCAATGGGCACTTGACTCCTCCACACTCAAAGGGAACCTGAGCCACAGGGTAGTGACTCACAGTGCCGTCAGCCAAAACGGACGGATGGAATATGTCAGGGATCGCTTGCTCCGGGGACACCAGCCGTCTCAGCACCATAGTCATGCTGGGACTCGAGTCCCTCAGAGCCTTCACTTCCTGTCCGTTAACCTGCACCCTCTGCCGGTATTTGGCAGTGTTCAGTGGCAAGGGTGTCACTGGGACAATCTCTCTATCCCCGAGTGAGACCAAGGTCAGGCCTGTCCACTCCCCTCCCTTATCTAGGGTTAACTCCTCCCCCAGCGCTATACTAGCCAACCCGGGGCTCTTACCTCCTGTGGGGGTTGGGGATCACTTACGACACTGGGGATCCCCCTTGTAGTGTCCAACCTCCCCACACTCGTAGCAGGGAACAGTTCTTTGCTGCTGACTCTTGTCAGGGTAAGTGGGCTTCTGGGATCCAGATTGAGGTGGGGAACCTACCCCTTTCCCAGACTGTTTATTTTGTGGGCCTCTAGAGAACTCCTTCCTTTTATCTCCCCCCTCTCTCTTCTGGGGAAAACCGTGTCCACCTTTCGGGCCATCTCCCCTGGGTCCCTTGTGGGACACCCAGTGCTAACCCAGGTATCTGCCTCCTCCGCAAGTTCACAAGGGTCGGTCAGCTTGCGGTCCACCACATGTTGGTGCAACTCCGGAAAACATTTATCTAGAAGGTGCTCTCTTAAAAAAAAATTGTACAGCCCTTCATAATCACTCACTTCGCTGCCACACAGCCAACCCTCTAAAGCCTTCCGGGCATAGTCAAAGAAATCCACCCAGTTTTGGGTATGCAGCTTATGGCTGTTGCGGAACCTCTGGCGATACTTCTCTGGGGTGAGGTAAAACTTTCTAAGCAGCGCCTCCTTCATGACAGGGTAGTTGACTTGGTCTGCTTTCTTTAAAGTAAGGAGTGTGTCCCTTACCACTCGAGGTATGTATCGATACACGCCACCCACCCAGTAACGCTCTGGCACCCCATGGGCTACCAAGGACACCTCATACGCCTCCAACCACTTGCCAATGTCATCCCCCACACTGTAGCTAGCTATCACCTCCTTCGGTAGATAGAACTTAGGTTCTTGTGGAACCTCTGGTACGTTGCCAGAGGTTCCATTTTAAATTACCTTGTGCACCTATCTGCATTGCTCGCAGCTCCAATTCTTTTAAGCTAAGCTCGTGACAAGCTTCTTCTCCTCCATAGCTAACCTCTTTTCCTCTCTCTCCTTCTCCATCTTAGCAAGCTCTCATCTCAATTGCCTCTCCTCCCTCCTGTCCTCGTACTCCTCTGGCGATGCACTCCTCCTAGACACCATACTGCCTAACCCGGAAAGCCTTCCTGGCAACACAGTCTCGCTAATGTCAATGTACAGTAGGTCTAAATATACTGGAGCGCCCGCCTCCCCTTGTGCGCCCAGCTCCTCCTGTTCCTCATTCCCTCTCACCTCCGGGTGAGCCATTACCCATGCCCTCAAGGCCTTCTGAAGCTTCTCTCTCTTGGCACTTCGCCCGACAGACACCCCATCCCCTGACAGAAGTCCCTCAGCTGTGCCACTGTGTACACTTCGAGATTGGCCAGCTCAAACTCCATCTTGACAGGTGGGGACCCAGACAATTTAAGGGAAGGAACACTAGGACGTAGGTAACAGGTTAAAATAGGAATCTGCGCAATCAATTAGACAGTGGGGGTCAATTTGCTAAGCATGTCCAATTGCGGCGCACACTGAATCACTGGAGGGTGCTGCACAACCACAGGTCCTTATCCCACCGCTGACACCAATGTAAGAACTGGGGTCACCAATTCCAGTGCGGTAGCTTGGCGCGAGCAGGAAGGCACCCGAAAGCTAGGTGTAAAGTAGAAGTGCAGCACACACTCACACTGAGACAGGGAAGCACTCGCAGTCGCAATAAAATGACACCACACCAGCTAATCGTTTAAAACAGGATGCTTTTATCTAGAGTTGTCTCGTTGCAGGTAAGCAATTCATTGTATCAATTCATTAGGCAACATTTAATTATATAGGCATAGTCAACAACTTCCCCTCAAAGATCAGATAACATTTCATTGTATAGGCATGTGCAATAACCTTCTTCATTAACTGGCTCACTATAGACAACATTGCATAAGACCACTGTCAATGTAAAGCATTCCTTGTGCATGTGGAGCATCAGAATATAACCACCTCTGCTCAAGAGGGCACAACCAAACAGGAACACCGTTCCCTGCTACAGGGCAGGTTACGTTACATTATGGCCAAAAAACAGTACTTAATTTGGGCTTTTGCCCAGTTCAGGGGACCCTCAGTGACACCTCCCTTGGTTCGGGTCCTTATCAGATTAATGGGGGCCAACGGGGCCCTACTACAGTTTCCCCCGAGGGGAGGGGCGGTCACTGGGCTTCCCTTCTGCTCCCTGGAGGCCCCCTTCCCCTCCAGCCTTTCCCCCTCCTCCCCACGGGGGTTACCTTAATCTTCGGCCCTCTGGGGCCCTTGCTTTGTGCAGTAGGTTCGGGGTGGAAAGGGGGGCTTGTGCTCTCTGGGGAGCCCCCTCGTTGGTGTCCTGGCCTGTTCGGGGCTGGTGCCGGCTGGTGGGGGGCTCTCCTTCTCTGTGGAGCCTCTGCGCTTTGTCCGGACGCGGTCCCGAGCCGCCAGGTGCTTCCTGGGCCCAGAACCAATCTGGTGAGAGAGCAGGTGGGGCGTGCCCGCAGCCGCCAATAGCAGCGCATTTCAAATGTTTTTTCTGGGCAAAATTCCGCAGGCGCGGCTGCAACCGCCAATGAGGGCGCGTCTGGCAGGGGGCGCGGCCGATGACGTGGCCGGCTACCCAGCCACATGATGATGCCCTCTTCGGCCTCTTGGGCCTAGCACGGCCTTGCTTGATGCTGCGGCGGCCCTCTCCAGGCTTCGGGGAGCCGGGCAGCAGCGGTGATCCTGGTCCTCAGGCGCACTCCGGGACATCGCCTCTTTGGTGATCGGGCCGGGCCCGCAGCGGTGATCGGGGAGACTTGCGCCTCTTCGGGCGGTGTGGGGGCAGCGGCGGTGAGTTCGTCAGCTAGCGCTTCCAGGGCATAGCGCTTAGGAGGCACTAGGGGCACGGTGGTGAAGGGAACAAGCAGCGCTTTCAGGGGCACCGCGCTTAGCAGGCACAGCGCTTGGATCAACACGGCATGGTGGGGCACAAAAGCAGCCTCTTTCAGCTGTAAGGCTGGCAATAGCGCTTGGTTCAGCACAGCCCTTTGGGGAGAAGGCAGTCTCTGACAATACAGCGCCCAGGAGGCTCAGCACAGGGGTACAGTTCCTGGCAGGAAAGGGTACAGTGCAGCTTGGGACAGTCACAGCTCAGGCAGGGCAGCGCAGGGGCACAGTGCAGGTGGTAAGCGCTGGTTACCTGGTTGATCCCCCAGCAATCTTCACTGAAGTTTGGCGTTTCCTGGTGGCGCTGGATGGTTTCTGCACCCTTCTTAGGTAGGTTCTTGGGGGTAAGAAGAAGGGGGTGTTGAGTTGGTGGCACAGAGGCAGGATGGTTCCCTTGGCTCAATGGAGGTGGTTCCCTGGGTTCCCCAACGCTGGCCAGACCAGTGGGTTTGGTAGAGTCCCTCATCTAACTTAGAAAGCAGTGCCTAGGCCCAGTCAATTCCAGTGGTGTAGGTTCCTCCCCTAGGCCCTACCGCCTAAACTCCTGCAGAGGTTCCCCCAGGTCCAGTGATGCCCCAACTGACAAGCAGGTTTCCCTCCTTTCCCTAAATACCCCTAGGTCAGGTGACCACAGGTGACCACTCTCTCAAGTTGCAAAGTGTAACCCCTCCCCTATTCCGGAAGGTACCAGGAGCTTCCACAGTCTAAGCTATGGGCAGAAAAGGCGGGATGGCAATGCTACTGTATCCTGCTCCTGACTACTGGTGAGGCTTTAATAAGGCCACACCACAGTAGCAGGGACCTGTGGCAGTCATGTTAGTGTGAGAGAGCACCTGCACCTTAGCACTGATTGGCAGTGGTAAGGCTCCCAGAGACCTAGGTCCAACAAAAAAAGGTGGTGGAAAAAACAAGGCAAGGACAGAAAAAATGGGGTAAGACCACCCTAGGGCTGACAGGTCTAACACAATGCTACACAGCAGAGAACATTTGTCGAGACATAAAGTGCTTAAGACTCCATATCACAGGACCTTTTCAATACCATCTGGACTCTCTCTGATCTCCTTTTGTAGACTGGGTTTGGAACCTGCCCATGTAGCAGTGACAGGACACACAGATCACAAGTATGCCAAAGTTGAGGGTTGGTCAGTACAGATGTGTAAGCAACCAAAAATCTCGTGAGTTGTCCATGTCAGACTCAAATCAGGAGATGAAAGTCAACATACACATGAATTAAGCTCATAAACGCTGCCAACTGTATAGTGTGATCTGAGGAGAACAAAGTCTGACCTTAGCTCATCTGTGTCTTGTCCTGACGTGTACAACCACAACATAATGATTTGTCTTACATTTCAGTGGGCTCAGCTGGCCAAAAGGAACAACAGCAGGATATCTTCGGTGCGCTGGCCGCTATGACAACTTGCCACTAGTGTGGAAGAAGAGGATGAGGCTGGTCCCTCAACATCAGGAGGCAGGGGGATTGTGTGCACCCGGACCGACAAGGAAGAGTACTCTGGTGCTACGGACCGGGTGGAGGCTGAGTACATTGAAGTGGGGGGAGAACTGGATACCTCTGGCCGGGTGGGAGGGATGGAGAGCAACTCTCCCCCAGACCATTCACCAGTTCATTTTGGCGAGGTGTCCCCGGGGCAGGCCACTATTCAACCTAGGCCTGCCATCAGCCCCTCCCTAACTCTAGAGGCCCTCATTCCGTCTGGGCCTCCAGCTGTCTCCCCTGCAATGTGTCCCCCTCATCATAGCTGCCAAGTCAACACCAACATTGGCTCCGAACCAGAGGCACCACACCCCCCCATGTTCAACCCAAACCCCTCCCTGTGTTGTTCATTCTGTGGCTGTGCCAGAGGACATGATGTGGGCATGTGAGGGTCAGCTAGATATGTCCTCTCGCATCATGCTGCAGATTTGTCTAGAGATGCGTTTGATGCGAGAGAAAACTGACCGAGCGGTGGCCACCCTTACTGCCAGTGTCAATTCCTTGACTGCAGCCATGTCATCTTTCGTATTCCAACCTCCTTCCCACACCACTGTCAATGTCTCCCCTGTCCGTTGCGTCATACTATTTTCCCCATACTCCTGTGTGTCCTGACCCGTGTGGTGCCTGTTCCTGCATCAGCAGCCAGGAGCCTGCATCAGACTCAGAGGATCTGGACATTGTGGTACTAGAGGATGACCAGAAGGACACTTGTCCTGTTGGACAGAATTTTCTTTGTGGACAATTATTTACTTTCCTCCCTGTAAATAGACTGGTTCCCTGACGCTCCCTGACGTGTTATATTTATGTTGCCCCACCCCAATCCAAGTTCCCTTTTCCTTCTGTAGTAAGAACATCATTTGTTTTCCTTTCTCCCTTCCAAACGGACAGTTGTTGTTTTTCAAATAACACTTATGTTTTACATAAAATCTTATTTTTGAATCATACTTTCTCTTTCTTGTTTAACTTCATTGTGAATGTCTTGTACAAAATATGGACATGTATTTTGGGAGTCATCTGCTCTGCACATTATGGCTTGTTGCAATGATGGGGTTACACCTGTACATGTGTCACACACACACATATATCCTCGCCTCTCTGGGTCACCAAAACTGGTATACAATTGCCTATCAGGACATGATACGCAACAGAATCTTGACTTGTGTACGAATTACTTTTTGTTTACACATATTCACACTGGTCAAAACGTTTTTGGGATGTGATCAATGGCGATCGTGCTTGCGACTTCGCAATTTTGGATATGAGGATCACTGTGAGGATCATGTCTGGGTTGTCGCCGACGTACAGTTGGGTATTGTGCATGTGCCTGTACAGGGTGAAGTTCATGTGCAGGAGTTGGTGGTGTATGTACAGTTGGTGTTTATGGGTGGACATGGCCTGTTTGTATAGGTGTTCTTAGTGCCTGTTCAGGGGTGGTGGTGGATGTACAGGTGGTGTGAGTGCCTGTTTAGGGCATAGTGGTGGGTGTGTACCCTTTCTGTGGTCCTGTGCAGTTTGAGGTACAGGTATGTGGGTGTGATGTGCTGTAGGCATATGTGATGGCTCCCCTTCCAGCGTTGACCATGAAGGGAGACTTTGGATCACTTTCATCATGCCCTCCTTCATCTTCATGGCCAAGGCATGGCATCTCAAACTATCTTCCCTTTGGATAGACATCATGTCTCTGATATTCTAGGACATGTCTTGCCAAGATCTATCCATCCTATCCAAAACATGGATCAGTCTGTCCACCACCTGAAGTATAGTATAGTATAGTATAGTATTTATGTATAGTATAGGCATTTATGTATAGGCATTTATATAGCGCACTACTTACCCGTAGGGTCCCAAGGCGCTTCGACCGCTGCGAAACCCTTCCTGGCTTCCCTGAGAGATGGTCCCTTAATGGGTATCTCCAGGGTGAGACCAGGCATCCCCGGCGGTCTGGTGGGGCCGTTAGTGAAGATGAGGCAAGCTAATGCCCAGAGTTGCCGAGTGTGATCGCTGATCAGAGTGGGCACAGAGGCGAGAGAATTATCGAGTCCGCTGACCCTGGTCCAGAAACTTGCCGCGCCGGGAATCGAACCCTGGTCCCGGGCCGTCCTCTGCTCTCGGTTCTGCCGCCTCTAACCAGTGAGCCACACTACTTCACATGGCACATGGCACATGTCTTGCAGGGCCTCAGATATGTATTACAGGGTAGCCCTTTTGGCACGAATGTCCTGCCTCACATCTGCCTTCTGTTTGAAGATGTCTTGCTCCCGCTGGCAACCATGGCCATGTGCAGGCCCTCTCTGCAGGGGTTGGCCATGGATGAGGCCACCAGGTCCAACAGCAAGGGGGGAGTGGCATGTGGAAGCCTGTAGACAGAAGAATTGTGCCCAGGGGATACCTGCACCACAACAGGGTTGGTACTTCCCTCAGATGTTGGAGAGAATGCCTGGGATACACTTTATAGGAAGGAGTGTGTAGGGGAACCACCACGTCTGTCCCGGATGTTTGGGCTGTGAGGGAGTGATGACTGTATTGGGGTGTGTGTGAGCTGGGGCTGGTTAGCTCTATGCTAGGGACAGGCAAGCTTTAGTTTTGAAGGAGGCTGTGGCACTTTGCTGGACGGAGGGTGTGAGGCATTGCAAAATGTGGGCGATGTGGGAAAAGTTCCTTATCAGATTAACGGGGGCCAACGGGGCCCTACTACAGTTTCCCCCGAGGGGAGGGGCGGTCACTGGGCTTCCCTTCTGCTCCCTTCTGCTCCCTGGAGGCCCCAGCAGCTGTAGAGGGAAGTGACACCATTCTGAATGATCTGCATGCATTACTAATTTACAAACAGGCACATGTGACACTTATGCTATGTATGTAACTTTGTAAACACCAACTGCAGGTTCTATGCAGAAGGGAATTTTGATTGTTGTCATGGTTTTGATAGGGAAACACTTCACGCCATATTTACTTGATGGACAGGTGCGAGAGGGTTACACTGCTGCAGCCAGGATGTCTTGCATTTCCCAGGATGGTGTTGTGCGCTGCACTGTTGTCATCCTGTCAGCAGCTGTGATGAGACAATCATGTCCATATTTCAGTCTACCAGATGGTAGCTATGAGCTCGCATGTATATGTCGTTCTGTGCAGCATGTTTACTTCATGGACTTTACATGTGGGCCCCTGCTCACATGCAGCAATTGGCAGCTGTTACCTCCACACAGCCCTGACATAAATGAGATGACACATCAACAGACAAATGTGTATAACAAGGTTACTGATATTTGAAGGAAGGGGAGAAATAATCAGGGTGCCACCGCTTACAATGATTACACCTTCGCTGTTAAGACTAACATGTCTCATGAGTATGATGTTGTCTGTTGACAAGTTGAAAGGAGTGTATATCCACAGGCTGACCAGTTTCAGATTTGCACATCAGTTCAAACAGCATTGCAGAGTTCAAATGTGAGATGTGCAATAGTCAGGTACATTTTGTGTGTCATTAGTGCTTCCCTACCCATGAAGCCACAAAGCTCATTTTGGAATGAGAGATCACACATTTGTTATGTCCATCCATTGGGTGTCCTCTGTGCCCATAATCCATAACCTACAACATGGTAAAACTAAGCTGACAACGGATGATGTCTTGAGTTTGAAAAAGGTCTATAGCCAAGTTAGAACACAGAACTAATTCAGGAAACAATTTAAAAAACCCACATGGAAAAGACTAATCACCAACTTCGTAGAAAAAATTCTTACATTTTTATTAATCAAAAGAGCTTATTTTGCGATCATTCATTGTATTTCATATTATTTTGCATTCAGGATTTAATCAATTATTTACATAGATACATTATAAAGATTCATAAAAAACATATAACAGACATACACATAGCGCTAGACAAGAAAGACGATGGAGGTAATACGGTAGATAGGAACTACGCGTGTTTCGGCTTGTCAGCCTTCATCAGGTAACCGTCTATTGCAAGACAAAAAAACACCGACTGGACAAAAAAGAGGTAAAACCGCCAAACGTCAATGACAGATATTTCAGACAATTGGAGAAATAATGAAAAAGATGATAAATGAAGACAATAATACAGTTCCTCTGGGGTATGATGGGTCTCAAAAATTCTCTTAGGTGTATGCTGGCCGCCGGAGGGAAAAAGGACACACCAAGTGCGACGGGGAAAGCAGTCAGGTGATTGACAGGTAATCTGTATAATATGATTGGGCACCACTCAGGGGCGAATACTTGCTAAATGCAGACTTGCTGGGGTATCTGTATTTTGTGACGGTGGGGGATTCTGGCCGTACTTTTCGTCGGATCCACACACAGGTTTGAAGCTCGAGGGCCACACACCCCCACTGTCGCAAAATGCACATGAATGCACAATAATATGAAATATAATGAATGATACAATATAGCAATCTCCCAGTGGGAGTTGTCCCCTAGTGCACCGCGTAGAAAGATACCAAAAGGTGTAATGAAGTTCAAACAGAAACCAAGTTCATTCCAAATCAATTTGTAATTGTAGTAATCATCTCATCATTACAAAATTTCTTGGTTTGCATCCATGTGATAAAGTTATTCTTTTAGATGTGAAACAATACATCCAAATTAATTATTTCCATATCCCTATGCATTTCGGGCCAGTCTAGCCGTTCATCAGGGGAAAAGACTGTGAACAAAATAAAAAACGGACTGATATCAGTGTTGATATCTGCTGTACATAAATCACATTAAACAAACATTATTTTCCAATGAGAAAACAGCTCTAATTAAAACATCAAATCATCCTCAAAAAAGCTTTATGCAAAATCATGCATTTTGCTAATGACCTAAGGTTCAGTAACTGTCAGTATTTTTGGAATTAATAGTGAGCTACGTCATGTGACAGAATCTAGAGTACCTCCACCAAACGATAATTGTGATAGATATCAGGTCAAAAGTATCCAGTCAAGTGCGAGTTCAGGGCAAGCCGGTGAATCCATAACTATCTAATTTCAAAAAGAAGAACAGGGTGAAACTACGAGTCGCGTCCACGGAATAAAGAAAATACAACCTCAACCACATTCAACAGATCGTAACAAGTCGCGCCCGACTTTTGTGACGAAAAAAGGTAGTCAAAGATGCAGGAAATACTCACTGGAAGAATATTACCGCGACGCTATGTGTCACAGCTTCCCGTTAGCGTTCAAGGTTCGTGCTAGTTTGAGTTTAAAAGTAGCGCGCCGGGTGCATTAGCATTAGACAACAACGATGGACTGATTATTTGTCCGAGGTGTGGGGGCCATTTTGGAACAGTTCCAAAGTTAAAAGCAAAATCATACGGGGGCCATATTAGAGTGGTGAAGAACCAGTGATGATAAGATCGAAAGACTCAATCATACAAGACTATTAAAATAATCAAAACAAGAAGATAAAAAACACCTAAGTGACACAATCCTGAAACAAATAAAATACAAAGTATAAAAATAAGTGAAGGAACAAAAGTGAGTTATGTAAATATATAGGTGCAACAATACGCATGATAATACATAACAATTCAGGATAATCATGAGTTAATGGCATAATAAGTCTATTTAAAGATAGCAAAGAAATTCCATACGATCATTCAGCCCTGTGGACTGCATCATGCTCAAGTACCGTATGCAAAAGTTCTCTCTTTGAAGCAATTTATTTTTTGGGTTCATGCCCTCCTGGTTGACAACGTTCTCCAAAATCATGAATTGTAGCTCAGCTACATTGTGTCTGTGTTCAAAAAAGTGCATTGCTACAGCTGATTTGGTATTGGCAGTTCTTATGTTGCTCTTGTGTTCCAAGATTCTCCATTGTCTGTTGATTTTCTCCTGCACTGCAACCCCCACCCCCTGTCATTCTTGACTGACCCAGCAGCGTCTGTATAAGTGGAAGGGACACTTTGACAATTGCTACTTAACAGTGTTAGGTATATATGGCAGCAGTACCGGGTCCATGTTTTAAATAGTGGAAAATGGATTTTCGATTTCTAACAAAGGATTCTGGGATGTGGGGTGCAACATACAGAGGGAAACACATGAGCCTCTGACTGATTATATTTTTATATGAACTTTGGACAAATTCCTTACTCACAATGGCAGTGCAACACAGACAGTCATTTTGTATGCTTGTTGTTGTCATCCCATTTACCTGGTACCACGTTGCGGACAACACTCACAGCCAGCCCATGGAGCATGTGGGGGTGGATTATAGTGAGGACATCCTCCTCAAGTGGGGTGAGACGTAGGTGGGTTCCAGATTGTGGGGCACGGATAATCCTGTTCAACTCGATCCTGGAGTACTTCTCCTTCACCCTCGTCTTTTCGTCATGCCACTTCTTATTGAAGTCCCGGACTGTGCGCACGTCCTCCCCAATGCTGTGACAGCAGTGGCTAAAGGCTGCCATAGAGCTGCATTCTGTGCAACACTGGTGCAGTAAGGTGGGAGACCATATAGGCGTTTGTGGTGCCTCACAATGAACTTCTCAATCATAGTGGTCTCCTCAGTTGTGAAGTTCTCCAGTATTGGGGTATCACATGCCTGAATCACTCCTCGTCGTCGGAGTGGGAGTCCCACAGTACATAAAAAAAGCAATAATTATGCACATAATAACCATAACATAGGTAACATAGAACCAGGAAGTAAAGTAGCAAGAAACTACAAGGAAAAAAACTTCCACATTTATGACTTGTCCAAGTCATTATATACAGTCCAAACTGCAGGCAATCAGGCGACAACATCCTCCAGAATGTTCTCCTTAGAGGCTCAGGCTCTCAGATTTTCTACCACACGTTGTGTGAAGGGAGTCTCCCTGAGCTCTGCTCAGGACTCTTCTATTTTTTCAGGAATTTCTTCATTTCATGATGTCTTCTTCTAAGAAATCTCTCTTTAGACCCTGTGAGTCTTGTGGAAAGCTCCGGCTGTTTTTGGAGGACCCCACATGCATTTATTGCCTGTATCCTGATCACCAGGTGAGAGACTGCAAAATCTGTAGGACCTTCCCTCAGAAAACTCTTAGAGACAGAGAACATCTACTTTTGTGGCTACAGAAGATTAAAGATCAAGACAGCCCCTTATCTGATGTGGGGAGTGTTGCCTCTGGCTCAACTATGTCCTCTAGGAAGAGAATTGCTGAGGAGGATTTGTCTTTTCCTGGGGCTAAGGCGTCGTCGACGACCGCCTCATTGACTGTTACCTCATTGACGCCAGCTCTATCGACGACGACTCCATCGACGGCTCACTCGTCGACGCTACAGTTATCTTCTTGCACAGAATTGCAGGTTTGGTGAGAATCTACGGCCATGGCACCCTCTGCACCGTCTACGACGTCTTGGCAATTACCACCATTGACAACAGCATCTTCCTTGCTACACAGACGTGGTTATTCATTGGAGGCCCTCTCTCCACTGCATAATTTCCCCACTAAGGTATCTCTAGAGTTACCTGAACAATTAATGGATTATGGGGAGGATGAGGAGGAGTCCGAAGAGGATGACAGATTTCGCACTGCCAGGAGCCCTTCAGAATTATTAATTAAATATCACGAGGAGGATCAGGATGACAATCCTTCCCCAGATACTGTGGGTCCAGCTCTAGATGCGATCCGGACGGCACAAATGCCTTTGGCTCTGTGAAACAATCTACAATTCATGTTAGACAATTATTATCGCCATTTACCTCCATCTGAATCGGCTGCGTCCATTCCACCAACACCTGTGCCTCAAGCTTCCTTTTCTGCGTTGAAGTCACCCAGCTCACCTTCTCCAGCGCCTTCTCATCATTTCCATGATGCTCACACCTCAGACGATAGGGAGGAAGGAGAATTGGACGACAGATCACTTCTTACGGAGTGGGACGATAATCAGATACAAACTCCGTCTCCTTCAACTGCAGCTCCCATCGACTCTCCTCCAGTTGACATCGAAGGCTTTCATCTCCTTATGGAAAAGACAACACAAAGGTTCCTCCTGCCTATGGAAACAAAGAAGGATGAGTTATCCTATACAACTTTAAAGATTAGCCAAGGAAGCAGGTACAGACTTTCCCTATCATTGACTTCATTTGGAAAGAAGGATTGAAGGTGATGAAAGCTCCTGCTTCTGGTCCTGCGGTCCTGCCTCGCCTCGACAAAAAATATAAGGCACCAGATAACTCACCTGCATGCCTCATAGGTCAACCAAAAGCTGACTCTGTTATTGCCCAAGCGGCACAACGACAAGCTAGAAACCCCTCCTCTCCGGTCACAGCTCCTCTGGATCAGGATGGCAGACGATTGGACGCTATTGGAACAAAGGTTTCCACCATGGCAGCAACGACCGTCCGTGCTGCTAATTCACTGGCCATTTTAGGTCAATACGACAGTCAGATGTGGTCGGACATCTCTCCCTACATCGACATGTTACCGGAACCATCTAAATCTGAAGCGTTTAAAGATCCTGCAAGAAGGAGAGAGTATCTCTGCTGAAATCATAGATTTGGCCGTGGATGTCGCATCTACAGGATTTAGGCAACAAGCAGGTGCCGCAAGCCTGCAAAGGCAAGGCTGGCTAAAATTGACATCTTTTCGCCAGGAGGTTCAGGCAAAGATTATTTATATGCCGTTTAATGGTGAATCACTATTTGGCCAACATGTGGATCAGGACCTTCAGGCCATTAAGAAGATACCGAGACAACAAGATCTCTCGGTAATCTCCAATTTCGGAAGCCGCCCTTTCGTGGCACTAAGGGCCGTGGATCCTTTTCTAATCAAGGAGGCTATAACCAACAAAGGTCATACCAGTCCTTTCAAAGTAACCAACGATACCAGCCTCAACAACAACAGTCTCAGGGACAATGAAATATCTCCTATTTGCAGAATAAAAGGAAGCCCTCCTATTGTGGACGGGATTCATCTAAAAAACAGTGACAACCACCACCAGCCACTTCTTCTACCACCTACCCCTTTAAAAGTTGGAGGAAGAACCTCCCAATTTTACTTAAACTGGTCTGCTATAACATCAGACAAGTGGGTTGGGTCCTGGACGTTGTGGGCAGAGGCCATGTTCTAGAGTTCATAAAGATTCCTCCAAACTCTCCTCCCAAAGGCCCACCTCCAGCTCTTTTCCCAAATAAATTTGATGCTACGAAAGGGAGCAATCGAAATGGTCCCTCAATTGCAAAGAGGAACCGGGTTTTATTCAAGATTTTTCCTGATAAAGAAAAAATCAGGAGAATGGCGCCCCATTCTGGATCTTCGCTCCTTCAACAAATACTTAAAGAAGTTATCCTTCCGGATGTTAACACTTCAAGAAATCCTTCAACTCCTTTCTGCGGGGGATCACATGGCCACCCTGGACCTTTAGGACGCATATTTCCATGTGCCAATCCTACCCAGACACAGAAAATTCTTGCGGTTCAGAGTGGCTGGCAGGGACTTACAGTTCAAAGTCCTTCCTTTTGGACTACGTTCAGCACCCCGTGTGTTTACCAATGTTCTAGCACCGGTGGCGGCACACCTTTGTCTGGAACGGATCCAAAGTTTTCCGTATCTAGACGACTGCCTTATCAAGGCAAATTCTTTCGCTGTCGCAAGCGCCAACATTCAGAGATGTTTGTCCCTCTTCCAATCTCTGGGCCTCTCCATCAATCTCGACAAGTCTCATCTCGTTCCATCGCAAAGAAAAATTTACTTGGGAGCCACTTTAGACACACAACTGACACCAGCATTTGTCTCAAACGAAAGACAACAAAAACTTTGCAAACTTGCCCACCTATTGCAATCAAAAAGGTGCATTTCAGTCCTGCAGTTAAAGTCATTTTTGGGGATGATTTCTTCCTGCATTCCTGTAGTCCCCAACTGCCGTCTCAGAATGAGACCCCTGCAAGAAGAGCTCAATGACCAATGGTTGCAGGTTTCGGGGTCATTCGATGATCTCATTCGCATCACTCCCCGGATGCGAGAAGCCTTAATCTGGTGGACTCTCAAAAGGAATGTGGAAAAAGGGTGTGCATTCCTAGTGGAAGCTTCAAGTTTTACCATCACCATAGATGCATCCCTCGAAGGGTGGGGAGCACACCTTCAAGGTCTGACGGTCAGCGGCAATTGGAACATCCAGCAGCGGACATGGCATATCAACCTTCTAGAATTGCTAGCCATCTTCCTGGCCCTAAAAAACAAGGAGGAACAAGGTCTGCCCTGCTCTCTCAACAAGCCCAACAAATTTGGGACTGGGCTATATGACACAGGATCAGCCTGTCTGCGATCCATGTTCCAGGAGTTTCCAATGTCCTGGCGGATTCCCTCAGCAGATCAACAGTATCCAATCACGAGTGGGAGCTACATCAACTAACGTTGGATTGAATTTTTCAGGAGTGGGGTTGTCCCGATCTAGATCTGTTTGCGACCAATCAGAACTGCAAATGCCCATTCTTTGCAAGTTGGCTTCCCCACAGGGGGTTAAGCGGGAATGCGTTTTCGATGAATTGGTCACAGATATATGCTTACGCCTTTCCTCTGATACTGTTGGTTCCCAGGGTTCTCCGGAAAATAAAGAGAGAAACTTGTTGCCTGATTCTCATTGCTCCCAGGTGGCCTCACCAGTTCTGGTTTACGAACTCCTCCTTCTCTCAGTATGCGATCCCATCCAGTTTCGACCAATACCGAACCTTCTGCCCATCCAGAACGGACAGATCTGCCACCCGGACCCTGCATCTCTGAGATTAGTGTCCTGGCGCCTGAACACCTTGAATTCGCTCATTTAAACATTCCTGCGGACTGTAAGGAAGTCTTAGCAAACGCTTGAGCGCCTTCTACTATTAAGACGTACAGGATTAAATGGAAAACATTTTGCATATGGTGTCAAACTGCCAATATTCATCCAATCCATGACATTCAAGCCTTCACTATTAATCCACCTTTCCTTCAATTCACTTCAAACTCGGTAGTGCTACGCACTAACCCCAGTTTTATGCCTAAAGTACCTTCGGACTTCCATCTAAACGAGCCAATCATTTTAAAGACTTTCTTCCCTAATCCTCAATCACCTGCGGAAAGGACTTTGCATACCCTTGACATCAAGAGGTGTCTCAAATTCTATTTACAACAGACTTCTACAATCCGTTAATCTGACCAGCTATTTGTGGCCTATAGAAGGATATGCCAGGGACACTCAATATCAAACCAAACCATGGCTCATTGGATTTCTGCTGCAATTTGTTTCTGCCATCAGCAAGCAGGAAGACCATTACGAACAACTCCGAGAGCACATTATACAAGAGCAATCTCCTCCTCTACTGCTCTTTTTGCTGGTGTGCCTCTTCATCAAATCTGCAGAGCTGCAACATGGTCCAGCAGGCACACTTTTACCAAGCACTACTGTTTGGAAGCTGCCAGTAATGCAGATACGTCTGTGGGACATGCGGTTCTCCGTAATCTTTTTAAATAGGGTGAGCCTCTGTTCTTTCCTCCACCTCTCTACTGTTTCTCAGACGCATATTAACCATGCTTATTATTTATATAAACATTGCCCTGTATATACAGATATATGTATACATTTATGCATATTATAGCATTTCTATGTGTGTTATTGCATAATGCCTTTTGTACATATGATTATGTTACAAGTAGTGTCTTACGAGCAATATTATTGATGCACTGCTTTCTACTCTGATTCAGGCATGTGAATCTATGAAAGATACCCTAATGCTGGAGAAAAATAATAGTTACCTGTAATCTGTGGTTCTCCAGTATTGGTATCTTTCATAGATTCACATGCAACCCACCCACCTCCCCTCAGAGGCTTGTTTATGCTCTTTTCACTTTAGTTCAGTCTTGTGCGAGAAAATCTGAGAGCCTGAGCCACTGAGGAGAACATTCTGGAGGGTGCTGTCACCTGATTGGCTGCAATTTAGACTCTATATAATGACTTGGACAAGTCATAAATGTGGAAGTATTTTTCCTTGTAGTTTCTGGCTACTTTACTTCTTTTACTTTACTTCTATGTTACCTATGTTATGGTTATTATGTGCATAATTATTGCTTTTTTATGTACCGAGGGACTCCGACGACGGGGAATGATTCAGGCATGTGAATCTATGAAAGATACCAATACTGGAATACCACAGATTACAGGTAAGTAACTATTCTTCTTCTTCCGCCTCATTTTGTACATTTTCCAGTAGTGATGAACAGCAAATGAAAACAGGAACTCTCTGTGGCCAAATGTTCCTTGAATGTGTTTTTTTTTTGTGGACTGCGGTGCTGGTCTTGCAGTTAGTGTTATTTGTCTTCAGCTGGAGCATGGTGGGAGATGGTAGGCATTTGAAATCATCATAAGACCGAAATGCAGGTTATTCTGGCCCGGATATGGAGATTCCGGTCCGAGTCAGGAAATTCCGACCCGGGAGCCGAAATTCCGGCACAAGTGCGGGAATTCCACTCCAGGTGCAGAAATTCCAGCCCGAGTGCGGAAAGTTTGGCCGGAGTGCGGACGTAAAGTTAGGAGTCATAAGTGATTTCTGTGACTACCATAAATCGTAAGTGCCTTCTGTGAATACCAAAAGTAGTACGTTTAGGATTTTGTGTCAGATTAGTTCTGTGAATCGGCCCCTGAGTGTTTGGTTCCTGTCTTTTCAACATTCACAGATTTCTTAGAGGACCTGTCTATAACTTCCAATTATTTCCTGTGTCAACGCATTTAAATTTTCATTTTTCTCTATCCAAATGCGATGTTCCATGTCATTGCACAGTGTTACCTTCCTATTATTTCACTTTCTGCCTTCATCTAACCATACAGTGCTACCTCACACAACATTAATTTTTCTAGGACTTGAAATTTTGGAAGAAGCTTTCTTTACATTGGGGCTTAAATGCTCTCTCACAAAATCACATTTGTGGAAATGTGTTGCTTTGCACCCAATCTAGCATTGTGCTTCATCACATACTACTTCTGGTATACTGACATTTCTTTCTTTCATTTCTCTTCATTCACTTTTGAATGACGTACGCTCTTTAACCATGCCGGTGGCACCGTAGTGCAGGCCACTATGCCCTTGAGTAGGAAGAAAGGTGTTTTGCCTGTAGTGGAATGAGGA
This sequence comes from Lissotriton vulgaris, assembly GCF_964263255.1. Taxonomy (NCBI): domain Eukaryota; kingdom Metazoa; phylum Chordata; class Amphibia; order Caudata; family Salamandridae; genus Lissotriton; species Lissotriton vulgaris. The sequence goes on along the minus strand of NC_141694.1, from coordinate 1,388,055,303 downwards.
GTATTTCTATAATTCCATAGCATATTTTAACTTCCCTTTTACTATCCAGATCACTTTCAACTGCAAACCTCGGTTTGAAACATTCCACTTGACCATTGGCCCTGGGCTGATAAACAGCAGTTCTATGATGTTTTATTCTCTCACTTTCTAAAACTTTCTTGATATCCTCTGCCACAAATTGCAGGCCATATCAGACACAATCCATTCAGGTCAGCCCTCTCTTCCAAAAATATCCTCACTAAAGCTGGTTAAATTGGATGCCCTCACTTCCCTCATGAAACCCACCTAAGGCCACTAGGAATAATAATCTACAAGCACCATGGCATACTTTCCATCTAAGCCTTTAGAATTGAGTGGACCACTTATGTCAATTCCCACTCTTTGGCAACACAATCACGCCACCATAGGTCGGACTAATGACAGAGGAGTGCAGGGGCGTCCCCTTTAAAGGACAAATTCGCGTACCCACCCGTAGGTGGCATGCTTCATCATCTGGAAACTTCCCGCACTGCGGACCTGGTCATAGTGTGGGCTACACCCCCCTCACTGTGAGGGAGGAGCTCAGAGATGTTTTGTTTTTGATGGTAGGGAGGTATCCTAAAACCTTCAGATGAGCTGCGCGAGGAGAGAGTATGTGAGGAGAGTGACAGTGAAAATAAAACTGGCTGCCTGGTGTGTTAAAGATTATTAATTGAACCTAACATGGTCTCAAAAGTGGTCAATTGGTTAACATGTTTCATCCTGAATGCCATCCGTAGAGTTGCTGTGGCTTTCTTCAGGACCGGTGCCCCTACAGATCCTATGAGACCAGTCCATTTTCTGGGAGCTTTGGACTTCTTCCTCCCATCTCTGACCTCACTCCTCAATCTCTCCTTCTCCTCGGCCACAGTACCCATTTGCTGGAAACAGGCCTGGGTCACTCCCATTATTAAAAAACCCACCCTAGACCCCACTAAACCGGAGAACTACAGGCCCGTCTCACTGCTCCCCTGGGTGTCCAAATTAGCAGAGGCTCATGCGAACACCGTACTAAATGCCCATATGGCGGAAAATAACATCCTGGACCCCTCCCAACACGGGTTTAGGCCGGGGCATAGTACGGTGTTCGCTCTCCTCTCCACCACTGAACACCTGCGGAGGTTCATGGACACCAGTCAGAGTGCTGCGCTGATACTGCTCGATCTCAGCGCAGCCTTTGATACGGTCTCCCATGACATCCTTCTAAGACGCCTGGAAAGCATTGGGATCCAGGACCTGGCACTGGAATGGTTCCGATCGTTCCTTACGAGTAGGTCCTTCCGGGTGTCAGCTCCCCCATTTATCTCCCAACCACAAGCTATAGGCCAAGGAGTCCCGCAGGGCTCTGCCCTCAGTCCATCCCTTTTTACCTTGTACATGCAGCCTCTTGCGGAAGTAGCCAAAAAGTGGGATCTCACACTGGTGTCGTACGCCGACGACACACAGTTGGTAATCACCCTCAATGAGGCGCCCTCCCCCGACGCCACTAGATTTAGGGATGGATTGGCCGCCGTCGCCAACTGGATGACTGCTAACTGCCTTCAACTTAATGCAGGAAAAACCGAGGTGCTGCTCCTGGGCAAGAACCCCAGTGGTTGGAGTGATCTCTGGTGGCCCCCCTCATTGGGCCCAGCCCCCCCCCCCAAATCTCTGGCAAAAAACCTGGGAGTATGGTTGGACTCAGCACTCAACTTCCAGACCCACACCAAAAAAGTAGCCGCGACTTGTATTGGGCTGCTGAGAAGCCTTAATCCCATTCTAGGCTTCTTCGACCCTAAAACGCGGCAGCTCATCGTCCAATCGACCATCCTTGCCCGGTTGGACTACGCGAGTGTCCTGTTACTAGGCGCGAACAAGGCTGAAACCAAGAAATTTCAGCGAATACAGAACTCTGCGGCCAGGGCAATAGTAGGCCTTCCTAGAAGGTGCTCCGCGAGAGCCACCATTCACACACTTCACTAGCTGCCCGTGGAAGCCCGCATCCAATTTAGAGCCCTCACCATTGCCTTCAAAATTCTGAAAACTGAGAGCCCCGAACTCCTACGTTCGCTGATAACACCCTACATCCCCCAACGCAACCTTTGTTCTATGGGGCAACACCTAGTCTTGGTTCCCCACACGAAGTTCTGCCGCATCGGAGGACGCTCATTCAGGCTGCTGGGAGCAAAGCTCTGGAACTCCCTTCCCCTCCACATCCGCTGCCTTGACAACCTGTCCGCTTTTCGTAAAGCTATTAAAACTCACCTCTTCCCCCCCCTGTAGGCCCCTTTTCTCCCCTTTCCTCAGTAGGTTATGATATGGTTCTTAGCGCCGGGACGCCCCGTCGCTGGGGCAGCTGTCGCGCTCAACAAACACATAACATAACATAACATAACAGGTGAGATGTGAGACAGTGTGGGTGTGTAAATCATCACCACCATGCAGAGTGTGGCAGTGGGAAAAAGGATGCGATCAACCAATGAGGTTGGTGCATCAGTTGAAAAGTTCTGCTGTTCAGCGTCACCCTCGTATTGTTGGAAGCGCAAATGGCTAACTCACCCTCGGCACACGCACTTGAGGTGGCTTCCAAAACCTGCAAAAGGAGTCATCATTGCCGGTTTGTGCAACCAGGGCATGGAGTTAAATTCCCACTCTTTGCAATGCTCTCTCTGGAAATTCAGGGATTTCAATTGGAGATTTAGTGACCGTATTAGACTGATGCCGGAACACGGGGGCTCACTGTTCGATAACTGGCACTGGCGGCAGGTCAACCCAGCACCATGTGATTCTGGGCAATAGCTTGTTTATTCTTCCCAACGGCCCGCAGCGCCTTGACGCCTTCGGGAAATTGTTTGTGCTTTACAAATACTGGATTTACATATACAAACTATACAATTTCGTACATATTGTTCAATCTCTCTGTTTATTCCTGTCCACCAAAAATCCACCTAACTCTCCTTTTCATGGCTGACATGGCTTCATGCAACAACTCCATCACTCAGGGCGTATGCTGATGAGCACTACCAACAGACAACTCAGAACTGTAATCATACAACTCAGGCCTTCCAATCGGCATCTGAGTTTTGGACTTGTACAAACATAACATCACTTTTTGCAAAATCTCCTCCCCTGTCAGGGCTTGTCTCCACTCCTCCTCCTTAAGAGCAGCCCTACAAGACTGTGCTACATTCGCCACTACCCAGTCATCTTCCTCTTCAGCACACCCATCATCAAGTATGGGTAAATGATATAAACAGTCTGTGTTTACATTGTTGGATCCAGGTACATACTTTGGGCCAGATGTAGGTAATTCCCATTTACAGACTCTTAAATACCGAATTTTACTGAATCGGTATTTAAGAGTCTGTAAATGGGAAGGGGGCAGATGTAGGTAATTCTTATTTTAGAATTACCGAATCGGTATGATTCGGTATTTACCGATTTGGTAAATACCGAATTGGTATTGCCCATTGATTCCTATGGGCCTTGAATCCTATAGGAATCAATGGGAAATACCGATTCGGTATTTACCGAATCAGTAAATACCGAATCCTGCAAGGGTGCAGGGGGTTTCACTTTGACACCCTCTAGCACCCCAAGTACAGGCTTGTGTGACATGTGGAACACATACTTGCCCTAAGGGCATGTCTGTGTGTCACATGGCACAGGTGTACATGCACAGGTGTGCATGGACACCTGAATTCGGTATTTTACCACCCAATTGTATTGGGTGGTAAAACACCGAATTCTGAATGCCTGTAGCACTGTAAACAGTGCTACCTACATCTGGGATTTATTGAATCGGTAAAATTACTCATTTGGTATTTTACAGAATCGGTAAATTTACTGATTCGGTAAATTTACCGATTCTGTAAAATAATGGCCCTATATCTCAAAATACAATTACCGGTCGGTAACGGCCGAAATCGGCCGTTACCGACCGGTAATTGGCGACCTACATCTGGCCCTTTATGTGAAAACTGTACTCTTGCAGCCTGTGGAGCTATTTGGAATTCTAGAGCTTGTCCTTCCTGCAGCCTTGGGGAAAATAAATCAATCAATGCTGTGTGGTCGGTGCACTATTTATATTTAGTACCCCACACATAGATCTTAAAACCTGGGACCAGCATGCTAGTGCCTCTTTCGCTATTGTGGACTATGTACTCTCAGCTCCCTTCAACATTCAAGACGTAAGTGCCACTACTCTCTCCTGCCCATAGTTCTTCCTCTGCATTAGTACAGCTCCAAGACCATATGCACTTGCATCTAACACTCTCATGGTTTTGTCTAAAGGATCAAATTGCTTCAAAACCATGGCACCAACTTTTGATTGCTTGAAAGTTTCAAAGGCCAATTTGCACTCATCAGTCCACTCATATTGGGCAACCTTTTTCAACAATTGGAGTAACACATGCACTTTGTCTGAGAAATGATCTACGAATTTGGAATAGAACGCCACCAAACCAAGGAAAGAATGCAGTTGTTCTTTGTCGATGGAGAGTGTGGTTTTTCAATAGCTTCCTCTAACTTATCTTGGGCTTTATTCCATCATTAGACAATGAATGTTCCAAATATTCCATCCCAGTTAAACCAAACTTACACTTCTCAATACTGACCACCAGCCTCACACATTCAAACCTACTCGGAACTTGGTCAAATACTTGATCATGCTATTTCATGTCCGAATCCCACACCAATATATCATCTTGAAAGAACCAAGCGTTGGTGAGTCTATTCAGAATGTTTTGCATCAACCTTTGAAAAACTGCTGATGCAGACGCTAACCCGAAAGGCATTCACACAAATTGGAATGCTCCTTCAGATGGCTATCAAGGGTGCAGCAGGTGCAGTGGCATCGGTGCCCAAGGTCTTTGGGGTCCACTGAACCCTGATTATTGCTGTATAATACTTCAAATACATAAGTCAGAGAGGCCAATGTCCTAGGGCACATGGCATTCCTTCTATTCCACTGTGTGAGAGCTGATAAACCAGTGTACTGTGATCCAACCCTAGCTAAGGGAGCAATGGAGTGCTTTAGAAGCGGTGGGAGAGGTTGTGCAATATGAGCTTTGTGCAGAATGTTTTATGGTTTAACTCTTTTTTATTTTGTACATGTTATGTTATATTATGTTATGTTAATATTTATTTGTTAAGCGCTCGTACGCCCAAGGGCTTCATGGCGCTATCGGAGGGAACATAACACATAGTAAAGCTCAGCAGTAAGGCTGATTAAACAGCCATGTTTTAAGAGAGTGTCTAAAACTGAGAAGTACTGAGCTAATTTTTAGAGAAAACGGTAGCGAATTCCAGAAGGTGGCCGCAAGATGGTCAAAACAGCAGCCGCCAAGGTGTTTTTTCTTAAAGGACGGAACAACCAGTAAGGCTCTATGGGCAGAGCGAAGATTTAATATGGGGTTATATCTGGAAACAAGATTTTTTATACATTTCGGGCCTATGTCCTGTAGAATTTTAAAAATGATGCACCCAGTTTCAAACATAATTCGTTGTGCCACAGGCAGCCAATGAAGTTGTCTCAAACCAGGTCTGATCGACTGCCATTTTGCTTGTTTAAGGATAAGCCTAGCAGCTTGATTTTGGACAAGCTGGAGTCTTTTTTGCAAGCCCGCTGGAAGTCCCAAATAAAGACTATTTGAGAAGTCCAGACGGGACAAAAACGAGGGCAATGGTAACCTGAATAAGTGCGGCCTGCATAAGGAACTGGGCTATTCTTCTTATTTTCTTAAGTTGAAAGAAGCTGGCAGAGACTACTGTGCCAACTTGTCTTTTCAAAGAAAGATCCACACTGAGTGTAACTCCCAGACTTTTGACCGAGAAAGATCTCGTAGGTGGAGCCCCCATGCTAGATGGCCAAAAGCATGGGCTCCAGCTTAATTCGCTTTTCCCAGGCAAGATTAGTTCTGTCTTGCCTGGGTTAAGCTTCAGGTGGTTAAGACTCATCCATCTCTGTATATGTGTCATAGTATTTTGGAATTCCACCATGGAATCTATGGTGTTAAGAGGAAAGATGAGTTGGAGATCATCCGCGTAGTTATAGATGGTGACTGTATTTTATTTATTTACGCAACTTTTATAGCGCAACAAATACCCTGAGGTGTCTCGGCGCTGTGGAGCTACTAAATTCAGCTATCCTCTTACTGGTTAAACAACCATGTTTTTAAGAGCCTGCGAAAGCTCATCAGATTAGGGGCAGTTTTGATGGCAAGTGGCAAAAGATTCCAAAGTTTTGGTGTGGCTACAAGAAAACGCCTGTCTCCCCAAGTGGCCGTTCTTGTACGTGGCACAGAGAGGAGACTGATGTTAGCCGATCTTAATTGCCTTCTGGGGACATAAAGCTGAAAGGCTTCAGTCAGGAACCTAGGTCCTATGCCATGTACTGCCTTATATGCAATACAGAGGGCCTTAAATTTTATACGGCTCTCAACTCTCAGCCAGTGGAGCTGACGAATGCCATGAGTAGTAGATTTGCGGCGAGGAATGTTTAAAAGAATCCTGGCAGCCGCATTCTGAATGGATTGCAGCTTAGTTATGACACGCTTCTGGGTGTGAAGAAAGAGAGCGTTCCCATAATCTATTTTTGAGAAGACTAAGGTGGAGATCAAAGTCTTCCCAGCTGAGGGAGGAAGATAAGGCAATAATTTCTTTATTTTTTTCAAAACAAAGAATGATGACGAAACAACCTTGTTAGTGTGAAGGTCAAAAGCCAACTTGCTATCAAATATCACTCCCAGATTTCTGGCTTTTTCCACTGGAACAGGTGGAAGGCCAAGCTTTTCCGGCCACCAACTGGAAGACCATTCAGGGGAGAGTTTTCCAAAGGTCATAATCTCGGTCTTGTCCGAGTTGAGCCTAAGACAGTTCGAGGTCATCCAGGTACTGACCTCAAGCATAGCTCTCTGGAAGTTAGCTGCCACAGCAAGGCCGTCCCTGTGGATAGCCAGGACCAGCTGGGTATCATCTGCGTAAGATGTAAGCCGTACCCCATAGGCCTTTATTACCCTCGCCAAGTCCGCTACATAGATATTAAATAGCATTGGACTTAGCGAGGAGCCTTGTAGGACTCCACAGGGGAGAGCAGAGATAGGTGAATAAAATTCTCCCAGCCTCACCGTCTGGGTACGGTTTGCGAGAAAAGATGAAATAAGGTCCCTGGCCAAACCGTTTATCCCCAGGGCTGTGACACGGTCGACTAGAGTGACATGGTCGACCGTGTCAAAGGCCACTGACAAATCCAGAAGGATCAGGACAGCCGCCCCTCCCTGATCCATGATCACCCTGATCTCATCAGAGGCCTTTATCAGAGCGGTCTCTGTTCCATGCCCTTTCCTGAAACCAAATTGCGTTTCGTCGAGAAGATGGTAAGTCTCGACGAACTCTGAGAGCTGTCTATTCATCAGGAATTCGCATACTTTGGCAGGAAAGGGCAGACACGCAATGGGTCTGTAATTAGCAACGGCCGTGGGATCTAGGGAAGGCTTTTTTAGAAGAGGTTTTATGACAGCCTTCTTCCATATATTAGGAAAATGGCCTGTCTGAAATGCAAAGTTGCAAATCTCCATAAGGGGGCGTGAGATCACTTCTGTGAGTTTTGACATCACTGAGGGGGGACATGGGTCCAAAGGGGAGCCCGATTTGATGAGAGAAATGAGTTTGGTAACATCATCGTGTGAGGCAGGTGAGAAACATGAAAAGAAATCATGGTTGTGATGGTGAGGCCCTTCTTCCCTAATACCGCCTCTGTATTCAGTTTCAATTTCCCCTTTAGCATTTCTTAGAGAATATAAAAGTGGACGGAGATATAAATTAAATAATAAGGGTGACAATGATGAACCTTGTGGCACTCCACATGTAGTGGGAGTTATAGGGGCTGTGAAAGTACCGAGTCTTACTGATTGCGTGCGTCCTGTAATAAAAGAGGTGATCCAGCTTAAAGCCAGGCCCCTGAGGTCGACTTGTTCGACACGGTTGATAAGAATGGTATAATCAACTGTGTCGAACGCTGCTGACAGATCAAGGAGTACAAGGGCCAGGTGGATGCCTCTATCGGCATTGCGTCTTAGAGTGTTTTGAACAGCAAGGATCACGGCTTCCGTTGAGTGACAAGGACGGAAACCAGCCTGATTAGATTCGAGATAATCAGAATTTTCTATAAATTTGGACTCGCATGTAGAGACATGGGCTTCCAGGATTTTTGATGCATAATGTAAAAGGGATATTGGTCTATAATTTATCGGATCATAAGGGTCTGATCCTGTTTTTTTGATCAATGGAATGAGCAGAGCTTTCTTGAGGTAATCGGGCACTTTACCCTGGGAAAGTGAGCCATTTAACAGCGGAAGAACGCCGTGTGGTATTGCCAACCTCACCTCTCTAAAAATATGAGTGGAACAGATGTCGTCAGGTGATCCAGATTTAACACGTGCACAGAGGTCGGACAACATTTTTGCATCAATGGGAGGGAACGTTTCTAAGGTAAAGAGGTTATGAGAAACATCATCCAGGGGAGGAGGGGGCAACGAGTTTAAAATATTCTGCTTTACAGTAATGATTTTATTCAGGAAAAACGCATTCAGCGAGTTACAGAGCTCTTGTGTAGGGGTGACCAGAGGGATAGTTCTGTCGCTATTACAGAGATCGTTCACAATTTTGAACAGATCTTTGGTCTTATTCTGTGAATTCAAAATTTTCTCAGAAAAGTAGTCTGTTTTCTGTTTTAAGATAAGTTTTTGGTAAGTTTTGCGGGCCATGCAATCATTTACTTTATCTTGTGGTAGGTACCTGGTCCTCCACTTCCTCTCTTTTTGACACACTTCAAGTTTTAAGATCTTCAATTGTGGAGTGAACCATTTATGTGCCTCCTAATGTTTAAGAGACACTGAGGCATATGTATGAGAGCTTTGGAATATGTTTGCACCATGCAAAGTGGTACATGCATGATGCAAGGCTCTGAGTCAGATTTAGAGTGGTGTAAAGTAGAATGATGCAGAGTAGAATGGCGTAGAGTGTAGTGGTGTAGACTGCACTGGTGTAGAGTGGCATAGAGTTGAGTGGTGTAAAGTAAAGTGCAGTGGCATAGAGTGCAGTGGTGCAGTGTAGAGTGGTGTAGAGTTCCGTGGCGGAGAGTGCGTGTTACAGACTAGAGTGTCATAGAGTGCATTGGCATAGTGTGGTGCAGAATAGAGAAGAAGGGCTTCGAGAGGAGAGGCATAGAGTACAGTGGTGGAGAATAGGCTAGAGTGGCATAGGGTGCAGTGACCTAGAGTGCAATTGTGTAGAGTGCAGTACTGTAGAGTGCAGAGGCTTAGAGTAGAGTAGTGTAGAGCACTGCAACATGGAGTGCAATGGTTTTGAGTAAAGTAGTGTAGAGTGCAGGGGTTTTGAGTAAAATGGCATAGAGTGTAGTGGAGTAGAGTGGCATAGCGTACAGTGGCGCAGTATAGATTGCAGTGGTGTAGAGTGCAAAGGCGTTGAGTAGATTGTTTCAGAGTTGAGCGAAGTGGCGTAGTGTCATGTAGTTCCTACTAATCCGTAGGATCTGTGCATTGTTTGAACAACATAAACTAGGGGCCTGGTACAAGACTGATTCCGGACACCCCGCAGCATATGTTGGCTTATAGACCAGCTAGTTCACACAGCCACTGTAAGCCCCCCTAACCTATCAGGTTACTTTTCTGGAAACCACCAAACATGAAAACCCTGTTCCCTCAGGGATCGTGGAAACAGTACAGAACCTTTCACTCAGTCACTCGTGCTCACTTATTCTCAGAGAAACATACAGAAAATACACAGTGGGACGTTTTCAATAATTTTTTGAACCAACCTAATTCTTCCATGAAATACGTGTGCAGCAATGATTAATAGACAGAAGCAGATAAATGTGATTACTAGCACCAGAAGCGTAAATAGCAGTTACAGTTCTACCATGGTGCTATAACAATGTATATTGCAGGCATATAAAACAAGGCAGTAATCGAGCATACTCCTATGATGCGAACTCTACTCTAAGTGTACCTAGAGTGTGTGTAGGTGTAGAGCCAAGTATCCCTTCAATGGACGAATAAACCCCATTTCCTGATGGTATAGAATAAAGGACCCCATCTTGGTTACAAACGGGACACCTCTCTTGAGATGTCAGATCGATGCATGGTGATATCTCAGCATGCAATCACCTTGGTGTCTGCTGAAGTGCCTCCTCTGCTAATCTACAGGGATGCTCATATTTTATAATAGAAAGCAGCCTGGCGCTGTGCGTACAGATTAGCAATGTTATGGATATGTAGATAGCCCTATTGCCTTGTGGTTGAAGATAGTAATGACATTTGTACATAGTGTGAAACGAGACCTTGTACATGATGTTCAGGCCATTGTGATAATGTTGTGCAAAGATAGATGTGAAAACAAGTTTATTTTCAGGGAACCTAATCCATCATTGTTGTGGATGCAAATATGTACAAAAGGTCACGGCGGAAAATTTTATCTGTGAGGACAATGTAAGAAATAAGCTGCTTTGCTACATAGGCCTAACTTGGGAATATAACAGTAAAGTGGAGTGGTGCAGGGGAGAATGTAGGGGTGCAGGGTAGAGTGGAGGGGCATAGAGAGCAGTGGCATAGAGAAGAAAAGAGTGATATAGAGTTAAATGGTGTAAAGTGTAGTGGCGTAGAGCACAGTGGTGTAGAGTGTTGTTCAGTAGAGCATAGTGGCATAGAGTGCAATGGAGCATGGTAGATTGGCAAAGGTGGCAGTGGCGTAGAGTGCGTTTGTTTCAGTAAAGTGTAGAGTGCATTGCCGTAGAGTGCAGTGGTTTAGAATAGAATGAAGTGGCATACAGTGGAGCAGAGTGGAGTGGCACAGAGAAGAATAGAATACAGTGGCATAGAGGAGATTGTTTCAGATTAGAGTGAATTGGTGTAGAGTGGAGTGGTTCAGGAGAGGGTGGAGTGGTGCAGGGTAGAGTTCAGCGGGGTATAGTAGAGTCACGTAGAGGGCAGTGGTGCAGGTTAGGATGGAGTGGGGCAGAATAGATTGCAGTGGAGAAGAGTTGAGAAGGGTAGAGTGCAGTGGCAAATACTGCAGTTGAGTGTCATAGAGTAGAGCTGTGCAGAGTAGAGTACAGTGCCATAGAGTGCAGTGGTGCAGAGTAGAGTGGCATAGAGTCCAATGGCAGATAGTGCAGTGTTGCAAAGTAGAATGTCATAGAATGCACTGGTGTGTAGAAGAATGCAATGGTGTAGAGTAGAGTAGTGTAGAGTAGAGTGGCGTACAGAGCAGTGGCATAGAGAGCAGTGGCATAGGGAACAGCAGTGAACAATAGAACCAAGTGGTGTAGAGTGCTGTGGTGCACAGTAGATTGGCGTAAAGTTCAGTGGCATAGAGTACATTGGTTTTGAGTAAAATGACATAGAGTGCAGTGGAGTACTGTAAAGTGGTGCACAGTAAAGTGGTGTTGAGTGTATTGGTGCAGCGGTAGAGTGCAGTGGCATGGAGTGAAGTGGTATAGAGTGTAGGGCTTAGAGTACAGTGGCATAGGCTAGATTGTTTCAGAGTAGAGTGAAGTAGCGTACAGTGTAGTGGTGCACGTAAGAGTTGAATGGTACAAGGAAGAGTGCAGTGGCATAAAGTGCAATGGCATGGAGTAGAGTGCAATGGTGCAGAGTAGATTACAGGGACGTAGAGTGGATTAACGTAGAGTGCACTGGTGTAGAATGGAGTGGTACAGATTAGAGTATAGTGGCATAGAGTGCAGTGGCATAGAGTACAATGGACAGGCCTAGAGTGGAGTGATGTAAAGTAAAATGGTGCGGGATAGAGTAGAGTGGCATAGAGTGCATTGGCATAGAATATAGTGGCACAGAGTAGAGTGGAGTAGCTTGGATTGGAGTGCAGTGGCTTGGAGTGGTGCAGAGTAAAGTGGAGTATGTATGCTGTGGTATGCTGTGGTGGTAAACTGCCATTACAGACAACACATCTTCAACTAAAATGACCATTATGTTTGCACTGACATAGTTTTACCATGCTCAGACGAGGTTTTGTGTGAAAATGTCATCATCTAGTATATTGATTGGTTTTGATGATTTTAAATTGTATCCATTACACTTCATAATGACCAGAAAATGTGCTTTTTTCTAATTCTAATATATTCATAAATATCTACACAGTTATTTTCAGACATTTAAATGTTGTTGTGTGCTAGAAAAAAAATACCATCATACAGCCTTCCTCTAGCACACCTTTGGTAGTCAGCATGATTGTCACATTAATCTCTCACCCTGAAGTCAGAGAAAAAATATTAAACACGGAGCTCCCGCGGAAGAAAGAGCCTAACATTTGACCTCTGTCTTTGAATACACAGCAAATGTGACAAGATAAGAACAACATTTAAAGGGCTGTTAACAGAAATTGAACGCTGATGAAAGGATAGTTTAAATAGTGTTTGGGTCACAGGAGGGATGAACTGAAGATGGACAGCCTAAAACAAAAAAGACAGCAAATAGAAATCAGCAAATGGGGGCGTGGCTTGGATGGCAATGGGTAGAGCTGCCTAAGTCCGAAGCTCCGCCATCCCCCGTGATTCCAACGATACAAACACCGCAACATCTACATCATAGGCAAATCACAGCTAAATCGGCCGAAATCGGATGCAACCTGAGAAGACCAAGAAGTGCCAAAAAACAATATAGCTAAGACTGAAAGAAGCGAAAACAGGGTCGGCAAGATGGCGCCGAAGGGAGTGATACCCTCACAATAACGGGAAAACACAAGCAAAGGGACCGCAGAAGAGCTCTAATCCATCAGAAAGGTCAGTGAACAAAAACGCTGCAGCGCAACCTACTCCACCACCTAACGACGATCGCATTGATCCACCGGAGCCTCCCGAGAGATGGTGAAACTAAGTAGCCTCCTGGGTGTCACCATCTTGGGAGGGGCAAGACGGGAGCAGCCGACAGTGCGCGAAGAAGGGAAAAAAAGCCACAAGCGAGGGTGCGGTCTACCAGCCCCGCAGGAGAGCAAAGGCGGCAGTTCGAACAGGGACGGGCGGGGACCCCTGGGGGAAACCCGAATAAGAGTGACAGAAGAGCTCTTACACCGGCATCGAAACCGAAATCGCACACACTACCGGGACTACTGAAACTGCGGCCATCTCACGAAGGGCGGCGCAAGTAGCTGAGACGGATGGGCGAGATGGTGCCGAAGGGAGTGTAACCCTCACAATACGGAAGAGCTGAAACCCAAGAGATCACCTCATAGAGATCACCACATCCTCTACACAGGGGGAAGAGTATAGCAAATGAAGGGGGCCATCTCTTGACAATAAGAACAAACAGGTTGCAATAACAACGAAGAGCCTGGAAAAGGAGCGAGCGGAAAGACAGAACAAGAGCGAGCAAACAATAGAAACAAAAACCCTACATCACCAGTTCCTCCTTGACTCTGTGCCCAGGCAGTAATCATAGGCACACACTGCCCGGTACTACCACCAATAGAACAAGAGCGAAGCAGCTGCAACAGCAAGAAGTTGCCACCATAAGAAGATAGGGCACAAGACGAGACTGAAAACGAAAAGAGTGCAGGGTGGGTCGTCAGCTTCAATACAAGGCGGAGGTGCAACAAAGTTAGACCAGCACACTCAGGGCCGTCCAGTCCAACAGTGGGATACATAAAAGCATAAACATAACACAAAGAACAACAGCCAGACCCAGCATAGCCTTTACTGCGACAGTACGAAAGTTAAAACTGTAACCAGAAAACCAAGCAGGCAGCCATCACGCCTTCCAGAGCGAGAGTAGCGCAAAGGCATGGAGGAGCTCCAGCCAAGGAAAACGTACATCGCTGCTTTGGAAAGCAAAAAAGAGAACAAACAGACACAGCCGAGGCTCTAAAAGAAGAAGCCAAAACTCTCACCGTAAAACACAAATAAAATAACAGTAAGAAAACAGCAGTCACCTTCAAAACGGCAGAAAGCCAATCGAAAGACAAGGAACACAAAACGCTCAGTAGAGCACCAAGAGCATCAGGGGCAACAAGTGGCAGCATAAAAAGAAAGTCAAACTCAACATCAAACGAGGAAGGGGCAACCCACAATAAAAGGGTAACCACCTCATTGACCCCAAGGTGCAACAGCAGGAGATTTGAGCACATACAGAACAAAAGAGGAATAGGTAAAATGGCAGGAAGCGATGGAAAGGTGTCACAACTTCCAAAAAAGTCGAAACCCGAAGGCTTGCCAGACATAAGTAGCACGCTAGAAAGCAAACTAAAAAAACTAGACAAAGTGCACGACTTGGCAAAATCAAACTACTGACGCCATACAACTCGAACTAGCAGCATGCAGAGCTGTCATCCACGCAGCTAACAATAGATTATCGTCGGTGGAGCAAAGAGTGAGTGACACAGAAGACAAAGCACAGCTCACAAGCAAAGCAATGGGAAATATTGCTAAATCTACAACAGACCTGCACAAGCAGGCTGCAGAGTCCAAAGACCGACAAAGAAAGGGGAACATAAGAATTCTGGGCATACCAGAAGGAGAAAAAGACAAAGCAGGATCTTGTGTGGCTATGCTAAAAGACCTCATACCAAAACTCACGAATCTCAAATTAGATAACCCATTTGAGCAAGACAAAGCCTACAGAGTACCAGCGCACAAACAAAGCAACAGACAGGCACCAAGACCAAAAATATGCAAACCTTTGCGCTTGCATCAAACAGAAGCCATCTTCGGAGTAGCGAGGAAAAACCCGAACCTGCAATGGAATGGCAACAAGATCATTTTCACGCAGTACTACTCGAAAACAAGGGTAGACATCAGGAAGGGCTACCTGACGCAACGAGACAAACTAAGGAAAAAAAACATCATTTACTCTTTTGTTGGCCCAATGAGGTTTAGAGTAAACAACAAAGGAACAACGATAATCTTCGATGACCCTGCAGATCTATTGCGATACTTGGCAACAACCGAGCCACAAGAAATGGAAATGAAGACCACAACATCAAAAAGAAGAGCATCACAGGACAATATAGCAGAATAAACTCGCAGATGGCATAAGACGAGTGGCGCGAAATAAAGGAACTGACACGGAAAGTGAGCTCAATCAACAACATATCAACCTCACATAAGGCCAACACAAAACTACCGCAACCTGGAAGTACTGACTGGAAGCAGAGCATGTGAGCACAATAAGCAAAGTATCTACCTCATATAAGGTCAACACAAGATTACCTTAAACTGAAGAACAAGCAAACGAACAATAGAGAACTCGAGAGCAACAACCGAGCCACAAGAAATGGAAATGATGATCACATCATCAAAAAGAAGAGCGTCACAGGACAAAGTAGCAGAATAGACTCACAGATGTCATAAGAGGAATGGCGCAAAAATAAAGCAACTGACACGAAAAGTGAGCACAATCAGCAACATATCTACCTCACGTAAGGTCAACACAAAACTACCTCAACCTGGAAGTACTGACTCGAAGCAGAGCACGTGAGCACAATAAGCAACGTATCTGCCTCATATAAGGTCAACACAAGATTACCTTAAACTGAAAAACAAGCAAACAAAAAATACTCCAACCCGCACAACACATATAGCAGAATCGACTACATACTCATCTCAGGGACGCACACGCACCTAATAGAACACACAGATATCGTAGCAAGAACAATCTCAGACCACTCTTGCATCAGTCTACACCTAACAGGCAGGCACAACGACCACATTACCCGTAGATGGCGGTTCAACAACATAACAATTGCAAAGCAGGAGGACAAAGACACGATAGAGAGAGCAATCAAAAACTACATAAATGAGAACGACACACCAGATACCGACCCAAAATGCCCGTCCGAGGCCCTGAAAGCAACCATCAGAGGGAACCTGATAGAAATCAAAGCCAGAAGAGACAAAGAAGCAAAAGCACAGCTAGACAAATTAGAAAAGGACATAAAACAACTAGAAACCCAACACATGGACAACACCTCAAACTCAGAGATCCTTCTAGCACTTACAGGGAAGAAATACAAATTTAACAGAATCCTCAGTGAGAGGACGGGACTGTGGATAAGAAAGTACAAACAGATCAATCTCTGCGAAGCAAACAAGGCAGGGAAAACACTAGCGACATAACTCAAACGCAAGCAGAGCCAGCACCGCATATCCACAATCACAGACCAGCACAACAAAACACATACCGACCACAAAGAAATCCTACACACTTTCATGGAGTTCTATAAAGACCTATACACAAAAGACGACAACATTGAAGAGGCAGGCACCACAGACTACCTAAACAGACTTAACCTACCCAAGATAGTGAAAGAGGAGGCGAAAACACTGGGCCAAGACTTCAAGGAGACCGAGATAGCAATAGCCATAAACTCACTAAAAGAGAACAAAGCACCAGGCCCAGATGGTTATATAGCACCCTTTTGCAAAAAGTGAGGCAAGCAGCATGATCTGAGACGCCCACTGCGATGTCTTGGGGTCCCCCAGCGCAGGTTGTGGTGACAGCGTGCCATGCACGTTCCACCATTGAATGCACTGCCACCTCTAACCAATCCCATACGTCCTCTGGGCTGTTGAAGAAGTGCGTTTTTTCCCCTGCCATTAGCTACAATTGTGCTGGGAAGAGGAGGGCATGTCTGATGTTAAGTTCTCGGAGCCAGTGTTTCACCGCCAGGAAGGAGCTGTGCTGTGCCTGTACACTGAAAAACATAGGGGCATATTACCAACAACTAGCGATAATTTTTGTCTCTAACTTGTTTAGAGACAAAAATTATCGCCGCACATCGGCGATTTTTATCGCAGATAAACCTTGCTATTAGCAAGGTTTATCGCAAATGCGATAAAAAACGGCCGCAATGCATGAATATCGCTGAAAAGTCAGCGATATTCATGCATTATCGAGCAAATGCTCTTAGCCATGTTATCCACCTCCCATTGGATAACATGGCTAAGAACTGCTCAGGGCAGGTGTTAGCTTTTGGAGATATTCGAGCTTAGCGCGAATATCTCCAAAAGTTGGTAATAGGAGATAGCGATGTTAGGGACTGTTTCCAGTCGCTAACATCTTGGCACGCCCACTTTGCATATCATTAGTGATAAATATCACTGACATGCAAAGCGGGGCCCAAGATGGTCGCTATCTCCTATTAGCTGTCACTAACTGGTGTTAGCGACAGCTTGGTAATAGGGAGATAATTTTATCTCCGCTTTCTTGGCTTTTAAAGCCAAAAAAGCAGAGATAAACCCCCTTGATAATATGCCCCAAAATCTTTTTGTTGTCCACTGAGATCCTATGTAGCTTCCGTGCCTCACGCAAGACAGCATCCCTACCCCAGTAGTGCAATAGCACAAAACAACAACGAACTAGGATCGGAACCCGGCAGCAGCTGACCCTCCGGGACAAGGTGAGTGCGCTCCACTGAGAACTACGAAAAAGTGTCCTGAGGTAGTAACTGGTGCAACCATTCCTCCACATACAGCACGGCATCTGTCCCCTCCACGCCCTCTGAGAGTCCTACGATATGGCCATTGTTGCAGCATGAGCACCCCTCCGCATTTTCCATGTGGTGCTCCTTTACCTCCACGTGCTCCGCCATCAGGCACACCAAAGCGTCAAGTTCACGGGCCTTGGGTTGTATCTCAGTAAGGGTCAATTCAGTGGTATGTACTCTATTTGCCAGCATGTGGTGATCCGCATGGAGCAATGTCACATCCGTCATTACTGCACCTATTTGACTTTTCAAGGATGCATGTGTCATCTCGAGTGTAGTGCCAATTTTGTCCACTGCTGCTAGGACAGCATCCAGTTTTTTGCCTATAGATGCCACTTGAGGGGAGTCATCGCCATGGCCAGTGTCGCATGGTAATCAGTCCCGTTCAGCGGAGGGCTTCAAGGGCACACCCTGTGTGCCTGTGCGTGGACGACCCATTGCTCCTGGTTCCAGCAAGTGTGTCCTACACAACTTTACTCCACTGACCAGGGCCCACTCACCAGCACAATGCAAGGAGATGCAGGAGACAGCACGAGAAGCCCTGTGACCTCAGGAATGCAGATGTGACTGCTGCACACCAAGGCCGGGCAGGTGCAAGGCTGAGACTGGTGAAGCAGGCCATGGGGTGTTGAACTCCTATGTCAGTCTGTGCACCACACCTGTATTACTGTAACAGCCACAAAATATGGTAGTTGAAGAGGGCCTGCTTACCTGCGCCATTTATCCGTAACGTGCATGGCAGCACCAACATCTTCAAGCATCCACAGCACAACAGGTCCCTCTAGCAAGTGTAGCAGTGAGGACAGTGAGGGGTAGTAGGGCACAGAAGGATATGCCGCAGGTGATAAGCCATGGGGCACCAGGGGAACAAAGCAAAACCAAAGGGGATGATGTACGGAGTGTTGAACAATGCAAGCACTCACCCCCAGTCAACTGATCTGGGTTTAATCCATCATCATTCTTTAGCTCACTCTGCCACCCCAGTGCAGACATGGCCATATGCAAATCAGTCTGACTCTGTGCCTCATGGGAACAGTCCAGCCTGAACTGCCAAGTCATGTCTTCCCTGGACCGGAAACAAGCATCCTGGGACCGGTTTCTGGATAATCAGCCGTCATCAGCCAGGCTAGCTTGAATCCAGTGGCAAAGTGAGCAAGGGACCCACGTCTGGCCATACCCTGCCAACCTAGGGCGAACAAAGCAAAACCAAAGGGGATGATGGACGGAGTGTTGAAGAATGCAAGCACTCACCCCCAGTCAACTGATCTGGGTTTAATCCATCATCATTCTTTAGCCCACTCTGTCACCCCAGGTCAGAAATGGCAATATGCAAATCAGTCTGACCCTGTGCCTCATGGGAACAGTTCAGCCCGAACTGCCAAACCATGTCTTCCCTGGACCGGAAACAAGCATCCTTAGACCGGTTTCTGGTTAATCAGCCGTCATCAGCCAGGCTAGCTTGAATCCAGTGGCAAAGTGAGCAAGGGACCCACGTCTGGGCATACCCTGCCAACCTAGGGCGAACAAAGCAAAACCAAAGGGGATGATGGACGGAGACTGGTTTGCATATGGCCATGTCTGAACTGGGGTGGTGTGGTGAGCAAAATAACGATGGATTAAACCTAGATGTGTGACTGGGGGTGAATGTTTTGCCAATGTGCAACATTCCTTCCATCACCTTGTGTGTTTTGCTGTTCGCAAAAGGGGAACAACACATCCCTAAAATCTGACAGCACAGCAGGTACAGTGAAGGTATCAGTAGTGCTCCAGGGGATAATACAGCAGTTCAAAGGTCCCTTCGCCCGTTCCACTCGTTGGTGAATATGGGCTGAATTAAGCACACTTGCGGACGGGGCTCAATCGTTTCCAGTCCTGTTCAAAGCTGCTGGGTCCTCCGCTACCGAGCCTCGGGTGTCTCTGACTCAAGGCAGAAGTTCTGCCATGTCAGCCGTAGGCCCGGTTGCTGGCCGAGTCGAATGGGGCCCACGGCACTACCAGAGCACCACTCACCATGGTTTTTTAGGCTCCAGGCACAGCGGGACGGGCAGGGAGCATGGAAGGATATCCCTTGGCGCTGGATGTCGGGCTCACTTCTAGATAAACAAAGGATAATCGGGTTAAGTGCAGGGCTCGTTCAGAGCATGTCTGCCATGTTGGCTGTTCAATCCACGCCCCTCCATACTAATCCTGCTAATAAACTCTGATATTTACTGTGTGGCCAAATAGGTTACACTGTAATTGGTAAATTATAGTTGATTCGAATTCCTTTTATTTCTCCGGCACCTATAACCTTCTTTTGCAGGGGGCCAGGATGAAGGGGTTCATGTTCTATGCGATCTCACTAACACAGTAATATGAAACATTTTCCCATCATTTCCAAGGTGCACAATCCCAAAATGTGGGACATAGTTATCCGAGTGTAACGCAACACAGTGCAGCAAGTCACCTTGCTGCGCTGCATTACAGAAAAGGGCAGGAATGCACCATATTTATTGAATACAGCACATGCCGGTCCATTCTCCTGTGCTGGTACACAATAAACTGCCTAGCACAAACGCAAGCACCCTTGCATCATGGTGCAAGGGTGCCTGTGTTACATGTAGGATTGTTTTTGTTCTGGAAGGCACACCTTCCTGCACAAAAACAATCCTGAGACGGCATTTTCCTCTTTCTATGTGTGCTGCAGAATGAAGCACACATTAGGAAGTAACGAGGAGAAATAAAGATACTTTTTTTGTTATGCCTTCCCTGAGAAGGCGCTGTTTTGCGTTACTCCAGATTTATGAAGACACTCAGAGCCACACAAAGTGGTCTGGTGTATAGCTTGATGTATCTCACTTTTTAATTAATCACTCTTGCACCACGTTGCGTGGTGCAAGAGCGTTGTAACTGGCCTCATAAATATGGCCCTTGTGGTTTTTATTCTTTTTTATTTTATTCTTTAGAGTTTTATATAGCGCAAACTAAACTCAAGACATCGGGTATCAGAGCTCTTTGCATGAGCACCAGTTTCTTTACATGAGGACACATTCATTTTGCAAGGCACAGGGAGATTAAGGGCCAGATGTAGGTAACTTCAATTTACCGATTCCTTAATAGCGATTTTTACCGAATCGCTATTAAGGACTCAGTAAATGTAGTGTAGGTAGGTATCGCTAAAATATTAGCAATTCCTTAATATTCCTTAATAAAGAATCAGTAATTCCTAATTTTTTATTAAGGAATACCCAGCCATTCATTCCTATGGGCTAGGAGGCCCATAGGAATGAATGGGAAGAGATTCACTATTAGCGATTCGGTATTACTGAATTGTTAATAGCGGGTGGTATTTCAAGGGTGCCAGGGTGTCCATAGGACACCCTGTTGCACCCCTGAAATGTGCATGTGTGCACATGTGGCGTACATCCATTCCCTAAGGGCATGGATGTGTGCCACATGGCACATTAAAAAAAGCAAAAAAGTGCTTTTTGTAAGGAAATCGCTACTTACCACCAACTTGAAGTTGGTGGTAAATAGTGATTCTTTAAGGCTGAGGTGCACTGTTTTTAGTGCTATATACATTGCATTTAAGGAATTGGTATTTCCGATTCCTTAAATGCGAGAGCAAAACAAGGAATCGCTATTTTGCGATTCCTTATTTTGCATGTAGGTTTAAAGTCACCTACATCGCACATGGCTAAATACCGGACAGTAACGCAGAAATGTAACGAATTTCAGAGTTACCGACCGCTATTTAGCCACCTACATCTTACCCTAAGTTATTTGCCCAGAATCACAGGATGTTGAGCGTCGTTGCTGAGACTCGAACCCGGTTCCCCAGCTTCGAGGTCGACCGCACTGGCCGTAGGCTACACCCTCTCCCCTTTTTGTCCACAGTAGTTCTGTTAAATTTTACCAGACAAAAATCATGTGGCCAAAAACCCATGGATGTTGTAATTACCACAAACCTCATAATCAGATTTGGACTAAAGCTTAAATTTCAGTCTGAATCTAAAGTTCCTTTATAGGTGAAATAAGGGCATTAGTAATCAAAGGATGTGATGTATTTATCTCTGCATGCAAAAACTTGGTTGAAATTTGCTTCAATTTTTTTGCTACCAGTAAAGAATTTAACAAACCAATCTATGTAATAATAGGATGGTTCACTAAATTTAAATTCGGTGTGACTTGATATCTGACATACCTTACCAATACTAAGGTAGGTTTCAAATTATAATTCACTCCGATTGCTGACCATCACAGGGATGTTATCGCTTTTCAGCACAATTTTTTTTTCAATGCAGCCTGTTTCCTTAAAATAAACAGTGGCCTTTAAGTTTGTTTAAGAGTTTGGAAGTGGGCCTCTGGATCACTCCCTACCCTTCCCCCCCAAATTTTTTTTTTTACGTTCACAAAGGGAAAGAGGTCCGAATGTATTACCACCCTAATTCACGAGCTGGTAATTTTTAATGTTTTGCTACCATATTTCAGTCGCAAAATGTTGATACATTTCATACCTAAACTCTATTTGAAAGGTACGCTTACAATTTGCCCCTTCCTAACAGAGGTTCGGTATGGAGTCTCGAAGCCATTTTAGGAGTTAGAAAAATCTTACCGACTTCTAAAATGGCTAATAATGCTTTTGTGATCGCAAACAGTGAGTTGGACTGTTTGCGACTGTGAAAAAGTTTCTTACATCTTGCCCATAATGCATAAATAATGTTTTGGCATTTTCTATAGAATTCGAGAAAGAATCTCGCAACAAAACATAAAACAGGCCGTACGCAGCATCTGAGGTTGGCAGTGTGCCGCGGGTGATTGACAGAAGGAATTATTCATGTCTACTAAATATGCGGGCATGAGAGAACATCAAAGATTACCACCTGGGAATTTTTCTGAACAATGCGTGATATGGAGCGCGCTGCGAGTAATTAAAAGTGGACACTTTTGATCGTGAACATATATATTTATTATATATATGTAACGCTGAACTCTCTGGGAACTGGGAGTGCAGTGTGCAAAACTGGGGCAAGCAGCTAAAAGATCATGGAAACAGAATGCTTGATTTAGCGATTAGTCAGGCCCAGACTATTTTTGTAAAAAAAAAAAACACAAATTAGGCTTTAACATGGAAATTATACATTGGGATAGTGATTCATTTCAACAACTTTTTTGTTTGCAATCGATTGTATTGAGGCACAGTAGGTCTACTTTAAAGATATGACAAAAAGCAACTTTAGTATAAAGATATCTCAAAAAGCAGCTCGGGGAGAGGCTTTACAAGGCCCACATATCTTGTCATCCTATTATCAGAGACCTCACAGATTCACTGTAAACCTACGGAATGTTGCAATTAAATAATTTTTAAAAGGGGTGAATTTAAAACATCTAAATCTCAGAAATCTTGCAGTTGCAATTTAGATTCAAATTGTAGTTAGATTTATCCTGGACTTTCATGGGAATGGAATAAATAGTGGGGACTCTATAAGGAGCATGGCCTAAGAATCAGGAGTCCTTTCTAAGAAGTGTGGTTTATGTAACTAAGGGAGGGGCTTAAACATCTAAATAAAAAAGTCCTTAACTTACCATAGACTGACACCTGTCTAGTATTTTGATGCTTTCTGTTATTGCATCCTGACATATTACACAATAGTGGGCATGCATCTAAAACAAGTCAAACATATTGGCTTCGAGGCTTTCACAATGCTTTGTAGCAGTATCAGATAAATTAGAAACAGCTATAATTCAGTTACAAAAATTTGGAATTGAAAAAGTTTCAATTTTGAAAATACGAGAGTGTGATTAAAACATTACTAAGGTCTGTGGAAGCGATCACCTGAGTGTCTCAATCACTCCCGTTCTTCATTTCACACCACTTTCCTCTGCAGTCTCTCGCTCTATTAAACACTAATGTCCTGTTCCACCACGTCTTTCTAAAATCCTGAAAACCGTATTTCTCACACCTCATCCTTTTCTTCTTCATGCTCTTTCTTGCACCTTCTTCACTTAACCACACCCCCACACACAACACACCCACTCACCTGTGTTCAAGCCTTTTTTGTTTCTCTTTCTCCCTGACCCTATTTGGACACCTCTGTTCCCCCTTCACACACTTTTGCATTGAATCACAATTACAGTTGCTACATGACTATTGATCTGTTTACTCTGAAGAGAGGCCAAGGTTTGGATGAGCATGTGTTCTGAACACCTTTATGACCCACTGAGGGGCTCTGAGAGAAACTTGCACTACCTTCAGCCTCAAATCCAGAGGTCTCAATCGTTGCCTATTATAAACACTCACACACAATCTGAACTCACATATACACTTAGAAGCAATTACATTCACAGTACTTATTGTACAAGGATAATATGCTGCATGAAAATGCATTTCAGAAACACAATTTCCTAGAAAAAGCAAACAGCCTGTGAAACGTTCACAGCCGATACATCGTTTATCTCGATTATCTTAATGGTTTTTACCGTCATTGTTCAGAAATAGATTCGTATTTTTTCCTGTAAAGCTAAGGACATGAAAATAGGGCAATATATGGACCCGTTTCAAGGTCAGGTTTCAATGACTGCCCGGTTTGAGACCCAGTGGCACCAACTCCACTTTATGCCCTACATTTTTCTTGATAAGCATCGGCAAGCTAGGCCTGTGACCAGTGCGTGGGAGTCTGGTGCTCAGGTAGACATAAAGTCATGGATTTGATGGCATTCCTGGAGGATAGTGAGTTGCAGTTCTTTCTGTCTGGAGTCCGTTTAGATCGGCGTATATGAGCATGTATTGCACATGGTTCAACGTTGGTGGGGAGGTGCCTGTACAGTGGTTCAGTTGTACTGTCAATTGTTGTATAAAGTACAAATGGGTTTCGCTCATTTAGTGGGCCCATATTTTTTGTTTTTTGATCACCCACTTTTGGACTTTTAACTCTTTGTGTGTCTCACTATTTGTGTCTTACCCACAGTAATCACATGATAAATGAAAAGCATGTGTGAACTGCCAGTGCCCGCCTTTTAAGATAAGGCTACTGTGTGAGGCTAGGGTAAAGGGAATTTGGCTGGTTACACGTGAACATGTGTGCACACACGTGTGCTGGATGGACATGTGAGACTACCGTTGTGTGCAGCCCCGTAACTGCGCACAAGCAACCTGGCACTGAAGGGACTCTGCAAGGATAGATGTTGACCTTTAACCCCTTCGCTACTGGCTCCATTCCCCTGCTGTGCTGGTGGGAGGGGGGCCGCGCACAGCGCCCCCATGCTCATGACGAGCTCAGCTCGTCACGAGCCACGGTTCTCGTGTGCCTATGACGAGTTGAGCTTGTCACGACCACACCCGTTTAATGGAACGCACAGCACAGCAGGGGAATTAGCCCAGCGTGCGAGAGTTCTACGGGCCATGACGAGCTCAGCTCGTCATCAGCACACGAGCACCGTGGCTGATGACGAGCTGAGCTCATAATCAGCATGGGAGGGTGCTTTATACAATTAATGGACAGTCATAGTAACCTTAGAGGTTTACTGATTTATCTGCAGTGTCACTGTATTATACTCATGCGGGCAATCTGGCTCAATGTGCAGTTTAACTTTTCTTAGGCCTGCAAATCCCATTAAAGGTATTGAAATGGGGTGAAACATGTGCACCTACATGTACATCTTACAGGACCTCCAGAATTGTCATATTTCTTTGTGACTCAGCTCAGAATCTAATTCCATCTCTTCTGTCACCCTCCAGTGATTTGTGCTGCCTTACCTTACTACAGATTTATGAAGCCATTCTAAGACACTCATAGTGGCTTGTGTGGCTTCATAAATCTAACTTAGAGGATTGTGTCAAGCATGTACCACTTTGCGTGGTGCAAACATCCAAGTTTTTAATAAATATGCCCCCTCATTTATTTTTCTGTTTGCACGTGTGCTGCATTCTCCAGCTCACATTCAAAAGAGGACACTTCCTCTCAGGACTGATTTTGTGCAGGAAGGTGTCCCTTCCTGCACAATAACAATCATGCATGCAACAGAGACACACTTGCGCCATGGCGCCTGCATTGGTGCTAGGCTGCCAAAACGGTGCCAGTGCAAGTGCAAAGGACAGAATGCAAGGTATTGGATAAATATGGTGCATTCCTGCCCTTTCCCATTGACGCAGGACAGCACACCAAGGTGATTGGCTACACTGCCCTGCTACACTAATCTCAATAATATGCCCTTGGATTGCTCTTGTTGTGGGCAGGAGTCTAAAAGAGAAGCTGCCCCCGCTTGGCAGAAGCACAAAGAAATGCTGTTTCCTTCACACCACAGGAGCTGCACACGGGGAGCCAGCAGTTTCGCAGGTGCCTTGGGACTACCCTTACAGCCCCCAATGAACAGCAAAGTCTATGGGTGTCCCAGGTGGGACATGGGGTGCCCAATTCCATCCCTCCCCCAAAAGACAAAGCAAAAGAATGGAGGGTGAGGCTGCAAAAATCAGATAAAAGCAACAGGGGGCCTGCTCATTAAATATTCATAGATCAGACCTGGAACAGTACAATTATTGTGGGTGGCACCAGGAGGTGCACCAGCCCCCAAAAAGGTTGTTGGTAGTAACCCTATCTCTCCCAGGGTATAACATCTCTGTCACTGGGAGAGGTGACACATTGATTCAAACAGTTGAGGAGCTGAATAGTATGGCTGAGATACCCGCCACCCCCTCTCAACACAATCCCCAAGGATGGGAAGACGGAAACGGTTCTGAACTTTTGGAAGGCGGGAGGGAGTTACCCTCCTGGCCGAATTTATTAAAATATGAAACAAAATTAAAACATTAAAATAACAGTTTCATATCATGTACAATTTCATTTACACATTACGATGTTCTAGGCTGACCTTCACACATCTCTAATACAAAGGTTCTCCTAGCCGATACTAAACATCCTGCAAATGCATTTCTCAACATTGAAATTGTACATCCTAACATTACGGGCCAACGGCAAGGTCGTAACCGGTGTCAGATCCCCAATACCAGAACTCCCCCCTCACTTGTGAGGGGCGGTCGCACAGCGGACTGTACCTCTGTGCCTACTTCCAATTTCCCTTGTCTTAGCGGGGGCCCCTGTTAACTCGACGCCATCTTAGTGGTCGTCCGAGGACTCGTGTGAGGTGTCTAGAAGGTAGCGTAGACCCCCCTCCCACCCCACACAACTTACCACATCTGCAGTCGCAGATGTCCTGGCCCCAGGAAATTCCCAGGAGGGGCCTGTAGCCCCTCCTCCCCAGGGAGGGGCCCATGGCCGCCTTCCCTTTCGGCGTCCCCATCCTTAGAGGGGACCGCCTCCCCATTTGAGGGGCCAATGGCCGCCTCCCCCCGGGCGCTCCCATCCATAATGGGTGACGCCCAAACCTCTAGGGATCTTCCAATTACTGCTCACCGATCATGACCTTACCGCCCGACCAAAATAAATACGACAATCTAAGCTAACAAGGAGAAAAGACAATCACATTTAAGCAATTCAAAGTATAATCTCTACTGGGCATCACTGTTCAGTTCAGTTGCAACCACTTTTTGCTGAATAAACATGCTGAAAAAAGAAAATTATCACTTTATTACATACCAAATTACAATTTTTATTCAGAACAACCTGTAAGAGAAACCATATCACGTCACTCAACTTTATTCAAAACAAATTGCTGTCATCAGGGGCTGGTGGGTGGGTCAAAATTGGCTCTTCGTTCCGTCTCGAGCTCACGTGCAACGGGGAGGTGCAGCTTCAGAGCACAGGAACAAGAGGATGCTTTCTTGGCTTGTCGCTCCTTTTATCCTTCTTCGGGCGGGCGTGGACCCACCTCCAATCCGCCTCCTGGGCGTGGCTAGCAGTGTCGGTGTCTAGGACAGCCCTCTCTTGGGCGGGAAAAAGGCGCGCCCCAGCTACGCCGCTACGGGCATACCAGCCGAGATGCGCCTCCCGCCCAAAATGGCTTCCCGGGGGGATCGGGGTACTCCACCATACGTTCGGGGGGACCGAGAGGTCGCCCCTTTCCATATGGCTGAGATACCCGCCACCCCCTCTCAACACAATCCCCAAGGATGGGAATACGGAAACGGTTCTGAACTTTTGAAAGGCGGGAGGGAGTTACCCTCCCGGCCGTATTTATTAAAATATGAAACAAAATTAAAACATTAAAATAACAGTTTCATATCATGTACAATTTCATTTACACATTACGATGTTCTTGGCTGACCTTAACACATCTCTAATACAAAGGTTCTCCTAGCCGATACTAAACATCCTGCAAATGCATTTCTCAACATTGAAATTGTACATCCTAACATTACGGGCCAATGGCAAGGTCGTAACCGGTGTCAGATCCCCAATACCAGAACTCCCCCCTCACTTGTGAGGGGCGGTCGCACAGCGGACTGTACCTCTGTGCCTACTTCCAATTTCCCTTGTCTTAGCGGGGGCCCCTGTTAACTCGACGCCATCTTAGTGGTCGTCCGAGGACTCGTGTGAGGTGTCTAGAAGGTAGCGTAGACCCCCCTCCCACCCCACACAACTTACCACATCTGCCGTCGCAGATGTCCTGGCCCCGGGAAATTCCCAGGAGGGGCCCGTAGCCCCTCCTCCCCAGGGAGGGGCCCATGGCCGCCTTCCCTTTCGGCGTCCCCATCCTTAGAGGGGACCGCCTCCCCGTTTGAGGGGCCAATGGCCGCCTCCCCCCGGGCGCTTCCATCCATAATGGGTGACGCCCAAACCTCTAGGGATCTTCCAATTACTGCTCACCGATCATGACCTTACCGCCACAGGCCGGATAGTTGACCGGCTATCCGGACCCCCCACAAAACTCCTACTTAAAGGTCATGGCTACAAACTCCTCAACCAAGCTACGAGGTCTCCTATGAGTAAAGCATTCCCCACCCGGGACAAATGGACCCCATCCTCTAGATACATTTGATCCCCCCTGATACATCCATGAGGAATAGAATGCAATGTATTCTTACGGAACAATCTACCAAGTTTGTTATTCACTTTCTTCACCGAATGATTTATAGCAGACACAGAATTAGCCCCCCGCCACACCTTCAGTGGAATAATATGGGACCATGCAATTGTACACCCCGGGACCCTCCTCGCCAACCAACTTACTGTGGATAGTATCAACTCGAGAAGAACTCGTCGACCAGTGGTCACCAAATCATTGCCCCCAAGATGCACTATGATTACAGATGGCGGTGACCTTGTCCGCCCTAACAAACCCTCCATAAAAGTCTGGAACTGGTCAATACAGAGCCCGCCCCTTCCGTAGAAGGTCAACCTGTACCCGTATTCCCCAGCCATGTGAATCATGTCACCTGCTTTGAATACGTCCGCGGCACGCCTCACGTATGAGTGGCCCACGACCCACACCACTCTTTTCTCAGCCGGTGATCTTTGACCGCTGGTTTCCAGGTGTCGGGTCGACTGCACAGTCCGCCCTGCCTCGTAAGCTCGCGAAACTGTAAACCAAACAAAAACAAGAAGCGTGAGTGCATGACATTCGCTTTATAACATGTGCAACCGCACATACCTTTTATAACAGTTCGAGGACCAACGCCCCAACCGTTTCACTTTTTCCACACTCAGACCCCTGGCTGTAGCCTCTGTAGCATCCCCTATCCGGAAGGAATGAGTCCCAAACTCGCACGGGTTCAAGCCCGCAGCTGTGATTGCCATAGTTAACACCCGCTGAAACTGAAACCTAGTCAGTGGGGTGGCGTCAGCGTACCTCAGCAGGCTTCCCCCCCATGATGCCGCCCTTTGCGCCAAATACTCCTCGACGCATGCTACCGGGCACATGGGAGATCCCGGAATCCGCTGGACTACTATGCTGTCTCCGATCGCTCTCTGATCGGTCTTGGACCTGGCAAATGAGACTACCATTGTCTCCCCCTTAATCTGAATGTGCTCGCGGCCCAGACCTCCCCCCGTATCCTGCTTATTCCTTGCTACCAGCTCGCTCACCCGCATAGCCCCATGGAATGCTAATGAAAAAGCGGCCCGGAATAATACTGTCTCTGATTGAGTTGAACATGTCGCAGGGAGTACGGACAGTAACAGGGCCAACCTTTCCAGACCTATCGGGTGCCTCTCATCAACTCTGCTACCCTCCAGGCGTTGCCACCCACGCAGCGCTTTCTGTACCAGAAAAGACGCTGTGGGGTCCTGGATGCCATGAGCCCGTGCCATGAAAGAAATGGCGGCCCGGTGCCTATTGGCCGTAGCCACAGATTTACCTGCTTGATGTAACGACAAGAGAAATTTCAGGACATACTCCTCTTGACCCCAAAGCTCCCCCCTAGCGGAACCCAAAAAGGACCAATAGGAACGGAACGCCCCTTCATATGCCTTCCTTGTCCTGGGTGCTAGACTCTCTCCCACGAGGTTTTGTAGTCCGGGGCACCGAGAGACCAGAGAGCTTCGGGAAATGGTGCCGCCACCGGGTCCGCTGAGGGTAGGAAACCCCAGAAGGCCTGCATACGGGAACGAGAAAGCGCATCAGCTGCCTGATTCAACACCCCTGGCACATGTCTTGCCCTAAAGTGGACGTTTAATCTCATACACAGCAGAACAATTTCCTTCAGCAATCTCAGGATCCATTTGCAGCGGGCAGCCTGACTATTGATACACTCAACCACGGTCATATTATCAGACCAGAACACCACAGAGCGATCACGAAACCCCTCCGGCCATGTTTTCAAGGCCACCAGAATAGGGAACAGCTCGAGAAACCCAATGTTACTTGTGAGCCCACTCTCGTGCCACCATGCCGGCCAGGTTCGTGCTGACCAATGATTACCAAAAATGGCGCCAAAACCAACACTCCCCGCCGAGTCAGTCCACAACCCCAGCTCCTCAGAGGAAACCGCGGGTTTGCTCCACACGACCCGACCGTTGAAATCTGCCAGGAATGCCAACCATATGCGCATGTCCTGGCAAACCTCTGCCGAGAGCCTTGTGCGGTGGTGGCCTTCCTTAAGGCCAACCATGGCCTGAGCAATAGAGCGGGAAAATGGGCGAGCCATCGGCATTACTCTAAGGGCAAAATTGAGCTGACCCACAACCCGCTGCAACTGATGCAATCTTACTTTCGTCTCGCTAATGCATGTTTCAAGCGATGCCTTAAATTTCGTCACCTTTTCTTTCGGCAAACGGAAGCACCCCTCTTCGGAATCAAGCTCTATTCCAAGAAACTCGAGCGAAGTAGACGGCCCCACTGTCTTACCTGGTGCCAATGGCACGCCAAAGCGTCTCATGAGATCACAAAATTCATTCAAAGCTTGTGCACATTCTATGTCCCCGGCTGCCCCCAGGAATAGAAAATCGTCAAGATAATGCATCACATGTGTAAACCCCGTTGTTCTTGTGAAAGCCCATTGCAAAAAACAACTGAATCTCTCAAAATACGCACAAGAGATGGAGCAACCCATTGGCATACATTTATCCATGTAATAGCGTCCCTGAAACATGAAACCAAGGAGACGCTGATCATCTGGGTGTACCGGGAGCAACCGGAACGCCGACTCGATGTCTGATTTAGCCATCAGCGCTCCGGGCCCCAGGCGATTCAACATGGCGACGGCCTCATCGAAAGATGCGTACCGCACCGAACAAACTCCCGGGTCAATCGCATCGTTCACCGAAAGACCCCTTGGAGCTGACAAATTATGTATCAACCTGAATTTCCCCGGATCCTTTTTGGGGACTACACCCAGGGGTGAACAAACAAAATTAGCAACTGGCGGCTTGTCATATGGTCCAGCAACCCGACCTCGGGCCACCTCTTTCCCAATCTTTGCTTGTACCACCGCCGTATTCTGCTGCACCGATAGTTGATTCCTACATTGTGCTTTACCCTGAAAATCCCCCGCTGGGATGCGGAAACCATCTGAAAAACCATCTCGCAACACCCCAGCGGAGATATGATCCGGGTATTCGTTCAGCCAAGGGATCAGTGCCATGATATCAACCGGGGTAGGTAGAGGCGCCCCCCGGACTATTTCAGACCTGTTTGGCGCCTCCTCTACTTCCCGTATCACCAGTCTTGGCTCTGCACGTAGTCTCGGGGTGCGAGGACTGCCCACACCCTGCACATTCATGCCTGAACCTGCAAGAACCCTGTGGCCTAGTACATTTTCCTCTGTTAAAGCCCCAGCAGACCCCTTTTTTACCTGAGCTGCCACTATTCCTTGAGTTCCGATCATTGCTTGAACCCGCCCGAAAGGGCGCTCCTGACGAATGGCGGGAATACTCAACCACATCACCCCCCAAAGATGGCGACTTCCCCACGCCTGGCTTCTCCATTTTTTGCCAGGAAATGGAGTCAAAACAATCCCACGTCAGGGATGAGTCGTGCTCCTTGGACTTACGAAATATATTATCATAAGAAAACCATTGATTACCCCCATAAGTTTCATAAAATTCCATGATACGTGTCTGGTACACGGCCAATTCCACCAATAATTCGGGCCTACGTTCCCCCATAACTGCAGTGAACATTCCAAACGCTCTGCCCCAATTGCCTATCGATTCATCAACTCTGAAACCGGCCATCTTGGCTCGCCATACACTAGGATGTAGAAACTCTTTTTGATTTTTTACATGCTCAATCTCGTAGTGATCGGTCAACAAGGAAAACATGTTCACATATTTGTCTGCCCATATCCTCTCTTTCACCTCCATCGGGATATGTTGAACAACTTTTTCCCTCCTTGAAGGTACCGATCCCTCCCCCGCCATCGGCAATGGCTGCTTACCTGAACCTGCAGCCGTAACTGTAGACCCTGCCGAACCAACGCCCGATCCTGGTTGACCCACGGGAGCCTGCGGGGAAACAAAAGGACAAGGTGCCTTTGCAGCATCTCGCGATTGCCGCAACTGCTTCATTATTAATTTGGCCTCTTTGGCTGTGTCCCCCGGGGCAACGGCACCCTCGTTATTCCTGCCCAACCATGCCGCCAGCTGGGCGGCCAACTCCGGTGGCATATCCCCTTCGTTCACAGGGGTAACTACGACAGGGATCGGCTGTCCTGCGTCGGGAATCGGCACAGGAGCCTCTACCGGCCTGAGCGGGCTCGCCGGAGGAGCCTCCGGAACCGGTGCCTCGTCTCCAGCTGCCCTGTTCCTGGCCCTTTTTCCTCTCCCGGCAGGGACCACCCCCGGCAATGCTGGTCCGATGATTTTCTTAGGCCAGCCCGTACCGTTCCTGGCCGCCATCTGCTTCTTCATGTTCGCCATGTCTTTTACCAGCATACGAAGCATTTGCTCGGTGCTAACCTTCTTTCCGACCCTTTTGCCCGGCATTTTCTCACGATAGGCGACTGAAGGGTCCTGGAACCAAGGCTTCTAGCGCTAAAAGAGAAAACAGAAAATTACAAATTTCAAAATTGGCTCTTCGATCCGTCTCGAGCTCACGTGCAACGGGGAGGTGCAGCTTCAGAGCACAGGAACAAGAGGATGCTTTCTTGGCTTGTCGCTCCTTTTATCCTTCTTCGGGCGGGCGTGGACCCACCTCCAATCCGCCTCCTGGGCGTGGCTAGCGGTGTCGGTGTCTAGGACAGCCCTCTCTTGGGCGGGAAAAAGGCGCGCCCCAGCTACGCCGCTTCGGGCATACCAGCCGAGACGCGCCTCCCGCCCAAAATGGCTTCCCGGGGGGATCGGGGTACTCCACCATACGTTCGGGGGGACCGAGTGGTCGCCCCTTTCCATTTGCTTTGGGACTCTGGAGTACATGGACATCCAATTGTCAATCTTATGGTTACAATATGTAGGCTGTAGCATGGAAAACAAAATCAGGTGCTCATGTAGTTTCACATTAGTGTGTTTATTCATAATATAATGCATTCGTATGGCTGGTAATATTGCTGTTAATGGTGTTCTAAGGTTCAGAACTGATTTATGGTTTAATCTGTCAATGTGGTGACACCCTGAAAAAGCCAGTAGGCCTTCCTTTTATATACTGACAGCTGGACAAAGTATAACACATGGGTTTTATTATTAATGTGGTGACTCCCTGACAAAGACAGTAGGTCTGCTCAATTTAATATATATATAACTGGATAAGCTGGGATTCTCATCTAGATTTTCCTACCAATCTCTAGAATCCCAGGTCTGGTCGACTGAACCTTTTTCCCTGTCTTAGAAGCGTAAAGGGAAGATTTTTTGAAACATAGTTCAAACAATTTTGCGATCCAATTCGAAATTAGACTCAAAGGACCACTGACTACGAACTGAAGTTTTGAAGATTTATTACAAAGCCAAAAATAGTTGAATATACAGACATCTCAGCAAAAGATTCAGGAAATAGACTGGCACTAATACAAAAGTAATTCTACGCAAGAGTCTCAACCGACTCAGAATAAAAACCAAAGTTAGTTCAAGCTACATTAGACATACCATTACTGACAATGTCAAAAGTCTGGACTGCATTTACAAAAAGAAAATAAGTTGATTAGACTGTCCCTACACTAACTCTAAGGTGACATTACTACTTAACATACCTCCCGGGGCGAGAGAAAAAGGTGTCAGCTGTGAAGACTGCCTAAGAAGAACACTCACATTCTAAAAAGTAGTTTCAACTACTGAGCTCGTTCTAAGATGATCCTTTCTACACCTTACTCTGCCTTTAAAGTCACAACTATCTACATCTTGCCTTTCCCAAGCCCACTGTCTACACCTAGACTGCTGTCTGCTGTCTGCTCTCTGCTCTCTGCTCTCTACTCCGGACGACTGACTCTCCACCCTCGGGAGCTGTCCCTATTACAAAAACCCCAAAACAGTCGACACGCCCAGAGGTACGCCCCTCTGGCAGGTGTGGATCCCTGAATTTCTTCAGTACGGCACCTCTCCATCGATCGTCCGTTGATGTGTCCTTGGGTCCCGGGCACCTTCTCCGCTGAATGTTGCACTCCCAAATTCCTTGGCAGCGTCTCTGCACTCGCGCCCACTATCCTAACTTCTAAACAATGGACCCTTCTACCTAACGAGCCTCATGGCCTTGCACCTGCAAGCTAGAATACATGAGACCATCCGTGCAAACATTCGAAGTTATAATTTAATATTCGCTGAGGACAGCCTTTTCCAGGCGAGAGAAACCAAAGAGAAATACAATTAGGCCTCTACTGGCTTCAGCATGTCCCAGGCCTTTGCACTTTTCAACGCATTTCTAACATAACATGACATTACATTTCATCACTTTTACGTTAATTCTGCGAGCAAAATCTTTCACATTAACTATGTTAATCCACTCATTAATAAGCACATGTATTATTTCATTAAGGCACATCATTGTTAACGCAACATTTTACATATGATTACATTTCTACGTTAGACAGCATCACATTTTGATTAAGGCACGACATTAGTCTCTAAATAATAAACACATCACTACATATTGCACTGTTTCCAGCCTAAAGTTACATTTCTAACTACATTAGTAAATCCTCTAAATATGTGGGTGCTGACTACTCGGGATTAGGATGCACCCCTACACATTTTTAAAGTAACATGGCGCTCTCTCATATATATGGGCGGACAGTAGCAGCAACAAGGCAAACGAGGTGCATCTATTGTGTTTAATACTTTTAATATTTGTACATTGCACTTTCTTGCCCGAGCAGAATTTGAACTGATTAGTGGTTTTTCTTTTGTTTTAGGCTTACCAGTGAATTACATTTTTCTCTCCCCTCCCCGGTCCACTGAAGCTCTTGCAGGCTGTTTGAGTGTAGGAAGGGGTAATCCATTCTCTTTTATTCTGTCCTCCCTGCTATGATGCCATCCTTGAGGTCGGCGGTATAGTTGTTTTCTACACCCCCTTCTTCTGGAATAAAAATGGACAATGGCGCCGACTTGCAGCGGACAGTAGCAGCAATGAGGCAAACAAGGTGCCATCTATTGTGTTTAATACTTTTAATATTTGTACATTGCACTTCCTTGCCCGAGCGGGCTTTTAACTTATAAGTATTTTTTTGTTTGTTTTAGGCTTACCTGTGAATTCAATTGTTCTCTCCCCTCCCCAGTCCACTGCAGTACTTGCAGGATATTTGAGTGGAGGGAGGTGTAATCTATTCTCTTTTCTTCCGTCCTCACTCCTATGGCGCCATCTTGGAGGTATAGTTGTTTTCTATACCCCCTTCTTCCCGGATAAAAGCGGACAATGGCGCCACGCGCAAGGGACACGTGCAGCGGACGCACTGCAGGCACGCCGAAGGTGCACCAAAGCGAAGCCTGTCTGCGCCCGTCTGCGTTTGGACCGTGCCCAGTGCCGGTTACCCTTTCTGTTTTTGCCCGGCCCCACCCAATTCTCTGGAATACTCACGGGAGGCTTTACAAATAAATCTGTCACTTGCCCCCGGATACAACCAGAGGACATGCTAATTTCCGTATTTCTGGTATGCCCTACATGCAGTCTAAAATTTCATAATGTGGGTTTACTTAAAGAAAGCACTACCTGTAATACCCCAGTATGCAGTACTTACCCCATAAACGATGGCTTATCAT
Source organism: Lissotriton vulgaris (assembly GCF_964263255.1). Taxonomy (NCBI): domain Eukaryota; kingdom Metazoa; phylum Chordata; class Amphibia; order Caudata; family Salamandridae; genus Lissotriton; species Lissotriton vulgaris. Next base: position 1,388,019,298 of record NC_141694.1, on the reverse strand, counting down.
TGCTCTGTGCGCATATTAATTCTAGATCACTAATAAAACACCATTTGGAGGTTTTTGATCTAATCTCTTATGTGCACTTAGATATGCTCTTCATCACAGAAACATGGGCAGATGACGTCTCCAGCCCTGAATTCATTGCTGCCACCCATACTGGCTTCTCTGTATTTCATCTCGATAGACCAATTAAAAGGGGAGGGGGGCTTGAAATATTCTTTGGAGAACATTTGCATGTAGTGTTCAACCCAGTTAGCATTGATGGCACTGAGCCAGTAATTTTTAACATTGAGATCTCAAAAATTCGATCATTCAATGGCCTGCTGCTTTATCGCCCATCTGGAACAAAAACTATATTTCTTGATAGAATCAGCCAAGTACTAGAATCCTGTGTCTTGAAGAATAATTTTACGGTGTTGGGGAACTTTAACTTCCACTTGGAAAATCGTTCTGATATTGATACAGAGCATCTGATAGATACTCTGTCAGGCCTTGGTCTAGGCCAGATTGTGGAAGCTCCTACTCATACAGCAGGGCATCGATTGGATGGTATTCTCACACAGTCCCAACAATAATTCCACTCACCCCAAGCCATTAACCTGGACATACCATCATTTCATACTATAGAATTTAAATCTACATTGCAATCCTATCCCTAGGACCCAGAATTGGCTTCAGATATCTCGACCGTGGAATGAAATCCAATCCGGTGCCTTGGGCGCTCTACTCTCTCAATCTCTTACTATCAAGGATTCTAGTCTAGACCGGATGGCAGAGGACTATCATAACTGACTTATCTCAGCCCTTAATGTCATTGCTCCTGCCAAAACCTAGAACACAACTCATAAGTGCTCCCAGCCTTGGATTAATGGCTCGCTTAAACTAATTAAACAAGAATGCCACAGACAAGAGAGAATGTGGCTGTCTAAATATAGCAGAGGGGAAGAGACAAATATAAAGCTTGCCTAAGTATCTATAAGCAATCAATTTTGGAGGCCAAAATCAAGTACTATATATCATAAATAAAAGTGGCTAGAAATGACTCAAAAACTCTGCTCCAGACCATAACACAACTGACCACTCCTGGGCAAATAGACACAGCAATCATTAATAAAGATTTCTGTAATTCCTTAGCCAGAACATTCCAGGATAAAGTACTGACTATTTTCAATGTTTTCACTAAGTGCAGTCTGTCAAAAGGAGCATTAGATCTTTATGTTACTCTAACCAGTCTTAGGCACTTTAGTACCCCTCAGTGGCACAGATTACCGAACTCATCCTGCAGGTTAAAGCTGGATCTCCTGCTGACCCGTGCCCTCTCAAGATCATTAATTTGGCCCCTGAAATCATAGCACAACACCTCTTTTCCATTTTCACTACTATGTTTAATACTGCCATTTTCCCCACTATCTGGAAAGCAGCGTCAGTGCTCTCCCTTTAAAAAAATCCACTCTTGACACTCTTGATCCCAACAATTATCAACCTATTACCAGACTTCGTTTTCCAGCAAAAGTAGCAGTGAAACTTTTGAATGCCAACTCTTCTTCTTTTTGGAGGATAATTATCTTTTGGATGATACGCAGTTTGGATTCAGGGCAAACCATAGCACCGAATCTACCCTGCTTACTGCCACTGAGGAAATTCGTTCATCTTTCGATCGTGGAGGCAATGCAGTTCGGATTCTGTTGGACCTTTCTGCAGCATACGATATGGTTAACCATGATTCATTAATTGACTGTTTAAGGGAATTAGGCTTAAGAGATCTAGCATTGACGTTGCTCAAATCCTTTCTTTCAGGACGCCAACAAGTGGCGTCACTTGGTGTTTTTGACTCAGGATCTTTCTGCTTGCTGTGTGGGGTTCCTCAGGGTGAAGAACCGGGTTTTAGAACCCAGCGGTGCCAGGGAAAACGCCTGATGTCTTCGAGTTCCCCTGCCTCGGCAAACAGAGACACGGGACACTTCTTGATGACGTCAAAGACCAAAGTTTATTGGCTGCAACCAGGAACAGAGGTCTACGAAGCACACACGGGTGGTTCGCTAGAGACTGCACAAATTCAATGAGCGGAGCATGGTCTTTTATGCCAAAAATCACATTCCAAAGTAGCATCGGTTACACACAAACTGACCAATGACAATGTGACATTTCAAAAGTAGCGCATGATGATAATCCCATTTTCCGTTGTCCAGCCCACCAGAAATGACCAAGCACATTCCAATATCCTGTTCGATCAGGCCGCACAAACCCTTCATAAAACCTCAGCCCAAATCAGTGATTATGTCGTAAAGGAAGGAGCAGAAACAGATTGGAAGCAAGATAGAAAGGTGGGTGCAGTGTACTGTAAACTTCGGCATGTCCTGCTCTTTGATCTTTATCAGACCAGCTGCTTAACAAGGAACTGGCTCAGCGAAGTCAGCCTCGGGCAAGGGAGTCAGTTCGGACAGGTCACTCAGAAGTCAGCTAAGGTGTACGTGTCCCAATGTACTCGCTTGGCCGCAGTCATCGGCCTATGTGAGGGAAACCACACAAAATGGGTGCCGTCCACAAAATGGAACCCAAGGGTTCAGACGAAATCCCTGAATACGTAGTGTTCTCATTGATCAATTAAGACGAAAACACTGGTACACACCGCACTCTTGATTTGCGGTCCGCTGACTCCAAAATCGTCTTTTTCTGACGACCTTTATTGAACGGGTTAGGAATCGCCGAACCTCAAACCCTCAAACTACGGAACTTCAGTCCCTCCTTTTGCCCTTACATAGGCAATAAACCCAAACCCATGTCAATCTAAATCCAGTTCTATCTTCATCAGATCATCGATATGTTGCTGTAGCATCATCCTAGTACTTAGTACCTCTCTCTGGACAGGTCTCTTTGCACACGAAGTAGCACAGAGGCCACAAATAGCCGGAGCACACTGTACACAGAGACAGAACAGGAAAAGGATAGCTAAGACCATCCCAATGACCATCAGAATTTTCCATCCCCACGTGGATATCAATCCCCAAAACCATCCCGTCAACGACCAATCTCCTTTATCTATATGTATAGAACCAGAGATCTTATGTAGCCTGGAAATGGCCTGGAAGACTGACGGAGCGTTGTCTGGAATGAAAACACAGCAGCTCGATTGAATCAGTTTACATACTCCACCTCGGTCTGCAAGTATGACATCAAGAGCAACCCTATTCTGGACTGTCATAAGTCTATCAGACTGCAGCTCAGCAGTCAAGTTACTAAGGGCACCGGCAGTTTTGACTATAGTGGACTCAACCACTCTCCTCATCTGGCGAATGTTCCTGCTATTAGCCATCAGTCCCCAGAACGGCAGAAAACCCGTAAAGAAATCTACCAACTCTTGCCCTGCAGTATCTTCCTGACTGAAGACACCTCTAGCAACTCTCGTCTTATGGTAATCTGCCGCAGCTGTAAAAGTGGGAGGCAACAGGAACGAAACAAAACATGTGCCCGAAAAGTTAGGGGGCAACCATGTATATGCTTTGTCGTAACAAACAAAATAAGTACCCTTAGCTGCTAGAAACGCTGGGGAAGTCTGAGACGTAAATACATAAGTCTCAGTGCAAACACTCTTTCCTAGCTGAGCTTTCGGATTCTTGCCATTACCCTGCAGACAATAGTGACCCTGATGGGGCACTATCCAAATCGGTGGAGAACTTTTCGATCGCTGGTTAACACTCAGACTAACTCCATATCCAGTAACATCCCAACCACTATATGGTTGTCTCTCATTTTTCGGAACAGTCTCAACTGCATTAGTCCCTTTAACCATGTCGACTATGCCTCTAGCTAAAGCACTATTCTTCGGATTGTCCTTCGGTGAACGTAGGGGATAGACACTGTGGGCATAAATGAACATAGTTCTATATGCCCAAATAGAACCATTAAGGCTGAAAGGCAGAACCAAGTACGGAATACCTTTACCAGTCGTATGGGGCATTAGGCCACAAATCCAACAATTTGTTGTGTTCATAACTAACTGGTGTTGGTGCAAAAGTTGAATAAAGGAATTATTAGCAAATTCCATTCTTCTGACTACTTCATGTTCGGGCAGAGGGTGAAAAGAATGAGAAGAAATAGTGGGTGGAGGTGTAGTTTGCACAGTGGGAATAAACGTCACTTTAAAAGAGAATGTCACATAACCAATTAAAAATATCATCAAACTCAGTAGCATAAATAAACACAATATTAAAAATCTGTTTAGTGTCATCAGTTTGTGTATCTTGCTTCTAAAACTCATTGTCTCTACAGGTCTCTCCAACTCGAAGAAACCCATCCTCACTAAATATGCTGCTCGCGGTGGTAGGGTGTTCTATGCTAAGGAATGCCTCTGTCGACCCAGGGCAACTCCCTTAGGCCAACCAGAACCGTCGACCTAGTGTCTCAGGCTTGCACTCCAAAGACTTGTCTACCGTGACCCTACAGCTGAACCCAGGTGGCGGTTCGAAAAACAAAAATGAGTAGTTCCTCGGAGGAGAGTTAACCTGCAAACAGAAAATCATAAAAACTTCATCTATCTTTATTTGTCCATGACTCTCGGTCGCAAATTATAACGATCTTTTCCAGGCAATGTCTGTTCTCTAAACAAGAGTTCAGGCTCGGTAGTGTTCAATAGATTCAAAGGAGGCACAGCTTCTTGCAGAAGATCATCGCTTTCTTGTTCAATGTTCGTTCCAATCAAACGGGCATCGCTGAATGGCAAAAACCGTGGCACAGTTTCAGTTTCGCAGTCTGGAAGTCCCTTCTGGACCCACCGGTCGTACGGTAAGGGCAACGGAGCCCGCTTGCAGTGTACACCGTGGATCCAGTTCTTCTTGCCTTGCACTCGAACTGCAGAACGTGTAGTCAATAAGACCAGGTGCGGTCCTGTCCAGCGGGGCTGCTCGTTCTTGCTCCGCTGAAAATTCTTCACGAAAACCCAAGAACCGGGTTCAATGGCGTGGCCTGGATCTTCAGAAGCCTGTGGCAAACTATCGTGAACCTATTGATGTAAGACACGCAGTTTAGCCATCAGTTCGTACAAGTAATCAAGTAACACAGGGTATTCAAGCTCACTGAACCTTGTCGGTCTTGGCACGCCCCAAATATTCGCCGGGCGACCAAACACGACTTCATACGGACTCAAACCCATTTGTGAATGCACAGTCATTCTTGTGGACAAAAGTGCTAAAGGCAAAGCATCTGGCCATTGTAAACCAGAGATCGCTTGAATTTTGGCCAATTTTAATTTCAAAGTGCCATTATAGCACTCGACTAAACCAGCTGATTGGGGGTAATTTGCAGCGTGGAACTTCTGCCTAATTCCTAATCCCTCACATACTCTCTTCATCACTTGACTCACAAATTCACTCCCATTGTCACTCCAGATAATTCTCGGCAATCCGAACCTAGGGAAAAACTCTTTGATAAGGGCTTTCGCTGTGGACAAGGCAGTATTGTCCTTCAAAGGGTAAGCTTCCACCCATCTAGAAAAGGAGCAAACAACCACCAAAACATATTTCAGGTTGTTGCACCTCTCCATGTGGATGAAATCTAGCTGCAAAGCCTCGAATGGATACGTAGGAGGAGCAAAATGACCAGCTGGGGTTGGAGTTCCCTTACCAGGATTGTACATCAAACACACCATTCAGTTCTTGACCAGATTCTCTGCACATTTGGGAATTCCTGCATTCTGCCAAACCGGAGCCAACAACTTGCAAACCCCTTTCACGCTAATATGTGCCATCCCATGAGCCATCGTAACAACTGGAAGCACATATGCGTCGGGCAACAACCATCTTTGATGCTCAGACAAATCAGTCCAACAACCATTCGAATCCAATCTACCCTTACTTTCTCTCCATTCATTCAACTCTTTCTCTGTAGCTTCAGCTTGGATGGATTTCACACTCTCAATCGTATCTTCACACATACTTTTCTCTGGAACCCATCTCACGGGACCTACAACATACATTCGGCTCATCACATTTCTCGCAGTTTCTTTCGCAACTTCATCCGCAAACGCATTTCCGCGCCAACATCATCCGTAACTTTCTTAAGCGCACTGCATTTCACAATCGCTACTTGCAATGGCAAAGTAAGTGTTTCAAGAAGTTCATTCACCAACTGTCCATGCTGGATCTTCGTTCCATGCGAAGTCAGGAACCCACGTTCACGCCACAAACGTCCAAAACTATGAGCCACACCAAACGCATACTGGCTGTCAGTGTACACATTCACTCGTTTTCCTTTTGCCAACACACATGCTCTCGTTAATGCAATCAACTCTGCTGCTTGCGCTGAATTATGTGGGATACGTGCAGCTTCAACAATCGTATGCAAAGTCGTAACAGCATATGCCACAGTCGTTTCACCATTCGGCAGCTTAAAGCACGAACCATCAACCCATAAAGTATCATCACACTCTGGAAGAGGAGTATCCCTAAGGTCTATCCTTCCTTTCGTTTCTTCCTCAGTTCTAAGGAAACAATCATGCTGTTCTTCAACGTTATCTGTCTCAGCTGAAATCGGCAACAACGTGGCTGGATTCAACGTGTTGCATCTCTTAATGTGCACAGGACTCGCTAACAAGCTCAATTCGTAACCCGACAACCGAGCACTAGTTAAATGCTGTGTCTTGGTACGATTCAACAAGGTATCCACTGCATGTGGAACCATTACAATCAGTGTATTGTCCATCACCAAACCAGCAGACTGTCGAATCGAAACAGCCGCTGCTGCTGTAGCTCTCAAACAACTCGGCAACGCTCTTGCTACCGGATCCAAAGTCGACAAAAAGTAAGCACATGGACGTTGCTTATCGCCGAACTGTTGAGTCAACACTGACAATGCACATCCCTCTCTCTCGTGGACATACAATGTGAAAGGCTTACTGTAGTCGGGAGTACCTAACACAGGAGCCGAACACAATGCATTGCGTAATTCTGAAAAGCTCTTCTGACATTCGTCAGTCCAAGGAATAGGATTTGGAGTATCCTTAACAGTAAGAGCTATCAAAGGCTTCGCTAACAAGGAGAAATTAGGGATCCACTGTCTACAGTATGACGTAATACCCAAAAACGCACGTACTTCTCTCTGTGTCGTAGGCACGCTCATGTTCGCAATAGCTTGAATTCTTTCTGGGGTCAGTTTCCTTCCCTCCTTCGATAAGAGGTGACCTAAGTAGGTTACTTCTTGTCGACAATATTGCAACTTGGAGAGAGAAACTTTGTGACGAAAATCAGACAAGTGGCATAACAGCAACAAGGTAGCCTCTCTATAAATCTCTTCATTATCGGCAGCAACTAGCAAGTCGTCAACATATTGAATAAGGGCAGCACCATCTGGTAAAACCAACAAATCAAGTTGAGTTTTCAAAGCTTGGCTATAAATCGATGGACTCTCGCAATAGCCTTGGGGAGTGCGCTTAAAGCGGAAGCTTCGTCCTCCTAAAGAGAATCCAAAGATATCTCTACTCTCCACGGCAATCGGGATGCTGAAGAAAGCGTTCTTCAAGTCAATCACCGAAAACCATGTGGCTGTAGCCGGAATCAAAGTCAACAAAGCAGTGATATCAGGTACAACAGGGAATTGCGGAACAACGATCTTGTTCACCTCGCGAAGATCGATCACGAACCTATATACAGGAGGCTGTGAAGAATATGTCCTTTTCAGAACAGGCAAAACCGGACTATTACACACATTACCTCTCGTTTACGCAATCACACCCTTATTGATCAGATCGTAAATGATCGCCAAAAGTGCTCGCTCACCATCACTCGAGATACGATACTATGGAATACGCGGTAAGTTAGCATTCGCCTTCAGTGTCACAACATATGGCGGAATCTCCAAGAGGCCTACATCGTTCGGACCAATAGCCCAAAGTGAATCGGGGAGGGAAGACAATTCAGGTGGAAGTCCATCTTTAGATATATACATCGGAGAGATCACTCTCTCACCCAACGTAAGATGTACTCCTGACGGAGAACAATACAGCGTCGCATACAATCTCTTCAACAAATCCAATCCCAACAAGTTCTCACCACAACCTGTAGTCAAAATGAGGGGTGCTTCAAATCGACGAGGTCCAACAGAAAGAGGCAACGGAGTAGAAATCGGATTCGCAACCGGGGCGCCAGAAAAACCTACAGAAACATTCTCAAAGCCAGACAAAGGTGCGCCAGGGAGTTTAGAGTGCATAATAGAACTCTTTGCAGCACCAGTATCCAACAGAAAAGGCTCTGACACACCTGATGCAATCACTTCAACATAGGGTCCACTCTGATCTACTGGAACTGAAACAATTCCCTCTCTTTGTCTATGGCTGTCCTAGCAATCATTACCATCTACTTCCTCACCTTCGACGTAGTAATCGTCCGTATAGTACTAAGCGGTCCTACCAGACGCACCATTCTGCTGATCAAAACTATTCATCGAATTCTGTGGAGGCAAAGAACGCACATTCTGACCACAACCTCTACCTCTAGGCGCTTGTTGAGCACCTCGACCTGTCACACCAGAAGCACCATTTGTGCGCTGTATCAAAACCGGACAACTATTCTTGAAATGGCCCTCTTCTTTGCAATACGCACACTGATTAGGCCCATACGGAAAACGTTGTTGAGAAGACTCGTTCCTTTGCGAGTTTCTTGAATATTGTTGATTCTGCTGATAATCGCGTTGATTATTAGTACGGGGTGGATAAGCTTGTTGTAGAAGAACTTTAGTCTTCAATTCCTTAGTCTTCCTATCCGCTTTCTCTACGTCATCTTTGTGCCTATTTTCATAGTACTGGGCCGTAGCTAAAATCTGCGCTGACGTGGAAACAGCCCAAGCACTCTCAAAATCTTTCAACTTACTACACAACTCGGGAAGCAAATTATGTACGAATTTGTCGACGAACAATCTCTGGCCACCCTCAGTAGCCATATCCTGACCACAATAGTCTACGAAGGTCTCTTCAAACCACGTGAAAAAGTCAGACACCGTTTCATCTTTCTTCTGCTTACACGCAGACAACTTGTCCCAATTGACACGCACTTCAGGCATTAGAGTCTTCATATAAGTAATAATCCTATCAGGAAGTTCAGTAATCAAATCCTCAGGCTTAGCGCCACCTACTTGTCTATTATCGGCATCTCTAAGGTGTGCCCATGTGCCACCTAATTCATGTGCATGATCTGTGTGACGAATCTTACCCCAAATAGGTTGTGGAACAACATTCCCAAACAAAATATCCATATCTGCCAAATTCATGACACACGAACCCACAGTCTGAGTCAACTCTTTATAATATCCCGCCGGATTTTTGCGTGGATCAGGCAAAGTCTGCTTAAGCGCTAAGACTTCAGCACGCTTCCAAGGAACATGTACCCAGACACGCTGAAAGTGTGCAACAACAGGTGGAACAGCATTTGCATCAGCAGGTCTCCAAACTGGAGGAACCTCACGCATCGGATATTGACGCGCTGCTCTCCCTACTGACGAATCAGGTTCAAACAGTCGCTCAGAAGGACTGTCACTACGAAATGCCAATAACGTTGCAACTGCTTTCTGAATCTCATGAGGACCCACAATGTTCCCTTTCACAAATTCAGAACGTATTCGGTACAACTCAGAAGGAGCTTTACCTACTTTTTCAATCCATTGTTCATGAAGGAACACGCACATCATCTCAAAGACGTACCGTTGCTTTGGTGCTTCCCATTGATGGAAAACATCCATAATACCCTCAAGATCATATTGTGTAGCATACATAACCCATTTAGGCACCATGTGATCCAATACTGTATGTTCATTAGCATCAGGCAACTGACTACGTGATTGTCCTCGGTCGACAACAGGAGACGTACCCAATGATCCCAACAAAGGAGAAAAGAAACTAGAAACTGCAGCAGTCATTCTCTGTCTAGTAGAAGGAGAAGGTGACAGAATAAGAGAAGACTGAACAACATTAGAGGAATCCAAAGTCGGAACAGAAGGAGTATTATAGATAGGCGTAGGAGTAGTAGACGAAGGAGGAGGCAAAGTTGGCGGCCCTTGAGAAGGCTGCACCAAAGGAATAGTAGCCAACGGAAGAGAAGCGGGCTGTGGAGGAATCGCAGGTGGCAAAGCAACCGAAGGTTGCACAGCTACAACTGGCGGTGGTGGTGCTGTAGCATTCTGTGCATAAGGGGGTGGCGAAATCAATACATGCAACATTAAAGGATCTTTGCAAGATCTTTCTTTTCTTCCTGCTCTTTAAGTGGCAAAGCTGAGTAGCACTTATCTACCGCTAACTTCCTAACCCTAAGCATCTGTTCGCTCTCTTGCTCTTCCTCATTATCCCTAAACGCTATAGCAGCTTGCACCATTGACAAACTTTGTTCTCTTTTATTCTTCGCTAATTTAATTTCTTTCTGTTTGGCTTCTTTTGCGCCATATGCGGAAAGAGTCAAACATTGCCGGCCGGGCTTTCTTCTTGAACAGTTTAACTTCGAGATTATCTAAAATCTCTGTTTCAAAGCTACCATAACGGGGCAACTGTAGGACACCGTCTTTCCTCGTATATTTTACCCAGATGTCATTATAACCGATGGGGCCCACACCATGCTTTACGTAAAGTTCATAGGTCGGAGTTCCAATCGGAGGAACAGGGCACGAATCCTCCAACCGCGAGTCCCTAGAACAACCACAACCAAATATCTTTCCAAGTCTGCTAAGACCAGGCATCTTCGCTCACCAGTCTAGCTTCAAACTTCAAGGGAAATCTCAAAAAAGATAGCCTCGCGAATACACGAGTCCCTTGGCTTTGGGGCCTGCAGGTACCAAATCAAAACGATCCTCGAAGGGATACAAAACAAACTAAGGACTGGGAGATTGTCCACTCATACTTAACTGAAATGTCGATGGCGTCACCAGAAGACCCGTCTACCGTCTCGCTCTACAAATCTTCTATGGCTCCAAGACAGGGCGACAGTCAGGGCAGCAGTCCTTCGTAGCCGTCGGAAAGCGGGGAACCTCGCAGCAAAGACTTTCGGACCACGACGACATACAGGGGTCGATGAAGTTGCAGGCCTTCCTCCAGAATTTCCACACAAAGCTCTCCACGATCTTGGCTTGGACCGATACCGCTGAAGTCGCCCACGTTGGGCGCCAACTGAAGAACCGGGTTTTAGAACCCAGCGGCGCCAGGGAAAATGCCCGATGTCTTCGAGTTCCCCTGACTCGGCAAACAGAGACACGGGACACTTCTTGATGACGTCAAAGACCAAAGTTTATTGGCTGCAACCAGGAACAGAGGTCTACGAAGCACACAGAGGTGGTTCGCTAGAGACTGCACAAATTCAATGAGCGGAGCATGGTCTTTTATGCCAAAAATCACCTTCCAAAGTAGCATCGGTTACACACAAACTGACCAATGACAATGTGACATTTCAAAAGTAGCGCATGACGACAATCCCATTTTCCGTTGTCCAGCCCACCAGAAATGACCAAGCACATTCCAATATCCTGTTCGATCAGGCCGGACAAACCCATCATAAAACCTCAGCCCAAATCAGTGATTATGTCGTAAAGGAAGGAGCAGAAACAGATTGGAAGCAAGATAGAAAGGTGGGTGCACTGTACTGTAAACTTCGGCATGTCCTGCTCTTTGATCTTTATCTGACCAGCTGCTTAACAAGGAACTGGCTCAGCGAGGTCAGCCTCGGGCAAGGGAGTCAGTTCGGCCAGGTCACTCAGAAGTCAGCTAAGGTGTACGTGTCCCAAGGACTCGCTTGGCCGCAGTCATCGGCCTATGTGAGGGCAACCACACAAAATGGCTGCCGTCCACAAAATGGAACCCAAGGATTCAGACAAAATCCCTGAATACGTAGTGTTCTCATTGATCAATTAAGACGAAAACACTGGTACACACCGCACTCGTGATTAGCGGTCCGCTGACACCAAAATCGTCTATTTCCGACGACCTTTATTGAACGGGTTCGGAATCACCGAACCTCAAACCCTCAAACTACGGAACTACAAGGGATCCTCCTTGCCCCCCACCCTGTTTAATCTTTACGTCACGCCACTGCCGCCTTGATTAAATCTTTTGGTCTGTCATCTGTGTTTTATGCCGATGACACTCAGATCATTGTGTCCTTGGCAAAAAATGAAAGCAGCACTTGTGTCACGTTCAACAACTGCATGAGTGCAGTCAGTAACTGGATGGCTGATTCCCCCAAAACAGAATTTATCCAGTTTGGGAACAATCCAGGAATCTGGTCTCTCCACTGGTGTCCATCTAACATAGATGCAGCATCCACACCAGTTTTAAAATTAAAAAATGTGGGTTTTCTCTTGGACAGTGAACTAAAATAAAGAGAACAAATTAACCAGATCACCTCCTCCTCTTTTTATTGCTGTAGAATCCTAAAATAAATTGAAAGATTAATCCTGGCTGAGTTTAACCACCTATGCAGACAACACCCAATTGGTGTTGGCGGTCCATAAGAATGGTTTGGCAGTTGCATCGAGATTCCAGGAGGCTATGACGATCGGGGAAGCAAGATGGTGGCTGTGTAGATAGCCGTGGAGCAGCAGCACGGGCACGGCGCATCAACCTCTCTCCCTACAGCGAGGAAGCAACTTACCCAGCCGAGGGAGGGTGCACGGATGATCCATAGCCCTTGGGAGACCGGAGCAGCGGGCTTCGGTGCGAGGCCGATCGCGGTCGCATACGGGATACAGAGGCTGCTGCTAGCTGCCATTCTGGTGTTTTGGAGGCGCCGCTTGCGGCGCTGGGGCCGTGTCAGAGTTTGGCCGAGGCAGGTCGGTCGAGCCGAGGGAAGAACAGCGGGAGGAGCTGCTCTGCTCGGATACTTGCAACGAGGGTTGTATTCAGTCATTACCAGCCTAACTATGGCCCTGAAAACGATAGCAGGAGCATCAGCAAGGGCAGCGGCTGCTGCAAAGAAGAAAGCCCAGGCAGCACAATCAATGCAGACTGCACAGATGGCCCAAGCAGATGCTCCAAGCACAGAGCAAACGCAGCATGAGACAACAAACCTTTCTCCACCCTCAGCATGACTGAATATAGGTGAAAATGCTGAATCACCGGCGCAAACCAAGAGAGGAAAATTAGCGGCACAGCGCCTATGGCAGTCCCCTTCAATTTCATAGTTGTTGATTTGTGGTGGCAAGAACCAAAAGAATGCTGATGTGGTGGTCCTGCAGCCCGCAGCACTGGAGACAGCAACACAAAAATGTAAGGAATCCAAGGAAGCAGGTATCGATCCTAAACTTGCCCCCCTTCCGGATGAAGAAGAGGAGCAGGTGGAGCAGGTGGATGAGACGCTGCCGTTGGCTGTGGCTGTGGCTGGGCAAGCCGATGATTCGGCCGAAACCGAAGAACAAGTGATTGCTGATGAGCTCTTGGTACTTACAGGTACAGACAAACCACCTGGTGGGGCTGCACTTGATAGTGGGGGGTCAATTGAACCCGTTTCAAATACCGCACAACCGGTACCTGAACAATCCCCAGAGTCAAGTAATCAGCTGGAGTTGGCTCCGGGGCAAGCTGTGGTGTTTGAAGATGATGTGGGCAGAGTAAAAGCGAAAGAGATTACACAATTGTGCCCTCCTCTAGCTCAGCTGACTCTTACGGATGAGATGTATATAGAACAAGAGAAGGAGAAAGATAGTAACTAATGTTTTTTCTCAGTATCAGAGGATGCGGAATGGTCAGATGAGGTGAGGTCCTCTGAGGAGGAAAGCATTCTGGGTTCCGATAGTGATTTGGAACTGAACCCCCCCAGCACCGCTAAAAGACTTGCTGCCCATGGAAGTGTCCATACACAACCTATCCAAGACCTGGCGTGGGATCATTCTTCAGCAACACCCCTTCAGGGAAGTCTTAATACCGAAGTCCCCGTATCCTATCCTCCATTATTAGATGTCATCTATCAGACCATCCTTACGCATAGGGAAGAAGCAAGGCAGGATACCCGGAAGGCAAAGGCAGCAATGCGTAAGATGCAGGGTGTCAATAGAAAACTGTCTAAGGCATACACTAATGTGGGGGATAGAGTCACCAACTTGGAGGAACGGATAGTGTCAACTGAAGCTGAAGCTGCAGCAGCATCATCTAAGGTAGACTCCCAGAGCGCCCAGGTTATTGACATTCAGTGGAAACTGGAGGACATGGAAAATCGGTTAAGGCGTAATAACCTGCGAGTTCTGGGGGTTCCGGAAGGGACAGAGGGTTTGGACATCAGGGCCTTTATGATCAACCTTTTTAAATCAGCATTCCCCGAATTATCGGAGTGGAATTGGGCGGCGGAAATGCAAAGAATACATCGCACTCCGTTTAGACCTCGCTCGGGAGCTGGAAGCAGCGACAAGCCACGGGCAGTCTTGATTTTCTTTGGAAACTTTGTTCTGCCACAGCTTGTCTCTGAAAAGGCCCGCCCTGATGCAAAAAGATTTAGCGAGGGAGTGACCTTTTTTGTGAGACCGGATTTTTGCCATGCAACGGTCGAGAGGCGGTGGAGACTCCGCCAGTTGATTAAGCCCCTTCAGGATAAATATCTCCAGGTCTACTTAGTGAATCCAGTGCAGTTAAAGATAATTAAGGATGGCAGGACTCTCTACTTCTCGTCAGAAGTAAAAGCAAGGGAGTTCTTGGACTCTCTATAACTCGAATAAGCTTAGATAGCGGAAGACTCAGTCTATTGAGGGGTTTAAAATGCATAACATAACTGTTCTCTTTTTTTGGTTGTTAGATCTGTTTAGTGTTATAGTATGACTTCTGGTATAAGGATTTAGAAGGATTTATGTTTAGGGCTTCATATTTAGGCTTAGTCTAGATTCACTCTTTTGATTTCTCTTCTTTATCTTCTCTTCTTCTCTTTCTCGCAGGGGGTATAGGAGGGGTAAGATATAGTTCACTTGATTGTTTTGGTTTAATGTATTGCTGCGCCCACGCTCCGTGCTGCTGCACTCAATCATCATCAGCTCAGACCAAGGTCTGAGTGCTTCCTGTGGGAGGGGGGTAGAAAGCAGGAGGGAGGGTGGGAGGACAGCTTGAGGTGTGGGGGGGTCACGGGTTTGGGGGGTAAGGGGTGGAAAGCAAAATAAAATGAGAATTTATGATACAGCGAACTTTGTAGTTATCGTACTTTTAGGAAATGACATATATGGTACGGAAAAAATCTTCGTTATATTTTCTGCAGGAAAGAGTAGGGTGCCTTTTTTGTAATAGTTATGGCGAGCCTTAGTGTATACTCAATAAATATAGGTGGGTTGAATGATTGGAGAAAGAGAGCAAGATTGGCACAGTTTGTTAAAACCGAACCTATCGACATCCTATGCCTACAGGAAACCCACCTACCATGGGCTAAGAAGCAGCTCCTCAGGCCTGAGGGGTTCAATATATTGGCATGCTCTACTCAAACCTCAACAGTAAGAGGAGTTGTGATTCTGGGGAGAACTATGCTGGGGCGGTGAAACGGGCTAAGTCTGATGCACATGGTAGATGGGCCCTGGCGGAGCTGGAGTGTGGCCTCACAATCTGCAGTATTTATGGGTCAAATCAGGATGACCCCCACGGTTTTTGAAATGTTGGAAGAAGAATTGGCTACTTGGCCGGTCCCCATCCTTGTTTGCGGGGATTTCAACATTTCTATAGACCTTTCTGCAGGGAGTTTGTATGCCGGCAGAAAACCCAGGGTAGCTACGGCTCTTCGGTCTATGATGTCATCCCATGGCCTAACGGATGTCTGGGAGGCAAAGGAGCCTAATAACCCATGCCACACATATTTTTCCTGTCCCCACCAGAGGTATAGCAAGTTGGATTACTTCCTTGTTTCGTTCACGGAAATTAGTAAGTTAAGTATCAGGAAACTCCCCAAGGTCCTCTCGGATCATAGTCCGCTTGCAATCTCATACAATGGTATAGCATTGGTTAGGAACTGCAGGGCTTGGACATTCAATCGAAAACTCCTGTCAGACGCACAGTTTGTGGAATATATGCAAAAATGGACCATAGAATACTTTGATGCCAATAGATGAAGCGCATCAAGAAACTGTGTGTGGGGTTCATTTAAGATAGCACTGAGGGGGGAAGTCATTAGCTATACCGCTCATTCCAGGAAAAAAGCTCAAGCCAATAGGAATAGGCTCATGGCAGACTTAGTAAAGGTAGAGGAACAGCATTGTCAAGATCTATCACAAGGAAAGGAAGGAAAAGAGAGTCAAACCAGTATCTGCCTAATTAAAGCGGAAATACAAAAACAACTGGCAGAGAAAGCGGCAGCAGAATATTGGACTTATAGGAGGAGAGTGTATGAGACGGGTGAGCAGGCAGGGAAGGAGCTGGCGTTAAGGGTCAGGCAAGGTAATACTCAAAATACAATAACTAGCATTCAAGAGAATGGAAGGGAGGTTGTGGAACCACAGGGTATCCTTGCAGTATTTGCAAATTTCTATCAATCCTTGTACAAGGAAGAAACGGGTGGGGTGCGCCCACTTGGCAGATATCCGGACATTGGGCCCAGAGTGGGATCAGAGGACAGAGCAAGGTTGGAGCTGGACATATCACTGGAAGAGATTCGGGGGGCGCAGTCTGAACTGGCCTCCGGAAAGGCTGCTGGGCCAGACAGCATCCCCCTTGAGTTGTATAAGTGTCTCTCAGGCGAGCTGGCTCCAATTCTGCTGGACCTATTTAACGGCATCATATGTACGGGCAAGATCCCAGAAACATGGAAAGACACTACCATCATAGTCTTCCATAAAAAGGGAAAGCCAAGGGAGAATCCTGGGTCCTACAGGCCTATATCTCTGATCAACTCAGACAACAAGCTGTACGCAAAGTTTTTGGCCGCACGGGTAGGAAGGATCATTGGGGGCTCGTTTCGCCCTGGCAGCACGGGTTCATCCCCGGCCGGGGAACGACGGACCACGTTAGGAGAGCAATTTCATTGTTTGAGGCCTGTGCTGCTGGGGGGAGAGGGGTCACCATGATCCTCCTTGACGCAGAAAAAGCGTTCGACCGCGTCAGATGGCTATATTTGCGGATGTTCGGATAGGCAGAGGCTTTGGCCCAAAATTCCGGATGGCCATGGAGGCCATGTATCGAGATCCAACAGCCCGCATCCAGATGATGGGTCAGCGCTCCGACAGGATTAGGATTAGCAGGGGCACCCGTCAGGGTTGCCCCTGTTCCCCAATCCTGTTTGCACTATACATTGATCCACTGATCAGGCAAATTGTGGGGAATGAGGGAATTTCGCCAGTAGTAACCAATGGTTTTGAAACTAAAATATTGGCGTATGCCGATGATCTGGCAGTCACTACCCCAGAGCCAAGTGAGGCCATGCAGATATTGGTGGAACTCACCAGGGAGTTTGGAAAGTTCTCGGGGTACCGATTGAATGAGTCAAAAACTCAGGTAATTTGCTCAAATGAGGTCGTTAAAGTTGATGCAAGATATGTAGATTCAGCGACATATCTTGGGGTAGTAATTAATGCAGAAACAGGCTCTATCATTCAGGATAACTATGTACCACTGTTAAAAAAAATCGAGACAGATTTGAAGCGGATGGATTCACTGCACTTATCTTTGATAGGGAGAACTAATGTACTAAAGATGACCATGTTACCCAAACTTCTTTATTTGTTTAGATGTATACCTTTTTTAATTGAGGAAGGGTTGTTAAAAAAGTTTGAGTCTATCTTTAACAGCTTTCTCTGGCAGTATGGTAAAGTCAGAAGAGCAGCCAGGTATATGACCCTCCCACAGGAACGAGGAGGTCTGGCAGCCCCAAATATAAGATTCTATCACTGGGCTTGCTTGCTGTCGCAGATGTCTATATTATTTATACCAGCACCCAGTAGAAGTTACTCCTATGATCCGAGATCTGACGTATACGTACCACCGTCAATCTACGAGCTATTGATGGGCAAGGAGGCCGTAGGGGCTTTGTTGAGAAAAACTAGCCATAGATTTTTAAAAAAATCCCGGCATAAAGGGCTGCTCAGTGCCTGGGATCTATGGAAATAGTTACAGAAACTGCTTCATATACCCAAGATTAATAAGTATACCCCGTTATGGAACTCAGGGTATCTATCAAACCTGAGTGTAGATGGGGCCTGGCAACAATGGGAACTACTGGGTATTCGGAAGGTTGGAGATGTGATGTCAAACGACAGCATACTGAGCTTTAACAGGCTACAGGAGAAGTTTGGTCTGACCAGTGGCCACATTTTTAAATATCTCCAGGTCTCACAAACCCTTAAAAATGCTTTATCAGATATCGCTCCTGGCCCACCATGTCCAGTGCTGGGATATTTGATAAGAGGGGGAGATAGGATCAGGAACATATACCAAGCCCTTATTGAAAGAATGCCCGATGACCTCGAGAAGCACGAGGCTGCTTGGGCAGATAGATTACAAGATCCTGATACCGATCTCGATAAAGCTTTGATGCTGGATAAACAAATATTGCGGTCCTCAAACCTGAAAGCTCAACATTTTAAAACATTATTTAATCTGTATTATACCCCATCTAAGTTACGAGGCATGAGGATTGATAGCAACTGTCCCAGGTGCCAGAAAGGCCCCGGTGACCTTTTACACATGTTCTTCTATTGTGAGAAGCTCAGTCTGATAAAGACTGAGATTGAGAAATTTTTGGAGGGGCTGCTAGGCATAAAGATCAGCCTATCCCCGACGGTTTTGATTTTTGGAAGCAATAGTAAAACAGCCCTTGTTAACAGGGAAACTGAGGCTTTTATCTTTCTGGCCATGGCGGAACTACGCATTTTACTGTCAGCCGCCTGGAAGGATCCTAATGCCCCAACATTCCAAATGTGGTTGTCCAGACTTCTCGGTATACATAATATTGAATCTACCTTATATCTCTATAAGGGTCAAATACTGTTGCGATGCTGAAAATTATTGAAAATTGTTATTGGAATTATTGCAGACTATACCTCCTGTGAAGTTTTTCAAAACTGATAACACTGGATCATGGATGAAAGCCCTCACCACATAGGGAAAACATGGATCACCATGAAAGCAGGTTATACTTCATCTCCGGCCGATGTAGTCATACAGTTCCTCGTCTTTGTTAATTCCGATAGCTCTTGCTATCGAGGAGTATAATATATATCTGGATTCCAAGATTCTCAAAAATGTCCGTCTTTTACGTTCATGGGTGTTCACTACAAATGGTGGATGTAAACAGTCGATTTTTGGCTTGTGAAGAAGACCGTCTTGGTCGAAACGCGTTGTCATTAAATACACTTCTGTCTGGAAAGTGAACCTGTTGTGTGATTCCTTTCTGTGGAGTAATTGGACACAGAATTTCTTGCATTTACACATATATATATATTTGCATATATATATATTACCTACTGGCGGTCGCCAGTAGGTAGTTACAGTTAGGATTATTTTCAATGCAAAATCTCAACATTCTATTGTGAATAACTTTGGTGCTGGTTGAAGAATCTGCCTGAAAATTTCCTCAAATTTGCCTTGCGGCACCCCGGTCCTTCCCTGAAAGTTTGGGGGGGATTTATCAAGCGGGGGCCAAGATAAAATGGGGGTCCCAAAACGTGTTTTCCCCATGTTAATTTCCATAGGGCGGTCAGCCTCACTTTTAGCCCGAACGGCTGAATGGATTTCCACCAAACTTGGCAAAATTGTAGGGACTGGTGCCTTTGCTATGTCTCAAGATATGTGCTCCAGTAAATTTTGAGTAATTTAGGTTCAAAAAAATATATATATCTATAAGCGCGCCCCGGGCGCACTACGCGAGTTCGCGCGCGGAAAGCTGATTGGCTCTCGGGTGTTTGTAAACATTCCAAACAGTCCGGAGCGGCCGCCATCTTGTGTCTCGGTAGGATCGAGACACAAGAGGTGGCAAAAACATAGGGGGAAAAGACCATAAGGGGGCAGAGTAGACCCCCCCTGACCCCCTAGGTTTGATGTGTGGGCTATAAAAGGCCCCCGCGGGGCAAACCCAAAAAATTTTTTTTCCGATTTGCGCGGGGGAGCGCCCGGTACGCGCACCGGGGAGCGTACCAGGGAGAGTACCATGGGGAAAAAGAATGACAGATTTTTTAAAAGATGTAGCCTTTTTTTATAAATTTGAGGTAATTCTAAAAAGAACTTTTTTTTTTTGTGGTGTACATTCAGATCTGGCACAAGAGTAAAATACATTTTACAAAGTCATACATTATAAGACATTGTTCTTCGCCCCGGGCAGCATACACTGCAATCAAACACAGCGGTCTACAATGAGGACAGGTGACATTGCGCAATAATATCACGGAGCATAGAAAGGAGGCACATTACAGTCGGCAGGATCCCAGCATAGCGTAATACTTAATGCACATCTTCAGTAGATAGCGATACCCGGCAACAGTCAGCAGGCATCCCTGAGAGCTAAATAGTAATCGTGACATATTACACAACAGTTGCTCACTACACCTGCAGAGTTCATCCATCAGCGCTTATCACACCTCCAGCACGGCAGGATAGATTATCCAGAGCACACAGTGACTGCGCATGCCAGTCTATTATTGCAGCATAATGCCTGCCAGGAGGAACCACTTTCACCCTAGGCCAACAGGACTCTCACTATCTGAGTCAGCATGTTGCGCAGCCCTGGTCAGCCAGTAAACCAGCCGCGGACTCCAGAAATCCTTAGGCCTGCACCGCACAGGCATCATATCAGCATATATATTATATTGATCCTGACAATATACCATATTGTCCATCCAGTCCTTGAATTTGGGGGCCCTGCCTCTTCCTCACCTACAGGCTATCCTTCGCTTCGCTAGCAGTAAAGCCACATCTGTAAATCTGCGATAAGTTGTCGGCACTTCCTTCGTGTACCCCAGTAGCATCACCATGGGATCGAACGCTACCGCCTCCTCAGTCATGACTTGCAGGGCGTCGTGAACCTGAGCCCAATAATCACGTATCGCACTGCACTCCCAAGCCAAGTGAAGAAAGCCAGCTCCCTCCGCCCGACAACGAGCACATCTATCATCCTTCGCCAGGCGGAATATGAGTATCCTAGCTGGGATATAGTAAAACCTTTGTACAAATTTATAGTGAATTATCTTCAGTCGGCAGCTAGAAGATATATTGGCAGTAACGCCACAACAATAGGCCCATTGCTCGTCAGGAATATCAATGCCAAGTTCAAGAGTCCACTGTTCACGTGCGCGACTAGCCGGTACCTCTCGTTGCGCCCTAATGGTGCTGTACAACTTCGAGACCAGATGACGACCATCAGACACCAATATAGCGTGTAGCGGTAAAGCCACTCCAGGTTCACTCGGGAACTGAGGTAGCAATGCACGGAGCCCCTGCCGAAGCCGCACGTAATAAAAAACATCTACGGGAGAGGGAGTTTCCTCACGGAAGAACTGGCCTCTCGCACGGAAATTGCCCTCAAGGAACAAATCCCCCCATGTGAGTATCTTGTTCCGTGTGCACATATTCTGAAATCCCGTTTCCCGAAGCAGTGACAAGGCAGGGTGATAGACAAGCGGCAGCGCCGGTGAGTAAAGTAACTTTAGCCCCAAGGTCTTCGCAACCCGAGTCCAGGCATCCACCGTGCAAGTGACCGTGGTGGGCTGCGTATCCACATCACCGACTCTCCCCAGTACCATACCATCAAGCGGGAGGGGATGTGCAATCCATTCCTCAGCCGCTATCTGAGGCATAAACGGCGTGGGTCGCATCCAATGATAGGCATATTGCGTCTGAGCACTCATATAGTATACCTCGAAATCCGGGACATCAAACCCTCCTTTGTCATAAGGTAATATTAAAGTAGACCATTTCAACCGCGGTTGCTTGCCCCCCCAGAACAACCTGAGCAGTTCCGACCTAAGGCGTTTAAAAAAATATGCGCCAGGGTGATAGGGAATATTTTGGAACAGATACAGGAAGCGTGGGAGTACCACCATTTTCATCAGCGAGGCTCTACCCGCCATAGACAGTGGCAAGGACATCCATCGCGCAACATTATCCGCCAATTTGGTAATAGCAACACCATAATTAAGCCAAATCGTCTCCTCCCTATCGAGTGATATCACAATACCCAAATAGCGAAGGTCAGCGTCGCACCATTCTAGGGGGTAGTCCAGCGGAAACCTCTCTACCGCCGCAGTAAGCGGGAAAAATTGAGACTTTTTCCAGTTGATGTGTATGCCAAAAATTCCGCCAAAAACAAGAAGCTCCCGCAGTATCGGGTTGAGATTCATCTGCGGGTCCTTCACATATACCGTGATGTCGTCCGCATATAGTGAGACCCCTATTTGGCGTTGGAAACAATTAAACGCACTATGTTTATGCAATTGCCGGATTCGACAAGCCAGTGGCTCTATGGCGATAGCAAATAAAAGTGGGGAAAGAGGACAGCCCTGTCTAGTACCTCTTGTTATAGGCAGTTGAGGGGAGAGTATTCCATTAACAATCACTCTGGCCACAGGTTGGGTGTACAACAATTTTACCCACGAGATAAATATTTTAGGAAAGCCCATTCTATACAGTATGTCAATGAGATAATTCCACTCCACAGAGTCGAACGCTTTCGTAGCATCCAAAAAAACTGCGGCGACAGGGAGGTCAGGAGCTATAGTCGGAATCAAAGAAAAAAGAGTGCGAAGATTATGGGAGGTCGCGCGCCCCGGTACAAAACCGGACTGATCCGGCAGCACTATAGTGGGCATAAGCAAAGACAGCCGTGTTGCTAGGATTTTCGCCAATATTTTTGCAGCGCAATTAAGCAGCGATAGAGGGTGGTAGGAATCTGTGTCCAGGGGGTCCTTGCCAGGCTTCAGTAGAGACGTAATCGCCGCCTCCCTCATGGATCCCGGCAGAATCCCCACCTCCAGGGACTCCTCAAAGACCTCTTTTAGCACTGGGGCCATAATATCAACATAGCATTTGTAGAACTCGGCAGGGAGTCCGTCCAACCCCGTCGCCTTGCCATTATTCAGAGACATAATTGCGTCTCTGATTTCCTCCACTTCCAGGGGTCCACCAAGAAATGCCCTGTGGTCATCAGAAAGCCAACATAATGCAAGGTCATCAAGGAAACCCCCATACCTGACCTCCTCCAACTGTTGCGTAGTGTATAGCTGTGTATAGTGGTGCATAAAGGCCTTCTGAATCCCCATCGCATCCTGACATCGGGTGCCGTCTTTCAGTACCAATTCCAGAACCCCCGTACTAAACCTTGGGTGTCTCGTAAGCGCAGCAAGTACCTTACCCGGCCTTTCACCCTCGCAATATTTCCTCGCGGTCCAGTACTTCCCTCTATACTTCACTTCCCTAGCAGCCTCCTCCTCAAAGTCCGAAAGCTTGTCCCTATACTGATGCCTGAGCTCTGGGTCCGAATCGGTAACCATTTTATTTTCTAAATCTTTTAAGTCAGCCTCCATTGTCGTAGTGGTCTGAACAATAGTCCTGAGTACCCCACAGCTCTTGGAGATCGTAACCCCCCGGATTGTCACCTTAAATGCCTCCCAGATAATTTCCACACTGTCCACTGACCCCTTATTCCCGGGAAAAAACGCCTCTATTTCCTCCCCAAGCTCTGCCTTGAAGATGGGATCCAACAGTACTGAGGGAAACAGTCTCCAGGGGGGTCGCGGCCGATTAAGACCCGGCATCGACAATGTAATCCGAACCGGGCAGTGATCCGAGTAGGTTCTGGGAAGATGTTCCGCTCTGTGTATCCCCACGGCAAGCCCCCGTGACAGAAAAAGATAATCCAACCGCGCCCAAGTGCGTGCATGTGCCGTGAAGTGTGTGCCCTCTCTGCCGTCTGGATGAGTGAACCTCCAACTATCCACCAACCCTGCTTCCTCAAGAATGCCCCACAACACATCCCTCGCTTGAGTGTTGTATTGATGGCTCCCGTCAGACCTATCCTCCAAAGCTCTCAGCGCTAAGTTAAAATCACCGCCCCATACAACATGCGTGTCCACAGCAATGACATGACCCCAGAGTGTAAGAAAAAAGTCAGGCGTATCCACATTTGGCGCATAACAGTTCACAAGCACCACAGTATCCAACCCAATTCTCCCCCACAGAATCACATATCGCCCATCAGGATCCACTCTCACCCCTAACTCCTGAAAAGGGAGCGTTTTCTTAATCAACACAACAGTCCCACGCGCATAGGACGAGTATGATGAGAATGCCGAGCAAATTTAGGGTCATGTGTTGGGCGCAGATGCGTCTCCTGTAGGAAAGCGATCTGCACCTGATGTCTATCTAAATACTGCAGCACATTCCTACACTTTCTGGCATCATTAAGACCCCGCACATTCCAGGACATAATCGATATTTTATCCAGCGCACCATCAGCCATTATCCGTGCAAAAATACTATCAACGCAGACACATCCATGAGACAACGTCGCCTCCCAGGCGAAGAACAGCGTAGCAGAAAACCAGTATACACTCTAACCCGCACCAAATTGACACCACAACCACCCCATTTACCCCCCCCTCAACTCGACAGACCCCACCCAACCCAAACCAGTGACGCACAGGTACGAAGCACAAGGCCAGGACCAGGAACAATGCAAGCCCAACAGAGACCGTATGGCAAGCACCCATAGCAAACCTGACAATAGACACCCAACATCGCCCCACTCCCCCCTCGTGGCAGCGCCGGGTTTGAGCACCAGGCATAGGATGATTCCACAGCATATCAGCACAGGTGAGGTCCATTATGGCATCAGTACGTTCAAACCCCCGGTCCAAAGAGGCAGTCACACTCAAAGCAAAGCAGCAAACAGCGAAACAACAAAAAACAGTCCCAAGTGACCATCGCACTTCAGTACAAGTGCATCCCCCCACCACCCACCTGAGCAACCCCAACCTGCCAGGACCCCATGCCCCCCCCCAACCACATCAAAACCCACCCAACGAAACATTTGCATAAGAAACTTCAAGTTCAGTGGGGAATACCCTTCAGGGTGTGATCTAGAGGCGCACATGTCCACCCCCCCACACCTCGCCATTGGCCCTCATGTCTCAAGTTCCAACGCTCCTCCAACGTCCTCCGACAGAATCCAAGAAAACCAGTACACAATTCTCCACAGCGTTATCAAACAGCACAAATGCGAGGAAAAGACAATAAGTGCGTACACTGCGGCTCAGCTCCAGAAGTTCAAGGCACAACAGTAGCCTAGACGGCGGTAAATATCACTCATCTTCATTGGCCGAATGGAATCCTTCCTGCCCCTCTTCTCCGTGTCGTCGGTCCGCAGCACGTTCCCTCCTGAGGCGCTTCACAAAGTCCTCTGCCTGTTGCGGGTTCGTAAAGAAGTGCTGCTTCGCCTGATGTGTCACTCTCAACTTCGCAGGATACAATAGGGCATAGTCCACCTGCAGCTCTCTAAGCTTTTTCTTGACATCCAGGAATTTACGCTGCTGTTCCTGCACCACAGGCGTGAAATCCGGATAAATGGAGAAGTTGACCCCGTCACAGGAGAGTGTACGGACAGTGCAAGCTGCACGAAGAGCTGCGTCTCGGTCCCGATAGTTCAGGAGACGTGCGATGATTGGACGCGGCGGGGTACCAGTGGCCGGCCGTGGCCCAAGGGACCGGTGCGCCTGTTCCACAATAAATTGTTTAGAGAAGGCCTCCGAGCCAATCGCGCCAATCAGAATCTTTTCCACATATGTCTCCATCTTCCCCACATTTGTCATCTCCGGCACACCTACCACGCGTATATTATTGCGCCGACTTCTGGCCTCCAACTCCTCATTCTTTGCAGCTATCACCCGTAGCACATTGTCCATTCGCGCCAGTTGCGTTGTGTGAGTAGCCGCAGTATCATCATGGTCAGAAATACGCTGTTCTGCCGCTGTGATGCGTTCCTCATGAACGTCCATCCTTTGCACCACCGCATCCATCCGTGAAGATAGTTTATCCACCTTGTCCACTATAGTAGCAAACCCCTGTCTCATCTCTTGCATCATCTGCTGAAAGTCCGGGGTAACATGTTGGGGGACAGCGTCAGTGACAGCCGGGGAGGATCGGGAGCTCCCCGCATCTTGCGCAAGGCGCGACCCCCTCTTGGCCGCCCTCGAATCAAAGGACAGCTTCGGCTGTTTGTTGTCCGGTTTGCCCATGTCAAGGTGCCTGTGGACGTTCACGGCAATCACTGGGGTAACAAGGATGCACGAACTGACCAGCAACCACAATGCGGCGTAATCCAAAGGGGACCCCCCCGTCAGCCACCCGGTACACACTGTTCATAGGAGGCTCAGGGAAGGCCGTAGCTCGTAGATACCGTCACCCTCGCAGACGTGGCGCCCAATCCGCAGCGTAGTTAGGTGACAACAGAAGGATGAAGGTCACAGGTAACAGCAGGAGACCCCCTCACCCGCACACTCCCAACATCAGAGGAAGCCCACCAGCACTGTGGACCTGCATTAAGTATGCCAATCCACCTCCGCAGTCCGCTCCACAGGTGGCAGAAAGGAAAAGCACAATGCCAGCAGCAGTATCTCCTAGGCACCAGTACTCCACACAGTAGGCCCAGCAGACAAAGCAGTTCCCCGCAGCATAGTCATATTATCCCCACGTGAGGCAAGAGGTAGCAAAAACAGTGTGGAATGCACAATCTCCTACAGGCCAACTGCATCCCCCGCCAGCGTCGGTATCTGCAGCAGAGAATGGCGCCCTCCGAGGTGAGCTTCCCCGGGCTCACGCAGCCCACACGACCAGGGGCGCCAAGTCACATCGGCCCTGCGCCAGCAGCACATAAGGATGAAGTCCACAGAGATCGCTTACAAGGCAGAGCCGGCCGCTGCAGGTCTACCGGCAAGCAGAGGGAGCGGTGAAGGATCACGGACAGACAGGGGCACGAGCAGGTAAGGCACCCCGCCTCACCCGTCCACACAATGGCCGCCGCCTCACACGGCCGCCGGCTCCAAGTGCAGAGACGCGGCTCCACAGCCTGCAATCCCGGCAGTGGGCACAGCGGAGCTCCGAGTGCCCAGCGAGGGCTCCAGACCGCCGTCCCTCCGCTCCGGTAGCGAGCACTCCAGGACAGCACCGCACCGGGAGATCCCGCCGAGGGGCGTGCGCAAAGGCCCTCCCACCTCGTGGTGCGCCGCGGGCTCAGTTAGTGCGGGAAGCCGGCCAGTACTGCTAGTCTTCTCCAGGGCACCTCACGGGGATATCTTCAAGCAGGCATAACTTCGGCCGGGAGCAACGAAACCAGTTGCAATTTAGACCGGAGGTGTATCGGGCCAGTCTCTTCAAGGATCCACGGTCAGAGGAAGAGCAGGCGATGGTAGAGTAGGATAATTAACGGATTATATCTCCAGGCTGCAGGAGCCTCACATAAGTGCGGCCATGCTGCTAGTGCGCCCTCTAGCGCCCCCCCCCAAAAAAAAGAACAGTTTTTTTCTTCTTTTTGTTGTTTTATATTTTTTTATTGTTTTTTTTTACTTTTTTTGGCTTTTCTGAACAGTTTTATATTTTTTTGTATTTTCTTTGGGGAGAAACAAAAAACAGGGAATTGAAAATGGCTCAACTGGAGCACAAAAAAAATCAGGGAAAATTATCGTTTCCTCGGGCATTTGTGGTTATCAATAGCAACATTAATTAGTGTGATGCTTTGCTGACCGTAACTAATTGTTTTGTTGAAATATATACAAACAATTTTGTAATCCTTTAACTTTGTTTGTATATTTGGGACTGTCTCCCTTGCCTCTGGACCCGATGGAGTGGGTTCTTTTGATGTTGAGGCTCTGGATGTTGATTGGGGTAGCTTACTGCAGAGGTCCCTTAGCTCTGCTGAACAATAGTTGTTAGGGTGCAAACGCATCACGTGCCGAATCATAGTATGATTCCCAAAGGAATATTTTTTGTTAGGACAGCTCAGCTTTACAGATCAGACAAGTCACCTTCGCAGCGTTGACTTTTTTGAATCCCCTTGGGATTTTGAAAAACTCCCATATGAAGTGCTCTTTTGGTTTGCATGGAGGATTATCTTCAGGCAGGTACTCCCTTGTCTGTTGCTCCTCTTCATCATCCTCCTGCTCTTCTTCTTGACCACCAATGTGATCTTCTAGTTGTCTTTCTGATGGTGGTGGTGGTGGGGCAGATGCTCCAGCTGCTGATATAACTGTAGCCATCTCTGTAAGGAAAAAGCAGGTCTTCCTCACTCAAATAACAAAGTGAGAATGAGGAAAAAAGGTGGGGGCTTTGATCATTTGGAAAACAAAACTGTTCTGAACCAATGAAAAGTGTTATGTTCAAGTCACATGATCCAGGCTTTCATCATTTGGAAACCAAAACTGATCTGAACCAATAAAAAGTGTTATTTTCAGATCACATGACCCGACGCGCTTAAGCTACGCGCCACGGTGCGCGCCCCGGGGCACGCTCGGCGGCGCTTACGTTGCGCAATCGTATGAGCTTTCGATAGCGTTTACGCCGTGCGTCATATGACGCATCACGCGGCTACGCGATACGTCACGATGTTGTTTTCGTTCGCGGCAATAGCGCTAACGGGACGCTCCCCGGTACACTCCCCGGGGCGCGCCGTAACATTGCGCTCACCGGTAAGCGCATCGGTAAGTGCACCGGGAGCGCTCCAGGGTGAAAAAAAAAATATATATATATATATATGAATATACTTTTAAAAAAAAGTATTATATTAATATACAAAATAGGATTTATTTTTAAAAAAATTACCATTTTTAGCTATAGACATTTCCTATTAAATAACCTTAGAAATACACTAAAAAATACATAGGTTTGAGGCCCTATATATAGTTAGGAATTAGCATTTAAAAAACCTATGAAATTCACTGAAAAAAACATAGGTTTCACACCAGTTATAGTTAGGAATTAGCATTTAAAAAACCTATTAAATTCACTGAAAAAACATAGGTTTCACACCAGTTATAGTTAGCTGGAAATTTTACTGACATAAAACCATTGAAATTCCACGTTATAGTTAGTTGGACTCACTATAACTTGCGCGCCTGCAATGCACTGCTGATGACGTCACATATTACATCACTCATGACATGGTCAGTGACATCACTCATGACATCACTGATGACACCATCCAGTGAATGTGTGTCTTTCTGAAAAATAAATATGTTTTATATATGTATATGTAAAGCTCGATGGAAGAATAAATGTTTAAATAAGTGTCTTAATGGATGTTTTTAAAAAAAAAGTTGATTGGTTAACTGGCTTATTAAGTGTAAAATATATGTATTACTGTTTCACTTTGTGTATAAGTGGCTGCATGGGTTTGTGAGTACCTATATGTGTGTGAATGTGGGTTATTAGATGTTGTTTTTAGTATCAGTATCAGTGTCTGTATGGTTTGGTGGGGTATGACTTAGCACATCGATGCATCAATGACCGATTCTCTGTTTGTATATGTTTTGAAAACAACATATGTGCAAAACTGTATGGGTGGATTAGTGTGTATATGTGTGTGTTATTAAGTGAATGACTGTCTCACTAGTGTCTTTATCAATAACTACATATGTTTTAATCTAGTATATGTGAATATTGATGTATATAAGTGAGTATATGTGAGAGTGAGAGATTGTAAGAGTTCCTTTTTAACTATATATTTGTTTCTATAAGTGATTGTTTAAGAGAGTAAGTATGTGTAAGTTTCCTTAGAAGTAAGGTGGTAGTGTGTGTATAGCTGTATATGCAAATAAATGGATATTCAATAGTTTTTTGCATGTGTGAGTATGTGTGTCAGTAATTTTTGGATGACTGTCGGTGTGTAACAGGATGTATAGGTGTTTCACTACATATGATGAGTGAATTTATGTATGAGTGACTATATAGAACTGTTGGTGAATGAGTGGATGTGTATGTAGATGGTGGTATTACTGAATTGGTTGTTGTAACTAGTATGGGTATGTCAATTTTTTTGAAAATGTTAGTTTCTATTTTTGAATATGTGTTTCAAGGGTTACATTACACTGAAAGGAGGTCTGTCACTCTGTCACAAGGATGGTGTCATCAGTGATGTCACGAGTGATGTCACTGACCATGTCATGAGTGATGTAATATGTGACGTCAGCAGCAGTGTATTGCAGGCGCGCAAGTTATAGTGAGTCCAACTAACTATAACGTGGAATTTCAATGGTTTTATGTCAGTAAAATTTCCAGCTAACTATAACTGGTGTGAAACCTATGGTTTTTTCAGTGAATTTAATAGGTTTTTTAAATGCTAATTCCTAACTATAACTGGTGTAAAACCTATGTTTTTTTCAGTGAATATATTTATATATGTATATATATATATATATATATATATATATATATATATATGCAAGGTATGTATTTGTGGTTTTATGCATAGAAAATCTATATTACTTACTTTTTAATATTTTGGTTTCCATATTTTGTCCTCAATATTTTATATACCACAATATTCTATCTTCAATATTCAGGGGCTGCACTATTGAGATTAGTTATAATCTTCACCTCTGGACATTTTCACTCCGACTGTCCAAGCCTTCTCAGATTTGTAAATCTCTTGGAGTTGTGTGATGATGCAGGAAGTGTAGTGTTAGAATGACACAGACATGTACCTTGGTTAGGAGAGGGTTTATTCCAAATTAAGTACATACATAAATAACCCCTCCAGGAGAAATTCTAACTTCCAGTTAAGCCCTGGTGACACTGGTTAACGCTCTGCCCAGGGATCACCATCACCCTGGCATTCTATGTCACCAGGTTTCCTGATAGGAAACAATAAACCTCATTCCTTATGAACTAATATGCCAAACGTACACACTGAACAAACGGCAGGAGTACAATTAAACTAAAATAACAACCAACCATATGCAGGACTGAAAATCCTGTAGATTACAACCACAATCAAGACTTTCCAAAACCCATGACTGAAAAGCTTACTGCAAACATGCAAACTTCCTACTTGATGATTCACATAAATCTACAAATATGATGGCCAAGAAACACTGCCCACACATTTTCAACTACTAAAACTACAATCACGCACATAGAAAAAACAAAATGTTGTCAACAGGTATCCTGACAGGAAAGACACCACAGGTTGTTCAATGAATGCTTAATGATGGCCTTCCTTTCATTCACAATCCCTGTTGCAATTGGTTTCAGTCCTCTCCACTCTCTTGGGGCTCTCATCCATCTGTCTCTGTGTACAGGGCCAGATAGGCCTTTTATTCCACCGGGCATTTTCCCAGTGAGCTAGAGCCATTGGAGGCTATTTTTGTAAGCAAATGACCCTCCCTGATGCCTCTGGCACTTTCTCCCAGCTTCCTGAGGCTCATTACAGCAGGCACTGAAAGGCTGAGAGAGAGACTAAGAGAAAGGGAAGTGGGAGGAAAGCAGAAAGAAAGCAATCATAGAGAAAGAAAAGACGGAGGACAGAAGGAGATAGAATGGACGGATGGACAGAAACCGATAACACGAAGAGACCAAGGGAGCAGGAATGGTCTGAGTATTTTTGCCAGGGCTTCTTTTGGTTCCATAGTCCATCCATGCTCATGTAGCATAAGATCAGGTTTTTTCTGGACTTCCTTTGGTGCTTCTTTCTATAGCTATTGGTGTCGCCATGGAGCTTCTTCTTTCCAGATGGCGATGTCACGTGCCCCAGCCACTGGAGGATCAAATTGAACAGATCTTCTGATATATAGCACACTGTGTGGACTCTTAGGAACTTCATCACATGTCTGAAGGATAGACATGTCAGTAGTGTCGCCAGGGATATGTCCTGAAACAAGAAAATCTAGTGTCTCTCAAAGCTGAAGTTTCCCCACTTTCTTGGGGATTCCATAATCTATTTCTTCTGTTGGAAATGGTGCACCCTTGTCAACATATCATGTCTGCTGGCCTGAGCAGTCGACCATACAGAGCGGTGGATCCAATCTAGTTCAATGTTCTACAGTGCATACCCTATATGTAACTTTCAATGTCTTTTCTCTCAACTCACAGAGGGATGTTCCTTATCCTAACATTGCTACGCTTTAAGTGATTTCCCAAGACCTCCAGGAGCTCCTGTAGATAGACCTTTTGCTCTTTCAGAATGATCAGTTCTTTCCTCATGAATTTTGCTCTGCTTTGTTTTCTTCAAGGAATGTATCCTATCATACAGACTGCTATATCCTTTTTAAGTCGAGCCTAGACAGCATTCGCGCTGTCTTTTCGAGACATGCTGTCTTCACTCTGTGGTTTCACAGCCCGCCCACTGCTTTTCGTTTATTAGTTTCAGTGTCCTTTAAGAGCCCATGCTTCTAAGTGGGTAATTTTCCTATTTGTCCCTCCATTCGGTTCTGTGTTCCATCCCATGGAGCAGGCCCCTATTTCTTGTAGGCTTCCACTTGTCCCATTTTAGTTACTTACTAAGGGACTTTTTTTCACACCTCAAAGAGAATTTCTCCTGAGTGATCGTATTTTGACTAGCTACAAGCTTTTCGGTGAACAGGGCTGTAAACTGTGGTCTTATCCCTAACTTTAAAGTAGGAGTACTCTCCCCGTTTCTCACCTCCGTCCTGCTTCATTCATCCCGACCCCCTTCCTTTCCGTGTGGATCAAGTGAGCTAGCAAAAGGCCTGGGCACCTGCTCAACCCAGGTTCACCCTCGGTTTCCATTCACAGCTTTGCTCTCGTCTTTTTTGTATGGGTACACATTGACATCTATTAACTACAAAAGAATGCAGTGTCATTTGTCTGCCATAAAATTCTTAAAATTAAGAGAGCTTGCTTTTGTAAGATACGTTCATTTTAATGTGCAAATGTTACTGTGGGGATTATAAATATGTTGGGAAATACACACATAGATTCAATGGGTCCAATTTAACTAAATTGCATGTAGCCTCTACTTTTAAACCTACCTTTTAAAATAATGGCAGCACAATTTTGACTCTATACCCAGTGATGAAACAGAAGGATCCGCCAGGCTAGAGAAGACCTGAAGCTTCACGTTGGTCCATCAACCGGACTGCCAACTAATCACCACCACCATTTGATGTACATCGGACCTATCCATGCCTTCCACAATGGCTTATTTTCGGTTTACAGTCAGCAAAGAGGCCACACCCCTTCCCCACTCGTAAGCAGAAGTTACCTTCTTATAGCCCACCCTGCTAACAGTATTGGTTGTGTGATTAGTTTAGCTAGGTTGTCAATAAAATTACTATTTACTTCCTGTTGGACACACATGGTGTCCCTCTAGTGGTATTCTTTCATTACCTCCCGTCCCTCCCTCGCCTTCCTTCAGTACAAATGAGGCCCCGCCTCCCACCCAGACCCACCCCCAGCATAAAAACTCTGCCCGCCCCCACCTCCACCTGTTTTTTTCTGTCTCCCTAGTGGGACTTACCTTTCAGCTCCTCCCTGTGGCGGTGCCGGGGAGTCTTCGGTCTGGTTCTCTGCTACGGCGGTGCCCTCTGCAGCGTTCTCCTGGCGGTGCCTCCTCTCCTCGTCTCCCTCGTGGTGTGGGGGCGGAGCGGTGGCTCAGGAATCCTCGGCGGTGTCCGGCGGTCCTCCTGTGGCTGGGGCTGCGTTTCCGGGTCGGGCTGTGTGGCTGCCTCCTCCCGGTATGCTGTCTTCTCGGAGCAGGTAGGGCGGGTTTCGGCCCGTTTTTCCTATTTTGTCTTTGGTGGCTCGGGCTCTGGCTGCCTGGGGTGCGTCTCCGGCCGCTGCTCCATGTTTCCTTAGGATGGCAGTCTAGCCTTCTGGAAATAGCCAAGATACGGGACAGTGACTCCTGGAGATGCCGGGGATTGAACCCGGGGCCTCATACATGCGAGGCTTGCGCTCATAAAGGGTGGTGCTCTTGGCGCTTGTCTGCCCCTGGGTCGCTGGGGGTTGTTGGGGCTTGCTGCCTCTTCCCTGCTGCTGGTTCTCCGGTCCCCCTGGGGTGCCCTGGCCGCATGGGCTCCGTATGGGGGTGTTCTGCCTCTCGTGTCTGCTTCTGTTGCTTGACTTGGATGAGGCTGCTCTGTCCAGTGTTCTGGGGTTCGGCGTGTGGCTTCTGTGCCCTCCCATCTTCATCCTGAGGCTCCTGTTCGGGGCTGTTTCCTGGGATTTGGGGGGTCCTTCTGCCGCCTTTGGCGTTGCGTAGGGCGCTGGGTTCTTGTCATGCCTTTTTCGCTGAACTCCTGCGCTGGTCGGGGGTTGGGGGGGCTTTGCTCTTTTCCTGCCGGGCTGGAACTGTGGGGTTCTTTCTTTGCTGTTCCCGGTCCTTCTGATTAGGGCTTGACCTTCGTGCCCGGTGTGGTGTGTGGTGCTATGGGTGTGGCATGCGTTGCCCGTGCGTGGTGTTTTTCCATGCTGTTCCCACTGTTGTGCGCTGCTCTGTCCACTGTGGCCTGCCCGGCTGGCGATTGCCTGTGTGTCGTGACGTAGGGCGGTCTCTCCTCTGCCCTCTGTGTTCCTTCTGCGCTGTGTTGATCCTGGAAAGTTTTCGGGTTTCTTTGCGCGCTCGGGTGGTGTCTGGGGTTTAGCTTTTGTGCTACTCATCCCTCTCTTCCTCCAGTGGCTTTGCTTCTTGGTGGTGGTCGCCCCTTTTCCTCCGTTGTGCTGCCGGGCTCTGTCCTGGCCGTGCTGCTTGGGGGGTCTGCTGTTCTGCTTGGCTGCTGCTGTTGCGCTGGTTGGCCTATTCTCTTTTTCTTCTGTGCCCTCCTTGATGTTGGGTTTCATGGAGTTGGCGTCGGCGGCTCGTGGTGGCTGGGTGTCACCACCTTGGCCCTCTGTTTGCCTTGCCTGTAATGGGGCGTTCTGCCTTTCCCGCGTGCCTTGCACTGGGGCCTTTCCGTTCTCCCCGCTGTGGGTGTCTCCTCTGGCTTTCGGGTGCTCATGGTTTTGGCCTTTTGTTCACCCTGGCTTGCTGCCTCCTTTTCTGGGTGCCGTGCCCTGTTGGGTTCCTGTCACTGCTGTCTGGTCGATTCCCTGTTGGTGGGGGTCGTCTTTGGTATTTCCTCCTCTGTGTCTGCGGGACTTTCTGTTGACGGGGTCCTATGTGCAGTGGTTCATGGGTGCTGGGTCAGCTTGGTGCCGGTTCCTCCGGTTCATTGGGGTTCCTCTGCCGGTGCCCGTCTCCGGTTCCTGCTGGGTGGCTCTCCTGGACTGGGTGTCCTATTCGCTTGCCTTTTGTTCCCTCTGCTGGGTTCCTGTCGGTGGGGCTCGGGTTTGGGGCCCGCTCCGTTTTGTTGCTGGGGCTGTGGTGTCCGGCGGCTTTGTGCCTGTTCCGGTTCTCCTGGGGGTCTGCTCCTGGCTTCGGCCAGTTCCCTTCCGTGTGTTGGCCTTTCGGGCGGCTTTTCCGCGGGCTCTGCATGTGGTGCGCACGTTTTCTGGGTTGCGTCCTTCCCCTTCGGCCTCGGGCCTTCAGCCTGGGTCTTCCGGCATGTCCGGTTGCTCTCGTGGCTCTCCCTCTTACGGCAGGGGTGTTCCCTCTTCCTTCTCTGGTCGGCCTCTTGCGACTTACGGCTGGAGTGTCATTCAGGGGGTCCTTTGTGGTTCTTCTGGTGTTCGGGCTTTTGGTGGCCCGGGGTGTGTCTTCGCTGATCCCCTCTCTGGGCCTGGGGTTTGTCGGGGTGCCGTCTTCGGGCTGTGCTCGGCCCCGTTCCCTTGTCCGGGTGCCTGGTCTCTCTTCCTTCGTGGGTTTGGGCCTTTTTGTCCCAGGGCTTCTTGGGCGGTCCTGTGGCTGCGGGTGCTGGGGCGCCTGGCTTCTGTGGTGTTTCTGCTTGCCTGGGCTCGTTTTCTTCTTCTCGGCCTGTCCGTCTGGCTCCTGTTGGGTTGGTCTCCGGGGTCTGTTGTCCCTGCTGCCCTTGTCGGTCCGTCCCCGGGGGTGCTCTCCTGGTGGCTCGGCCGCTGTTGCCTTCTGGCCGGTTGTTCACTGGCTCCTCCGGCTCCGCTTTTGGTGGCTTCGGTCGCCAGCCTATCCTTGGCTTTGCTGGGTTCTGTTTGGGTTCCGGTTCCTGCTGGTCTCCCGGGGGTCCTCTTGCTGACGGATTTGTGGCGTTCGGGCTTGCCCTGGTGCCCTTTCGGGGCTCTCTGCGGGGTCCGTGGGCGTTGGCTCAGTCTGTCGTCCGGTGGCTTAGTCCTGTGCCGTGGTCGGGTTGGTCCGGGTTCTGGTCCTTGATCCTTGGTTTCCTGTGTCCTGTGTCTGTGGACTCTGGTCTGGGTGCTGGGGCTGTCTGCTCTCTGCCTTTGGCGGGTGGCCTGTGTGCTGGCTGTTCTGTTGTGCTGGGTCCCTCCTTCCTCCTGGGGTTTCTCTCTCCTTCCCTGTGTCCGGCCTGTTGGTGGTTCGTTGGGGCCTCCCTGTGGTGGTCCTGTTGCGGCGCCTGGGTGGCCCGGTTCTGGTCTCTGGGCCAGGGGCCCGGGTCTTGGCGTGGTCGGCGGCTGGCTCTCTACTTGGCCTCTGGGTTTTTCTGTGTGCCTTCCCCTTCCCCCTCGCTGCTTTTCTGCTGCTCTGGGCGTTTCTGGTGCGGGCCCTGTGGGTCTGTTCTCGGGGGTTGGTTGCTCCCTGTTGGCCTTGACCTCCTTGTTTTCCTCTCCTGTCCGGGTTGTGTTGCGCTCAGTGAGGGTTCCTTCCTGTGGTTCCGTGCCCTTTGATGTTCCGTGCCCTTCCCCTGGGTTCTGTGCGGGGCTTGCCCCTGCTGCCTGGCGGTTGTGCGGCTGGCCTTGGCTGGGTTGGGGGTCCTCGGCCGGCTGGCGGTGGCTTGCGGGCTTCCCGTCGGTCCTCCTCTCGGCTGTCCTATGCTTGGTGTTTGCTGGCCCTTTCGGCCCGGGGTTCTGCTCTAGTGTTGTTCCCTTGGTGCTGACCTCCTTTTTGTGTAGCGGTTCGCTCCTTCTGGGGCTCTTCTAGGATTGTCGGTGGCTCCTCTGCGGGTGCAGGGGGGCGGCTTTCCTGCTTCTTGGTGCTACTGGCTTCCTTGCATGTTGCCTGGGGTCTGTTGCCTGGTTTTCTTTGCCGGGTCTGGTGTGTTTGGTTCCCTGCCCTGTCGTGTCCTTCCCTTCGGGGTCTTTGCTGCTTGTGTTGGAAGTCCTGTCCGGTCCGCCCTTTGGGCTCCTTTGGGACTTGGGTTGCGACTCTCGGCTTTTGGGCCTTGTTTTTTGGTTGCTGTCGCCCCTGCGGGGCACTTGGGGGTGTTTGGGCCCTGTCTTGTGCGTTCCCTTCTGTCTGGTCTGTATGGTTCTGCTGGTTTTGGGTCCGGTTCCGTCCCTTGTCCCTCCGGTGGCTCGGCGTTTTCGCTCTGTCATGGGGTGGTTTTGCCTGTGTTCTGTCCTGCTCCTTCCTTGGCTGTGGAGTCTCGTTTGCTCTGTTTGGCTGTCCGGCCTCTTTTGCTGTGGTGCCTGCTGGTTGTGGTGTCCTTCCGGGTGGTGGACTCTGTTTGTTCACTTTGATCCAACTCCGGTGTTTGCCTTTCCCCGCTCCGTGGGGTTGTTGGTTTTGGTCCGCAGTCTTGGTGGCTTTTCCTCTGGTGGGGGTTCGGGCCTCGGAGTCTTGTCCTCTTTGCGAGGCCAGGGATGTTGATCTGCTGTGTTTTGGGCACTGTTTTGTGTTCTTTGTCACTCAGTTGTCCGTCCCTGTTTTCTTCTGCTTGCTATGTCCTCATTTGTACTGAAGGAAGGCGAGGGAGGGACGGGAGGTAATGCTTCCATTTCTAACGATAATGGCATTACTCCTAGTCCTACTCCCTCGCCTTCCTTCAAGGACCCTCCCTCCCTCCCGGTGCGGTTCAACTGAGTGGTAGCTCGGCTTGTTTGTGTACAGGTGGAGGTGGGGGCGGGCAGAGTTTTTATGCTGGGGGTGGGTCTGGGTGGGAGGCGGGGCCTCATTTGTACTGAAGGAAGGCGAGGGAGTAGGACTAGGAGTAATGCCATTATCGTTAGAAATGGAAGCATTGTTTGACTATTCAACTTATTTTTTTTATAACACAAAGTACTTACATAGGCATGCATAAATTCGAAACATTTTTCTATAGTACACTTTCTATTTAATGTTAATTGTCATATACGGTCGGAGGAGGAAGAAAGACCCTTAGCCACTTTTCTTGGGGGAAGTTTTAAACAGCGCAAACTCCACCCGAAGGTATTGAAGCACTTTTCATGAGCACCAGTTATATTACACAACGAGACATTCATTTTTGGTAGGCACGGGGAGATTAAGTGATTTGCCAGAATCACAGGATGTTAAGACAACCCTGAGCCTCGAGCCTGCTTCCTCAGTTCCACAGTCGGCAGCCCTGGCTGTTATGGCTCATCGCCTCCCCACTTGAACAAAGTTTGTGGTTGCTTCCAACATTCTGTACGTGTAGGAAAAGGCACTTAGTTTGCCCTCTTGGGTGAAATGAGAACCACTCTGTAGAATGGGATGGCTCAATGAACTTTCCCTGAAGCAGATGGTGGCATTTTAATTCTTGGTCGTCTATGACTTGTACAGGCATGTAGTCAATTATCAGAAGTGTTAACATCAAGTTTAAGTTCTCTGGGAACTTCTTCGGCTAGCCCAGAAAGGCATTGGCATGCTACCACCATGCCATTCTTTTATTGACCAATTTACTTTTTCTGAATTTTCAAGGGTTTCCATATGAAGCTCATGTTATCTCTGACTGTTACATTTAAATGCTCATCACTGACTTCGGCCCCGATATACAAGTCACGAGTTTCAAACCTGGTGGTGCCATCTCGGTTTTCTATCCCACTGAGGTTGGCATCTTGAGTATTACTGGGCAATAGCAACACTTAGCAACACAATGCTTGTAAATGGCTGAAATGTGGCATGAAATGCTACGTAAAAAGTACATATTATAATAATTGTGGTTGCATAATCGTAGAGTCTGCAAGGTGTGGTAGATGGCACATTGCCCCTGGTCTCAATAAAAGCACATTGAAGGCTAAAGTAGCACATGACGTCGCAAACTTCAGAAGTGAATAGCAAGGCTGCATTCAGCTCCCTGTAGGAGTGAACGAGTCAGTTCAGTCTGAGCCCCAAGAAACAACATCCTGTGTTGCGCACTAAATACATGCACAATATTAGTATGATTACCCTTCCCAAGCCTCCTATTTATGCGTCTCAGGGTGAAGGTTATGTCTAAAACCGGAGCTAAGGAAGTTGGGGGCGATTCTTGAACGAAACAAAAGATACAACGCTCAGAGACAAACAGCAAAGGTATTTTAAGAACTGAGTGGGTGTAGAAAACAGAGAGGTCCTGAAAAGGGTGCGCCTTTGTTCTCCAGAAGCAGTCACAACAGGTTGTGTAAAGTCTGTGTGGCTAGAACTATTACTCTCAACATATTACACGAACCCTGATGTACATCCACCCAGGGAGAGGGGGATTAGATCGACAGACTATATGCAAAATGGGAAACAACCTTCACAATGCAACTTTCACAACGCACTACCATTACAACAAGACTTTTACAACGCAACATCCATTACAACGCATGCCATTACAACGCAACCATTTCAACGCATGACACTACAACCCATACCACTACAAAGCATGTCATTACAACGCAGTCATTACAACGCATACCATTACAACGCATACCATTACAACGCATAGTACCCTTACACTATCCAACACTTACCCTACTGTTGCCCTCCCTGGAGTTAGAATAGTAATTTTTACCCCTACACTATCCAACACTTACCCTACTGTTGCACCCCCCCTGGCGTTAGAATAGTAATTTTTACCCCTACACTATCCAATACTTACCATACATGCAATGTAATGGTATGCGTTGTAATATTATGCGTTGTAAAGGTAGTATGCGTTGTAATTGAATGCGTTGGAAAGGTAGTTTTTAAAAATTTGTTGTAATGGTATGCGCTGTAATGGAATGTGTTGTAATGGATGTTGCGTTGTAAAAAATACATTGTAATGGTGTGCGTTGTAAAAGTATGCGTTGTAACGTCATACATCCATGCAAAATGCATAATCTTCCGGTCAAACAGGTATATTTTAATTATGCTATGATGCACCAAACCCACATTTACAGGCAGGCATTGTCACTGTTGGCAAACTCTTTTAAAAAAGTCTGATTGTCTACAAAATAAAGCAAGTATTGGCAAATGTCAAGCCATGGCAAGTTGGTGTAATGGTTGCATTTGGTTTTATTTTTAAGTATATTGCACACAAATTTTAAAAGACTGGGAAAAAACACCCTGCCACCAAATTATAGCAGTGCTAAGTTTGCAATAATAAATGTAAGTATAAAACTAAATTAATGTTTGCATAACATTTTTATAGAACAGCATGGCTTCTTTCAGGGAGGCAGAAACACCATTTTTAGGCAAAGCCTACCAAACAGCGGAGTTCTCTGGTAGCGAAAAGACTTCTTGTGGGCATTCTGAAAGCTTCCTGGGAATTCATTTCTCCCATTGCTTACCATTGGCTTTGTGGTTTGTAACTCACATTTTCTGGCTTTCTGTTTGCTAGCTTTATTTGTTTTAGTCTGTCCAGCATGTCTTCACCGCTCCCGTGAAGCAAACCTTGTTCACCATCCCTCTTTGTTTACATCCACACAGGTCTTTAAAATTAAATTTAAATGATCTTGTCACATTTGCTGTAGCTCAAAGACAGAGGTCAAATGTAAATCATAATAATCGTAAATCATACGTTCTTATATAGCGCCTTTCACCGTAAGGTCTCAAGGCGCTTGCTTTGGGAACCCGTCCTGGCTTTTCCCTGCGAGATAACCCCTACTGGGCATCTCCAAGGTGAAAGCCAGGCATCCCATCACGGTGGGGCCGTAGTGGAGATTAAGCAAGCTATTGCCCAGAGTTGCAGAGTGTGTACCCATGATTAGAGTAGGCACCGAGGTGAGAATTATCGAGTCCATGGACATTTTAAGCTCAAGACCCTGCCGCGTCGGGGATTGAACCCTGCGTCTCGGGTCTAACCTCTGCGTCCGGGTCTGCCTCCTCTAACCGGTGAGCCTCACTTCTCCACAATGTAAAGCTCTGCCTTGCATGGTAGCTTGGTTTCTTTCACTGACTTCAAAGTGAGAGGATTTATGTGAAAATCTTGTCAGGTACTGGAAAAGAAAAGATTTCTTTCTAGCACACAACAAAATGTAAATGTCTGTAATGAACTGTGCAAATATTTCAAAATATATCAGAATTATGAAAGCACAGACAAATCACTTTTTTTGTAATTCTGAAGTGTGATGTGATGGAAACAAATGTTTTAATGTGATCAAAACAAATCAGTACTGTAGGTGATGCCCTTTCGACACACTGTGTGCTGTAAAGTTTTATTAGTAAAACTGTATGTGCATATGTAATTGTCACTTCAATTGAAAATGTGTTGTCGGTAATGGTAGTGCGCTACAACACCATGCATACTCCAACCTACACCACTACACTCTGCAACACTCTACTCAACGATACAACACTCCACTCCACCACACACCACGCTATGCTACTTCACACTAGGCCACGCTATGCCACTCCATACCACTGTAATTGTAAAGGTTCTTCTATAGCGCATGGCTACTCGGAAGCATCCCAGCGCTTAGCACTGACCAGAGGGAAATAGATATCAGAAGGTGCAGAGGCCTAACTCATCTAGATCTTGGGGAACAGTACAGTGTTTAGCTTTTTGCGAAATGCGAGTAAGTTAGGCTCTTGACGGAGAGGTGGGGGGAGAGCATTCCATAACTTAGCCGCATTTTGCGAAAAGAGGCGGCCCCCTGTGCGGGCCCTATTGATCCTGGGAATTATTAGAAGGTTTTGCTGGTTTGAGCGAAGATTCCTGGGTGGTTTATATGGCCTGATCATGTCATTTAGGATGGGAGGGCCCTTCCCATAAAGAGTTTTATGGACCAGACAAAGGGTTTTGAAGTGAACCCGCTCCCTTATTGGAAGCCAATGCAAGGTACTCAGCGAGGGTGCGGCTGATGTACGGTGGCTGGTACCCGTAAGTAACCTCGCTGCAGAGTTCTGGGCAGTCTGGAGTTGCCGAGCAACCGAAGCGGGGGCTCCTAGGTAGAGCGCATTTCCATAGTCCAGCCTAGACAGAATAAGGGGCTGGACTATGGTTTTCTTGGCTGCTTCGGGTAGCTGAGGGAGGATTTTACGAATTGTCTTCAACAGGCCAAAGCAGGTGGCCACTGTCTTTCTTGCCTGGGTTTTAAAAGACAACTCCGTATCCAGCCAGAAGCCAAGGCTTTTTATCTCGGACTTTGGAATGGGCCCAAGCCCCATGCAGGAGGGCCACAGTGTGGAATTATTAAATGTGGCTTTTTTTCCTAGTAGCATCAGCTCAGTTTTCCCCCCATTCAACTTCAGATGGGACGCACCCATCCATTTCGCAACCGCCTCCAGGCAGCTGCAAAGGTTGGTCGGAAGGGGTTCCACCTGATTTAAGGAGACAACTAGCTGAGTGTCATCAGCATAACTTACTAACTGGATTCCAAAGGGGGCCACTACCTCTGCCAGAGTGGGTGCTAAGGGAAGAACCCTGTGGTACCCCACACTGTAATGGCACTGGAAGGGAGCAGCTGTTCTCTGAGAAAACCTTATAAACTCTGTCGCTAAGAAAAGACTCGAGCCACATAAGGGCCATGCCCGTGATCCCAATCCTTTCAGGGCGAGATAGAAGAACACGGTGGTTAACCGTGCCGAAGGCGGCGCTGAGGTCCAGGAGGATAATGGCCGCGCTGCCACCTGCATTCAAAATCCTCCTGGAATCCTCAACCACCCTCAACAGTGCTGTCTCGGTTCCCTGTCCTCTCCAGAATCCTGTTTGAATAGGGTGTAGCAAATCATGGGTCTCCAAGTAAAATGCCAGCTGTTTATTCACCCATTTTTCGGTGAGCTTACTGATGCCAGGGAGAAGGGAAATGGGGCGGTAGTTGGAAAAATCGTCAGGGTCGATATTTGGTTTTTCAACAGGGCCCAGACCATGGCCAACTTCCAATCTTGCGGTACCATACCTGACTCCAGTAAGGTGTTAATTAAGTTGATAATGTGCTTGCTGATGTGGGGCAGAGCCAGGTTTAAAATGGTCATAGGGGCAGGATCGAGCGGGGAACCGCTCTTTATGGAGTTAAAGAGAGGGGGTAAAAGTTCTGCACTGAGCGGGGAGAAAAATGAAAGGTGAGGCGGAGTAAAATCTATATCACCCACCAGAGAGGGGGTTAGTTCAGCCATAGGTAGGGGGGGAAGAAAAAGAAGGATATTTTGGATTTTTGTGGCAAAAAAGCTTGCTAGTTTATTGCAACGAACACCAGATTCCTCGGAGGAAAGTGCTGATGATGGCGGGTCCGGGGCTTTTAACAGAGTTTTAATTATCTTGAACATCTCTCTAGGGGCATTAGCAGAATTCTCAATTTTTTCTGCATAAAAGGTAGATTTGGCTATGTTGAGGGCAGATTTATATTTCTTTATGGTAGATCTGTATTTATTTTTCTTCTCATCGAAATGTTTTCGCCGCTGCCTCTCCTCCCGTTTACATTCCTGTTTAAGGGACCTTAGGTCTGAATTAAACCAGGGTTGTTTATTGGGGCCTTTTTTATTTGTGATACATTTTTTTGGGAGCACGCTATCCAGTGATTGTTCAATCCATTGGTTGAAGTCTTTATTTGCCCTATCGATGTCCTGGTTGGCCGGAGGCTCGCTCTGCTTCAGTGTTTCTAGCCAATCATTCAGTTCTAGTTTCGTCCAGCGCCTACCTAAAGCTTTATGAGAAGGTTTGATAGAGCTGGGTCTGCTTATCTTCCATGTAAAAGGGATTACCGGGAGACCAGATGACCGCACACGCACGCGACGACGACGCCGAACTTATGGCTCACACTTTATTCTTCTCTTAATTCTACTGGATCCCAAAACGAATGGATGATTATTAGATCTGCCAACTATATAATTATAAAACCTATTGCTCATAAACCTGCCAGGACGGATGGGACGTTTAACTTAAGAACACACTGCGCAAAGCCCTGA
This sequence comes from Lissotriton vulgaris, assembly GCF_964263255.1. Classification (NCBI taxonomy): domain Eukaryota; kingdom Metazoa; phylum Chordata; class Amphibia; order Caudata; family Salamandridae; genus Lissotriton; species Lissotriton vulgaris. Next base: position 1,387,975,361 of record NC_141694.1, on the reverse strand, counting down.
AGAAGTCCGGTTTCGGACGAAACGCGTTGGCTATTTTTATCTGCGAGTCTTTGAATAAATAAAGAAAGAATAAAACGAAGAAAATTGACTTGAAAAATTTCTTGGGAGGACAGTTGGATTCTATCTTTGTTATAATACAAATGTTTATTAAGCACTAATATTGTGTCTATCATATAGTTTTTTTTGGTGTGCGAGGTCAATTTGTGAAAAAAGGGATTACCATATGGTCTGACCAGGGAATCGAGTATGGTTCAGCTGAGGTCAATTCTACAACGTTTGAGAATATGGGGTCTAAAAGATTCCCTTTAGAATGAGTGGGATGCAGAACTATTAAGTTCAATTCACAGGCGGCTAAATCTTTAGTCAATTCCATTGCAGTGGTATCTAAAGGATTATTATAATGGAGGTTCAGGTCTCCTAACACTATGAAGTTAGAAACCGTACTAGCTAGCTCCAAAGTGGTTTCAATTAGTCCTTCCACAAATTGTCCTATCGGGCCAGGTGGACGGTAAATTAAAAGGCCAGAGAGTGACAGTTCTGAGGATAGTGTGATAGAGAACTGTATACTCTCACAGTCTGGGGTAGAACTATCAGTCATACAACAGATTAGATGCTCCCTATAGAGAATGCCAATCCCTCCTCCAACCTTAGGTCCTCTATCCCTGTGTTGGATTAGATATCCAGGGGGGAGAGCTCGGACAATATCTGGGCCAGAGGTGGATCCAAGCCACGTTTCTGTTAAAAAAAGAATATCCAGGTCCAAATCTTGAATTAGTAGGGAAATTTCAATGGCATGTTTTGGTAAGGAGCGGCAATTAACCAATGCCATTTTCAGAGCAGCCTCTGCTTTCCTTATTTTAGTAATCACCTCAGTTGCCCTAAAAGGACAATGTTGGCAAGAGAAGCAGCCGAGCGCAGGGTCCACAGAGTGGCTACAAGAAGATGGAAGTGCCCCCTTTAGGGTAAGGAGTGTCGAGCGGGAATATGTTAATTGAGATGGGGCTAGTGAGGCAGGGGTCCTGGGCCATGGGCCCGACTAGGCACGAACGGGCGCAAACGGGCAGGACTCTGGCACGACTCCGGCGCAGGTCCGGCGCGTCCACAGTACGCGTCCACTGCGCGGAGCCATGCCTGTTCTTTTAATGGTGCTGCTAGAGCTCGTGATCTGCGTGTCCCACACCCAATATGGCCGCCAAGATCACAATCCCAGCCCTCGGCGTCAATACTCGGCCAAGGGCGGTTCGGAGGTAGGGGAGGGGAGAATGAGCACAAGGCACTTAGAAGCGCTAAGGGGGGTCTCTAATCTGTAGCGCTTAATTATTCAAGCGCGGTCGAAATACACAAAGTAAAGCGCAGTCGAAATACACAAAGTAAAAACTTTCAGGGGAGTGATTAAAATCTACAAAGTAAAGACAGAGACCTCCCGGCTTCCGCCTCAGGAGGGAAAGGTTGCTTCTGGTCGTAATCACCAGGGAATATTCCTAATTCCCTTTCATGGCGCTGCTAGAGCGCGTGATCTGCATGTCCCACACCCAATATGGCCGCCAAGATCACAATACCAGCCCTTGGCGTCGATACTCGGCCGAGGGCGGTTCGGAGGTAGGGGAGGGGGGAATGAGCACAAGGCGCTTAGAAGCGCTAAGGGGGGTCTCTAATCTGTAGCGCTTAATTATTCAAGCGCGGTCGAAATACACAAAGTAAAGCGCAGTCGAAATACACAAAGTAAAAACTTTCAGGCGAATGATTAAAATCTACAAAGTAAAGACAGAGACCTCCCGGCTTCCGCCTCAGGAGGGAAGGTTGCTTCTGGTCGTAATCACTAGGGGATATTCCTAATTCCCTTTTATGGTGCTGCTAGAGCGCGTGATCTGCGTGTCCCACACCCAATATGGCCGCCAAGATCACAATCCCAGCCCTCGGCGTCGATACTCGGCCGAGGGCGGTTCGGAGGTAGGGGAGGGGGGAATGAGCACAAGGCGCTTAGAAGCGCTAAGGGGGGTCTCTAATCTGTAGCGCTTAATCATTCTAAAACACTCCATGCCGCTTTACTGCACTCCACACCACTCTACTTCCCTCTATAAAACTTTCCTTCGCTCTATGCCACTCTACTATAATACTTACCTCTATGCCACTACACTCTACAACACATTACTCCACTATATGCCACTCCACTATACTCTCTTCCACTCTAGGACCCTTTTCTTTACTCCACTCTACTCCACCTTATGTCACTCCGCTCTATGACACCCAACTTAACTCCACTCTACTCTACTCCACTTCACTCCACTCCAATCTATGTCATTCTATTCCACTCTACAGTACTCTATGCCACAAAATGCTGCTCCACTCTATGCCACAACACTCTAGGCAATGCATCTCGATTCTATGCCACTCCTCTCTACGACTCTACACCACTCTATGCTACTCCAATCTATGACTGAACTCCACTTTACGCCACTTCGTGAAACTCTACTCTACTCTACAACACTTTATTCCACTCTATGCCCCTCCACTCTACTTCACTGTACTCCATGGCACTCTACTCCATGACACACTAATCCACTCTTTGCCACTCAATTCCACTCTACACCACTCCACTCTACACCACTAACTTTTAGTCATGCTGAACAACAGCCACGCTGGCGTACAACATGGCTAAAACACATTGGCAAAGCCAATAGCTCTTGCATATGTGACACCTGTTGGCTTTGCCAGTGGTTGTCACCTCTATCAGCCCCTGCTTCATTTCAGACCACAGTGATGCAAAGTTGTTACTCAGACTTTGAAGGAGGACTTCTAGAAATGTCATTGTTATGAGGGCCTAATTGCCCTTCGAATTAATAGGGTGGGACCTCAACAACATCCAAACGTCCTGTTTGACTTTGTTGTACATCTCTTATTTCTGCAAGGCTAGCTAGTGAAATGTACTTGACCACCTGTTTTTTTAACGCTGAATGCAGCATAGATGATGTAATCTGTTTCAGTCTTCAAATGCAGTGCCCTTTTCTCCTAACAACCAACTTCAAATCCCAGCACCACTTGTGCCAGCAGGCAAGTCCGAGGTGAAGTGATCTGGTCTCCCAGGCGTTCATAGGCTACAAATACTTGCAGGTGTCATCTGCCCCTGCTCCATCTTCCCTTTCCTCCATCCCTGGAACCTGCTACCTGACAGCTATCACCTCGCAGCCCAGCACATGCCAGATCACCAGCTCTGCCACTTCAGGGTGAAGCATATTTGCTGGAAGGCAGAAGCAGAGGGAGAAGCATGTCTTCATTCTCCACCATCTTGGTCACGCCTTAGAGCTTTTCAATGTAAAGTAGAACTGCATAACTGCTATCGGTTGCTGGGAGAGGGTTGTAGCTTGGACTCTGTCACACATTTCGGAATAGGCTGAGAGTATTTAAGTTTATAATTAATCAAAATATTGCAGGGAGTCATTTTTGCGATTCTGATTATTCAGATTCAGATGTCTGTCACTGACAACACTTATCAAGACATATTTCCATACGGCTGTGCCCAAATTAGGCTGGCATAGTGAGCAAACAAACAATTGATTAAACCCAGATCTGTGACCGGGGGTGAGCGGCTGAAAAGATTTAGCACTCTGTCCATCATCTTGCTGTATTTGCTATGTTCACCCTAAGTGGCCAAGGGTATGCCCAGACCCGAGTCCCTTCCTTGCGGTGTCACTGGATTCAAGCTAGCCGGGCTGATGAGGGGTGATACCCTGAAACCGGTCCCAGGATGCTTGTTTCCGGTCCAGGGAGGACATAGCCTGGTAGTATGGGCTGGACTGTGCCCATGAAGAACAGGGTCAAGACTGATTTGCATATGGCTGGGTCCAAACCGGGGTGGCATAGTGAGCAAAAGAGCTTAAAGGCGTTGGATAGTGCACCGCTTAGTCCAAAGTTTGTATTTTTCCGTGCAACCAGGGTATCGTTCCCCGCCTGGAACGTACTGAACACTCACACGTAGCAGCTGTACTGCTATAGTATTGCTGTCACCCTGAGCACAAGTTTGTGCTGGTCCTCCAGCAATTTTTATGAAAATAAGTGTTCAAAATTCTTGAATTGATTCATAAATGTCTTTATTAGCACTTCTCCATAATTAATATCCTGATAGTAACAATTCCCAATTTATAACATCCAATGCATTTCGGCAGGGTCTCCCGCCTTCATCAGGGAAATGATTCTGAAAATCCAAAAAGCTTTCAATCAGTATCAAAGCCCACTTAAATAAGGTAAGTAAATCAAACTAATCAAACACATGATTAAATACACATAATCACCAATATAAACATGGTACAAGCTTATTCCTATGAGTGTTTTTAACAATATGTTGATGACCAATACATAAATTCAAAACGAATTAGTATAATGCATGTAACTCACATGTTCAACCTGATCTGGTTTCTAAATCCCTGTCGCTCGTGGCGCATTTTTTATTGTGTTTCTAAACACTCGGAAATACAATGCTATGCCGCCCCCCCTCCATGAAGGTAGCTGGTTGCACTGCCGTTAAAACTTGTATGTTCAAAGCCTCTAACGTTGCCTGTTGATTAAAGGTCTACTCTTACCTCGGTTCGTTTCTAACGAGTCGCTCTCGGTAGTGTACAACGTGTGTAGACCATACGGGTTTCTACTTCCATGTTTGTATAGACGCGCTGAGCCGCGCATGCACTGATATGCTCATTCAACGTGGGTTTTTCTTAAAGGCATACTTTCCATATAGGCACCTTAATGTCAACAATGTGCTGCCATTATCGGTTCGATCCCCAGCGGGGGAGAATGCTAAACTATGCAACTACGCTCTGCGCATAATTAATACATCTAAATGACCAGCTGAAAAATAAACACTTAGACATGTGCTTATGCGCATTATCGTCGCAGACGATAAAACAGTCAACATTACTTATAGGTAACACAAACATTCTTTGCGTTCATTTAGCCCTTTTGGCTTGAGGCTATTCAGATAGTATATCCAATGGTTCTCCTGTTTTAACAAATTGTTTTTGTTGATGGTCCCTTCTTTTTTCTCCAACATTGTCAACACGCAAACTCTCAATTGACTTATTTGATGTTGCTTAACATTAAAATGTACTGCTACTGAAGATTTCAAAGATTTCGTGCGTATGTTGCTTTTATGTTCATTAACACGAATTTTCAATTTTCTCTCGGTGTGCCCCACATATACGTCTCCACACGGACATTTGAGCATGTAGATCAGGTTCATTGAATCGCATGTTGCGTTTACTTTGAGATTGGTCGGGAATCCCTTCCTTTGGTGTGTTATGGTTGTTCCCTTCATGATGTTATGACAAGTGTTGCAATTAAGGCAGGGCACTGTGCCCGATACGTTGGTTTTGTTTGTGGTTCTTTAGTGGGTTTCACAAAATCTGACACATTTTTTTGCTCGTGTGTGAGCAAATACTGGTTCTTGAGCGAAGGCTCCTTGAAAATCCGATTCCATGAATAAGATTGGCCAATGGCGTCTTATGATTTGTTTAAATTGCGTGCTAAGTGTGGAGTATTTACTAACGCAAGTAATGCGTTTTTCTTGTGTCCTTTGATTGCTCTTCAGGAGATCCTGTCTGGATTTAGATGTGGCTCTAGTTTTGGCCTCTTGTATTATCTCTTCTGGATATCCTCTATCCCGAAATCTTTGTGTCATGTTGTCCATTTGTTGTGCACATTGTGGGACCTCTGAGACTACTCTTTCGACCCTCAAAAATTGTGAGTATGGCAAGTGTCTTTTTAAAGCGTGCGGATGGTGACTTCCAAATTGCAATAAATTGTTCTTGTCTGTGGCTTTTCAAAACAGGTTTGTAGTCAGGTTATTGCCTATTTTACTGATTTCTACATCCAAATATTGGTGTACGCTAAGAAAAGACAAACTAAGGGATACACATCCCATACAGATACCTCGTCCACAGATAGCGAGAGAACAGGACCCCCAAAAACTAAAATACCTCAACACCAACAGGAACAAGCGGGTACATCTACTGCGGTCCCTTTTTTAGAGGGAGGCCATCAAGAAATAGAAGACTCAGGAGGGGACTCAGGAAAAACAAAAGAAAAGAGTCAGCCACAGACACGAACAGCAACCACCAAAAAAGACAAAACGAAAAAACATTAAGTGAAGAAAGAAACTTGGTACTCAATATATCTTATTGGATAGTGAATACCAAAGAGAACTACAGATATTTCTATTAGAACTGATGCAATTCACACTTATGCTATTTTGAGTATGAAAAGAGGTGGTTTATTCAATGCAGTGGTACATCAATGGGCAATTGCGCCGCGCCGGCGTATGCCAATCTGTATATGGCAGCATTTGAAGAGAACTTTATCTATCCCAATCCGACTTGGAATCAAAACATCTCAATGTACGTACGTTTCATAGACGACATCTTTGTGATTTGGAAGGGCACAAAACAATCACTACAAGAACAAATTGAAATTCTGAATACCAAAGTGGACAGAATAGAATTTACATGGAACATCAACGAAACGCAAATCCAATATTTGGATGTAGAAATCAGTAAAATAGGCAATAACCTGACTACAAACCTGTTTCGAAAAGCCACAGACAGGAACAATTTATTGCAATTTGGAAGTCACCATCGCAATCTTTAAAAAGACACTTGCCATACTCACAATTTTTGAGGGTCAAAAGAGTAGTCTCAGAGGTCCCACAATGTGCACAACAAATGGACAACATGACACAAAGATTTCTGGATAGAGGATATCCAGAAGAGATAATACAAGAGGCCAAAACTAGAGCCATGTCTAAATCCAGACAGGATCTCCTGAAGAGCAATCAAAGGACACAAGAAAAACGCATTACTTGCGTTAGTAAATACTCCACACTTAGCACGCAATCATAACATCATGAAGGGAACAACCATAACACACCCAAGGAAGGGATTCCCGATCCATCTCAAAGTAAACGCAACATGCGATTCAATAAACCTGATCTACATGTTCAAATGTCCGTGTGGAGACGTATATGTGGGGCACACCGAGAGAAAATTGAAAATTCGTGTTAATGAACATAAAAGCAACATACGCACGAAATCTTTGAAATCTTCAGTAGCAGAACATTTTAATGTTAAGCAACATCACATAAGTCAATTGAGAGTTTGCGTGTTGGAAATGTTGGAGAAAAAAGAAGGGACCATCAACAAAAACAATTTGTTAAAACAGGAGAACCATTGGATATACTATCTCAATAGCCTCAAGCCAAAAGGGCTAAATGAACGCACAGAATGTTTGTGTTACCTATAAGTAATGTTGACTGTTTTATCGTCCGCGACGATAATGCGCAAAGCACATGTCTAAATGTTTATTTTTCAGCTGGTCATTTAGATGTATTAATTATGCGCAGAGCGTAGTTGCATAGTTTAGCATTCTTCCCCGCTGGGGATCGAACCGATAATGGCAGCACATTGTTGACATTAAGGTGCCTATATGGAAAGTATGCCTTTAAGAAAAACCTGCGTTGAATGGGCATATCAGGGCATGCGCGGCTCAGCGCGTCTATACAAACACGGAAGTAGAAACCCGTATGTTCTACACACGTTGTACACTATCAAGAGCGACTCTTTAGAAACGAACCGAGGTAAGAGTAGAGCTTTAATCAACAGGCAACGTTAGAGGCTTTGAACATACAGGTTTTAACGACAGTGCAACCAGCTTCCTTCATGGAGGGGGGCGGGATAGCATTGTATTTCCGAGTGTTTAGAAACACGTTATAAAATGCGCCACAAGCGACAGGGATTTAGAAACCAGATCAGGTTGAACATGTGAGTTACATGCATTATACTAATTCGTTTTGAATTTATGTATTGGTCATCGACATATTGTTAAAAACACTCGTAGGAATAAGCTTGTACCATGTTTATATTGGTGATTATGTGTATTTATTCATGTGTTTGATTAGTTTGATTTACTTACCTTATTTAAGTGGGCTTTGATACTGATTGAAAGTTTTTTGGATTTTCAGAATAATTTCCCTGATGATGGCGGGAGACCCAGCCGAAATGCATTGGATGTTATAAATTGGGAATTGTTACTATCAGGATTTTAATTATGGAGAAGTGCTAATAAAGACACTTACGAATCAATTCAAGAATTTTGAACACTTATTTTCATAAAAATTGCTGGAAGACCAGCACAAACTTGTGCTCAGGGTGACAGCTATACTATAGCAGTACAGCTGCTACGTGTGAATAGTGAGCAAAAGAACATTGAATTAAACCCAGATCTGTGACTGGGGGTGAGTGGTTGAAAGGTTTCAGCACTCCTTGCATCATCTTGTTGTGACTGACAGCACTTATAAAATACTACTTTGGGTCAGCCTCTTGCTGGCAGGAAGCATGGATAAAGACATGGCTTCCTGTTTAAGACTCAGCAAGCATTGTATCCATCTCAGGAAATGTATCACTGGTGGTTTGAAGAGTGTCTGCATAGTGCAGAGAGAGGCTTCACATGCTGGGAGAACACACTGTGAAACACCACCCTAATGACAATTTACATTTCCCTGCAGAAACAAAGAACTCCAACATACTTTCAGAGATATAGCGGCCATCTTGAAATTCTAGTTAAAATTTTCTTTGGGACCCTGGGCATCTTTGCTAGGCAGTCATGATGTTAAGTGGCTGCAGCCAGGATCCTGCTACGATCTAGGATTTCATTTATACAGAACAATTGCTTCCCGCTGGAGTTGTCTAAAGAGATTTTGGAATACAGAGAAGTATTCTGTAGAGAGATGTATTGAAACTTTTGAGCAATTTAAAGATTTCACTTGAACTTTACTAAGACTGCTGGATTATCACTATCACTAACGGTTAACCTGTGATGAAACAGGGAGGATTCTCAAGTCAATAATAGCAGTCTGGTGTGTTAGAATTGCAATTACTGGTATTCAAAGATGGCTTTCAGACTGCGTGTAGATTTCAAGATGTCGGACATGCAATGAGACACCCATGTTAGACGTATAGAAAATAATTAGACAAAATAAAATTTTCTATTCTTTCAAGAAGCTGCTACATTAAGGTTACATGCATTGTGACAGCCATCTTTGAAATATAGCAAACATAATTCCAAGATGAACTGCGGCTGGTATTGGCTTTGACAGAGCCAGCACAGCCTTAAAAGCACCAGGCCTTGGCAAAGCCACTTGTACCAACCCCAAGGTATTAGCAGAGCGAGAATTGATGGCTTCTCAGTCACTGGTTTGCTAGGGTGTGAAATGGAAAATTCACATAATGGGAATGCATAAGGATTTTATTTGAAATTAAAGACAAATAAAATACCCAACTGTTTCCATAAATAAGTGTGTAAAAAAGAAAAGCAATGGCCTCGATAAAAACTAAAGCCGAATACTTCATATCTGTCTTTTTTACTTTTTTGCAGGGGAGGGAGCCATGAGGTAGTTAAACACAACTTGAGTGCCCAGGCTCTCAGCTTCTCCTATTGTCTAAGCCACAACCTCATTCACCCCAAAAGCTGTCATAGAAGCTGACTAGTATTTGCAAGAGTATCCATTTGAAATTGGGAAAGCCCAAAAAAACGGAAATTTGCACAAATACCCTTTTATGGTCTAAATGTGTTTTTTCTCATATCCCATGCAGCTGAGATGGGCATGCTTGGGTGTTAGAAGTTTCTGCATTCAGCGGAATCAGCCAAACACAAGTATGAGGGTGGACCAGCCAGCACTGGCAGCTGACAGGGAACGCGGGTGGCGGGGCGGGTGGGGGTTTGAAAAAAAAATATTTAAAAAAACACTTACCTACACACTGCCCTCTTCTCTCCGTTGTTGATCCGCTTCTTGACGAATCCTGGAAGCAGGAAGCATACAGGCTCCCTTAAGCCAATCCCAACGCTGCTGTAAGCCTGTGCATGTTCTCCACACAGGCTGTGTATTACAGCCAGGGGGAGAACATGCTAAGTTACACGTCCGACTAAACCGTCATGCGCACTTAGAGAGTGCCCACTACCCCTCAACCTGCGACTCAAAACCCGCCCCACCCTAACCAAGCCCCGTAGCTGCAATAAATAAAATGATAATAACTATGTCATCATTTTATTTTTCCTCTTTCCTGCTCTGAAAGCAGTGGGTTGATTATTAGCTTGAGGCTCATGGTCCACTGTATGATGGCAATCTGACTGATGGCTCATGTCATGCTCCATATGCCAATTTCAACCTACATTGTACCTCCCTATAAACTTTGCATCGGAGCCATGCACTTTTGAAAATCTAATTTTCCTGCCCAGTAATCGCCTTTCAAAGTAGATCTTCTTTCATGGCATGAACTAATTAGGTATTCAAGCTCTGCTGGGCATCTTTCTGAGTGTCAGTAGGTCTCTCTGTTCCACAGTAAGAGTAACCATGTAGTTTAGGATGAAAAGAGCGGGCACCTGGTGATGAGGAATTCTGCATGACCTTGGTGTGGCAAGTGAAGTGTATTCATCTATAAAGTTTTCTCATCTTGCAATATTAGTTGGTTAACCTGGATCTCAACCTATGCACCTTCTACTACTGTGGAAGGTTTCGCTTTGTGTTTTTCACATGATCATCCCTCTGGATCACACACCATTTGAGTGGCAGATGATCTGGATCAGGACTGTGGTGGGCCCATTTGCAGGTCAAAGCCTAGTAGACAGCGCAGCTATCTGGTTTTCAAAGTCTACTTGGTGACATTCTGAAAGCTGATTTGAGAACACATTCCACCCATTGCTGACCATTGGCTTTGTGTTTTGTAACTTACAGTTGCTTGCTCTTTATTTGATGGCTTTATTTGTTTTAGGCTGTCCAGTATGTCTTTGTCCCTCCTGTGGAGCATTGCCAGTTTACTGTATTGTTTCACAAGGGCTTGCTTTCTATAACTATATCTGTCTCCCCATCTCCCTCTCCCCCATCTGTCTCCCCCATCTGTCTCCCCATATGTCTGCCCATCTGTCTCCCCCATCTCTGTCTCCCCATCTGTCTCCCTCATCTCCCCCTATTATGTCCCTTTTACCTCCCTACTATATCCCTATTAGCTCAATTTTATCTCCGTTATACCTCTGTTATACCTCCATCATATCTCCATCCCATCTCCATCTCATCTCCATCCCATCTCCATCTCTTGAGCCCTTCTCCAGGTATGTAAATTGTGCTCTTATCTTCTCTCATTTGCTATGCATTAAAAATCAGAGGCCAAGTGTCAGGCTCTGTCTTATAAGGGAGGTTGGTGTTTACTTTTCTTTCTCTGACTTCAAAGTGAGAGGATTTATGTGACAATCATGCTGGATACTGGGGGTGTGCTTTAAGAAGGTGTTGTCCCTCCTGTGGAGCATTGCCAGTTTACTGGATTATTTCACAAGGGCTTACTTTCTATATCTGTCTCTCCCATCTCCTTCTCCCCCATCTGTCTCCCTATTAGCTCCATTATACCTCCATTTTATCTCAATTATATATCCACTTTATCATGTTTTATCTCCACTTTATCCCCATTTTATCTCTGCTTTATCACCACTTTATCTCCATTTTATCTCCATTATACCTCCATTATATCTCCATTACACCTCCATTATATCTCCATTTTATCTCCATCCCATCTCCATCTCTCCATCATCTTCTCCATCGAATCTCCATCTCTCCATTTCATCGCCAGGTGTTTAAATTGTGTTCATATCTTCTCACATTTGCTATGCATTCAAAATCAGAGGCCAAATGCCGGGCTCTGTCTTATGAGGGAGCTTGGGGGCATATCATCAAGCCCCGGAGATAAAATTATCCCCGCTTTAGCGTCCGTTTTCGGACAGAAAACATTGATAATGTTATCGCCTAATCAGCAAGGTCACACTATCGCGTGAATCCTTGCATTATCGTCCTTTCCCCCAATGCCCATCTTTGCATCTCTAATGAGATGCAAAGTGGGTGTTCCTGCCCTGACATAACTAGAGAAATGTCGCTGAGGGACATTTCTCCAAATATCAATGGGCACGCTAACCTGCAGAGCAACAAGCAAAGTAGCGATAACCTCTGTTATTGTACTTTCCTGACGCCTGCTTTCAAACTGACTTAGCCATGATATCCTATGTAAGGTGGATATCATGGGTAAGTATGTCTTGCCCTATCAGCAAGCTTTCGCCAAACCTTGCGCGATTATTACTGTATTTCCAGCAATAATCGCACAATTGGCAGCTTGCACTCTGAATTTTATCGCTTTGGAGATAAGCGTTGCTGATAGCACGCTATCTCTGCGATAAAATTCTGAGTTGGCTGGCGATAATTATCCTCACGCTAAAAGCGCAGAGCGATAATTATCACATGGCCTTGATGATATGCCCTTTGGTGTTTACTTTCTTTCTCTGACTTCAAAGTGAGACGATGTATGTGACAATCATGCTTGATACTTGGGGTGTGCTTGAAAAAGGCGTTGTCCCTCTTGTAGAACATTCCCAGTTTACTGTATTATTTCATTATTGCTTTCTATAACTACATCTGTCTACCCATCTCCTACTCCCCCATCTGTCTCCCTATTAGCTCCATTATAGCTCAATTATACCTCCATTATATCTCCGTTCTATCTCACTTTGGGGCATGTCAGCAACAACCGGTGATAATTATCGGTAAGCGCACTTAGCGCTAGGATAATTATCGCCGGCTATTGCTTGTTTTTATCGAGGAGATAGCGCGCTATCAGCGAAGCTTATCTCAAAAGCGATAAAAACAACCAAGTTAGCTGCCAAATGTGCAATTATCGCTGGCATTCCAGCAATAATCGCACATTGTTTGGCACTACCTTGCTGATAGGGAAGGGCATACTTAACTATGATATCCACCTTCCATTGGATATCATAGCTAAGTCAAGCTAAAAGCAGGCGTAAGGAAAGTAGCGATAACCACGGTTAGCGCTACTTTTCTTATCGCTATGCATGTTAACGTGCCCATTGATAATTGGAGCAATGTCGCTTAGTGACATTTCTCCAGTTATTTGGGCAAGAAACACCCACTTTGCATCTCATTAGAGATGCAAAGAGAGGCGTAGGGAAAAAGGGTGCTAACATGCGATTATGCATGTTAGCACCCTCTTGGTGATAGGGCGAAAACATTATCTTCGCTTTTCTGGCTTGTAAAGCCAAAAAAGCAGAGATAAGGCCCTTGATGATATGCCCCATAATCTCCATTTTATCTCCATTATATCTCCGTTCTATCTCCACTTTATCTCCATTTTATCCACATTTTATCTTCGCTTTATCTCCACTTTATCTCTGTTTTATCTCCATTGTATCTCTGTAAAACCTCCATTATACCCCCGCTATATCTCCATTATATCTCCGATTAATCTCCATCCATCTCCATCTCTCCATCCCATGTCCAGGTGTTTAAATTGTGTTCTTATCTTCTCACATTTGCTATGCATTCAAAATCAGAAGCCAAATGTCGGGCTCTGTCTTATGAGGGAGCTTGGTGTTTACTTTTCTTTCTCTGATTACAAAGTGAGAGGATTTATGTGACAATCATGCTGAATACTGGGGGTGTGCTTGAAGAAGGCTTTGTTCCTCCTGTGGAGCATTGCCAGTTTACTGTATTATTTCAGAGGGCTTACTTTCTATAACTATATCTGTCTCCCCATCTCCTTCTCCCCATCTGTGTCCCCATCTGTCTCCCTATGTATGTATGTTTTATCTCTATTATAACTCCACTTTATCTCTGTTTTATCTCTATTATACCTCTGTTAAAGCTCCATTATATCTCCACTGTACCTCCATTATACCTCCATTATAACTCAATTATATATCCATTATAACTCCATTCCATCTCCATCTCTCCAGCCCATCTCCATCCCATCGCCCTCTCTCCATCCCATCTCCAGGTGTGTAAATTGTGGGGCATATTTATGAGGACGCCGTTAAAATTATCGTCGTTTTAGCGGCAGGAAATGGCCACTAAAGCTCCGATAATGGGCTTGATAATAGGCTCTTGAGAATTCCAGAGCATTCCAATAGAAGCCCAGGTTTACACCAGAACACAGGTTTCTATTGGAATTCTCAGGAATTCTCAAAAGCCTTTTATCAAGCCCATTATCGCTGCTTTAGTGGCAGATTCCTGGTGCTAAAGCGGCGATCATTTTAACACCGTCTTTGTAAATATGCCTGTGTTCTTATATTCTCACATTTGCTATGCATTCAAAATCAGAGGCCAAATGTCGGGCTCTGTCTTATGAGGGAGCTTGGTGTTTACTTTTCTTTCTCTGACTTCAAAGTGGGAGGATTTATGTGACAATCATGCTGGATACTGGGGGTGTGCTTGAAGAAGGCTTTGCCCCTCCTGTGGAGCATTGCCAGTTTACTGCATTATTTGAGAAGGGCTTGCTTTCTATAATTAAATCTGTCTCCCCCATCTCTTTCTCCCCATCTGTCTCCCTATTAGCTCCATTATAGCTCCATTTTATCTCCACTTTAGCTCCATTATATCTCTGTTTTATCTCTGTTTTATCTCCACTTTAGCCCCATTTGATCTCCGCTTTATCTTTGCTTTATCTCCACTTTATCTCTGTTTTATTTCATTTTATCTCCATTATACCTCCATTATACCTCCAGTATACCCCCATTTTATCTCCATCCCATCTCCATCTCTCCATCCCATCTCCATTCCCTCTCCATCTCTACATCCCATCTCCAGGTGTTTAAATGGTGTTCTTATCTTCTCACATTTGCTATGCATTCAAAATCAGAGGCCAAATGTCGGGTTCTGTCTTATGAGGGAGCTTGAAGCCAAAAAAGCGGAGATAAAACTATCGCCCTACGAACAACAAGGTGCTAACATGCAAACTCACTACGCCTCCCTTCACAAAGTGGGGTTCCTTCTGAAAATAACTGGAGAAATATTGCTTACCGAAAGTTCTCCAATTATCAATCAGCACGCTAACAAGCATAGCGATAAGAAAAGTAGCGCTAATCGCGGTTAGCACTACTTTCCTTATGCCTGCTTATAGTTTGACTTAACAATGATACCCAATGGAAGGTAGATATCATGGTTAAGTATGCCGTGCCAAACAACGTAATGCCAAACGTTTTGCGATTAGCGATAAAAACAATAAATCAATCAGAGTACTTGTAGAGCGCGTTACTTACCCGTGAGGGTCTCAAGGCGCTGAGGGGAGGGGGTGCTGCTACTGCCAGGTCTTGAGGAGTCTTCAGAAGGTGAGAAGGTCTTGTGTCTGCCGTATGTGGGTAGGGAGGGTTTTCCACATCTTGACGGTGAATTAGGAGCAGGATCTGCCGCCGGAGGTTGTTCGTTGGATGTGGGGGACAGTGGCGAGCTGAGTCTGCTGTTAAGGTAGGCTGGTCCGGCGTTGTGGAGTGCTTTGTGTGCATGGGTGAGGAGCTTGAAGGTGATCCTCTTGTCGACGGGGAGCCAGTGTAGGTCTCTCAGGTGGGGGGTGATGTGGTCGCGGCGGGGAACATTGACGATTAGTCGGGCGGAGGCGTTTTGGATGCCTTGTAGTCGTTGTAGGTGTTTGGCTGGGATTCCTGCTTAGAGTGAGTTGCCGTAGTACAGTCTGCTGCTGACGAGGGCCTGTGTCACTGTTCTTCTTTTTTCCACTTTTAGATCCTGTGGAGCATGCGGAGGGTGTTGTAGCAGGAGGAGGAGACGGCATTGACCTGCGTAGCCATGAAGAGGGAGGAGTCGAGGATGAATCCTAGGTTGCGTGCATGGTCGGTGGGTGTTGGTGCTGTTGGTGCTGTTCCCAGTGTGGTTGGCCACCAGGAGTCGTCCCAGGCTGAGGGGGTGGGTCCAAGGATGAGTACCTCAGTCTTGTCGGAGTTCAGTTTCAGACGGTTGCTCCTCATCTAGTCGGCGACAACCTTCATTACCTCGTGGAGGTTTGTTTTGGCGGTGTGTGGGTCCTTGGTGAGGGAGAGGATGAGCTGGGTGTTGTCGGCGTAGGAGATGATGTTGAGGAGTGCTGACGGGCCACTTGTGTGAGGGGGGCCATGTAGATGTTGAACAGCATCGGGCTGAGGGATGAGCCCTGCGGGATGCTTCAGATGATTTAGGAGGCTTCGGATTGGAAGGGTGGAAGGCGGACGCTCTGGGTTCTACTGGAGAGGAAGGATGTGGTCCATTCAAGGGCCTTCTCTTGGATTCCGGCTTCTAGGAGGCGTGTCTTTAGAGTGCGATGGCAGACCGTGTCGAAGGCGGCCGACAGGTCCAAGAGGATGAGGGCTGATGTTTCGTTGTTGTCTAGTTGGCGCCTGATGTCGTCTGTGGCGGAGATGAGGGCTGTCTCGGTGATGTGGTTTCATCTGAATCTGGACTGAAGGGTCCAAGATGTTGTTGTCTTCCAGGTGGCCGGCCAATTGCCTGTTGACGATTTTCTCGATGACCTTTGCCGGGAACGGGAGCAGGGAGATGGGCCGGAATTTCTTTAGGTCCTTGGGGTCCGCCTTGGGCTTCTTGAGGAGGGCGTTGATTTCGGCGTGCTTCCAGCTTTCCGGGAATGTTGCTGTTTCGAAGGAGATGTTGATGACCTTCCTTAGTTGGGGTGCGATGGCAGCGTCTGTTTTGTCAAATATGTGATGTGGGCATGGGTCTGATGGAGATCCTGAGTAGATGGAGTTCATGACCTTGCATGTCTCGTCGCCGTTGATGTTGGACCAGGAGGTCAGGCGGATGGCGCTGGTGGTGTTCGCAGGGGAGGTGGAATCTGGCGTAGTTGGGGCGGTTGTGGTGTTGAAGCTGTCTTTGATGTCAGCGATCTTGGGGTGGAAGAAGATGGCTAGTGAGTCGCACAGTTCTTGTGAGGGCGGGATGTCCTTGGCATTGGTGCTGGGGTTGGATAGTTCCTTTACAATGCTGAAGAGCTCTTTGCTGTGGTGTGCGTTGTTATCCAAGCGGTCTTTGAAGGAGGATCTCTTGGCTAATCTGATGAGGTGGTGATGTCTGCGGGTGGCGTCCTTGTGTACTGTGAGGTTGTCCGGTGTGTGTTCGTGGAGCCATATTTTCTCCAGTTTCCGGCATGCGCATTTGGAGGTCTGGAGCTCATTGGTGAACCAGGTGGCTCTCTTGCTGGCGTAGCTGTTGGAGGGTTTCTTGAGCGGGGCGAGGGTGTTGGCGCAGTCGGCGATCCACTGTCTGAGGTTGCGGGCTGCGGCTGGGTTGGTGGGGTCGGTGGGTGGGTTCTGGTCGAGTGTGGTGATCAGCCGGTCTTCAGTGACTTTGCTCCGGCGAGGCAGCTGTTGGGTGCAGTGGTGCGTGGTTGGTTTCTTGAAGGTGAAATGAATGCAGCGGTGATCGGTCCAGTGGAGTTCGGTGGTGTGGTCGAAGGCGACGTGGGTGCCTGTGGAGACGACGTGGTCCAGCGTGTGGCCGGCGGTGTGGGTGGGTGCAATGACGAGTTGTTTGAGGCCGAGGTTGTCGATCAGGGTGGCGGAGTTGGCGTCGTTGTTGTTCTCGAGGTGGAAGTTCAGGTCCCTGAGGAGGATGTAGTCCGTGGAGGCGAGTGCGAGGGTGCTGGCGAGGTCGACGATGGAGTCGCTGAACTGAGCCCGGTGTCCGGGGGGGTCTGTAGATGAGTGTTCCTCTGAGGGTGGTGTTGGGGTCAGTGTGGATCCAGAAGTGCAGGTGTTCAGCGGTGTGGAGGGTGTCGTCTGCCTGGGTGGTGACCTTGAGGGTGGACTTGTGGTTGATGGCTATTCCTCCTCCGGTTCCGTTGGCGCGATCCCTGCGGGTGATCCTGTAGCCGTCCGGGATGGCTATGGCGATGTCGGGTGCTGATGAGTCGTTCCACCAGGTCTCGGTCAGGAAGGCCACATCTGGGGCGGAGGTGTCGAGCAGATCCCAGAGTTTGCGTGCGGAGCGGGTGTTGAGGAGTATGCAGCAGAGGTGGTTGGGTCCAGTCCTTGGCGGTTTGGTGGTTCTGTCTCAGGTGAAGCTGCAGGTGTGGCAGGAAAAAGGTCAGTGGGTCCGTTTTGGGGTGGCCTGGAAGCAGGTGTGGTTTTGGCCGGCGTTGAGTGCATGGAGACTGCCGGCGTCGTAGTGGAGTCTGGTGTCATGGCGTTTGCGGGGTTTAGGGGTTCTGGCGCTGGGTGCGGCCCAGGCGCAGACGGGCTTGCCTTAGGTGCAGTCGCCGCCATTTGAAGGGGAGCTGGGAGGGAGGAGCAGCTGGGAGGCGGGAGGCAGGGGATGGTGAATGGGCATGGGGCGGGGCCGCAGGGGCAGCAGTGGCATGAGGTGAGCAGTGGGCACGGGGGCGAGGGAAAAATCAGGGGCAGAGAGGGGGGCAAGAAAACGAGCACAATCAGGGTACAGAGGCAAGAAAAACTAGCACAATCAGGGGGCAGAGGCAGAAAAAACGATCACAATCAGGTAACAGGCAAGAAAAAACTAGCACAATCAGGGAACAGAGGCAAGAAAAACGAGCACAATCAGGGGGGGTAGAGGCAACAAGAACGAGCACAATAGGGGGCAGAGACAGGAAAAACAATCACAATCAGGGAGTAGAGGCAAGAATAAACGAGCACAATCAGGGAACAGAAAGCAGGATCAGGACACACAGTTGAAGCTGTGTGGTGGGGGAGCGACCCACCGGCAAGGTCCAGGGTCGCACTCCTCAACGCGCAGCGGCCAGCCTATATGGGGAGGTGCGAGGGAGGAGAAGCTGGGAGGCGGGGCAGTGAATGGGCAGTGAGGGGGGCGGGGCTGCAGGGGACCCAGCGGCGGGAACGGGAGCGGCGAGGGCACCAAGGTAACTGGGCACAATCAGAGGCAGCAAGGGGGGCAGAAGGCAAGAAAAGAAGCAGGATCAGAGGGGCAGAAGGCACGAAAAAACTAGCACAATCAGGGGGCAGAGGCAAGAAAAACTAGCACAATCAGCGGGTAGAGGCAAGAAAACAAGCACAATCAGGGAGCAGAGGCAAGAAAAATGAGCACAATCAGGGGGGCAGGGGAAGGAAAACCAGTACAATGTTATGTTATGTTAAAATGGGTTTTATATAGCGCTCAGAGTGTCCCGGCGCTTCAAAGCCCAAAGCAAAAGTCAGGCGCAGGTGAACAGATGAAAAACTATTGGACAAACAGCCAGGACTTCAGATCCTTCCTGAAAGCTAGCAGATTAGCATTCTTTCTCAGGGAAGCTGGCAAGGAGTTCCAAAGATGAGGTGCCAGATATCGGAAAGAGCGGCCTCCAATGCGAGCTCGTCTAAGGACCGGAACGGATGCCAAGGCCAGCACCCTAGTTGGCAGGTAGAAGGCCAGCCGTTTCCTGATGTATTTGGCCCCAGATTCGTTGAGCGCTTTAAAAGCAAGCGTAAGCGCCTTAGAAGCAATCTGTTTCCTGATCAGGAGCCAGTGAAGGATTTTCAGGAGCTCAGTGGCCCTGGCTCTCCGATGGAGGCCAAAGATGGTTCGTGCCGCGGAGTTTTGCACTATCTGCAAACGTGAGAGGAGATATTCCGGCAAGCCAGGTAGAGCACGTTTGCATAGTCGAGACAAGAGCCTATTAAGGCCTGCACAGTAATTTTCCTGTGATCAAGAGAGAGCATCGGAAGGAATTTTTGGAGCATTTTAAGGAGGCCAAAGCACTTCCCTACTAGACCAAGAATCTGGGGCCTCAGAGTAAGACCGTTGTCAATCTGCACCCCCAGATTCTTGGCCCTGAGTGACGCAGCAGCGGGAGGAAACATGGCTGAAGGCCACCAAGACTGCCACCTAGGGTCAGATGGACAGCCGAAAAAGAGCACCTCGGATTTGTCAGAGTTGCACTTGAGGCTGTTACGTTCAAACCACTCAAATACAGCCCCAAGGCAACCTCTGATCGTCACGCCATCAAAGTCAGAGCCCTTCTTGCAAGTAAAAAGGAGCTGGGTGTCGTCCGCGTAAGAAACGATCTGGGCACCAAACAACTCCGCCAGTGCCGCCAAGGGAGCCATAAAGATGTTAAACAGAGTAGGGCTCAAAATTGAGCCCTGAGGCACTCCTACCTCCAGAGGCAGAGAACGGAGGGGCCCAGACCGTTAGGCGGCGGCCCGCTAGAAAGGACTCAAACCAGCTGAACACCGCTCCCCGAAGCCCGATCTCTCTGAGTCTTAAAAGGAGACCGCTGTGGGGAACGGTGTCAAAAGCCGCCGACAAATCCAACATTACCAGCATAGCCTTGCCACCCACATCGTGAACCTCCTTAATGGCCTCTGTAACTTCTAACAGCGCGGTCTCCTTGTTCATATTGGCACGGAAACCCGACTGAGTGTCATGCAGGATGTTATTGTTTTCCAGGAAGTTAGAGAGAGAGGAGTGGACGTGCTTCTCAACCACCTTAGCTAATGCCGGGAGGAGAGAGAGATGGGCCTGTAGATTGCGTGTATAAGAGGGTCCAAATTTGGCTTCTTCAAAAGCGGCAAAATAAGAGCCTGCTTCCAAGCCTGAGGGACCACTCCGGTGCTCAAAGAGAGATTAAGAACCGGATTGACTAGGGAGTTGATAACTGGAGCTATTTTTCCGAGGAATTTCGCTGGACAAGGGTCCCGAGGAGAGCCAGATTTTAGGGACCAGAGGCAAGAAAACAAGCACAATCGGGGGGCAGAGGCAAGAAAACTAGCACAATCAGGGAGCAGAGGCAAGAAAAACTATCACAATCAGGGAACAGAGGCAAGAAAAAACGAGCACAATCAGGGAACAGAGGCAAAAAAACAAGCACAATCAGGGGGCAGAGGTAGGAAAAACTATCACAATCAGGCAACAGAGGCAAGAAAAAACTAGCACAATCAGGGAACAGAGGCAAGAAAAATTAGCACAATCAGGGAACAGAGGCAAAAAAAAGAGCACAATCAAAACTAGCACAATCAGGGAACAGAGGCAAGAAAAACTAGCACAATCAGGGAGCAGAGGCAAGAAAAACGAACACAATCAAAATGAGCACAATCAGGGATCAGAGGCAAGACAAACTAGCACAATCAGGGAGCAGAGGCAAGAAAAACGAACACAATCAAAATGAGCACAATCAGGGATCAGAGGCAAGACAAACTAGCACAATCAGGGGGGCAGAGGCAAGAAAAACAAGCACAATCGGGGGCAGAGACAGGAAAAACGATCACAATCAGGGAGCAGAGGCAAGAAAAAACAAGCAAAATCAGGGAACAGAAGGCAGGGTCAGGACACACAGGCGGAGCTGTGTGATGGAGGAGCGACCTACCAGCAAGGTCAAGGGTCGCTCGCCTCACCGCGCAGCGGCCGGCCTATATGGCGAGGTGGGAGGCGGGGGCAGCGAATGGGCAGTGAGGGGGCGGGGCCACAGGGGACGCAGCGGCAGGAACAGGAGCAGTGAGGGCACCAAGGCAGCGGGGCACAATCAGGGGCAGCGAGGGGAGAACAGAAGGCAAGAAAACAAGCACAATCAGGGAGGCAAAGGCAAGAAAAATGGCACAATCAGGGGGGCAGAGGCAATAAAATTGAGTACAATCAGGGAGCAGAGGCAAGAAAAACGAGCACAATCAGGGGGCAGAGGCAAGAAAAATATCACAATCAGGGAGCAGAGGCAAGAAAAACAATCACAATCAGGGGAAGAGGCAAGAAAAACGAGCACAATCAGGGGGTAGAGGCAGGAAAAACAAGCACAATCAGGGGCAGAGGCAAGAAAAACTAGCACAATCAGGGGGCAGAGGCAAGAAAAACTAGCACAATCAGGGGGCAGAGACAAGAAAAACGATCACAATCAGGGGGCAAAGGCAAGAAAAACAATCACAACAGGGGGCAGAGGCAGGAAAAACAATCACAATCAGGGGGCTGAGGCAGGAAAAACAATCACAATCAGGGGGCAGAGGCAGGAAAAACAATCACAATCAGGGAACAGAAGCAAGAAAAAACGAGCACAATCAGGGAACAGAGGCAAGAAAAACTAGCACAATCAGGGGGCAGAGGCAAGAAAAACTAGCACAATCAGGGGGCAGAGGCAAGAAAAACGAGCACAATCAAGGGGTAGAGGCAGGAAAAACAAGCACAATCAGGGAGCAGAGGCAAGAAAAACAAGCACAATCAGGGGGCAGAGGCAAGAAAAACTAGCACAATCAGGGGGCAGAGGCAAGAAAAACTAGCACAATCAGGGGGCAGAGGCAGGAAAAACGATCACAAGCAGCGAGCAGAGACAAGAAAAACGATCACAATCAGGGGGCAAAGGCAAGAAAAACTATCAAAATCAGGGGGAAGAGGCAGGAAAAACGAGCACAATCAGGGGGCAGAGGCAATAAAAACAAGGTCAAGGGTCATGCTGGATACTGGGGGTGTGCTTGAAGAAGGTTTTGTCCCTCCTGTGGAGCATTGCCAGTTTACTGTATTATTTCACAAAGGCTTGCTTTATATAACTAGATCTGTCTCCCCATCTCCGTCTCCCCCATCTGTTTCCCTATTAGCTCCATTATACCTCCATTTTATCTCAATTTTATCTCCATTATATCGCCACCTTTATCTCTGTTTTATCTCCATTCTATCCCCACTTTAGCTCCACTTTATCTCCACCTTATCCCCATCTTATCTACGCTTTATCTCCACTTTATCCCCATATTATCTACGCTTTATCTCCACTTTATTTCTGTTTTATCCCCATTATACCTCCAATATATCACCATTATACAAATCTCCATTATATTAGGAGTACTAATGAAGCACATGTTTTTGTGTAATTCTCAAGTGCGGTGGAAAAAATAATTTCAATACAATCACAACTAACAGTTCATTAGGTGATACCATTTATGCACTGTATAGTTTTATCAGTAAAATGTGATCTCAATTGAACATTTGTAGTCTGTAATGGCAGTGTTACTCAATGACACTCTATGATAATATACTCCCCTCTATGATTCGCCACTCTGCTATATACCACACCATGTCTCTCCATGGCTCTCTACCCCACTCTCCCTCACTCTCCTCCACTCTATGATACTCTACTCCATGACATTCTACTCCATCTTATTCCACTCTTCTCTATGTCACTCTATGCTACTCTATGCCACTTCACTCTAGGCCACTCTACGGCACTCCACTCCATGCCACTCCACGATAATCCACTCTATGACACTCTACTTCATTCAACACCATTTCACTCCACAATTCGACTCCACTTTATGCCACTCCACTGTATGCCACTCTTCTTCACACTGCCACTCCACTCTCTGCCACTCTACTCCACTCTACTCTACGACACATTATGCCAGAACACTCTAGGCCACTCTACTCCACTCCATCCTCAAACTTCACTCTATGTCACTCCTTTACACTCAACGCAACTCCACTCTATGACACTATATGCCACTACACTCTATGGCACTTTTCTACACTCTACGCACTCCATACCACTCCCCTCTATGACACTTTACACTATGCCATTTCACTCTCTGATACTCCAGTCCACTCTATGACACTTTACTCTCCACTGTATGTCACTTCACTCTACTGCCCTCCACTCTACTTCCTTTCACTCTACGTTATCCCACTGTAAGACTCTCTACTCCAAGCTACAACACTCTACTCCACTTTATACTACTCTACACCACCCCACTCTACTCCACTTTACGTCACTCCACCATATGCCACCCTACGATCCTCCACTCTACGACACTTTACGCTACTCTATGCCATTTCACGACACTCAACTCTATGCCTCTCTGCTCACTCCACTCTAGGACACTCCATGACCATCTACTCTATGACCCTCTATGACCCTCCAGGACACTCCACTTCACTCTATGATGCTTCACACTATGCCACTCTATTCCACTCTACGCTACTCCACTCCACTCTACTCTATGCCACTCCAATCTTCGATACTCTACTTCACTCTGCATCACTCTACTCCACTATATAGCAAGACATTCTACTCCACTCTATGTCCCTCCACTCTACGCCACTCAACTCTTTTCTACTGTATGCCACTCTGTGACACTCTATGCCACTCTACGACTATCCACTCTACTGCACCCTGCACCACTCCATGATACTCAATGCCAATCTAAGACACTCTACGCTACTACTCCAAAACACTCTAAGCCACTCTCCTCTACGTCACTAACTTTTAGCCATGCGGAACGGCAGCCACGCTGGTATGCGACATGGCTAAAACGCATTGGCAAAGCCAATAGCTCTTCCACAGGCGAGACCTATTGGCTTTGCCAGTACTTGTTTAGTTTGTTGTGACAGTATTGCTTTATATTGCAGTACCTTTCTGCAGTCGCGGCCGGCATGAATTGTGGGTGGGGGGACGGATGGGAGGGTCACGCGGGGAGGGTTACGCGGGGAGGTAGCGGGTATGGGTTCATTCGAAAATAAATAAAAAACGTACCTGTCCCCCGGCTGGGTCCCGCATTTTCTAGTCACCTGCTCTTGCTCTCCTACATCCGGCAGGAACAGGAAGCAGGAAGCCTCCCTCCCCTCCCCTAAGCAAATCACAAAGCTGCAATGGCAGTGTTGTGATTGATGGGGACGCTGCCCAGCTGCATTGCAGCCTGCATGGAGAAAGGGCAGAGTGTGCATGACTGGTTTGGGCGGCCCCAGAGGGCCGACCAAACATTCATTGCGCCCTCAGGAGTGGGCACACCACACCTCCCCTTCATGCAGAGCAGCTCTGCCCACCCTCCTGCCTACAACCAAACATAAAATGGTAATAACTGGAAGTTACTACCATTTTATGTTTCTGCTTCTCGCACTGCGAGAAAGCAGTGTGGCGAAGCTCCTCCGCCCTAGTGGAGGAGCCACCCCTGACTTTCTTGATGTTCATCAGTCCTCATCCTGAGCACAATCTGTGACTTTCTCAGTTGCACATTTTTCACACACAAAGTTTGAAAACATTCATTATAGGTTATGCTCTGCACATTTCTGCAGATTTTCCCTAATGTTGACCACCATGCTGTATCCAGAGTGGACATAATCAAAATGTGGTTTTCTGCTCTGTAACTGAAGACATCCCCTACCAGTTGCATAAGTCCATTATATTTGTGCAACATGTGTTTAGTACATGGCATATTTAATAGAATGTTACTGGGTGATGGTTGTGTGTATTCACTTGCCTCGTGCAAAACTTTCTTCTAACTTGTATCATGCTTTGCATTGACAAAATGTCCAAAACCCTCGCTGTCAAGTTTGAAAGATGAGGGCAGGGGGTTGTTAATTTCCCCACCTGAGCCTCATTCAGGTTGTCATGTATTTGTGACTGGTTTGCATACAATGCATTGGAGATCACTTCACAATTTCCAGAGACCACACGGAGTACAAGATAACCATTGGCAAGGCATTCACCTTGGTGATTATGGAATTCCACATGTTGTGACTTTTGCTGATGGTGGCTCCAAACAATCAGAATTCCACCTTCAGTATTCGTCCATTGTCAGTTCCAGTTTGCTGTGCACAAATGTCTTGTTTGCTAACTTGCCATTCAAATGTCCATTGAAATGTACCTCACATTGAGGAAAATGGTGCTACGCTGACCAAGACAGATCTATTTTCGATAAAAGTAGGCATGTAGTGGAAAAAAATTAGCATACACATTCCACCTATATATTCTTCTCCATCATCTTACAGAAGGAACATTTGACTGAAACGTTTAATTTTCATTCTACCCTCCTCACATGTATAGTCTGGTCAGTAAGATAGGGGGTGTGTGAGCTTCAGATTGTCTGACAATCACTCTGGCATATCATGTTAACTATTATACTATTATGAGAGAAGCAGCGCCGGGGGGGCATAAGGATCAATGGAACTTGAAAGAAGTACGGATTATGAGCAGTACTTAAACCACAGTATTTTGTAAATTAACCATGTTTTAAGACCCTCAAAACAGAGATGAGAGTGTATGTGTATATGTGTCTGAGTGAGAAGCTAAGATAAGCCTCATTACAGTCACAACCCACATATCGCTTCTCCACGTACCCACTCACCAAGAGTAGCAGGAATGGATCTCCGGGCCTTCACATAAGGCCCTCTGACTCCACCCTGATCAATACCTACCTGGGAGAGCACTCCCCGTTGATAATACCCCTCACGTTTTGAAGGTGATGAATGAGGGCAGAAACAAACACTGTACTGACCCATTCACTAAAATTACCAGAGGTGGTCACTAGAAGGAGAAACTCCGGGAGCTGCAGGAGTCATTCAAAGTATGTTCATCCACTATTTACAACTAGTACACACCACTCTGAGAGGAAACACCTACCCAGCTGTTCTATGAAAGAAAACCAGGAGCGGCTCGTATCAGGGAAAAGAGGCGGGGGTCAAGTGGAAAGGGGGCAAGGGAGACAAATGTAAAAAATAAAAAAGAACTTACCTGCTGCACTACACCACTGACCCTTGACCCCCGGGTAGGTCACTTCCCCACCGCTGCAGCTCCGCCTGCCGGTCATCTTGCCACCTGCTCCTCCCTCCAGATCGGCGCTCTCCTACCCTGCACGAGCGCCGCCTGGACTGCCTGCGCCTTGATTGCATGCCCGTGTGCCTGCCCGCCCCCTTCTCTTTTTTTCTGTACCCCCAAGTAAGTGAGTGAGTGAGTTCTTCCTGGTTCGTCCGCCGGGCTCCTCAGCCCCGTTTTTCCCGCCGCTGCATCCCGTGCGGCCCGCCCCCCCACACCCATTGGCTTTTTCCCTCCCGCCTCCCAGCTGACCCCTCCTCCCCTCCTTCCCTCTTAAGGAGTCCGCTGCGCGGCCGAGACAGTGACCCTTGACCCTCGGGTAGGTAACTTCCCCACCGCTGCAGCTCTGCCTGCCAGTCATCTTGCCGCCTGCTCCTCCCTCCAGATCGGCGCTCTCATACCCTGCACGAGCGCCGCCTGGACTGCCTGCACCTTGATTGTGTGCCTGCCCACCCCCTTCTCTTTTTTTCTGTACCCCCGGGTGAGTGAGTGAGTGAGTTCTTCCTGGTTTGTCCGCCGGGCTCCTCAGCCCCGTTTTTCCTGCCGCTGCCTCGCATGCGGCCCCGCCCCCCCACACCCATTGGCTTCTTCCCTCCCGCCTCCCAGCTGACCCCTCCTCCCCTCCTTCCCTCTTATGACGCCCCCAGAGCGACCACACAGCGGACGCGCGCAGCGGGTGCACTGATTGTGCACCGAAGGCAAGCCTGTCTGTGCCCGTCCGCGCCTGGACCGCGCCCAGCGTCAGGACCCCTGGCCCCCGTCAACACCAGACCACACAATGGACCTACGCCGCCGCCACCCTCAACGCACTCAACGCCGGCCAAACCCCCGCCTGCTACCGAGCCACCCCGAAACGCACCCACGGACCCTTCACCTGCCAAGCCTGCAAATTCACCTGCCTCCGGACCTGCACCGCACCCACCAAGCCGAGCACCAGCAGCAACCACCTCAAGTGCATCCTGCTCAACACCCGCTCCGTCCACAGACACGCCGTGGAACTCTGGAACCTGCTCGACACAACATCACCAGACGTCGCATTCCTCATGGAAACCTGGATGAACGCCTCCTCAGCGCCTGACATCGCCATCGCCATCACGGACAGATACAAGATCACCCAGAGGGACAGCGTCAACCAGACTGGAGGAGGCATCGCCATCGTACACAAGAACACCCTCCGCATCACGACCAGCTCCGACGACACCTTCACCGCCGCTGAACACCTCCACTTCCAAATAAACACCGACCCCAAGACCACACTCAGAGGCACCATCATCTACAGACCCCCGGGACCGCGCACACAATTCAGCGAAGACATCACAGACTTCATCAGCCCGCACGCCCTCCCCTCCGCTGACTACATCCTCCTAGGGGACCTCAACTTCCACCTGGAGAACAACAAGGACAGCAACACCACCACCCTGCTGGACAACCTCGCCAACCTCGGACTCAAGCAACTGGTGAACACCCCCACCCACTACGCCGGCCACACGCTTGACCCAGTCTTCTCCTCCAGAAAGTACATCTCCTTCAGCCACTCCACCGGACTTCATTGGACTGACCACAGCTGCATCCACTTCAACTTCAGAAGAACCACGACCCACCACCACCCGCAACAGGTTCCTCGCAGAAGCTGGAACAAGATCACTGCTGACCAGCTCACCACCTCCCGCAGCCAGAACCCTCCCGCCAGCACAACGGACCCCAACAAAGCAGCCAGCAACCTCACACACTGGATCACCAACTGCGCAGACGACCTCGCACCACTGAAGACCCCTCCCAGGAGACACAGCAGCAAGAAAGCCTCTTGGTTCACCGATGATCTTAAGAACTCCAAGAAGAACTGCCGCACCCTCGAGAAAGCCTGGAGCAACGACCAGACCACAGACAACATGACTGCCCTCGAGCACGCCACCCGCAAACACCACCAGCTGATCCACACCACCAAGAAGACAGCATTCAAAGAACGACTGTCCAACAATGCCCACAATAGCAAGGAACTCTTCAGCATTGTCAAAGAGCTCTCCAACCCCAGCGCCGGAAACAACAACATCACTCCCTCTCAATACCTCTGCGACTCACTGCCTCATTCTTCCACCGCAAGATCGCCGAAATACACAACAGCTTCGGCGCACCAACCACGCACCCAACCACCGAAGCAACGCCCCCCCACCACCACCCTCTGCGCCTGGACCCCGGTCAGCACCGAAGACACCACCCACACGATGAACACCATACACTCCGGATCAGCAACCGACCCCTGCCCCCACCACGTCTTCAACAAGGCCGACTCCATCATCGCACCCCAACTCCGGGACATGATCAACGCTTCCTTCAACACCGCCACCTTCCCGGAGAGCTGGAAGCACGCTGAGCTCAGCGCCCTCCTGAAGAAAACAACAGCGGACCCCACCGACCTCAAGAACTTCCGCCCCATCTCGCTCCTCCCTTTTCCTGCCAAAGTCATCGAGAAGACCGTCAACAGACAGCTTGCCGCCTTCCTCGAGACGAACGAATCCCTCGACCACTCGCAGTCCGGTTTCCGAGCCAACCACAGCACTGAGACCGCCCTCATCGCAGCCACTGACGACATCAGATCCCTGATCAACAACGGGGAGACAGCGGCCCTCATCCTCCTGGACCTCTCCGCAGCGTTCGACACTGTCTGCCACCGCACCCTAGTGCAGCGCCTCAGCAACATCGGAATCCAAAAGAAGGCACTGGAGTGGGTCATCTCGTTCCTCGCCGGAGGGACCCAGAGAGTCCGCCTCCCCCCGTTCAGATCCGAGGCCACCGAAGTCATCTGCGGCATACCACAGGGATCATCGCTCAGCCCCACCCTCTTCAACGTCTACATGAGCCCCCTCTCCCAGCCATCGCACGCCAACACAACCTCAACATCATCTCCTATGCCGACGACACCCAGCTGATCCTCTCCCTCACCAACGACCCAGCCGCCGCCAGAACCAGCCTACATAAAGGGATGAAAGACGTCGCCGAGTGGATGAAGAACAGCCGCATGAAACTGAACTCAGACAAGAAGGAAGTCCTCATCCTGGGGTCATCGCCTTCCGCCTGGGACGACTCCTGGTGGCCCCCTTGCCTTGGGCACCACTCCCGAGCCAACGGACCACGCACGTAACCTGGGCTTCATCCTGGACTCCTCCCTCTCGTTGACCAGACAAGTCAACGCCGTCTCATCATCGAGCTTCAACACCCTGCGCATGCTCCGAAAGATCTTCCGATGGATCCCCACCGAAACCAGGAAGACGGTCACCCAGGCACTCGTCACCAGCCGACTGGACTACGGAAACACCCTCTACGCCGGAACCACAGCCAAACTTCAGAAAAGATTCCAATGCATCCAGAACGCCTCCGCACGACTCGTCCTGGACATCCCCCGACACAGCCACATCTCCGGCCACCTGAGAGACCTGCACTGGCTCCCCGTCAGCAAGAGGATCACGTTCAGACTCCTCACCCACGCACACAAGGCCCTCCACGACCTGGGCCCCAAGTACCTTAACAACCGTCTGACTTTCTACATGCCCACCCGCCAGCTACGATCGAGCAGCCTTGCCCTCGCCATCCGCAGAGCCACCGCCGGAGGAAGATCCTTCTCCTACCTGGCAGCCAAGGCATGGAACTCCCTCCCCATCCACCTTCGGCTAAACCAGGACCACCTCTCCTTCAGGAAGCAACTCAAGACCTGGCTTTTCGAGCAGTAACGGATCCCTCTCCCCCAGCACCTTGAGACCCATCCGGGTGAGTAGAGCGCTATATAAATGTCATGATTGATTGATTGACCATCATGTCATGCTCTTCTGCTGCGCTGCACTGTGCTGCTCTTCACTGCAAGAAGGCACAGGCTCCCAGCCTGCATTATGGCCTATCCTGAAGCTGCTTTGATGCATGAAAGCAGCTTCAGGATTGGCCTGAGCGCCAATGATTTGCGCTCCAGGACAGACTAGGAGCCTGTGCTTGCTCACTCCATCCCCAGCAATGCAGCAGGGGTTGGAGAGAGTTTTTCTGTGCATGTGGGTTTGGCCAGCCTGAGATGACCGGCCAAACCACATGCGCAGTGAAAGCAGTGCGCCTAGCCCTCCCCTCAATGCCTAAATTCACTGTGGTTCTGCCCCTAAGACTCGACACAAGGAAAATAAAACAATAATAAAACAGGTTTTATTTTTCATGTTTTGGAGGGTGCCGGCAAGGGAGGTGACGCTGCTCCACCTTAGCAGAGGAGCCGCCCCTGAAAAAAAAACTGATAACCTGCCAGATCAACTCCAACCATCACGTCTGGTATGATATAGGAGAGCACAAGGTACTGAACCGGGTCACTAGGAAGCTGGAGCACAGGGTCAATACTGCCTTCCAAGCTGACTGCCACTTCCTGTGAAGCAGTCAGTGCAGGAAGTGGAGGACAACGAACGCTTTGGGCATGGAAATGGAAAAAGCGGTTGGTTGGCATAATATGATGTGGATTTGTAAATCATACCTTCAACACAGAGGGTATCTTGGCCCTGAATAACAGATGTTTATTGTTACCCAACTCAATGGTAGTCATTTTATCGGCCTAGGAAGGATGAATGGCTGAGTGGACCCACCGCAATTTGAACCTGTGACCATGAGGTCAAACACAGGCCCTACAGTGGATGCATTAGTCCACTAAGGGCCAGATGTAGGTAATCCCAGATTACCGATTCTTAAATACTGATTCGGTATTTAAGAACTGGCAATCGGGATGTAGGTAATTTTACTGAATCGGTGCAGCCAGGCATCCCAGTGTTGTAGGGGCCGTTGTGGAGATTAAGCAAGCTATTGCCGAGAGTTGCAGCGTGGGAACCCATGATTAGAGTAGGCGCTGAGGCGAGAATTATCGAGTCCCCCTGCCGCGTCGGGAATTGAACCCTGGTCCCGGGCCAGACCTCTGCATCAGGGTCTGCCGCTCTAACCATTGAGCCACACTCCTCCACATATCCACTGTATTGGTGAACATGCCCTTAGGGCATGTATGTCTGCAACATGGCACTGTTTAAAAAGCAAAAGAAATGTTTTTTAAAGGGTTTTCATTATTTACCACCAACTTCTAGTTGGTGGTAACTAACGAATTCTTAAACCCCTATAGCACTGATTTAAGTGCTACCTACATGTCAAAATACAGATTCGGTAATTTTACAGAGTCGGTATTTTACCGAATCGGTAAAATTACCGAATCTGTATTTTAACATGCCCCTACATCACAAAATCAAAATACCGGTCGGTAACGGCCGAAATCGGCCATTACCGACCGTCATTTGCCTTCCTACATCTGGCCCTAAGTCACCAGACCCGGACAAGACAACCTTCTTTAGGGGGAGACACTGTAAGTATAAGCAGGCTACACTAGGTATCCATCAGTAGTTACTAGCCCTGCACTTTCTCATGTTTAAACGCAAGAGTTGGGTACTTTACAACCTCAGCAGCTACAGTCAGAATGAAATACACAAACACACACATACGCACAGACACACACACATTTACTTCCCGTACCCCCTAATCTGCAATGTCATTCCCCCAGCGCCTTGGGGTGGCTCTTATGCCACTATAGAGCAAGAAAAAGTGTGCTGCAGCAGGAGACCTGGACTCGCTTTCATTGATAGGTAGGTGTCCCTGAATTATTGAAAGAGCCCCCACCACGCCCGCCACTCAGACTCCAACAAAAAATTATAAAAAGATCCATTAAACCCGCAAGGGACGCAAGACAGAACTCGACAGAAAACATTTTGCGGTCCAGTGACACCGCATTAACTACTTCCGGTGCAGGCGGAAAGCAAGTCAATAAAAGTAATTTGAGAAGAAGAAATACATTATACATTTGAAATAAACAGGGCTTTCTTTCTTTTC
Organism: Lissotriton vulgaris; assembly: GCF_964263255.1. Classification (NCBI taxonomy): domain Eukaryota; kingdom Metazoa; phylum Chordata; class Amphibia; order Caudata; family Salamandridae; genus Lissotriton; species Lissotriton vulgaris. The sequence continues at coordinate 1,387,943,094 of NC_141694.1, read as the reverse complement.
CGAAAAGTCCTCCAAGACTGCGCAGAGCTCGAAGCAGTTAAACGCGAGGTGTCCTGCACAGTGGGTGCATTCTCGGCCCACCTTTACCTGCCTACAAGTTATGAATCGAGGGCATGTTACAAATGTGGTCGCCAGCCCAACGGTTTAAAAAATGAGTGTGCCCAATACTTGGCTCCACGAGCCCCCTAGTAGCGCCTGTGCTTTTATAAAAAAAGCCAGCACGTACTGCCACCAGGCCTGTACAGCCAGCATGTAGTGCCACCGGGCCTGTACAGCCAGCACCCACTGCCACCTGGCCTGTACAGCCAGCACCCACTGCCACCTGGCCTGCACAGACAGCACCCACTGCCACCGGGCCTGTACAGACAACACCCACGGCCACCAGGTGTACAGACAACACCCAGTGCCATCGGACATGTACAGAAAATACCCACTGCCCCCAGGCCTGTACAGACAACACCCACTGTCACTTGGCCTGTACAGCCAGGACCCATTGACCCTGGGCATGTAACAACAACACCCACTGCCACTGGGCCTGTACAGACAACATCCACTGCCTCAAGGCCTGTACAGACAACACCCACTGTCACTTGGCCTGTACAGCCAGGACCCACTGCCCCTGGGCCTGTAACAACAACACCCACTGCCACTGGGCCTGTACAGACAACATCCACTGCCACAAAACCTATACAGACAACACCTACTGCCACCGGGCCTGAACAGACAACATCCACTGCAGCCTGACCTGTACAGCCAGCACCCTCTACCTCTGCCGGCACCAGGCCTGTACAGCCAGCACCCTCTGCCCCCGCCGACACCGGGCCTGGACATCCAGCACTCTCTGCAACCGCTGGCACCGGCCTGTACAGCCAGCACTCTCTGCCCCTGCTGGCAGTGGCGTGGCAAGGGGGGGAGGTAGTCCGCCCCGGGTGACATAAGTTTTGGGGGCGGCGGCCTCCCCATTTATGTACCTGCGGCCATTGCAGGGCAGCCGCAGCAGGAATCACCAGCACCCCCACTCTTACGGCCCTCTGCGGGGCAGCCAAACTGTCTAGCTATGTCACTGCCCGCTGGCACTGGACCTTTACAGCTAGCACCCTGTGTCAAAGTCAGCACCGGGCATGTACACACAGTACCCTCTTTGTCCCAGGCACCGGCCTTTACAGCCAGCATGCTCTGCACAAGCCATCACCGGACCAGTACATCTTGCACCCTCTGGCACTGCCTGCACCGAGTCAATACAGCTCACACCCTTTGACACTACTGACACTGGGCCTGTACAGCCAGTACCCTCTGCCACTGCCCACACTGGCCCTAGGCAGACAGTATCCTTTAAACTGCCGGCACCAGGCCTGAAGAGCCAACAGCACCTTCTGCCACCGCCGGTACTGGGACTGTACAGACAGTACCTTTGCCCCATGATGGCACTAGCCCTGCACAGCCAGCACCCTCTTTCGCTCCTGGACTAGGCCTATACAGATGTTAAAGGAAGAAATCAGTTTTTAGGTTTTTCTGGAAGGACAGAAGATTTTCGTTCGTTCTCAAACTGAGAGATCAGTCCAAATTTTTACTTCAAGAACATACAGGATTCTACCTGGAGGGTGCCCCCAGTAATCTCTTAGAGGCTGTTTTCATGAGCTGGAAACTCAGGCATGACATCCAATTTGATTTATGTACCAAGCCTAGCTGAATTGAGCTGAATTATTTTGCCAACTGGCAGCCAGTATAATCTTTTGGAGGGTCCAGACCCATCCAGTGCTTAATTTGTAAGATAATAAGTACAGGGGCACACATGTTTTCATCTTAGAAGCCTGCTGCAGGTGCTACTGAATGTTGGTGTTTGTTGAGTATCAAGGCGGTCTAGTCTTGATTCTAGTGGGGGCAGGAGGTCCCTGCCTCACATCTCTGGGGCATTACCCCTCTGCATCCTGGTTAGTGTAGTACAGGATTTCGCGCTTGCATCAAAGTTCATCATACATTTTGCCAAAGCTGGTGCAGTCATTGCCATATCTCTAGACACGTATTTTTTTCTGTCATCAGTAGAGAATTATACATACTATTATTAGTGTAGTACAGGATCCTTCCAATATTATACAATATAATATATAGTGTTGTTATAGTTAGGACAGACTTTCCATAGGAAGAGCTTATTTGTTTAGCTAATAACTTTGACTCTGTTTGACGAATCTTCAGAAAACTTTCCCAAAAAAGTTCATCCACCTCAGCGCCTTTTCTTAATTTTTTATTTATAAGCATATTAGCAAAGATATACAATGTCCGAAAATAGAAAACCAACGTACAGATTAAATATAGATACATTTACCATCCAAGACGCTGCAGATTATCAACATTACCATCAATCATACCATTTCATTCTATACCTCATTGCACAGTTACACAGTTTGATTTACTTGAAGATAATCAACCAAATGCATCCAATAGTCTTGTGGTTTGGAACCAGTGGGCAGCTCTTCCTCATATGTTTTTAGGGTATCTTTGCAATAGGCCATATCTTTAAGCCATTGTTTGGTTCTTGGGGCATCCCTGCTGCCCCAGCATAGTGAAATTATTTGCCTAGCCAGGAGTAGAGCTATCATGCAGAATTTACGTTTGGTCGCTCGTACATACAGTCCCAACAAACATGTTCGAATTGTGCACTCAATAGTAACTCCCACCATTTCACTCAGCATCTTCATGACCTCTATCGAATATTCAATAATTAAAGTACAGTGCCAAGCGAGGTGTATAAAGGTTGGCATTGTCTGCACCACATCGTTGACATTGTGCGTCTGAGCGGAGACCACATTTATATAGCCTGTCAGGGATATGATATGTTTGATGTAGGTATTTATAGTGCAATAGGCGCAAGTTCCCATTCAGAGTGAGCATACTAGTTATGGTGCCACAGACCGCCCATTCCTACTCTGTGAGGTGATTGTCGAGCATGTTGTTCCAGCGCTCTAATGCTTTGTATGTAGTCTCACCAATGTCTCCTTGAAGTTGTGTGTAGAGTTTTGTCACCATATGCGTATTATGTGGAGTGGTAATAAGCAGTTGTAGGGTGTTTAGTTGTGGCAGTTCGTTAGGATAGGTGGGATAGAGTTTCTTGACAGCTCCCTGTAACCTGTGATACGTAAACTTGAACAGTAATGTCTAATTACTAATATTGAGCAGTTCTTTAGGTTCTATAAAAGTTCCGTTATTATACAAGTCACCCATTGTATCTATTCCCACTTGTCGTAATAAATATGTCCCCACTTTTTCTTGGGTTACCAATAACTCTGGGTGGTATTGTAAAGGCATCGCAGGTGTGTGGAGCGGTAATTTACGCGCCAGCCTTCCCATCTTCCGTCATGCTGCATTAGTAGTATCTATTGTATTAATTATGTGGGGGTGAACCGGGGTTCGACGATGAGGCATAGTGTTCATCACCATTTTCAATCGCCACATGCGGTAGGTAGGGGACGTAGTAATAACAATAATGCGCAAATTGCGCTTGCGCACATAAATAATAGAGGAGGAAATCCTTTGGAGAAGGGTAATGTGAGGGCACGCAGCTCAATGCTACTTGTTTACCCGCCCATTTTAGCTGAGTCACCATAGTATTCAGTCTTTAGAATACGGCTTTCGGGTGGGGTGATACGGATGTTGTTAAAGAGGTACAGGAGTTTAGGCAGGATGACCATCTTGACAATGGCCAAGCGGTCTGCCAGTGATAAAGGAAGTTTTATCCAGCGCTCTAATTTGTCTTCAAGCTTACTGATTACTGTCCCGTAGTTCGTGTGAATCACTGTGTCGGGATCGCGGTGATACCATACATCAAGATATTTGACTGGGTCCGTCTGCCACTCAAGTGAAAACTCTGCCGGATGCGGGCGTGTGTTGTCTGTTAAGGGGAAAAGAATGGATTTAGACCAATTAATTTTTGCAAGTAGTTTGGCTAGGATTTTAGTATTCGTATTTATTAAGGACAGTGGTCTGTAGGAGTCACACTGTCCATGATCTTTATTGGGTTTCAATAGGGCAATGATTATGGCTTCTCTTAGTGTGGGGGGTAGAATCTGTTTGTCATGGGCGTCCCCATACATTTCCACAAGATGAGGTGCAAGTTGTTCGATAAATGCTTCATAAAGCTCACTGGTGAAGCCGTCTAGGCCAGGTGCCTTACCATTTGGGAGCGATTTGACCACCCCAGTGACTTCTTCCACCGTCACCGGTTGTGAGAGGTATTCTCTCTGCCATTTTAGAGAGCCATGCTGTTGGCACATCCTCCAGATAAGACAGAATCTCAGGCTGTGTGGCAGTAAATTGTGATACATACAGATCACCATATGTTTCCATAAGCGCCCGCAATACGCTTTTTGTGTCATAATGGGATGTACCACTAACGTCCTTTATGGAAAGGACTGTTTGAGGCGAATATCCTGAGCAGATTTTATTTGCCAAAACACGATCCGGCCTGCCCCCCTCGCCGTATGTGCATGCGTTTTGCCGTTTTGATAGATTTTTGTGTTCATCTTCTGCAAACTCCTGATATTCTGACAGGACCTTTCTAATGTCACTTAGTATATCTGGGTTCGTACTCACGCTCAAAAGCACTTAATGTGGTCTCCTGTTTGGCGAGTTGGGTACGAATATCCCTTAGAATCCCTGTAGGGTGGCCTTGAAGGCTTCCCACAGTAAACTAGGATCATCAGTGGAGGGCTGATTGAGTGCAAAGTTATCAATAATGGCCTGCCCAATGGTGTCGGTGTATGCGGAGTCTAGCAGTGCTTTTGCATTGAATCAGAATACTGGTGGTGAAGGTAGTACGATCAGGGCTACAGAATTGGTTGTGTCCTAATCGGAATCCTGGTCCTTATCTTTTGCGATGTTGTGCCCTTCTTTTAGTGACTACCTTTTGTATGAATTCCTGCGCAGCTTTTGGCATTTGTAGTATCGTTGCTTGCCCATGACATGTTACCGGCAGTCTGGCTGGGTACAACATCGCATATTCAATGCCCAATTCTCAAAGCTTCTCTTTTGCAGGGTTAAAGTCCTTGCGTGCAATTTGCTCCGTCATTGTGAAGTCTGGGTAAAAGGCCAGGCTATTACCTTGGTGGGTGATGTGTTGTTTTTCTTTAGCCATCCACAGGATGGCATCACAATCTCTGTAATTGAGAACCCGGGCAATTATGGGTCACGGCGGGGCGCCTAGCGGAGGTTTGGGCGCAAGTGATCTATGAGCCTGCTCTATAATCAGTACCGTGGAGAAATTGGTTCCAAAGATATCTCGTAGCATGTCTTCCATGTACGTTTCCATCCTTCCCGTGTTTGTGCTCTCAGGAACTCCCACAATTATAACATAGTTGCGGCGCGATCTCGCTTCTAAATCTTCTGCTTTGTTTTTTATGACATCTTGTATATTCTCCAGTTATGCGGTCTTCAGATGCAACTAGGCGTTCACCTTGTTTATCCAATTTAGCAGATATGTGATCCACTCTTTGGGTGAGCGAGTCCAGCTTCCCATTAATAGCCCGGAGCCTTTGTTGTATAGCTTGGAGAGCGGCCTCCATGGCTTTGCCCGTTGTTTGCTCCATCTCCAACTCTGTGTCTGAGAGCGCCTTTAGGGTTGCGTTTAGTGTCGAAAGTCAGTTTTGGCTGTTGTCTGTCTGGCTTTCCCATTAAAACAGAGGTGATGGGGTGTATTTAGCGTCACCAAGTTTCGTACAATTACTCCTTAGAATGGGATTTGCAGTGTGCTGTGTAGCAGCTTTATTGCAATGTTGTAATGCAGAGGTGGAGTAGGCAACCACGCCAGAGTCCAGAGCTAGTCACGTATTTTGTATTGTGAGTGAGTAGATGTTTTGCCGCTATCAGGTAATATGGCAGGGTAGTCCAGGAGTATCCACAGCAGTGATGGTTATGTCCCTTTTGAACATGAGCCTGTCGCCAGCAAGAGGCTTTTTTGGAGATATGGCAGGGCATGTGCACCGCACTTCAGTGTCCCTGGACAGTCCTTGACACATGCCCTAGTCCACCCCCCTCCACAGGTATTAAAATGATCAGTTTGGAGGGCCCACGTCAGTGTTGCCAATATGCCTGCCTTGGTTGGGGTTCCTGAGTCAGTGTTAAAGGAAGTTAGATGCCTGTCAGCGTCTGATGCAGCTATCCCCAGGACACGTCACCTCCCCTAGTCGCCAGCCAGGCCATGAGTTGTGAGCGATGTTAACACCTTGGCTGCGTGGCCAATTTTGCGGAATTGCGGCTCTCCCGCAAATCGGGCAGGCCGCTTCAGCCATTGGCCGACGGCAGCACCAGCAAGGTAGCGTTGCCGTCGGCCAATGGCCGACAGCGGCATGGAAGGGGTTAACAGACACTCCACAGCAATCTGCAACAGAGGTTTATTAAGCCATGTTGACACGTTGGTTGGCTAGTTTAATAGCACACTTCAGGATATGCACTTAGGGGCCAGGCAGCCTTGGCGCAGACGACCACCAAGTCAGCGCCCGTCTCGATCCGCCTCACTTTGGGTTTGCGGTGATGTAAGGCACATAGGCCAGCACAGGGCATTATACAGGCAAAATAGAACACTTGCCTGATCCCCGTCGTATCATGGTGCCAGCCAGGCCGTCCGCCCCCACAGGCCACAATTATAGCACCCGGGTGACTTCGCTGCCCCTCGGGTCCGCCATTTTCTGTTGTGCCACTTCGCGTTATCTGCCACGTAGGATGGGAGGTTTGTCAAGCGCGTATAATTCTCATTTGGGATCAGCAATCAGCACAACCATATTGATGGAGCATCGCCTCTGTTGGATGGGCCATTTACGGCTCCTTATTGCTTTGGTATGCTTTGCGAGCATTCGCACCCGCTCCGGCTGTAACGGACATAATGCGCCGCCATCTTAAGACCGCCAGGCCGATCCTCTGCGTGTTCCTCTCTCCTACAGTTCTCTCATCGCTGGGACCTGGGCCGGTGATTTGAGTCACACCCAACTGTGGCTGAGGTGTTCTGATGCATTGGGCAATGTTTTGTTTGCATCGTATTACCCGTATAGTTTCTTTAAAGTCGGATAATGTACCCGACCGGCGGAGAAGCCTCAGAAAGGGGCCATCTCGCAGCATGCCCCATCCACCCCAGCTCCTTCCTGGAAAGTTTTAGGGGTGATCTGTCAAACAGGGACTGAGAAAAAAGGGTTGCAAACTCAATTTCCCTAGGGAATTTTGAAAAGTCCTACAGCCCAAACAACTGAACGAGAAAGCTAGATCTTTACACAGAAATTGTGCTTTTTGTGAGTTTTTGAGAAATTAAGGTTCATAATTTCTAGATATGTGGAAGGTTGGGTTTACAGGACTTCCGTACGATTCTCGCTGGCACGCACTATAAACAATAGATTGATCCAACTGGCCAAAGGGGCTTTTTTCCCTGTTGAAAGCCTCACTCCCGCAGGAGTTAGATGCTGGCCCTAACATGATGAGAAATGTTGTCGCCACAATTACAGGACTCGAGGACTCAGTCCCCATATCCTGGAAATAAAAGGAGGCAGTATAGGGATTTCCTGACCCCCTAGTCCTTTTGTGGGGTTAGCCTTCTTGGGGTCTCGCTAGAGCCAGCGCAGGACCTTTCCTCCCACAGGAATCTCTTGGGAGCCATTATTGCCCCTCATGTGATCCCATAGTCTTTCAGGATCAAATGATTAAACCAAAAATGTGGCAATGGTGTCTCTGGGGTTTTAAGCCATTCTTGATGCAGATGGGCATTGGGCCATGCTGCAGACCAGGCGCAGTAGCAAACACGAGGCTAGTCGTCTGCAGGGAGTTGGAATCAGGGCCAGGCCGTAGCCTGGCCTTCACCCATATAGTTCACTGAAGTACCTATAACTTGTGCACCCGCCTTGCACTGCTTATGCCTTCACATATTATATCACTCGTGTCATGTTCAATGACATAATTAAAAACATCGCTGGTGACATTTAAAATTACATCATTGATAACAACACTGTGCATGGCAGATGCACAAGTTATAGTTACTTGCTGGGCACTACGGTACCTGTTGTTTGATACCATGGTACCTGCTACCCGATTAAGGTTTTTTTGGTTTAAAAAAAACTTTTTTAACACAGGTGTGGGTCCTTTTAGGTCTCTACCACATGGCATTGGGGAATTACAGTGAGTCCACTCTGTCCCCTGACAAGCTATTGACAATATTTTCACAGGACTCGGGCAACGAGACCCCGAGTCCTGTAATGGCAGCCACTGTATTTTGTTTCTAGCTGCCTTCTGCCTATCACATTTTTTGGTACTATGGTACCAGCCTTCGTACCATGATCCCAAAATGGCCCAATGGATAAAATGCTCCCTTCGCCAATAAGAGGGCCCAATTTTTTTAATGTTTGGTACAGCGCAACTCCCTCTGCACCAACTGTCCAGATATACCTATGTTTTTTAGTCCCTTCATGATCATTTTAGCACCTCTTTAAAAGTAAATTTCTCTAAAAAGGCTGAACGGATTGACACCAAATCACAAAAAACACGCTTGCTTTCTGAATAAAGTAATTTTTTGTCAAACTTGGTTTGAATCCAATCAGCCGTTTTTTCTGCAGTTGTGACAGAAGGTACTATATATGGGCATTAGCCTGTGAAAACAATGCTTTGGAACACCCCCTCTTTCTTGGTCCCCATTTGGCGGATCACCATTGAGCTATCTAGTCGAGTACTGGAGGTGGATGCACAGTGGCAATTACCTGACTACGGTCGCCAGTAGGTATTTATAGTTAGGACCTAGTTTCCAAAGGAAATCCGCAACATTCTTTTTGGAATAACTCTGGCGCCGGTCGACTAATCTTTGCAAAAGTTTGGGGGTGATTCGTGAAGTGGGGGCCAAGAAAAAAGGGGGGTCCCAAAACGTGTTTTCCCCATGCAATTTTCCATAGGGACCTTTAGCCAGGGCTACAGATCGAGCGGCTGAACGGAATTACACCAAATTTGGCACAGAGGTAGAGTTTGGTACGGAGATTGTGCTTTTTGTTAAATCGTGTAAATCCGTTCAGAAGTTTCTGAGAAAATTACAAGTAAAATTATAGCGATATCTAGAGACAGAGTTCTACACGCGGGCTGAGATCCGTTCAATTATGAGCGCGAGCTGCATGCTGATTGGCTGTCAAGTGTCTGTCAACACTCAAAACCAGGAAGTGTTGGCGGCCATCTTGTGCCTCGGTAGAACAGAGTCACAAGAAAACATTAAAACAAAGTTGAGAAATAAGGGAAGGGGGCAGGCTAGAAACATTCTGACCCTCTAGGCTTACTCAGGGGGTCGTATATGGATGTTTAGGCTCTATTTTATTTATTTTTTTTAAAAAGAAAAATCACTGCGTACGCGTATGGAAATCCGTACAATTACGAGCACGAGCTGCATGCTGATTGGCTGTCAACACTCCAAACCAGGAAGTGTTGGCAGCCATCTTGTTTGTCGTGAGAACCGAGTCACAAGAAAACAGTAAAACAAAGTTGAGAAATTAGGAAAGGGGGCAGGGTAGAAACATTCTGACCCTAGAGGCTTGCTCAGGGGGTGGTACATGGATCTTTAGGCTCAATTTTTATTTTTTTCTTAAATAAAAACTCGCGGGGTACTCGTTCAGTACTCGTAGGCAGTGAAAAAGGTGAAAAAACTAGAAGTCATTTTATTCATTAGGTACCGGGGGGGCAAATTACGGGGGCATATTCTTTCCATAACGGGGGGCTTGTAAGGTGCCCCGAGCACTGGGGAACTCCACTCGTCTGGTTTTATTTTGAAGTATGCGGGGGGTTACGGTCCTACTCCCCGCAGTCTCCGGGAGCTGCACCCCTCGGGGCTTTTTTAAAAAAAAATATGTTTTGAGCTCTATCTCCCTCTCTCCCCGTACACGTGGCAGGGAACACCACCTTTCTGGGGCAGTAATATGTAAAATGACCTTCCAGCTCCGGGTACCTGCACTGTCTGTTTTTTTTTTATTAATGATGGGAGGGCGTCGCGCGGCCCCCTTAGTAGAACCATTGATGGCCCTAGGGAGCACCATTTCTCAGGGCCAGCTCTTGCAGTTTGTCGGGGTGCGTCCTCCTGGGACACTGCTGTTAGTATGGTAGGGCGGTACGGTCGCTGCTCCCACTTTACCACAGCAAACCGTTTTTCTATTTGAAAGAGAGAGCAAGTTAATCTGCTCTCTCTTTCAAGTAGGAAAGAAGATTGGTAGGACGTGGGGAGCCGTCTGGGATCGTGGGGGCATTGGGGCTAAAAGAAAAAAAAAAGAGGGCTATATTATCAAGCAAGGGCGATAAATTATCGCCGCTTTTAACACCATAACCTGGGCTTCTATGGGAATTCACAAGGGCATATTATCAAGCCCATTATCGCCGCTTTATCAGCAGTTTCCTGATGATAAAAGCGGCAATAATGTATCGCCTTTGCTTGATAATATGGCTCATGGTTCCTTTTGAGAACTAGGGGGCATATTATCAAGGACCGGTGATAAAATTATCGCCGTTTTATCGGCATGAAACTGCCGATAAAACGACGATAATGGGCTTGATAATACGTCCTTGTTAACTGCCATAGAAGCGTGTGTTCTGGTGTTAACATGGGCTTCCATGGGAAATAACAAGGCCGTATTATCAAGCTCATTATCGCCATTTGAGCTCAGTTTCCTGCCGATAAAACTGCGATAATTTTAACACCGGTCCTTGATAATATGTCCCTGTTTGTATTGTGAATATATTCCGGACATTTCAGTGTTTATAATAACGTTACTGCTATTAGGAAAAAAAATTAAACATGTCAAATAATACATTAGATAGGAGTGCGTTTGTGTAAAATTTTAAGTCGCATTTTTTTATGTAGTCAGCTACAACCCTTTGACTCCTTCTGATGCGTACTCAAGTGTCACTGCTTACCTTTTGTGGAAACAACAGTTTCTTCATGACGTAGTCACGATCTCCAACAAAGAAGTCTCATATATGGTGTCGAGTCTTGATATCTGTATGGCTAACGACATACTCATTTTCCCATCATCATCATCATCATCGCAAGTTCTTCACCCGCTCAGTGCTTCGGGCACCACTAACTCAGTGACCAAAGAGGCCACACATGTAGTAGTGGGCCCCTTGTTCGGTGCTTTGGGAACAACTCTAAAATGGCGTACAACACGTGCGCTCCGTCTTTTTTATAGATAGGGTCATGTGTGTAGTGACAAATGCGCTGGATGGGTGTGGTGTGGGTATATACCAGCCAAGAGGGAGTGTGTGTCTCGATCTGACAACTAGACCTGCAACTAAGAAATCACTACAATGGAAGTTTGGGACTTGTACTTTTGTTGTTTTTTCCTAGTAGCGTAAGAGTGGCCTTCTTTTTTCTATGTGACGTTATAGAGTCAGCATGTATGTAGCCTATTTTGTGATGCATTTTATTGTGCAATGCATTTCAAAAACTAGTTGTGGTAGGGTGCTATTAAATTAAACTGCGTACTCTGCTTACGAATTTAAGTGTAGAAGTATATATTTTTTTCTATTTTGTATTCTATCATAATTGTGCTGACTTTTCTGCTTTAGCGTGCAGTACTATATTATTTTATAAATAAGAAACTGTTGAAATCATGTTTGAAATTAGAATGGAAGCATGTAAGCTGCTCTCTGTGAGGAAGAGCAATGCCGGCTCCCGCAGGAAGTGGGGAGCTGGCTGGGAACGTGGAGGCCTTGGGGCTGTTTCCACGGTCCGCAACGTTAGATTTGAGCCCCGGGGGATGGGGTCCTCGGGAATTATAGAAAATTAGTGATAAAGGCTATATTTTATATGGTAGCTTTATCGTACGCGTACCAAGCACGTATGGACAACGTGCAGCTGGAATATTGGAAGTCGTCCAGTAAGCGTATGTAAGCAATAAAAATAAATTTTTTTTTTAGATATTTATGAAGTGTATTTCTTTATGTGTTGTGTGGCTCTAAAAAGAGCCCTTGTGTTTATTGGGAGATTTTAGTACCTACAAGTAAGTACCGATGCATAGTCTTAAGTTTATGAGGAAGACTCTGTTCCCCCCATCTGTAAAATGTACACCATCTCTCCTATAGATGCCGTGCATATTGAAACGCAGATTGTGGTGATGGACCCCATTCGATAGTCTCGGAGAAAGGCAGAAACAGATTTATTCACATGTTTCCTAGCTTTTTCAATCTGTTGACAATAGTGGTTGGACCAGTTCAATTTCTGCCTTTGGCATATATTAGAATAGACAAAAGCAGTTTGGGGGAAAAGTGCCATCAATTCTCTAAAGGTGTTCTTCATAAGCATTTCCAGACCTACCCCAGTCAAAATGCCTAGGTCATTGCCACCACAGTGCATAATTATGAGGTCAGGGTGTTGGAGATGTAAAAAGGATTTCATCAATGGCATCAATTGATGCCACTTTAATCCTCTCTGTCCAATCCATTTAATGTCTACATTTGGTAAACGTAGGTCTTTGTGAATTCTTTTCTGTTGTGCGTACCTTTGACTCCTGAAAAATATAGCTGTGTCCCACAATCCACACTGCAAGCATTTTGAAGAGAGGTCTGGATGTACTCTGATGGTCTCTGTAAATGAAATGGCAATTTGAAAAGTAACATTTTTCTAAAATGATGGACAACATGCAGTTTTGAAAAAAGAAAAGAAATGATTGGTTGTTTGACCACATTTTACAGAAAACTAGGGTGCATGTTTCTGTTTTTTAAAAGCCTTATTTTAATTGGTTAAGAAAAACTGATAGAACAGAACGTTACATAAGATAAGCTGGTGTATTCTCAAGTCAAGCATACTTGCTGTTTTAATTTGCAACAATGTAAGATGAACTTTTCACCTATGTGCTGAGTTAGGTGTTCCCTGAAGTGTTTCTATGGTAACTGACAGATTGTGGAATAGGGGAAGGGTTGAAAGTTTTGTCAGTTGGAAAGGGTGCAAAAGTTCAAGCAATATAAAAGTGTGTTTCTTTTTTAATTTAATGTGGGAATAAATGTGATTTTGTATTTATTTGTATTTGTGTGTAGATTGAGTGTGTAGATTGATCGGAAAAGTTTGCTATTTGCTATAGGACTTCCTGATCCCATAGGACTGCTTAGGGGATATACAATTATCCCCAAGGTCAAAATCTTTGATGGCCTTTGTTGAGCCTTTGATGCAGGGCACGGAACTAAATTTTTTAATTAATTTAATTGTTTACTTACCTGCAATCCTCCAGATTCAGTTGTTTATCATCCCCCACCCTGCCCCTCCCCCGCCCCGCCTGCCTGCCCCACCGCAACTCCCTCCATGGCCGGCGGCTAAAAGAGGCGGTAGCGATCAGGGGCCAGATGTAGGTAGGCCAATACCGGTCGGTAACGGCCGAAAATCAGTATTTTCGGCCGGAACTGACTGGTATTGAGCCTTTGGGATGTAGGAGTCTGAAAATCCTCCGAATCGGTAAATTTACCGATTCGGTAAAGCTACCGAATCGGTAAAATACCGAATCGGAAAAATAACAGATTCGGTAAACTTACCGAATCGGTAAAATACCGAATCGGTAAATATACCGAATCGGTATATTTACCGAATTGGAAAAGTTACTGAATCGGTAAAATACCAAATCGGAAAATAAGAAGTGGTAAAAATGAATATTGAGATGTAGGTAAGCACTGAAATATCGAATTTGGCTCAAATTTGGTATTTAAGAGTCGGTATTTACCATGGATTGAAATCAGGTGGGAACCAGCTGCAACCCATAAAAATGGACCCAAAATGCAATTCTACTTGCACAATGGCGGCATTTTATGTCATTGCAAGACGGCTACGGCTACAGCAGGAAGGAGAGAGGGAAGGGCAGAGAGAGGAGCAGGTCTACAGAGAGAGGATCACCCTGTTGATGCTCACAGAGGCAGAGATCCTCCAGAGGTACAGGTTGGACTCAGACACCATCTTGGACCTCATCAGGGACCTCCAACCACTGTTGGAGCACACCAACCCAAGGGCACACACTATCCCACCACACGTGCAGGTGCTATGCAGCCTACACCTGCTTGTGTCTGGTAGCTACCAGAGTGTGGTTGCTGCGGTAGGTGGGGTGACCCAGAGCAGCCTGTCAAGGTTTTTCCATAAATTCCTTGACGTCATGTTACAGAGGATGGACCAATACATTTCTTTTCCTGCAACCTATGCGGAACTGGTCCAAACAAAATCAGACTTCTACCAGATGGCACGATTCCCCAATATCATTGGCTGCATTGATGGCACGCACATTCCCATTTATCCCCCTGCTGCCACCGAATACATATACCGGAATAGGAAGTCAATGCACACCATCAATGTGCAGGTGATTTGCAATGCAAAGTGCGCCATCACTGACCTTTTGGCAAAATTCCTTGGGAGTACCCATGACTCCTATATATTTCAAAACAGCGGCATCTATGCACGGCTGACTGCAGGAAAATTTGGTGAAGGATACCTCCTAGGTAAGACACAGTGTCTGACCCCCATAATACCTATTGCAGTAAGAAGTACATGTATGCATGTGAGTAATGTATTCCCTTTTCCTTTTAGGAGACAGTGCATATGCCCTCCGCTCATTTATACTCACCCCCTACCTCAACCCCTCAACACCCAGCCAAAGGAGGTATAACCGGTCCCACAAAAGCACACGGAATGTGGTCGAACGGACCTTTGGCATCTGGAAAAGCAGATTCAGATGCTTGCACAAGAGTGGAGGTGCAAGGCAGTATACCCCCATCACCTGCTGTAAGATTATTGCTGCCTGTGCCATGTTGCACAACCTTGCGGTGAAGAAGGGTACTGAGGTGGAGTTGTCAGACTACGAGGATCATGACAATGACATTGCTGTGCCTGAAACACAACCTGCTAAAATGTCAACACCAAGTGATGGGAGATACAGATGTGAGGAGATTACACACAACTATTTCTGAGTGAGTAATGAGACACAGACAGGTTGTAAATGAGAAGAACGTAATTTAATGTTGCCACAATGTTCATGCACTGATGTGCAACAAAACAAACTTAATAAACGTGGGGACTGTATGTCCCGGGTTTCTCACCCACACCGGCAATGTCATTTGCGGCCGCACTTCCCAGAGCCACTGGGATGTTGCTCGCTGCTTTCCGCATGGCCTTCAGGCTCAGCTGAGCGCCTGGTACTCCTACGTGGCTCAACTACAGTGCTTGCCAAGCTGCTGCGGCTACTGCTGTCATCTGCCTCTGCCACATCCAGGGCAGGATTTACTGCAATGTGTGATATTATCATCGCCTCTAGGGCACTAGTGATCCTGGCCATGCCCCTGGTGACCTCTGCTGTGTTCTGTGTGAGGCTCTCCTGCATATTGATGCCTCTACGGCATAGCGGGATGTGGCAGTGGCCAGACGATTCATGGCCCTATTGTGAACACGGGCATCCCTGCGCCTTGTGTGTTCCAGGCTGTCCATTTTTGAGCAGAGCTGGGTGATGGAGTTGCTCATTTGCTGCATTCCTAATGCAATGTCTGCATTTGTTTTTGCTACCTCCTTATTACTTTCCACAATGTCTCTGAGGCCCTTTCCCATGTCTCCTATTTGTTGGTTTAGGACTCTAAATTGGCGGTGGCAGGCCTGTATGGATTTTCCCTGCATCCGCTGTATGCGCACCATGCTCCCCTCCAGGCCATGGAACACAGTGCCATCTACAGGTGCACCTGCACCGCTGGGTCTGGTTTGGCATCTGCGCGAGGTGCTTGACTCATTGGTGGACTGCAGTGCAGCAGGAGTCACATGTACAGTGGCTGGAGCCTCACCCTCTGCTCCCTCCATTACTGGCAGTGGGGCCACGAATCTTCTTCTGGCTGGTGAGGTTGCAGGTGCAGACAGGGACATTGATGGGGAGTTCTCTGGTGAGAAAATCAATGGAGGGGATTGTGAAAGGTGTGGGGAGTGCGGAAACTCGAGGTACTGTACTGTATCATCCTCATTGGAGATGGCAGCCGTGTCTTCTTCCTCCTGCGAGGCTTGTACATGGCTTGGCCCTGCCTCCACACTCTCCTCCCTCGCTGGTGCAGTCCCTTCTGATGCTGAGGCTCGACTGCTTGATGTTGCCCCTAGGTATAAAGAAGCGTATGTCAACTGAGTGCTACCGTGTCACAGTCACTACATTAAATGCTTTGCACATTTAACTTTCATTTATTTGATTTACTTTCAGTGCCTTGCTGATGTCTGTGCACTTACACATGGTCCTACATTAGCTGACTACATTTCCCATAATGCATTGCTCCTGTATAGTGCTAGCAGTACTGGACTGGGGTTGGCCTGTACATAAAGGCTAAAGGGAAGCAGGTTGCTATGGGGTGTCATGCTGCGCATGCGTCTTACCTTTTCTTGTAGCTCTGGCTGAGCTGTCCACATCTCCAAGTCCCACCACACTGTCTGGCTCGATGGTTGAGGCCACCAATTCCTCCAGGTCAGTCAGGGGGGGCGCTGGGTTCCTGCCTCCACCGGTGACACCAGCCTGCTTATGTTTTTCTGCCATCTTCTTTTTTGTGAGGTTCCTGATATCATAAAAGCGTTTCTTCAGGTCCTCAATGTTCCTGCTTGTGACTCCCACTGCATTGACCTTTTCTCCAATTGCAAGCCACATTTTCCTTTTAGCAGACTCAGGTACAGTGAGGGACTGCCTGCCAAATAGTTGCTTGTGGACTCTCACAACTTCCTCCACCAGTACCTGCAGCTCCATGCTGCTGAACTTTATTTTTCTTTTCCTCTCTGCCTTCTGGCTCTCAGTGCTGCTTGCCATTTCTCTTGTTCTAAACTCCCACACTAATCTCCCTGCTGCTCTGTGTCTCTGCTCAGCACTGACTGCCTCTCCAGAACCTTCTGAGTTGCAGCTGCCTGGGTAGCCACTCCCTGGTAGGGAGGGGGAGGGTGTTAGCACCGGATTGGCTGTTTTCATTAGTTTCACTTTTGCTTGCTTTCCGATTCGGAATTTACCGATTCGGTATTTACCGAATCGGTATTTCCAATGCATTCCTATGGGCCTTTTGGCCCATAGGGATGAATGGTAATTACCGATTCGGTAATTACCAATTCAGTAAATACCGATTCGGTAAATACCGAAAGTCCGATACCGATTTTTACTGATTCGGTATTAAATACCAATTTTTTCACTACATCTCATTTACCGATTCTTGAATACCGAATCGGTAAAATTCGGTATTTAAGAATCGGTAAATGACTTTTACCTACATCTGGCCCCTAGTCATTTATCACAGACTTGTAAGGAATCCTTGGTGAGTCGCGCGCTCACTAACGAGTGCGCACTTCACCGAAGACGTTCCAGGGCTCAGACTCGTTTTCAATTGCTCCTTAGAAATTCCTGAAGAGAAAGAGCAAATATTTCTGAGAGAGTTAAAGAACGTTGTATGACAAGTTAGTCAGTAAGTAAACTTACCTGACATTATAGACAATATTGAATGTATTCTTTTTTTTTTTATAATTTTTTTTATTGAGGGTGAAGATGCAATACAAGGATTAAGCAGTTAAATAGACACAGATAGAGCATTAAAATTTGATACAAAAATACAATAGCAATGACATGATTTTCAAGATATATATAAACAGATGTACAATTCATGATGTGGGAATAAAATTCATTTACATTCAAATTAATATACTGATAAAATACTGACTCCAGATCAAATTCCGGCCTCTCTCCATTTCAAAACGGGAGCCCAAAGGCGTCTTCCCATCTCCCGTTTTTTAACTCCTTTGAGTTCATGTAAACATGACTCAATATTGTGAATACCCAGGAGTCTCGAGAGCCACATCTGAAAGGAAGGTGCAATTACATCTTTCCAACCAGCTGAAATCAGTATTCAAAGCACAGCTACTGACATAAAAAACAGGGTTTCCTCATCCTCTTCCAAAGCCAATTTTGAATCTGTACCCATTAATACCAGCATAGGGGATAGATCGATCTTGTCACCTAGCAGCCCCTCCCAGAATTTCATGATCTCATCCTTAAGTGGGTCCAGCCTATCGCAGGTGACAAACATATGTACTAAGTCTGCTTGAGGTGAGTTACTTCTAGGGCAGCAATCATCGGACCTAACACCCCATGCAAATAATTTAGCCGGAGTATGGTACAAATTAAAAACTGTTTTGTAATGCTGGGCCCGTAGGTTAGAAGCCCGAAAAAGCTTTTTATTTAAATCAAGAGCAAGGTCTAAATCGACATCGAGGTTTCCCAGTTTAGTAGCCCAAGCACTTTCCATTTTCCCGATGTCATCCTGAATCCTCACTACCAGAAGGTCATAAATTACTTTAATCTTTCTGTACCCTCTAATCAGGGCCTCAACAACAGGTATATCTACCTTGGCCTTCAGTTTAGGTCTTAGGGCCCTTAAAGTGCGGGCAATTTGTCCATAAAGAAACCACTGGTTAGCGGGAATGCCAAACCGCTTTTGCAGGTCCTCGAACCCTATAATCTTATCCCCCTCCATGACATCTTCAATAGTCTTAACCCCCATTCGGTTCCAAGCCTGGAGATTCCTATCTGCCCTAAATTGCGGAAGCAGACATGAGTTTTCCAAATGTAAATAAGAGTTTACTTTCGGGGCATTAAGTGTTTCAGAATAGTTTTCCAGATGGACCAGACCCCATATAGAGTCTTAAAGTGTGCCTTCTTATAAAACCTACGTTCGACTTCGTGCAACAATAGGCCGGTGGCTTTCCCCCCAACAACATCTCATAAATTGGGGGTGGTCCCTGGATCCCAGAGTTTGAATTTTCCCCAGCGGATCTGACATCAGATAGAAACAAAATAGACATTTGGATCAGGAGGCAGACCAATGGTACAATCTAGGATTTGGGAGTGCCATACCACCCCTTTCCCTCGGCAGTGACAAAAAGCTAGTAGAGCGTCTAATCTTGCCATGCTGCCATATAAACCTTATAAAAACGGACTCCAACTGATTCATTATTTTATCGTCGATAAGAAGGGGTATAGCCCTAAAGAGATACAACACTCTAGGGGACATTAACATTTTTATAGCATTAACCCTGCCTACCAAAGAGAGATGCAGTAAATCAATTCTTTTCAATTCGGTCTCTAAAGATTTGATTAAAGGGAGGTAGTTCTCTTCAACAATTCTACCGAATGGTGCATTAATTTTTACCCCTAAATAAACCGCTCAGTCCACAAATCTAGAATCGGAGTTCACAATATTTTTTGAACAGATTATCTGTGTTTTGGATTCATTTAGGAGGTACCCAGAGACCTCACCAAAAACCTTCGCCATCTGTACCTGAGCCGGTAATGCCTGCTGGGGGTTCGTTGTGAGTATAGCCAGGTCATCAGCATACGCTAGTAACTTATTAACATGACCGTTAAAAATCACAGGAGGGATACTTGGGCTCTCTAATATTCTCTGAATAAGGGGATCAATACACAAAGAGAAGAGGATAGGGGAACAGGGGCAACCCTGGCGCGTCCCTCTCTTTATTGTAAATTTATCCGACTTTTCCCCCATAACCGTAACTCTAGCAGCCGGATCCAGATAAATGGCTTTGAGCGCTCTGATGACTTTCTCCCCGAAGCCCCTTCCTGCCAATATTCCCCAAAGAAAGCTTCAATCAACGCGGTCGAACGCTTTCTCTGCGTTGAGCAGGATCATGGCGATCTCCCCCTCCGTGGCATCCTGGGCATCAAATAAGGTTATAGCTCTACATGTATGGTCTGTTGTGCCCCGTCCTGGAACAAACCCATGCTGCCACGGGGAGACGAGACCGCCAATGATCCTGCCCAACCGCTTAGCCCAGATCTTTGAATAGAGCTTTGTATCGGTGTTAATCAACGATATTGGCTGATAGGATCCTGGTTTCTCTGCTGGTTTCCCCTTCTTGTGAAAGATTATAATGTTGGATTCCTTCCACAACTCAGTTACTACCCCTGAGTATACAATCCCATTAAAAAGGTCGACCAACATTGGAACAATCTCACGTTCTATTGCTTTGTACACCTCCAGAGGGATCCCGTCTGGGCCAGCGGCTTTTCCGGGCGCTAACTCCCGCAATGCAGCCGTGACCTCGGCATGTGATATATCTTTATCAAGGTCCGGTCTGATTACACCATTCAAACAAGGACCATTATCTGGATACTCCTCCCCCTGGTTGTTCTCAGTATCCCCCGCATCATACAGTTTTTTATAAAAATTCTCAAATACCCTCAGTATATCCTTAATTTCCGTATAGGTATTTGCATCTTCCTCAATACAAGTGATATGATTTTTAGATTTTTCCTGCCTTAGCCGCAGGGCAAGGGCTCTACCGGCTTGCTCTCCTGTTTCATATCTTTTTGCCCTGGAGATTGAAAATCACTTATTGCCCTTTGTGTTACCTCTTTCTGCAATGCTGCTTTAACTGCCACCAATACATTATGGCTTTCCTTACCTTCTCCACCGGAGGCAATATCTCTGATATGCTGTTCCTCCGCGGTAGATAGCATGCCCATAAGTTTCTCTACCTCCGCCCTATCCTCTCTTCTAAGCCTGGCAGATCAGCTAATCGTCTCTCCCCTTAAAGCGGCTTTAAAAGCCTCCCAGACCCCATTCTGTGATGTGCTCCACCTATTTGCTGCAAAGTATTCTCCCACCCATTTATTCAAGTGATCTACAAATCTGTCATCTGCCAACAATCTCCTTTCAAATGTCCAATGTGCATTTGACCTCTCCACTCTTCCCAGATCATATATTAGCAACAACGGGTTATGGTCTGAGATCGCTCTTGGGAGTTTAATAATCTCCACCTTCTCAATTTCTGAAGAGGAGATAAAAAGGTAATCTAGTTTTGAGTACTTCTGATCAGGGTTTGAGAAATATGTATAACCAGGGTTCTGGGGTTCTTTAGTTCGCCATACATCCTGCAGCCCATGCGAGCTAATAAGGGCCTGGACTGATCTAAAAAACTCTGGGTTTCCGTCCCACGTAGAATATTCCATTACCCCAATCTGATGAAATATTTAAATCTCCTGTAACTACTAAGGGGGCAGGCCAACTAGCTAACTCTACTGGAGAAGTGTGGCTCAATGGTTAGAGCGGTAGAGTGGAGAAGCGTGGCTCAATGGTTAGAGCGGTAGACTTTGATGCAGAACGCTGGCCAGGGACCAGGGTTCGATTCCCGCCTCGGCGGGATCGGGCTTAAATTCCTCTGACCGGATATTCTCTCCTCAGTGCCGAATCTAAGCATGGGCCCCACGCTGCAACTCTGGGCAATAGCTTGCTTAGTCTCCACAACGGCCCCCGATGCACAAGGGATGCCTGGTTTCACCATGGGATGCCCAGGAGTGGACACCTCACAAGGAAAAGCCAGGAGGGGTTCCCTTGTGGTAGGAGTACAAGCGCCGGGCTGCTTACGGGTTACTGTTCGCGCTATACAAATACAACACATTTACATTTACTTCTAAGAAATCTAAAATTTCGGGATCATCTTCATTCGAGCCATATATCCCACAAAGTGTAAAACCCAAATCCATTTTGGCAATTACCCATCTGCCATTACTATCTGTTTTCACTTACCTGGCCTTTCCCAGAGCAGTTCTTGCTAAAATGGCAACTCCCCTAATAGTTGAGGATTGTGTTGAGCATGCCACCAGCTCGAAGCCTTTTAAAAGTAGTAGATTTCTCTTAGCCCAGGGGAGATGGGTCTCCTGAAGACAGAGAACATCTATTCTATTGTGCTTCACCACGTATTCTAGTCTTTGCCTTTTCTTCTAGTCGTTCAAGCCACCCACATTCATTGTACATATTCTAATGTTCGTCATCTACTTGAACAAAGCCACCTACAACAAGAAACTGATATGATATTTTTACATCCGTTTGCTCTTTTTGTCTTCTTTCCATATTGCACCATTCCCTCCTTTTCCACCACAACCCCCCTCCCCATCCTTCCCCCAAACAACCCACCCCCCTACCCGCCAGACCCCTACCCCGCCACCACCCAACCACCCTACTCTGTGAGGGGCTCAGACCTAGTCTGTGCGTGTGATGGAGCACGGTGCATGCGGTGAGAGCTACCTATATCAATACATCCAACAATTACCAAAAACTTGGAGCTCAAAAAATTTCAAGTCTACAAAAAAGTCAAGCACAAAGTTCAGCATCAGCCGATAGCCAGCAGCCCATTCCATCATCTTGAGAGCAGTAGTCATCCTAGCTTCCTATGGAGTCCAAGTATTCCCTCGCTTTGATCTCAGATGAGAAAAACAATGTCCTCCCTTCGTTAATAATCTTCAACTGTGCTGGGTTTATTAGAAATGCCTGCATCTTTTTGTCCTGAAAGGGCTTAATCAGACCTCTTAAACGCCAACGTCTTTCTACCGTTGTGTGGCACGAAAAATGAGAACCCATCACATCCTCGTTTAGCATTAGGCCTTGCTAGATCAAAGATAGCCTGTCGCAGAATAAAGTTTCCTAAAAAGATCAAAATCGCCCTGGGTTTGTCCCCTTCTTTCATATTCTTTTTGACCTTGAAAGGGGTACGATGAACTCTCTGCAGCTCAATGGACCAATCCAACTCTCTAACTCGGGGAGTGCCTGTTCAAAGAGCTTGATGATAAATGCCCTGATATCGGACCCTTCAGATCCCTCCGGGATTCACAGAACCCTCAGGTTGTTTCTACAGAGCCTGTTCTCCATCTCCTCAAGCTCCATTGGATGTCTACAACTTGGGAACTTTGTGTGCTAACCTTGGCCACCGCCACCTCCACCTCAGCTTCTGTTGAGACAATCCTGTCCTCCAAATTTGAGACTCTGTCCCCAGTGTTTATGCAGGCCTTAGACAACTTCCTAACCACGCCCCTCATTTTCCTCATAGCTGCTCCTGATTTGCGATTTTCCTGGCGTGTCTCTTCCCTATGGGCTATGATCTCCTGATGGATTGTTTCTAATAGAGATATTTGTGCTCTCTCAATGCCCGGACTGCCCTGTAGGGATAATGAGGCAGAGTGGTCCCAACTCAACTCACATCGGGGATCTTTCTGGCCCTTCGCCGCAGCTGCTGATACTTTCAATGCAGTTGCCGGGTGCTCCATCTCTGGTTCACTCTCAGAGTCCCCAAGGGAGCTGCAATTACCATCTCCCTCCTCCTCGGACCATTCCAAGCCATCAGAGGCCGAGAAAAAGGCTTCCCTTTGGACCCCTTACCAGCCCCAGCTCCAGTTCCAGTGACTTCGCCGACCTCTCCCTGCTCCGATAGAGCTAGCTCTTCCTTTCCGCCAGCATCAATAACATCTGTAGGAATCTGAGCCTGTGCCTGTATTAGCGGGCCGGATGTTGCCCCTGCTGTCTCTCCTTGTTCTACAGTTGAGCCGCCAGGCCCCCCTCCTTCCTTTGACCCCTTAGGCACCTCCACTTTGCCCTATGTCACTACTTCAGCTTGTAAATCATCGTTTTCCGAATTGACAGTCCCACTGGCAGTGCACACATCCTGGGGTACCTGTAGTGCCTCAGTCTCATCCACAATCAGTTCTGCCGATAGAGGCATACCCCCTGCTGCCTCTGCCACCTTTTCCTTACCGGCTTTTGTGAGCATCTCAGCTATTGAAACTGTAGCCTGCCGGGTCCGGGTCAGGGGCTGCTGTTTCTCCTTAGGGTTATCCTGTGTCAGTGTCTGCGCTCCTGTCACCTTAGTAGCGCCATCTTCTCGAAGATTTTTCTTTTTTGAGGCTGCTTTATTGTTTTGATTTAATTTCGGAGCCATTATCTCCTCAAATGCTCCACTTCCCTTCCGCAGCCTGCACGAGCACCCAAGCGGCTTCCTCTTCTGGCGTTCTGACCTGGGCTCTGAGCTTCCTCGCTGCAGCGGTCTCTGCACCAGGCTCCGCACCAGGCTCCGCCCTCTGAAGGGGCCGCAGAGTTTTGAGCTGGGAGAGAGAGCCGACAGCACGGCCACCAGTCCTCGCAACACTCGGACCGCCGATCTGCGACAGGACAGTGCAGCCAGCATGCCTCCAAGTGCCCCCAACCACTACTCCACTTCCAGACCCACGGCAAACAGTAAGTCGGCGTTCGGTTAATGCCGAAAGTCCATTCTCGCTCCTTCGGTCAGCAGCCTCACCGCAGCACCATTACAGCCAAGCGGCCGCCATCTTGCCTCCTGGCTTTTCCAATATTGAATGTATTCAGTCAATGTATTTTCTATAACTTAAAATAAGAAACAATAACATTCGTGTTAAGGAAGGTCTTAAGAGAAAAGAACACATTGAGTAAGCAATACTAGACAGACTTTTGAATTAAGAAGGAACATTAGTGAAAAACACAAGATATTCAAGGATTGATAGAATAGATAACAAGCAACTGCATAAAGAAAGGTTAGTAGAAGAACACAAGGAAATTAATAGTATAAAAATTAGACAATAAACTGAGAGGGCTAGGTTAATGACTGTTAGGTAATTATATGTTATAAGCAGTGAGAAAAATAAAGAACCGCAAGCTACAAGGTTGCAGATAAATACTAGAGGGGAGGCTAGTTCGAAAGTCGAAGGGGTAGGTAATTAGTAGGGTTAGACTAAGTTATAGATGAGGAATAGAGAAAGAGTAAACACATGAAGTATTCACAAAGTAGTGTGATAATGATGTCTAAAT
Source organism: Lissotriton vulgaris (assembly GCF_964263255.1). Classification (NCBI taxonomy): domain Eukaryota; kingdom Metazoa; phylum Chordata; class Amphibia; order Caudata; family Salamandridae; genus Lissotriton; species Lissotriton vulgaris. Next base: position 1,387,918,470 of record NC_141694.1, on the reverse strand, counting down.
ATACACAGATACACAGTGTTATTCTGGACAATGAACAGTATCTTTTGCATTTTAGTAAAACATATTTAGTATTTTGGAATGGGTAAGGTGAATAGACATATTCTACATTTTTTAGTCGTGTATTTTACTATAACAGCCTGAGTCTTTTCCTATTGTCATAAGGAGTGACTTGTTTCAAAATTTAAAAAAAACTAAAAACAGGATATCCTTATAAGTAATTATATTTATATGACTTTGCAAAGGACTAAAACTCTACTAATGGAATGTTATTAGATAATAGTATTTATATAGTATTTTTTGGAGGCCAAAATAGGTGAAAATGGTAGTTTTGTATTATATATTACGAAAAGTGATAACATTAACTGTTTCTATTTTTATACAAGGAGCAAGAACATAAAGGAAAATTATGGAAAGAGAACAGCCTCATACTCAGGAGATTTCGGATATTATCTTGAGTATAATTGAAGAAGTAATCGTATCTGTCACAGGCAATGACAGTGAAAAAGGGGAAATTAGTGCTGCAGACGTGAGGTGTGATTTTGAAGATGAAAGCTTTGATGGAGATTTTCTGGAAGTATTAAATTATGTTGAAAGTTTAGAACAAATTAATTCAGAAACTGCTAATGAGGGAATTGATCTGAATGACATATCTGATGAACTTCTATTGGAATGTGTGTTAAATTATGAGATTTTAATAGAATACATTTATTGTTTAAAAATAATAAAAGTTTGAGCATTATCTACTAGTGTATTTATTGTACTAAAAGTGAAGCACTTATAGATTCAGTTATATATTCTTTAAATGTTTGTATTGATTTAAAATATACAAAGTGGGTCTGAGGGTATGGATTGCTTAAAATCCATATGGAGTATACATGCAGTCTTGTATGCACCCACAAACTTGTTTTTTATGCCTTCAATTCCCCAGTCTGTATCCTTAGACTTCCTCCAAACACTCTGACACTGCTGTTTTAGTATTGTAGTGAATCAGTCAGCAGTATGTTCTTTTCCATTGTACCGTGGTAAAACTGAAGCTGTAATAAATTTAGTGAGGAACTTTCTCTGCAGAAGTGTAATGATCCAGTTAGTATCTAGACACTCATGGATTAAAAGAGGCTTTAGTCCATAGGTTGTTTCAAACCTCTATAGACTGTGCATGCACTGTTCTATGCACCAGGAAACTTATGTTTTATATGTTCAATTCCTCAATGTGTATCCTTATACTTGCAGCAAACATTCTCACACTACTGTTTGAATATTGTAGTGAGCCATTCAGCAGTGTTTATCTGTATACTGTGGTAAAACTGAGGCTGTTATACTTTCAATCTTGTTCTTTCCTTGCAGAACTGTAATCATCCACTCACTACCTAAGTACTCATGCATTAAAATAGGCCTTAGGGCATAGGCTGCTTCAAACCCTTATAGACGATGTATGCAGTCTTCTATGTACTTGCAAATTTGTCTTTTATACGTTCAATTTACCAGTTTGTATCCTTACACTTCCACCAAACACTCTGTCACTGTTGTTTTAGTTTTGTAGTGACTCATTCATCGGTATGTAGTAATCTATTCACTATATTAAAACACTAATGGGCACCTATACAAAACTGGCATATCCCCAGGAATATGTCAGTTATTGTGCTCCGTGACACCACCACCATGGATGTGCCGAATTTACAAAGCAGTGTACCATGGGACAAAAATGGCACACATATGTCATGTATCTGTGCTGTAAAGGTGGTGCATTGTTTGAGTTATGTTGCAAGTGCAAAGCATCTGCAGCAATGCTTTGGGGGCCTTATGCTCAGACTGTTGTGTCAATCCTTACAGCTGCTTCAAGGTAGTGCAGGGTTTTGACACAGCATGAGCCCAAAAGTGACAAAGTGAAATCTTGTAGATTTCAGTCAGCCACTTTTAGGAGGTGTTCCTGCACTGGAACTCCTCCCCCTATGTAGGAATGTCTTCTTCTGGTACAGGGATTTACAATGTGATGCACCTCCCAGATACGTCTCATTCTAAATACCACATACCATGGCGCATCTTTTGCACCACCGCTTCATCAGAAAAGTGATGCAACTGCGGTGTAAAAGAGGCACAAGGGTGTTATAAATCTGCCTCTAACAAACACTTAGAAATTCACCCAGGCAGTTTCACTAGCAGTGTATTCCTTTTGAATTTACTTTTGTTATTATTTTACATTAAAATATGGAATGTAACTTTAAAAATAAAATAAATATAAGTATTTAAAATAAAAATTTAGGAAATTACTATAAAAAGAAAGAAATATAATAATTAGTACATTTTAAAATTAACATTTACAAAACCTTAGAAATTCACTGAAAAAACCATAGGTTTCAGCCACGTTATAGGTAGGAATTAGCATTTAAAAAACCTTAGAAATTCACAAAAAAAACATGGGTTTCACACATGTTATAGTTAGCTGGACATTTCACTCATACAAAACCATTGAAATTCCCCCGTTATAATTAGTTCAGCTAACTATAACTCGCGCGCCCGCAATGCACTGCTGATGATGTCATATATTACATCACTCATGACATGGTCAGTGACATCACTCATGACATCACTGATGACATCTCAAATGACATCACTGATGACCTCACTGATGACATCATCCTTGTGAAAGAGTGGCAGACCTCCTCTCAGCATAATATAACCCTTGATATACACATTCAAAAATAGAAACTAACATTTTCAAAAAATGGAGATACCAATATCAGTTAGAACAACCTATTCAGTAATTCCAATATCTACATAAACATCCAGTCATTCACTAACAGTTCTAATTAGGCACTCATACATGTACCCCTCATCATATTTACTCATACACCTATAGATCCTATTACACACCTACACTCACCTATAGTTAATGACACACATACTCACAAATGCAAATAAAGTATCAAACATCCATTTACTTGCATATACAGCTATACACCCACTACTACACTTACTTCTACATAATCGTACACATACTTACTCTCTTAAACAATCACTTATAGAAACACATACTTATTTATACAGGTACTCTTACAGTCTTTCGCTCTCACATATACTCACTTATATACATCAATACTCACATATACTAGTTTAAAACATATGTAGTTACTCATAAAGATACTATTGAGACAGTGATTCACTCACTAACACACCCATACACACACTCATCCACCCATACAGTCCTGAACACATGCTGTCTTCAAAACACATACAAACAGCGATTCACCCATTCATGCATTTCTGCGGTAAGTAATACTCCCCACCAAACCATACAGGCACTCATACTGATACTCTAAAAACCAACTAGTAACCCATAACGACACTCATGTACCTGGTCACCAACCCATGCAGCCACTTATACACCAAGTGAGACACTGATACAGATATTTACATATTTAAACATTACTCGCTAATACATGTATTCACTAAGATACACCTAATAAGTCAGTTATACAATCATTTGTTTTAAAAAAAACATCAATTTAGACACTTATTTACACATGTATTTTTCCATTGACCTTTAGATATACATATATAAAACATATTTATTTTTCAGAAAGACACACATTCACTGGATGATGTCATCAGTGAGGTCATCAGTGATGTCATTTGAGATGTCATCAGTGATGTCATGAGTGATGTCACTGACCATGTCACGAGTGATGTAATATATGATGTCATCAGCAGTGCATTGCGGGCGCGCGAGTTATAGTTAGCTGAACTAACTATAACGGGGGAATTTCAATGGTTTTGTATGAGTGTAATGTCCAGCTAACTATAACATGTCTAAAACCTATGTTTTTTTAATGAATTTCTAAGGTTTTTTAAATGCTTATTCCTAACTATAACGTGTGTAAAACCTATGTTTTTTTCAGTGAATATATATATATATATATATATATATATATATATATATATATATATATATATATATATATATATATATTTATTTATATATATGATATGTGATATATACATATATGATATATGACTATATATGATGTCATGAGTGATGTCATTTGAGATGTCATCAGTGATGTCATGAGTGATGTCACTCACCATGTCATGAATGATGCCACTGACCATGTCATGAGTGATGTAATATGTGACATCATCAGCAGTGCATTGCGGGCGCGCGAGTTATAGTTAGCTGAAGTAACTATAACTGGGGAATTTCTATGGTTTGGTACGAGTGAAATGTCCAGCTAACCATAACACCCCTGAAACCTATGTTTTTTCAGTGAATATATATATATACATATACTGTCACAGAATGTAGATGTTGACTCAGGAATAATATATCTCTACTTCCTCTATATGTGCTTACTTTTTGATAGTTTGGTCTTTATAAAATGTTGCCCCCAATATTCTTGTATCATGATAGCCATGGCCTCGATATTCATTAGTACCATCCTTAAAGTCCCATGAAATCTCTATTCCACAATAAACTGGGGGCAGATTTATTAAAAAATCATGTACCCCAACACAGCAAGATAAATTGCTGTGATGCATTGTGTGACAGGAAAAGAGCAGAAATACAGCATATCTACTAAGATATGATGCAATCCTGCTCTCTTCCTGCACTTGTGCACTGAGTGCAGCCTAGCACCAAAGCAGGCTCCCTTGCGCCATTGTGCAAGAGTGCCTGTGTTACAGACAGGATTGTTTTTGTGCAGGAAGGTATCTCTTCTTGCACAAAATCAATCCTTTGAGTCATTTTCCTCTTTCTACATATGCTGCAGAATGCAACAAAGTAAAAAGAGGAAACAATGGGACGAAATAATGTAATTTCTCCTTATTACGCCTCTTTGAGAAAGCTTACCATTTTTATGCAATCCTTGGTTTACTAACTTTTGTAACTCTGGGAGGTCATTGATGATGTGACAAGAGGATCTGACATTATAATAGGCTCTGGAATGAAAATAAAAATAAATGCCCCCATCAGCAAATCAGATATCTAAAAAATGGCCCAAATTCTGCAAATAGGGCTAGTTCTGATCTTGTTCAGGCATGCTATATAGATGTCCAGCAAGGTTTGGGAGGCTGCATGCATTTGAGCTTGCTGCAGGCAATATTTGTGTTAATATCAGACAAATCAACAGTAAAACCGGCCCACCAGACCAAAAGGAGTGTCATGCACATTAACCTGTCAGACCAGCACTTCTGGCACTGTCACATTGCTCCATAGACCACCCAGACACTGGGTGCTGCTTCCAGACATGTTGTTTGCACGAATACAGTAACATGCTTTTAAGAATATAACGGAGCACAATAATCAAGCAATGACTGCTACAACTGCTATTTGATTAATTTCTGAGGTGTCACAACACAAAAATAACTCGTAACATTATAGCCATCCTCACTAAAGCAAATGAAAGAAAGACTTAGAAATTGCCCAAGAGTGTTTTTGTGCACGTGGGTGTGCGTCTATGTGTCTAGATTCGTGTGCCTGAGTGTTAGGAGGTGGGAGATCCTTGGAATACATTCAAACTATGTGGAACAAGAAGCTTGTGATCTGGATAATTTATAAACTTAGGAGATACTGATAAGAAATCAAGACTTCATGGAAAATATCTTTATATGAACAAATTCCATGCATGCAAAAGAGAATTCTTTACTGTTATCATCTGCTTGCAGTTACCTTTTCACCTGCCTTTCTGCAATCTGAGGTAAATGTTCAGGAAAAAAAGTGTTCCAGGAAAAGGAGGATAGTCTTTGATTTTTTTCTGCACCCAGTCCTATTGTAAAAACGAACAGTTAGCTGCCTTTCAAACAAGGCCCTGCTTTGGATTAATCTTTTCTGCAGCATCTTGAAACAAACCATGGGTTGAGTCTTTGATGTGAGGCGACTCTCTGATATCAGGCAGACACAAGGGGGCAGATTTATAATTACTGGCGCATCCTTGCAAATTAGCAGGGATGCACCAGTAATTGTGCGCCGCAGCTCCGCCACCCATGAGTTACAATGTGGCGCACCATGGGGCCAAAATGGCACAGATGCTTCACGCATCTGTGCCGTAAAAGTGGCGCATTCCTGGAGTTGCGTCGCAAGCTCAACGCAGCTCCAGAAATGCTCTGGGGGGGGCCTATTCTTTCAATGCTGCCTCAAGCCTTACGCCTGCTTCAAGCAGGCGCAGGGTTTTGGCGCAGCATTGGCCTAAAAGTGACTGAGTGAGATTTCACTCAGCCACTTTTAGGAGGCGTTCCTGCGCAGGAACGCCCCCCCCCCCACCTGCGCAGGATCACCTCCTTATGGCGCAGGGCTTTACAACGTGACGCATCGCCCAGATGCGTCACGTTATTAATACCCCGCACCATGGCGCATCTTTTGCGCCGCCGCTGCGTCACAAAAATGACGCAACGGCGGCGCAAAAGAGACGCAAGGGGCATGTAAATCTGCCCCATTGTCTTTAGTAACCTGTATTTAGAGTGACATCCTTTCTTTCTGAAATGTAGTGTTTCAGGGAGTCCGTAACAATTGTATAGACAATTTTACCTGTACCTTGATTACAATAAACGTCAATGGGCCAAAGAAAAATGTGTCCAAAATATTGTTAGACTCTAACGCAAAGTGGCAAATGATTTTTTTATGGAAATAAAATTATTCATAATTTCTCGCTTTCTCAAAAATCATTAGAGCTGAAGTGTGCTGAAAAACGTTATATATCTTGTGTGATGATCATCCAAATACACGGTCTGCCTAAAGTGGAAAGCTTCAAGCTGCCAGCTGGATTTGGTCCATAAAACACAGCAGTGTGTGTTGTAAGACTTAGTTGTTTATCATTTGTCTTTCTCCTATCACCTGTTGTTCAAAGTAGCTTTCAATCAGTGGTGGACTGAGACTCCACCTAAAGTGAATTTTCTTAACTCATATCCTGTCCCTCTCCTGACGTCTCTGTGCCCAGGTGGTCTGGTACAGAACAACAAAACGTATGGTCTCTGTTAAACCTGGCACCATTTGCGTGGGTCTCCCTTTCATTTTTTGCTTTTGCCTCTTATGTTTTTGCTGGTTCAAGATGCTTTTGGGCACTGTGCCACTGCTGTTCAGTGGCACAGTGCAAGTGCCCCCTATGGTAAATTGATGTATGGATTAGTGACTCCATGATTGGCTTGTTTGGTCTACTTGTCAGACCCTAGTACAGTGCACTGCGTGTCCCCAGGGCTTGTATATCAAATGCTGCTGGTGGGCTTGCAGCTCTGATTGTGCCATCCACCGGAGCAGCTTGTAAAGTGTGTCTCAGGTCTGCCATTGCAGAGCCTGTGTGCAGTCTGGTATTCCCATGTTGACTTGGCAAGTGCACCCACTTACCAGTCCCTAAACCTTCCCTTTTCTACATATTAGTCACCCCTAAGGTAGGCCCATGAGCAGGGTGCATTGTAGGTAAAAGGTAGGACATGCCCTGATGTGTTTGGCATGTCCTAATAGTGAATTACAGCCAATTTCGTTTTTCACTATTGCAAGGCTACCTGTTCCCCATAGGCCAGAATGGGCAGTTTGATTATAGCATTTTATAATCCTAACTGACTCAGGGAACTAGGTAGAAATTCGAGTTTAGTAGGCCTGAACTCAGAATGATAAAATACATATTTTAGTGAAGTTGGTTATAACATTCTGTGTTTGAAAATACCACTTTTAGAAAGTAGGGATTTTCTTGCCTAACTGTCCAAGCCTGCCTCTGCTAGGTTGTGTATTCCTTGTCTGGTTTGTGAGTGACAGGGGCTGGGGGATTCTAGGAGATAGGGTAAGTCAGCACGGGGCTGAATAGACCCATCTGCATGTAGAGTGGTGGGAGAGGAGCATCTGGTTTCCGGTCTCTGACTGAGGCTGCGTCTGCACATGAGGTTGCGGTGATCCCCGGTGTTCTTGCTTCGGCGGCGGTGATTGCATCTGAGGTTGCTGCTGGCCGCGGTGACTCCTGGAATTCTTGCTTTGACGGGGGCGGTCCCAGATTTTACCACGTGGGCGTCGCTCTTCTGCTGTGCGATAGATACCAACGCCAATTCTCTGCATCCCAGCCTAGGAATGCAAGGAGCAAAGGGAGCGAAGGAACCTCCTGGTATCGCTGTGGACGGCAGGCGGTGAGATTTCCAACAACTGCAGGCTAGTTTCACTTCGATGCAGGAGCAGTTCCCACGTGCATGCAATTGTTGACATTCTCTGAAGTTTTTGAGATAAATTCAAGCGCTCAGAGGCAGGAGCCGTTCTCTGCACTGGCTATTTAATAACTCTGAAATGTTTATGTGCGTGAAGTATGCTGGGAGGCAGGAACTATTCTTCAAGTGTGCATAATTCTTGTTGGAACTCCATGAAGGAGTGTTTGACTGTTTGTTGCTTCAAAAGCACTTGGAGCATGGAGCGTGGGCTATCAGTTTTCACTCACGTAAGACCTCTTGCTTTGTAAGGGAATAGTTAAAACATTAAAGCGCTCGGAACACGGAGCGTGGGATATCAGTTTTTACTTACGTAAGACCTCTTGCTTTGTAAGGGAATAGCAAAAACATTGTGATAACACAGAGGAGGAATCAACTTGTGACAAGAACGGGTGCTGTTTACCTCTTGTGAATCCCACTTACGAGACTGATCCAGTCCTGGTTTTGGTTCCTGCTGGTTCTTGTTGCCCATACGGTTGACGTTACGTGATTATGCTGTGGAGGATACGGCGGCTTGAGGAGAGCTGCTCCCGCTTTTCTGGGCAAAAGCCAAGAAACCTAAAGTATAAAAAACCCAAAACTCAACATACAGTGGATATTTTAGAAAAAAATCATTCTCAACGCTAAAAAAAGACATAGGGGTTGAGGGCCAGGCTGGCACCAGCAATTGTGCTATCTGCCTTTTGTCCTTTGTTGACAGTGAGGAATCTTGGCAACTAGGCATAGTTGCTGTAATAAACCACCAGGCAATCAAAAGGAAACACGGACAGCAACCTCTAATTGGTTGAACACCAGAAAAGTGGTATGTGAAATGAGATCAGAACGGATAAGGCAGGTGCCCTCGCTACAAAAATCACACAAACAAAAGAAGTTGCAAAAGAACTCAACTATAACAAGGGGGACATCTCCAACAAGATCCCAAGGGATAGAAAGCCACCTTAGCCCAATATTTCCTCCTCTGGAAACAATTCTGGAAAAGCGAAAAGGCCGGAACAAACAATAAGTACATTTTTCTTTCTGAAAGTTCCGGCAGCAGCAATTTTTTCGGAAACAGGAAGCATAAAAGGTTTGCTCACACCTCTTGCCCCACAAAAACAAATGGCTTCGGAAACACGAGAGGTACAACAACCAGCACCTTATGCAACAGCAGCATTCACAGAGCCCAGACACAGAGAAAGTGTAGGAAAATGGATCAAACAATAACAGAGTCAATGGATGAGGAAAATCAATTAAAAATTCACCAAACAAAAAGTATGAAAATAATCATTGTACAGGCAATTATACACTCAGTGAACAATAACAAGACCGATTCGGAAGACATTAAGCAAACATGTATAGATCTGAATTGTTGAACCTAATAAAAGAAATCATCAACAGGATGAATAGCTCAGAACACTGGATCACTTTCACTCAACTCCTAACAGAGATAAACAGGTTGTGGTTAATCGATGTTACGATTCTCCTTCAACACCCTTTGATATAAAGGCTTCAAATTAGGACGGTTTGCAAACTTCATGGATGCACTCCACATTAATAATGGACAATGCTGAACTGGTAAAATCCCTGGAGACAAAAACAATAAATCAGTCAAACTCAGTAATTACTCCTGTAATCTCACAAATAGAAACTACAAACCAATCATACACAAAGAAACAAGTTCCTGCAACAAGATCAATTGGCACTGAAACAAAGCAGGACCTTTCCTCAATTATAGAAATATCAAGCCACTTTTCCTCCCAGATTCCAACGGACATAAAGAATAATTCAATATATGGTTCAGTATTCAACTCAAGGCAGGATCAAATGGATCAATTTCATATACAAACAGGAAAAAGTTTAAGTATTTTGTCACTTCAGCAGGATAATTCCAAAACAGGAGGATTCTTAACCTGTAAGCCGAAAAAATATATCAACCAAACGGAGACAGATAACCTATCCTCTTTACACTCTTCATTATTATACATTCTGCAAACGTCGATATCAGTACTAAAAATGCAATCTGATAAATTAGATGTTCAGATAGATCTTATGAACATTAAGGCAACTCACGTTGTGGTTCTGTGAAAATGGGCTTCGTTACGAAAGGTTGTGGTTCCGTCACGATTTTGGTAATGTCGGACCGTACTTAGCGAATGCGGCTAATATGGAGTGAATTCGTCACGTTAGCTAGCGAGTTCGCCACGTATTTGGAGATTTCGTTTCGAACATGGGTTCTATTTTGTTTAGGCCTCCCTTTTGTCTTGCCATCACGCAGGCCGAGGAATGTGGTCGAACGAACGAAGCAACCTGGCCTTCACGTATTCCTACACATTAACTGGTTTTTTTTTTACTTCGAGGTGAATTGCAAGGATCTGACTCCTTCACCTGAAACTGACCCTGCCGAGTCAATTTCCCTGGTTTGATCGTTGTCTGAGATTACCAATCATTGTTCAGGACATCCTTAACTTTTAGTCTCCTTACACAGGCTTTATCTTGCTCATTATCAGACATTGTTTCCTTTCCTATGTACTTTATTACATGCATTGTGCTTTCTATTATGGGTTTGTCCTGCTTGTGGAAATTGGATTTGGGACATTCCCAATGATTAACTTTGGGTTGGGACATTACAAACTGAGCTTTTCGTCATGTGATATTTTGTTTGAGAATGTATTTCATTGGTTAACTTTTGGCGCAGTGGGAGTATATGCTCATAAATGTGAAAATTGTGTATAAAAGGAGATGTCTTGCTCTACGAATTTGAGCAGTCTCCTGAAATACCTCCATGCTGTGTTTCTAGGATCACTGTTACTGGCTGCAGCTAATAAACTTGGTCTTTGATGCCACCCAGAAGTATTTCGTGTCTCTGTAAACCAAGACAGGTGAATCCGAAGCTTTGGGCGTGCCCCTGGCGCCGCTGGGTTCTAAAGGCCCGGTTCTTCAACGTCTCTAGTATTAACACCAAAATAGATATACTTACCAAAGAGCTGAAGAAGGTTCAATCACCCAAGAGCACAGATCCACAATGTATCTGCAAATGTGACCAAATAATAGATAAACTAAGCACTCTGCCAGCTATACTAATTGATATATAAAGAAATAAAGCACAAGGCCGATCATAAGCTAACTTGGAAGAAAATTCCAGAGGAACATTCACAAGAGCAATTGCAGTTAATAGACAAATTACCAAAAAATGAAATCCACAAACAACTGGGAGGACAATCTAATTTGTTGAGTTGTGTAAATTCAAATGACACCCAAAACGATATATAGCTGATCCACTTAACACATAGTGGCCTTCAATCTCTTAATACAAAAGCAAAAAACACATTTACCCAAGTATTAAGAAAAAGGCAAAACAAACGAGCTAGAAAGGGAAGACAGAATATGAACGGTCCCACGCAAAACGATGCAGAGGCCAAAACATTCTATCCACTGTTTAGTGCCATGAAATAAAGATCATAGAAGAAAAACGTACGCTACTCTATCAATAAGTGGATAGAATTTCGTACCCTTGTTCTAATAATTTAGAAAATAAAGCGAGCAATGTAGTGTAGTTCCTATTTTGCCAATAGACCCTGCGCATTGGAATAACATAAACAGTAGTATCGACGCAGAAGTGCGGATCTTCCAGGCCTCCACTGACTATGCTAAACTTAATTGGGTTTGTTACCAACTAGCTCAGAGGTCACTGGAAACTTTCTTCTCTGAATAGGAAGTGAACAACCGTGCAACATGACAACTTTGCTCCTCAGATAAGAGTCAATCTCTAGAGTTGTGTGAACAATAGACAGTTATTTTACTCAGTCAGTGGTTGTGCAGTTTACTTTCACAATATGTAGAGAATGGAGAGACGGGCGTTGTCAATAAAGGGTAACATTTATTGAACAGTCTTTCTTCTCGTACAGGAGAAATGAATTGCCACAATTGCAAGACTTGTTATTATAAAAAGTACGTACAGTAAGATGAGCATTGCGAAATAATACTGTAAAAGCATTGATATGGTTTCTTAGCCATACAATGGTTTAAAATGAATAAAACATATATACATTCATATATACATGCGGCTAAAATACTCAACTGGTGCTTCTAACTATGCCTACCCCAGTGTACCTGACCTAAGCCTAATACTTGGGAGGGGAGTAAGTAAGTATTTTAAGTTAAGTTAGTTTTGCCAAGGTTTGCTTCAAGAATTCTCCCTAAGGGTTTAGTCAACACCATACCTCTGGAATAGAATGATGGAGGTCTGGTATCTCCCTCAGGGAACTCGATATCCCAGTCACTCGCAAGAGTGGCTTGGAAACGCCGGAGCTGGATTTCTCTGCAGGAGAAAAGACAGCGTCTTTCTCAGCGCGTCGAGGAGGAGGAAGGGCAGCGTCCGCGGGCAGCTTGCATCTGCTGGGCTCTTTGCAGGGGGACGGCTGTTCAGCTCCTAAGTTCACCACACCACCGTTCGCTAGTTAGCAGCGATAGCAGTAGCGATAGCAGCTATGGTATCATCAGCATAACAGCAGCTTCGTCAGCAGCGATGGCATTGAGGCAGCTAGCGTTTGCTTAAGGCAACGTTGGTAATATTTATACCTGAAAGGTGCCTTGTTTGACGTACGTTTTTGGACATAAGACGTCAATAAAGATGTCACTAGGAAGTGATCGTCTATCAGTGCTCATTAGAGTTCTATTACTAATCAAAACATAGCAAGCGGGGCTTTCCCAGGTTGCTGAGTTTTTATCTTGTTGAAGAACTCGGAGTGTTAATCTAGGAATCTTAGATAGTAACTTCTGCTATGTCATTGCACTAATTGGCTGCAAAGGAAGTGGCAGAGAAAGCGATTCTGAAATGTGGCTCTGTTCGTGTGAGGCCAGAGACGAGTTTCTGAATATTGCATTTGATCGGGTATGCCAATATAGGGAATAAATGGATTTATAGCCGTATAGGGGCATAAGGTCACAGTATCGATCAGGGTCCTAGATTAGAACACTACAGCAAAAAAAGCGCAAAAAAGTGGAAGGAAAGTCAGAAGGACAAAGACAATCATACCTTACCAAACCAACTTTACCTCAGAAGGATAAAGACATGAACACCTTACCTAAACCAGCTTTACCTCAGAAAGATAAAGACAAGCATATCTTTCCTTAACCAGCTTTACCTCTAAAGGAAATAGATGCAAATAAAAACATTTAAAAAAAGGCTGCCCATCCAGACACTTCGCAAATGGAGACATTAACTTCAGATGCTGAACATGACATACCATCAGAGAACGCAAAAGGACAAGATCAAATTAGTCGCCCTGAGGCACCATTGTGTAATTGTTCTGAACAGAACCTCTTGGAAAGACCTAAAATTACTAATAACAGACTACTAGTGGTCCCTGCAATTAATGATCGCAATAAAAATAACAATCACGAACGTATAATAACTTCCAGGGTGGACAAAACAATTGTGATCCCATGTCCTCCACTAGAAAGTAACACGGAGTATGAACCTTATTATACAAGAAGCAGTACACAGCTCCTCAATGAAGATAAAACTAAAAGAAATAATTCTTCTCATTGTACAGGTCAAATTAAATATAAAACTCCAACGCAGGACCATACAAATAAAGCATTGTCCGAACAGATTTCACCAACAGAAACTAAAGAGTTTCAGTGACCAGTGGCAAATTACATTAATGTTCCTATACATGTCAAAAAGCAAGCAAGATATCTTAAATAGGGGTAACATTTTGAGGCTGCTAGGGGAGGTGCGGACATTACGTTTTATGGAAACAACAGAATTATTATCGGTGAAGTTTCTGCCAAACACACATAACCAACTGACAGAGATAACTGTAACATCATGGAAGTCAGAAAAAATTGTAAACCCAATTCATGATGCTAAAGAGCAATTCGAATCATGGGGCATAACAATAATAAAATCTACACAGCAGCTTTACCCTGCTCAATTGGCTCATTGGGATAATAAGAAGACCACCCATTCTTCAGTATATTCGAATTTGCTAATAATAATAATAATAATAATAATAATAATAATAATAATAATACACATTTGTAAAGCGCGAACAATCACCCGTAAGGGTCTCTAGGCTCTAGGGGCCGTCGGGAAGATTAAGCAAGCTATTGCCCAGAGTCACATGGTGCTGGGCTAATCTGCCGCCGGGGATCGAAACGTGAGCCCCCGGGTTCCGGAGTCAGTCACCCTGGCCGCTGCGCCACACCTCTTCCACATAATGCCCGGGGGCCTACAGGTACAGAAACAGTAACTCCAATAGAAAGTAGGCATAACTATAGGCATTGGTCACCGTTAATACCAAAAAACGTAAATAGGCAATGACCAGTTATTGAACCAACAAGTGCCCTGCAAGCTGATAAATTAAATATATTTTCCTGGAATATTGCAGGTGCAATAACAAAGCTTACTGATAGGACTTTAATGGAAGTTTGGGCTCTGTATGATATCATAGTACTGCAAGAAACCTGGCTAACAGGTTCAATTCAACTACCGGGATTCACATTACACCAGGTGGATGCCGTAAAAACGAACTGCTTCGGAAGACCAAAGGGCGGTCTTTCGGTCTACATATCAAACAACATTAAGGTAGAATCAGAACAAATGTCGACAACTTCAAACAACATACAAATAATAAGACTCTATTTTTGCAGCAATCACTGGATAACTTCATTAATCTTTTACAACATATCCGCTCATCCAACCGTAGTATTAAATGCCTGGATCAAATTTGCGATTGAAGTAACGAAACAAATCGAATTCAACATCGAGACGCACCAAAATTCACACTTATCCATCATCACAGAAAATCAAAGTGCTAAAAAAAGAATTGAGAAGAGAAATAAGGAAAGTAAAAAAAACAAGGTACCCAACCATATGCATGGGGCAAGTTAAAATTACTTAAGAAGGAATTTAAGAAACACGTTTGGCAAGAAAGAAGAAAAAAAAACAGATGAGTTTTGGGCAAAGCTGGTATACAATTGCAAACAATCAAATACTAAAGCATTTTGGAAAACAATAAATGATTTAAATAAGACGCACAAAGTAATAGTATCATCAAATGTTACAGAAGAAGTTTGGGTTGTGTATCTAAAAAATCTTTTTATTGATGAAGAACAGCTGCAAGTAAATAAAATCAACTAAATTAAGCAAATTACTGACCTTGGGTTAGCAACCGGGATTAAAATATTGTCATATGATGGGCCCATACCCACTTTAGATGATACATCGTGTATGCTTACTAGAGTAGAAAAAGTTATTAAATCAGGAAGAAGTGACAGTGCTCCTGGACCAAATGGCATCCCACAAGCCTTATTTAAATTGGACCCAAAATATTGGGCCAATCCAATAATACTACTTTTTAAAGAGGTGGAAAATACAGGTATGATTCCAGATGGTTTGAGAGGATCTATAATAAACCACATTTTTAAGGGTGGAGATAAAACAAAACCATCCAATTACAGATTAATAGCCCTCATTGACACAGAACAAAAATATTATGCATCGATAATATTGGAAGACCTAATAGAGTAGTCAGATCCTAAGAATCTGATTCCACCCCATCAAACAGGCTTCCGGAAAGGGTATGGTACCTCAATTAATATGTTAACAGTAGCAATAATTGCGGAAAAAAGCAAACGCTTAAAGAAAAAATCACAACTCTGCTTTATAGATCTGAAAGCTGCTTTTGATTGGGTGGAGCAACCACTCCTATGGGCCAAATTTAGACGTTTGAGTATACAAGAAAAAATGTTAAGAGCAATTGAATAACTATATACAGAAACATGGATTCAAATCAAGGTAGGGGACGGGACCAAATTATCAAGGAAAATACCAACGGCTAGGGGTCTTAAGCAAGGGTGTGTGCTAGCTCCACATCTTTTTAATCTATTTATGCAAGATTTGACTTCCCACCTGGATCTAGTTAACGCACATGCGCCAAGGTTAGGCCCACTGACGATATCCCATCTAGCATACGCTGATGACATTGTGTTGCTGAGTCATACAGAAATCGACTCCAAAGATTGCTCAAAGAAGCAGCGGCCTATACAAAACTTAACAAATGCTTATTGGGAATAATCCCTGTGCTTCCTTAAAGATCAAGCTGGATAATCTAACCATAGAAGAAGTCAGTACCTATAAGTACTTGGGTTTCAATTTTGATAAAAACTTTCATTTTCATGCCCATCAGCAGTATATGGTTAGAAAGAACAATGCTTTAATACACGCATTCCGGTTGCTTGCAAAAAACCTAGACGGTCCCACCTACGAACCACTGGTCTCTGTAATTAAAGCAAAATTGCTTCCTTCTCTAACTTATGCAAGTATGGTGATGCATGGTAGGGATTCCAAAAGGCTAGATAGATTACAAATCAAAACATATAAACAGGTACTTAATTTGCCCTGTAATGCTTCCCCAGCCCAAATTCGTTTGGAATTGGGACTGACACAGCAAAACATAGCAAGAAGGTACCAGTTTATTAAAACCATGCACAAAATATGAAATAATCAATCTAGCACTCTAGTCAACACGTTATGGGAAGCCTTGGTCAATGATGACAATTCAAGTTACAATAAATATTTGTTTTCATCTTTACAACTAATCAACGCAGGTGATCTGTGGGACTTGAACTTGTTGCATTTTACGATTTGTCATGCCATGAATAAAGAGGCAAAAATTCATTTGTTAATTGATGATAAAAGCATAATTTCTCAACGAGCCCATGCATGAATGACAATTCAAACGTATGTCACATTGCAACCGGCAACTTACCTTCAGCTAACCTATCCGGTGCATCTTAAGAAAAAACTATTGGCCATGCGCCTAGGTGCCCTACCATCTCTGCCAGACAAACCACTTTGGGGATATAATGGATCAAAAATTTGCAGACTATGTGATGCCCCAGACGTGGACTTTGCGCATTTGGTCTATATATGCCCCAAATTGAACAATGCATGTCGAGTACTTTTAAAGCACTTATTTAATGAGTGAGGTATTCATACATGTAGAACAGCCATCATGAGAAGCCTGGATTCCACAGACCCTCAGCTAAATTGTAAACTTTTGAAATTTTTACAATCTCATGATAGAGCATTAAAACAAGATTGTAAGTTCTACTCAACATCATAAGGTCCCTGTTCAGTCGCAAGTCTATATGCCATTGACATGATGATAAAATAATAGCAGGATGACGATAACCAGAACTGGTGAATTTTTGTCTCTTCCTACAGATGCATATCCTACACAAATAATCTGGTGAAAACTCCCAGCAATTATGAACTGAATGTATTTTTATAACATTCTATTTTAACAAATCCATGATATTATTTTGTGTTGCACCAATATTTATCAATGTTTTAATGAAAATTGATTATTATTTTTTTAACATGTATTTAATTTGTATTGTGATGGTTTTTATTAACGCATAACAATAAACAATAATCAATCAATCAATGCTGGCTCCACCTCCTGTGGTGCGTCGGATGTTCCTGGCCTACACTGTCAAAGGAAGAGAAGGACTCCTGTAAACAAAGTGCTCCAGGACTGCATAGAACTGGTTTGGACTAAGCACAGACACTCTCTGACTCTAAGAGACAAAGGATTTGGGTGTATAAAAGAGGGGACTCAGACCCCAGAACTTTAAATCACTTCTGGGAATCAAGACAAACCTTTGCTGATGAGAAGAACCAAGAAACTGAAGGAGGAGACTACCCCTGTGCTGTGTGTTTGGGGGTTGGCCTGCAGTGGTTGCGTCATTGCCAAAGAAAGGAGAAGAGGACTGAGTGTGCTTTTCATCAACTTGAAGAAAAATCTCCAAGGGCTTGAATTAGAGCTTGCCTCCTGCCTGAAGTCTCAGGGATACATGACTTCACCAACCAGCACCCCCCTGAATTCCCTTGCTTGCAATTGAAGTGCCTGCTGTTGAGCTGGGCCTTATGAGAGACTGTGTGTCGCTCGGAGCTAGAAGCGTGACGCAACAACAAGAAGCGTGTCACCGCCATCGCAGCTGTCGTCGCATCGCATAAGAAGCGAGCCGCCGCTGACATCATCGCATTGCCAAAGCCATTTTGTCACATCGCACCAGAGAAGAGTATCGCATGAAGGTGCCATCTTGTCGCATCATACCAGAGAGCAGCAGTAAGGAACCAACACATCACCTTTCCTGCGACCCTTTCATTTTCTCTGCGTTACGCATCCAAGGTAGCATTTACAACTTGAGAGAACTGAGCCATTTTCTACCCTTTGAAAGTCTATTTTTGAGTACACTATTGTGGATTTTTTTGTTATTTGGTCTTCTGTTAAGTCTATATAAAAATTCTTATTTTTATAATACCACCTGTGTGGCGTCCATCTGTAGTGTTGTCACTGAATTACTGTATTTGTTCATAAATACTTTACACACTGCCTCTGAGATAAGCCTGCCTGCTCGTGCCAAGCTACCAAGGGGGTGAGCGGGTTATTTTAGGAGTGTAGCCCCTTATCCTGACTAGCCGCAAGGGTCCCTATTTGGTCAAAGGTACCTACCTCTGCCAACTAGAGACCCCCAAATCTAACAGTCTCATTAACTTATGAAGGAATGTGCACAAGCGACGTTGCAGTCTAAAATGCACCTTATTCCAGTGGCACCTATAGAAGATAACTTTAAGGGTGGCACACATAGGGCCACAGATAAAATTGGTGGAGTCATTTGCAATTCTCATACATCATAACACAAATGAGGGCGCATGATACAATAACAAGAGGGATATATGATTAGATATCAAATTGATTACAATTATTATTGCAGGTCCAACTGCTAGATCTTCCCCCAGTTAGGTGGACAAAGAGAGGCAGTCTGGTGCTGGCCCTCTCATTGCAACATGACTAGAGAGCCATAAACGGGAGAAAAAAATCAGATCAAAAAGGTGAGCTAACTTTTATTAGACCTGGCCATGCCAGCAGGATTGATTATTCCCTGATTGCACTTAGTGTTTGCCCATTAGTTCATGATATGGTCAATCGCTTAGATAGTGACCATAATGTCCTGACCCTGCCCCTAACCAACCTGGGTGTTAACGCTACTGAAATAGGTAGTCAGGGAAAGAAGGATCTGGGAGAATTGTCCATCATGAATAATATGAGACCAATTAGATGGGACTGGGTGGAGTAACATCCTGAGACCTTGGAATTAGCGAAATGCATAGTAAATCAGAAAGTAGAGGAGATGTCAAAACTCCCTAAAGATATGATAATTGAGAAGCTGACCACCAGTCGTGAAACCACATTCAATGATATTAGGGCTCTATTGGCCAAACCATGTAGGGAGCAGAAACCAGAGCACAGTCAGATCCAGATTAAACAAGAACAGGCAAATTGGTATAACCAGGACTGTAGGAAAGCCAAGGCTGACCTTGTACAGGCAGAAAAAGCCAACGTTCATCCTGATCTGGTGGTATGTAGAAAAAGCTATAGTAAAGCTGTAGAGTTAGCTAAGAAGAGATTGGAAGGCTTACTTTGGCCTCCCTACAAAAGACATCATCAGCTAAGGATTCTAAATCCTTTTGGAAACAAGCGGCCCACTGGCTAAATGGCAGGAACCCGAAACTGGAGTTTACAGTTCAACCAGAGAAGTGGGTGACCCATTTTGGGGGAGTACTGAGGTGGAGGCTCCTCTTGGAGAGAGGGAGGAAACCAGAATGATGCTGTGGAGGACATGGTGTTCTCCATGGAAGAAACCCGTGTGGCAATCTGCTCTAGTATCGCAGTTAGAGCCCGCGGCCCGACCGAATCCCAAATGATCTGTATAAAGAGGATTTAATTGTCCGGTCTCCCTACATCAATATGATTACAAATGCCATTTCAGCAAGCATGAATGATCCCCCCTCGCGGAACATAGAAAGAGATAATCTCAATTTACAAGAACAGCGATAGAGCCAATCCGGCCATCTATAGGTCTATAAGCCTAATCAACTCATTGCAGAATTTTTTCTGCAAGCAGGAGTTGCGATGAGTCCAGGATTGGATCTCAGAGCATCATATTCTGAGCGACTCCCAAGCAGGCTTCTGTGTGAACATTAGCACATTGGACCAGGTTTCCCGCTTTTTGTGTATCTACTTGAGAGAGGTCAGCAATAGAGGGGGCAAACTATATGTTGCCCTTGTAGACCTACGCACTGCATTCAATCTGGTACTGAGAGCCAAGTTGTGGAGAGTGTTGGCAGAGATGAGCATACCTCATAAGCTATTAGAAATTTTAATTTGGTTGCACTCTTCAAATACAGCACAAGTTTGGTGGGGGGATAACAATCAACTCACTGAGCAATGCCCTATCAAATGTGGAGTAAGAGAAGAGTGCGTCTTAGCGCCCATGTTATTCTCCCTTTTTATAAATCTGGTGATTGATTATTTATACAGGAATGGATGTGACGCCCCAAAGGTGGGGGAGAGAAGAGTACCACCCCTACTCTTCGCGGATGACACCCTATTAATTTCGAAATCCCTGCATGTTCTGCAATAATTGTTGAATAATTTTATTGAGTTCTGCAAGGAGCATGGCCTGGTACTAAACAAGGCTAAAACGAAATATATGATTTTCTCGAAGGGGAATTCCAAGCCACCAAAAAGATCAATGTATATAGGAAATTGCCCCCTAGAGCAAGTTTTTGCTGTTGTCTATCTGGGTTTCCACCTAACCTCAAAGCTATGAGGAAACTATTGATGAAATTCTACCACCGCTGGCACGGAAATTACTTATACAATTTTGTATTAAAACCCTACTCACTAAACTGTTTTGTAAAAAGTGGTGTAGTAAGACCACCACAGATGATCAGTGTCCCGCATATAAGGCTTGCTCAGAATCAATAGTTCATTTGCTATTCTTGTGCCCCCATTATAGAAGCTTGCAGGGCAAGTCGATTGTGCCATTGTGTAAACTGACTGGACCTGGACATTACCTAGAGGTTATGAGAATTTTAGCTACCGACAATCGCAGGGTGGTTGTTTTTGGTTTGGCCAGATTTTGGAATGCTTTACGGATGAAACGCTATAAATGTATTACATGAGATGTCTCTTAAGCTTTTTAATTCTTGCATATCAAATCTTGCCCGCCTTATGGAAAATGACTTTTAACCTTGTATTGTTTTAACCACTGTTGTATATTGTACCTTGTAAATTGTCTTTTTTTTATTGCTTGTGCCATTTTTATATTGTATGGCACTATGCACTTTATAAGATCCTTGTGATTGAAAATAAAGTATTTTATGATGATGATGATTAATTATTTTTCAAACATTTAGTGTTCGATAAATACTTTAAGAATGTATAAATAGCTCATATGTCATCTAAACTACCTCACAACATTGCATATCTTAATTATTTTAGCCATACCATCTCTCATACCCTCTCATACATACACAACATACAACAAACCAAATAACAGAAATATATTTAAATAACAAAACTCATTTAATGATCAAAGTAAATACATATGTGCAGAAAGGAAACAATTTCCAACAGCTTCCTTGTACAATATTTCATAGAAAATAGTTATTGATACAATTCTCACAAATCCAGGATAAAGACCGAGTTTACCAGAGTTAGTAAATGCACTTTCTGAACTCAGAGATGCTGCCTCCTTTTTTGCAGACAAACAGATCCACTGAAACTCATATGTAAATTATTTTGTTTTATTTTCATGTTGTTTTGGGTGTTAGCAAATACTAGGTTTTCGAACAGGAACATGACTACTCGTATCAAAGGAATGCGATCGCTATTTTTAAGTGTAGTAATCGTGGTCAGCCAGTGTTCATCTGTATTTTGCCAACATTGCTTAACCATGCCAATAATTCATAGTTGCATTTTGTATTTTCGTGCTTTTTGTCACAGGATGGTGCTGATGTTGAAATTCTTTTAGTGATCACACCAATATATAGTGTGGATATCAAATGATCCTGGTTTTGCTACCTTATTGTATTCGATCCATTGTTTATTTCTTATTATGCATTGAGTTGTGTCCTTTCTATCCTATGAGCTACCGTTTGTAATGTAAACTATTTATATATTGTTGCAGTCTCATTAAAGTGTTATGCACTAGTAAATTTGACATATTTTGATTTGAGATGAATATTTTTAACAGTTATCATTGTGTGCATCATGACACGTCCTACAGCACCCCTCTCGAGCTATGTCTTGATTGCTCAGCCATTCATTTATTGTCATATTCGAATTCTATGTTCGTTGTAAAGTGTCTTTTAGTGCCTCCAATACCTAATCCCTAATGTATTTAGGACCTAAAGCGGTCCTTTGTCAGGGGGTCCCCGAATTGTGTCATCTTGTTGCATGTGTCTACGCGTGCTGTACGCAAAGCCTTCTTCTCTCCTACACTGGCCCATTTCATCCGCATCAATCTAAGAAATGACCAACACTCGCTTCAAGAAAATGCTTATCGGTATTACTGCAGTCTCTGTTCAGACAATCAGGCCTGGAACCCCCTGCTGGAAAAATATGAGGCACATTAGCTTGTGGGCACCCGCAAATTAGTCTATATGTACCCTGACGTTTATGGGTGTAGGAAATGTGAAAGCTGAGGTGTGCAGTCTTCTATGAGCATTGCAGTCACAACTAATTATGGGGATTAAGGTTGCTGGCTCTTAGGGCTATATGAAACATAAATCCATTGCATTGATGCTGCTGGGCAACAGGAGCTTCAGCACTGACACTCGGTATGGTTCCTAATCTAATTTCTACATTGATTTCAAGACCGACCTTTTTTTAGCTTTCTAATTTTATTTGAACGAGTTTTGCCTTATTGCAATGTCGTAGCTTCATATTTTAAAATAAAACAAACATTTTCAGTGCTAGATAAACTTGCCTTTTAAATGATGCACATTCACTTTGTAATCATTGCTAGGTGGTATATCTACATTTTGGAACTTGCATGATTTTAAAGACACACATTTCAAGCCTCCAATTTGGCATTTTTATCTTATGGATTTTCACCTTGTGCAGCCTGAGAGTTCTGTAATAGATCAATATATACATGATGTCTGTCATAATTGCCCTGTTTTGTTGTTGCCGAGATCGTTTTCAGTTCAAATCCAAAATCTAAGCATGTCAAAATATTCTATCAATCAGGGTTTGTAAACCACGGCTACTCACCCGTGAGAGTTATAATGTTGTAGAAGATGCCAATAAAACGAGTAGATGGGTAGTCAAGTAGAGCAAAGTGGGTTTATTACAACCTCAGCCAAGCACAGCCACAAGTAACTGCCACAAGGAGAATCTTACAGGTAAATGCATTCTCAGAACTTAGAACGAAGGGGAGAATGACATAGTTTAAAGGGGAAGGAGGGAACCACAGGAGAGAACATCACACATCTCCCTTCCTTTACAAAAATGAAAAAAGAACATCACACATCTCCCTTCTATTATAAAACAAGTAAAGAGAAATAAACAAAAGAAAAACAACTTAAACGTAATCCTTCAAGTAGTAGGGTGCACTACGAATTCTTTGACTTCTTAAAGAAGAAGACGACAACCTGTCAAATGAAGAGTTGGAAGGAAAGAATGAATTATTGCACAAGCCAATACCATCATGAGTTGTGTCAACAGACAAATTAGGATTAACAACAACAACACGACTCTTGTTCCAGATTCTCCCATCATCAGTCTTAACAGCATTTTTGAACACCTTAATAACAGATCTAACATTGGTATATTTAGACCATGGTTTGCGTCCTACAGGAGTCTTTATTTTTACTAAATCACCGATTTTGACATCTTGAAAATTTACGCTCTTTCTTTTATCAAAGTAAGATTTGCGAGCGTCCTGCTTGGATAACTCCCTTTCCCTCCAATCACCTATGTCATTGTTCACCAGGCCTTTGTTTAAGCACATCCACCCTGGACACAACAAAGTATTGGCAATCCTCCCTTTGAACAGTTCAAATGGAGACCTCCCAGTAGTGGAATGGGGAACAAAACGATATGTATATATCCTGTCCTGGAGAGTGGTTTTCCAATTTAGACCTGAAGCACGAGCAAGTTGGATTGACTCTTTTAGTGTTTTATTGACCCTCTCTACTGCACCATTAGTCTCTGGGTGATAGAGTGAACACCTCTTATGGGTAACACCACATCTGTTTAGAAAATCAACAAAAATAGAGGAACAGAACTGAGGACCATTGTCAGACAGAATACTATTCGGGAAACCTTCCTTATAAAATAGAGGTTCCAAGAACTTAATGATGGAATCAGAAGTGATATCCCTGACAGCAGAAACCTCAATCCATCTAGAGTAGAGATCAATAAGTACGATGAGGTAAGGAGTATCAGAAACGCCAGATAAAGGACCCAGGATGTCAATGGCAACCTCATCCCAAGGATGACCAGGCAAGGCCCTTTTTACCATGGGCATTTGTTTGGTTTTAAGTATCTTATCGCTGGAACAACACTCAGAACATTCTCTAACCATTCTTTCAATATCAAGATCCATACCTGGCCACCAAAATTGCATACGCAGAAACTCTTTGGTTTTCACAATCCCCAAGTGACCACAATGAGCAAGAGACAACAACTTTCCCCTAAGAGAAGATGGAGGAACAAGTTTAGTGCCTCGAGTCAACAAACCATCATTTACGGAGAGCTCATCTGAAGCCAAACACCATGGTTTAGATAGACGAGATTTACTCATCAAAGAAAGAATTACATGAGAAATTTCATCATCTTTTCCCAACTCCAACCTCCACTCAGTTTCATCAATTGCACCATCGGTAATTTCACAGACATTAGTACATTCATCCGGTTCACAAAAGTCATCCGGGTCATCATTCTCACAGTCAACCAATCTAGACAAACAATCAGCCGACCTGTTGGCAATACCAGGAATATAATCAACTTCAAACTCAAATTCCTGTAGAGAAACAATCCATTTCCTGATTCTTGAGGAAATGGCATCAAGACCTTTCTTTGAAAAAACTTCTTTCAAAGGCTTGTGATCAGATAGTACACACACTTTTGTTCCCCAAACAAGATTCTTGAACTTTCTCAACGCCCAGAAAATAGCAAGAGATTCCTTCTCTATTACGGAGTAATTAGACTCCGACCCTCTAAGGCAACGGGAAGAACAACAAATGAGGTAATCCTTACCATCCCTCTTCTGGACCAAAATGGCACCTAGGCCTTTATCACTAGCATCAGTGAACATCACAGTGGGTAGTCCCGGAACAAACGCATGAAGAGAAGGGGCCTTGCTCAACTCTTTCTTAATACACTCAAATTCACACTTACATTCCGGAGACCAGTCATATACAACATTCTTTGCAGTTAACTTCCTCAAATTGTGTGTTTTGTTTGCAAAATTGGGAATGAACTTCCCATAATCTTACAGGTAAATGCATTCTCAGAACTTAGAACGAAGGGGAGAATGACATAGTTTAAAGGGGAAGGAGGGAACCACAGGAGAGAACATCACAAGAGTCACAAGGCGCTATGTGTGGGGGGTGGAGGGCGCAGTGGATCAGACTAAGTGCTGAGTTCATCCAAAGAGCCAGGTTTTCAGGTCCTTCCTGAATTGTGTCAGCAAGGGTGATTTCCTGATGTGAATGGCAGGCGTGGTGCGTACATTGGGGCGTGGGGGCGTAGCCCGCAGCTCCCTCGGCGTCTTTGAACTTAAGTAAACTTAAGGGAGAACTGACAATCATGTCAGTTAGCATGACGTCGGACCGCCCACCCCTTCAGAGTCTCAAGGGGGTGGGCGGTGTGGCGTGTCACCAGGGCCAGCAGGCAGCAACACAAGTGCGCATGAGTCGGAATGGTTGGCGAATTTTCGCACCGTGCCCACTCATGCGCATTTGTGTTTTACCTTGTTTGCGCATGCCCATTAGGAGCCCCTCGGCCTCCTAATGGGTGTGCTGCCAGCAAAGATTAGCCGTGCCCCTAAGCCACGCCTGGCGCTGCTGGCAGCACCAGGATTGGCTGAGAGGGGCTTCCAGTCCATTCCAGGGCCGTTCGTGAGCAAGGCGCCAAGGAGAGCAGCAGAGAGCAGCAGAGGTGGCGCGGCCCGGCTGAGGTAGCTACGTTTCCTTTTATATTTGTTTTATATTTAATTCCCTGCCAGGCTGCCAGGTGGTAGTCAGGTGCCCAGTATAAAATGCAAACCCAAAATGCACCGTACTCACTGTACTCCTCCATAATTGCAGCCTTGCGTGCTGTAGTCTGAAGGGTGAGGATTTCTGGAGCAATTTGGAAAGGAAGAAGAAGAAGTAGAAGATTTCCGAGCAAATTTATATTATACTTTTATAAATTTTAATTTTAATTACACTACCTTACACTACTCCTACATTGTGTGGAGTAAATATATAGCAGGTACAGATTTATTGGGTGGCTCATCTTTGATCTTGTACATGAGCTTGACCATTTTCGACTAGTTACTATCTCCAAACAGAGAAAGAAGCCAGGACTTTGTCAATTCATGTCACATGTTTTCTGCTTGCTCCCCTCCTGGTCTTCAGCAGCTATAAATAAGCTGCACCATAATATGTGGAATATCCCAAGGGCCGTTGTGACATGCATTTCATCTGTTTTTGGATTCAATGGAATGGAGACGTCACACACATACATTTATCAGAAGCACCTACACATTAGCAGCACTTGAAGTAGAAAGTGTACACACTGCACATTTCCAAAAATCACTGGTTGTGTAGACAGAACCCTCATACCAAGCATCAAATGAGAGTGTACATATTCAGAATTAGGAAGGGATTATCACTCAGCTTTCAGTTCGCATGTAACACTGCAGTAACATCAATATTGTGTGGAGCACCAGTGAGTACTATACGTGATCAAACAGTGTGCTTCATTGGTGCTTTACCGGGGTGACCTTGGAGATGGCTGGTTAATAAGTACGAATGCACAGCACCTATTTCCATAAACCATATATCATTCACTTCACCAACACTGAGATAATGCTTTTTATATTTAGATGACAGTGCTTATGCTATCTCTCCATGGATATTGACACTTAGTTTGTACCCAACCATGGCTAGGCACAACAGGCACAACGTAGCTCAAGGTCTGTGGTTAAGTGCCCTAAACTCTGGTGGGTACCTGTTTTGGGTTACTACGTAGCCTGAAAAAATTCTTAGCAACTCCTCTCAGTTGATACTAGGAAAACTAGGCCCTGATTTCACCTAGACTCGATTATGGGAATGTCCTGTATCTGGGTCTGCTTGAATATCTCCTGAGCCGGTTGCAAATTGTTCAAAATGCGGCGGCCAGACTGGTTCTCAATCTCACCCCTAGAAACCATCGGTCCCCACATCTTTACGCAATTCACTGGCCTCTCGTGAATAAGAGGATTCAATTCAAAACACTGGTCCTAGCGCATAAAGCACTGCATGGAAACGGCGCAGTATACCTTAGGAGGAAGCTCTCTACTTATGCCCCTCCTTGGACACTACGTTATGTTATGTTATGTTATGTTAAACAAATTTGTAAGGCGCAACTAACACCATTAGGTTTCTTGGCGCCATAAAGAAGAGAGCAGATGAAGAAGCAACAGAGGACGTTTTATTGGTAAGATTCAGTAAAAAGAAGAGTTTTGAGAGAAGATCTGAATTTGGGGTACGGAGTGGACAGTCTGAGAGGCAGAGGGAGGGAGTTCCAAAAAGTGGGGGCCAAGAAGGAGAACTTAAGCCCGCCATGTTTCTTCCTCTTGTATCTGGGCGTGGATAACAGGGCCAGTTGGGAAGACCGGAGAGTGCGAGGGGGAACATAGGGTTGAAGAAGGGAAGAGATGAAGTGGGGGCCTTGACCGGCAAGGGATTTGAAAATGATGCAGCCCAACTTGAACCTGCAGCGGGCGGCTACCGGGAGCCAATGAAGGCTCTTCAGGAGGGGGCGAACATGTTGATCTCTTGGAAGAGAGTGAATCAGGCGGGCAGCCTGATTCTGGATCAGCTGAAGCCGCCTAAGCTGGTAGGCTGGAATGCCAACATAGAGCGTGTTGGCGTAGTTGAGCCTCGATATTACTAGCGCTAGCAAGGCTAGGGTAAGGGCCTCGAAAGTAAGTAGCCGGGAGATTTTCCTAATTTTCCTTAATTGAAAATGGCTGGAGGAGACTACCGCGCTGATCTGGGGCATCATAGATAGGTCGCTGCTGATGACGACTCCCAGACTTTTGGCACAGTTGGCAGGGCGGGGTGGACTGCCGAGGCTGACCGGCCAGAAGGAGTCCCAAGGGTTGGAAGGGCCCTACAATTGACTTTTGGCCATCTAGGGCCAGATATAGGTAGCCCAATACTGGTTGGTAACGGCTGAAATTCGGTAATTTTGTCCGTTACCGACTGGTATTGTGAAATTGAGATGTAGGAGCCCAAAAAAGACTGATTCGGTGAATACGAATCTGTAAATTCTGATTCAGAATTTCCCGATTCGGAATTTCCCGAATCGGTATTTACCAAATCGGAATTTCCAGAATCGTATTTACCGAATCGGAAAATACTGAATTCATATTTACCGAATCGGAAAATAAGTAATGGTAAAAAATGTGAATCGAGATGTAGGAAACTCATAAAATACTGAATTTCAAGAAATTCGGTAATTAAGAGTCTGTAATTACCATGGAGTGAAAGCAGGTGGTAACCAGGTTTAGGCTATAAAAAGGCCCCAAAATGCAACAGTGTGACCAGAATGGCGGCATTCTACGTGATAGCAAGGCGGCTACGGCTACAGCAAGCAGGAGAGAGGATATGGAGACGGGAGATCTTGCAAAGGTACAGGCTACACCCCCACAATTTGGGACCTGCACCCACTCCTGTAGCACCCAACACCAAGGGCGCACACCATCCCACCCCATGTGTAGGGGCTCTGTAGCCTACACCTGCTTGCATCTGGGAGTTACCAGGGGGTGATAGCTGCGGTAGGTGGGGTGTTCCAGAGCTGCCTGTCCCGTTTCTTCCAGAAGTTCCTGGAGGCCATGATGCAGAGAATGCATAATTACATCAGCTTCCCTGTCACACATGCGGAACTGCTCAAGACCAAGACTGACTTCTATCTATTGGCACAGTTCCCTCACGTCATAGGCTGTATTGATGGGACACACATTCCAATCTGCCCTCCTGCAGCCACAGAATACATTTAAAGGAACAGAAAGTCAACCCACTCAATAAATGTGCAGGTGATATGCAACGCTGGCAACATTATTACTGACATTGTGGCCAAATTCCCTGGGAGCACCCATAACTCTTACATATTCCAGAACAGTGGTATCTACACACGCCTTGCTGCTGGAGAATTTGGTGTAGGCTACCTGCTAGGTAAATCACTGTGACACACCCTGATAGATACTGCAGCAGAATGTATTTTCAGTATGTAACTAATGGCACTCTCTTTTCCACCTAGGCGATGGCGCTTATGCTGTGCGGTCCTTTGTCCTCACCCCCTACCTGAATCCATCTAACCGGAGTGAGAAACGTTACAATGTGGCACACAGATCAACACGCAACGTTGTGGAGCGCACCTTTGGACTATTGAAAAGCAGGTTCCGCTGTCTCCACAAAAGCGGAGGTGCACGGCAGTACACACCCATCATCTGCTGTAAAATGATTGCAACCTGTGCTATGCTGCACAACCTTGCCACAAAAAGAGGTACAGAAGTTGAAATAACTCATCATGAGGACATTGATAATGGCCTTGAACAGCCAGAGCCCTACGCAGCAGTAGCAGCGGCAGCAACAGATGTGAGACTGAGACGGACAGAGATCACCCGCAACTATTTTTAAGTAAGTAAGTAGACACAGCCAGGCATTGCATGTGCATGATGTATTTTAATAACTGCGCACTACGTCACTCTGAAAATGGCATACCATGCCAGTCAAATTTGCTACAACCTTAATTGTAAAATACGGGTTACTTCACCCAAAAAATGTTAATGAAGGTGTGGTCAACATCAATGTCTGCACCCACGCACTACAGTGCTTGATGTCTGCAGCTGGCTTTCAACACTGCCTGGTGATTCTGGGCCCGCAGAATGGCGCCTGCTGCTCCTCCGGGGTTCAGTTACAGGTGTACTATTGCTGCTCCTGCTAGTATTCTCTTCGCTCTCACCCACACCTAGAGCACCAGTGTTTGCTGATTGTGTGGTCAGCAGCAGTTCCATTGCAGATGTCACCTTCCCCATCCCCCTGGTGACATCAGTGCAGCAGTGCATGAGCCCCTCCTGCATTGACACAGAGCGCCTACATAGCAGGGAAGTGACCATTGCTAGACAGTTCACCGCCTTGGTGTGTTGCTGCATGTACTGCCTCTCCCTGCGCCTTCTTGCCCGGTCCTCATCAAGTTTTTCGCAGAGTGCCATCATGGAGTGGGACATGTCCCGCATTCCCTCTGCCATGTCCCTCATGCTCTCCGCCATAGAGCTGATACCCCGGTCTATGTTGCCCATGTTGTGATTCAAGTGCCGCATCTTTCTCTGCACTGATAGTATGGCCTTTCCCTGCAGGCGCTGCACTTAGACCATGGTGGCCTCCAGCCCGCAGAAGACCCCCTCACCCTGCCGACTGGTGCTGCTCTCCCGGACCCTACGGCGTCTTGCACCTGTGTGCACACTCTCGGAGGTGGACTGCAGCCCAGCATTGTTGACTCCAGGGGAGCAGTTGTGGTGTCACCCTCCCTTTCATCGTCAGAGGACAACTCCATGACATGGAGAGTGGGTACCGCATGCCTCCTGGGCCTTAACACTACTGATGTATTCGAGGCTGGTGAGGCAGACTGTGCTTGGGAATCCTGCTGTGGAAATTCATGCAGCAGTGGTGATGCTGGCTATGCTATTGAGGCTTGCTCTGGTGGTGAAGCTGCCTGTGTTGTTGGCGCGGTTGGTTATTCAGTGCTGGGGCCTGGACTCGTGCGGGCATCCTCACTCCTTCCCTTACGGGGTGCCCTTCCCACCTTCTCCTGCGCTGTCCTGCGCGATGACTCTCCTGTGGACAGATATGGACAATAGCTCAGTGGTGCTGCAAACCTGTATTTCACTATTGAATTACAATCCTGTCACACTATCTCAATGTCCTCAACTGCTTCTGGATTATGTGTGTGGCATGCCTTGTTGTTTTGTGTGATGACTGACATGATGGGTGTTTCAATGACTACCTCTCCCATGATGCATTGCTGGCGTATCCCAAAACCTGCACTGGAGTGTGAGTCACACAGCCACATTGGGGAAGGGAGATGGGGAGGGGTGGGGGATTGCTGGGCATGCTCCTTACCTATTTTTGTTGCAGCTCTGACTGAGCTGTCAGCATCCCCAAACCCAAATACACTCTTGGGCTCCAGGGTGGACTCCACCAGCAGCTCCAGGTCTGTGAGGGCAGGTGCCCTGCCCTTTCCTCCCCCAGTGGCACTGGCCTCTTTCTTCTGAGCTGCCAGCTTCTTTTTGATAATTATCCTGAGAACATACCAGTGTTTCTTTAAATCATCAATTTCGCGTGGGCTCACCCCTATGGCGTTCACCTTCGCCTGGATTTCCAGCCAGGTCTTCTGTTTCACAGCCTCTCTTACCTGCAGGGACTGTTTCCCAAAAAGCTGGATGTGGTTTTTGGTCACCTCCTCCACGATCACCTGAAGCTCACTTGTGCTGAACTTCAATTTTCTTCTCCTATTAGGTCCTTCCCTCTGTAACTCCTGGGATGCCATCCTTCAGTTCTGCTCAGCTCAGTACACCCAGTAGCTCAGTTGCTCACAGCTCTCCAGAATATTCAATTGTCTGCACCTGCATGGGTGTGGCCACTTCCTGGTAGTGGGGTGGATGCACAGGATTGGTTGGTTCCTCAGATGCTTGGTTGTGGGGTGCGGTGGATGCACATGATTGGTTGAATCTTCAATTGCTTGTATTTTGAATCTCCGATTCGGTATTTACCGAATCGGTA
This sequence comes from Lissotriton vulgaris, assembly GCF_964263255.1. Classification (NCBI taxonomy): domain Eukaryota; kingdom Metazoa; phylum Chordata; class Amphibia; order Caudata; family Salamandridae; genus Lissotriton; species Lissotriton vulgaris. Next base: position 1,387,886,414 of record NC_141694.1, on the reverse strand, counting down.
AATACCGAATCGGTAATTCGGTAAATACCGAATCGGTAAATACTGAATCGGAAAAATTTACCTATTCGGAAAATTTTACTGAATTTATCCGATTCGGTAATTTTTGCTGACTTTTTTCTACATCTCATTTACCGATTCTGAAATACCGATTCGGTAAAATTCGGTATTTAGGAGTCGGTAAATTTGATTTACCTACATCTGGCCCTTTGTCATCATCCCAAAAATCCACCGGATGAAAATTGGTGGAAGATCATTCTCTTATCCCGGTGCTAAAGCCTGGAATCCATTTCCGACGACACTGTGGGCTACCTCTGAACTCGCAATGTTAAGGAAGAAATTAAAAACTTGCTTATTTAGCAAATGAGGTAAACCATCTAGGATCCTATGTTGCAGAGAACTGGCTCCAGCGCTGGGCCACTCCTTGGAGTAGGCGTGCGCTTTATAAATGCTGTTTCATTTATCCATTCATTGTAATGCACAACAAATGTTTTGATGCCTACATAAAAATAGAAGCACCAATGTATAATTCCAAAATGTGCCTTAAAATCTTTGCATCCTGTGCTAGGCTGCACAAAACGCCCACTAGAAGTGGTCTCAATGTGATGGAGAATAAATTTGATGAGGTTACACATTTGCAAGAAAAAAATCAGAAGAAGAGGCGTCGACCAGAAAAGCAATATTAGAAGGAGCGTTCAATTTTAATTCAGAGAGATATGAGAAATATGTCCTACATTGGTATTTTGATTTAATTGTCTTATGTCATATTCTTCGAAACTTTGTAGAGAAGACATTAGAGTTCCTTCTAGGACAAAGTTTACACAAATAATGACATGTAATTTATGATTTGGTGCCTGATCAATGGTCTGACAGACAGTATTCCATCCGTCAGGGTGGTGGAGGACTCTTGTCCATCCCTGGACCATTGTTTTTTCACATCATTTCTTACTAGAAGACTTGTATTCTTCCACTACTGACATGAGGGTGCTTCTTTTTAAGTTGTGTTTCAGCACTCCATCGGAGTGAATTGCTCTCCTCTATCTCTCCTGTCATCGCACAAGCACCCTACACCCCTTCCACCCATCCATTACTCTCCATCACCTTTCCATCAGCTTATTTTAAAAAAAAAAGTTTTGTTTTTGGTTGCTCTGATGTTACTTGTGCTAGAGCCCAGCAGTGCATACTGCTGGTGAGCCGCTTGCTTCCATTTTCTGGTGTTCCTACATGTCATTATTTTTTTTTCTGTCAGGGCCCGGCACCTGCACACTGCTACCAGGCCACTTGCTTCTTTTTTCGAGAGTTATCATATTATATATATATATTTTTATTAACTGCTCTTTAATGACCGTTCCAAGATGGCCGTTGTGGTAGCAAATGCATGACACAATGGCTGGTGTGTGCTTATGTTAATATGTTAAGATGCATTATCAATTTTGCTATAGCTGATTTACCTTAGCAGTATGACTGACTATATGCGTGGGGAGCCAGTGCAAAAAATGCATATAGACAGCAACAAGGGTAAAGGGCTCATAGTTCAGCACTGGCCTTGCTGGCGCAGATTCAATCGGATTTTTAAAGCCGTACCAATGTCTTTGAGATTAATGGCAGGAGATTAATCTGAGGGTGGTTAATACCAGTGCTCTGTTCATAACCTTTTTATTGCAATGCCGGATCTTTATTTGTTCATCTAGGAGTTCTGATTTATTTTTATGGCGTTATTCTTTTAACTTTCTTATTCTATTTCCTTAAATCTCCATTTCCCTGTAGTTTTTTCTTTTCTTAACACTGCAACTAACATTTTCTTGAACCCTAAAAACTACCTTAACCATTACTGTAACGTTATCCCCTGGGCCGGACTGGCTCCCGGGTATTCAGTGGGCAGGCAGGGTGGTGGCCGGTTTCACTGCTGTGGGCCGGTTTTATTGCTCAAGACGTTATGGCCATGTTTCTACTTGCAGCACTTCAAAATAAATAATTCTTAAGGAGCGTACTTTAAAATAATTTGTTTTTGCATTGTTAATTTAGAAGGAGCCAATCGGACCCTACCATCCAGAAACCGATCCTTACCTTAACACTCACTTTAACCTTACCCTTTCCTAATGCCTGTTCTCAGGGATTTTATAACCACTTTAAAGATATGTCACTCACCCTAGCTTTACATGTTTATTGCCTGCATTTCTTTTTCAAAATGTTTGTCTAAATATTTCTAGACCTCTCTCTTTTTTCTGAATTGGTGTAGTGCCCTGCCTATATGATGGGTGTACATTTGACTCTCCTGGTGTGCTAGCTGCAAAAGTGAGGGTGAACTGGAAGCTATAGGTATGGTTCCAGAGGGTAAACTTTGGGCACCACATAATAGGAACTTACAGGTAACTTAAATATGTCAATTACTGGTATGCCAGTTTCATTATGTTGAAAGCGGGAGCGCAGCCACTTTACCACTTGTTGATAGGTGTAAAGTGCCCTGAGTTCTACAGCCAGCAAAAAATATCTGGGGGGACACTACCTAGATCAGCGGCATCCAACCTTTTCTGTAATAAGAGCTACTTCTGATCAGTGATAATCGTTGTGAACTACGGAGGGCCATGTAACTCACGCATTGTCACCAGACACCTTCTTGCCCAGCTTAATTGACTTTAAACCTAATGCCCATGAAGCCCGATACTGTGCTTTGAACAAAATACCATTATTAGGGGTACTATGATAAGGCTGCCATGTGCATGAGTGAGTGTGTGGTATGTGGGGATGTATGAATTTGTGAATGAATAGGATATACGTGTATAGGTGACTGAGAGCTTGTGTTGTATGTACTTGTGGCACAGGACATAGCTTTCGCAATATGTGGAACAGTTACATGTACAACACAAACATACAACCAGTTGTTTTTAAATCAGAGAAATATAAAGTGCAGAAAAATGTTCTGCAAAAATATTACTAATAAGGAACAATTTTATGCATTAAATTTTTCAGTTATGAATATGTCAGCATGTCTACCAGCCGCTGGGAGCAAGATGCCTGCAGTGTGTAAATGCAACACTTTGAAATGGGAGGAAATTCAACTGAAAAGTTAACTTTATGTTTATATGCATTACATAAAACTCGTTTTAATTTTTTCCCATGTCAAACTCCCATTTACTCACAGTGGCCTGTAGACAGGGTGCCATATTTATAACAGAAAAATTCAGTCATTTGTTTAAATGTGAGGTATTTAAAGTGAAGAAGCATGCTTCATAAAACATTGGAATTTAATCGGCTTAATTTAAAGTAAAGAAAAACATTAAGTCAAGGTTTCATAGAATTTTTTTTTCTTCACTTTAAATTTCTCCCATTTAAAAGAAAATGACTGTATTTTTCAGTTATAAATATGGCACTCTGTCTACCAGTCACTGGGAGCAAGATGTTGGCTGTTTGTAAATGTGACACATTGAAAAGAAAGAAAATTTAAGTTAACTCTTCTTTTTAATTTTTTCTCATTTAAAAGCATTCAGAAATATCATTTTGATCACATGCTCCAATACCGCGTTGCAAATGACTTATATAAGAGTTAAATACCTCTGTGATCAGTTCTGTACCACTGTTATCCACATTGGTCATAAATCTGAGTGGAGCACTCCTCATTTTCAGACTCTGCTATCTACAGCTTGATAACAATGTAAAATAAACATAGTCTTTCCTTAACTTTATATAGAAAATGCAACACAAGGTTGGGAGCTGCTCTGAATGAGCTACTAGTAGCTTGCGATGGACTGGTTGGAGACACCTAACGTAGATGATGGTCACTTCCAACAAACCTTTTTTAGTTTGAAACCTTGTTCATAGACCTATTTAGAACTTAAGACAATGCACACGTGGCTGGCTTCTACTCCTGTGGCCCTGTTACAGAGCCTTGGGGATGTGGATAGATGATCTGTAAAGTTGTCCAATAATGCCTTTCTCCTCATCCATCCCTTTTCATTGATTCCCAAATTGCTGGCTCAAATCTATAAAGAGGAGAGGGAGGCGAATATGGTAGTACCTTTCTAGCCTTGCAACTTTTAGTTTAATCTCCTCGGTAGCCTATCAATTCTTCTTCATTGGCTCTTTCCTCTGGTAGGTTTGGATGATGAGATGAGGATTGTGGAAAATACAGGGCTTCCTTCTCACTTAGCTGTTGTTATTCAGCAGTCTCGCAGACCTTCTACTCTGAGATTATGCTAGACAGTGGGAGTCTCTATTAGAAGTGGTGTTTAAGACACTCTCTCTCCCCAATTGAGTGTGATTTAGCATTGTTTTTTTCAATTTTTAAGGTAAGGTTTTGGTCTCCTTCAAACTTAGTGGCTCAGTGGCCTTTCATAACAGATTTTAGCGATTCCTCTTTATGGGTTGTGCACTTAGCTTTTCATGAGCTCCGAAAACACTCCTATGAGCCAATATCTTCAAAAGATTTCTGATTATGAAAGTTATCTTTTTAGTTGCAATCACCTCATCTAGGAGGGTTAGAGAACTAGAAGCATTGCTATGTCATGTTCCTTATTTGATCATTCATAAGTGGAGATTGTGCTTAGGTATGACCCCTTCTTTGTTCCTAAAGTTGCCTCTACCTTCAACAGAGGGCTCTCTATATCCAGAACAGGAAGTGTTACATTTTCTAGATGTACAAAAAGGGCTGTGCTGGTTTATCTGGAAAATTATCATCTCTTCCATAAACTGATAATGTATTTCTAATAGTTGAGGCACCAGGAGGGGGACAGAAAACCTCTTCAATGTCTACGACTAAATATATCAAGTCGACAATAACTTTATGTTACTCCCCCTTCCAGGAAGGATTCAGAGCAGATGGACATGAAGTCTGAGGGTTTCCTGGGCATAAATGTAAGGAATTCCCATTACAAAGTTCTGCAGAACCATTTGCTCGCCCTTTAATACATTTGTTCAACAATGTAGATTCCAGAGTTTGGGAAATGATAGAAGCAAATTTGGTTTTGGAGTGCTAAGTTCCATTTGGATTTGAATACTGAGTTTTTGTACTTTTTAGTAAAGTCATGCGGGTGCTGAAGTGTCTTTGTTTATGAATATTTTCTTTCTGTTTTTTAATTTGTGAAAAGCGTTGGTATGCCCCATTAGTAATGACTGGGATGAGGGTGGGGGAACACAGAGGTAATGTCCTGGTTTCTTACTGATAATCTTCTTCTCCTACTCCTATTGATCGCAGTTATTATTTCGATATTGTCAGGGGGATACTGGGAGTGCTAAATTCTTTCAGATGCCCAGCTGGATGGATGGTTCTTATATTTCAGTATTTGTTTCTGGAGTTTCCAATTTCAGGGTGGAAACCATCTCCTAAGTAATGACTATGACAAGAACAAATAGGAGTATGAGTAATGAAGATTCATGATAAGTAATCGGGACATTTCTGTTCAGTCAAGACCACAAGATATGAAATACCTTCAAAGTAGTTCTGAGAAGTGTAGTAGGCTTATGCATTTTGGTTAAAGAATTGTCCCACATTTCTATCAGGTGGCTGATGCATGTTACATACAGAGTTAATCCCACAGAGAAGAAATTGTTATTCTGCTTGCAGTTATTTTATACTTGCAAAGATGCGTATACTGTAAGGTCCTCAAAAGGAGCACAAAGATAAAGCAAATCCTAAAAACATTGGCATTACGAATAGGTCTGGCTTACAGCTGAAAGCATTTCTTTAGTCACCTGAGAGTTTAGGCATGCAAAAACTCAATATATATGCACTCCATCATACATTCATGTACTCATGCATCCATTCATCCTTTCAATGACTCATTTTTTCATACAGCCACTCTCCCAGCCATAATAAAACGGACATACTCAAAACCTTTATGCAAGATATATTAAAAGAATAAAGTATGGGAAAGAAAATGACACCTAAATGGTGCAGGCATATGCTTTCTCATAATAGAGTAAAAAATAAAACACAGAAGCAGGTGCGCATATTGAAATGGCATTCAGTGTTTTGTATACTCAGTGTAGGAACTATCAATGCTTAAAGGCCTACTGTCCTTAACATATGCTTTTCACAATAAATAAGACAGGCCTAATGCCTTTGTTGTAACTTGTCCTAATAAATGTATCAAACCTATGGCATCTTTCATCAATTTTCATCATGGGTTTGTCACCATAACCAACTCGAGCCTACTCTACTCAAAATAAACTTTGCCAAAAGGCAACGTTCAGTCATACATTCATAAAAGTATGAATGTATACACAATAGGAGTTGGCCAAAAATATCCCTCATTAACAAGGATTAGCATACTGCAAATTTTGAAACCCCTAGGGTTTGTTTGGAAGGGTATCCAAGACCCTTGCCTTACAAAGTAATTTGTGAGATTTCTTGTAATGAAATACCTGTCTACAGGATTTAGCAAACTTTAATAACATTCCACTCGTAAAGGCCCATTACTTTTAACATATGCATTTCACAATAAGTATGTCTGAACTACCACCTTTGTCTTCCTATTTTATAATAAAGAGATAAGCGGTGAATGTTGGCTTGTCATCTTAACCGATTCAGGCTACTGTATTGAGCATACGCTTTTCCACAATGAAAAAAGGCAACCTCAATCACTCTTTTTTAGGTCTCACCCACACAGCAAATGTGCTGTGCTGCAAGACATATTGTTTACAGTTCAATGTGCGTACAATTCACCCACAGTGTACCATTAGTCGCTTTCGTTGCCACGCGCATATGCAGTCTTTCGAATGCTTAGCTCCTGTAGACTTCCCTTTCTTTCTTGTGGTAGCTCATTCCTGGAGCAAGGCCTACGTACATGTGTTCTTTGTTTTTTGTTCTTCCTCGTCCTTTTGCAACACACTATTCTCTTTATTTTATAAGCGTTCCAGTGTTATTCTTGAGTGTGAAATGTGCTTTTCTACTTTTAACACAGGCATACAGCCTAGTTATGTTGCTTTCACCCTACCTGCCATCTCTGTTGACGTTTTAATTACTCCCAGAAATGTACTACTCTTTGCCACGCTAATCTATGCAATTCCACTCTACATCACTCTATTCTACGCCACTCTACACCACTCCACTCACACCTCTCTACACAACTCCACTTTTAGCTGCTCCACTTTACTCTACGCCACTCCACACTATGCCACTCTACTCTCCCCCACTCAACACCACTCCACTCTGCTCTATATCACTCTGCGCCATTCTACGTCACTCCACTCCATGTCAATCTACTCTACGATGTTCCACTCTATGCCACACTACTATACACCACTCCACTCTTCTCTATGCCATTCCAATCTATTCTACATCACTCCATTCCACACAGTGACACTCTACAGCACTCCACTCCACTGTATCGGATGTATGATGTTACAACGCATACTTTTACCACGCATACCATTACAACGCGGTATTTACAACGCATACCGTTACAACGCATAGCGCTTAGAGGTGCTGGATAGTGGTAAGTATAATTTTATATTCCAACTCCAGTCCCCGTGGACACTAGGGAAGGTGTTGGATATAAAATTATACTTATTCCCTATCCTAGAGCGCCCCCCAGCGCAATGCAATGTAATGGTATGCGTGGTAATGCCTGCGTTGTAGTGGTAGTGCGTGGTAAAAACTTCGTTGTAAACGTTGTATACCACTGTATCCTATGCCACCCTAATCTATACCACTCTACTCTACGTCGTTCCACTCTATCTCACTTCTCTATGCCACTCAACTCTGCGGCACTCTACTATATGCTACTCTATTCTATTCCACTCCTTGCCATCCAATTTATGCCACTTTACTCCATGTCACTCTATACCTCTCCACCCCACTCTACTCTATGACACTCTATACTACTCCACTCTACTCCACATCACTCTACTCTGTCACTTCACTCTTTGCTACTGTACTCTGTGCCACTCTACTCTACACCACTTCACTCTATGCCACTCCACACAACTATATGCAAATCTATGCCACTCCACTCAACACCACTCCACTGTATGCCATTCTATTCTCCTCCACTCCAGTCACTCTATACCACTGTACTCTATGCCACTATACTTTACGCCACTCCACTCTATAGCACTGTACCCTATGCCACCCTATGCCACTCTACTTATGCCACATTACTGTACTCCAGTCCACTCTGCACTGCTCCACTCTACTCCACTCTGCCCTGCACTACTCCACTTTATGCCACTCTTCTCTAAACCCCTCCACTCCACTCCACTCTACACTATTCTATGCCATTCCACTCAAATCTACACCACTCAAATCTACTCCACTCTCTTCTCAACCACTCTACTCTAAGCCATGCTACTAATTTTAGCCATGCTGAACAGTTGCCACATTACTGTATAAGCATGGCTAAAAGACATTGACAAAGCCAGTAGCTCACATAGGTGAGACCTCTAGACTTTGTCAATGCGTGTTCAAAGGAAGTGCACACCTTCTGCCCAAGCAAAGCTTGCAGAGAGAAAGGTCAACATGTGGGCGAAGCCTACGTCTCTTTCTCAGTACTGCTTCTTAAAGCTCTATTAATGATAATCCCATAAGGTAAAGAGACAGCTGTATTATCAAGCCAGACCTAAAAGTAAATCATAACAAAAATGTACCCGTAAATGCAACCTACCCCACAATATCCTGTGAGGGTGCATAGCATGCACATGTACATACAATCAACACCTGACACAGGTAGACCTGTGCGTAATTTCAGTGGTTAGCATCATGTAAATGAACATTCCAAGTTTCATCAATGTTGACGCTTGTGGCCAGTGGTAAAATCTCCTGAAACACACGTGGTAGAGCAAGTACAGTTTTACCATCAGCTGTACAGTTGTACCACTTGTATTATCACGCTTTGGCAGTTGCTGATGGATAAACTTTAATTCCATTATAATTACGCTTTTGTATCACTGCATTGGGATGTAAACCCTATAATCAACATCCAAGTACTTCCTGGAGTGAATTTTGTGATCCGTTTCCCTAAATCTGGTGAAATAGTCTGTAGGAGCTCAGTGCAGACGTCATTTGTGTCAAAATGTTTTGTCTGATTCGTCGCAAGTATTCTAATGAGGCCTGTGTGGTTTACTGCACAAAATAAAGCAGAATAGGATCATCCCATTTACCAATACCAAATGGGTGCTGATGAAAACATTTGTAAATTCCTAATTATGTAGTATAGTTTTCAGGCAACTTTTATAGGCACAGTTGTAAAACACGGGCACAAAAAACCTTACTGTGTCTGCCCATGTTTGTATTTTGCACCCAGCTCAAAGTGAAATCTTGAACGAGAAATAACCCTCCCCCAGTCCTGGATTACCGATCCAATCCATGGTACATTTCAACCATTGAATCTTTAGGAAGTGTGATAATTCCTTCAGCACATCTCATTACAATGAACACCTTGCCCTAGACGAGGCCCTCATAGTTTCACAGTGTGTGCACAGTTAGTGTTTTCTGTTTGAATTTGCCTTCTGCATTATCTCAGATCATAAACACATCAATGTTCTTTACCCTATGGCATCGGTTTTTAACCTTTTTACTTTTGACCCCTACTAAATCACAACTGGAAACTAGGGGATCCATGTCTAAGCAATTTCTTGATTTGATCCTGAAAACAATACAGAGAAAATAAGTATTTTTATTTTACATCAAATACACAAATTATCAAATGAATTGCAACCGCAAAGAAAAAAACATGAACAAACTACATTGCTACGAGAAGGTTGATACTTTTCAAAATGTAGTATTATTTCGCCAAAATGTAGGTTATGCAAGACTGTAGCTATCACTGTCTTTTTTGCTCTTAATTCGTGCCCTTTCTGTCGGTGCATAACAGTGCTTCAACTGAGCCCGCAGTTGTCTATCTTGCTTTTTTAAATGTATATATACTTTGTTAATCTGCTAATCTGATTTCCTTTTCGAAATAGCCGAGGACTGTGAGAAATTGGCCTGGCATGTGCTGTCCGCTAGTTATAGTGGGCACCTTGTACCAGTCCAAACTGCACCTTAAAAGTGATAGGTTAAAGACTACCTTTATTGAAAGCTATCCTAGTGGTAGCTATGGAGAGCAGCCTTCAGGCTAAGTCTTGAAGGAATGTAAAGCAGTTTGTTTTACCAGTGTATAACCTCATGAATGACCAAATGAAAGGAGAACCACACCAGGCATATATATAAAATATATGTATTTATTCTCAACACACCCTACTAGTCTCTTTATGCGGCTAGAGGTGGAATGGAATGGAATGAAACCAGATTCATAGAGCGCATAGTTACCCGGAGGCATCCCAGCGCTATAGAACCAAAGATACTGAGGGGAAAGAACAGAGGGGCATATTATCAAGCCTGTGCGCTAAAATTATCGCCGCTTTATCGGCCGAAAACGGCCGATAAAGCGGCGATAATGGGCTTGATAATATGCTCTATGGAATTCCAATCGAAGCACATGTTAGATGTGAAGACATCTAACATGGGCTTCGATTGGAATTCCACAGAGCATATTAAGTTAGGGGCCCTGTGGGAAGAGGAAGGTTTTGAGAAGCTTCCGAAACCGTAGATAGCAGGGTTCAGCTCGCATCTTCAACGGTAATGAGTTCCACACAGTCGCTGCATTAATGGAGAATCGACGGCCTCCTGTTCGCGACCTCTTCACTCTGGTAATTTTGGCCAAACATTCACAATCCGAGCTGAGGGTCCTGTTAGCCTTATAGGGGGGCACTAAGCTTTTCAAAATAGGAGGACCCTTATCCTGCAGAGATTTATGGACAATACACAGATATTTAAACTTTATCCTCTCCCGGATTGGCAGCCAATGGAGCGATCTAAGGGCCGGTCTCGCAGAGGACCTTGCCGATGTACCTGTGAGCAGACTAGCTGCGGAATTTTGAATCTGTTTAAGTTTGTTGATTGTAGCTTCTGGGGTGCCCAAGTAAAGGGCGTTACTGTAATCCAGCCTTGACAGGATCACCCCTTGAATTAGAAGCTTCCTTGAGTGAAAAGGAAGAAGTGGAAGGACCTTCCTGGCTGAACGAAGTAGGCCAAAGCAGATGCCAGCTGTTTTTTTGGCTTGAGTTCTAAATGAAAGATCCTGTTCAAGCCAATCCCCTAAACTCTTAATTTCGTTTCTTGGGAGGGGGAGAGCCCCCATACAGGCAGGCAAAATGGAGTTGGATAACGATGTCAGCTTGTGCCCTAAAAGCATAAGCTCGGTTTTGGAGCCATTTAGTTTAAGTGAGGACTTGCTCATCCAGGCGTAAATTTCGGACAGACAGGAATGAAGGTTTCCGGAGCACTGGTCCAGTTGACTAAGCGAGACGACGAGTTATGTGTCATCCGCATAGCTGACTATTTTAATCCCGAATGGAGCAACCACGTCTTCCAGTGGAACATGTACACGTTGAACAAAGTAGGGCTCAACGAGGAGCCCTGCGGTACCCCACACTGGAGAGGGATTAAGTTGGACCGTGCATTACCTTCCCATACCTGAAAAGTCCGATTGTTTAGGAAGGATGTTAACCAAGCCAGGACAGTGCCTGAGATTCCAATATCGAACAGGTGCTGAATTGAGACACGGTGGTTGACCGTGTCGAAAGCTGCACTTAGATCCAGGAAGATCACTACTGCTGATCCTCCTGAATCCAAGATTCACCTCGCCTCCTCAATGACTGATATAAGGGCTGTGTCTGTTCCCTGGGCAGGACGAAAGCCTGTTTGAGAGCTACGTAGTAGCTCATTGGATTCCAGAAAGGAGGACAGTTGTTGGTTAACCATTTTCTCTGCAATCTTGCTGAGTCCCGGCAATAATGAAATAGGCCTGAAGTTGGCCAACTCCGTGGGATCCAATTGAGGCTTTTTTAGTAGAGATTTTACAATAGCCCCCTTCCAACTTGGAGGGACAATACCTTGACACAGATAGGCATTAATTAAGTCAGTGGCCAGGGGGGAAATGGTGGAGGTGATAGGTTTGAGAATGTGCATAGGTGCAGGGTCACTGGGAGAACCACTTCTCATAGTTGCCAGGACTTTTTGAAATTCCTCCCCAGAAACTGGGGCAAAAGAGTCCAGCTGAGGGCCAAATGCATAGGGCTTCCTACAGGGATCTAATGTGCAATTAGATTGTGGCAAAGTTTTTAGAATATTTAGAATTTTGGAATCAAAAAAGTCTGCGAGCTGATTGCATTTGGCCCCTGAGATATCCGGAACAGGGGAGGGTTGGGAACCTTCAATCGCTCCTTTACTATCTGGAATGTCTCTCTAGAGGAGTTGGAGGAAGTTCTAATTCTCTCATCAAAAAATGCAGCCTTGGCATTCTTGAGAGAGACTTTATAGGCCCTAATCGCTAAGCGATAGGTTTCTTTGTTATGATTCGCCAAATCTTTCCTCCAAGCACGCTCTAGTTTCTTGCATTCTTTCCTTTGAACTCTAAGTTCAGGGGTGTACCAAGGAGATTTAACAACTCTACTCTTCTTATCGACTCTTTTCCTAGGCAGGACTAGGTCGAGTGAGCTGTCCAACCAGCTCCTGAAATTTTTGTCGGCTACCACAGGGTCAGGGTCATGTAACGGAGCAGTCTGTTCCAGTCTATTCATCCAGTTCTTAAGGGGGAGCTTGGACCAAGCTCTTTTCAAAGTGCGAGAAGCCGGGGTTCGAAGAGTAACAGTCCCGACTTGCCAGGATAAAGGGACCAGAAAATGATCGGACCAGGGGAGGGGTACTGGGGAACTGGACTCCAACGACGGAATGTTGGAAAAGATGGGGTCCAAAAGGTGTCCTTTGTTATATGTGGCATCTGTGTTAATAAGTCCCAGATCGTAAGATTTGAGATCGCGCTAGAGTTCAGTCACAACTTTGTCATGGGGGTCATTAAGATGTAGGTTTAGATCTCCCAACACAACAAAGTTGGACGCAGTGGAAGCAGAGACAGTCACTGTTTCTAGCAGCGAACTAACAAAGTGCCCTGGGCAGCCCGGAGGGCGATACACCAGCAGACCTGATATGGAGTAGGTAGGGGAAATTTGTATGGCAAAGTAAGAGCTCTCGCAGTCGGAAATGCCGCTGTCCGCCATCCTACAAGTGAGATGGTCTCTATACATTATGGCTAGCCCACCCCCTCTACCAATGGGCCTATTCTGAAATTGAATAAGAAACCTTGAGGGGAGCATACTCACGATGTCTCCTTCCGAATTCGGAGATAACCATGTCTCCGTCAGGAACAGTATGTCCAGTTTAAAGTCCTGAATCAGGAGATTAATCTCCAAGGAGTGTTTAGGCAAGGACCTACAATTCAATACGGCCATACACAAATAGTTTACGATTGGTACATCATATATCTTTCCCTGAATACCAGGGTTGCAAAGACTGCAATGGGTGTATGGGCCATCTGGCCTATGCAGGGAGTGACAATTTGGGTTTCTCATTGGTCTAAGTTGGAGAAGGACCTTACCCGGGTAGCTAATGAGCTGGATCGGTGAAACGGGCAAAGTTTCTGGCCCTGGGCCCGGGTGGGCGCGGACCGACGCAGAAGGACTTGCCTCTGGCGCGGGCGCCCGCTGCGCCCGCCCGCTGCGCGGACGGAAGGTGTTCTTCATTAAATAGTGCTAGGCCGAATTCGGCCAAAGCACTAGCCCGCCATCGGAGCCCGCGCGCTGGGTGGACGGAAGGTGTTCTTCATTAAATAGTGCTAGGCCGAATTCGCCCGAAGCACTAGCCCGCCAACCTGAACCTCCTCCCAAGATGGCGCCCGTCAAACTGCGCCGGGGGGTCAGATCCCGCGATCAGCACGAGCCCAAATCGGCCTCTGGAAGCAAGGGTGAACCCCTAAGTAGATCAGATAAGGTGAGTGGGGAGCGAGAATACATTTTAAAACGAACGTAAAATTTGCACAGAAAGGTGCGTGATTTTAAAAAACAAAGCAGAACACAGTGTTACAATGGTCGTAAATTACAACAAGGTGCCCTTACTCACGGCTTTCCGCCTCAGGAACCTCTAGTTCTATGTCAAAGCACATACATAACACTTAATAGCACACAGTAAATTAGCACAATATACGTTGAGCCCTAGGGGCATACCAAACCATATTTTAAGAAAGTGGTATAAGAACCACAACTTGACTAGACACAAGGCCTAGAGCCTGTGGAAGTGCTGGGGCCACAAGGAACGACCCAAGGTAGTGACACAGGGGACCGAAGGGGGACGCGTGCAGTGTCTGCACATGGCCGCAAATCGCTGTTAACTTCAATGGGGAAAGTCGCTGTGGAAATTTAAAGAATAGGGACACTTAGAGAAGGACATTGAGCAAACTCCTTTAGACTTACCGGGTTCTAGGGCCAACACACACGGGAGCACCGGAGTACTCGAGTTTCCTCACCAGGGAAGCCGGGTGCATAGGTATCTTTTGTTGTCGGGAATCGTCGTTTATTTCAATGGCGATCAGCTGCAAAGTGGTGCTGCCGTCGAAGGGGAAAGTGTCCGGGGTGATCTAAGCCTGGATTGCAGATGAGAAGAACCTGAAAGCAGAGTGGACAGAATCTGGGTCTCTAGCCACTGACTAGGGGCACGATAGACAAATTCCCACCGATGTCAGCTGATTTCAGGTGAAGGCATCGACGATGACCAGGATCTGGATTCGAGCTGTCCCACAGAGGATATCAAGTGCTGCGGTATCGGTGCCTGGATTGGACCCAACAAACCTTGGCAACAGCAACCCACGCAGAAAGTAAAGAAATGCTTCGGTGTGGACCAGCAAGGTCCGATGGACTCACCACATGGTGGGGAGTCAGGGCACATCCGGAACAACCAGGGAAGTCCAAGGAAAATCAGAGTTGTCTTCACAGGGACACACCAGTTGACTGACCAGGGATCGCGAAGGAGCCTCAAGCTAAAATGCAAGAAGCAGGCTCATGGCACACTCGTGAGGTGTAGGCCCGCAATCTTCAGTGCGAAAGGTGCCTCAGGGCTTGGGCTACAAGTAACCCAAAGCACAGCTTCAAGGGACGTCGAGAAGCTGATGCACTTGCAAATGTGAACGTGTCCAGGAGTTTGTCATTCGTGAGGGCTGCAGGTCTCATCTTTGCTGGGGACTCGGGTCGGCCTCTGAGAAGTCTGGAAATCCTCTTACTGGGCTGCAGATACTTCGGAGTCTGTCAGGAGTTTCAGAGATGCAGACCGGCAAATGCTTCATTGGTGCCTGCCAAGAAGGGGAGTCATTCCTTGACCCCAAGAGAGATTATTCAGTTCTCTAGTCTTGAGTAGAGCGCCGAAGTTCCAGGATTAAGTTGCAGAGTTTCGTCCAGGGATATCTAAAGTCCTGTTGCCAGGGGTTCCTTACTTATACCTAAGAAAGGGGTTGGACTAACTCTGGGGATCAACCTATGGGAGGCTTTGGAAAGAGGGGTGGCCACACCCATTTCCTTTGTCCAGTTTCATGCCAGAGCAACTGGTTTGAACGGGGCTATGCACAGGGACACCAAATGTGCCCCCAGTGCACACTTCAAAGCACCCTTGGAGTGCACCCACCCAGCCCCAATCCACTAAGGCCTGTCTGGGAGGTGGTTACAACTCCCTGTGATAGGAAACCTATTGTCCAGGCCTCCCCTGCCGGAGTTTCAGCCAGCAGCAGGAGGCCAGACTCGTGTCTGTGGCTGCAGCATCCATTTTGTGATATCAGGGCTCTTTTAAACTGTTACCGGGCAGACCGGTGTGTACACGTCAGGACTGGCAGGGGGTGGGATTCCAAAGTGTTTGACACCAAACACAACATGTTTCCGTGCAGCCATTCCAAAGTTAGCATTTACTGTGAGGTAATAATGCACTTAAGAGTTTATGGTCTGGCTGCATCACAGAACAGCCCCAGAGAATAGGTTCCGAAGGCTGCAGAGTGGCTTTGCACATGCATGGGCACCCTCTCACACGAAGCCAAGCACCCTGCCTTCAAGATTGATAAGGCCTGCCATAGGGGTGTCTGATAGGTTTCTATGTGCAGTGATTTAGGGTAGGTATAGGTAACCTATATCTTAGTAAGTGGTGCATTCACCACCTTACCCAGGCTGCAGTAGCAGTACTGTGGTGTCATTTTGGGAAGGCTTCCCAGGGGTGGCATAATACATGCTGCAGTTCCTGGTTGGCCTCTGGGGTACTGATGCCCTTAGTACCTAGTGTACCATATACTAGGGACTCACAAGGGTACCCCAGTAACCAAACTGGAGTGTACCTATAGTACATGCAATCAATTTAGAGAGAAAGCAGCTAGGCTTGGGTCCTGGATAGCAGGGCCCCAGCCAGACTAAAGTCGAAAGACAGTGAAACATCAGCAAAAAGTGGGAGTATCCATAGTAAGCAGATCCTACTCTCCTACAAGGTCCCTCTGAGGAGGGGCCATGACCCACCTGGGCCACAGGTTAAGAATTACCGCCTGAGGAAATTGGCTTGGTTGATGCTCTTTTAAAGTAGGTGTCAGTGCATGCAACAACTTGAGCTAAGGCGAGGAATGCCGCGAAAACACTTTCTTTCAAAGAAATACCCGTTTTTTTAATTGATATTTGTCAAAAGAGCACTATTTGATGTCCGCAATTTGATTCCATGAAATTTTAATTGTTCACCTCAGAACTTATTTTACATTGTCTGTCTTATGCAGGACAAAGTTTCATAGTATACAGTTAGATCAAAAGTACTGAAGCTGAAAAGCGAAAACAGATTGCCTCATACTTATCCCGCCAGTTTCTTCATGTCTGTCTTTAACTTGCAAACATTGCCATATTTTTTTTTCTTTAGCAGTCCAAACACTAATAGTTTAATCAAATATTTGCTTTGCAATTGAGAACACCCACACCAATCTGACAACATTTCATGAGCTTATTCTTTGTGATGGATATTGCAATAAACTTGCCAAAAGCAGTGATAGCTTCTGAGCTCGGCGTGGCGCCCATGGCAGAAAGCAAGAACCCCTGAAGGCCTATAAATATACTCTTCAGGTCACTGATAGTATTTAAGTCAGGTTTAACGAGCAGTGATCAGTGATTAGCGTGTAAAAAACATAGGGGCGGATTTACAAGCCCCTTGTGCCACTTTTGTGTCACTTCTCCCACGTTAAAAGTGACGCAAAAATGGCGCAAGGGGCGTGTAAATCTGCCCCATAAATTCCAAAGGCCCACCAAAATTCTTAAGACACCACTTCAACTTTATCACTCAAGGTCTCAGAGCTGGAAAATACCTGCACCACTCTCCTAACCATCATACTCCTAGATACGTGAGAAATTTGACTATTCCAGGTGCTGCAGAGCGGTAACAAGGGCCTGGGTGATCTGGTATGAGCATGTTTTTAAGTATGCTTCCGTACAATTGTGCTGATTTGCTCTGTTAGAAGATGCAGACAGCACCACCATGTGGTAGACTGTGATAATTATGTGCCGATGTTAAGAAATCCCTGCATCAGCAAACACCAGCACAAATTAAGCTCTGGCTAGTGGTGCAGAAGAAGCACTACAGAGAGAGAGGCAGTGGCTTTGTCCACGTGTTGATTTCCTTGAGCGCAGCCTTTGATTGGCAGAAGTTGTCTGCGTCTGTTGAAAAAGTGGTCTATAAATCACTGTTTGCCTTTTGGGAAAAGTTTATGACCAGTATAAGCAGGACTTAGTTGCTTATGGTGCCAAATTCAATGATCAAGGCTATAGATCGCATATGTTGATTATTTAAAATTAAGAGAAATGCAGTAGGCCTGGCATAAGTGTTGTGAAAAGCATGTGTTAAAGCCAATAGCATTTATGGATGGATTTGTATTACTCAATGTCAAAGCCTTCAGGTAGGTAATTTGTTATTTTGAATTCATAGATTACTGCAAGTTGCAAGGGTTTTAGTGTTGGTTAGTTCCTATGACAAACCCTGAGTGTAGGAGATTTTTGACTCTGATATCCTTGTTAGTGCTTTTTAGAAGGAATTGATGTTTTCCTAACTTTAATTTAGATAGAGCTGTATTTGTATGAATGTATGCCTTATGGGAAAGCTTATGCTCAGTTCGGTAAGCCTGAGTTGATAATGGTGACTAACCAATAAAAAAGGCTATTGCCCTGATTAGTTCAGTAGGAAACGGAATCTGTGGTGCCATTGCTCTGATCTATATTGTATGAAAAGTTACTACAAAGGTTATAGGCCTATTTTTTCCCCAAAAGTATTTGCTAAAGCCAATAGGCCTTTAAGGAAAATTAGTTTTTTCATGGAAGCTCACAGATTACCATAGTAGGCAAGTGTTTAGTTGCTGACCACCCACTATGATGAAACCCAAAGGTAGAAAATTCACACTGTGATAATCGTTGTTGTATTTTGAATTACTGACCCTAACTTTATATACATATATAGCTTTATAAGTGTATGTCTGATCGGTGCAAAAGCAGGAGGCCTGATCTGTCTATTGTGAAAAGCATTTGTTAAAGGCAATATGCTTTTAAGGCTGAATTGGTATTACATTGTGTAAAAATTGTAGACAGGTATTGCTTTACATGGAAGATCACCGCACTAGACCAGGATGCTGGTATTGGTTACAGTTATCTATTTGTGCATTGCGCACACTTGTTTGTTTATTATTTTACTTGACCAGACAGTTTTAGTCTTTCTCTAACAGCTGATGGTGGAATAGACATGCTAGTCAGGATCGAGCGGCTGCCTGTCCCTGTTCTGAAATCGTACCTTATAGCAAGTGTCACTAGACACTTGAAACCTGGCTGCACAGCTAATGAATATATTGTCGCAGGGATTCCGTGCTCATACAGAACTGTGCATAGAGACTTGGAACCTCAGTGAATTAGGGTGCGCCAAAACTCACCCAAAATCCCCTACCAGACTAGCTACAGTGTCTCATTGGTTATCACAAACTCCCAATGCTTAGACAAACCAGAACATGGACTTAGTACACCTCAGGTAACGTGGAGCACATGAACACTCTTTCGTTATACAATCATTCCAATCCAGAACAAAGAGTAAAAGAGGACACGTGCATATTTGAAATGTTTATTCACTAATGCAGTGTTCTCAAACGCAGTATCTTAGCTAATACAAACAAACATATTATAAGAAACAAAGTAATCAGCATAGTCACTAGTCCATAGAACACAAACGGTGAAAGCATGTTATTATGCTAAAACGAATAGGGTTTAACAAAAACTAATTCTCACCCTCCCTAGCTAGTATATTATATTATATCTAAGAAGGTCTCTTTGGGTTTTAGTAGGGCGGCCCCATACCTCAAGATCCTAGTGGTAAGGGATCACATCATCTTCCACCAGTTCTCTGCATGCGAAGCACCATCAAGTGTGTTTGTATGCTCTTGTGCAAAGCAATATAAAACGCACCTAAAGCCAGAACTTGGCCGCAGCTGCATGTATGTTATGTCTAGGAACGTGCGAAGATCAGACCTCACAACAACCACTGTGCTGAGATATCCTTGAAGGTTTCTTTACTCACTGTACAGACACAGCTCGCCAAGCAAGGCTGATATCAGAGTAACAACATATTATTCTCGCATGAATCAAAACATTCTACTAGGCTCAAAGCTAAAGCAACAGCTATCTGTCGTGTGCAGAAGCAGCAGAAAAGGTGAAATGGCGTTAAAACTCCTAATAAGCTCATGCTAACTTAACACAGCATACAGGCAATATATACCTATATGACAATATCAAAGATTCTTATCACAAAATAAAATTGCTGATTTCACACATTTTGAGCAATACTCTGAATATTTAACCTAACATGATAAATGTTCATCTTTCCAAGTCATTTTGACTATGTGTTCACAAAGAAAAAGCCACTTTTTATGAAGTACATTTGTACTTGTTTACAATAAACATTAAAGTCAAAGAGAAGTATTAATCGAAAAATGTCCTATTTAACAAGGAAATTGTCTTTCACGACAAAATGATGAATGTCCAATGCATTGTGGGATGACAATCCCTTCCTCAAGAAAACAAAATTGATGCTTAGATAACAATATACAAGGGGATATGCTTGTCAATGTTTTATCATTTACAATTGAATTTCCAAAGTGAAACTCAAGAATTAATACTGATGAAGCTCCCAGTGTTGGTTGTGTCTTCCATAGTGAAAAAACAAGACTTATTGTAAATGCAGTGTAGCTGATTGAGAGAAGATGTTATTGTGGTTACAGTTCCACTGCAACCCTATATCAAAGAAAGAAGAAAGATATAAGGAAGAAACCATCATCCTGGAGAAATCTATGTTAAAAGAGATAAAGAGACCTTGGTGTCCGTCATTTATCCAAAAATATACTGGACAATCTGTCCGTGGTGTATAAAAAAGCAGAAACACTGAACAAATATACCGATCAATAACATGTTGAATCAAACTAAGATGCTAGTGATTTTGGCACCTAGAAAAAAAATACCTGACTGTTCCCTGCAAAAAGACTAGTGTCACAGTGCAGTCCTCTTGTCACTCTGCGTATACTTTCCACGAGCACGCTGTCTAAAAATGATAAAAGAAACACCAATAAAACAGACTTCAAGCTAAAGAATACTGCCTTACATGCTAAAAATTAATGCACATTGTGCATACCTGTGTATTATTTCTTAACCAAGAGACCAATGTGATGTCCTGGATGCAGCTCGATAAAACAAACACATATTAAAACTCATCCTACAAGGCAAACAAAATTGTGTACTATTCGGAGTCTTACACAAAAATGGAAATGAACGTGTGCTCCTCTTCTTTAAAATCTTACCTTTTCGAATGTGAATGTATCTCACCATGTCTATCCTACTCGATTTACTACATGCTGGTGCGTGTGAAACCTGTACTAATGTGAAAATATTTAAAAGCAGCGTCTCCATAAGCTGGCAAATGAAAGAGGACTAGTGAGTTCAATGAGACGCTTGGAACACGGCAGCCAAAATTGAAAGGTCTCACTAGAGAATACAAAGAACAAGAAGAACTAGAAGGTCTGAAAAGAAAAAAAGCTAAGTCCTCATGGTCCTCAATGAGAGCTACGCACTTGGATTGCACTGAACCAGACCACAGTGGTCGATAGACACTAAATGTGCAGTAGAAATCCTATCAGCCCACCCTCTTGGCGGAGCCTCGTCATGTAGGACATCTAGAACCAAGTTGGTGTATCCATGCCCAGATGAATTGGCTAGATACCACGCAGTTATGGTTCACAAGAAGGAAGTGTCCACGCCACTGGCGGTGCTGGTAAAGTGCAGTGCAGTGAAAAAAAGAGTGAGTGATTATAAAATGACGGTCAAGGCAAAAAAGAAAGATCCCTTTATTATTATTCACCTGGACGTCAGATTAAAAAAGGTGCTTAACAGTGTGACAAAATCACTGTCTACTTTGCTGTGTGGTTGATTAGGCGTGGACACTTCCTTCTTGTGAACCATAACTGCGTGGTATCTAGCCAATTCATCTGGGCATGGATACACCAACTTGGTTCTAGATGTCCTACATGACGAGGCTCCGCCAAGAGGGTGGGCTGATAGGATTTCTACTGCACATTTAGTGTCTATCGACCACTGTGGTCTGGTTCAGTGCAATCCAAGTGCGTAGCTCTCATTGAGGACCCTGAGGACTTAGCTTTTTTTCTTTTCAGACCTTCTAGTTCTTCTTGTTCTTTGTAGTTCCAATAGGGGTTCTTTGAGCTTTGATGGTCTATAAATATATTCCTCTTGACCCTCCTTTAATAGTTGTTTTTCTCACTAGAGAATATACTATAAAAAAGTATCTAAATTAAACAAGGAGAAAAACTCTCTGCATTGTCTAATGTTCCCTATTCAACCTTAAAAAGATGTAATTGTTAAGGTTCAGGGTCGACAGCCCCTGATGGCCAGCAAACTAGGACTACTGAACAATCATGAAGCACCCTGTCTGATAAATGTCAAACCTTTGCATATATTGCATGGAAAAATGCTGGCAAACACAAGGAGATGATGGACAGAGCGCTGAAACTTTTCAGACACTCACCCCCAGTCACAGATCTGGGTTGAATCCATCACCGTTCTTTAGCTCACTTTGCCATTCCATTTCAGACCCAGCTATCCCAGCAAATCAGTCTTGACCCTGTGCCTCAGGGGCACAGTCCATACCGAACTGTTGGGGTTGAATACTAGGAGTGCTCTTCCTGATGAAGTATTGTGAGAATGAGGTATATTAGCAGAGCCCGTGAAGGAATGTCCTGCAGAATATCAGAAGACAAAGAGATCACCGAAGTGAAAATATATTAGTTTAAGTGAAGAACAGTGAAAACTGTGAGACTAAAAGAAAAGGGACTGTAACCTGTGATAAAACGATCTCAGAGGAGTTTCATAACATTGCACAGAGCATTAAACCAGTTCTTTTGATGTATCGTGCTCGAACATCTCCCTGTGATGTAACATTGTAGACAAGAATTGCATTGCATTACTTTAAACATCATGATGATTCTATTTTATATATGGTGCTTAAACATCTCACCAACTAATTCATGGATTGAAATTAACATTGCACACATGCATTGCAATGATCTGGGCTGTGTACTTTGAAGTGAACTAACTATAGAAAACACCCCATGTCTATTTTGTCATTCAAACTCAATGGTATCATTGTGTTGAATTTTTTAATCCAGAAAATTTCTCTCTGAGACAACAATTTTGAGTTGTCTTTGTCATTACTTAGTGGCACTGTCTCTAAGATTAGAAATCTTAGCTGAGCTATGTTGTGTTTGCTTTTGAACCAGTGTACTGCTGAATTAGAGTGTGTGTTTTTATTGTGTATCATGCTTTTGCGTTCTGTTATTCTTATCTTGATTTTGCATTCAGTTTTGCCAATGTACATCAAGCCACACAGGCACTTGATGCAGTAAACCACGAAATATGAGTTACAATCTGCAAAATGTCGAAGTTTCATTTTTTCCCCTGTCATCGGATGTGATGGTATTTCCTGTGATACGTTGTTGCACTGTACACAATTCATTTCTTAGTACCATTTTGAAGTTTGATGCCTTGTGTACGTCGACAAGTCAGTATTTCTTTGATGTTCTTAGATCATGTGTATGCGAAAAAAGGCTTCTTCTGAAATAACCTTTTAAAGTGAGGCTCCTTTTATAACAGTTCCCAGCGCCTGTTATTTATTCGTTTTATGGCCATTGATTTGGTTGAAAATGTGGATACCAAGACCATGGGATCCTGTGTTTCTTTGGGTTTATTCATCAACAGTTCCTGATGATTTGCTGTTGCCAATCGGTTTTTTGCCACTTCCAGGATATTTTGTGGACAGCCCCTTTTCTAAAATTTTTGTTTTTGTTCATTAATAGTATTCAGAAATATTCTTAAGTTGCAGATATTTTTAGATATTTAGTTTAAATATGTTTAGGTGTTGGCCACCAGCTCTGATAAAACCCGAAGGTAGAATATTCACACTCTGATAATCTTTGTTGTATTTTGATTTGCTGAACCTAACTTTATATTCATTTGTAGCTTTATAAGTGTATGTCTGATGGTTGCATAAGCAGTTGGCCTGATATGTCTATTGTGAAACGCCTTTGGTAAAGCATTATGCTTTTAAGGATGGATTGGTATTACATTGTGTAAAGATTGTAGATAGGTATTGCTTGACATGGAAGTATGCAGATCACCATACTAGACCAGGATGCTGGTATTGGTTACGGTTATGCCACTTGACAAATGCAGGCGGTAGAAGACTTGAACTGTTCAAATCCAAAGTAGGCTCCCACACTGTGGCATAGCTAGGTTACCATGGGCCCTAGTGCAAGTAAAGTAACTGGGCCCCCTCACTAGGGTGACATCTCAGTCTGTCAGCTGCCTTGACACTCCTCAACCTCCTTTTGACATAGCTCTCATCTGTCATATCAAATCTCACTCCCATTCTCATACACACTATTGTTCTTCCACTCCCTGCACTGCATTTCTGAAAATCAAAGCCAATACCATAAAACACGTTACCAAAACCAATACTTCCTGCACTTGCAAATTACATGCACACAAAGGCATAACATGCAAGGAATCCACACTCTCATAACTCCTCATAAAAGCACACCCCTCACAGAGGCATGCCTTACTCTGCACTCACAGAGGCACAGCTTTCAACCTGTAAATCACTTACCCTGCCTCACAAAAGACAATGTTAAACTTGCAATCACACAGACACATCGCTCACAATGCACTCACCAAACACAGTGGCTATCCTGCACTCATACAAGTACACTTCCCACACACAGGTACACTGTTCACTCGGAAGGAGCAGAGCTGGGACAGATGATGGAATAGGAGGCACAGGTTGAGTTTCTGGTGCATCTGTCCACAAGTGCAATTCAAAGCTGTTGAGGTAAGCCTAACTTAAGTCTGAATGTCTACTGAGATTATCTATTCTCCCATCAGCCAGACTAGGACCAGCACTGTAGACTATGTCAGTCTGATGTTTCTGGACTTTTGCAGGAAAGACATTTTGCATTAAAAAATCCAACTTGCCTTCTAAAAACAAGGTAGTGGTTTTCTTTGTAGTACAAGCATTCGCAAAGATAAAGGAATAACGAAAAAAAACAATAGAAACAAATGTGCCAAGTAAATGAGGAGGGCAAGTGTTTCACTAAAAAAAGTAAACCGTAAAGCTTCACACTAGTTTGCCATCTTGGCACAGTAAAAAAATTATAGAATATGCAGAATACTGTTTCGAGATTGTGGCATGATTTTGAAGCTTGCAGCAGTGATGCCTGGTGGTCTCCATAAGACAATTGTGGTCCAATAGCAATGGCTGCTACTCTCATTACTCAATTAGCATTAGTCTACAGCTGCATGTGTGCTTCTGGGAGATGAACTAAAGGATATATTTCCTGTGGTCGGAATCCTCTGGATGCAGAGTAACACAGAGTAAGCAAGCAAAATACTGTTACTCAGATGACTTGATAGCCTAAAGACAAGCGGTTGCAAACAGTAGCAATAAAACCAATGGCTGAAGGGGGCTGACCTACTGCCCAATTGTATGTATGCTTTTCCTGAAGAGCTGAACCAATATGTGAATGACACACTGTCTGATGAATAACTGAAGTGAGCTTACCAAAGCACATTTTCTTTAAGCAAGATCATATATTATTTTTGCGAAAACATGAGGCTAGTGGGACTGCTAAAACAGTCTTTAGTTCAGACCTAAAACACACAGAAATAGATAGAGCACAGAGGGCTTGAGCGCAGCAGGTCATTGGCTCACACACATAACACATACAGCATTGGTCAAGAGCATCACAATGTTCCCTGAAAGACAGGGAACAAGTGTGGTACTGCAGGACTAGTGCAAAGTTTCCTTCAAAGGAATGGAACACATGTGGTATTGCAGGGACAGCCAGTGCAAGCTTCCTTTAAAGACATGGAACAATTGTGCTGCAGCAGTGACAGTAAGTGCAAGCTGCCTTTAAAAGCATGGAACACATGTGGTACTGCAGGACCAGAGCAAATCAAATTCAAAGACATGGGACAAGTCTGGCACTTCAGAACCAGTGGAATCTACCTTCAAAGACAAGGAGCACGTTTGGTACTGCAGGCCCAGTGCAAGATTGCTGAAAAGACATGGAACACGTGTGGATTTGCAGGGCAAGCCAGTTTTAGTTTTTTTCAAAGAGCAGGTGTGGTAATACAGGGCCTCTGCAAGCTTTCTTCAAGGACATAAAACACATGTGATATTGCGGGGCCTGTGCAAGCTTCCTTCAAAGACATGGAAGATGTGTGGCACTGAGAAGTATCATTTAATTCCTCTCTTAGATTCAATGGAGAAGCATAATTTCAGATTTGGTACAAGTATAAGGAACAGCACTGGAGTGTGTGAGAGCAGGCTTGACTCACGCATAGCACGATTTACACATAGAAAAAAGTACAACACCAGACAGGAGTACACGCTCCCCTCACACCCATAAAAATGCCTACTTATCTAGTAAAAAACAATGCAAGCTTCCCTCACATGCATAAAACATGGACAGCGTCTAAAGCAGCAGTCCAAATCTGTGTGTAAACACACACACTATACAGCATTTGTATTGTATTGTATTGTATTGTAAGTGTACTTATATAGCGTGGTCCTGTCACCGCAGGGGCATCCTGGCGCTTGAAATCAACGTTAACACCACATACGCTGCTCAGACAACCCTGGGGAAAAGATGGGTTTTCAGGGCTTTTCTAAACGGGAAGAAGTCACTTTGGCTTCTTAGGGACAGTGGCAGGGAGTTCCAGAGCTTGGCGTCTGCGACACTGAACGAACGGCCACCCATCCTCACTCTCTGGAATCTCGGTACCACAAGCAGCTGAGCCGAAGAAGAGCGTAAGGACCGCGAAGAGGAGTACCAAACAAACATGTTCTGCAATGGAACCGGGCCTTGTCCATGCACCACCCTAAACACTAAACATGCAGCCTTGTAACAGACGCGTAGGTGCACAGGCAGCCAGTGTAGATCCCGTAGGGCTGCTGCTGAAGAGCTATGATTAGGGTGGGAAAGAGCCAGCTTGGCGGCCAAGTTCTGCACCCGTTGCAACTTCCCCAGCAGTGTTTTTGGAGCCTCCAGAAGTAGCGCATTACAATAGTCAAGACGACTCAAGATGGTACCGCTCACTACTTCAGGCCTGGCCTGCTCGGGGAGAAGGGGCAGAACTTTACGCAACATGCGTAGCAGCATCATGCACGTGGATGTGGTCTTGTTCACGTACATATCCAGCTGCAAGTTGGGGCCGAAAATCATCCCCAGGTTGCGTGCCGACTCAGCAGCTGACACAATCTCGGGGAAGGTCGGGGCCAGAAGTTCTCCGGGAGTTCACGAGGAATCCGGTCCGTGGAACAATACAACACCTTGGTCTTTGTACTATTAAACTGCAAGGAGTTGGACCGGAGCCAATCCGCTGTGGCAGACATGCATCGGTGGAAAGCCTCCAGCGGGACCGCGTTCTTCCCTTCCAGCGAAAAGACCAACTGGGTGTCATCAGCATAATTAAATGCGGAGAAGCCAAATGATTTAATTAGTTGGACCAGAGGGCGGAGGTAAAGGTTAAAGAGTATAGGGCTGATGGCCGAGCCCTGAGGTACCCCCTGCCCTACTCTCCGCACCTCCGAACTGAAAGGAGGCAACGCCACCACCTGCTGCCGATTGTTCAAATAAGAGACCAGCCAGTCCCTTGCACATGCCGTGACCCCGCACTCCTCCAGCCTCCTGATGAGGGTACGATGGCAGACCGTGTCGAACGCGGCCGACATGTCGAGCAGCACCAAAAAGACTTCCCACCCGCTGTCGACCCGCGAACGTAAGTTGTCAAGAACGGTCACCAGCGCTGATTCCGTCCCGTGTGCTGGGCGAAAACCAAACTGTGCCTCATCAAACCAGATGTTTTCTTCCAGGAAGCCAGACACTAACTTCTCCATGATCTTAATGGGGAAGGGGAGCAAGGAAATCGGTCTGTAATTAGACAAGCAGGCGGGGTCCATGGTGGATTTCTTAAGGAGAGGAGACACAGCTGCCAGTTTCCAGCACTCCGGAACCGTTGCGGTGTCAAACGACTGGAGGCAGATGGAGTACAAAGGCTGGAAGAGTTCATCCTGAAACACTTTCCAAAATTTAGGTGGCAGTGGATCAAGAGGGGAGCCAGATGATACCATTTGAGCCACACTACAAAACTCCTCAAAGGAGGGGGTAGGGAAACAGCTCAGCTGGGGTCGACTGGGCACAGCGTCCGGAGCTCCCAAACTGAGGGCATGTCCACTCAGCTGGGGTCGACTGGGCGAAGTGTCCGGAGCTCCCAAGCTAGAGGCAGGCCCGCTCCGCCGGGGTCGACTGGCTAAGACGTCCGGAGCTCCCAGACTGAAAGCATGACCACTCAGCTGGGGTCGACTGGATGAGACCACCGGAGCTCCCGAGCTAAGAGCACGGCCATTCGGCTGGGGTCGACTAGGTGACACGTCCGGAGCTCCCAAACTGAGAGCAGCGCCGCTCAGCTGGGGTCGACTGGGCGAGCCGTCCGGAACTCCCAGACCGGGGGGGGGGGGGGTAGGTGCTGGACTCTGTAAACCTTCCAAGATTTTAGCAATCTTCTCTTCGAAGGTACTCGCCAGGGAGTCGCACAGCGCCTGCGACGCAGGGACATTATTGGCCGCGCATGAAGGATGGGTCAGGTCCCTGACAATTTTAAACAGTGCTTGCGACTTGTTGGGAGCCTGATTCAAGGTGGCTCCCAGAAAGGACGCCTTAGCCACCTTGATCTGTGCCTTGTATTCCTGCAATGACTGTCTAAAGATGGCCTTCAAAGAATCAGAATACTGCTTCCTCCACGCCCTTTCGGCGCGTTTACAGCTCAGCTTTAACTGACGCAGGTCATCCGTGTACCAGGGGCAAGCCTGATTCAGCCTACCCCATGACCTACGGAGTGGTGCCACCTTGTCCAAAGAGTTCGAAATGGATCGGCATAAGGCGGTATAGCTCTCCTCAGCCGAATCTCTCAGACTAAAATTGTCCGGTAGTAGGCTTGGCAAGGGCGCGGATTTTAACAGTCGGGTCCAGGGCCTGCCCAGCTTGGCCTGTCTGGACCCGGCTTCCACCGAGGAGTAATCCTCCAAGTAGAGGGAAAAAGCAACCAGTGAGTGATCCATCCAGTACTGACATTTCACAGCAGTTAAGTTCCCCTCCACACAGCACAGGTGCATGAGGGTCAGAAACAGTTCAAGCTAAGATATTCTCATATACAAAACAGGTATCTCTAGGGGAGCTTCATCAGTGGCATCTAAGCTATTTTAGGCAAATAATAGCCAGAGTAAAGTATAGAGGTGGGTAAGGCCCTGAAGGCTTGAGCCAGATTCCAGGCTCTGCTTCAGCTTGAGGTCCTCTTGAGCCCATGAACCCAAAAGGAGATGAGCTTTTGTGTGGCTTCTGCCTGCCAATCATATTCTAACCTCATGCTCCAAGATTTAAAGACAAAGCATTCAATTTTAAAGCTAAATATAAGTAAGAAAAGGGTGCCAATCTAGTGGCTGAATTACAGAAGGTGAAACCAGAAAACCTGGGATTAATCTGGCTTGACCACTTGACCAAATTATTTGATCCAAGGCTCTGGGCTATTTTAATGCTTGTTTAACTTCAAAACTCCCGCTTGGTTATTTCGGGAGCACTGCAGCACCCTCTGAACCCCTAC
This sequence comes from Lissotriton vulgaris, assembly GCF_964263255.1. NCBI lineage: Eukaryota > Metazoa > Chordata > Amphibia > Caudata > Salamandridae > Lissotriton > Lissotriton vulgaris. Next base: position 1,387,857,299 of record NC_141694.1, on the reverse strand, counting down.
TTCCAGTGCCTATGCTAATATGTGGCCTCTCAGAGCTCAAGGGGCTGGTGCAGTTGAACTCCTCCTACATCTGGGCCACAGTGCATGGCACCAGCAGCACCACTTGTAGCTATGCCCCGGCCTACAAAGGGGGGTGTATAATATTTTGGTAACTGTATTTTGTACATGCATATAATTTTATCACTGCATTTCTGATAGATGCCTTTTGCTCTGGACTCCAGAACCAGCTGGCTAGGTTTACAACAGTCCAATCACCGAAGAATGCATTTGATTGCAGATTTTTTGTAGACACTGTTTGTAAAGCAGTCTGGTCACTATATTACCATCTGCACACTTGAATCTACAAGAATGCTTGACAAACAGTGTCTAGAATAAATCTGTAATCAAGTGCATTCTACAATTGGTTGGGCTGTTGAAAACCTAGCCAGTTGGTTCCAGAGTCTTACTGCTCAGCTCAAATTGTTAAAGTTACTGACATATTTCGACAGTAGGACTGTATCTTATCTGTATCATCAAATTCTGATGCTTTGAGAAAGCCCAAGGCATGCGCGCCGAGAAGTGGCGGAACACGTTTTGTTTGGTTGTTTCGCTGTATTGCTCTGGAAGAATTATTCTGGACAATCAAAAAAAACAATACAAAATATTATGTTTACTTTCGATGTGCTTATCCATTTTGGAAATATATCAAAGCAGGATGATTTAGTTATCTAACCCTGTCCATCACCCAATTCAAGTTTTCGCAGTTGATCTGTACTCCGCAATTCTTCAACACTTATAATTAATAGGCCAGGTCACCTTGTTCTTATTTCATCTTTTATTTGGAGAATTCCAGGATTTGTGATAATTGTGTCCAACATAGATGCCTTGTTGTGTGTCTCCATCGCGAACTGAGGCAGTTATTGTTTAGGACGGGTGGGAGCATAGACTACTGAACATGACAGCAGTTCCACTAATGGAGGTTGAAATTTCTCATCCCATGCTGTAGTACAGTCAATTAAATCTCCCAAAAATTATTGGTTTCCCATTGGGATGGTAACTTACACTGCCTTAGAGAAGCAGATATTTAAAAGAATATAAGAATTGGTTACATCTTTTTTTAAGTCAAATTATTCCTGTGGATCATGGCATGTCTGAGTGGAGGCTGGAAAATCCTTGGAAGGGACGGCATTTATAACAGTTTGTCCATTGGTGTTGAGTTTGGCTTCTGTTAACAAAAGTAGCATGAGATTTATTTACTTATTTTGTCTGCAAGCTCTATGACAAGGATTAGGGGGGATCCCTCAAAACCCCATCGACTCTATATGGCCAACCTCCCTTGGACCTGCCCCCACAGCAAAGGTTACAATTAAGAGCCTAGGAATCTGGCTGGACAGGGGACTTACCCTCAACCCCCAAGCAGTCAAACTCTCAGCCACCTGCTTTGGTTTACTCAGGCTCGTCCGAAAAGTCCTTCCCCTCATCCCGTTCAAGGCAAGACAGATTATGATTCAGGGTCTGATCCTTTCCCGGCTGGACTTTGGAAATGCCCTCTACATGGTAGCTCCACAAACCACCATAAACAAGCTCCAGGTGATCCAGAATTGTGCCTCATGAACCCTTCTCCGGATTCCCCACCGCCTCCCTGTAAAATCTGAACTAAGAGACCTCCACTGGCTTCCCATCAGGAAGAGAATTGAATTTAAGAGCATGTGCATTGCCCACCGCGCAGAAGGGGGGCCATCATCAATCACTCTCTGATCACCCCCTACATCCCAAACAGGCAGCTTAGGTCCACCCATGCCTTCCGAGTCTTAACACCTAGGATTCGGAGGGCTAGGTGCGGGGGTCGAATGTTCTCCTTCCAATCAGCATGACTGTGGAACTCCCTTCCCCTTCCTATTCGATCAGAGCCTAATCATCGATCCTTTCGAAAAAAAATATTAACCCTACTATTCAGTAAATAAAGTTAGCTCTCATCCTTCAATCACACATGTTCAGTCCACAGCGCTAGGACACCTCAGGGTAGCTATTGCGCTCTATAAAAACGAATTCCATTCCATTCCATCTACTCCCATGCAGAAGGCAGAACAAAGAAGGGATTTCTCTTTACCAATGGATTTTTGTACACAAAAGAATTAGTGTGTGAGAATTGCCCAACTGGAAATGTGTTGGTGTAATTAGCATACGAGGGGGCTGTGATGTTAAATGGAGGGCTTTGGAAAAGGGATTGGAATCAAAAACTGAGCTAAGTCCAGGGCACCTTTACTTCAACAGGGCTTTGATGTGATAAGCGTGGACGAATCCTGATTGGTCTGTTTGTTGCCAATATGATTGAACCATGGGCAAGTTCACTTTCTAGTCCTGGTGCTGCCAAAGGTGGATGTAATGGGAAGCCACCTACATGCTGAAAGATCATTATGGTATCAAAATGTTTCTTTTGAGAGAATAGGAAGTTCAAATGTTTTTACGAGTGGACTTTTTGGTGGTTATACATTCATAAGCAACTTCTATGGACTAAATGTACTATTTATTGAATTGAAGTTATAAAAATCTCCAATACTTAAGGGGCATTTCAGCTAGCTGTCTCCAGTAGGATGCATTGTTGTTTTTACAGACCAGTTTTTAGACAGTTGTACTGATCCAGACATATCTTCCTCTATACTTTTGTTTATCCATGTGGGGTTCAGTAGAGTTTAGGGTTAAGCTTCAAGTGGCTGTTTAGGAGGGCAGAATGAGCTTAATGCCTTAGAAGTCTGATTGCATAAAGATGGAGTCCAGAGTATGGATATTGTATGCTACGAGCGGTTGTGCAGACTGATGTATTTGCTTCTTGCGTAACTATTTCTAGTCTTGCACGTTTTTAGTTTTGTTCTGATATAGGAATGTGAAGTGATGGTGGAGGGAGTCAACTGTGTCATTGGTAATTCTAGGTTGACTTCTTGCTGCATTCTCCTAAGTTATTTTTTAAGGTAAAGTCAGCATTTGAGATCTCACCATTTCGCTGTGTGGTGATTTGGGGTTTCCAGGTTGAAGAAGCTGTTTATGGCTTTGTTTTGCTGGCTTTCATTTGGGCATGAGAGAATGTGAGAGCTGTCCAGCTGGAGAAGCAGATGATGCAGTGACTTTGAACACAGGAGACATGATCCCCATAGGAAACGTTCATGCTTTTTTCACTTGAAGTTTCTTAGTCAGATGTTGGTGTATTGGGTGAGATTGCCTTTCCATCCGGTGACTGGGGTGGGCATCAGTGCATGGACAGTGGCTTAACGCAAGCCCCTGCATCCATTGTGGCAGCCTTTAAGGCGACCCCCAACCTCTGGGGTCCTACTTTCAGTGCAAAGCCAATCAATATCTGTGAGGTAAGGGAGACTAAGGGGACCCTCTTCACATTCTGTAGGAAGGCCCTATCACTTTATGTTACACCACAGTGCATGGAGGACCAACAAGAAGGGGGTATATGCGTGTAATGGGATGTACTACAGCGTGGGGAATAATCTGCTTCCCACTAAAAATGGAAGTGTAGACTATGGCTTTGTAATGCATTGATCTAAGGGGCCTTAACATGGGTTAAGTGTCAGTCAAAGGGTGCAGGAGGCTATTAAGCCACCGTAAACTTTCAGGCACCCTTTGGTGCAGGAATAGATGGTTTGGTTATAAGAGTGGGAAATCCTATTGGATTTGAGTTTTATAACGGTAGAGATCTGGCTGTTATGCAGGCATATCATATTTCACTATCTGCATAGCCTAGATTTAGGGTGGATTGTCAAGAGCACGTGTTGAGTGAGGAAGTTCAACATTTTTTAACATTTTCTGGACTACACAATGGGCTTAATTTTCCTATTTCGCCAAGCTGACTGATTGGAACAACATCAAACAATGAAATGCCTAAAGGCGCATTTACAAATTATTTCATGCCACACAGCGGCAACACACTTGCTGCACTGCATTGTTTAAAAGGGAATACCTTCATGCACAAAAACAATCCTTAGAAGCATATTCCTTTTTCTACATGTGCGGCAGAATGAGGAAGAGGAAGTAACATGGAGAAGTATATTTTCTCTTTTGGGTAGGCACACCAAGAAAAAGTCTTTGTAAATGTGGTTTTATGTTAAAATACATTGGTCGATTCATGGCCACGCCCCTCCTCCATCCATGTAACGCCTCCCCGATTTAAATTAACTCAACTCTGTGCTATGTACTGTGCTGCATTACTTGTATTTAATAAACCATACAAAGCTACGCAAAGTGATTTGCTTGTCTTAGTAAATGATGAAAAGGATTGTGTGGTAAGGTCCTGCAGAAATAATGTGATTCAACTCAAATGCAAAGTCATTGTAAATCTGGGCCTTTGGGGTAGATTTACTAAGAATGCATGCAACGCAGTGCAGCACGGCAAGTTGCTGCGCTGCATTGCGTGAATGAGAATGCTGAAGAGTGTCATATTTACAATGATATGGTGCACTTGCGCAGCCTAGCGCCAATGCAGGCACCCTTGTGTCATGCTGCTAGGGGGCCTGCATTAAGGGCATTATTGTTTTTTGTGTGCAGGAAGGTACAACTTCCTGCACAAAAACAACCCAAAGAGCCATTTTCCTCTTTCGATGTGTGATACAGAATTCACCTATTATAGAAAGAGGAAGTAACGAGGAGAAATAACATATTTCTGCTCAGTATGCCTCCCTGTGGTGTAAAATCTCACACAATTGCAGCTTTAGAAACCTTAGTAAATCTGGAATTGGGTAAAATCCACCAGTGAATGCACGAGACCAGCCATGTTTCACCTATGGTACACCTACCACAAAGAAATATAATGCAATGTGGAGAAGCGGCTCTGTTGAATTACATTTCTTTACAATGTCACGCAAGGCCATGCAAACAAGGCCTTGTGTTGCTTGTAAATCCCAAATTAGCCTTTGTGTCAGCCTGTGTCCCCTTATGGGATGCACAATTCTAGGTAATCTGGCCCTAGGTTTCCACCCTCCTTGCCCTTGCCCAGTTTTCTTCGGGGATTGTAAAGTTATTCCAGGAATACAGCTTGGTTTCTGGGGGAAACAGCAAATACCATGACTGCCGAACAACGCATTGCCTTTGCAACGCGGGTGGAACAACGAATACGTCGGAACCATGCTTTCCAATTACAATGCAAGTTGTTACAACGAGATGCGTTAGGTAAAGCAGCATTGGACTTTCTCTACTGTTAAGGAGACTGGAGTTGTAATAGTAAATTATACTATTTCAAAGTCCAGCGCACCCCTAAGGCAGGTTGTTGTAACGACTTGCACTGTAAATGGAATGTGTGATTCAGACACATTTGTTGTTCCATCGACGTAGTTAAGGAACGCGTGGGAAAGGAAAGCGTGGTTGTGTCATACTGCTGGGGTAAGTCTTCATCACTCTTGCTGGAGCACCATTACAGCACACCGACATAGGATCATTCTTCATTGCCCGACTCAAAAAACCAGCTCTGGTCACGCATCAGGTAAATGTGTGCCTCCCTAGCCAACCAATTTACAAAGTCCATCGACTCTAACCTATTGTTGAAACTACCTTTTAAAAAGGTTATGAAATATGAAAATGATGGCACTCTTTCACCTGTACATTAAGAATAAAATGTAAACTGTGTGGCGAGTAACAAGGTCACTATGTTCCTTTAACAATGTGACATCAATGTCCTGGATAAAGCCAAAGAGAAACAGGCGGGCAAGGCAGGGCCCAGCTGTAGCTGAAAAAAGTGGCCGAAATATTTATTTAGCCTAGGCTAATTTCGTTGAAATTGCATACAGCAGCCGTATTTTTCCACCTTATTGCAGTTTATTTATTCAAAATATTTAGCTTCCTGTCAAAACTGCAGAGATGAACAATCTCTGGCGATGATTTGCTTTTCCCATGCCTAATAGTTTTCACTTTCTTGACACACGCACGAGTACTGGATAAACAGTTCACACAGGCCCACTCAACACGACTGTGGTTAGAAACCTGGCCTTTGCTTACCCGCCTCGCTGCTAGCCGCATCTGCAGTCCAGATGAAAGCAGGGTCGATTTTTTCCAACCAGATATATAACCGTTCATATTTGCATTTCACAGGTGCTGTCCCACAAACCCCTCCCACCCCCATCAATCCGGGATAGCTGCCACTGAGCTGGGATGATGCTTTGAGTTAAGGGTGTAAAAATAACTTCATGTTTCTAGTGGGATTTTTTTCACCGATAGAGTGAGTATGCTCAGCATTTGACTAGTGCCCCAGCTGGTCTGCATTTTCAATCATATTTATGAGCCATTAAAGAAACGTGAACTGAGATGTGGGGTTTGGTGGGTTAAGTGACTGGAACTGCTGAACGTCCCAACCAAGGGGACATATTTAAATACGTCATGGATCATCTAACCCGTTAATATGGATGTACAGACCTGATGAGAAGCCATTTATTTAATTGCAAAAACCACAGTTGATGGACAGAATGCAGAACAATGTCATACATTCACCCCAGTACAGAGATCTGGGTCTAAATCCATCGTTTTTTTGCACTCCACACCACCCCAGTTCAGACATGGCCATATGCAAATCAGTCTGACCCTGTGCCTCATGGGAACAGTCCAGCCCGAACTGCAAAGCCATGCCTTCCCTGGTCCGGAAACAAGCTTCAGAGGACCTGCTCCTGGCATTCCAGCCGTCTTCAGCCCGGCTTGCTTGAATCCATTGGTGTGGAGAGCATGGAACTCACGTCTGAGCATACTCATCCCACTTGCTCACTTTGCCACTGGATTCAAGATAGCCTGGCTGATGAGGATTATGAATCCGAAACCGGCCCCAGGATGCTTGTTTCCTGTCCAGGGAAGACATGGCTTGGCAGTTCGGGCTGGACTGTTACCATAAGGCACAGGGTCGACTGATTTGCATATGGCCATGTCTGAACTGGGGTGGCTGAGTGAGCTAAAGAATGGTGATGGATTAAACCCAGATCAGTTGACTGGGGGTGAGTGTTTGATTTGCTCAAACGCTCCGTCCATCGTCCCCTTTTGTATCGCTTTGTTCGCCCTAAGTGTGGCAAGGTATGCTCAGACGTGAGTCCCTTGCTCACTTGGCCACTGGATTCAAGATAGCCTGGCTGATGAGGATTATGAATCCAAAACCGGTCTCAGGATGCTTGTTTCCGGTCCAGGGAAGACATGGCTTGGCAGTTCGGGCTGGACTGTTACCATAAGGCACAGGGTCGACTGATTTGCATATGGCCATGTCTGAACTGGGGTGGCTGAGTGAGCTAAAGAATGGTGATGGATTAAACCCAGATCAGTTGACTGGGGGTGAGTGTTTGATTTGTTCAAACGCTCCGTCCATCATCCCCTTTTGTATCGCTTTGTTCGCCCTAAGTGTGGCAGGGTAAGCTCAGACGTGGGTCCCTTGCTCACTTGCCACTGGATTCAAGATAGCCTGGCTGATGAGGATTATGAATCCGAAACCGGTCCTAGGATGCTTGTTTCTGGTCCAGGGAAGACATGGCTTGGCAGTTCAGACTGGACTGTTACCATAAGGCACAGGCTCAACTGATTTGCATATGCCATGTCTGAACTGGGGTGGCTGAGTGAGCTAAAGAATGGTGATGGATTAAACCCAGATCAGTTGACTGGGGCTGAGTGTTTGATTTGCTCAAACGCTCCATCCATCATCCCCTTTGTATCGCTTTGTTCGCCCTAAGTGTGGCAGGGTATGCTCAGACGTGAGTCCCTTGCTCACTTGGCCACTGGATTCAAGATAGCCTGGCTGATGAGGATTATGAATCCGAAACCGGTCCCAGGATGCTTGTTTCCGGTCCAGGGAAGACATGGCTTGGCAGTTCGGGCTGGACTGTTACCATAAGGCACAGGGTCGACTGATTTGCATATGGCCATGTCTGAACTGGGGTGGCTGAGTGAGCTAAAGAATGGTGATGGATTAAACCCAGATCAGTTGACTGGGGGTCAGTGTTTGATTTGCTCAAACGCTCCGTCCATCATCCCCTTTTGTATCGATTTATTTAATTGCTGCAGCTTCCGACCAGAACAAGGTACTCACAGTTTCCCAGATTAGCTAACAGAAGTTTGTGCTCAAATCAGGATTTGAAAGCATACAGTAATTCCTTCACCATGCCCGATGATCAACAGGCAAAAATGGTGGAATTCATACGTAGAAATAATTACATTGGTATTCTCTTGTTTTCTGTACCATGTCTCTCGAACCAGGCTGTGAGTAAAATAAGCATAACAATTGTATTTGCAGATAGCACGCTCACTCCTAAGGGAGGGGATGTCTCAGTACTAGTGTCAGAGAACAGCTGTTTACTGTTACCCAGTTAAATGGTACCCATTATATCAACCTCAGAAGTATGAAAGTCAAAGTGGGCCCACCAGGATTTGAGCCTGGTACCATTGAGTCCAACACAGATCCTCGTAGTGGATATTTTAGTCCACAGGACAATCAGACACAGCTCAGAGGTAGCATGTTATCCTAGGACTAGAGAAAAGGTTGATATTAGACCTGTCAGCCTTAGGGTGGTCTTTTGCCAAACCGTTTGGCTTCCTCCTCCATTTTCATCTATTTTGCTGATCTATTTCCGCTGACCTTGGGACTCTGTGAACTTTACCACTGCTAAAGTGTGTGTGCCCTCTCCTTTAAACATGGTAAAATGGGCTTACACCCAATTTTCACATTTAGTTTGCTTGTAAATCACTAATAAAGTGATACCACATGTAGCCAGGACCTGTAAATTAAAGGCTGCTAGTAGGTCTGCAGCACCCATGGTGCCACCCACTAAGAATCTCTGTTAAACATGCCTCTGTCCTACTATTGTAGCCTGTGTGTACAACCTGAAACTGCCATTTCGACATGGCAAAGTAAACCTTTTGCCAGGCCTAAACCTTTCTTTTAGTCACCCTAGGTTAGGCCAAACAAAGCCCAGGTGGCAGGATGTAGTGTATTCGAAACGTTGGACATGTACTTTTAAGTTTTACACCGCCTGGTAGCAAAAACCTCCTAAATTAGTTTTTCACTAATATGAGGCCTACCTCTCCCATAGGATAACATTGGGTTGCCCTATTATATTTAATAAGGGCTAATGTTTGAATGGGAACAGGCACACATTTCATGTTTGGTGTCTGAGAACCTGTAATTGAAAATCCTCTTTTATAATAAAGTCGGATTTTAAGTTACAATTTTGAAAATGTCACCTTTTGAAAGTTGGCAATTTCTTGCCCTATTTGGTGCCTGCAGCCTGTTCTTGTGACACATGACTGGGTGTATTTGACAGTTGGACTTTTGTTTATCCTCCCAGACAGCCACACAATAGAGGGATTAGGTGTGCCTGGATGGACCATCAACTGGCAGGATGAGGAGGGAGCTGGGCACAGTCTGATTTGCAACTGAATAGGCTGTGTCCTAGCTTCACACAAATGACTTGTCATCACTGCAGTCTGCCAGTTTGGAACAAGGACAGAGGAGGCAGGGAACTTCAAGGGCTTCAAAGAGAATTCTATAGAAACTTTTCCTACTTCAAAGTGGGCACCTGATATAAATATTGTACCCTTAAATCCAACTCTTCAGTGAACATCTGGACCTGTAAGTACTACAGAAGAAGGATTGCTGTGCTGCTTTGTTGCCTGACGGACAGCCTCTCTGTCGCCCTGCTATTCTCCTGCCAGCTTCCATACTTTTTGAGAAGGAAGACTGGACCTGCACCCTTCCTCTGAGGCTGAAGTGATTCCAATATTCAGCCAGCTGACCTTCTATTTTGAGCTCCAGGGACATAACAAGCTTTAGAGTCCCCCTGCAACTGTCCAGCTGACCTGCTGCCTGGGCCTGCTGATTGGATCTTAAACTGGATCGGCCTGAGGCCTGCTGGCCTCTGCTGGAGTGAGGTCCTGACCCCCCAAGTGGTGCCCCTCTGGTCTTGGACCCTTGGTTTAGTCTCACTTGAGCTCCCTTGAAGTTTTGGGCTCTTTGCAAATGTGAACGTGGCCCATTCATGCCAAGATCCTGTCGCCCATGCTATCTGCCACTCAAAGTTCCAGCGAACTCGACTGTTTGCGCTACAATGACAGCCAATGACTTCCAGCAGCACAAGATCGGCACTTCTCGCTACAGCATCAACAGGTCACAGTGACAGCCAACGCAAAGCTCCAGCTCGACTGTCCACGATGCCTGACTGGAACTTCGCTCTACAGTGACAACCTTCACTGACACACATCAAGCTCTTTGCGCTACATCGACATCCATCCGCGATGCTCTCCCTGCTCCCTGCTGCCCTTTCCACTGGAAACTAAACTCTTTGCGCTTGTAACTTTCACCTGGTCCCACATGACCAGATAACTGTGAGTGGCGCTTTGGGCTTTTAGGCGCTTCACTTACCTGAAATCCTTAACACCTTCAATGCTACAGCAATTCTCCCTGGATGCTGAACCCCCTTGAATCCCCTTGTTCATGACGAGCTCTGCTCGTCAGAAGCACACGAGCACTGTGCTGCATGACGAGCTGAGCTCATCATAAGCATGGAAGGGGTTAAAATTGCATATCTTTAGTTCCACAGGTTGGACGTTTGTCATTTTGGTGCCAAATAATTGATAAAAGTTTACTCTATTTTTCTAAATTGGTGTGAATTTTTTTTTGTGTTGTGTTTTTAGTTTATTACTTTTTGAAGTGCTGCATACCTACTTTACACATTACCTCTAAGTTTAGTCTGACTGCTTTTTTTTGCCAAGCTACCAGAGGGATGATGTTAGAAATGGGGGTATCTATTTGGCAGAGGTATGCACCTTTCTCCAAGTAGGGACCCTTGCTTCTAGTCAGGATAAGGAGATTACACACTTCATATAACCCCTGCTCACTCCCTTGGTAACTTGGCACGAGCAGACAGGCTTATTGCAAAGGCAACGTGTAAAGTATTTGTACCCAAACACATAGTAACACAATGAAAACGCCACAAATGAACACCACACCAGTTTAGAAAAATAAGGAATCTTTATCTAAACCAAACAAGACGAAAACCATAAAAATCCAACTTACATGTATCAAGAATATGACTTTTTGAACAGTTACTTAAAAAATAGCACTTGTAGAAACATATAGATCCACCTGGAGCTATTACTACGTCATAAAAGGCATAAATCCAAAGTACGGCGCCTACCGTGAGGTGCGCGGGCCGGGCACGGAGTCACATGGATCCCCAAACAACAGTATATTTGAAAACAAAGTCAGCAGACGATGCACAGCGTCGTGGAGGTGAAGCATCGGTGCAGCGCGATGCCGGTACCCAGTTGCCACCTGGGGAGGGGTCAAGGCGTTGAGTCCATGAAGAGGCAAGGCATCGAGGCAGAACAGGGAAGTTAGGGAGTATCTGCAGTGAAGTGTTGGTTCCAGTCAGTTGATGCGACATTGAAGAGTTCATGAAGTCACCCTTGTTGGTTATCGGCGCCGCAATAATGGGATGCAGGCGCTGGCAGTGATTGCGTTGGTGCTAGCACTGGCATCGGGAAGGCTGATAACTGCAGGCATTGGCAGGCGTTGAAAGGGCATCAGAGCTGTGGTGCAGGTGGGGCGGTGTGTCGTGCACTTCACCAGCAGAGCCCCAAACCTTGTTGCAGGTCGCAGCGTCACTGGCAGCATTGTTGACAGCATCAGACTTATTTTTCTTGCTTTGCAGCACCAACCACACAATTCTTAGGGCCCAGGAACGGGAATTGGTTTCCTTTTGAATGCAGAAGTCCACAGAGGAGTTATGGTACTGATCAGAGGGTTGCAGGTGAAGTCTTTGTGGCCTTTAGACTTCTGAACAGGAGGTCAGCAGACCCAGACCCTTGGAGATTCTTCTTCAAGCAGGTTCACAGCAAAGTTCCAGTCTTTATCTTCTCCTTGGCAGAAGCAGCAACTTCAAGCCAGCCTAGCAAAGCACACACAGCAAAGGGGCAGGACTCCTCCTTACAGCTCTCCAGCTCTTCTCCTTGGCAGAGGTTTCTCTTGAGTCCAGAAGTGATCTAATTCTGTTCCACTACTTGTACCCCATTGTCTCTTTGTTCTCTTTGTTGAAAGGGTCTCTGAGCCCAGTCCAAACCAGTTCTGTCCTCTCTGGTGCATCATGACAACCGGAGGTGAAGAAAGCATTGTGCAAAGGAGACAGTCTATTCATGTGCAAGTAAACCTCCTCCCACCACTTTAAATATTCAGCCCCGCTATGAGTCGTCCAGGAAAGGCAGGACACATCTCAACCCCCCCTTGTGGCTGTCTACGGTGAATGCATATCCCCAGCTCCTGTCACTCTAAAACCAGACAGGAAATACACTAACAGTGTTTTTTTCAAACAAACAGTTTAAAAACCATGTCTCTAAAAAGGTGGGTTATTTAATTATGGGTTCATGGAGCCTAAACTACTTTTCTCTAACTTGTCCCAATGGAAAGTTATACTTATAAAATGTTACAAAGCAACTCCATATTTGCTTATGCGACAGATAGCCTTTAAATAGTGAAAAAAACGAAATTGGCAGTATTTCACTATAAGAACATGTAAAATACACCAGTACATGTCCTACATTTTACATACACTGCACCCTGCCCATGGGGGTACCGTGAGCCTACCTGAGAGGTGCCTTACATGGAAGGAAAGGGACGTTTAGGGCCTGGCAAGTGCATGAACTTGCCAAGACGACATTGGCAGTAGAAAACACTGCAGTGACAGGTCTTAGATACATTCACAGGGCTTCTCACGTGGATGGCTCAATCAGTGCTGCAGGCTCACTAGAAGCATTTGATTTACAGGCCCTGGGCACACACAGTCCACTGTACTAGGGACTTACCAGTAAATCAAATATGCCAATCATGGATAGCCAATCATAGTAACAATTTACACAGAGAGCACTTGCACTTTGACACTGATCAGCAGTGGCAAGGTGCCCACAGCTTCTAAGCAAGCAAAATCGAAATCCAGCATACCATCAAAAATACAGGGGGTGGAGGCAAAAAGTCAGGGGAAACCGCGCCAAGGATGCCAAGTCTAACAGTTGAGCACAGGATAATTTGGAGTTTGTTTGTCTTTCACCCTGACAGAGATCATGGTTGCTGCTTGAGTATGATTTCACCCCCCCATCAACTAATAATCCAATTTCCAACTGTCGAGGTTAAAGAGACAGATTTCTAGTCCACTGTTGCATCAAAAGAAGCCTGTTTTCTTTATGATCCTGACTTATTGGAACAGATTCACGAACATTTATTTGTGTCTATCTGCATAGTGAAAATAGGATTTTCTAATGTCTAGATAAATCATGTAAAACATTTATCTATTGATTCACAAAGCTAATGTATTCATATGGGGCTCTTCACTAAGCCATTTTGGAGTTTGAGTAGTAGTACTCTTGTGGTAGTCTTTTACGTACTCTTGCATACTTTTGTGAATCAGACCAAAAACGTCCAAATCCTTCTTAGTTAAAGTCTAAAGAGGATACAGTCTTTTCTGTTAGTAGTAATTGCACATGAATCTTCCTTCCGTATTCTCAGGTTAGATGTTTTGGGACTAATTCACAAAGGGTTATAATGGACGTAAAACAGTACTACAGGAGCACAACTTTACGTACTCCAAAATGTATTTGTGACTAAGCCTTTAAAGTAGGTGTGGTATTTTACACCTCTTCTAGTTCTATCATTCTTAGTTTCCAAGAGATGATGTGAGGCATCCCAATGTGGGTGGTTGCTACGGTTGGAACTAAGAAGGTTGTGGAAATCAGTTGGACCTGACTGAAGGTTTGGTGAAGTCTATGGAGCAGTTTCTCTCAGTAAACTTCTATCAACATTAACCTGGATGAGGCATCCTTCATTCGCTATCAAGGACTGATCTCACATTTTGGCGACAAGTGAAGAACGAGGAATAGAAGAGGAACACAAGAAAGAAAGAGACCTCAACATGGCAAAATTCATTTCTTGGCGAAACAAGACAAACCAAGCTTACCCACCGCCTTGAATGCTGATTGTTCCCAAGAGGATCAGCTGAAGAGGGTCTGGGTGGAATTAGCATGCAGCATATTGGAAAAGGTGATACATTGTGTATTGGAGGTGAGAGCGTGTTGACAGCAGTGCGAGTCCTGTTGCGAGTCCCAGCATGAGCGGTTTGCAAAAGACAAAGTGAGCGTGTGGTGGAGGCACAGCTGGAATTGTAATCTAAACACACACTACCACTTAAGAGATGCCACCACGTAAGCACACAATAAAAGGCATGTGGCGGCCATCTTACAGCAGACAGAGCAGCGCCTTTCCGATGCCCAGCAAGGATCTTCAGCGCTGATACACACAGCTGTTGAAACAATGCAGAAGAAGATTTACTTCTAGTGGCCACCATTGTTTACGGCAACCCCAGGCGCAGGGCACTGGTGTGAGAAGCTGTATTGGTCACATCTTGGCTACCATCATTTACAATAATCCGGGGTGTTCGGCACTGGTGTAGGAAGCCGTAATGGTCACATCTTGGCAACATTTAAAGCTGTACATCGCATACAGGAGCTACTCTTGGTCGCGTGCTGACGCACACAGCTCATTATCATACAGTGCTCTTATTCACTGGTTGCTATCATGTGCTGACATGCACAGCTGTTTATGGTGCGGGCAATACAATACTGTGCTTATGTTCATGTGCACAGCTCCCTCATGGTGAAACCTTCATGCCTGCATGCTCTTTTTGTGTTTGAATAGGTCAGGAATAGTGCAGTGGTATTATATAGTGATGCACGTATCTGGTTGAGATTCTTTGCATCTCAAGACTGATTGTTGTTAAATTCCTTCTAAGGATATTTGTCCAAAAGTTATCATACTCTAGTTTATCTAGATACAGACCCGTAAATATTCCACTGTCACCTATCTTTTAATCAACAATGCAGAACAGTACTACTCCTTCCTTCTTTTTATCTTCCCCCGGCCGCCCCTATTCCTTGGCATACATGGAAGAAGGTTTTTGCACATTATGCAAAGGATTGGGGGACTTCTCTTAGTGCTGAAAGAAAAACATCTCTATTTATACACTGTCTAGGTTCAGAGGGCCAGGAAGCGTTCGAACATCTTCCTGATCTGCCTGACAGTCAGTGCACAACTCTCAATGAGTATGAGGTCTTTATAAAAAAGAGGAATTTGCATTATCTTCCCAAAATTAGCAGTGTTCTTGAGAGATACCATTTTGGGAAAAGAATGCAAAGACAGGAAGAGTCAGTGGAGCAATACATAACAGTGTTAAGGAACTTAGCCTCCGTGCAATTTTGGGGCAACTTTGGAGGAACGTTTAAGAGATTAGCTTATGCTGGGTTGTACCATTGATAAAGCTAGTGATACCCTATGGCAGAAGGACAACACTACATTGAAAGAAGTTCTTACGCTGGTGAAAATACACAAACATGCTAAAGCTTGCGTTGATACAATACGCAAAGACATGTCAGCAGTAAAGAATGAGGCAGAGGTGGTCAAAATGGTGGACTGTAAATCCACTAAAGGTAAAGCCAACTCTAACACAACAGTTAAGTCTTACAGTACCAAGAATTTTTAAGGAAAATGTTTTAGATGTGTCAATATAGGTCACATGGCAAATGTTAAAGACTGTCCTGGATAGAAGGCCACCTGCAGCATTTGTGGGAGGAAGGGTCACTTTTCAAGGTGTTGTAAGTCAGGAAAGGAAGCAAAAAAGGTCAGGGAGGTGGGAGTATGTGACAAAGAAGTTGAAGAAGTTAACATTTTTAGATTTAAGGAGCGTCCTGGGAAAGGGCCTTTTGCGAAGGGCTTGGTCAGTGATGCGTCCGTCAACATGCTTTTTGACAATGGAGCCAAAATTACTCTGATCCCTAAAGTGTTTTTTGAGCAACATTTGTCAGGAACGGTTTGATTATTGAAACCTGATATCAAAACAAAAGGGTACGGTGGTGAGATGATTGATCTGTTGGGGTACTTTTGGGGTATGATTGACTTTAAAGGGAGGATCAGCCCAGAAAAAATATACTTGTCAATAAAAGGGGACTCATTAATCAGTTGGTTTTATCAACAGGACCTGCGTGTTTTTAGAACTCCATAAAACCCCTCTGTTTGCTTAAAAAATATTCCATCTGTCAGGTCGGTGGGAAGAGGGTGTGAGATTTGGATCAAAGAATTTCCAGATGTCATTAAGAATGAATTGGGGTGTCTCAAATATGATATGCACTGTATCAAGCTTAAGTCAAATGTTGTACCCAAGGTGGCAAGAGTGAGGGGAATACTCCTGTTGGCAAAGGAGTGCATGAGGGCTAAACTGGACAAACGTTTGTGGAATGGAGTAATTCAAGGGATAATAGCCACAGAATAGGTCTCTCAGGTGGTTATGGCCCATAAGGCCAACGAAGAGGCTAGGCTTTGCATTGACTTGAGAGAGCTCAACAAAGCAGTAGTGGTACATCATTTCCCACTCTCCAACATCAATGAGATGTTGTGCTCTCTTGAAAATGCGAAGCACGTTTCTTCCTTCGACTTATCTTCGGCCTAACACCAGGCCAGGCTCCATCCTCTCTCTCAAGACCTCACAGCTTTTGTCACTCCATTTGGCAACTTTAAATACTTGAGGGTGCCTTTTAGTCTCATATCTGCAGCATCTGTGTTTCAGAGAGCAACGGAGGGTATTTTACAAGGGTTTGATGGTGTCATGATCTATCAAGATGATGTTCTCATTGTTGGAGTCGATCTTGAAGAGCATGATGGGAGGTTGAAATCAGTGTTGAAAAGATTGTTCAATGCTGACGTCACACTAAGGTCAGACAAATGCAAGTTTGATGTTGATGAAATTGAGTACCTTGGTCATCTAATGTCTGTGTCTGGAGATAGGCCCAAACCCTCATTGGTCAACTCGATCTGTAAACTAGTGTCACCTAAAACCAAAGATGAGCTTGTGAAATTTTTGGGAATGGCTGCGTTTTACAATAAGTTTGTGCCATATTTTTGCTGACAAGACTTCCTGCATGAGGGGTTTACTTAAGAAAGAATGTGAGTTTGTACGGTGCGATGGTTGCGAGAAGGAATTTGTCTAAAGCTCACAGTTTAGGAAGCTTTAATCATCCTTTGAACGCTTAATATGTCATGACGGATGCCAATTCAACAGGTCTGGGGGTTGTTTTGGTCCAAAAGGTGGATGCAGTGGGCAGAACTATTTTCTTTTTGTCTCGGTTCTGGAAGGTGGGAGAAGCTTATAGACAGTGGCTTTGAAGTGCAAGGAAATCCCTACCTCCCCTTTCCTGGCTCCAAGCTGGCTGTCGTGGCAATGCAGGGTTGTTTGGACCTTTGTGTGGAGACAGAACACAGCCTATTCAGGTTTAACTGGGGCTTTGTTCAGCTCCTCCCTCCCATTATAAACAAATCCCGTGCCAACACTCAGTCATGTGACCAGAGACAAGAAAATGCCAACTTTCTAAATGTTTTTTTCAATATAAGGAGTTAGGTCCTGGGAAATGCAGTTGGATGGGCCATCATTAAATACTTATACAAAGAATTACCAGCTGCACATTTCTTTCATGTCTCACATTTAAGAACTACAAACCAATATCAATTGGAGTTTGTAAGGTATACTTTGTACATACCATTTTTATTTCATTATTTTTAAATGTTTCTGTATTGTTTCAACTAAGAAAAAACACTATACATACATATTTACAATTTGTACAAAACAACATATATATTCTACAACATTAAACAATATATAGAGATAGAATACATCACATACAGACAATTTCATCAACAGACATCAATTATTGTGGGGTGCCCTATCTTGACACCAAGTTCATTTACTATCCATAACAACTTAATGCAAGGGAAAAAGTAAAAAAATACTCTAAGCAACAAATCACTCTATAAGACCACACATGAATTATTTAGTCTAAAGGACTTCCAAGTCAATTGCTTCTCAATGTGCCGACGCGTTTCGAACCCTCTCACGTCAATTTTCGGGTTCTCATCAGGGCTCTGTTCTTAACTTGTCTGTAGTATGTATATAAAGACAACATTGTTTTAATTAACTACTCTTCCTAATAGTGTCCCATATCTATGCTTAGCTCTTTATGGTTATACCTGTTTTCCAGCAACAGTCGATCCACAGATTTGCTTTCTTTTCTATGAGGCAAGGGTGTCCTTCTATTCTGCTACCTACAATGAAAGTGTGAGGTATCTTCACTCTATGTAGGGGCTAGCAGCTAGGTGTAACAGATGCCAATGCATTTTCTTGGACGTACCTGCCTTTGGTGTCTCTTACACAGGCAGTCCTCTTATTGCGTGTGCTCGCACCTTTTATTTTCTTTTTCTGGGGTTGTTTTTCGTATCCTGTAATTAACAAGTTCTTTGTTGAGTGTCTTCACTAAATTTTGCATTCCTAGCACAATTACACTGGTAAAAGCATACCTATACGTTCTTTAGTTGAGTGCTCACTAATCATTTCCTGGTTATTCAGCCTGTTTTAGGTATTCCTTACAACATTGGGCCGCCGATTTTGCCAACATCTAAATTTGAAAGCAATGCAGGATCGTTTTAAGGAAAATAATCCTATTTTTAAAAAAACTGATTCTGTCATGTTTGCGCTTGCCATGACCACGGTACATACCTGGCGGTGGATTCGCGGAAACCGCCGATACTTCGTGTTAATTGACGCGCAATTGTCAGCGTCTTTTTCATGGGGCCATTATCGGTAAAAAGGATATTATTTTAAGATAAAGCGGGTCTACGCTCTAAGTTTTTAGGTAAAGGGAGGCAGGTCTGGCAGCAGCTTACCTGTTTTCACAGCTTCTTAGGGCTCTCTGACTCTATCTCTGGGCGCGGCGGCCATCTTTTAGTGTCTATTTATACATACAGATTTTCTGTCAAGTGTGTCGGCCATCTTTGAACGTTGTTCTTTGTGTTAATTTTCTACTGGATGCGGCGGCCATCTTTTAGTGTCTATTTATACATACAGATTTTCTGACAAGTGTGTCGGCCATCTTTGAACGTGGTTCTTTGTGTTAAATTTCTACTGAAGGGGGTTCAAATTGACACAGTCTGCATTTACAGTCGTGAAATTTCAGACAGAGCATTGAGACCACTCATTGCACTGTCGAGCTTCAAGATTTAATACGCTTCTTTTTTTAGAAGTGTTTTTTCGACATCGGCAGAACTTTGTTGCTGGCTTATTGTAAACAAAACTGTCCACTTGAAATCATTATCCCCGTGTTGTTTCTCCACAAAATGGTCAACCATCGGGGCAGATGTTACTTTATTCTTAATGCGAGATCGATGTTGAGTAATGCATGTATTCACTTGCTGATTTGTTTTGCCGATGTATAACTTCAGGCAAGGACACACGATTGCGTACACGACATTGCGTGTTCTACAATTCGTGAAACCCACGTGTTTCCATTTGACATTTCTGTGTAGGAATTCTTTTCCCTCGATTGTATTTACACAGGAGATACAATTGCCGCACTTATGGTGCCCTTCAATTGGTTTCAAGCCCCATTGTGACAATAAGTCACATTTTGTTTTGGGCAGGGCTATGTCTGCTCTCACCGCTTCTTGGCCAATACTTCTGTTCTTTTTATATGCAAATAGGGGACGAGGGAAAGGACATTCTAAATTCTCCAACAGGTGCCAATTTTTTAACACCATTTGTCTCAATTTATGAGTGTCAGGACTAAAAGTGGTCACACACACCATACGGTCTAATGGTTTCTTGTCCTTTGTTTCTAGCAAACATTCGCGCGGTGTATAGTGCACCCTCTTGTAGGAATGTTTGAGCAATTTTTTGAAATACCCTCTATCCTGCATTTCGTCACAGAATCTATGTGCATGATGTTCATAATCTGCCATTTCGGTGCAGTTTCTCCGTATTCGGAGCAATTGGCCATATGGCAAGTTTGTCTTTAGGCTCCTTGGGTGTGCGCCCTGATTGTGTAAAATTGTGTTTCTATCCGTTTTCTTCTTGAAAAGGGAAGATTTCAACACTCCTTCATTGCAAGTTACTTCGACATCTAGGAATGCCATTTTGGCAATGTTGTAAGGAATACCTAAAACAGGCTGAATAACCAGGAAATGATTAGTGAGCACTCAACTAAAGAACGTACAGGTATGCTTGTGCCTGTGTAAGAGACACCAAAGGCAGGTACATCCAAGAAAATGCATTGGCATCTGATACACCTAGCTGCTAGCCCCTACATAGAGTGACGATACCTCACACTTTCATTGTAGGTAGCAGAATAGAAGGACACCCTTCCCTCATAGAAAAGAAAGCGAATCTGTGGATCGACTGTTGCTGGAAAACAGGTATAACCATAAAGAGCTAAGCATAGATATGGGACACTATTACGAAGAGTAGTTAATTAAAACAATGTTGTCTTTATATACATCCTACAGACAAGTTAAGAACAGAGCCCTGATGAGAACCCGAAAATTGACGTGAGAGGGTTCGAAACGCGTCGGCACATTGAGAAGCAATTGACTTGGAAGTCCTTTAGACTAATTAATTCATGTGTGGTCTTATAGAGCGATTTGTTGCTTAGAGTATTTTTTACTTTTTCCCTTGCATTAAGTTGTTATGGATAGTAAATGAACTTGGTGTCAAGATAGGGCACCCCACAATAATTGATGTCTGTTGATGAAATTGTCTCTATGTGATGAATTCTATCTCTATATATTGTTTAATGTTGTAAAATATATATGTTGTTTTGTACAAATTGTAAATATGTATGTATAGTGTTTTTTCTTAGTTGAAACAATACAGAAACATTTAAAAATAATGAAATAAAAAAGGTATGAACAAAGTATACCTTACAAACTCGAATTGATATTGATTTGTAGTTCTTAAATGTGAGACATGAAAGAAATGTGCAGCTGGTAATTCTTTGTATAAGTAACTTTCTGAAAGTGGCATTTTTAGAATTGCAATTTAAAAACCAACTTCACCATGAATTCGGATTTTAAATTGGGTTACTGGCTGAGGGGTTGAAACCCTACTCAAGCAGCAACCACAGTCTCTTTCAGGGTGACACAGAGGCAAATCCTACATTAATCTATGCTTAAACCTCTGGTAACTTGGCACCACACATTTAGGCTTAATTTAGGTGCAATGTGTAAAGTATTTATGCAGACCTTAGAGCAGTAATGACGTGAAGACACAAAAAACTAGATAAAAATGGTTTAAATAATTTGACAAAAAAACAACAAAAATCCAATCACTAGAACCGGAGATAAGCAATTTATACTACCCTCCAGCATTCCGAAATCAAGCATTTTTACATCCAGCTACAGACATCTAAAGCTTTCTAGGTGAGCTCATGTAAAAATAAAAAACAAGGGATATGTGACGGGCACCATAGGAACCCCCAGGGCCTATGCTCCTGGCCCAGGAGGTTAGGGGTCCAGCTACAGGCCCCCAAATCCGTTTCCACCTGCCGTTTTCCTGCGGTTTGACCGCCGCAGAATGACCGGCAGAAAGGGATATTGTAATCCCTATGGCAGTGCCTGACAGGCACCGCTGCCAGTCTGGGAATACAGGGAGGCACGACAGGTGGTCAGATAATGACCACGTGTCGGGACCGTGGCGGTCGGTGTTTCCAACCTCCACTCATCCAAATGCCATAATAATATGGCGAACGGAGATCCCTGGGTACATGGCCGAAAGACCATCGTAATGAGGCTCATAATTCTGAAAAACAAATCCACAAAATCATTAGTTCTAAAGAAATAGATTTTTATTTACTAATACTTTCTTACAAGAAAATCGCTTTGCACATTTTAAAAGACAATCTTTTTCATACTTTTAAAACATTTAATCCATCAATTTATTGCTCTGCTCGAATGACGTTCAACGATATTGTTGTTGTTATAATAAATGCAAGTTGGTTGCGTTCAGTGGTACACAGCTTATTTTAAAAAAAACAATACATAGTTTGTAACTCTGAATGTCTATATCAAGTGATGCTTGGACAGGCAACTTCATTTGACGAGTACATCTGTTTTGCGTAAATGCGTTTGACAAAATTGTGACAAATTGACACCTTGGATAGGCGGGGGGAAATCTGCTTAGCATGCAAATGAAAAGCCCATCAAAAAGTTAGTTGTGGAGAATTACAATACTGCGATGTAGCAGCAAAATCCTCATTTTTGGCATTTTTGCAGGTAAAGTCACCTCCCGGCAAAGTCCACAAACTTTGCAACTCTACTAAGTTGTGAACTGCGGCAGAACACCACTGCCATAAAAATAATTCTGCACAGCTCTAATCATTAAATAGAACATTAGTTTGAAAAACGGACTGATTGATACATCAAGTGAATGTTCTCTCACCAGCACAAACAATGAGCAGAAATTGGAATTGTTAAGATAATGATTAGGGTTCACCTCATAGTAAGTTCCTCCGTCTCGCTTTTGTGCTGCACTGCTCACGTTTTGAAATAGGGTTAAAATGTGAGGTGCACCTTGGCATAGCAGGTTGGTTTGCAAGCAGTTTTAAACAATTCCCTACTACAATCTAGACCACTGAAGTCTGTGAAAGCTCACAAGTAGATCTAACACATTACTTGTGTTGTGTGTTACTAATGTGGGATGTGTAGAAGTACTCATTCGATGATGCACTGGTTGTAACTGTGACATCTCTTGTCTGTCCTATTCCTCTTCTGTTTCAACACTAATTTGTCTGTCCTTTCTCTCTCACATCTCTTTCACTTTCAAAAACAAACAACAGGGCCTAGCTATATATCCACCAATGTGTAAACGACTATTATCCACTCATGGCTAACCCTGTAACAGTGGTTGCGATTGTATTCTTTATAAAAGCAAATAAAACAAAAATAGTGTCTGAAAATATTTTTGCTTGTATAAGTGTTTGTAGCAAAAGAATTCTCTTATAGTATTTGAATACAGTTTGCATGTGGTGCACCTCTGGTTATAATGTTTTGAAGCTTCTTCTGCAGTCAGCCTCGGTGGCATCTTCCTTACATAGCAGGTTAAGGAGTTGGTTGTATGCAGTGTTTATTTTGAAAAACACAGAAATAAGTGGAGGGACCCTATGCAAAGTATTTCTGAGCTACCTCTCATGCTGTTGCTGTTGAATGCTGGAACTGCTCAAAACCATACCTGGATTTCTTTTGATTCGACTTTATGCCTACTTCTTCCTTTTCCACTGACTTCCTCCCTCTTGGAGGTTTTCATCCCTCCATTACCCATTTGACGGTTTATTTTTATCTTTGTATCTTTTTATCTTTATCTTCCTCCTTTTCTGCCTTTCTCTAGGTCAAAGTGTGAAGATACATAATAAGTCCAGGCCCTCAAAAATGAGCAACCGTCGGCATAAACTAAGTAATGGTTCTGTGGAGAAGATCCTTCCATCAGAATGTCACCAAGGCCTCTGTTTAAAGTTTAGATGGAGGACGCTATAACCTGGAGGAAACACCCTTTACCGTGCAGTCAATACCATGTAATGCCTTTACAACGCGGGCACTACATTGAACACATGGATACCACGCGCTCCTTTAGTACGTAAGTCATTACAACAACTTCCTTTAGGGAATGTGTTGTTGGACTGGTGTTGGATTTAAAGTCCAGCAGCTTCCCTACTTTTAGACAGACTGATGTTGGAATAATAAATTATACTATTCCAAAATCCAGCACTAAAGCAAGTCATTGTAACGACTTGCGTGCTAAAGGAGCAAGTGGTAATGACGCGTTCAATTTTTGCCTGCGTTAAGTGATGCATGAGAAGGCATGCGTGGTTCTCTCATAGAACCCTAATCCCACCAAAATATCTTCATCACGTCAGTCAAATGAGTAATTGGAAGGTCCCAGTGGTGGAATGAACACAATCACCACTTCCTGTGGGTCACCAGAATATAGCCATGCATTGGGTGTAGGTACTTATTACCAAATTCTTACTATAAGATACATGGAGGAGAAGGGCTCTGCAATCTTGTAGCGAGCAGAAGTCTCTAGGTCTCTATTCTGGGAGTCCCTCAGTCCTTGCTAGCAGATAAGGATGAATGCCGGTACGTCTTACAAATAAACCCACTGACCAAGGTGACCACACATGGTGCTGAAATCCTTTAAACTAACTTTGTCCCAAGGTCTGATGATTCACAACTATTCCCCAGAGCTGCTTTCCATGCAGGGCACGGGTAAATATGGGTGCTCCCACTGATTCCCAAGACTAGAGTGGATGGGAGCCATAGGGGCATCAAAGGGTTGCCCTGCTGTGATATGCTGCCTTCCCACGTTCAGTCAGGCTGCCTGCATGGCTTCCTAGTGGTACAAGGCATCACCATGGTGGCAGTTTTCATTCTGTCACATCAGTGTATTTATGCATTTTGTAAACAATCATAATGTCACCTAAGAACATTTTTAAGTACTGAAACTGATGGCGTGGGCTGAGTACACCCGACGTAAGAATGTGTCCTGTGCCCCTAGTACTGGAAGTCCACCATTGTATTCTGGTAAGTCCTGTAGTGCAGTGATTTAATTGGGGGTGAGGGGATATGTTCTATATGAAGGAGTGACCCCGTGTTGTTTTGCGTGTTCATTGAAAACATTATTTAATAAGCTCATTTTCAGTGCCCTCAAGGAGTATGAGAGACTTAACAAGATCCTTTCTTAGCAGTCTAAGTTGTTCCATGAGGTGTGACCTTTGAGCACTGATTATATGATCCACATATATTCTTACTCCTAAAGCTGAGCAGAGAGATGTGTAATGGCCTGAGGTTTCAACGTTGGCTGTTATGAACAAATGTTATTTGGTAATATTAAGACCATTGCCCTCACATGCTTTGTACTCAACACAAACAAATATTAATTTGATCCTCTGATACACGTAAAGCCAGTGGTACTCTTTCAGGCCAAGAGTAAGATGATCCATTATGTTTAGGTTAAGGAACTTCCTTGCTTTATGTTTCTGGTTCCATCTCAACTTTACTATGTATTCTCTTGCTGCACCAAAGTAGACTGAATTTCAATAGACCACATAAACTGGTATTATGGAGCTATGGTGAGTTCAGATTTATGGTTCATTTGGAGATATTAACCATTTCATAACTGCCCAAAAGCTTTGCTGAGTATTTTCCCGGCTTGCTAACATTCCTAAAGTCAGACTGGTTACACAGGGAGGCAGAACGTTTACCCACCCTGTCTCTAAGCTTTGGCATTCTGTTCCTTTAAAAAGAAACAACACTTTACTTCAACCCTCACCTCATTAATGAACAAAACTAGGCTTTTCCAATAAAGCTGTGATCTTGTAACTGCTTGTATCAGGAGAATCTCGTTTCTTTCATTCATTCAAGCAAGCAAGCAGACGACCCTTCTGAGTATTACGATCTAGAAATTACTGATGTTTACAACTATTGCGATCTGACATTAACTCCTTGGCTGCTTCGAACGTTCCGCACTTTTGCTGAACATTCGAAAAACGGGTGGGCTGCGTCGGCCGTTGGCCGTTCGCAGCACCAACAAGGTAGCGACGGGAACACGGAACGGGTTAAGCAGTGGTTTATACTGAAACACTCACCACGAGATCCACTTTAAATTCTGTGGTTCAATTGCTTCCACCTTTAACATTCAGCTGAATAATGTGGTGGAGCTGAAGGACAGCTACTTCTGGCTGAACTTGACGTTATTCTGACAAAGCTACTTCCCCTTCCTTCAGAAAAGGAGGTATTTCAAGCATTCTGTTATCTGTTAGGATGCTCTGTGCTGTTCACCAATCAGGGATGTATCTGCATGTCATCGATATACATCTAAAACTTCACCTGATGTGGGGATGCAGTTCAACAAATGGCTGTGTCTTAGGATAATTCGACAAACGTAGGTTGCCTTATGTGTCAAAAAATATATATCTATCCATGTGTGTAGTTTCAACATGTGTTACAATGTAGGTACTTTTCACTAACACTACAGTATAAAAGACAATTTGCAGCACATGTATTAGTATGGTATTCAAAAGACATATTGCAACACGTTTTAGTATGGTATTCAAAAGACATGTTGCAACATGTGTTAGTATGGTATTCAAAAGACATTTTGCAACATGTATTAAAATGGTATTCAAAGGACATGTTGCAACACGTGTTAGTATGGAAGTCAAAAGACATGTTGCAACACATGTTAATATGGTATTCAAAAGACATGTTGCAACATGTTTTAGTATGGTATTCAAAAGACATGTTGCAACATGTGTTAGTATGGTATTCAAAAGACATTTTTGCAACACGTTTTAGTATGGTATTCAAATGGCATGTTGCAATAGGTGTTAGTATGGAAGTCAAAAGACATGTTGCAACACGTGTTAGTATGGTATGCAAAAGATATGTTGCAGCACATGTATTAGTATGGTATTCAAAAACATGTTGCAACACGTATTAGTATAATATTCAAAAGACACGTTGGACCACATGTATTAGTATGATATTCTAAAGACATGTTGCAACATATGTTAGTATGGTATTCAAAAGACAAGTTGCAACATGTGTTAGTATGGTATTCAAAAGACACGTTGCAGCACATGTATTATTATGGTATTCAAAAGACATGTTGCAACACGTGTTAGTATGGTATTCACTTACAATGGTGACTTACTTAACAGTTTCACAACCGAGCGTGTGTGTAATGTAGAAAGTGTGTACTTTGTAAAAGCATTGCATTAATATATTGTGACTCTTTTTTTTAAACATATAATATTTTTTCCTCGAAGAACCAGGTACACCATCCACAATATATTTGAAGTTCAGAAAGGGTGTTTCTCCATACTTCTTGAACTAATATTTGACAGCAGTTTTAACCGTATTGGGAATACATGCTTAGATCTCCGCCGTGGCAAAAGGAGTGTGGTGGTTGCTGAATTTGTACGGTTGTGCCCAATTTCCCACAACCAATCAGAATTCAAATATGCATAATTTGCATACATTTCGCACACTTATATACACATATCGCACTTGTGTGCACATATTACATGCCTATTCACCTTATTGAACCATTGGGAAATGTTTTTCAAAGTAAAAATCTGAAGGTTTTGACACTTTTTTACGATTAGGCCATGTTACATCACATGCGTTTACAACGCATGGCATTACAACGCGGTCATTAGAATGACTGTTTGTTACATTGCATACCATTACAACGCAAGTCAGAGCAACGACTTGCTGTAGGTGGGGCGCTGGATTTTGGGATAGTTTAATTTCTATTCCAACTCCAGTCTGTGCAACAGTAGGGAAGGTGTTGGATTTAAATCCAACATCTGCCCCCTACAGAAAGTCGTTGTTCCTACTTGCGTTGTAATGGTATGCAATGTAACAACATGGTCTTTGATAGACCGTGTTATAATGACACGCGGTGTATCGCATGGAGGTAAACAATGTTTACCCTTTTATGCATTGCCTTCAGTTTTGATGGGTACACGAACTGTGGTGTTTAATTCTATTGCGGAGCAGAATCAAATGTGAACAGAAATATAAAGTCACATAGAAGCAAATGCTTGTGAGCGTTAACACTAAGAAACCTTTTGTGAGAATAGGATCATGGTAAGAGTGACAAAGAATGAGATGTCCAACTACTGTTAACAAAGCACTACAGAAAAATACACGAAGCTTCAGTTTGGTTCCTTTTTCTCTTCCAAAACTCAGCAAATGTTTAAGCATGTTTCTTCAACCAAGTATTTGATACCTGTCACATCCAAGCAATGAAGGCACATTCGTAATCATTACATAACAGAACATCTTTAAGTGTTCATGAAATTGTGTAATTTTTTGTGTGGATTGTTTGGAAATTCCATGTACATTTTTTGACACTACATGAAATTATGCTTTTAGAGAGAAAAGTAATTTGACAGTACCTCATGTGATATTTTTATTTCAGAGTGCAACTCACTTAAAAGGTCTCGCAAGATACCTGCAGGAGAGTGGTTGAGCTAGAAAATGTCTCAAAGTAAGACATTATCTGTGTGAACCAGACTTCGTGAGGTGCAAGCTGCAAGCTTGTTTCAAACAAAGATATGCAAAATTGTATAATGAAACATTTCGAGAAATTTCGCAAACTTTATGAAATGCAAAATTCTTGAATCTTTAAAATACTGTTAAACTTAAACACAGGCCTTTTTTTACATTACACGAAGTAGTAAGTTGCTTTGAGAATTGAGATGCTGACGTGAATGTTGCTGACACAGAAGTCATAGACATTTCTGATATAAAAGAAAAATCTATAAATAACGTGACAAGTGCTTTATGTGTGATTCTGTTTTCTGGTTGCTCCAGGTGCGACGTGAGCTGGTCCCATTTACTAAAAGGGGTATGGTCCCACGACGATCGTTAACCTTAGCAAGGAGCTTGAACGATAGTTCACAAGGGGGTTGACGGTCACCATTTCCAGATCCACAATGTGCTCTCTTGGCCCCGAGAGAGGCTTGACCATGATGAGCATGGCGCTTAGTCCACTGGTATGCTGAAAGTACAAGAAAAACAGACTCCTCTGTTATCAAGAACAAACAGATTATCAACTAAAGCAAGAAAATAAGCAATGTTCTTTCAAAAATACCATAGAAGTACCTTGCCAAGCTATAATATTATTATAGTATTAAAGCCCGCCGCTGAGGACTATGCAGATATGCAGAGGGTGCTTATGGCAAGGAAGAGGACCAAAAATGGCTTGTAAAGCTTTAGATAGGAGGGCAATAATGCTACTGGAACATACCATGAGCTCAGGGTAGAATGTTTCCAATCAAAAAAGTGGAAATCCAAACACCAGAATATTGGAGCAGAAGGTCACTACCAGTCATTATCGGCATTTTATCATTATATTGTTTTTCATGGAGTTTCCAATATATTAATAGTCTATTTAAGCCGAAGGCAAGCTTGTCTATGCCCATTTGGGCCCGTTGTTGCAGGGATGCCACCAGCCTCTGCCCACTAGGCCCTATTTCACCCAGGTTTCTTCAAGGGCATTACATCCTCCCACTCAGATATGTTTGTTTACCCCCATTTTCATGTAGTAGATCTCAACTAATAACTATGTACTCTAATACCTTTTCCCTTGCAGAGCCTAATAATGCCAATTTAAGAGAGGAAGGTATTTTCCAGATCCCACTACTCATTCTCTTTAATAAATATGATATTTGTGAAAGCCCATATTAGGGAAAAACTACCCAGCTTAAAGCAATTCCTTGCAATGCTTGTTCTGCCATTAAACTGGTTTGAGATTTATGGCGTTTGAGACCTTAAACTTGGACATCTGTTGTCTTTCAGAAACTTGCTCAATACCTTTTCCGGGCCACTTTTGGATGGATGGATCCACTTAAACTGCTTAGTATTTTAGTGCGACAGGGAAGGTAGGGCGGGTGGGTGGGGGTATAGCAATCTTTTTTAAATCCTCACTAGCATTCAGGAAAATCATGCTATGAGAGCAGTGCCAGGATTGGTTGGGTTACAGAGTCTGCTGCTCAGACAGTGTCTGGGAGCTTGCTGCTTTTCTCAAACCGGGCTGTGCAACACCCTGGGTTGGAGAAATAGAAGTGCACATGTCAGTTTGGCCAGCCTAAGATGGCCGGCCAAACTGACATGCACACTTCTAAGTGCCCAGCCCTCTTCCCTGTCATAGCTCGGCCTGGCCCTACATGCATGCCTAAGCCAGTTAGTCACAAAAAAAATATATGATTTTGTTTTATCATGTGATTTTTCCGTGATTTACTCTGACCAGTGGGGTGACGCTCCTCCGCCATTACGGAGCAGCCGCCCCGGTGCAGTGCCCTGAAGATGTGGTGCTCATGCCCATCAACATGTAAGAAAAGGAAGAATTTTCTAGCTCAACCCTCGATAGGTGACACTAGAACAGGAGCTCATGAATTCCAGTTAGGAATTCTAAATCATGATACTTCTTCAAAATATTCAGTTGCTAATATGATGATACAAAGTTTCCAAACAAATTATGCAAAAATCTCTGATCCTTAATATACTGGACTTCATACCAACTTACAACTCTCCCCAAAATTATTACAATTTGTAAAACGCTGAAAAGTGAAAAATGAATAACAACAATTTTAAAATGAACAAAACTCAAGAAAATTTGGGGTATGTGCCACGCGCGTAATTTGCAGTAGCGCAAATACTTGAAATTACTGCAAAATTACACAAGATTGAGCAGAATTACACAAGGAGGATAAACCCAGCATTTAGCGCTATTTTCTTAGTGCAAAATAAAACCTTGTGTCTAAAATGAAACTGAGGATGCATTTTGCTGCAAGAAAATAGTAGTTTATGCAACAGAACAGGAAGAGCAGCAGACAGCAGCCACTCGCACTCTGTTGCTGTGCTCTTCGGTAGGTATTTTGGCCCCACATTATTCCAAATTACACAAACAGACATAATTTAGTAATTTTCATTAATTTTGCATCCCCAGAGTAAATCAAAATCACTCCAATTACTACGGCATAACTATATTTTTACCCAGGCCTAAAGAAAATATGGGTTGAAAAAGCACACACTATGGCAGTGTCGTAATTGGACAATGGCCGAGTTAGCGCTTAGCTGTAGCTACACGTTTTCTGTTATATTGGCCATACTCGAAAACGCCATTTTGTATGTTACGACGGCCATCTTAGATCATGAGCGGCCTCGTGGCCAGCGTACCCTTTAGTCCGTTGTCCGTACCACTGACCACTTGAGTTTGCCCAGCAACAGGCTATTTTTAGTAATGGTCAAGCCTGTACATGCGCAGTCCCCTCTGACCAGTCACCCCACAGGAATGTGCCGCAAACTGACCAGTGGGTTTGAAACCCTCCAATGAGCTGGCAGTGTTCCAAAACATGACCATATATGTACATAATGCTCTGTAACTGTGTGCCGCCTGTTCGTTTTATTACCTGTAAAAATGTATAAAAGAGGGGGTCACACCGATGTTCGGGGTGATACTTCTTGCATTACCGAAGGGTGCTGTAGGAATGTACCACCACCCCATGGGGTCTTAATAAACTTGTTCTTTGAATTTTTCAGTTTCCGTGCCAACAGTCCTTCCAATGTAAGTGGGTTATCTTTGGAGCATGTAGGCCTTGGGAACCCGATACTACAAATTGGCGACCACAAAGGGACTCATCGGCGACTCGGATGCCCGAAGGAGAGGTCGTGACGAAGGTTTGGACACTCGCTATGGACGCGCGCTGCCACTGAGTGACCCGAGTCTTGGCACCCACGGTGTTTCTTCCTTTCCTTCCGATCTGACCTTCCAGGTGGCGCCGGTCTCCGACTGAGTTTTCGATCGTCTGTGTTGCTGGATAAAGCGCCGTTTGGCTGATTCGATTAAAAGGACCTTGGCAGTTGGAACCTGGACCTTTGATACTTTGGGTAAGATTTGTGATCGGTAAGGTAGTCTGCGGACGCTTACTGAGGTTCTATGATTTGTGATCGGTAAGGTAGTCCTCGGACGCTTACTGAGGTTCTGTGATTTGTGAGCGGTAAGGTAGTCTTCGGACGCTTACCGAAGTTCTATGACCTATGATTTTGATTTGAGTTAGCTAACATTTGTGAATTTGTGATCTTTGAATCTATATGTGTAGTGCACTTCACATAGGCAGGCATGTAGAGATGTTTCTCTAATTTTGTTTTTTTCCTTTGAGCGGCACGTTTGTGTGAAGTACTGTAAGTGCCATTTTTCTACGGTATCGCGCTTTTCGTGGTACCACCTTGAACATGCCTGTTTTAAGCACACTCCGAGGGATGTGCTGTCTTGGAAATGGTACCACAATTAGGTTAGCGGAAGCACAGCCGGCTCCCCCAGAGGGAACACCAAATAGGGACATGTATATAAAGCATGGCCTTCCACCTATAATGTACAGTAAATTATGGAATAAGTATACTAGGTCTGATCCTGAATTGCAATGGCCTCTACATGGGTCGTTCGATTTGCGAAAAGTACAGTTTGTGGAGCAATGTTTGTTTCAGCGAAGGTCTAGACAGAACATGTTTGATTGTGTGCGAATGTGGGAGAAAGCGGTGCGTGAGCGAATGAAGCGCGAAGTTGCCTTGGCGGACAAAGAGCAGCGTAAGGCTGCTCGGGATAAGGCTTTACAGCTTGAGGAAAAAGAGGAGCAGGAAAAGAAAGAGGGGGAGGAACGGGAACGTAAATTGCAAACGGCTGGTCAATTCCCTATTCGTCGACCGCTTTATCCTGTCCTTACTAATGAAATTGATGATTTTTCTTTATTAGATCGATCACC
Source organism: Lissotriton vulgaris (assembly GCF_964263255.1). Lineage (NCBI taxonomy): Eukaryota > Metazoa > Chordata > Amphibia > Caudata > Salamandridae > Lissotriton > Lissotriton vulgaris. The sequence goes on along the minus strand of NC_141694.1, from coordinate 1,387,825,124 downwards.
GCCTCCGTACGTTTTGCCTACGGCTCCACTTGCAGAATCGGATGATGAAGGACAGGATAAGTCGGGAAAGAAGGGGATATCTGCTCTCAGGTTTACGGCGGAGAGATCCGCGCATTTACGTAGTTGGGCTCGTAGAGTGAATACGAAGTATGTTTCTCAGTCTGACCTTGTTTCTGAAAGGGGTACCTGGACAGACCAAGAGTTATTGTATTTTATGTCCACTTTGGCAGACGAAGTTGTTACCTCATTTCGTAAAATTTCAGATACATTAGAGCCTAAGGATGTGTCAGTTCATCGTGAGAATTTAGAAAACGGTGTATTTGTCCTTGCAGATGTCGATGCCTTTTACAAACAACTGATCAAGCTGCGGGATGAGACTAGCAGATTGCGAGACGAGCAGAAAAAGATTAAGGAGTCCGGGCTGGAATCCGACGGGCAGTCTAAGGAGTGTTCTCTCCGGGGTTCAGATAAGAGTTCTGCAATGCATGTTATGCCTATGCGTGAAGCTGCACCTTTGTATGTTCCACCTAAGGGGGAAGGTACAGATGATGATAAAAGGTCGAAGGATGCGAAGGGGTATTTTGTATATAATTGGGTGTATACGCCTTGGAATAGAGCGGATGTTATGGCGTTGAAAAATTCTCTACCTGACCTTCGTAAAAATCCGGCAGCATTCTATGAAGGGGTGGAAGGGGCTATTTCATCTTGTGTGATGACTCTGGTTGATATAGATTTGTTTTTTGGGTTAATACTTCCGCCTGACATGTGGAGACAAATTCGTAAAAATAATGATGAGGCAATACTAGGGGGAACATGGAAGGAGATAAATCAAGCAGACTTAGAGAGGAAACCGGCATGCAAGCCTTGCCAGCTGATTTTAGATCTTCCAACGGCTATTTTGATTAAATTAAAAACACTCGTACCTTCTAAAAAGATAGATTGGACCATGTTAGCTTCGTGTAAGCAAAAGCCAGATGAAACGGTCTCAGACTTTTTTACACGCTTCGAAGAAGCGTTTCACGATTACAGTGGTCAATCTTTAACAGACGATACAGGTCGGCATTTGTTTGTAGATAAGTATGTGGCTAATCTCCTGCCGGAGATTGCCAAACGATTGAAGTCGAGTGAAAGTTCCTGGGCCACGGCGACCCCTGCGTCTTTGTTGACTATGGCTCAGTATTACGAGCGGCAGGAGTTGGAGGCTAAAGAAAGTGTTGATAAAAAGGCGAAAGAATTGAAAACGAAGGTGATGTTGGCACAGGTTCGTGGAACACAGGGTAGAGGGAACGACAGGGGTAGACGAGGTGGAGGAAATACGTCGTATGGTCGTACGGATATTGCGGAGGATCAATGTGCTTATTGTAAGGAGTTTGGTCATTGGGCTGAGGATTGTCCAGTACTACGGGAGCAACGTAGCCAGCGTGGTCGAGGAGGTGGTAGGTCGCGGGGCGGGTATGCGGGGGCGAGAGGTGGCGGAGGTGATCGTGGAAGGGCTGAGCAAGGGGGCCGTGGCCAGGATGAACGAAATACTTTTGATAGACGGAATCAATATCAGATTTCAGAGGGTGAGAATGTGGAGCACCAGGATTATGTGCATGCGTAGGACTGCGTAGGATGGGGTGCGGAACCAATTGAAGTGCCGGTAGATCAGGAGGGTCCGTATGTAACACCGGGTATTTTGGGTTCTACTGATCAATTCCTAGTAGACACCGGAGCTACTCGTAGCGCATTGTCAAAGAAGTTGGTTCCGAGGGCTCCCCTGTCTGGCGAAATGATAACATGCGTAGGGTTCGATGGCACACCCTCCCCTAGCCCTTTGTCTAAACCCCTTGCACTCTGTCTTGATACATTTTTTAGTTTTGGCCAATTTTTGTTATCTCCCTATACCCCAGATAATATCTTGGGCCTTGATTTGCTTAAATATTTTCGAGCAACGATACGGTGCGCTCCTGAAGGAGTGCGGGTTATCCTGAATGACAATTACCCCGATCCGAATAGGTTCTATACCATATCGGAAATTCCCGCTTTGGCCTCCCTCCCGCACACGTTATGGGCGACCTCAGACACGGATGTGGGGGAGATGCGTATTCCACCTATTCATATTACTGTTAAGGAGGGGGCCTCTTTGCCACGAGTGCCACAGTATAAGATTTCGAAGGAAGGTGAAATTGCCCTGACTCACATTGTTCAAGACTTGATTGCTGCTGGGGTGGTGGAGGAGGTTTCTTATAATGTCTGTAACAGCCCTATTCTCCCGATCCTTAAAAGAGATACTGATGACAAAGTCTATCGCTTTATTATTGACTTGAGAGAAATCAACAAAATTGTCATTCCCCAATACCCGGTGGTGTCCGACATTACGACCTTGCTCACACTGGTACCACCAACAGCCACGACCTTTAGTGTAATTGATTTGAAGAATGCGTTCTTCTCCATTCCTGTCCATCCTGATAGCAGATATTTGTTTGGCTTCACGTTAAATAATAAATCGTATAGATTTTGTCGTGTTCCTCAAGGTTACACTGAGAGCCCGAGTATCTACAGCCAGGCTCTGAAAAGACAGCTTGATTCCTTTGAGTTGCAGTCGGGGGTTGTTCTGATCCAATATGTGGATGACCTTCTGCTTGCTGCAGATTCTTACACGCAATGTGAGGAGAGTACGATTGCGCTGCTTTCCTTTTTGGCACAGAATAATCACAAGGTTTCTAAGAAAAAGCTACAATACTGTAGACCCAAGGTGACCTCCCTCGGTCATCTTTTGTCTAAGGAGGGGCGTGCATTAACATCAGATCGAATTCAGGCGATTTTAGATACACCAGTCCCCCGCACACAGAGAGATGTTCGCGCCTTCATATGGTTAACGTCCTTTTGTAGGCAGTGGATCATGGGGTTTTCGCACATTATAAAACCCTTGTTAGCATTACTGTCCAAAGCCACGCCAATGCCCCTTGAATGGACAGATGAATGTCAAAATGCTTTTGAACAGTTGAGACAAGCCCTTTGCTCTGCCCCCGTATTAGGTACACCAGATTACACATTGTACGTACACGAGAAAGATGGGTGCGCATTATCAGTGTTAGTGCAGACACACGGGGACAAGCAGAGGCCATGTGCGTACTTCTCAGCCATCTTGGATCCTGTAGCACGAGGGTTACCTGGGTGTTTCCGAGCAGTCGCAGCAACAGCAGTAGCGATACGGCAGAGTGAGGGAATAGTGCTATCGCACAAATTGTTGGTGTTAGTTCCTCACGCAGTAGATGCCCTGCTAAACCAAACAAAGACCCAATATCTCACGAGTGCACGGTTAACAGGATACGAGCTTACTCTGTTGGCGCCACATATCACATTAAAAAGATGTGCTACTCTGAACCCTGCCACTTTATTGCCCTATCCGGTCGAGGAGGGTCAGGAAGAAAAACATCATGACTGTGTTTTCCTGACCGAGGAACAGACAAAGGGTCGTGTTGACCTACAGGATATGCCACTTCCAGATGTGGATGGGGAACTGTGGGTTGATGGATCATGTTTGAGGCTGCCAGATGGCACAACTTCCGCAGCCTATGCAATAACGACACTTAAGACAGTGGTGGAAACAGCTAGAATACCACAGAAATCGGCTCAAGCAGCGGAGCTGATAGCCCTGACAAGAGCCTGCGAATTGAGTGCTGGCCTATGTGTGAACATATACACAGACAGCCGGTACGCCTTCGGGGTAGCACATGACTTCGGTCTACTCTGGAGAGAGCGTGGGTTTTTAACTTCTCATGGAGTACACATTATGCACGGAGAGTTGGTGCGTGATCTCCTCAACGCGTTGCTTTGTCCAAAGAAAGTAGCGATAATTAAATGTAGCGCCCATAAAAAGATCACTGATGAAATAGGTCAGGGAAATGCCTTTGCGGACAGCATAGCGAGACAAACGGCTATGTCCCGAACTGACTCCCCCATGTACGTGACAAAATCCCAAGCAGAGCGATGGAATGATGCTAGAGCGGAAATATTAGACATTCAGAAATCAGCTACTGAATCAGAACTTGCATCATGGGCAACTGATGGGGTACTAGACGATGAAGGGTGTTGGAGAAGCAAGGACATGGAGAAATGGAAATTGCCTGCAGCTTACTTGCAAGCGATGGTCCAGATGACACATGGGTTAGCGCACGTGGGGGCTCTTGCAATTACTCGATTGTTAACGAGAGTTTGGGAGCATCCCGAGATTGCTAATACTGCTAAGAGAGTAGTGCAGACCTGTCTGATATGTTTGCAGCACAATCCTGGAAAGGGGACCCATACTCCGAAAGGAGGGTTCGTTCCACCTTCTGCGCCATTCGAGGTACTCCAAATGGATTATATCCAGCTTGAGCGCTGCAATAACCTGAAGTATGTCTTAGTGGTGGTATGTGCTTTTAGCAAATGGGTTGAGGCCTTCCCCACGAAAGATAATACAGCACTGACAACAGCTAAGGTGTTGCTCAAGGAGTATTTCCCTCGATTCGGAATTTGCAAATTTTTGTGGAGCGACAATGGGCCTCATTTTGTCGGGAAAATTGTGGAATACGTGCTGAAGGGGTTAGGGATCCAGCAGAAGTTTCATGCTGTGTTCCACCCTCAGTCGGCAGGTCTTGTCGAGCGGTATAATGCCACGTTGAAACTAAAATTGGCTGAGATCGTGGCGTCCACGTCATTGAAATGGCCGGATGCCTTGCCGCTAGCGTTACTCTCTCTTAGATCAGTGCCCCACTCACGAACAGGCCTCACACCATATGAAGTGGTGTTTGGAAGGCCTATGAATATCTGGGGGGTGCTCAAGCCGAGATTGATACATGATGTGCCTTGTATAATGATGAACGATTATTTGGCACGATTAACAAATGATTTGCTTTCTATTCATCAACAGGTTCGAGAAGCGCTCCCTGACAACTCTACTGGAGAGGGCCATGATCTTCACCCTGGTGATCATGTAATGATCAGGTCGTTTGAGAGGACGAATAGCTTGGAACCGAGGTGGCGTGGCCCCGAGCAGGTCCTCCTGGCTACTCGAACGGCTGTACGAGTGACCAACAGGAAGCGGTGGATACACTCATCCCCCTGCCGTCGTGTCTCTCCTGACCTGGTGAATCCTGCGGTGTTGACCGACTACAAAGAGATTCTGGATAAAGAAAAGAGCCCAGCGGTGACATCGGCCGAAGCTGAGGGAGCCTTCCCGGACCACACTGTTTCTGGACGAGAGCACTACAATCTACGGCCACGATAAGAAGAATTTTTTTTGAGTTGTTTTTGAAACTGGTTGGTTACCGCTCCAGGTTTGTGAAACGGAAACCGGGAATTCCAAGGGGGGGGGATCAGTTCTGCCAAGTGTAGCGACTCCCGTCTTGGCCCGGAGAAGAAAACAACGGCTACCTCGGAGTTCAGCACCGTATTTTTCTTTTTTTAGGTATAATACACACACATGTACATTTGAGAAACTTGTGAACTTTTTGAACTTTTTGAACATTTAAGACTTTGAACTATAATTGAACTATGGCGTCGTCTGCATCACGGGATAAACGAATATTGGGTGCCATCCTTTTTGTCCTAACGATTGTGGTGATAGCAGTAATAGCCTGGGTAGTTGAACTTGTGGTGCCTGCACGTAAACATTTGCTGCCGACTACCCAGGCTCCGCCTGAACATTTTCACTTCACCTTGCCTTACCATGAAGAACGGCACCGACAGACTTATTTGAACAATAGTTTTATTCAGATCCTACATCATACGCACAATATGACAAATACATCTAACTGTTGGGTGTGTGGGATGTTGCCTGGGCACCAGAAGAAAGGGGGTACTCCACTCATTCCTCTCCCGTTTTCACATAATGGATCCTGCAATGCCTGGTACACTCTGCTCTTCACTTTGAGATGGCCAACAAAAGGGGGGGTGCTTTTCTGTTTAAATAAAGTATGTTACCATGACCGAGATGGGTATCCGCGAGCTGAGGGTAGTCGATTTGAATGGGAGGAGTACCGCCCCGATAATGTATCTGCCCCACGAGTTTACAGCAATCAACGGAATATCAATGTATCGAGTGCACATGTCATTAACGTTATTGCCACTAAAGCTGATCTGTGTATACGCAATAAAGGTACTATTTCTGTTGGGAGAAGCGAATGCAACACCACACTCACATTTGACAGTCCTAATGGTATATCGTTTGTAACATCCCGCAATACTTACTTTATCTGTGGAACGAAGGGTTATCATCAGCTTCCATTAGGATGGTCAGGCACTTGTTATGTATCTTTCGTATTGCCCCCTGTATTCATTGCCCCACCAATGTATCATAATGACTATACTCTGTATCACAACTTTGTTTTGAATCGAGCTAAACGTGCTGTTGTGTTGAAAGACATTGACCAGACAGATACTACTTTACAGCAGTACGTGGATTTTAATTTTGGACTGTTTTCCTTTGTGGGGGCTGCTCTGAATAGCAGAAAGATACGACGATTGACCCGTGTTGTTGAAGCTGTAGCCAATGATACTGCCATGGCATTGGGAAATATAACAGAAGAACTGCAAATTTCTAGGATTGTTACGCTTCAGAACCGAATGGTTCTTGATGTAGTTCTAGCCGACCGTGGGGGGGCATGTAGAATTATCGGAAGTAGCTGTTGCGTATATGTACCTGACAATTCACCATCTGTTTATGATGCTATTACCAAGCTGCATAAGATAGCTGCCGAAATACATCCGGACAATGGCACTTGGACTCTTTCAGGGTGGTTCTGGTCAATGCTCTCCACTTGGGGATGGAAGCTGTTAACTATTTTATGTATTATTGTGGGGATACTGTTTGGTGTATGCTTATGTATTCAATGTGGTCCAGCTTTGTGTTCTATGTGCCTAACGGCTTGTATACCATCAAGACGAACTCTTGCTCATGACAAAATGATGCTTCATAAAGAAGTAACCCAAATAATGTTAATTGATATCGAAGATGAACACCCAGATTATGTTCACTATGAGGTAGCTTCAGCTGAACGCTAAAAGGGTCGTCTGTCGTAATTGGACAATGGCCGAGTTAGCGCTTAGCTGTAGCTACACGTTTTCTGTTATATTGGCCATACTCGAAAACGCCATTTTGTATGTTACGACGGCCATCTTAGATCATGAGCGGCCTCGTGGCCAGCGTACCCTTTAGTCCGTTGTCCGTACCACTGACCACTTGAGTTTGCCCAGCAACAGGCTATTTTTAGTAATGGTCAAGCCTGTACATGCGCAGTCCCCTCTGACCAGTCACCCCTCAGGAATGTGCTGCAAACTGACCAGTGGGTTTGAAACCCTCCAATGAGCTGGCAGTGTTCCAAAACATGACCATATATGTACATAATGCTCTGTAACTGTGTGCCGCCTGTTCGTTTTATTACCTGTAAAAATGTATAAAAGAGGGTGTCACATCGATGTTCGGGGTGATACTTCTTGCATTACCGAAGGGTGCTGTAGGAATGTACCACCACCCCATGGGGTCTTAATAAACTTGTTCTTTGAATTTTTCAGTTTCCGTGCCAACAGTCCTTCCAATGTAAGTGGGTTATCTTTGGAGCATGTAGGCCTTGGGAACCCGATACTACAGCAGTGGTTCTTAACTTGTGGTCCGGGGACCCTACTCAAGGGGTCCACGACTGCTTAGGAAGTCCCTACAACTAGAACGCATGATTATTTACCAAAAACATTACATACAAAAAAAAATGAAAAGGGACTGTTAGAAATGGGGGTCTCTAGTTGTCAGAGGTAGGTACCTTTGTCCAAATAGGGACCCTTGCTTCTAGTCAGGGTAAGGGGTATACACACTTTAGATATTCCCTGCTCACCCCCCTGGGTAGCTTGACATGAGCAGACATATTTATCCCAAACGCAATGTGTAAAGTATTTGTACTCAAAACACAGAGTAATACAGTGATAATGACACAAAGGGACACCACACCAGTGTAGAAAAATAAAGTATCTTCATCTGAATGCAACAAGACCAAAACGACAAAAATCCAATATGCACGTAATAAGAATATGACATTTCCTAGGTTTCAAGTAACTGGGTACATAGAAAACTATTGTTATGTAATTCTTCACAAAGTACCTTTACATGCGTCAAGATTCACAAGGCCAAACAGCAGCAGAGATTGGAAGTGCCGAGAAACAAAGAGATGCGTCAGTCCCTGAGTCTTTGGGGAGGTGATGCAACAGTTCTGCTGCACGCAGGAGTAGTGATGCGTTGAATCCAGACTGTAGAGTGAAGTAACGCATCGACTTCAAGACGTTTCTGGTCACGGGTGATCCATCAGAAAACTTGCCGCACATGTGTGATGCGTGGAAATCCGGAATGTGTTGGCGATCGTTGTGGAGGTGCCAAACGGCGCTAAGTCGGTTTCTTCGCTGCCAATCCACGATGCACCGGTTTTTGCAGCCACAAGAGGTGCTGCGTCGTCTCTGCAGCAGTCTTGCAGCATGTAGAGATTCTTCTTGCACGGTGGTGCTGCATCAGGAAAAACAGTCGCAAGAAGAGCGATGCATCAGTTTTCTTAGTTCTTCAGGTTTCTCCCAGCTCCCAACAGCAGGAACAACCTCCAGAGGCCCAGAACTGGAATAGGTGCCTCCTGACAGGTCAGAACTCTCAGCAGTAGAGTTCAGGGGAGCTGGGGGTGAAATCTTTGTGTCCGTGAGACTTCAGAACAGAAGGCCAGCACACAGAGTGTTCTTCAAGCAAGTTCACAGCAAATTTCCAGTCTTTGTTTGTTTTTTGGGCAGAAACGGCAACTGCAGGCCAACCCCACACATCACACAGCAAAGGGGCAGTACTCCTCCTCACAGCTCTTCTCCTTGGCAAAGGTTCCTCTTGACTCCAGAATTGATCTAAAATTCTATGATTTAAAGTAAACTACTTATACCCCATTTTGTCTATGTTCTCTTCGTGCGTGGGTCTCTGAACCCAGTCCAAACCAGTTCAGTCTTCACTGGTGCAGTATGACCCCAGGGGGTGGAGACAGAATTGTGCGCAGGAGACAGGCCCAATTTGGGTACAAGGAAATCTCCGCCCGCTATTCTAAAGGCAGCCAAGCCCCATTAAGCACAGCTCTGAGTCATCCAAAAAGGGCCAGGAATACCTCAACTTCTGGCGCTGTGGCCGATCCCAATGCATTTTGGGCATTCACATATTCCCTTCATCAGGGGATTCTATAAGCAATAAAACTATAATGAGTATGTTGACATTGATACATAACAAAGAATTCAAAAGAGGTCTCTACATGGGCTAGACATTCAAGAGGCTGTGTGCATGCAGAATAGTAACTGTACATGCTCAATGTTAGATTCCCAAACATAAAGGTTTATCTACACTGGTGGCTCAAAGTCAACTGCCTTCAAAATGGAAGACAACCATACCTACTAAAGGGAAGGGAGACCGGGTGCAACTGAAAAATAGAAGGGAGACTGGGTACAACTGAAAAATAGACCCAGAGTGCAAGGTTTACACATTCATGAAGCATCAAAGTGCCCATGAAAATAAAAGTGGTTTCCATGTGCATGCCAAGTTGCCAACGTGTACATTTCGAGTGGTATATCACCCCAAAAAGCCCAACAAGCCATGTAAAGCTCGTGGAATACCTTCGGGCGACATGGCCAGCATACAGTCAGTGGAACAGTATAGCTAGATCCTCCGACTCCCACAAATCAAGAATCTGAGGTAAAACATAAACAGTGGATCACTGTAAAAGACATTCAACTGAAAACAAAGTTACTGAATCAATCAGAAAATTTACAGTGGTTTATAGCCCAACAAGCAATGTAAAGCTCGTGGAATACCGTAAGGGCAACATGGCCGGCTTGCAGCCAGTAGAACAGTAAATTTAGATCCTCCAGCTCACACGAATCAAGAATCTATGGTAAAACATAAACAGCGGATCAGTGTAAAAGATGCACAACTGAAAACAGAATAACTAAATCAATCAAAAAGAGACTCACTGTGACTGTGTGTGAAAGTAAACCGTCCGAAATAAGTGTGAGGTCTTCAAGACCCGGGTACATGACTGCATATGAGAGTGACGGAGTTTAAATGACTAAGACTGTCAACTTCATAGAAATAGGACATGTATGTCACGGAGGTGGTGAACAATAAAGGAGATGTAGGTCAGTAAAGAAAAAACTCTCGAACACCCCCACTAACCTAATAAAGCGAAGCAAGGAAAAAACAAGTAAAAATGGTAAACCAAAACCGCAAATGCTGTGGATTCCTAACAAAAACAAAATGCAAACATTGATAAACAATGGCATCCATAGCACAGTTGCAAACTAACTAAAATGCATGTGGGATAGTAAAATGCAACCTAATGCTATATAAGACAATATGCATTGAATTTAGTCGAAGCAAGATCTCAGAAGCACAAACAATGCCACATGGATAGTAATAAAAACAATATCTGGAGCTCAATGCATGCCCACACATGTGCATGATGTGGTAATGCTCAACGACATCTGAGACTGGTGACATGTAATACAAATACAATTATGTAAATAATGTGGTAGAATATAACACTTTAAGATGAAACAATTTAAGAGAGCATTAGATGCCTTAAATGTAAGTACATGAACATAAATAATACAATGAAATGCATGTATAATCACTCAATAGTTGTAAATAAAACCATTTGGGCTAACCACTGCTGTAGTAAACAAGATAACTGGTATGGTGATTGAAGCGTATAATCTACTAACATGTAAGATCCTACCGTCATGACGGACAGTGGATACACAGTGAGCCTATTACCGTGTGTGGTGAATAAGTGTGCCAAGGCCCAACTCTAAGAATTATGGGAGTACCCAAACACTATACCTGTGTCATGGAAAAAAGTTACAAGAAGCAGGAGAGTTCCAGTTTGTCATTAAGACCTTTGGGAATGAAGGTATCAAGAAATCATATCCAGTGAGTTTTGCGTTGGGTTTAGAACTCTGACATATCTCCATCTACCTGTGACTTCACTACTTCTACAATGGTGAACCTCAACTTGGCTATTGTGTGCTTGTGCTCATTCTAGTGGGTGGCCAGAGGTGAACTGGTGGTCTTCGTTCTTATCCGGCTATTGTGTTCAGTGATGTGGGTACGGAGTATTCTTTCAGTTTTGCCAACGTAGATTAGGCTGCATGGGCATTTAATGCTATAAATGACATTCTGTCCATTGCAATCTGCTGTGAAATTCAACTGAATGTGTTTCCTTGACCATGAATGAGAAATGGTCTTACCAATTAAAACATTGTTACAGTGATAACAATTACGACACTTCAACAACCCTTTGTGCTTCACTCCGGTCAATCTTGCTGGCTTAGTGAGTAACTCCTTGAGATTGTTCGATCTCTTAAAAGCAAATAATGGAAGATTGGCAAAAATCCCTTGGGAATCAGTCTCAGTCTGCAGAAGTTCAAAGTGTTTCAGGATGATCCCCTTAATTTTGGATGTATTCACCAAAAATGTTGAAACAAACACTTTATTTTTTCAACAGATCAGATCTTTGCAGAGACTGAACTAATTTTCTGTTCTATTCACCACTTCATCTGGGTTACCTCGGTCTGAGATATATTGTTTAAATTCATATAATGTTGTTGCACATTGATGTACATCTGAAGTGATGCGTTTAATCCTAGTGAATTGATAGTAAGGTAGATGTTGTTTCAAAGCTGGGGGATGAAAACTGCTGTATAACAACAAATTATTGCGATAGTGTGTTTTCTAAAAACAGAAGTCCGAATGTGGGACCCCATGTTCTCCAAGTTGACATCCAGGTAAGTGATGCTCAGTCGAACAATGCTATTTGTAAATTAAATCCTTGGGTTCTTGCAATTAAGTTCCAACAAAAAAGTTTCTAAATCACTGTGCGTCCCTTGCCACATAATAAGAATGTCATTGATATATCACGGATAAAGTATCAAACTCTTCAACAAGACCTCATCGGATAGAATGTGTTCCATTTCCAATTTCATCATGAAGATGTTGGAATAGCTGGGCGCCCCAGAAAACACCATGGAGGTCCCTTTGGCTTGTAAATAGTACCTTTGTTTCCACTTGAAGTAGCTGTGGTATACACAAAAATGCAACAACTCTAGTAAAAAGATTTTGTTAGCTTGCATCTCCCCTTGTTTTAAAAGTGCCCATTCTACCACCTCCATCCCTTCAGAGTGAGGGATGGACATATAGAGAGGTACCACATTCACTTTACATAGCCAAATCTCCCCAGACTCCAGTACTTTCTAAAAGTGGCATTTTTAAACACCTAATTTAAAGACCATCTTTTATAAAAGATGTGTTATTAAATTCTGAGTTCATGGAGCCTAAACTTTATTTCTCCCTCTTGTCCCAATGGGAATTTATTCTTGTAAGATGTTACAAAGTACTTCCCATTCTATCCCATGGGATAGATAGCCTTTCAATAGTGAAAAACACAATTGGCAGTATTTCACTACCAGGACATGTCACACACACTAGTACATGCCCCACCTTTCACATGCACTGCACCCTGACCAGGGGGTACCTTGGGTCTACCATAGGGGTGCCTTACATGTACATAAAGAGAAGGTTAGGGCCTAGCAAGTGGGTGCACTTGCCAGGTCGACGTGACAGTTAAAAATTGTGCACAGACACTGCAACGGCAGGTCGGAGATACCTTTTCAGGCCTACTCATGTGGGTGGCACAATCAGTGGTGTAGGCCCACTAGTAGCATTTGATTTACAGGCCCTGGCGCACTCAGTGCACTTTACTAGGGGCTTACCAGTAAATCAAATATTCCAATCAGGGAGAACCAATTGTAATCACAATTTAGACAGGGAGCGCTTGCACCTTGAGACTGATCAGCAGCAGCAGCAGCAGCAAAGTGTGCAAAGCATCTAAGCCAGCAAAACAAAATCCAGCACGGCAGCACGGCATCAAAAATACAAGAGAAAGAGGCAAAAAGTCATGGGAAACCACCCAAAGATGCCAAGTCTAACAGGGACCAATTACATTATTGAGGGGAAACTGGTGTAAGGTGAATAGTCCAGTCATTACAAGTAATTAATTCCAAATTATAACACTTTTCCTTTTATTTTATTTCTCTCTGCCCCTTTTCCCTTTCCTCCATCCTCCACCCCAAATTTCTTCACCCTAATTCATACTGGGGATAGTTACAGTTTTTAAGTAGTAAGAAGGCTTTATTTCTTCTGCCCTTTTCCACTTAATTTGTTTTCACATCAAGATATTTAGTTTTAAGCATTTTCTAGGCAGCTAATGCAGGACAGTACATTAACATTGATTTAATATTTGCACGTTTCATCTGATGCAAGAACCTTTTGCAAAGTCTGTAGTTTGTTTAAATATTTGATATGTAAGACAAGCATGATGCATGAAGATCATTCTGCTTCAACTCTGCTTGTTTAGGCATGGAGGGAGAAACAAAAGTGACAGGGAAGGGATAGAAAAGCATGTGAAATTGATCAGACGAAGAAAGTGACAACGAAGCACAGTAGGGTAGGAGAAAGCAACAGTGGAAAAATAGAAATGGGTATAATGCAGAGAAATGACAGAGCTAGGAAATTTGGACAGAAAGGTAAAATAACCTAAAAGAGAGACAACGCCACAAAAAACACAGAACCTTGTGAGGCAAAATGACAGATTATGAATAGTGAGGGAGACAGAACTGGACAAGTGTAACAGGAAACAATAGATAAAATGAAAATTTAAAAAGAGAGAAATCAACAAAAATTAAAAAGATAAACTAACTGAAAGCAGCGAATGCATGGAAAAAGGGACAACAGACTGAAAATGAACTAAAGAGAGTAAAGCCAAAAGAACACAACTACCAGAAGTATTTAAAAGTACTATATGCTATAGGATAGAATAATATAATGTAAATGCGACACCAGTTGAGACTAAAGTAACTATTGCAACATACTATGTTTAATCTTCAGGTCGCTGGTAAATCTTTGGGCTATAGTACAGTAGAGGAAATATGCGTATTGTGTAGATCTCTAGCCTTCAGGTGAAAACTGCAGTGCTTAATTTATAATCAAATAAGTGCTGGGGCCCAGAAGTCCAAGACTGCAAAAGTCGGCGTGAACAGTACCTAGGTTCTGTAGTTTTGTTTCCGCCATAGGCATCTTAAATCCCCTACAGATACTCACTGACTCTTTATCTCACTCTTGCAGGTTCTATTGCAACTCTGCTTTCTCCCTTTGTCACTGTATTTCCGTCTTTCTCTTTCTTTCCCCCTGTTGTGTTTTTCTCTCGCTTACTCACAATCAAAGTCTGTTGAAGAAAAGGAAGTGCTGGTCCCTAAAATGAGTGTCCTATGGGCAAACACCACCTTTAAATTAAGCACTGGAAAACTGTAAGTTCGTCAGCTTCTTGGAGAATCTATGTTTGTCCTGTAGGTCACAAAGTGTAATCCCATTAAGGCCCTAAAAGCAGCAAAAACCTCCATTGAAATACTAGGAGCATTGTGGCTGTTGTACCCCCTGTATTGACAAAGCGACGGCGATAATGTGCTATTTGTTACATGTTGTAAGTGAAAACACCAATAAAAACACTTTAAAAAAAAAAGAAAGACTAGGAGAAAACAAGCGGGAATCGGCATGGAAATACTGATTCGTACATGTTGGTCCTCAAAATTGAGTAATCCATGTTATTTCCAAACCCGGAAATTACAAGGACCCCTGGTAACGGTAATTCCGAGTGGGGCTATAAGGGGGATTATTTAGGACCACTCATAATGAGTGCCTAAAGAGTTAATTGGACAACTGCACTTGCTGCAAAAACTTGTTAGTAAATACATATAAAAAACAAGTTGCAATTATAATGGGGTAAATCAGTGAGTCAATGCACCTACTCCAGGGGTGTGTGTAACATATCTGCCATGAGTGGCAAATCTAATCTTAATAGCTCCGCTCAGCCGTGCACTGGCAATATGTTTATCTGAAAATGTGAGCTCTGTATCAGGAAAGACGTACATATAAAAAGAATACACTTAAGAGCCTAAGAATAAAGATTTACTCCTAAAATTCAGCAGTATTACCCCAAATGCTAGTTCAAAATCTGGCACCCGAACGAAGGGCTGTTCTGTCGAAACTGCCTGCAATCTCCTTTATCTTTAATTGGCCTGTGGTCAGAAAGAGCACAACGTCATAGACATGCCAGTCACATTATACTGTTTCCTATAACGTGCATATGTTGATTCTTGGCAAGATGGACTCAACCTGTTGCGTAAAAAAGTTCTCGATTGAAGTTCAACAGTGGCAGTGGCGGGGGAGTGCTGTGGGGCGGTGAGGCGGGGCAGAGTGAGGGGTAGTGGAGTCCGACATACGACAGACAGGAGTAAGGTAAGTAATTAAATAAATAAAACACTTTACCTTATGCAAGCTGCATGGCCAACTCAGGACTTCCACAGCGAGCTGCCACTGAACAGATTTTATTTACAACAAGGGGTGGTGAGGGACAGAGTCTCTGAATTAAGCAGAAAGCTCTCACCCAGTCAAGAGATCAGGGCTAGATCCAACACCGTTTTTTAGCTCACTGCACCATCCCAGTTTCAGAACCTGGCTGTATGCAAATTAGTCTGTTCCTGTCCCAGTGCATGATGGGAACAGGGCAAACCAAACTACAAAAGCCAATTCTTACACTGGGAAGGAAACAAGCTCCCGGGGACCGGTTTCTGGCATTACAGCCGTCTTCGGCCCGGTTTGCTTGAATCCTGATGGTGCAATGAGCAAGGGTCTCACATCTGAGAATACCGTTCCACGCTTAGGGTGGACAAAAATATTTACAACAAGGGGTGGTGAGGGACAGAGTCTCTGAATTAAGCAGAAAGCTCTCACCCAGTCAAGAGATCAGGGCTAGATCCAACACCGTTTTTTAGCTCACTGCACCATCCCAGTTTCAGAACCTGGCTGTATGCAAATTAGTCTGTTCCTGTCCCAGTGCATGATGGGAACAGGGCAAACCAAACTACAAAAGCCAATTCTTACACTGGGAAGGAAACAAGCTCCCGGGGACCGGTTTCTGGCATTACAGCCGTCTTCGGCCCGGTTTGCTTGAATCCTGATGGTGCAATGAGCAAGGGTCTCACATCTGAGAATACCCTTCCACGCTTAGGGTGGACAAAAATATTTACAACAAGGGGTGGTGAGGGACAGAGTCTCTGAATTAAGCAGAAAGCTCTCACCCAGTCAAGAGATCAGGGCTAGATCCAACACCGTTTTTTAGCTCACTGCACCATCCCAGTTTCAGAACCTGGCTGTATGCAAATTAGTCTGTTCCTGTCCCAGTGCATGATGGGAACAGGGCAAACTGGGTAAGAGTGGGTAAGCTTAATTCAGACACTCTGTTCATCACCACCCCTTTTCTGAATCGTTTTTGGCCACTATAGGTGTGGCAGGGTATACTCAGACATGAGTCCCTTTCTCACTGCACCATCAGGATACAAGCAAGCCGGGCCGAAGACGGCTGAAATGCCAGAAACCGGTCCCCGGTAGCTTGTCTCCTTTCTGGTGAAGAATTGGCTTGGTAGTTTAGTCTGCCCTGTTCCCATGATGCACTGGGCCAGGGACAGACTGATTTGCATATAGCCAGGTTCAGAGCTGGGATGGTGCAGTGAGATAAAAAACGGTGATGGATCAAGCCCTGATCTTTGGACTGGGTAAGAGTGGTCTGCTTAATTCAGACACTCTGTTCATCACCACCCCTTTTCTGAATCGTTTTTGGCCACTATAGGTGTGGCAGGGTATACTCAGACATGAGTCCCTTTCTCACTGCACCATCAGGATACAAGCAAGCCGGGCCGAAGACGGCTGAAATGCCAGAAACCGGTCCCCGGTAGCTTGTCTCCTTTCTGGTGAAGAATTGGCTTGGTAGTTTAGTCTGCCCTGTTCCCATGATGCACTGGGCCAGGGACAGACTGATTTGCATATAGCCAGGTTCAGAGCTGGGATGGTGCAGTGAGATAAAAAACGGTGATGGATCAAGCCCTGATCTTTGGACTGGGTAAGAGTGGTCTGCTTAATTCAGACACTCTGTTCATCACCACCCCTTTACTGAACAGATTTTGGCAGGAATTCCGTGGGGAATGGGAGTGCCATTTTGTGGCACTGCAGACACTTCTCTGGAAAACGGATGATATGAATGCTTCTTGTTATGAATACTGCATGCTGAGTTTAGCATGATAAGATGGCGGGGCATTGTCGATGCATTCCAAGTTTTTTTACTTTACATGATGGTGCAATATGGTTACTTGCTTGGTAATAGTGCACTGCAAACCATGGCATTGGGGACAGTCACACTACAGACACCAGCCCTGGGAATTTGCTTGTAATGCTGTAGCATTGGTTGGACTGCCCTAGTCGTAATGCTTTGCATTCTAGGAGTGTAGCAGATTGATGAAGCAGTGAAATGAACAGATGTCTTTCTTTTCTCTCATTTCTTTGTGGACATTTTCTCATTTTGCCAACACATATTGGACATTCTATTTGTTTGTTTTTAAATTGTCTTATTCTAGTCCTCGTTTTATCTTTAAGTGTGCATCTATTGTTGAATTTTTGCTGTAAGATCACAACATAATCAATATCTGTACAATGTGAAAGAATACTAGACTGAGAGTATAAATCACCCTTCTTCTATTGGATAACAATTGTCTGCGTTCCTGTGATAAGGATATATCTCTTTTGTGTTTTTCTCTTTAGGTTCCTTTTGGAATCCCAAATGGCATTCTGGACTGCTAGCAGTTGCCCCTCAGGGGTTGGTTTCTCAGGGCCAGATTATGAGTTTTGGAGGTGCGAGAGTTGGAGGCTTGCCAACGGTACGCCCCTGCACTGCCAAGAGATGCCACCGCCCGCCAGATTACAGCTTAACTTAAAAGTGTTCTGGTGGACGGGCAGCGTGGCGGTTCCCGCTGCGGTGCCTCTTTCAAAAGCAGCGGTGCCTTTGAAAAAAACACTGCAATCGGAATGCCACACAAAGTTTCTGCATGCTATGGACATGAAAGAAACTGTGGTGATGGAACTAGTGTGCATGCACACAGGGGGGACATGTTGTCCCTCACTGTGTGCATCCACATGCAGAGGAGGCCCAGGGTGGCTTCCCCTCCACCACAGTGTACATGGAGTAATAACCTCTATGACACCTCTGGCGGAGAGGAAACTCGAAATATGTTTGGTGGGAAAGGCGGTCCCACCAAGCATATTGCGGCCTCAGGACCGCCGCACCACCTCCACGGAGGGGTGGTTCCCTTGCGGCATTGATGGTCCGATGACGATCCGACTGCCCAAGTCATAATGGGGCGTTCCGATCGCCGTTGCGGCAGTGGCTGGACCGCCACTGTCACACATCCACAAGTCCACGGACCACCAGACTCGTAAATGGGCCCTGAGAGGGAAGATGGATTGTGACTCTGGTGACGGAGTGCAGGTTCAGCACAGAGCGAAGGTTCGCATCTCTGCCTTTCTTCCAAGCATCGTTATCATGGCCCAGAAAGCGATCCGAATCCACTCCTTGTCCTGGCGTCCCTCCCATCTGTTCCCTCCGGTATGAGCGTGCCTTCCTCCCTTCTCGCATCAGCCTCTTCCCGTCAGTCTTTTGTCTCCTTCCTCTTCCTGGAAGTGAGATTGCTATTTCCTCTCCTTCCCACCCCTTCCTGCTGCTTCTTTAATGCAGTGTTCCCTGTTTCTTCCTTTCCAAGGCACCGTATAGACGATGGGCTTTTTCCCTCTCACAAACCACTTTCACAGGGTTTAACCACTTGAGTAATAAATAAGATACCTGTACAAAAACAAAAAAAATCCCAGTTAATTTGCAGTCTACCTGCTTGGTGTGTTGTTTTGAAATAACATGATTGTAATGCCATAAACCATCATAAATAAGATTTGCGGTTAGACTTCTCTTTTGCGGTACAGCAATGTCAAGTATGCATGGTTTGTGTAAAGATGAAAAGATCTTACTAACAAATAGTATTGCAGTTGACCAATTTACAGCTAAACCTTCTTTTTTCCTGGTTGAGTTCTTTCTCTCTTTTGGAATTAATTTCTGGCTGATGGACGTAGGCCTGTCCACTCTTATGGTCCTGGGTCTGCCAGCCCTGCTCCTAGTCCAACTTCGTCTGCCCATGAAAAGTCTTTGCAAAGTCCGGACAACTTAATACTGGATGGGAAAATATATGTTTGTAAGGATTCAAAATTATGAATAACAGCTGCACACGGTTTCCTAATTTTCATTGAAGTTGATTTTTTCCTTAGGTCATTGAGAGTAACTGCTTCAGTAGAAAAATAATGTACAAATCTTCTCAAGACTGAATGGAGAGTTTTTTTGAGTCTGTAAAAGGTACTTGTTGGGTGGTTGCCACTTTGTTTACCCGGAATTGACTTTATTTACCAATGAATATCCGAAGCACTTCAAGCTAGAAGGCTCCTTTGGATTTGCTTGTAGGCCAGCTTCTTTGAGAAATCTGAATACTTTACTCAAATGTTGCATATGTGAAGTCCTGTCCTTGTTGCAGTTCACAATATCATTGAGATATGCAGCGACATGTTCCTTTTGGGATTGTAGGATTTAATTAAAAAAGCTCTGGGAGGTAAAGTGTGATCCATGCAAGCTAAAAGGAAGAACCCTGAATTGACAGAGTCTGGCTAGGGTGGACAAGTTAGCATTCATCCTAACCTTATAATGCTACAGGAATTTGCTAGTAATCTTTTATAAGGGATAACGACACAGCTGATCCTAACTGCTCTATGAATTCATCAGTGTAGGTTTGGCATGCATCAAAATGCAATATGGAGTTTGATTGCTTAAAGTTGATGCAAATCACATGAAACTAATTGATTTTGGGACAAACACAATATGTGAATTCTATTCACTATTAGAGGGCCTATAATATTTGTCTATAGCTGTGGTTTTGAACATTTTGACTTCTGTAGACCCCCTACTTTATCATTACTGGAACCCAGGGGTCCCTACTAAATCATTATTGGAATCCGAGAACCCTTGCTGAGTCATTACTGAAAATCGAGGAAGCCGGCATAAGCATTTTCGATGGTCTGAAATGCAAAAAATATACAAAAATACAGAAAACAAGCATTCATCCAAACAATATCTAAATTATGAAATATTTTATTTAATTTACAAACAAATGCAAACAAATCAGAATTAAGTTTTAATGAGAAGAGTAAAGGTTTTCTAAATTCAATTCTTATCTTATTAGCTTCAGCAACTATTTCAGGTTTTACTAAGTGAATTAAACCTGGACTCACGGAGAAAAGCATATAGAATTTTCTTTTTAGCTTTCATCAATTTTGCCGCATCAGCCAACATAGTTGGTCGAGAGCAACCTGTGCTGACATTTCAGGGATGGATAGAGGATACTCAATTCCCTCAAAATTGAAGGACAATACTATTACCTAATATGAATGCATTGTTTGTGGAAGGATCAGATCCGTCCCATTTTGTAAGTGGGTTAACATGGCTTATCAGTGATTCTTTTCCTTTCTATGATAAATCAATTTTATTTGTTATTTTATTGATAAGCTCCAAAACCTTGCAGGACCCCACCCAGTGTCCTAACGTTTTATTTGCTGACGTTGATAACAGTAGTAATACAAAATATCCTGCCTGAAACTCTTCAATTTGATCACCATATTGCACTGTCTCTGTTGATTCTGTTGGGTCTTAGCCGTGTTTTCTTCCATTATATTTCTACTATAAAGGATATTTTCATGCAAAAAAAAGATTTTTTTAAGTTGAGCTTTCTCTGCCTTCCAAAGCACTAAGGACCTCATTACGAGTTTGGTGGTGCGGGAGCGGGACGGCCCCACTCCCGCACCTCCAATCCTGTGGTTGTACCATCTGACAGATTTGGAGTTTCCTCCTGTCTGGGCAGTTCTTTGGCGTTCCACGGTGGTGCCTATAAAATAAGCACCACAATGGGAACGTCAAAATCAGTACCTGCATGGCATGGACTGTTGCAGTCCTTGCAGCGCAGGTACTAGGGTGCATGCCCACAGGGGGGGCACAGCGTGTCGCCCCCTGCATACGCCCCACGGTGCAGAAGCACAAGGGGGCCCTGTAAGGCCCCCTTTGTTTCCTCACTATTACACTTTTCATGGCAGTCGCACCGCAATGAAAAGTGTGGTGGTGAGGAAACTCATAATAAGCTTGGCGGGCTGCAGTGGCCCCGCCAATCATATTGCAGCCTCAAAACAACCTCCACCACCAGGAATCTCTGAGCCCTGGCAGTTGGGGTGGTCCTAGAGTGGCCTGACCTCCCTGGTTGTTATCGGGTGTTCGAAAAACTGCCAACCCCATGCCACCGCGAGTCTGGCAGTCCGTGGACCACCAGAATCGTAAGGAGGTCCTAAGTTCTATATTGGGATGTTACTTCAGACACCCCTGGATTTTTACAGGTAAGGCTTCCAAGAACTGAGCCAAAATCACTTTGTTTTTAATAGCTTCTATAGTGATATTTCCGGGATGATGCTGAGTTTCACTAAGACCCTTCATCCAGAAATAGAGAGCTCACAGGGTTTCTCCAGGATTCCACCTTCCGCTCTGAAATTCCCCTTGTAAATTTCCTCTTCTACGCTTAGTTGTTCTAATATTGAAGATTTCAAATATTCATAAGGGGTGGTTCCTACTCGATTAGCCACTTGACAAGCTGTTTGTAGTTTACCAGTTAACAAGTGGAAGCTGTCTTGGCTCCAACTTCTGTCAGCCGGGGCACAGTACCCCCTCATCTAGTACTCAACCCAGTCCTTACGACATGTGGGCTGGGATGAAGAGGACCTTGAATATGGGTAATGAAGATTAATGGTAAGAAATCGTCTCATTACCTCCTATCGCCCTCCTCATCCCAAGCCACATATCGTAAGGACTGGGATGAGGAGGACTTCAAATCGGATTAATGGAGATTACTGGTAAGTAATTATGTAGTTCTAGGCTATTCTTTCAAAATTGGTACAGAAAAATGAACAAACCTCTCCTACAGAAGCTGGGACACTTGGATTAACTTGAACATTCCATTCATTCGAATCTGCCAACAATGGAGTAGTCTTGAGCTTTTAAGTTCTATGCCAATCAAACTGTTTGTGTCTGTAGTGCATTCTGGGAAAGGGTCCTCTCTAGTTACGAGGTTTGAGATTGTTGTTCAACAGGTAAGCTGTAAATGTCTCTGACCTTCTGCCAGTTATTGAATTATTGCCTCAATCTTGGCCTGCAGACCTCACGTCTGGCTCCTTCTATAGTGGATTGAAGAAGTAATGACATCAGCAAATGGCCTTCTTTATTGTGATCTTTTATTTATTTCTGGAAATGTTCTTTTTTGCCAAATATTGGACAATCGCTTTGCCAGTCTATCTCTAAACTTCTAGTTTCATAGCATTTTCTTTAAATTTCTCTTACTCTATTCCTCATTTTACCTTTAGGTTTTCATCTGTTGCTAATGTCTCATTATATGGTCACCAAATAATGGAAATAATAAATATAAATAATTTTGAAAATAAAGTATGAATGACCCTTATTGTTCTGTTGCCTGGCAGTTATCTTCATCCCTGTTATAATTATTTGTTGTTTTTATGCTTTTCTCTCTAGGTTTCTCTTGGACTCCCAACCGGTAATCGAAACTGCTAGTAATATTCTTCCCTCACAGGTTGTGGCTCATTTATTTATTTATTTATTCATGCAATTTGAATAGCGCACAAATACCCGAGGGTATTCATCCACAGAGCACCCTGAGGGAAAATTGCCCCTGGCTCTGTCAGAGTGAATGTTTGGCACAGAGTATATGTTCAGTGTCTTCGACTTTCTACCAGGTATCGGGAGCTCAGCTCTGAAAATGACCTAGTTCCAGTCCTCGTCCTAGAGTCCCTCCCATACGTTGCCTCCAGTATGGGCATGTCTTTCCCCCTTCTCGTGCTGGCATCTTCCATCAGCCTGTGTCGACTTGCTCTCCCTGGTAATAGGATTTCCATTTTCTTTTATCTCACCACTTGCTGCCACTAGTATGTGGTGTTCCCTGTTACTTCCAGGTCCGCCCACCAAGAATGACCTTGTTTTCCCTGCAACAGTGTGACTGTGAATACATGCCTACAGGTGTGGGTATAGTGCTTTACATACTAATGTGTTGTAGAACATGGCTTGACTGTGAAGCTATACATGCTGTGGCAATACCGGTGAGGTTACGATGCCTCACATATTGCAAAAGTGTGAAAAAAGCCTGACTATGTAGCTATACATGCTGGGGCAGGCTACACATCTTTAGATACAGGGCTGTAACAGAAAATGGCTCGAATATGGAGCTATACATGCTAGATATTACTAGAATATATCACTTTACATACTGGGGTTCTAGAATATTTAATTAGTTCCCATTTATAAATGCCTGTAAAATTATTTTGATTAAAATACAATTAATGTGATGAATTGTGTTGTAAGTATATTTTTGTCCATTTATTTTCCAAAATTTTGTTTGGACTTATTCACCTGACAGCCTGCTGGAAGGGTTAGGATCGTAAGTTACTCTGGCTTGCTCAGTCGGATTTAGGGTGATGGAGCAAGGTAAGGAACAAAATTTTGTTCAAACTTGCGAAGTTAATCTCTCCTAACAAAAGTAATTAATCTAACAAGCTTGTGGTGAAATTATTAATCAACTTAGTTTAAAAGATGCATTCACGAATACACACGCCGGGCTAATGTGCTTTTTGTTGCATACGCAAAGAAAAATAATAAACTAACATTGTCTTTGTTAGTATTAAATGCGGCAGTTTAATTAAATGGCATGTGCTTATTTTATGTGCTTATGTTATGTTATTTGTGATAAAAGCTCTTGGAGTTCCAGTCATCCGAAAAAGACTGGTAAATATAATGCTGCATATTCGTGCTTTGCCAGGTAACATAATTAACAGGGTTATTTAGCAAAGGGGAGGGTAACAGAATGGGTTTCAATTCTTTAATTAATTGATGTCTTGTGTTTGTTTAATAATAGTTTCTGAAGTGAGGCCTAAAAAGTTGGCGCAGAAAATATGGCTGACAGAGCTCCAGACACGAAAGCTTGTCCAGAGTGATTTCCTGCACATGCGCAGCTGTGAAGAATTTTTGCTGCAAACACGTTATGAAATAGAGAGCAACTTCTTTGTCGTGTTGTACATGATCACGGAGGCCAGCCAAGGACAATAATTTGATATGATTGCCAAGGTTAGGAAACGAACGTTCTGAGCTCGAGTAAAAGTATCATTTATGAGGAAATCGAGGATGTGGAAATGAAAGACAATGGGCCTTATATGAAACCCGGATTTTGGTTAAGAGTCGGATGACTTAATTAATTTTATCATGGACTGACACGGGACAGCCAATGAGAAGTCTGGATTCCAATGAAAGAATGTAAAATGTAGAAAGTTCAGCTAGAGAGAAAGGTATAAATTATGACACCATGAGCAGGGAAAAAACTCTTACTTTCCAATTCCTGAAAGGCGTGCCATGCTGTTGGACCTTTGGCGCATGTAAGGACAGCAGACTTTAATGACTTATTCTTTTCTAGGTAAAGAGAAATTTAGACAGGGAAATAGGTTCAGGGAATGGAAACTTTATTTACTAAATGCTTCATGTTTCTGAGTTTACTTTGAAATGTCAGTTCTAATTTTCATTGCTAATGCTGCCTACTTATTTGCTTATGAAATAAAGATTCTTAAACATAAAATGCTCTTTCTTTATGAAAATAAAGTGAATAAAATTAGATTCGAAAAGACAAGCTGGTCTTGTTTATTCATGGTCTAGTTTCAATTAGTTGATCCATCAACCGTAGTGGTTTGATTTTGGTTAATTAATTGATTCAAAATCATGACAATGAAAGATAAAACTGCAGTAGTATATAATAGTGTAAATATTATGTGAATAGAATATAAATCAAATCACTTGATTCAGTTGCTCAAAAATTGTCTCTTTGGTGTTATGGGCCTGTATAAGTGTTTAAAGATGTATGATGAGTATTGAGGTGATAAATAGTGTTTGTGAGACAGTTTTTCAATCGGAGCTCTGGATCAATAACTTGCTAGCAGAGTTTGGTTACTATGGTAACTAACATGTCACATGGTAATTACATAGGATTATATGTCAAAAACTTGTTACGTTTGTTTAGTTGTTATATGTAGTCGAAAGGTTTTTTCCAGCAGTGTGAAAATTCCTAGTTGTGCTGACATGAGTAGTGGGACAAGTAAAGTTACAAAGTGCATTTGTTCTGTTTCAAAATAGTGGTATTGTTGTATATCACTAGTGTTGTGGTCGTGCAGCACAAGTTTAGGGATTTTAGGTGTGTAAGGTAAAATGAATAGTGAGGATTGTCTATGAAATCGTAGCTTTCGAGTATAGGGACTACTTCTGTTCTGTTTTAAAACTCACTGTGAAGAGAGTAGTAGAATTTATTCAAGCTTGTGTGAAGGGTAAGGAAGTGTCATCTATCTTACTGGTGAGTGAGGATTTCTATTGGTGGGTTAAAGTCCTACTAAAGAATTAAGTATGCATGGTTAGGGATTTCTCCGTATGAATGTGTGTAAATGATTTTGTAATATACGATCGAGTGAAACTCTGAATTGTCTCTAAGGAGGTGTACAAATCTCTGTATGTGCATTTGGAGAGAAACAAGTCTGTTATTACTTGCTAGAAGGGTAGGGTAAGGCTACTTACTTTATCGACAAATTTATATATTATGTGAAAATAGCGCTGTCTATTTCACGCGAAAAGAATACTTGAATGTATGAGAAAACTATCACTTTATTTTAGCGAAACAGACAAATAGTTTGTTATTTGTGAAGTTATGAACTGAATTTCATCGAAAGTTTTGTAAATATGGCGCTGTGAAAACTATTTGTAAAGGAGGGGTCAGTTTAAAGAGCGAGAGACAGAGCAGCTTCTCTGCAGCGGTAGTATACGTCACTGGTAACGCGCTGTGATTGGTTAGCATACGTCACAATGTTTGCGCACAGATTGGTTAACGTGACAGGACAAGCTTACAGCTGATTGGCTCATCCTGAAAAACAGTAATTTTATTGGTTGAGCAGAATAGTGACGTAGCTTAACCTGATTGGTTCTTTGGTGAGTTTCACGCACGGATTGGTTGGTGTTGCGGGATAACAACTTCCTTGTTACGATCTTTTCCGAAGTTGAGGAAATTGTTTAAAAACATGGATTAATATTTTCGAAAAGAGAAAAAGAAACTTGCATGGTTTTAGAAATTGAAAAATAAAGTTAAACCTGACAAGAAAATTGCAACGCGAGGCGGAAAATTAATTCATAAGTACAAAACACCTGCAGCTTATATGTTGGGTGAATATGGTTACCATACTTGTCTCTGGATTGAGAATTGGATGAAATACACTGAGAATGATGGTGTGTTAGCATGGCCAGAAGACGGGTCATTTAACATAGCGGTTTTGAAAAACTTACGAGAGAGAATGATAAATCTTGTACCAAAACCTAGACCTACACAATTTGAAGCTTTAGTTGAATGGGAAGATGAGATGCATGAATTAGAACGAGAAAGTAGAGGATTACCAAAAAGATTAGCTAGAGAAACACATCAGGATAGAATGCGTCGATGGAGAAGTGCAGACATGTGTGATGGCTTGTACCCAGTGAGACTAGTTAATGAGACAACTGGAAAAAAGCATTCCCGAAAAAGAAATAATCCTAGAGAAGAGAGTGATTCAGAAGATGCGGTTCTAAAAGAAATATATACTAAGAAACCGCGACCTTATCAACCAGTCTGTACATGGACTACTCCTCCTAGTGCCCCACCTAGAGAAATTATTGTTGAGAAATCTCCTGAAACAAATTTGACAAATAGTAAAACTCCAGAAAGAGTAGAAACAGGATGTATTTCAAATATATCACCAGAAAATAGTAATTTTACTGAAACTCCAGATCAGGGAAATGAAACTCCAAGAAATGGAATCAGAGCAGATAGATATGAAGGAACACCAATACCAGATACTTCAGCATATATTTGTTCAGCAAATGAATTAATACAGCAGTTAACTAAAAGCATGGAAGCAGTAACAGTGCCTGTAACGATTGGACCTGTTCTTCCAGTATTTGATCAAAAAGAAATTAGACATTCAGCTTTAACTGTTCCATTAAATTCAGAAATACAGAAAGTAACTGAAAAATATTATTCGGACTTGACTGAAATACATCGAGAGAGAATGAGGATGCCTGATTTAACTCTTAATCAAAGTCCATCATGTAAAACTCCAATTGGTGCAGATTCTGATTCTGGATCGCCACAAAAGAGTATAAATAAAATGATTTTAACGCAAACCCCGGAAGGTAAATTACTTGATGTTGGTAAACTGAAAGCAGATATAGAAGAATGAATAATTGGTACAATTGGAACTGACAGTTTAAAGGCATATCAGGATGATGAATTGTTGTTTATTTGCAAAAGCATAACATGGAAAACGAAAAACAGATATGATCAATTGGAAGAAATAGCTGCTGAGCTTGAAGTTGATTTGAGTAAACAGAAAAAAATGCAGAAAAGTTATAGGGTGGATTTCTCTGAAAAAGACATTGAAAACATGAATGTGCCAGGAAGAATTACACATATAAAAGATTTAATTGTGATTCTGAGAAAGAGGGGTGAATTAAGTAAATGGTGAGCGAAATGGAAAAGGGAAAGTGACGAAGACAGAGTAAGTTTAAATTCTTTTGTAAAAGAGAAAGAAAAGGTAGTGAATGAATTTCCAATGAGGGAAATAGCAGGAGGTGGCTTTGTGCATGTCCCATGGACAAGACAGGACATTTTACTGTTCACAAATGATTTTCCCCGATTAAGAGAAAAACCTGTGGAATGGTATCGGTATCGACAGGTAGAAAGATTTGTGAAAGTTTCAAAGGTTTTGTGGGTAGACCTTGATGGATTATTTGACATAATCGTTCCATCAGATCTTTGGACAGAATGTAAAACTGCTATAAATTGGCCTAGAGAAGAACCTCAATGAGATAAAGTAACATGTGCTCCTTCATCTGAAGTGATGAGAAAATACGAACAAGTGATTGTGTTTTTAAAAAACAAAATTCCTCCAAAAGAAGTGGTTTGGGTTAAAATAAATAGAACAATTCAAGAGACAAAAGAATCAATACATTCATTTTATGAAAGATTGCTGCTGGTATTTAAACAATACAGTGGTTATGAGCATCTAAGTGAAAAGTATGTGAGCCATTTTATATACAGATTTGTATATGGCTTGAGACCTGAAATTAGTGAAATGATAAGAACTGGAATTGTTGGTTGGCAATCACATACAGTTGATGACATTTTGAGAAAGGCAAAATACTGTAGTGATGAGATAGAAGCTAAACAAAAGAAGCTGAAAGAAAAAGTAATGTGGGCACACGTGAAAGTGGCTGAGCAACAGATAGCAACTTTAGGAAATAAAAATGTTGACGAGAATCAAGGAAAAATTTAAAGGTAATTATAATAAGCCAAAGTTGATGGGAAATATAGAAGAGTTAAAACAGAAACTCCCATGTTTTAATTGCGGCAAAATTGGACACTGGAAGCGCGAATGTAAGAATCCGCCCAGAACTTTTGTTAAAAATCAATCATTAAATCCAAGATGCAGAATGAGGTAAATCAGCAGCAACAGCTACAGCGACAGGTACTGATTCAGCAAAGTCAGTTACCACAACCGCCACTTCCAAACTGTGTACATTTGCAGAGATACAGTACAGAATCAGGATTCAGCGGAGGTGAACAGGTAAACAGATCACCAACAGTGAATGTGTCGAATGTATCGCAACAATTTTGGTTGAAAGAAGATGGATGGAGTGAATCTGAGGATTACTTCTGACGGTGCCTGAGAGAGGAGGAAGAGTGCGTGATTGGAGCCACTCTTGAGGTAGATCAATCTGGTCCATTTGTGAATGGTAAAGTGAATGATGTGGAAATTACTTTCCTAGTGGATACAGGTGCTACCCGTTCTACTGTTAGAAAACCTTCCTCTCTCTGGTGAAAAGATCCAAGTAGTAGGCGTAGCTAATCAACAGATCAAAACAGATTTAACTGAACCAGTGGAAGTTCAAATATGTAAATTTAAAGACTTGCATAGATTTATAGTTTGTGACAGCAGTCCTGTAAATCTGTTAGGTAGGGACATTCTCTGTAAAATGAACTGCGCAATATATTGCTCACCAGATGGTATAGAGCTTCAAACTCCAGAAGAAGATGGCCTTTACAAATTAACAATGTCAATGGTTGAGGCAGTAGAAAGCAGATTATTTCCTGTGCTTGATAAAAACTATTTACCTGAAGAATTGAAAGACACAGTGAATGTAAAAATTTGGGATTTCACTGGAGATGAAATGGGCTTAATGAAAAGTGTAGATCCAGTACAAATTACAGTAAAACAAGGAGCAGACTATCCAAACATTCCACAGTATAAAATGAAAGCAGAAGTGATTGAAGGAGTTATTCTTGTAATTGAAAAATTCATAAAACAAGGTGTTCTAAAAGAAATAGAAAGCAGTCCATGTACCTCACCTATTATGGGAATTGAAAAAACCAAATGGAACTTTCAGAATTGTTCAGGATCTGGAAAAGTTAACAAAATTGTTGTTCCATGTTGCCCAGTCGTACCAAACCCAGCGGTAATTTTATATCAGATTCCGCATGATGCAGAATGGTATACAGTTATTGATTTATGCAATGCATTCTTTGCTGTTCCATTGCATCCCGAAAGCCAACAAATGTTTGCGTTCCGGTTCCAAGAATGTATTCTAGCATGGTGTAGAATCCCTCAAGGGTACACCGAAAGTCCATCTATTTTTAATCAGTTGTTGAAGAAATCATTGGAGAATCTAGATTTACCTGGAAAATCTACGTTTGTGCAGTATATTGATGATCTCCTTGTTGCTGAAAAAACAAGAGATAATTGTATAACAGATACCATTACTCTTTTAAATCATCTGGCAGATGAGGGACACAAAGTATCTCCTGCAAAATTACAGTTTTGCAAACAAGAAGTAAAATATCTTGGTCACAGAATTGCAAAAGGTACCAGACAAGTGACAACAGAAAGAATAAAAATGATTCAAGCAATGCAACCTCCAAAAACACAGAGACAGGTTAGAAGGTTTCTAGGCATGGTAGGTTATTGTCGTCAATGGATTAGTGGATTTTCAGTAATTGCAAAACCTTTACAGAGACTAACAAAAGCAGACATAAAAGACCCGATTAGTCTGACAAAAACTGAATTGGAAGCTTTTGAATAGCTAAAAAGAAGTTTGTGTGAAGCTCCAGCATTGAGAATACCTGAATATGAAAAATAGTTTGAGCTATATTGCAGTGAAACGGAAGGATGTGCATTATCAGTTCTGATTCAAAGACATGGAAGAATGAGAAAGCCAATAGCATATTTCTCAGCTGTTCTTGACCCTGTTGCGAAAGCATTACCAGGTTGCTTAAAAGCAGTAGCTGCAACAAGTGTGAGTTTGGAACAAAGTGAAGGAATAATAATGGGGTTTCCTGTAAAAGTATATGTGCCACATTCAGTTGAAATTCTGCTTACTAGAAGCAAAACACAGCATTTGACAAGTAATAGGTTGACAAAATATGAGAAAGTGATTCTTGGATCAGACAATGTTTCGATTGCGAGATGTGTAAATCTGAATCCTTCTACATTGTTACCTGACACTTCTGAAACAGAAATAAGAGATGAAATTGTTGATCATGAATGCCTGGATGTATTAGAAAACTGCACAAAACCAAGGCAGGACATTAAAGATGTCTCGTTGCCTGAATCAGACTATGTTTTGTTTGTTGATGGTTCATGTTTAAGAACAGATGAAGGTGTTCTGAGTGCAGCATATTCGGTGTGCACAGTTGCAGATGTGATTGAAGCTTCAAGTCTCAAAGGAATTCGTTCAGCTCAAGTAGCAGAATTGATTGCTTTGATTCGAGCATGTGAATTGGGAAAAGGACAAAAGATTACCATAGTGACTGATAGTATGGTTATGGTGTAGTCTATGACTATGGCCAGCTCTGGTCTCAAAGAGGTTATTTAACTTCTGTGGGATCACCAATAAGAAATGCTAAATTAATAAAAAGATTGATTGATGGAATTTAATTACCAGAAAAAAATTGCTGTAGTAAAATGCACAGCACACTAGAGAGGAGAAGATTACATAACAAAAGGAAACTCATATGCTGATGAAATAGCAACATTTTGTGCAAAACATAATGCAGCAGTCAATTGGGAAAAAGAAAATGAACATGTTTTGAACTCACTTATGCTAATATCTGTAGTTGAGACTTGGCAAGGAGTAAAACAGTTACAAGATGAAACAAGTGATGAGGAAAAAGACACATGGTTAAAAGCAGGATGCAGACAAAGAGAAGAGGATGAGATTTGGGTTTACAAAGATGACAGAGCAGTAATGCCAGACAGCATGATTTCTGACATGGCACGCATGTACCATGGTCCAGGACATATTGGCAGATATTCTATGATTAGATTGTTTAGGCAGACATGGTACTATCCAAAATTCAGAATAATTGCAGAATCTTTTTGTCAGAGATGTCTGATCTGCCAGCAGATCAACCCGAACAGAAAAACAGTTGTAAGCATGGGAACCATAGGACGGGAGGGAGGTCCTTTTACCAGAATACAGCTTGACTTAATTGACATGACACCTCACAACAATCTTAGATATGTCTTGGTGATTGTTTGTTTGTTCTCAAGATGGGTGGAAGCATTTCCAACACGCCATAACGATTCAATTACTGTTGCAAAATTGCTTTTGAGAGAGTTCATACCAAGGTATGGATACCCAGTGTCGTCGAGACAGATCGCGGCACACATTTTGAAAACAGGTTGTTAAAACTGATTTGTGAAGCATTAGGTATTAAACAGAAATTACATTGTGCAAAAAGACCAGAAGCATCAGGTGTTGTTGAGCAAGTGAATGGAACAATAAAAAATAGAATAGGTAAAATGTGTTTAGCAACAGGAATGAAGTGGACAGATGCACTACCACTTGTTTTGATGACCCTGAGAAGCATTCCAGATTAGAAAACAGGATTGAGCCCTTATGAAATTTTAATGGGCAGGGTCATGAGGCAAGCATTTGTTCCAGTTAACAAGTTGTTGAGCATAAATGATAGCATCATAATGGATTACTGCAAAAATCTATCTGACGTGGTGACTTCTGTGTTCAATCATGTAGGAACTGAAGTGCTCACAAAAGAAAAGGAACAAGCTCATGATCTGTTACCAGGAGACTGGGTAAGGACAAAAGTGCATCGAAGAAGGAATTGCCTAATACCAAGGTGGCAAAATGCAAGACAGGTGATTTTAGTCACAACAAATGCGGTTATGTGTAAGGGATTGAAAAGGTGGATTCATGCGAGTCACACCATACGTGTGCCAGAACCTGAGAATCCTGACGAAGAAGGTGATACAACAGCTGATTCGGATTCAGAAGAAGAGCCTGAAAGAAATCCAGATCCTGAAGATCGACAAGATAGTCGGCATCTGGAAGATTCAAATGCAAATGAAGCTTTGAATGAAGAAAATGAAGAAATTGTAATACAAGATTCTGAGGAAGAAAATGACAAAGTTCTGCTAGACCAAGAAGCAGAAAAAGAAACTGATCCAGAAGTCATTCAAGATCAAGATCAGGAGAGTATTGAAAGCCAGATTCGAAACTTTGGAAGAAGGAAAGAAAATTCTGAAACTGGTGAACTGGAAGTAATTGAAGAAGAAGAAGAAGAAGAAATTCCAAGTACCAGCTATAAGGATGATTTTCCTAAGAAAGTGAAACTGCTAAATAAAGAAGTACCTGAATCTGATGAAGAATCTGACTAGAAAAATTGATCATTAACAAATCGGCTGGAAACACAGAAAGTGAAACAGATGACAGTGAAAATGAGTCTAAATTGAAGAAAACAAGAAAAAGTGCTTGGAGAGTGGAGTATAATTTGAGAGAACCAAAAAAGAAGCTAACAAGAAAAGGGGATAATTGGCCAAAAGAAATTGGAGGCATAAAATTTAAATTAGTAAATAGAGCAAAGGAGCAGGTGAATGAGATCACAAGTCAAAAAGAGGAAGACTTGAGTAAGAAAAATCAGGCAGGAAAGAAAATAGAAGTGGTTAGCAGCAGAGCAAAGAGAACAGTTGAGCCAAATCAGAAATATAAATCGCCAGAGTGGGCCTACATTATAATCCCACCAGTGGCAGAAGTAAGTAGTAGTCAGGAAAATGTTGATGATGAAAGTGACAATGATTGAACTTATTCATTAAATGACACAAGGTTGAAGAAACTGTGTTAGGAGACACAGGGTCGAAGAAATTGTGTTAGCTGGAAAACACATTTGATGTATGACATAAGGTCGAAGAAAAGCTGTTAGAAGAAGAATTCGTAGAAGATAAGATTATTTGTTAAAAAAAAAGAGGGGAGTATACTAGTCATTTTTCAATTTTTTATTTTATTTTTAGCTGTTATTTTAAAGAGTAAAGATGCCTTATACTAATGAAAATTCAAGATGCTCAATTCTCAAAAGATGTTGCAAACTGTCTTCAATATGTGTAATATTGATCATTTTAGTTTGGTGAGTTTTAGCGGTTAGTTTTCCTTTTGGTGTAGATAAAGAGATGTATAAAGCTAACATGGCAAGTAAAGTTGTGGCTAAGCTTGAGAAAACAGATAAGACTAGTAGAATTATTGTACATAAACCAGAGATCCATCAAGATAGATCTATTGGAGATTTTTCTAGCAATACCATCTCAAGACGTTTATCTGAATATGTTAGGGTGATGAATGCAAAAGATTGCTATGTTTGTGTGAAATTACCTACTTCTGTGTCTGAAGGAGTAAATTATAATATGCTTCCTCTTACTTATGGTATAACATGTAGTGTAATAGCTAGTTTGTTTTATAAGACTGGTCATCTGGAATATTATTATTCCGATTTTGACGAAATTTTTGCAAATTTAAAGGTCATAGATAACCTGAACAAAGTGAGACCTGCTAAACAGATGAGGGAATGTTTCCTAACAACTAATGAACTTACTTAGGAGTATGCGTATAGAAATAATTTAACATGTAAATTGAGAACGGAAGATAAGTCATTCTTAAATATGGTCGAAGAGAGAAGGGCAATTTACAAGCGAAATGAGATGTTGAAAACTACCAAGTCAAAATTTTGGCAGATTGAGGATGAAAAACTCAATGGTAAAAATGAGAATGTAGCAATTAACATAGATAAACCTGTTGGTGGAAAATGTTGTATAAGAAGAGATAATACTTTATATGATAATTACTTTGTAGGTGCAAGTCAATATGAAGATACTTATCGTGTTATAGGGGGTTGTGGATTAAAAAAAGGCAAAGATCCAATTTTTCCTGGAATTTATTTTATTTGTGGAAATAAAGCTTATTACATACAGCCTTCCGGACCACTGGTACGGAACTTGCTATGTAGGTTTAGTTTTTCCAATTTTTTTTCATGTAGATAGAAATGCAGAAGGTTCATTTGAAATTAGTAACCATGTGAACAGATTTAGGAGAGAAAGCTTTCAGAAATCCTGGGAGACATATTTGGTGCGCTAATACCTATGGTAGGAATTACCCTGAATGCAACCAAAATCAGAAAAATTTCCACAATTGTTGACAGATTGTCAACAGATACTGCAAGTGGATTTCAATTAGTGAACACTGAACTTGTTGCCATGAGAACCATGGTAATGCAGAATCGTCTTGCACTAGACATTCTGTTGGCTAAAGAGGGTGGAGTCTGTGGGATTTCCTATGCTCAACATTGTTGCACATACATACCAGATAAGAGCCAGAACATAGAGATGTACATTAAAAATATTACTGAATTACATGAGAAGATAGAACCCTTAAAAGATGAGAGTTTTCAGAACGCTAAGGCAAAAGATTTACAGCAATTAAACATTGGTTTCAAGGGATTGGTAGATCAATCATAGGTAAAATAGTTTTCCCTGTAATAGTTATAGTGATACTTTTGTTAAAAATTAGTTCCATGCTAAACAATAGAAGAAAATATGTAACAGAAAGGAATAGAATTTATAAGCGTAGAGATGAAAAGTTAAAGGAAATAGAATTAGAAGAGTTTCGTAAAACTCAATATGAAAAATGCAGAAAAACAGATGAATCCAAAGTTTAGAAAATACTAATATTAAGAAAGTCCAAAACATGTTCAAGGGTTGAAATGTTTTAACATTTTGGGCATTGT
Organism: Lissotriton vulgaris; assembly: GCF_964263255.1. Lineage (NCBI taxonomy): Eukaryota > Metazoa > Chordata > Amphibia > Caudata > Salamandridae > Lissotriton > Lissotriton vulgaris. The sequence goes on along the minus strand of NC_141694.1, from coordinate 1,387,789,844 downwards.
TTGGTGATTAAGAAATCACCAGATGAGGGAGTTGATGGAGCAAGGTAAAGAACAAAATTTTGTTCAAACTTGCGAAGTTGATCACTCCTAAGAAAAGTAATTAATCTAACAAGCTTGTGGTGAAAATATTAATCAACTTAGTTTAAAAGATGCATTCACGATTACACACGCGGGGCTAATGTGCTTTTTGTTGCATACGCAAAGAAAAATAATAAGCTAACCTTGTCTATTGTCTTTGTCAGTATTAAATGCGGCAGTTTAATTAAATGGCATGTGCTTATTTTATGTGCTTATGTTATGTTATTTGTGATAAAAGCTCTTGGAGTTCCAGTCATCCGAAAAGGACTGGTAAATATAATGCTGCATATTCGTGCTTTGCCAGGTAACATATTTAACAGGGTTATTTAGCAAAGGGGAGGGTAACAGAATGGGTTTCAATTCTTTAATTATTGATGTTTTGTGTTTGTTTAATAATAGTTTCTGAAGTGAGGCCTAAAAAGTTGGCGCAGAAAAAATGTCTGACAGAGCTCCAGACACGAAAGCTTGTCCAGAGTGATTTCCTGCACATGCGCTGCTGTGAAGAATTTTTGCTGCAAACACGTTATGAAATAGAGAGGAACTTCTTTGTCGTGTTGTACGTGTTCACGGAGGCCAGCCAAGGACAATAATTTGATATGATTGCCAAGGTTAGGAAACAAACGTTCTGAGCTCGAGTAAAAGTATCATTTTTGAGGAAATCGAGGATGTGGAAATGAAAGACAATGGGCCTTATATGAAACCCGGATTTTGGTCAAGAGTCGGATGACTTAATTAATTTTATCATGGACTGACACGGGACAGCCAATGAGAAGTCTGGATTCCAATGAAAGAATGTAAAATGTAGAAAGTTTAGCTAGAGAGAAAGGTATAAATTATGACACCATGAGCAGGAGAAAAAAACTCTTACTTTCCAATTCCTGAAAGGCGTGACATGCTGTTGGACCTTTGGCACATGTAAGGACAGCAGACTTTAATGATTTATTCTTTTCTAGGTAAAGAGAGATTTAGACAGGGAAATAGGTTCAGGGAATGGAAACTTTATTGACTAAATGCTTCATGTTTCTGAGCTTACTTTGAAATGTCAGTTCTAATTTTCATTTCCTTATTAAAATGCTGCCTACTTATTTGCTTATGAAATAAAGATTCTTAAACGTAAAATGCTCTTTCTTTATGAAAATAAAGTAAATAAAATTAGATTCGAAAAGACAAGCTTGTCTTGTTTATTCATGGTCTAGTTTCCATTAGTTGATCCATCAACCGTAGTTGTTTGATTTTGGTTAAATAATTGATTCAAAATCATGACAATGAAAGATAAAACTGCAGTTGTATATAATAGTGTAAATATTATGTGAATAGAATATAAATCAAATCACTTGATTCAGTTGCTCAAAAATTGTCTCTTTGGTGTTATGGGCCTGTATAGGTGTTTAAAGATGTATGGTGAGTATTGAGGTGATGCATAGTGTTTGTGAGACAGTTTTTCAATCGGAGCGATGGATCAAGGGCTTGCAATAAAAGAAATTCAGGGCTGTCGTGCATTCTCAGTAAAAACCATACAGGAGAAATGTCCACTGTAATGTAATCAACACTTCAAGAAAGGACAAAAAACAAACACAGACACAGAAACTACTCACCCTAAGGTAGAAATCTCCATTTTCATTTCCAGACTTGATTCGGAAAGTGTTGATGGTGTTGGCATAGATGGTTGTTGCTTGGATTTGGAAGATGTCAGATGGCACAGATCGGTCTGAACGGATGCTCATATACTTATAGACGATTGAGTATGGAAGGTCTCTGCACAATGGATTTGACATGCCGCAAACACAGCGACTGAAAAATGGGAAAATACATTGAGATGGCACATGAATCTCATAGTACAAACCATGCTGATTCCAAGTTGGTCGGAATTTTCCCTGTTCAGACCGAAATGTGAGTTGGGTGATATTTACCGTGTGCATTAAATCCCTAATTTTTCAATAATTTTGAGCTGATCAAACCTGCCAGAATTTAACAGGGGAAAAGTGTACAGCAATTTCCTTACCATGCAGATTTTGGTGCATTGAACAATTATTCCCCAACAACTAAGAAGATGTGCTTTCTATTGCACCTGACAAACAGCGCATGTCACTTATCGGGTGTGATTAATGCCACCTTCATTCTGACAAACTTGGAATCAGGACCTCAATAAAACTCATGGAGCCGATGGCCAAAATATATAGCTTACTTACTTCTCAGACGTGAGACTGTAGGGTTCTTGACATGGATTTCTTGGGTAGCAGCGAAATCCTCCATAATAATTCCAGCACATTTCATCATCTCTGCAGTCATTAACGGCTTCACATTCATTTATATCTGTTAACATGTAAAGAAATGGGCTAATTGAAGTAGAGTTGCACCAAAAAACTCAAAGCAAATCAACCAGTCTTTCATGATTTAAATGCATGTTCAAACCGTTTAGAGCCGAAATAAACATGCATTAAAATGTACTTGCTCCCACTGAAGTGAGGATTTTTCCTGTGGCACAACACAATTAAAAATGTAGGAGCAAATTACCATATGTCTTAAAATCCAGTGAGTGGAGTGCAAAATTTTGCTAGTCAACTTGAGGTCCTACACAAACATTAGTAATCAAACCTCATAGTGTAAACAGTCTCTAGTTGATGCTTACAGGCACAAAGTTAGTTGAAGAAACACATAAATTAAAATATGACCCAATCATCTGAGAGAGCACATTTAGAAGAGACCCTGGAATACCCACCCCTTGTCATGAAAAAGCATCTCGAGCAGCCAGCCAATGGAACAACATCCTTCAATGTCATCAATTGAGGCCTGGGGGAACAGCTGGTTGCAATTAAAAACCAAACAAGACCCCAGAAAGAGAATGATGACCCAGGAGTGTCTGGGATACCTAATATTCTAGCCCACTGTCTGCTTTACAGAAACACTTAAAGAAAATGTATGTAGGTGTAGTGTGCCAACTGCTACCAAGAGGTATCACACAGTGCTGACTGACCTGCTCGCCATCACTGATTCCAAACAAAAGTGCATGCCATGCCCCAGTCAATATCCAGACCTGTCAGAATGATCCCATAAACAGCAGATCACAATCCTCTTGCAATTAAGCAATAAATGGCCTGCCGATGACTACCTCTGTGACAACAGGTATCAAAGAAATGTTGAATTTTTTTAACTGGATAACTTTTTAACATTATTCTTTGCCTGATGGACGGAGACAATGGACCTGATTTAAAGTTTGATAGAAGGCTTAGGATGTAACCCACTTGTAATACAGCAGACAGGATATCAGTCACAGTTGTGACGGAATAACATGTCTGACGAACTCTAAACCATGCCCAATGTCTATCTCAACATATGTCAGACATTTGGCATTGCTTAGCATGTTTGCATTCTGCTCTCCTATGAAGCAGGTAGCTAGGTGATGTTTGATCTGTTACTGAAAAAAGAGTTTATGTGCCACACTCAAAATATTCTATCATTGGAAAGTGAACAATTATCTGATATTTTTGCTTGAAACATAAATTAGATCATTATATTAATCTTGGAGAGATATCCTATTTGGAAATGGCTAAATTGGTATATAGTCAATAACTTTGAAGAAGTCCTTCCTGGCTTTTATAGCCATGAATACTCTGACAACCTGATCTAATTGTGTATCATGTGTGTACTGTCGAGAGAGACAAATGCATGCCCTCAGTAGAGTCCCCTTAGACTCTTTAGAGAAAGACTGAATTGAATGGGACATGAGAAAAGCCACAGAGCACTCCATAGCACATTGATCCCAGAAAGGTAAGACTCTGGGCCTTATTATGAGTTTGGAGGTCCGATGGACCAGTATACCCATGGTGGCGGTGCAGTGGTCTGACCACCCTATTACAAGTAGGGCCGTCGGACCGCCATGGGACCGCTGCTGCCGCCAGGGTTCAGGGATCCCTGGTGGTCTTGTAGCAGTCTGGGGCCTTGAATATGCTGGTGATCCCTCTGCGGCCCCTTCAAGCATTTTAGAAGTTTCCTCACCGCCACAGTTTTCATGGCGGTGAGCCCGCCTTGCAAAGTGTGGTGGTGTGGAAAAAAAGGGATCCCTAGGCCTCTGAGCTAGGGAATGCATGCAGAGGGGGGCACATGGTTTTCCCAGGCAGTTCCTGCAGGGCATGGATTTGACAGTCCATACACTGCAGGAACATGCAATGGCATTCCCATTGTAGTGCCTTTCTAAGGCTTACGTATGAGCCTTAGCACTGCACAGCCGTGGTGCAACCGCCGCAGGTCCAACTGACCTGGACTCCAGCCGGAATCCAGCAGGTGGTCTCAATATGGCCTTGGCGGTGTGGTAGTGGGGCGATGGCGTGGCGGCCGTTGCCCACAACACCAAATTTATAAGGCCCTAAAAAAATCTACTGTTTATTTTTTATGAAGTAGATGTAGAGTTGTCTCAGAAATGTTGAAGTACAGCGCGATCCATGGCTCTGTGTACATTTAATCACATTATATTCAACAGAGAGACAGGTAATGCCAGTAAACAATATGGTGCACTATAAAAGTAGCAGGACCATAAAGATTCCTAACACTTCCAGACCTATTCAAAATGGTGTCCTCTTGACACATGTCATGCACATACTTTTTTTCTCCTGGTCCAAACCTTTCTCCTGCCCCCCTACCCCATTACAAATTGCCATACCAGCTGAATGCCATGCTAACGCACACTCAGTGCCGGTCCCATGTCAAAAGTAAAACTATCAACACCACTAAAAACTGCAGTTCCAGAGCTCAGCTTTCACTGGCTGAAATGTTGTTTCCTCCCCTTCTTCTATGCGCCGACCTCTTTCCAGATTTGAATATAGTGTAAGTGACCTCACAGCCCTGAAAAATGTCTTCCTGAAACCTGAGTATCATTCGCAAACTTCAACATGATCCGGTAAGGAATTAGAAGAGGGGAAAAGTAAAATGTATCATAGATAAAATACTAAAGGAACCTATGAAACTATTGAATTCGTAGAAAAGAGATTGCAACTTTTTCTTGTTTGCACAATGTGCAGCAGTATAGAGTTCTAGGTTAAAGAATGTTCTTAAAAAGAGTGTCGGATTGTAAAAATATTCAAAGTTGGTACATTAAAATACTTCGCAAAACTTTTTACAGATGTAATGGAAAAATATAAACCAGTAAGAGAATGATGGTGGCTGAATTTAGGGAACCAAAATGACCACCATTTGCAAACATAAACTTAAGGAGATGATAGATAATGAAGTTCATGGTAGCTGGGGCTCTTCACACTGCTGGGGGCTTTTAAAGCACACACAATTGGAGAATCAATAAGGGCATTACTGATGAAAAAGAAGAAATGTGCTGAAAAATAGTAAAATTAAGGATCAAACATTGGAATAAACACTAAATTCTAACAAGGAGTGACTGTCGGGGCGCAACATATTATGTGAATAACCTGTTTAAATAAAATGTTGTATACTCACTAGACGGTCTCAAGCAAATTCACTACCAATAAGAGAAAACGCAGGTCCTGGCAGTAAAATTTAAGGAAATGAAGGCATTGTTGTTGTACATCTTAACATATTTATATATATATCATTATTGTTTCCTCTATTTCTATTAGTATTTCTTCTTTAATTAGATTATTTTCCTTTTATGCTGTTATCCATCTACCTAACGTCATGATGGGTCATCATGAAACCTTGGATGGGTATTTATATGATGTCATGGAATGTTATTCGTTCGACCTGTTTGTGGGCCTTTATGTTAATATTTATTCTTGAATTAAATATTTTTATTTAATCAAGAACTCATCTTTCATCATTCCACAACAATTTGGCGACAATTACATCAGCGGAATTAAGAAGACCCACGGAATACTTTAATTCTTCAATCATACTTTTGTATGCAACTTGAATATTCGCAAAGGAACAGGACAGAGAAGAAACCAACAAGAAGTTAAACCTTTTACTTCAGCTTAACCATAAGTACGTATGGCAAATTAGACATTTTTGCCCAACGAGAAATTACTGTGTAAAAAGTTGTTAAATTACAGTTTGGCTGTTTCTGCAATAACGGCCATCCTGCTACCTGATGTGCGATCCTTCTGTGAAGTATGTGCTTCTCTCATGAAATTGATCTGAGAGAATTGTCATACACGTCACAAGCATGCATTACATTTTGAACGTGCGGCCATTTTGAAGTCAGTCAGATTTAATGAAACTGACTAGAATATCGTCGTATACATCGGAAGCACAGAAATTATCGGAAAGAAAAGAATAAGAACTAAACTGTGACTTTCCCACAGATCCCGGAAACATGGAAAGATACCAACATCATAGTCTTCCATAAAAAAGGAAAGCCGAGGGAAGACCCAGGGTCATACAGGCCTATATCTTTGATAAACTCGGATAACAAACTTTATGCCAAGATCCTGGCTATGCGGTTGGGGAGGGTTATTGGCGGACTCGTCTCCCCATGGCAGCATGGGTTTATCCCCGGACGTGGAACGGCGGATCACGTTAGAAGAGCAATCTCACTGTTCGAGGCTTATGCTGCTGGGGGGAGGGGAGTAGCCATGATCCTCCTGGACGCAGAAAAAGCGTTTGACCGCGTCAGATGGGTCTATCTATGGAATGTATTGATGGCGAGAGCGTTTGGCCCAAAAATCAGGACGGCCATTAAAGCCATGTATTGCGACCCAAGGGCCCGAATACAGATGATGGGCCAGAGTTCAGACAGGATTGGGATAAGCAGGGGCACCCGTCAAGGGTGTCCCTGCTCACCCATCCTGTTTGCTCTGTATATCGACCCTCTGGTTAGGCAGATTCTAGGGAACGGGGGAATACAGCCGGCAGTAACAAACGGCTTAGGATGTAACCCACTTGTAATACAGCAGACAGGATATCAGTCACAGTTGTGACGGAATAACATGTCTGACGAACTCTAAACCATGCCCAATGTCTATCTCAACATATGTCAGACATTTGGCATTGCTTAGCATGTTTGCATTCTGCTCTCCTATGAAGCAGGTAGCTAGGTGATGTTTGATCTGTTACTGAAAAAAGAGTTTATGTGCCACACTCAAAATATTCTATCATTGGAAAGTGAACAATTATCTGATATTTTTGCTTGAAACATAAATTAGATCATTATATTAATCTTGGAGAGATATCCTATTTGGAAATGGCTAAATTGGTATATAGTCAATAACTTTGAAGAAGTCCTTCCTGGCTTTTATAGCCATGAATACTCTGACAACCTGATCTAATTGTGTATCATGTGTGTACTGTCGAGAGAGACAAATGCATGCCCTCAGTAGAGTCCCCTTAGACTCTTTAGAGAAAGACTGAATTGAATTGGACATGAGAAAAGCCACAGAGCACTCCATAGCACATTGATCCCAGAAAGGTAAGACTCTGGGCCTTATTATGAGTTTGGAGGTCCGATGGACCAGTATACCCATGGTGGCGGTGCAGTGGTCTGACCACCCTATTACAAGTAGGGCCGTCGGACCGCCATGGGACCGCTGCTGCCGCCAGGGTTCAGGGATCCCTGGTGGTCTTGTAGCAGTCTGGGGCCTTGAATATGCTGGTGATCCCTCTGCGGCCCCTTCAAGCATTTTAGAAGTTTCCTCACCGCCACAGTTTTCATGGCGGTGAGCCCGCCATGCAAAGTGTGGTGGTGTGGAAAAAAAGGGATCCCTAGGCCTCTGAGCTAGGGAATGCATGCAGAGGGGGGCACATGGTTTTCCCAGGCAGTTCCTGCAGGGCATGGATTTGACAGTCCATACACTGCAGGAACATGCAATGGCATTCCCATTGTAGTGCCTTTCTAAGGCTTACGTATGAGCCTTAGCACTGCACAGCCGTGGTGCAACCGCCGCAGGTCCAACTGACCTGGACTCCAGCCGGAATCCAGCAGGTGGTCTCAATATGGCCTTGGCGGTGTGGTAGTGGGGCGATGGCGTGGCGGCCGTTGCCCACAACACCAAATTTATAAGGCCCTAAAAAAATCTACTGTTTATTTTTTATGAAGTAGATGTAGAGTTGTCTCAGAAATGTTGAAGTACAGTGCGATCCATGGCTCTGTGTACATTTAATCACATTATATTCAACAGAGAGACAGGTAATGCCAGTAAACAATATGGTGCACTATAAAAGTAGCAGGACCATAAAGATTCCTAACACTTCCAGACCTATTCAAAATGGTGTCCTCTTGACACATGTCATGCACATACTTTTTTTCTCCTGGTCCAAACCTTTCTCCTGCCCCCCTACCCCATTACAAATTGCCATACCAGCTGAATGCCATGCTAACGCACACTCAGTGCCGGTCCCATGTCAAAAGTAAAACTATCAACACCACTAAAAACTGCAGTTCCAGAGCTCAGCTTTCACTGGCTGAAATGTTGTTTCCTCCCCTTCTTCTATGCGCCGACCTCTTTCCAGATTTGAATATAGTGTAAGTGACCTCACAGCCCTGAAAAATGTCTTCCTGAAACCTGAGTATCATTCGCAAACTTCAACATGATCCGGTAAGGAATTAGAAGAGGGGAAAAGTAAAATGTATCATAGATAAAATACTAAAGGAACCTATGAAACTATTGAATTCGTAGAAAAGAGATTGCAACTTTTTCTTGTTTGCACAATGTGCAGCAGTATAGAGTTCTAGGTTAAAGAATGTTCTTAAAAAGAGTGTCGGATTGTAAAAATATTCAAAGTTGGTACATTAAAATACTTCGCAAAACTTTTTACAGATGTAATGGAAAAATATAAACCAGTAAGAGAATGATGGTGGCTGAATTTAGGGAACCAAAATGACCACCATTTGCAAACATAAACTTAAGGAGATGATAGATAATGAAGTTCATGGTAGCTGGGGCTCTTCACACTGCTGGGGGCTTTTAAAGCACACACAATTGGAGAATCAATAAGGGCATTACTGATGAAAAAGAAGAAATGTGCTGAAAAATAGTAAAATTAAGGATCAAACATTGGAATAAACACTAAATTCTAACAAGGAGTGACTGTCGGGGCGCAACATATTATGTGAATAACCTGTTTAAATAAAATGTTGTATACTCACTAGACGGTCTCAAGCAAATTCACTACCAATAAGAGAAAACGCAGGTCCTGGCAGTAAAATTTAAGGAAATGAAGGCATTGTTGTTGTACATCTTAACATATTTATATATATATCATTATTGTTTCCTCTATTTCTATTAGTATTTCTTCTTTAATTAGATTATTTTCCTTTTATGCTGTTATCCATCTACCTAACGTCATGATGGGTCATCATGAAACCTTGGATGGGTATTTATATGATGTCATGGAATGTTATTCGTTCGACCTGTTTGTGGGCCTTTATGTTAATATTTATTCTTGAATTAAATATTTTTATTTAATCAAGAACTCATCTTTCATCATTCCACAACAATTTGGCGACAATTACATCAGCGGAATTAAGAAGACCCACGGAATACTTTAATTCTTCAATCATACTTTTGTATGCAACTTGAATATTCGCAAAGGAACAGGACAGAGAAGAAACCAACAAGAAGTTAAACCTTTTACTTCAGCTTAACCATAAGTACGTATGGCAAATTAGACATTTTTGCCCAACGAGAAATTACTGTGTAAAAAGTTGTTAAATTACAGTTTGGCTGTTTCTGCAATAACGGCCATCCTGCTACCTGATGTGCGATCCTTCTGTGAAGTATGTGCTTCTCTCATGAAATTGATCTGAGAGAATTGTCATACACGTCACAAGCATGCATTACATTTTGAACGTGCGGCCATTTTGAAGTCAGTCAGATTTAATGAAACTGACTAGAATATCGTCGTATACATCGGAAGCACAGAAATTATCGGAAAGAAAAGAATAAGAACTAAACTGTGACTTTCCCACAGATCCCGGAAACATGGAAAGATACCAACATCATAGTCTTCCATAAAAAAGGAAAGCCGAGGGAAGACCCAGGGTCATACAGGCCTATATCTTTGATAAACTCGGATAACAAACTTTATGCCAAGATCCTGGCTATGCGGTTGGGGAGGGTTATTGGCGGACTCGTCTCCCCATGGCAGCATGGGTTTATCCCCGGACGTGGAACGGCGGATCACGTTAGAAGAGCAATCTCACTGTTCGAGGCTTATGCTGCTGGGGGGAGGGGAGTAGCCATGATCCTCCTGGACGCAGAAAAAGCGTTTGACCGCGTCAGATGGGTCTATCTATGGAATGTATTGATGGCGAGAGCGTTTGGCCCAAAAATCAGGACGGCCATTAAAGCCATGTATTGCGACCCAAGGGCCCGAATACAGATGATGGGCCAGAGTTCAGACAGGATTGGGATAAGCAGGGGCACCCGTCAAGGGTGTCCCTGCTCACCCATCCTGTTTGCTCTGTATATCGACCCTCTGGTTAGGCAGATTCTAGGGAACGGGGGAATACAGCCGGCAGTAACAAACGGCTTAGGATGTAACCCACTTGTAATACAGCAGACAGGATATCAGTCACAGTTGTGACGGAATAACATGTCTGACGAACTCTAAACCATGCCCAATGTCTATCTCAACATATGTCAGACATTTGGCATTGCTTAGCATGTTTGCATTCTGCTCTCCTATGAAGCAGGTAGCTAGGTGATGTTTGATCTGTTACTGAAAAAAGAGTTTATGTGCCACACTCAAAATATTCTATCATTGGAAAGTGAACAATTATCTGATATTTTTGCTTGAAACATAAATTAGATCATTATATTAATCTTGGAGAGATATCCTATTTGGAAATGGCTAAATTGGTATATAGTCAATAACTTTGAAGAAGTCCTTCCTGGCTTTTATAGCCATGAATACTCTGACAACCTGATCTAATTGTGTATCATGTGTGTACTGTCGAGAGAGACAAATGCATGCCCTCAGTAGAGTCCCCTTAGACTCTTTAGAGAAAGACTGAATTGAATTGGACATGAGAAAAGCCACAGAGCACTCCATAGCACATTGATCCCAGAAAGGTAAGACTCTGGGCCTTATTATGAGTTTGGAGGTCCGATGGACCAGTATACCCATGGTGGCGGTGCAGTGGTCTGACCACCCTATTACAAGTAGGGCCGTCGGACCGCCATGGGACCGCTGCTGCCGCCAGGGTTCAGGGATCCCTGGTGGTCTTGTAGCAGTCTGGGGCCTTGAATATGCTGGTGATCCCTCTGCGGCCCCTTCAAGCATTTTAGAAGTTTCCTCACCGCCACAGTTTTCATGGCGGTGAGCCCGCCATGCAAAGTGTGGTGGTGTGGAAAAAAAGGGATCCCTAGGCCTCTGAGCTAGGGAATGCATGCAGAGGGGGGCACATGGTTTTCCCAGGCAGTTCCTGCAGGGCATGGATTTGACAGTCCATACACTGCAGGAACATGCAATGGCATTCCCATTGTAGTGCCTTTCTAAGGCTTACGTATGAGCCTTAGCACTGCACAGCCGTGGTGCAACCGCCGCAGGTCCAACTGACCTGGACTCCAGCCGGAATCCAGCAGGTGGTCTCAATATGGCCTTGGCGGTGTGGTAGTGGGGCGATGGCGTGGCGGCCGTTGCCCACAACACCAAATTTATAAGGCCCTAAAAAAATCTACTGTTTATTTTTTATGAAGTAGATGTAGAGTTGTCTCAGAAATGTTGAAGTACAGTGCGATCCATGGCTCTGTGTACATTTAATCACATTATATTCAACAGAGAGACAGGTAATGCCAGTAAACAATATGGTGCACTATAAAAGTAGCAGGACCATAAAGATTCCTAACACTTCCAGACCTATTCAAAATGGTGTCCTCTTGACACATGTCATGCACATACTTTTTTTCTCCTGGTCCAAACCTTTCTCCTGCCCCCCTACCCCATTACAAATTGCCATACCAGCTGAATGCCATGCTAACGCACACTCAGTGCCGGTCCCATGTCAAAAGTAAAACTATCAACACCACTAAAAACTGCAGTTCCAGAGCTCAGCTTTCACTGGCTGAAATGTTGTTTCCTCCCCTTCTTCTATGCGCCGACCTCTTTCCAGATTTGAATATAGTGTAAGTGACCTCACAGCCCTGAAAAATGTCTTCCTGAAACCTGAGTATCATTCGCAAACTTCAACATGATCCGGTAAGGAATTAGAAGAGGGGAAAAGTAAAATGTATCATAGATAAAATACTAAAGGAACCTATGAAACTATTGAATTCGTAGAAAAGAGATTGCAACTTTTTCTTGTTTGCACAATGTGCAGCAGTATAGAGTTCTAGGTTAAAGAATGTTCTTAAAAAGAGTGTCGGATTGTAAAAATATTCAAAGTTGGTACATTAAAATACTTCGCAAAAATTTTTACAGATGTAATGGAAAAATATAAACCAGTAAGAGAATGATGGTGGCTGAATTTAGGGAACCAAAATGACCACCATTTGCAAACATAAACTTAAGGAGATGATAGATAATGAAGTTCATGGTAGCTGGGGCTCTTCACACTGCTGGGGGCTTTTAAAGCACACACAATTGGAGAATCAATAAGGGCATTACTGATGAAAAAGAAGAAATGTGCTGAAAAATAGTAAAATTAAGGATCAAACATTGGAATAAACACTAAATTCTAACAAGGAGTGACTGTCGGGGCGCAACATATTATGTGAATAACCTGTTTAAATAAAATGTTGTATACTCACTAGACGGTCTCAAGCAAATTCACTACCAATAAGAGAAAACGCAGGTCCTGGCAGTAAAATTTAAGGAAATGAAGGCATTGTTGTTGTACATCTTAACATATTTATATATATATCATTATTGTTTCCTCTATTTCTATTAGTATTTCTTCTTTAATTAGATTATTTTCCTTTTATGCTGTTATCCAACTACCTAACGTCATGATGGGTCATCATGAAACCTTGGATGGGTATTTATATGATGTCATGGAATGTTATTCGTTCGACCTGTTTGTGGGCCTTTATGTTAATATTTATTCTTGAATTAAATATTTTTATTTAATCAAGAACTCATCTTTCATCATTCCACAACAATTTGGCGACAATTACATCAGCGGAATTAAGAAGACCCACGGAATACTTTAATTCTTCAATCATACTTTTGTATGCAACTTGAATATTCGCAAAGGAACAGGACAGAGAAGAAACCAACAAGAAGTTAAACCTTTTACTTCAGCTTAACCATAAGTACGTATGGCAAATTAGACATTTTTGCCCAACGAGAAATTACTGTGTAAAAAGTTGTTAAATTACAGTTTGGCTGTTTCTGCAATAACGGGCATCCTGCTACCTGATGTGCGATCCTTCTGTGAAGTATGTGCTTCTCTCATGAAATTGATCTGAGAGAATTGTCATACACGTCACAAGCATGCATTACATTTTGAACGTGCGGCCATTTTGAAGTCAGTCAGATTTAATGAAACTGACTAGAATATCGTCGTATACATCGGAAGCACAGAAATTATCGGAAAGAAAAGAATAAGAACTAAACTGTGACTTTCCCACAGATCCCGGAAACATGGAAAGATACCAACATCATAGTCTTCCATAAAAAAGTAAAGCCGAGGGAAGACCCAGGGTCATACAGGCCTATATCTTTGATAAACTCGGATAACAAACTTTATGCCAAGATCCTGGCTATGCGGTTGGGGAGGGTTATTGGCGGACTCGTCTCCCCATGGCAGCATGGGTTTATCCCCGGACGTGGAACGGCGGATCACGTTAGAAGAGCAATCTCACTGTTCGAGGCTTATGCTGCTGGGGGGAGGGGAGTAGCCATGATCCTCCTGGACGCAGAAAAAGCGTTCGACCGCGTCAGATGGGTCTATCTATGGAATGTATTGATGGCGAGAGCGTTTGGCCCAAAAATCAGGACGGCCATTAAAGCCATGTATTGCGACCCAAGGGCCCGAATACAGATGATGGGCCAGAGTTCAGACAGGATTGGGATAAGCAGGGGCACCCGTCAAGGGTGTCCCTGCTCACCCATCCTGTTTGCTCTGTATATCGACCCTCTGGTTAGGCAGATTCTAGGGAACGGGGGAATACAGCCGGCAGTAACAAACGGATTTATGAGCAAAATACTGGCATATGCCGATGACCTGGCAGTAACTACACCAAAGCCAGCTGAGGCTATAAAGGTATTGGTAGAGATCGCTAGTGAGTTTGGTATGCATTCGGGGTATCGCTTGAATGAGTCAAAGACCCAGGTAATTTGTTCCAGGGGGATAGTTAAAATCGATCAAAGATATGTCGACTCGGCCACTTACCTCGGGGTAATAATTAATGCTGAAATAGGCTCTATTATACAAGATAATTATCTCCCGCTTCTTAAGAAAATTGAATCGGATTTAAAGCGGATGGATTCACTGCACCTTACACTTATTGGGAGAGCCAATGTGTTAAAGATGACCATGCTGCCTAAACTACTGTATCTGTTTAGATGCATACCATATCTAATTGACGAGGGTATGTTAAAAAAGATCGAGTCTATCTTTAACAGTTTTTTATGGCAGTATGGTAAAACCAGGAGGGCATTAAAATTTATGACCCTCCCCCAGGAACGCGGAGGCTTGGCGATTCCAAATATTAGATTCTATCACTGGGCTGGGTTGCTAACTCAGATGTCCATATTATTTGAGCCAATGTCCAGAGAAAGATATACAAATGACCCTACCTCAGATCTATATGTTTTACCTTCAATTTACGAACTACTGATGGGAAAGGAGGCTGTGGGGGTTTTGTTGAGAAAAACCAGTCGCAGATTTTTTAAAAAATCCCGCTATAAGGCGGCTTTAAGTGCCTGGGATGTGTGGAAAAATCTGCAGAAACTATTCCATATCCCTAAGATAAATCTATATACCCCGCTGTGGAACTCAGGGTATACACCTAATTTGGGTGTGGATGGGGCTTGGAAGTGCTGGGAGCAGTTGGGTATTCGGACGGTGGGCAATGTGACGTTGAATGGAAGCGTTGCTAGCTTCAACTGGCTGCAAGAGAAATATGGTCTCCCCAACGACCAAATCTTTAAGTACCTCCAGGTGTCACAAACACTTAAATCGGTTATGTCTGATATCCTGCCTGAGTCATATTGCCCGGTACTGGGGTATTTGCTAGGAGGAGGAGATAGGATTAGCAGTATATATCAAGCACTAATTGAAAAATCCCCCGACGATCTTGAGAAACATGAGGTTGCCTGGGCAGTTAGACTCCAAGATCCAGATACCGATTTTGATAAGGCCCTGAGCTTGGATAAGTAGGTACTTCGATCCTCAAATTTGAAGGTTCAGCATTTTAAAACACTTTTTAACCTGTATTATACACCATCTAAGCTACATGATTGGGGCATGAGAAATGACAGTAACTGCCCCAGGTGTCAGAAAGGTCCAGGGGATTTATTACATATGTTCTTTTACTGTGAGCAGCTCAGTTCGATCAAATCTGAGATAGAGAAATTTCTAGAGGGGCTGCTAGGCTTAAAGATCTGCCTATCCCCGACAATAATGATCCTCGGGAGTGACAGTAAAACGGCCCGTCTGAACAAAGAAACAGAGGCCTTTATTTTTATAGCTGTTGCAGTTTTACGCATCCTACTATCAGCTGCTTGGAAGGATCCTAATGCCCCAACCTTCCAATTGTGGCTGAACAGGCTTCTTGGTATCTATAATATCGAATCTACTTTATATTCTTATAAGGGGAAGGAAAAACGGGATTTTGGAAATAAGATTTGGGACCCCTTTAAAATCTGGAGAGAGGGGCAGCGTTGAACATTGGAAAATGAGCTTCTAATATGTATATTTATTCGCATATGCAAACCCCTGCACAAAGTTATTTATAGAATGACTAGCGCTATGTATGATGTTTTAAACGTATACTGAAACGTATTATGAAACAATGGAATTTTTTCTTCTTCATTAAGATGTATCTGTTTTTTGTACCAATGAATTTTCAATAAAAAAAAAATAATAAAAAAAAAAAGAACTAAACTGTGACTTTTAAAAGGAGCATTTAATGAATAACTAAAGAAGGCTATACATAAAAAGCATTTAAGCCTTGTGTGGCTTATTTTGGAGAAAAATATGGCACAAAGCAACAATATTTGTGTACCAGCTCATTTTTTGGAAGAACCTGGAAGGACACCAATGAGATGGAAAAAATGGTTAAGGGCATTTGAAAATTACCTAGTATCCATAGATGAGAAGGAATATAGTCCAGAACGAAAAAAACTTTTAATATTTGGACTACTTGGAAATGCAGGTCAAAAAATATTTGACAGTTTGCCAGAATTTGAAAGTCCTCCAGGAGTATTTATAACTTTAAATGAATACCAGGAAGCGGTAAAACGATTAGAAAAACAATTTTCGGAGGAACCTAATATTATAATCATATTTACAACAAGGGGTGGTGAAGGACAGAGTCTCTGAATTAAGCAGAAAGCTCTCACCCAGTCAAGAGATCAGGGCTAGATCCAACACCGTTTTTTAGCTCACTGCACCATCCCAGTTTCAGAACCTGGCTGTATGCAAATTAGTCTGTTCCTATCCCAGTGCATGATGGGAACAGGGCAAACCAAACTACAAAAGCCAATTCTTACACTGGGAAGGTAACAAGCTCCCGGGGACCGGTTTCTGGCATTACAGCCGTCTTCGGGCCGGTTTGCTTGAATCCTGATGGTGCAATGAGCAAGGGTCTCACATCTGAGAATACCCTTCCACGCTTAGGGTGGACAAAAATATTTACAACAAGGGGTGGTGAAGGACAGAGTCTCTGAATTAAGCAGAAAGCTCTCACCCAGTCAAGAGATCAGGGCTAGATCCAACACCGTTTTTTAGCTCACTGCACCATCCCAGTTTCAGAACCTGGCTGTATGCAAATTAGTCTGTTCCTGTCCCAGTGCATGATGGGAACAGGGCAAACCAAACTACAAAAGCCAATTCTTACACTGGGAAGGAAACAAGCTCCCGGGGACCGGTTTCTGGCATTACAGCCGTCTTCGGCCCGGTTTGCTTGAATCCTGATGGTGCAATGAGCAAGGGTCTCACATCTGAGAATACCCTTCCACGCTTAGGGTGGACAAAAATATTTACAACAAGGGGTGGTGAAGGACAGAGTCTCTGAATTAAGCAGAAAGCTCTCACCCAGTCAAGAGATCAGGGCTAGATCCAACACCGTTTTTTGGCTCACTGCACCATCCCAGTTTCAGAACCTGGCTGTATGCAAATTAGTCTGTTCCTGTCCCAGTGCATGATGGGAACAGGGCAAACCAAACTACAAAAGCCAATTCTTACACTGGGAAGGAAACAAGCTCCCGGGGACCGGTTTCTGGCATTACAGCCGTCTTCGGCCCGGTTTGCTTGAATCCTGATGGTGCAATGAGCAAGGGTCTCACATCTGAGAATACCCTTCCACGCTTAGGGTGGACAAAAATATTTACAACAAGGGGTGGTGAAGGACAGAGTCTCTGAATTAAGCAGAAAGCTCTCACCCAGTCAAGAGATCAGGGCTAGATCCAACACCGTTTTTTAGCTCACTGCACCATCCCAGTTTCAGAACCTGGCTGTATGCAAATTAGTCTGTTCCTGTCCCAGTGCATGATGGGAACAGGGCAAACCAAACTACAAAAGCCAATTCTTACACTGGGAAGGAAACAAGCTCCCGGGGACCGGTTTCTGGCATTACAGCCGTCTTCGGCCCGGTTTGCTTGAATCCTGATGGTGCAATGAGCAAGGGTCTCACATCTGAGAATACCCTTCCACGCTTAGGGTGGACAAAAATATTTACAACAAGGGGTGGTGAAGGACAGAGTCTCTGAATTAAGCAGAAAGCTCTCACCCAGTCAAGAGATCAGGGCTAGATCCAACACCGTTTTTTAGCTCACTGCACCATCCCAGTTTCAGAACCTGGCTGTATGCAAATTAGTCTGTTCCTGTCCCAGTGCATGATGGGAACAGGGCAAACCAAACTACAAAAGCCAATTCTTACACTGGGAAGGAAACAAGCTCCCGGGGACCGGTTTCTGGCATTACAGCCGTCTTCGGCCCGGTTTGCTTGAATCCTGATGGTGCAATGAGCAAGGGTCTCACATCTGAGAATACCCTTCCACGCTTAGGGTGGACAAAAATATTTACAACAAGGGGTGGTGAAGGACAGAGTCTCTGAATTAGGCAGAAAGCTCTCACCCAGTCAAGAGATCAGGGCTAGATCCAACACCGTTTTTTAGCTCACTGCACCATCCCAGTTTCAGAACCTGGCAGTATGCAAATTAGTCTGTTCCTGTCCCAGTGCATGATGGGAACAGGGCAAACCAAACTACAAAAGCCAATTCTTACACTGGGAAGGAAACAAGCTCCCGGGGACCGGTTTCTGGCATTACAGCCGTCTCCGGCCCGGTTTGCTTGAATCCTGATGGTGCAATGAGCAAGGGTCTCACATCTGAGAATACCCTTCCACGCTTAGGGTGGACAAAAATATTTACAACAAGGGGTGGTGAAGGACAGAGTCTCTGAATTAAGCAGAAAGCTCTCACCCAGTCAAGAGATCAGGGCTAGATCCAACACCGTTTTTTAGCTCACTGCACCATCCCAGTTTCAGAACCTGGCTGTATGCAAATTAGTCTGTTCCTGTCCCAGTGCATGATGGGAACAGGGCAAACCAAACTACAAAAGCCAATTCTTACACTGGGAAGGAAACAAGCTCCCGGGGACCGGTTTCTGGCATTACAGCCGTCTTCGGCCCGGTTTGCTTGAATCCTGATGGTGCAATGAGCAAGGGTCTCACATCTGAGAATACCCTTCCACGCTTAGGGTGGACAAAAATATTTACAACAAGGGGTGGTGAAGGACAGAGTCTCTGAATTAGGCAGAAAGCTCTCACCCAGTCAAGAGATCAGGGCTAGATCCAACACCGTTTTTTAGCTCACTGCACCATCCCAGTTTCAGAACCTGGCAGTATGCAAATTAGTCTGTTCCTGTCCCAGTGCATGATGGGAACAGGGCAAACCAAACTACAAAAGCCAATTCTTACACTGGGAAGGAAACAAGCTCCCCGGGACCGGTTTCTGGCATTACAGCCGTCTCCGGCCCGGTTTGCTTGAATCCTGATGGTGCAATGAGCAAGGGTCTCACATCTGAGAATACCCTTCCATGCTTAGGGTGGACAAAAATATTTACAAAAAGGGGTGGTGAAGGACAGAGTCTCTGAATTAAGCAGAAAGCTCTCACCCAGTCAAGAGATCAGGGCTAGATCCAACACCGTTTTTTAGCTCACTGCACCATCACAGTTTCAGAACCTGGCTGTATGCAAATTAGTCTGTTCCTGTCCCAGTGCATGATGGGAACAGGGCAAACCAAACTACAAAAGCCAATTCTTACACTGGGAAGGAAACAAGCTCCCGGGGACCGGTTTCTGGCATTACAGCCGTCTTCGGCCCGGTTTGCTTGAATCCTGATGGTGCAATGAGCAAGGGTCTCACAGTCCCTTTCTCACTGCTCCATCAGGATTCAAGCAAGCCATGCCGAAGACGGCTGAAATGCCAGTAACCGGTCCCCGGTAGCTTGTCTCCTTTCTGGTAAAGAATTGGCTTGGTAGTTTAGTCTGCCCTGTTCCCATGATGCACTGGGCCAGGGACAGACTGATTTGCATATAGCCAGGTTCTGAGCTGGGATGGGGCAGTGGGATAAATAACGGTGATGGATCAAGCCCTGATCTTTGGACTGGGTAAGAGTGGTCTGCTCAATTCAGACACTCTGTTCATCACCACCCCCTTTTGTGAATCGATTTTGGCCACTACAGGTGTGGCAGGGTATACTCAGACATGAGTCCCTTTCTCACTGCTCCATCAGGATTCAAGCAAGCCGGGCCGAAGACGGCTGAAATGCCAGAAACCGGTCCCCGGTAGCTTGTCTCCTTTCTGGTAAAGAATTGGCTTGGTAGTTTAGTCTGCCCTGTTCCCATGATGCACTGGGCCAGGGACAGACTGATTTGCATATAGCCAGGTTCTGAGCTGGGATGGGGCAATGAGATAAATAACGGTGATGGATCAAGCCCTGATCTTTGGACTGGGTAAGAGTGGTCTGCTCAATTCAGACACTCTGTTCATCACCACCCCCTTTTGTGAATCGATTTTGGCCACTACAGGTGTTGTAATTGGCCCGGCCGCGTTAGCGATTAGCTGAACCTATACGTTGTCCTCCTTAACTTGGCTATATATGAAAACGCCATTTTGAATGTTGCAGCGGCCATCTTAGATCATGAGCGGCCTCGTGGCCGACGTGCCCTTTAGTCCGTTGTCCGTTCCGCTGACCACTCCTTTCTGCCCAGCAACAAGCTATTTTTAGTACTGGTCAAGCCGCACATGCGCAGTTCCCACTGACCCGTAAACCTTCTGGAATGTGCATCAAACTGACCAGCGGAGTTGTGCCCCCTCCAATGAGCTGGCAGTATTCCAAAACATGACCATATATGTCCTTAAATGTGTTCTAACTTGTGCCGCCTATCTTTTATTGCCCCAAAACTGTATATAAACGGGGTCACACCGGTGTTCGGTGTGATACCTCTTGCATTACCGAAGGGTGCTGTTTGAGTGTACCACCACCCCATGGGGTCTTAATAAACTTGTTCTTTGCCTTTTACAGCTTCCGTGCCAACAGTTCTTGAATGTGAGTGGGTTATCTTTGGAGCGTGTAGGCCTTGAGAACCCGATGAATTACTTCAATTGGCGACCACGAAGGGACTCATCGGCGACTCGGATGCCCGAAGGAGAGGTCGTGACGAAGGCTTGGAAACTCGCCTTGGACGCGCGCTGCCACGAGTGACCCGAGTCTTGGCTGCCACGGTGTTTTTCCTTTCCTTCCGATCTGACCTTCCAGGTGGCGCCGGTCTCCGACTGAGTTTCCGAAGTGTCTGCATCGCCGAGAGAGTGCCGTTTGGCTGATTTGGTTTACAAGACCTTGGCAGTTGGAATCTGGACATTTGGGAATTTGGGTAAGATTTGTGTTCGGTAAGGTAGTCTTCGGACGCTTACTGAAAATCTGTGCTTTGTGATCGGTAAGGTAGTCCTCGGACGCTTGCCGAAGTCCTATGATCTTTGATTTGAGTTAGCTAACATTGTGAATTTGTGATCTTTGAACTTATATGTGTAGTGCACTTCACATAGGCAGGCATGTAGAGATGTTTCTCTAACTTTGTTTTTTTCCTTTGAGCGGCACAATCGTGTGGAGAACTGTAAGTGCCATTTTTCTGGTGTCACGCTTTCGTGATACTTTTTGAACATGCCTGTTTTCAGCACACTCCGAGGAATGTGTTGTTTTGGTGAGGGTACCTCAATTAGGTTAGCGGAATCACAGCCGGCTCCCCCAGAGGGAACTCCAAATAGGGACATGTATATAAAGTTTGGCCTTCCCCCTATTATGTACAGTAAATTATGGCATAAATACACCAAGGCCGATTCTGAATTGCAATGGCCTCTACACGGGTCGTATGATTTGAGTAAAATACAATTTGTAGAGCAATGTATGTTTCAACGTAGGTCTAGACAAAACATGTTTGACTGTGTGCGAATGTGGGAGAAAGCGGCGCGTGAGCGAATGAAGCGTGAGGTTGCCTTGGCGGACAAAGAGCAGCGCAAGGCTGCTCGGGATAAGGCTTTACAGCTTGAGGAAAAGGAGGCTCAGGAGAAGAAAGAAAGGGAGGAACGGGAACGTAACTTGCAAACGACTGGTCAATTTCCTATTCGTCGACCACTCTATCCTGTCCTTAATAATGAAATTGATGATTTTTCTTTGTTAGATCGGTCACCGCCTCCGTACGTTCCGCCGACGGCTCCGGCTGCAGATCCCGAGGGTGATGGACGGGATTCGTTGAGCAAGAAGGGGGTATCGGCTCTCAGGTTTACTGCGGAGAGGTCCGCTCATTTACGTAGTTGGGCCCGTAAAGTGAATAAGCATTGTGTTACTCAGGAGCAGTTGTTAACAGAAAAGAAAGGGTGGTCGGATCTTGAATTAATGTATTTTCTGTCCAGTCTGGCGGATGAAGTTGTAACTGCATATCGTGATCTTTCTGATACGTTAGAGCCTAAAGTGTTGTCGGTGCATCGTGAGAATTTAGCTAAAGGTGATTTTGATCTTTCAGATGTTGACGACCTGTTCAAGCAATTGATCAAGCTGCGGGATGAGACAACCCAATTGCGGGAGGAACGGAAGCGGAGGCAAAAGGAGTCCGAATCGGAGAATAATGGGCGGGCTAAGGAGTGTTCTCTCCGTGGTTCAGATAAGAGTTCTGCGTTGCATGTTATGCCTATGCGGGAAGCCGCGCCTTTATATGTTCCGCCAAAAGGGGAAGGTACGGATGATGATAAATTGTCTAAGGATGCGAAAGGGTATTTTGTGTATAATTGGGTATATACGCCATGGAATAGAGCAGATGTCATGGCATTGAAAAATTCGTTACTTGATCTCCGGAAGAATCCGGCGGCATTTTATGAGGGAGTAGAGGGGGCTATATCATCTTGTGTGATGACTTTAGTGGATATAGACTTGTTTTTTGGGCTGATATTACCACCCGATATGTGGAGGCAGATTCGTAAAAATAATGATGAAACGGTACTGGGGGGAACGTGGAAGGAAATAAATGCCGCAGATTTAGACAGAGAACCAGCCTGTAAGCCTTGCCAGTTGATTCTAGATCTGCCGGCAGCTATCTTGAATAAATTAAAAACGCTTGTTCCCTCCAAAAAGATTGATTGGACTATGCTAACATCGTGCAAGCAGAAACCCGATGAAACGGTTTCAGATTTCTTTACACGCTTCGAGGAAGCTTTTCATGATTACAGTGGTCAATCTTTAACAGATGATACGGGTCGGCATTTGTTTGTAGATAAGTATGTAGCTAATCTCCTTCCAGAGATTGCAAAGCGATTGAAGTCGAGTGAAAGTTCCTGGGCCACGGCGACCCCTGCGTCTTTATTGACTATGGCTCAGTATTATGAGCGGCAGGAAGTGGAGGCTAAAGAAAGTGTAGAGAAAAAGGCGAAGGAATTGAAAACGAAGGTGATGTTGGCGCAGGTTCGGGGAACACAGGGTAGAGGGAATGAGAGAGGTAGGCGGGGTGGAGGAAACGCGTCGTATGGTCGTACGGACATTGCGGAGGATCAGTGTGCTTATTGTAAGGAGTTTGGGCATTGGGCCGAAGATTGTCCGGTACTTCGTGAACAGCGTAGTCAGCGTGGTCGAGGAAGTGGAAGGTCGAGAGGAGGTTATACTGGAGCGAGGGGTAGCGGAGGTGATCGTAGACAGATTGAGGAGAGGGGCCGTGGCCAGGACGAACGAAATACGTTTGATAGACGGAATCAATATCAGATTTTGGAAGGAGCGAATGTGGAGCACCAGGATTATGTGCATGCATAGGATTGCGTAGGATGGGGTAAGGAATCAGTTGAAGTGCCGGTAGATCAGCAAGGTCCATATGTAACAGCGGGTATTTTGGGTTCTACTGATCAATTTCTAGTCGACACAGGAGCTACTCGTAGCGCTCTGTCGAAAAACTTGGTTCCGAGGGCTCCCCTGTCTGGCGAAATGATTACGTGTGTAGGGTTTGATGGCACACCCTCCCCCAGCCCATTGTCCAAGCCCCCTGCACTATGCATTGACAAATATTTTAGCTTTGGTCAATTTTTGTTATCACCCCATACCCCAGACAATATCCTGGGGATTGATTTGCTTAAATATTTTCGAGCGACAATACGCTGCGCTCCAGAGGGAGTGCGGGTTATTCTGAACGACAATTACCCTGACCCTGATGATTGCCCTGACCCTGACAGATTTTATGCCATTTTAGACATCCCCGCTTTGGCCTCCCTGCCGCCCACGTTGTGGGCGACCTCAGATACGGATGTGGGAGAGATGCGCATTCCACCAATACACATTACTGTTAAGGAGGGGGCTCCTCTACCACGAGTGCCACAGTATAAGATTTCGAGAGAAGGTGAAATTGCACTGAGTCATATTGTTCAGGATTTGATTTCTGCGGGGGTGGTGGAGGAGGTCCCTTATAATGTTTGTAACAGCCCTATTCTACCGATTCTTAAGAGAGACACTGATGGCAAGATCTATCGATTTATTATCGATTTGCGAGAGATTAATAAAATTGTCATTCCCCAATATCCGGTGGTGTCTGATATTACGACTTTGCTCACCTTAGTTCCACCGACAGCCACCACCTTTACCGTTATTGACTTAAAGAATGCGTTCTTTTCCATCCCTGTTCATCCTGATAGCAGATATCTGTTTGGTTTTACGCTCAATAATAAATCGTATAGATTTTGCCGTGTTCCCCAAGGATATACTGAAAGTCCTAGCATCTATAGCCAGGCATGAAAAGGCAGCTAGATTCGTTTAAATTGCAGTCCGGCGTAGCGCTCATCCAGTATGTGGATGACCTTCTGCTTGCCGCTGACTCCTATGCACAATGTGAACAGAGTACACTTGCGTTGCTTTCCTTTTTGGCGCAAAACAATCACAAGGTTTCGAAGAAGAAGCTCCAATACTGTAGACCCCAGGTGACATACCTTGGTCATCTGTTGTCTAAGGAGGGGCGTGCATTAACATCTGATCGAATTCAAGCAATTTTAGACACACCAGTCCCCCGCACCCAGAGAGATGTACGTGCCTTTATAGGGTTGACATCTTTTTGTAGGCAATGGATCATGGGTTTTTCGCATATCATAAAACCATTGCTAGCATTACTGTCCAAAGCCACACCAATGCCTCTTGAGTGGACAGACGAATGTCAGAAAGCTTTTGAGCAGTTGAGGCAGGCCCTTTGCTCCGCACCCGTGTTAGGTACACCAGACTATACGAAACTTTTTACATTGTACGTGCACGAGAATGATGGGTGCGCGTTGTCAGTGTTAGTGCAATTACACGGGGATAAGCAGAGACCATGTGCATATTTCTCTGCAATTTTGGACCCCGTAGCACGAGGGTTGCCAGGGTGTTTTCGAGCGGTAGCAGCAACTGCGGTAGCCATACGACAGAGTGAGGGAATAGTGTTATCACACAAATTGTTGGTATTAGTTCCTCACGCAGTAGACGCCCTGTTAAACCAAACCAAGACCCAATATCTCACGAGTGCACGGCTAACAGGATACGAGCTGACACTCTTGGCGCCACATATTATATTGAAAAGATGCGCTACTTTGAACCCTGCCACTTTATTGCCCTATCCGGCCGAGGAGGGTCAGGAAGAAAAACATCATGACTGTGTTTTCCTGACCGAGGAACAGACAAAGGGTCGTGTTGACTTGCAGGATGTGCCACTTCCAGATGTGGATGGGGAACTGTGGGTTGATGGATCGTGCCTAAGGCTGCCAGATGGCACGACTTCCGCAGCATATGCGATCACGACACTTAAGACAGTGGTAGAAACAGCTAGGATACCACAAAAATCAGCTCAGGCAGCAGAGCTGATAGCCTTAACAAGAGCCTGTGAATTGAGTGCCGGATTATGTGTGAACATATACACGGACAGCCGGTATGCCTTTGGAGTGGCCCACGACTTCGGGCTTCTTTGGAGAGAACGGGGGTTTCTGACATCACACGGAGAGCACATCATGCACGGAGAGCTAGTGCGTGATCTCCTAAATGCGTTGCTTGGCCCTAAGAAAATAGCGATAGTAAAGTGCAGTGCCCATAAAAAGATTACGGATAGAGTGGGTCAAGGAAATGCCTTTGCAGACAGTATAGCAAGGCAAACGGCTATGTCCCGAACTAGCTCCCCCATGTACGTGGTACAATCACAGGCTGAGCGATGGAGTGATGCTAGAGCAGAGATACGGGATATCCAAAAATCAGCCACAGAATCTGAAGTTGCGGCTTGGGCAGCAGATGGGGTACTAGATGACGAGGGGTGTTGGAGAAGCAAAGACATGGAGAAGTGGAAATTGCCTGCGGCTTACTTACAGGCGATGGTCCAGATGACACATGGACTGGCTCATGTTGGAGCTCTTGCAATCACTCGGCTTTTAACACGAGTTTGGGAACATCCCGAGATTGCTAATACTGCAACGAGAGTAGTGCAGACCTGCCTGGTGTGTTTGCAACACAATCCTGGAAAGGGGACCCATACTCCGAAAGGAGGTTTCGTTCCACCTTCAGCACCATTTGAAGTGCTTCAAATGGACTACATCCAGCTTGAGCGATGCAACCACCTGAAGTACGTCTTAGTGGTGGTGTGTGCTTTTAGCAAATGGGTTGAGGCCTACCCCACGAAAGACAATACAGCTTTGACAACAGCTAAGGTGTTGCTTAAGGAATTTTTTCCTCGCTTTGGAGTTTGTAAATTTTTGTGGAGCGATAATGGGCCCCATTTCGTTGGAAAGATTGTGGAATATGTACTGAAGGGGTTAGGGATTCAGCAAAAATTCCACGCTGTATTCCACCCTCAGTCAGCAGGTTTGGTCGAGCGGTACAATGCCACGTTGAAGCTTAAGCTGGCCAAAATTGTGGCGTCTACATCATTGAAGTGGCCAGATGCGTTGCCGCTGGCACTACTATCTCTTAGATCAGTACCCCACTCACGAACCGGCCTTACGCCCTATGAGGTGGTGTTTGGCCGCCCTATGAACATTTGGGGGGTGCCCAAGCCGCGATTAATACATGATGTGCCTTGTGTTATGATGAATGATTATTTGGCACGATTAACAAATGATTTGCTCTCTATTCATCAACAGGTTCGAGAAGCGCTCCCTGACAACTCTACTGGAGAAGGCCATGATCTTCGTCCTGGTGACCACGTGATGGTCCGCTCGTTTGAGAGAGCAAGCAGTTTGGAGCCCAGGTGGAAGGGTCCTGAGCAGGTCCTCCTGGCGACCCGCACCGCAGTACGAGTAACAAACAGGAAGCGGTGGGTGCATTCGACACATTGTCGCCGTGTCTCTCCGGATCTGGTGACTCCTGCTGTGTTGACTGATTACAAGGAGATTTTGGAGAAAGAAAAGAGCCCAGCTGTGACGTCGGCCGAAGTGGAGGGAGCCTTCCCGGACCAAACTACGATTGGGAGAGAGCGCTACAATCTACGCCCACGATAAGAAGATTTTTGTGTCCTTTTTAAATGACTGGTTGGTTACCGCTCCAGGTTTGTGAAACGGAAACCGGGAATTCCAAGGGGGGGGGATCAGTTCTGCTAGAGTAGCGACACCCGTCTTGGCCCGGAGAAGAAAACAACGGCTACCTCGGAGTTCAGCACCGCATTTTTCTTTTTTTTTTGTTAGGTATACACGTGCGTGTATCTGGGACAATTTGTGAACAATTTGTGCCACTTGTGACTTTGCACTAACTTTCTTGAACTATGGCATTAACGGCATCTCATGATAAGAAAATATTGGGTGCCTTTCTCTTTGTTTTGACTATTGTGGTGATAGCTGTTATAGCCTGGGTAGTCGAACTTGTGGTGCCTGTACGTGAACATTTGCTGCCGACTACCCCGGCACCGTCTGAACATTTTCATTTTACATTGCCATTCCATGAAGAGCGCCATCGCCAAACATATTTGAATAACAGCTTCATTCAGATTCTTCACCACACGCATAATATGACCAATACTTCTAATTGTTGGGTGTGTGGAATGTTGCCTGGGCACCAGAAAAGAGGGGGCACCCCACTTATTCCACTTCCGTTTTCACACAATGGGTCATGCAACGCC
This sequence comes from Lissotriton vulgaris, assembly GCF_964263255.1. NCBI lineage: Eukaryota > Metazoa > Chordata > Amphibia > Caudata > Salamandridae > Lissotriton > Lissotriton vulgaris. The sequence continues at coordinate 1,387,762,101 of NC_141694.1, read as the reverse complement.
TGGTACACCCTCCTTTTTACTCTGAGATGGCCAACTAAAGGAGGGGTGCTTTTCCGTTTGAATAGAATATGTTTACATGACAAAGATGGGTTTCCCCGGGCTGAGGGCTCACGTTTTGAATGGGAAGAGTACAGGCCTGACAATGTATCTGCCCCACGTGTATATAGCAATCAGCGAAACGTGAATGTATCTAGTGCTCATGTCATAAATGTTATTGCTACCAAAGCCGATTTATGTATTAGAAACAAGGGCACGATCGCAGTGGGGAAGAGTGAATGTAACATTACCCTCACGTTTGATAGCCCGAATGGCATTTCATTTGTTGCATCCCGAAACACATATTTTATCTGTGGAACGAAGGGGTACCATCAGCTCCCAGTGGGGTGGTTGGGCACGTGCTATGTATCGTTTGTGCTACCTCCTGTATTCATTGCCCCTCCAATGTACCACAACGATTACACGTTATATCACGATTTCGTTCTGAACAGGGTTAAACGAACTGTTGCCCTAGAGGACATTGATCAAACGGACACTGCATTACAGCAATATGTGGATTTTAATCTGGGACTATTCTCCTTTGTGGGGGCTGCATTGAACAGCCGGAAAATCAGACGACTGACACGCGTTGTCGAGGCTGTTGCGAATGACACTGCCGCTGCTCTTGGGAATATTACCGAGGAACTACAGATTTCCAGAATTGTCACCCTCCAAAACAGGATGGTGTTGGACGTTGTTTTGGCTGATCGTGGGGGGGCATGTAGAATTATCGGAAGCAGCTGTTGCGTATATGTCCCGGACAATTCTCCATCTGTGTATGATGCTATCTCCAAGCTTCATAAAATAGCTGCTGAAATCCACCCAGACAATGGAACTTGGACACTTTCAGGATGGTTCTGGTCTATGATTGCAACTTGGGGCTGGAAACTGTTGACAATTCTCTGTATACTTGTGGGAGCAATGTTTTCCATATGTTTATGTATTCAATGTGGTCCAGCTTTATGTTCAATGTGTTTATCAGCTTGTATACCATCAAGACGAGCTCTTGCCCATGACAAAATGATGCTTCACAAGGAGGTAACACAAATAATGTTAATAGACATCGAGGACGAACATCCTAACTATGTTCACTATGAGGTAGATTCAGCTAACCGCTAAAAGGGTCGTCTGTTGTAATTGGCCCGGCCGCGTTAGCGATTAGCTGAACCTATACGTTGTCCTCCTTAACTTGGCTATATATGAAAACGCCATTTTGAATGTTGCAGCGGCCATCTTAGATCATGAGCGGCCTCGTGGCCGACGTGCCCTTTAGTCCGTTGTCCGTTCCGCTGACCACTCCTTTCTGCCCAGCAACAAGCTATTTTTAGTACTGGTCAAGCCGCACATGCGCAGTTCCCACTGACCCGTAAACCTTCTGGAATGTGCATCAAACTGACCAGCGGAGTTGTGCCCCCTCCAATGAGCTGGCAGTATTCCAAAACATGACCATATATGTCCTTAAATGTGTTCTTACTTGTGCCGCCTATCTTTTATTGCCCCAAAACTGTATATAAACGGGGTCACACCGGTGTTCGGTGTGATACCTCTTGCATTACCGAAGGGTGCTGTTTGAGTGTACCACCACCCCATGGGGTCTTAATAAACTTGTTCTTTGCCTTTTACAGCTTCCGTGCCAACAGTTCTTGAATGTGAGTGGGTTATCTTTGGAGCGTGTAGGCCTTGAGAACCCGATGAATTACTTCACAGGTGTGGCAGGGTATACTCAGACATGAGTGCCTTTCTCACTGCTCCATCAGGATTCAAGCAAGCCGGGCCGAAGACGGCTGAAATGCCAGAAACCGGTCCCCGGTAGCTTGTCTCCTTTCTGGTAAAGAATTGGCTTGGTAGTTTAGTCTGCCCTGTTCCCATGATGCACTGGGCCAGGGACAGACTGATTTGCATATAGCCAGGTTCTGAGCTGGGATGGGGCAGTGAGATAAATAACGGTGATGGATCAAGCCCTGATCTTTGGACTGGGTAAGAGTGGTCTGCTCAATTCAGACACTCTGTTCATCACCACCCCCTTTTGTGAATCGATTTTGGCCACTACAGGTGTGGCAGGGTATACTCAGACATGAGTCCCTTTCTCACTGCTCCATCAGGATTCAAGCAAGCCGGGCCGAAGACGGCTGAAATGCCAGAAACCGGTCCCCGGTAGCTTGTCTCCTTTCTGGTAAAGAATTGGCTTGGTAGTTTAGTCTGCCCTGTTCCCATGATGCACTGGGCCAGGGACAGACTGATTTGCATATAGCCAGGTTCTGAGCTGGGATGGGGCAGTGAGATAAATAACGGTGATGGATCAAGCCCTGATCTTTGGACTGGGTAAGAGTGGTCTGCTCAATTCAGACACTCTGTTCATCACCACCCCCTTTTGTGAATCGATTTTGGCCACTACAGGTGTGGCAGGGTATACTCAGACATGAGTCCCTTTCTCACTGCTCCATCAGGATTCAAGCAAGCCGGGCCGAAGACGGCTGAAATGCCAGAAACCCGTCCCCGGTAGCTTGTCTCCTTTCTGGTAAAGAATTGGCTTGGTAGTTTAGTCTGCCCTTTTCCCATGATGCACTGGGCCAGGGACAGACTGATTTGCATATAGCCAGGTTCTGAGCTGGGATGGGGCAGTGAGATAAATAACGGTGATGGATCAAGCCCTGATCTTTGGACTGGGTAAGAGTGGTCTGCTCAATTCAGACACTCTGTTCATCACCACCCCCTTTTGTGAATCGATTTTGGCCACTACAGGTGTGGCAGGGTATACTCAGACATGAGTCCCTTTCTCACTGCTCCATCAGTATTCAAGCAAGCCGGGCCGAAGACGGCTGAAATGCCAGAAACTGGTCCCCGGTAGCTTGTCTCCTTTCTGGTAAAGAATTGGCTTGGTAGTTTAGTCTGCCCTGTTCCCATGATGCACTGGGCCAGGGACAGACTGATTTGCATATAGCCAGGTTCTGAGCTGGGATGGGGCAGTGAGATAAATAACGGTGATGGATCAAGCCCTGATCTTTGGACTGGGTAAGAGTGGTCTGCTCAATTCAGACACTCTGTTCATCACCACCCCCTTTTGTGAATCGATTTTGGCCACTACAGGTGTGGCAGGGTATACTCAGACATGAGTGCCTTTCTCACTGCTCCATCAGGATTCAAGCAAGCCGGGCCGAAGACGGCTGAAATGCCAGAAACCGGTCCCCGGTAGCTTGTCTCCTTTCTGGTAAAGAATTGGCTTGGTAGTTTAGTCTGCCCTGTTCCCATGATGCACTGGGCCAGGGACAGACTGATTTGCATATAGCCAGGTTCTGAGCTGGGATGGGGCAGTGAGATAAATAACGGTGATGGATCAAGCCCTGATCTTTGGACTGGGTAAGAGTGGTCTGCTCAATTCAGACACTCTGTTCATCACCACCCCCTTTTGTGAATCGATTTTGGCCACTACAGGTGTGGCAGGGTATACTCAGACATGAGTCCCTTTCTCACTGCTCCATCAGGATTCAAGCAAGCCGGGCCGAAGACGGCTGAAATGCCAGAAACCGGTCCCCGGTAGCTTGTCTCCTTTCTGGTAAAGAATTGGCTTGGTAGTTTAGTCTGCCCTGTTCCCATGATGCACTGGGCCAGGGACAGACTGATTTGCATATAGCCAGGTTCTGAGCTGGGATGGGGCAGTGAGATAAATAACGGTGATGGATCAAGCCCTGATCTTTGGACTGGGTAAGAGTGGTCTGCTCAATTCAGACACTCTGTTCATCACCACCCCCTTTTGTGAATCGATTTTGGCCACTACAGGTGTGGCAGGGTATACTCAGACATGAGTCCCTTTCTCACTGCTCCATCAGGATTCAAGCAAGCCGGGCCGAAGACGGCTGAAATGCCAGAAACCGGTCCCCGGTAGCTTGTCTCCTTTCTGGTAAAGAATTGGCTTGGTAGTTTAGTCTGCCCTGTTCCCATGATGCACTGGGCCAGGGACAGACTGATTTGCATATAGCCAGGTTCTGAGCTGGGATGGGGCAGTGAGATAAATAACGGTGATGGATCAAGCCCTGATCTTTGGACTGGGTAAGAGTGGTCTGCTCAATTCAGACACTCTGTTCATCACCACCCCCTTTTGTGAATCGATTTTGGCCACTACAGGTGTGGCAGGGTATACTCAGACATGAGTCCCTTTCTCACTGCTCCATCAGGATTCAAGCAAGCCGGGCCGAAGACGGCTGAAATGCCAGAAACCGGTCCCCGGTAGCTTGTCTCCTTTCTGGTAAAGAATTGGCTTGGTAGTTTAGTCTGCCCTGTTCCCATGATGCACTGGGCCAGGGACAGACTGATTTGCATATAGCCAGGTTCTGAGCTGGGATGGGGCAGTGAGATAAATAACGGTGATGGATCAAGCCCTGATCTTTGGACTGGGTAAGAGTGGTCTGCTCAATTCAGACACTCTGTTCATCACCACCCCCTTTTGTGAATCGATTTTGGCCACTACAGGTGTGGCAGGGTATACTCAGACATGAGTCCCTTTCTCACTGCTCCATCAGGATTCAAGCAAGCCGGGCCGAAGACGGCTGAAATGCCAGAAACCGGTCCCCGGTAGCTTGTCTCCTTTCTGGTAAAGAATTGGCTTGGTAGTTTAGTCTGCCCTGTTCCCATGATGCACTGGGCCAGGGACAGACTGATTTGCATATAGCCAGGTTCTGAGCTGGGATGGGGCAGTGAGATAAATAACGGTGATGGATCAAGCCCTGATCTTTGGACTGGGTAAGAGTGGTCTGCTCAATTCAGACACTCTGTTCATCACCACCCCCTTTTGTGAATCGATTTTGGCCACTACAGGTGTGGCAGGGTATACTCAGACATGAGTCCCTTTCTCACTGCTCCATCAGGATTCAAGCAAGCCGGGCCGAAGACGGCTGAAATGCCAGAAACCGGTCCCCGGTAGCTTGTCTCCTTTCTGGTAAAGAATTGGCTTGGTAGTTTAGTCTGCCCTGTTCCCATGATGCACTGGGCCAGGGACAGACTGATTTGCATATAGCCAGGTTCTGAGCTGGGATGGGGCAGTGAGATAAATAACGGTGATGGATCAAGCCCTGATCTTTGGACTGGGTAAGAGTGGTCTGCTCAATTCAGACACTCTGTTCATCACCACCCCCTTTTGTGAATCGATTTTGGCCACTACAGGTGTGGCAGGGTATACTCAGGAATGAGTCCCTTTCTCACTGCTCCATCAGGATTCAAGCAAGCCGGGCCGAAGACGGCTGAAATGCCAGAAACCGGTCCCCGGTAGCTTGTCTCCTTTCTGGTAAAGAATTGGCTTGGTAGTTTAGTCTGCCCTGTTCCCATGATGCACTGGGCCAGGGACAGACTGATTTGCATATAGCCAGGTTCTGCGCTGGGATGGGGCAGTGAGATAAATAACCGTGATGGATCAAGCCCTGATCTTTGGACTGGGTAAGAGTGGTCTGCTCAATTCAGACACTCTGTTCATCACCACCCCCTTTTGTGAATCGATTTTGGCCACTACAGGTGTGGCAGGGTATACTCAGACATGAGTCCCTTTCTCACTGCTCCATCAGGATTCAAGCAAGCCGGGCCGAAGACGGCTGAAATGCCAGAAACCGGTCCCCGGTAGCTTGTCTCCTTTCAGGTAAAGAATTGGCTTGGTAGTTTAGTCTGCCCTGTTCCCATGATGCACTGGGCCAGGGACAGACTGATTTGCATATAGCCAGGTTCTGAGCTGGGATGGGGCAGTGAGATAAATAACGGTGATGGATCAAGCCCTGATCTTTGGACTGGGTAAGAGTGGTCTGCTCAATTCAGACACTCTGTTCATCACCACCCCCTTTTGTGAATCGATTTTGGCCACTACAGGTGTGGCAGGGTATACTCAGACATGAGTCCCTTTCTCACTGCTCCATCAGGATTCAAGCAAGCCGGGCCGAAGACGGCTGAAATGCCAGAAACCGGTCCCCGGTAGCTTGTCTCCTTTCTGGTAAAGAATTGGCTTGGTAGTTTAGTCTGCCCTGTTCCCATGATGCACTGGGCCAGGGACAGACTGATTTGCATATAGCCAGGTTCTGAGCTGGGATGGGGCAGTGAGATAAATAACGGTGATGGATCAAGCCCTGATCTTTGGACTGGGTAAGAGTGGTCTGCTCAATTCAGACACTCTGTTCATCACCACCCCCTTTTGTGAATCGATTTTGGCCACTACAGGTGTGGCAGGGTATACTCAGACATGAGTCCCTTTCTCACTGCTCCATCAGGATTCAAGCAAGCCGGGCCGAAGACGGCTGAAATGCCAGAAACCGGTCCCCGGTAGCTTGTCTCCTTTCTGGTAAAGAATTGGCTTGGTAGTTTAGTCTGCCCTGTTCCCATGATGCACTGGGCCAGGGACAGACTGATTTGCATATAGCCAGGTTCTGAGCTGGGATGGGGCAGTGAGATAAATAACGGTGATGGATCAAGCCCTGATCTTTGGACTGGGTAAGAGTGGTCTGCTCAATTCAGACACTCTGTTCATCACCACCCCCTTTTGTGAATCGATTTTGGCCACTATAGGTGTGGCAGGGTATACTCAGACATGAGTCCCATTCTCACTGCTCCATCAGGATTCAAGCAAGCCGGGCCGAAGACGGCTGAAATGCCAGAAACCGGTCCCCGGTAGCTTGTCTCCTTTCTGGTAAAGAATTGGCTTGGTAGTTTAGTCTGCCCTGTTCCCATGATGCACTGGGCCAGGGACAGACTGATTTGCATATAGCCAGGTTCTGAGCTGGGATGGGGCAGTGAGATAAATAACGGTGATGGATCAAGCCCTGATCTTTGGACTGGGTAAGAGTGGTCTGCTCAATTCAGACACTCTGTTCATCACCACCCCCTTTTGTGAATTAATATTATAATCAGCAGGCATAAATTTGCAATGAGAAAGCAAAATGAAGAAGAAACAATAGAGGAATACATTGCTGCCCTACGCGTTTTTGCAAAGAACTGTGAATTTGAAGAAATGGCTGATACTTATATAAGGGACCAATTTGTTTTTTATTGTTTTTCAAAGAAAGTACTAGAGAGATTACTTGCTTGTAGAAACCCAACTTTGCAGGAAGTTATCGATATTGCGAAAGGGATAGAACAATCGTTAATATCTACAAAATAATTTTCAAATGCTAGTTCAAGTACTAATGCTTTCTCATTAAAGGAGAAAAAGAAATATGAACAAAAACAGTATGAAAAATTTAAAGGTGAAAGAAAAACTGGAGGTAAAAATTATATCTGTTATAGATGTGGTTCACACGAACATCTTGCTGACTTTAAAGGTTGCCCTGCACTAGGGAAAAGATGAATGACATGTAAAAACTGTGGACATCATACAATCTCATGTAGGCCGCAAAAATATTTTCCTAATGACAAAGTAAAAGTAAATGCAATCGATGAATTCGATAAGAAAATGTGCCCAAATATTGTTTTGTCAATAGAGTTAGCCGATGGGAAAATTAAAGGACCATATGGAAATGTTCATATTAGTGAAATTGAATTAAAAGTAATGGCAGATTCAGGTTCACCAATAACAATAATTTCTGACACTACGTACAATGAGAAATGGAGTAAAATAAAATTAAATGAAACAGATGTAAATCCAAAAGCTTTTGGAGAGTATGATATCGATATGGTTGGGTATTTTCTAAGACACACTCTCATTCAAGGGCAGAGTAATCAATACAAAGATTTATGTAGCTGAATGAGGACGCAACCTGGTGGGTTGGAAAAATTTAGCTAAACTTGGCATTATACTAAAACCAGGTGCAACAGAACCAATTGTTCTTGATGATGAATATGTAAACAATGTACAAATATCGAAAAAATATGATATTCTAGATTATGTTACACAACAAAATAAGGATATTTTTAAAGATGAAATTGTTTGTGTTAAGGGATTTGAGCTCAAAATTAAACGCTAAGAAGGTGCCATTCCAGTCTCACATAAAGTAAGAACGATTCCTTTATCTGTGCGGAATGAGTTAAAAAAACTTTTAGATAGATTATGCAAAGAAGGAGTCATAGAGACAACTGATTCTTCAGAGTGGGTTTCAGCAATTGTTGTTGCCAAGAAAAAAAAAACAGGTGACATTAGACTCTGTGCTGACTTAATATCACTTAATAAAACCATAATTGTTAATTGTCATCCTTTGCCAAAGGTACAAGAAATTCTGAAATCTACAGCTGGTTCAAAGTATTTTTCATGAATCGATCTAAAGTTGGCATATCACCAGACCTGTTTGTCTGAGGAGTCTAAAGATTTAACTATGTTTGTAACCCCATTTGGAGCGTATAGCTACATTAGACTACCATACGGGTTAGCTTCTGCATCTAGTGTATTCCAAAAATTAATGGATATACTTTTTGGCAAAATTGATGGAGTAGAAACATTTCAAGATGGCATCCTTGTGCATGCCAAAACTGCACTAGAACATAATGAAATTTTAAATAAGGATTTAACAATTCTGAAAGAAAGGGGCATGACTGTTTCAAAGGATAAATGTAAATTCATGCAAAATAGCATTGAATATTTAGGACATGTCTTGTCATCCGAAGGAATTAAATGCAAAAATGATTTGATAAAAGCAATCAGAGAGGCACCTAAACCCAGGGATAAAGAAACACTTAAATCATTTATGGGATTAAGGGAATATTATTCCCGTTTTATGTCTGGTTATGCTGATAAGGTTGAGCCTTTGAGAAAATTGTTACACAAAGGAGTGAAATATGAATGGGGAAATGAACAAGACATAGCTTTTGAAAAAACTAAAAAGTCTATTGTTGAAGCACCCACATTCCATCCTTTTGATTCTACTCTCAGAAATATTGTAACAGTGGACGCAAGTGCATATTTAGAAGACTCAGTAATTCAGAAAAATGCTACAACACCATTGAGCGCGAAACACTTGCTTGCGTATGGGCTGTGGAAAAGTTAAAGTAATTTTTATAGGGAAAATAATTTGAAATTATAACAGATCATATGCCCCTAATATATATGATGGACGATGTGGTTGTGGAAATGGAAAAGCAAGTTCTAGACTAGTCAGGTTACTTTCAAAATTACAGGAATTGAACTTTAAAATACGACACATTAAAGGTGGTTTACATCTTAAGGCAGATTGTTTGTACCGTTTACCCATTCTTAAGAGTGATGAGGATAGTCTAGAGGACACAGAATGTGTGGTTGCACATATTGATGCCACTGTCATGTGTGAAGGATCAATCACAGAAAGAGAATGGTTAGAAACTCAAGAAAAAGATGTTATTATGAAGCAGGTTTTTGAGTCCCTCACTAAAAAATGGACTCCAATGAGAAATGTAACTACTGAAATGAAAAGTTTTCAACAAGTAAGTGACGAATTAACCATAGAGAATGGTTTCCTTAAAAGACATGATCTTTTCATACCACAATTAAAACTACGCAAAAAACTAATACTTCTTGCACACAAGGGGCACCCTGGCAGCACTACCACCAAAAAAGTTTTGCAAAGTTATTATTGGTACCAGGAATAAACAATGATGTCAACATTCACATTCACCAGTGTTAACAATGTTTAAAAGCTGATAAACACTGCAAAATTAGCAAAAACGAAATGCAGGTCGTCGAAATACCCGATGGATCGTGGGTGAAAGTTGCAATCGATTTCTCTGGACCATTTAATCTTTTACAAAGCAATTGCAAATATTTGGTTGTATTAACTGAATATTACTCTAAATGGGTCCATTATGAGTTTGTACAAAATATTACAACAGAAGTTGTGATTGAAGTTTTAAAAAGAATATTCGCTACAGAGAGTCAACCAAAGATTCTGGTATATGATAATGGAACGCTACTGGTTTCTAAAAAATTACTGATTTCTTACAAATTCTAGGAATAAAACAGGAAGAAACTCCTCTTTATAGCCTTTCTTCTAATGGGCAGGTAGAAAGAGTGAATAGGTTTTTAAAAGGAGGTGTTCAATTAGCAATAGCATCGCATTTATCTGTGCAAGTTTACATAAGAGAAAAAGTAAGCAGTTACAACAGCACCACTAAAGAAGTAACAAAACTCACCCCATTTTACTTAATGAAAGGAAGAACATGCTATAACGCCTTAACACCAAAATGTAATAATTGGTTTAGTAAGAATACCAAAACAGAAGTGATAAATGATAAAATAAATAAGGTGCAAGAAAAAATTGTGCCTAAGCAAAAACTTACTAAAATGTATAGTGATAAGAGTAACAAAGCAAAATTGAAAATATTCAAAAAAGGGGACTGAGTAATTATAAAGAAACCCTATAAAATTCTAGAGGAGAATCCACTTTCACTGCTCCTTATTGTGTAAAAGATGTTTCTCAAGGCGCTGTCTTTTTGAGCCAAAGAGGATGGTGGAGCAAAAATGATATTGTTAAATTAAAAGATGGTCAAGAAAAAATCATATTGAAAGAAAGGTCTGAAGTTAATGAAAATTTAAATGACAGTATGTTAGACTGTGAAGGTTATTCTACAAGAAATTGTAGTTTTAATGCTTGCCATGATACCTTAAGTAACTCTGTAAGTTTAGAAAGTACATTTGTACCTATTGAAAATAGTGATTGTACTTTAAGCGAAAGTGACGTTCAAGCAAATGAAGAAAATATTTTGCAGAAAGAATCTAGTATTGAGCATGATACTGTAAATGAGAATCTTGAATCTGAAAACGACAAGTGTGAGGATCATTCTAATTTCAGACCTAGAGTAGTCAGGATCCCCAAGCGTTATGAAAATGTTGCATTGTTTTAATTTGTGTCTTCTTCAAAGTAAAACAGGGAGATGTTGTACATATTTATGTATATATAATTTTTGTTTCTTCTATTTCTATTAGTATTTTTTCTTTCTTTAGATTCTTTTCCTTTTATGCTGTTATCCAATTACCTAATGTCATGATGTGTCATCATGGAACGATGTCATGCAATGTTGTTCATTCGACCTGTCTCCTTTCACCTGATCTGACCTGTTACCTTATGCCTGCATGTGGGCCTTTATGTTAATATTTATTTTTGAAAGAAATATTTGTATTTCATTAAGAACTCGTCTTTCGTCATTCCGCAACAATTGTGTATTGTGCCAGTTCTGGAAAGATTAGATTGGTCCCTAAATTGACACAGACATTGCCATCTTCTTTTGATAGATTTCTGGTGGAATTTCAAAAATCTGCTACATTTTTGTAAATAATTCTAGGTAGCAGACACCAGATATATAGTGGATCCAATGACATTCAAACCAAGAGACGGAGTGGTAGTCACCTATTTCTACACTTCGAAATATACACGTATTCAAGGTCATGAAACTTAACCCACATGAGCGAGTCAAACATCTCAAGATGATATGAAATTTATACTGCTGTTGATACTGAGCTTCAGAAATGACTGAGTACCAAAATAATGCCACCTCTTGATGTAGAAAAAGCACTTTACATAGTTGAATGGAACTACCTATTCAGGACTATGGGAAGACTATCCTTCCAGTGCTTCACAGCGATGTGCAGCGTTTTACAAAATGTCAACACAGATACATAAAATTCATAGGTGATGATAGAGAAACATAACATAAAGCATGGCTTCCCCAATGATGAAAAGGGCAACGCAGTTACAATGATCCATGTTCCGATGTGGAGCACCCATAAGTTGAAGATCCATCAATGTATAAATAAATGAACAGAAAGTCGCTTTCTCCCCCATTTGTGATTTGCAATGATTGACAGGTCCCACAATCTACATCAGGATCCTCTGCACAGACAGAAATTTTCAGGGGCATGACGGTCCCAACTGGTTTGCTCAAGTCTGGAATTCAATACTGCAAAGTAAAGAAAGTTGAAAGACCATATACAATTAAAATCCATTTACCTTGACATGATCGAGATCCGGCTAGTTGGTATCCATCAGGGCACACACACGTAAATCTTCCTGGTTCGTTGACACACTGATATTGGCACAGGTAACCAGAGAGACTACATTCATCGATATCTGCAAACCACGAAAATGTGCAACTGTTACTGAGATATAATTAGTCAAAGCGTGCTACTTTTCACTTGCTGTACATTCCTTTTTTCAATGGTCATCAAGGAATGGGCAGATTGGTTGCGCTCCTTTCACTAACTGGAGTGAGTGGGTACCTGTTCAGTGTCTCTGCAAGATATCAATCATTTCCGGGACTGTTATTCTGATACCAGTAGCTGTAGTGATTTACAGCTTATCCACTTGTTTTGTAAAGTAAATCGAAACCATATTACCTGCAGTATGATTTGCTACATTTGTAACATAAGTATCAGTTTGATTCAAATAATGAAACAACAGATAAAAACGACCATACTTTTTAAACATTTGCTTGTCATCACATCAAAACTGGATTTGTAATTTTGCCTACAAATCTACAACACTGGTTTTATCAGTGGTGTAGCAAGGGGGGATGGTCCACCCCGGGTGTCACTAGTTTTGGGGGCGGAGGCCTCCCCCGCTCTTACCTGTGTCAGTGCGGGGCAGCTGTCGCAGGAATTACCAGCAACCTCCCAGCCCCCTTACATGTGGTCGCCGGGTGCCAAACGCAGAGACCACCACAGGCTGCACAACGGCTACCTATGCCACTGGGTTTTATCCTTCCAAAATCTTACTGTGCCCTTGTTTGATGGATGGAAATGTGAACCAGTTGGGTATTTTCACTGATGAAGGTATGGCATGATTTGTTGCAACTATGTAAGGCCCCAATTATCAAAATGGGTGGGCCTATGTAAATGGTGTATGCCATTTGCCCTGCTGAAGCCATGGTTGATGCTGCATAAAGGCGTGCAAGGCATGCAAAAGAAAGAATATGCATGATGGTATCCCTTTGCCTCGGGAAGGTGATATGAATGTCAACCAGCGATGAGTTGACATATGATTAGTGTGCCCCAGGATGGTGCAAGAAGATTCCCATGATCCATAGGATACCACACATTAAGGGGTTGGAGTCACAGACTTCTTCTGCTGTGGATAGGTAGTGTACTCCTTCGTAATTCTGGAGGGGAGACCACATGATGACAGAATAGCAGTGTAGCCAGGAACACCCTTGAAAGAAGTGTGCCTACAGAACCTACACTATGACAATTCGTGGGTCACAGGATCACTCTTTGATGGTTGGGGAGTCATAATATTCACAATAACAGAGTAGCCAGTGACAGAATTCTGCAGGCCTCCTCGCACAAGCACACACAGAGATTAAATGCAGCTGAGTAGGAGATGACCAAGAAGGTATGTGATACCTGCGCAAAGAGAAAATTGGTGAGGAGTGCCTTTTTGTACAGGCTTGTGAGGGTCAAGCATATCTGCGTTTTTAAAATTTAAACTATTGTAAATTTGTTCTCGAAATTAATTGTCAAATCTACATATATCTTTTATTTTACTTTTTATTTTATTTTATTTCATTAAAATAAATAGTGAAACATATATTTTAAGTCCTAACACTGTGGAATGTATTCTCAAAACAATAATACTTTGAAACACCAAGATGCCGATGCAACTCTACCTCACACACGACTGATATACATGGCCGATACAACCAAAATATTCCAAAGATTGGCTAAGTGTGTGTCACCTATGCAGTTTTAACATGAATACATTTATCTACCACATGGACATTTGTACACATTCCACCCATGCACTTGTCAACAGAGCATTGCCCAGTTTATTCAGCATTTACTATCACTGTGGACATTATTATCAATCTTAACAATTCTATTGTAAATAACAATACACTGAGAGAAATTGACAAATTCTACAAAACAAATATCACTGTAAATATGACATCTAATGCCTGTTTTAACTTCAATCTACTCTGTTTGAAACTCTAGCCCATATAAGACATTCCAAACCTAGCTAATTGCTTTTTCGCTATATGGTCTGCTTTGAGGGAAGCTAGGTATTATTTGGGAGAGGGACGGCGGGTTGAAACAGTGACATTCCCCAGCTTTCTGCCAACTGGTGCCATGCTCCTAAAGTACACCCCATGAATCCATAACTAATAACATGGAAGAAACAATTCTGCTTTTAGTGGACAGGAGGAAACTACTTCCCTTTCAGGTGAGGCACATTTTAAAGACCATGAAATCAAAAGAGCACATAAGGCCTGATTATGACTTTGGCGTTGCAGGAGCGGGCGGCACTCCATGGTCCTGCTACCACACAGCCAAAGTCGACCGCCGGCTACATGCTAGATTACAAGTTGTGATCCGGCTGGCTGTCCTGTGGTGGCTGGCCCATGGCACTGGCTTTCCAAATGCTCATAGGAGATCCTTAGAAAGGCTGTGCTGTGGGTCAGCCACAGAGCGTTCCAGACTAGAAAGTCCATGCCATTCTGGAACTGGGGGTGCATGCAGACATGGGGGCACAACAAGTGCACCCCCTGCGTACACCCCTATGCATGGGGCACAAGTTTATGACTGCCAGCATTTTTTATGGAGGAAGAACCTACATGACATTACTGGTGGTTATGAAACTTGTAATATGCCTGGCGGTGCCTCAGAGGCACTGCCAGCTTATTGTGAGCCACTGACTGCCGTGGAACTGCCAGGGAACTTGGTTCCCTGGCAGTTGTAGCGGCACAATAGCGATTCTACTGCCAAAGTTGCATTCCGGCAGTTGAACCGCCGGTGCGATGGTTGATAGACCGCCACTTCACACCTCTGTGAGCCTGGCAGTCCTCAGACCGCCAAACTAGTAATCAGCCCTAAGTGTGTTTGATAATCTTCAAAGCAAGTTCAAAGTTGGGTATTCTGGCACTAAGGGATTGAAGCAGGAATTGAAGGTCTTTAGTCACTAATGCCCACATGCATCAAGCATTTTTGGAGTCGCAAGCGGTGCGATTCCTTAAAATCGGCCGTTTGCGATTCCAAAAATGCTTTTTGAGATGCATCATTTGTTTTTGTTGAAAATCGCTAATTTTGCGATTTTCTAAAATGTGATTGCATTTAAGGAATCGCAATTTTGCGATTCCTTAAATGCAATGCATCATTCTTAAAAAATTTGCGATTTTACAAATTGCAAGTGCGAAATTGTTTAAAAATGCACAAAAATGCATTTTTTAAACTGTTAAGTTACAGACACACATGTCCTTAGAACATGTGTGTATGTAACTTATAGGTAAAAGTGCATTTCATGGGTGCAGGGGGGGGTCATTTGGACCCCCCTCTCCACCCTTGAAATGCTTTGTTGAATTGCGATTTCAAATTGCGAATTCGCAATTCCCATTCATTCCTATGGGAATTTCAGCCCATAGGAATGAATGGGAATTGCGAATTCGCAATTTGAAAATTGCATTTTTTATTCGATTCGGTAAAAATAGCAATTTTTACCGAATTGAAAAAAAAAAGCAAAAATATTCATGCATAGGCTTTTGCGATTTCTAATTTGCGAATTGCTATTTTTCGCAAATTAGAAATCGCAAAAGCCCATATTGATGCATGTGGGCACAAGTGAATAGCCATGTTTTCTACTGTGCCCAAATGGGTAGATGATTAGGAATGTTTCTGATGTTATAAGGCACAGAGAATGCCAGAGTTTTTCTGAAAAAATGAGAAAAATCTGCCTCCAGGCAAGCTTCAGAAGATTCTAGGATGCTTTACAAGCTAAAGAAGATCTTAGAGCCCGAGAGAATTGATAAGGGAACAATCTTGTTCCTAAGGTAAATGAGCCCTAAGTTGTAAAAAGCCCAATGGACAAAAAAGACCTTAAAAGGAGATACGCTGTTGAGTAGGCAGGCAAGGAAGGGTGCCACAGTGACTGGAGATGGGGGGACAAGGGGACAGTTTAAGTAGTAGTCTTATTGAAGTATTCTGAGTTATCTGCAGTCTCTGAAGCATTATGAGGGGAGGCTGAAACAGAGAAAATTGCAGTAGTCCAGATGTGATGTAGTAATTGCATGAATAGCAGTTTGCTGTTTTGCTACCAGAAGAAAAGGGATGATTTTGCATATCATTCTGAGAAGAGAGATGAAAATGAAAGATTGCTGTCAAAGATGACTCCCAAATGTTCATCAGTTTTCAAATGGGAAAGCGTGGATTTCATCTCAGAAGGTCACTAAGTGGCAGGCCAGGTGGAAATGTATTTCCCGAAAATAAGGACTTGGGACTTTTCTACATTGAGCTTGAGATAGTTTTATTTCATCCAAGCTACAACGGAGGAAATACAGCTCTTAAAGTTTACTTTTTTTTGTGGCTGCTATATTGTCTGATATGGAGATCCCCGATTTGTATGTCATTAGTGTAAGACAGTGCTGAAACTAAAATATCTGGCTAGAGCAGCTAATGGAAAGGGGCGACCAATCGGTCCCCCCGAACGTATGGCAGAGTACCACGATCCCCCCGGGAAGCCATCTTGGGCGGGAGGCGAGTCTCGGCTGGTATGCCCGAAGCGGCGTAGCCGGGGCACGCCTTTTCCCGCCCTAGAGTGGGTTGGCCTAGACACTGACGCGGCTGGCCACGCCCTTGGGGCAGGCAGGGGCAGGTTTACGCCCGCCCTGAAGACGGATAAAAGGAGGAACAAGACCAGAAAGCATCCTCTTGTTCCTGTGCTCTGAAGCTGCACCTCCTCGCTGCACGTGAGCTCGAGACGGAACGAAGAGCCAATTTTGAGCGTTGTAATCGTTCTTGTTTGTTTTCCAGATACTCTGTTGGAGAATGCCGAAGAAGGCAGGAAAGCGAATGACTACCGACCAGATGCTGCGTGTTCTCATGAAAGAGGTGACCGACCTAAAGAGGCGAATGGATAAAGACGAGGAAGGGGGGCCGAAACGTCCTTTGGGGGGAGCAGCCCCGGGAGGAAAAGGCAAGAGGCCCAGGAGGGGAGCAGCTGGGGGAGATATCCCGGGTCCCAGTGTCCCGCTCGAGGCACCCACTCCCGTGCCGGAGGAAGGGAATCCGATTCCCGTTGTGGTCACCCCCGTGTCCGGGGAAGATATGCCGCCCGAGCTGGCAGCACAATTAGCAGCGTGGTTGGGTAAAGGTAGCGAGGGCGCCACGGCTGTCGACGCGCAGGTCTTGATTAAGCAACTGCGTGAAACACGGGAAGCAGCGAGGGTATCCACGCCGGCTGCGGCCGTGGAGAAGCCACAGGGGACGGTTTCAGTCACAGACACAGCGTCCGGTTCAGGTAAGCGGCCATTGCCGATTGCGAGGGAGGAGTCGGCACCCTCTCGAAGGGAGAAGTTGGGTCAGCATGTCCCTTTAGCTATTAAAGAAAAGATATGAGCAGGGGAGTATGTAAACATCTTCTCGTTGCTTACTGATCATTATGAGATGGAGCATGTTAAAGGTCAGAAGGACCTCATGCATCCGAGTGTTTGGCGCGCAAAGATGGCCGCCTTTAAGGTAAATGAAAACATTGGCAATTGGGGCAAGGCGTGGGGGGTTTTCACATCGATCTTGGGAGAACGAAGGCCCGAATTGCTACCCGAATTGCCGATTTATCAGTCACGGATCATGGGGTACTCTGTATCACACGAGGGTAATCATTGGTTCTGCTATGATAATATTTTCAGAAAAGCAAAAGAACATGATAAAAACTTAACTTGGGATTGTTATGATTCTGTGTCCTGGTCCAAGATGAAGGATACTGGTATGTTGAAATTGCCATTGGTAGGGAGTAACGTGGGCGAATCCTCCCGTCAGTATGCGGGGACGCCCTTTCGATCAGGTACGGGTACCGACAATCACTCGAGGCCTACCGGTAATGCAGGTAAAAAGGGGGTTTGTTGGAACTTTAACAGGGGTAAATGTACTAGGCCCCAGGGGTCGTGCAAATTTAGACACGAATGTAGTGGGTGTGGGCAATCATCCCATCCTGAGTCCACGTGCAGAGCCAAAACGGGTGATAACGGGGGTAGAGGAGGTGCCAAACAGGTCTAACATAGTCCGAGGGGCGCCTTTACCTACCCCGATTGATACCTTGGCTATGATTCCCTGGCTCAGTGAATACCCGGATCGTGCTTCCGCTGGGGTGGTGCGGAACGGATTTTCATATGGTTTCCGCATCCCAGTGGGGGACTTTCAGGGTGTGGAAAAATGCAAAAATCAGATATCGGTCTTGCAGCATACGACCATGGTACAGGCAAAGATCCGGAAGGAGGTTACTCGAGGTCGAGTCGCCGGTCCGTTTAGTGTACCCCCGGTTGCTAACTTTGTTTGTTCGCCTTTGGGAGTGGTCCCCAAGAAGGACCCGGGTGAGTTTCGGCTGATACATAATTTGTCAGCCCCACGTGGTCTGTCTGTAAACGAAGCGATAGACCCGGAAATGTGTTCGGTGCGGTACGCATCCTTCGATGAGGCCGTAGCCATTTTGAATCGCCTGGGGCCCGGTGCGCTGATGGCAAAATCTGATATCGAGTCAGCGTTCCGGTTGCTCCCGGTACATCCAGACGATCAGCGTCTCCTGGGATTCATGTTTCAGGGTCAGTATTACATGGATAGGTGTATGCCGATGGGATGCTCTATATCTTGTGCCTATTTCGAGAAATTCAGTAGTTTCCTACAATGGGTCTTCACTAAGAAGACGGGTTTCCAACATGTGATGCATTATCTCGATGATTTTTTGTTCCTGGGGGCAGCCGGGGATCCGGAATGTGGGCAAGCTTTGGCTGCATTTTGTGTTTTAATGAATCAGTTTGGCGTGCCATTGGCACCAGGTAAGACGGCGGGTCCTTCGACTTGGCTCGAGTTTCTGGGGATCGAGTTAGACTCCGGAGAAGGTTGTTTCCGTTTGCCAGGTGATAAAGTGTTAAAGTTCAGGGCATCCCTGCAAATGTGTATGAGTGAATCTAAGGTTAAGCTGCATCAATTACAGCAGTTAGTGGGACAGTTGAATTTCGCCCTAAGAGTTATACCAATGGCCCGCCCTTTTTCCGGTTCGATCGCTCAAGCCATGGTCGGACTGAAGGAGGGCCATCATCGCACAAGGCTCTCGGCAGAGGTCCGCCAGGACATGCGCATTTGGTTGGCATTTCTGGCGGATTTCAATGGTCGAGTCGTCTGGAACAAACCGGCCGTGTCCTCTGAGGAGCTGGGGCTGTGGACAGATTCGGCAGGGAGCATGGGTTTTGGTGCCATTTTCGGCACTCGATGGTCTGCACAAAAATGGCCGGCATGGTGGCATAACAGTGGACTGACAAGTAACATTGCTTTCCTGGAACTTTTCCCCATTTTGGTGGCCCTGAGAACGTGGCCCGAAGGGTTCAGAGATCACTCTGTGGTATTTTGGTCTGACAATATGACCGTGGTTGAGTGTATCAATAGCCAGGCAGCACGATGCAAATGGATTTTGAGACTGCTTAAGGAAATCGTATTACTGTGTATGCAATTGAATGTGCTATTCAAAGCAAGACATGTCCCGGGGGTAATGAACCAGGCGGCTGATGCCCTTTCTCGTTTTCGTATGCAGGCCTTCTGGGGTTTTCTTCCCACAGCGGACCCGGAGCCAGCACCCTTTCCCGAAGCTCTCTGGTCTCTCGGTGCCCCGAACTTCGTAACCTCGTGGGAGAGAGTTTAGCACCCAGGACGAGGAAGGCATACGAAGGGGCGTTCCGGTCCTATTTAGCCTTTTTAGGGACTGCTAGAGAGGAGCTTTGGGGCCAGGAGGAATGGGTAGTGAACTTTCTGATGTCGTTACATCTGGCAGGGAAATCGGTGGCCACGGCCCAGAGGCATCGGGCTGCCATTTCCTTTGTTGCTAGGGCTCATGGGATCCAGGACCCGACAGCGTCTTTCGTTGTGCAAAAAGCGCTACGTGGGTGGCAACGCCTTGAGGGTCGCAGAGTAGATGAGAGGCGCCCGATAGGTTTGGATAGGTTGGCCCAGTTATTATCCAGACTCCCTACAACATGTTCATCTCAGTTTGAGACAGTGTTATTCCGAGCCGCTTTTACGCTGGCATTTCATGGGGCTATGCGGGTAAGCGAATTAGTGGCGAGGAACAAGCAGGATGTGACGGGAGGACTGTGCGCAGAGCACGTTCAGATCAGAGGGGAGACAATGACTGTCTCGTTTGTGAGGTCCAAGACCGATCAGAGTGGGATGGGTGACTGCATAATTATACGCAGGATTCCCGGGTCGTCCATGTGCCCAGTGAAGTGTTTAGAGGATTATTTAACACGAAGGGTGGCATCATGGGGGGGGACCTTGTTGAGACACGTGAACGCCACCCCACTGACAAGGTTTCAGTTTCAGCGGGTGCTTGCGATGTCGATTACAGCTGCGGGCTTGAACCCGGGCGAGTTTGGGACCCATTCCTTTCGGATAGGGGCTGCTACAGAGGCTACAGCCAGGGGTCTGAATGTGGAACAAGTTAAACGTGTGGGGCGTTGGTCCTCCAATTGTTATAAAAGGTATGTGCGTTTGCACATGTTGTGAAGCTGTAATGATGTACTCACGCTTCTTGTTTTGTTTGGTTTTCAGTTACGCAAGCCTACGAGGCGGGGCGGACTATGCAGTCGACCCAACACCGGGCCAGCGGTCAGACATCACCGGCTGTGAAAAAGGAGGTGTGGGTCGTGGGCCACTCATACGTGAGGCGTGCCGCGGACGTATTCAAGGCAGGTGACATGGTGCACGTGGCTGGGGAATACGGGTACAGTGTGTCCTTCTACGGAAAGGGCGGTCTCTGTATTGACCAGTTTCAATCACTTTTCGAGGGTTTGCTAGGGCGGACGAGGTCACCGCCGTCTGTAGTCATAGTACATCTTGGGGGCAATGATTTGGTCACCATTGGTAGACGACTTCTCCTGGAGGCGATGCTTTCCACTGTAAGTTGGTTAGCGAGGAGAGTTCCAGGGTGCACAATTGCATGGTCCCATATGATCCCACGAAAAGTGTGGCGGGGGGCTTTTTCTGTTTCTGCTGTAAATCATTCTGTGAGAAAAATTAATAACAAAGTGAGTAGGTTGTTCCGTTCCAATGCACTGCATTCTATTTCGCATGGGTGTATTAATGATGACAGTATGTACTTGGAGGATGGTGTTCATTTGTCTCGGGTGGGGAATGAGTTACTCATAGGAGACTTCATAGCTTGGCTGAGGACGTTAAAACATGACCTTTAGGTAGGAGTGTGGTGGGGGGGTCCGGATAGCCGGTCAACTATCCGGACCTGTGGCGGTAAGGTCATGGTCGGTGAGCACTAATTGGAAGATCCCTATGAGTGGGCGTCACCCATTACGGATGGGGGCGCTCGGGGGAGGTGGCCATTGGCCCCTCAACGGGGAGGCGGTCCCTTCTAAGGATGGGTCGCCGAAAGGAAAGGGAAGGCGGTCAAGGCCCCTTCATGGGTAGGAGGGGTTACAGCCCCCTCCTGGGGAATTTCCCGGGGCCAGGACGTCTGCGACGGCAGATGTGGTAAGTTGTGTGGGGTTTGGGGGGGGGTCTACGCTACCTTCTAGATACCTCACACGAGTCCTCGTACGACCTTTAAGTGGCGTCGAGTTTTATTGGGGCCCCCGTCAAGTCAAGGGAAATTGGTAGTTGCACTTGAGGTATGCCTCCGTGCCGGCCCTCACAAGTGAGGGGGATATGTCTGGGTTAGGGATCTTGACACCGGTTACGACCTTGCCGTTGGCCCTTAAACGTTAGGATGTACAATTTCAAAAGTTAAGTAAATGTTGGTAGGATGTTAGTTCGGCTAGGAGAACCTTTGTATTAGAGGATATGTTAAGGTTAGCCAAACATCGCAATGTGGTAATGAAATTGTACATAAGATGAAACTGTTGATTTAATGTTTTAATTTTGTTTCATATTTTAATAAATACGGCCGGGGGGGTCACTCCCTCCCGTCTTCCAAAAACTTCAGAACTGTTTCCGGTTTCCCATCCTTGGGGATTGTGTTGAGAGGGGGTGGCGGGTATCTCAGCCATATGGAAAGGGGCGACCAATCGGTCCCCCCGAACGTATGGCAGAGTACCACGATCCCCCCGGGAAGCCATCTTGGGCGGGAGGCGAGTCTCGGCTGGTATGCCCGAAGCGGCGTAGCCGGGGCACGCCTTTTCCCGCCCTAGAGTGGGTTGGCCTAGACACTGACGCGGCTGGCCACGCCCTTGGGGCAGGCAGGGGCGGGTTTACGCCCGCCCTGAAGACGGATAAAAGGAGGAACAAGACCAGAAAGCATCCTCTTGTTCCTGTGCTCTGAAGCTGCACCTCCTCGCTGCACGTGAGCTCGAGACGGAACGAAGAGCCAATTTTGACCCACCCACCAGCCCCTGAAGACAGCGAGTGGTTTTAAATAAAGTTTGATGGATAAATTCTGATTTTCGTTTACAGGTTGTGGTATTATCGTGGAGATTTTGAGTATGCAATAAAGAATGATTGTTTGTGTTATGTTTTGCAAATAAAGTAATTCTGCTTTAGTGTTCATCAGTGAGCATGCTTTGAATAAAGTTGTTGTTGCTACTGTCTGTTATATTTAGTCTTTAGTTATTTAGTTATCATTGTCGTATTTATTTTGGTCGGGCGGTAAGGTCATGGTCGGTGAGCACTAATTGGAAGATCCCTATGAGTGGGCGTCACCCATTACGGATGGGGGCGCTCGGGGGAGGTGGCCATTGGCCCCTCAACGGGGAGGCGGTCCCTTCTAAGGATGGGTCGCCGAAAGGAAAGGGAAGGCGGTCAAGGCCCCTTCATGGGTAGGAGGGGTTACAGCCCCCTCCTGGGGAATTTCCCGGGGCCAGGACGTCTGCGACGGCAGATGTGGTAAGTTGTGTGGGGTTTGGGGGGGGGTCTACGCTACCTTCTAGATACCTCACACGAGTCCTCGTACGACCTTTAAGTGGCGTCGAGTTTTATTGGGGCCCCCGTCAAGTCAAGGGAAATTGGTAGTTGCACTTGAGGTATGCCTCCGTGCCGGCCCTCACAAGTGAGGGGGATATGTCTGGGTTAGGGATCTTGACACCGGTTACGACCTTGCCGTTGGCCCTTAAACGTTAGGATGTACAATTTCAAAAGTTAAGTAAATGTTGGTAGGATGTTAGTTCGGCTAGGAGAACCTTTGTATTAGAGGATATGTTAAGGTTAGCCAAACATCGCAATGTGGTAATGAAATTGTACATAAGATGAAACTGTTGATTTAATGTTTTAATTTTGTTTCATATTTTAATAAATACGGCCGGGAGGGTCACTCCCTCCCGTCTTCCAAAAACTTCAGAACTGTTTCCGGTTTCCCATCCTTGGGGATTGTGTTGAGAGGGGGTGGCGGGTATCTCAGCCATAGAGGATCATATAAAAGCTGAAATTTGTGGAACCTAATGAAGAGCATTGTGGTACCTCACAGCTGATATCTGTAGGAGAAGAATGGAAAGGATGTAGAGCAACAGATTTCGATCAACATTTTTAATAGGTACCTTGCTGGTGTTATTGCTGATGTTCTATACATGTTCACTTAATTAAGGTCATCAAAGAAATATTTTCTGCCAGCATATGTTTTAACTATGTTTTATAACAGTTGTACTTGCATATTTCTTTTTTCAATTTCTATTCTAGCATTGTCCCTGCCAATCTAGTCATCTTCCATCACACATCTCTAACTTGCCTTTCTGGCAAATGTCTCTTTCCACTTCATCAGGAGCAAACCATCAAAATGTTTTACTCCTGAGTACTATCATCTCAGATAACCGTGAAACGGTCATCTAGAAAACAGAAATTGTGCTATCAATTGAGGGGCAAATGTACAATAGAAGTGACTCGGGCGGCGTTAGCCTTCTTGGCTTAACGCCGCGCTCCCAGCTTCTGAAACTCAAGGCTGCACTGTATTTACAACAATATGGTGCAGCCCTGCGTTTCCCCCTGCACTAGCTGCTTAGCGCCAATGCAGGCTTTCTTTCACCATAGTTCGATTGTGTCTGCGTTACAGGGGAAGATTGTTTAAGTGCAGAAAGGTGTCCCTTCCTGCACATAAAAAATCTTTAAATGGAGTTTTGCAACTCTTGCAAAACGTCATTTTTTTACATGATTTCATGATTGTTTATGTGCATGAAGAGACACCTTCCTGCACATAAACAATCAATGGCGTTTTGCTGTTTCCATGTGTGCTCCATAACGCAGCACACATGGAAACAGCATAAACAAGGAGAAATTAAACATTTCTCCTCGTAGCGCCAGGGTAAGACCAGGTTTTCCTGATCTTAATTTTGGCACTGGCCCATATTTACGCCACCCTTGTAAATATCGGGCCTCATCAAAACCAAAGGGTGTTGCAGTAGAAAGCCCAAAAAGACCCATTGCCCTCCCCTTTCACGCTAAGTATAGATGAAAGGGTGCCTTAATTACAAGACAGCGTTAAGCCACGGTAAATGGTTTAATGCTGCCTTGTAAAGAAGGAGAAGCCCCTATCGTCACCACATCATCGTGAAAAATGATGTGGTGGCAATAGGGGCTTGTAAATATACCTCCCCAGATTTTTAACTCAGTTAGCTAATCAATACTTTAGATATGTCTTTCTTGACCCAGTCATCTATCCCACACAAAACACAGACCTACCTATTTGTCGAACAGCTAAAGGCCAGATGGATCAAAGAGATTTGACTAAAATCTGCGGTGCAAAAAATTGTTGTTTTACAAAAGCAGAAACCACTAAAGCAATGTGCAAAAGATACAATGTGAGTTGTAAATGGCTTTGTATTCACAGTGTCCTTGATGTGAGTCTTTCTGATTTGCTTGGAAAAGGGTATGCAACACAGAAGAATACATTTGAGTGGTTTGCGACTACTGAAAGATGTTGGTAACCAAGTTTGTAAGGGACAGATACCATTTTGTGAATGTATATCGAAGACATCAGGGAAACGTACAGGCTTTTTTGGAGGAGGTACTACTGAATGACTCCCGTATGTCCATTTACATCATGCCACTTTTTTTCAATGACAGCCCCTGTCCCTTTAAGGCAGTTTGTGATTGTGAATGTAGGGATAGAGGTAAGTAATTAAGTAAGTAAGTAATTTATTTATTAAGCATGATTAATTCAAACCTTTGCATACACGTAACCATAAAAAGTATGTTATTCATAGTTCAATGGATAAAACAGTATTAAAAGCCATAATTATACACTATATTAAAATTACACAGTTGGGCATTATGCTCTTTAATGGGTCTAAAGTGCTTGCACATCGGGGAAAGCTGGGCTGGTGGTAGCTTTCCGAGTTAAACAGCCTTTCTTGTACATTCTAATAAAGTGCCTGTTTTGTGCATGCAACCATCATTGGGTTTAGAGTGCATGTGCAACTGTAAGGTGCTGTTATTAGGCTTTTTGAGTCTGGCTTCAAGGGTTGCCCGGTTCAGCAATATTTGTTGACCAATGCCCACTTGCGGAGCGTGTTTGAATCTCTTAGTTTCTGTGATGAAAGCGTTTGTGAGCCGGCAGTTTAGCTGTACCACGGCTGGATTGAAGCACAGCTTTACTGCCTGCCTACAGGTACTGGTGCTGTGCTGCTTGAATAATGGTCTTAATAAAGTACTTCTTATGTCCTTAAATTTGAGGCAGATACAGATGACGTGGATAAGATCCTCGTTACCTCTTCCGCATAGGCGACAGGACTGGGAACCTTCTCTCATTTCCCATGGTGGAAGATGTGAGATGATCGGAACGACACCTAGCCGTAACTATAGGAATTTTTCCTTTGTCCTCCTTTTTATCTCCCATTTTCAGGTAAGATTGTAGTTTCAGTGCTTCGTAGTCACTGAGCACTTTCCAGCCATGTGCCATGTGCAGGGATAGAGGTGTGTTATCCCTTGCAGGCCTTCATCCTTGCTCTTGCCACCATTCACAAGGATTCACATAGGGAATCCTGTCTCATGTATATACAGAAAGGTGGATCTCCACGAATCCTTGAAAATGGTTGTTTTGGGTAGTACCATTTTCAAACTTTATCTACAGCTGATAAAAAGGATTGGGTGACTTGATAGTGCTGTGAAAAACACAGGAACTGACTTGTCACTCGATTCCTCCTGCATTAAGGGCCTGTCTTTCAAAGGTTTTTCAGATGACTCTAGTATCAACACAGGAGTGTTTTTTTACACAACTCTGCTCTAATTCTTTAAAAAAGGTCTCCTTCCCTCCATGACTTCAAATTCCAAGCTCTGTCAAGTTGTATTACCTCACACTCAACCCTGGCGTAGCCAATTAGCAAATGCTTCTTCTGTTTTAATTAAATGTAAGGTTTCAAGTTGTATTTTGCTTTCTTTCGCACAAATCCTATATCTTAAAGTTGATAAATTGATTCCCTAAAAAGGTTGTGCTGTTTAAAAAATACTGGGGTAATTAAAGATAATTCACCAGTCCTTAGCCAGATCCGATGATTCCCACTAGTCCGTCCAATGACAGGACCAATTCAATGTTAAAAGAGAGTCTTCCTATGAGGATCACAGTAAGATATTAGGATAACTCATTAAAGTGTAGGAAACACACTGAAATGTATTCTCATATACCATTAACATTCATTAAAAAAGAAAACAGACTTCAATACCTGGGGAAACAGTGCTTAACTGTACCATTATCTTTTTAGATGCCTTTAACATCGTAACTAGTAAGGGAGAAAACTAGTACTAAATAAAGACCTATGAAAAGTAAAGGGAAAGCATAACAGATTTGTGGTCAACTACCAGAAAACGACCTTGCCACAGATTGGTGTGGTAATACGAAAAAGATACTTCTCTCCCAGAGAGGTTAATATAGTTCCCAAGAATGGATTACACAGTGTGAAAGCCAGCACTCACTTGCCAACGATTGGCTCTTTAGAGAGACCATCTCCCCCAAACCCCACATTGCATGTCCTGTTTTTGTAAAGGGAAACCCAGGGTACAAAAACCAAGAAATTAACTCAGAGTTGAACAATCAGGAAAATATAGAAGAGGACTCTCTACGGATTGGTAAAATCAGTCAAATTTAAAGCATTGTATATGGCTTTGTGATTTTAAGTAAGTGTCCATACTGTAAAAACACACACAAGACATATGATGTCCCAGTGGCACATATTCTAGGATGTTTTACCTATATGCCACCAGCTGCAATTCTTAAGACATTTTGTCTGCTGACACACCCTGATTTTTATTGATGTTCCTGCTCATGACAAGACCTTGAGAGGATTGTGCCCCTGAGCTTTTCCAGCAGTACATTGTAGTGGTATAAGTGATCTGAGGAGATTTTGCAGTTTTGTGGCATATATTTTGTAATATTGTGGTTACCATGCATTATATCAACTTCCTGACACTCATCCTGTTATCGTTTGAACCATCTTCATCTCAATCTATTTTGGACATAAGGCTGAAGACATCAGAGGTTGAGAAGAACCATCCCTAACTACAAGTATTCCATGATAGTTTCCCAAAAAGACCTAGTTGTGTTCCTTCCTTTCATCACTGGACCTGATAACATATTATGAGAAATGACTTTGTCAATAAAGGAGTGATGCTTTTGAGCCAGGGAAATTAGTACCATGTGGTGACACCACATTGTGCCAGAGACATGGGATGTTATGTTATGTTGAATGGATTTGTTAAGCGCTCGAATACCCGAGGGGGTTTTGGCACTGGTTACTGTGTGATGCGAAGGAGTGATTTATAACTAGTTAAATAACCAAGTTTCCTAAAAGTCATAAGATTATTTGAGGATTTACTGTGATGAGGAAGCTTGTTCCAGGTGGTGGAGGTACCCTGCACGAAGCTGCGGCCACCCCACGATGCACGTTTGAATTTGGGTTGGATCACAGATTTGGCTGTGGGATGGGGCGTAATCAGTCCAAAACTTCAGAATGACGTGATCAACCTTTATGTAGTCACCAGAAGCAATCAGACCAGCCTATGAACACCAGATTTCAAAGGTGAGGCATCCAATAATTTTGGCCAAATGTATTTGCATTTATGCATAGAGGTAAACATTGTTTACCCCAAATTCGGAACACCGCATGCAATTACAACATGGTCATTACAGCAACCGCATTGTAACAACTCATGCCATTACACCGCAAATCAGAACAATGACTTGCAGAGGGGTCAGAAGGTGTTGGTTTTAAAATCCGACACCTTCCCTACTGTTGCACAGACTGGAGTTGGAATAGTAAATTATAGTATTCCAACATCCAGCGCCCCCCCCCCTAGAGCAAGTTGTTGTTCCGACTAGCAGAGTAATGGCATACGTTGTTACTACGGGGTCGTTGTAACAACCATGTTGTAATTGCATGCGAAAAAAAGCTTGCGTGGTAAGATGGCCTATTGATTCATAGACATATCTACCCTGGACTGCTTGGTAAAGGATAATCAGTGTGGTGGTTTAGTTATGCAACTATACTCTTCCTCTATGCTCTAATCAGACACACTGTTGTGTGTGTCATACCATTGGAACTGAGACATGTCATGGTAGGGGTACCCTTGTGTCCATGTAGGTGATACAGTGAAGACTATATATAGGCTACCCTCCTCACCAACTCATGGTGCTGCACTTTATTATAGTACTCCTTCATGGAGTTGAGTGTAGACCTTGGGCTATTTCACTTCTTCTGATAGGTGCTTGGCCAGTGTTGAGAGGAAAGCCAGCTCATCTGCAGCTTTCTCTTCATTTCTGTTGACATCTCAGAGTAGAGGGTGAGTGAGTAGTCAGCGGATCGTGGCATTGGGTACAACTGGGCCCTGCACTGTCTGTAGTAGATCGGAATATTGCCAGCAAATAGTTCAGAGGATGGACACTTTATAGAACTGCAAAACTAGCACCCTCATTAATAGTTGTTATAACCACATCTATAATGGGTATTCATTAATCAGAACATAGTATCCCTTCCAATTTAACAGTCCTTTTGGAGGGACAAATACTTTCCCCATGGACGCCAATGACAAGATTTAAAGACATTTAACTCTTGGTTTATTCTGTACAACAACACTACCAGCGAGACATCTGGCCGATAATATCTTATAAATTCCCCCCATGCGTAGTCTTCCCCCTTCTTTGCTGTTGCTGCTCACAAAATAAGTACACTCTATTTCTTACAAGCTATTTTACCCTACTTATGCTGTTCACCCTACCCTTCCCCATAGATAACTTGTCAACCTGCTAATAATTTAAAGATTAATATTTAACTAAGGTGATTATAACCTTTAATTTACTGGGGAATGCAGGGTGGTTGGTGTTTGGATTAACAAAATGAGCTAGTATTGTATCGTCGGGCTAAAGGTCTTTCCTTCTGCACCTGATGCACTCTTCATACCCCACTCGCCTCTTTAAGGCAGAGAGACAACAGTATTTTTACTTGGGACGCCAACCCCACCCCCTATCGCTTCTCACAGCAGGTTGACATGCTTTGAAATTCTGGCAGGAGGAAGCGCACTGGCTCCCATGGCAATGCCACAACAATGGCAAGCCGGGAGCCAGGCGACCGGACCGTGCTGCTTCTGAATTCTTGAGCTGGTATGTGTTTGGCAGTATCCCTCATTTTGGACAGGAGGTTGTGTCGGCCAGTGATTTTGCTGTATATGAAGGAGATGACCATATTGTTTGTAGCCATCTGTATTTTTCAGATCGGAGTTGTTAGTCTGGAGTTGCTTTAAAGAACGCTAGGAGTGACTGAATCAACAACACTGAGTCCTGAAGATGGCCTCAGGGACCTAGTTGGCCATCGAAGACTGAAACGCTGACTTTACTTCCTTTATAACTCAAATATGGTTGATTTGTCTTGCCTGTGTTATATCCCATGAATGTCAAAGTTTGGATAAGCTGGTGTTCCAGAAGACGTTAAAAGCTATTTGTGTTAAAAGGAGTGCCAGCACTTCCAGTTATCCCTTGTTAAAAAACTGAAACAGAAAAGGGATTCTTTGGAGGTGCCAGTGTTGGTATGGCTGTATAGAAATGTATAAAGATTTGTATAATATTTAAACAGAATATGAAGTAAAAAGAATAACTTTATCTTCTATATACTGATTACTTTAATTTTTTATCTTTGTTCTATTTTATTAATCTTTCGGATCCATATTGTGGACCGATATTAAGTAGTGCAATACTTTGGATGGTAATAATTCCTCAAGGAATATTCTTTGTATATTTGATACTGTACCCAGTTCCTTGGGGAAAATTGGGTTGCCCTATTTTGTTCTAGCTTCTGAACTAACAGCGCAGCCCAGCAATACGTGCACACTCAACCTCGTGAGCCAGGCTTGATGAGACAAGATCGAAACAAACCCCTCCTTCCCCCCAAGGACCGTAAGAAGCGTCTCTTACCTCGTGGACAGCCTCTGGGAATTCAAACTGGCACCACATACTCCAGCAGGCCTCGGATACCAGTGCATGACTTTAAGCCAGTATCAATACCTCTCCTAGGGTCTTTTCCTCCTTTAGCGATAAACGCCACTACCTTTGGGTCTAATTCTGGACTTAAGTTGATCTTGTCTGGTAAGGAGGGGCGAGGACATTCAGATCTCAGGCGTGATCTGACTTCTTTGGGTATTTCCTTGCGAAGCCAAATGGTGAGATACTCAGCAATTTGTTGGGCAGGGGTCCATTCTGGGGATAGAGTGTGTTTGATCAGAAGTGGGTCGAACATACTTTTTCTAAATGAGTCCATAATGCTCATCTTTGACCCAGAGGTTTTTGGTGTCTCGTCATTGCTATCAATATACTCTTGTTCGATATCTTCAATGTCCACATCTAAGTTGGACGAGTAGGACAGGTAAATTCCGTCCTCTAACCCATTGTCGCTCTCAATGGGGATAGTTGTTGGGCCTTTTTGTTGCCGGGTCAGCTAATAAAGTTAAAGAAATGTATTTAAAAAAAGAGAATAAGTCAAGTATCAAAGGTCACAGGGGGACCATTAAAATAAAAAAGGGACACTGACACAAGAGGCCCAACAAGAAGCCCTTGGCAACTCTCGGCAGCCATTTTATTAAATTGGGATAAAACACTATACTAAATAGAGCAGCCATTTTATTTAATAGGGCAATTTATTTGAGTTTTGACGGTTGCAATCTGACTGCTGCTTCTCATTATCAGAGACTTACTTTCTCGATACATATGCTCCGAAAATGTGTGCTTTTCCTCCTTAATTACACGTGTGCGCATTTTCTCCATCTGTTCTTGACGCCAAGCTCCTTTCTGCAAACCTTTTCAGATATATAATCCTTCCCTAGATCTACTTTACAGTGCAAGTAACCCCAGCCTATAGTCCCCTCTTGGAAATTAACCCATAGCACACTTTGGGGTCGATTCCGATTCGGGAAAAACCGCTCCGAATAGCCGTTCGGAGCGTTTTTCCCGTACGAATTGTACCCTGCAACGTCCCCCGTACGTACGACGAAGTACGATTCGTACCAGGAGCCGTACTCCGTACGAGTCGTACAAGACACCGTACGACTCTAATCTCCGTACGATTCTCCCTCGGAACCTGCTGTACGCAACATCTGTACGGTTCGCGGCTGGTTTTTACGACCCAGCAAGTACGATACGTGTCGGGTACGCACCGTACAACCCTTTTTCTACGGGAGCTGAAAACTGCCGTAAAAGCAGAGTTCGTGCCGAAACAGGTATGGAACGCCCCCCCCGGGTACGGTGCGTACCCCCCATGATCGCAGGGGTACGCACCGTACCCCTGCAAATCATGGGGTGTACGAGCCGTACCCCCATTGTACGATCGGTGTACGAGCCGTACCCCATGTACGATGGGGGTACGGCTCGTACACCGATCGTACAATGGGGGTACGGCTCGTACACCGATCGTACATGGGGTACGGCTCGTACACCGATCGTATAATGGGGGTACGGCTCGTACACCGATCATACATGGGGTACGGCTCGTACACCGATCGTACAATGGGGGTACGGCTCGTACACCGATCGTACATGGGGTACGGCTCGTACACCGATCGTACAATTGGGGCACGGCTCGTACACCCCATGATCGCAGGGGTACGTGCCGTACCCCTGCAATCATGGGGGGGTACGCGCTGTACGGGGTGTATGTAATCGTGCACTTTTCCGTACGAATCGCCCTTACCTGACGTGGACCGTACGAATCGCGTCCTGATTCCCCAGTCCGGATCGTACTCGTCGGGTCGTACGGCGTGTGTAGGAGTCGTACGGTTCACAGTCTCAGCCTTGCAATACGTACGGATCGCGACGATTCGGACGGATTCACGGAATGCGGATCGTACTACGCGACTCGGACGGACGGGTACGATTCGTACGGAAAGGGCTACGAATACGAATCGTACAGTGGATTTTTTTACCGGATCGGAATCAAGCCCTTTGTTGCCAGGAGAATAAAGGACCGTGAACTCACAGACACTGCGAGTCGTGCTAGCATTTCATCCTTTGACAAAGCAAATTCTCTTGGATTCTCCACAGGTTTTCCTGATGCTCACATGATTATGACACCAAATAGGAACAATTCTGTAGCAAGGGACAAATATCATAAATGGCATGTATGAGTGTTCGCCCTCGATTTCGTCACTTTTCTCCAGGTTTTTTATAACCCAGTCGTTCCTAGATTGCTCTATGTCTGACTACCTTCAGGATAGATTTAGAACTGTGAATGACCAGCTAATCTGTCAAATTACAGATGAATCCCTAACTTACTGATCAAGGCAAAAACGTTAGAGTCGATTGCTGCTGTACATGCCACAATAGGTGTTAATTGAAGAGCCTATGCATATCAAGTTATATGGGTCTCACATTGGTCTCACATTGGCCTCCTTTAGCAGAATGGAGCAGGTTTGAATTGGCTTGCTGGAGCTTTATAGTTTTTTCAACAGTAGGACCTCATTCACCAAATCAGGGAGTTTTTCTGTATTATATCATTCTCTTTACAGTCATAGTAAGTACCGGGCATTTTAGTTGTTCCAAAGTTCAAATTTAAAACGAATGGTCGAAGAGCATTTTCAGTAGCAAGACGTGTCTTCCCGTTCTCTCACAAAAGCTTAGACACTTGCACAATTCATCCAGCTTTAAGGCAGCTTTAAAATGTACCTATTATAGAATTCTCCTATTGGTCGGCATCAAGGGACCTCGTCTGGGTTAGTGTGCACCTAATAAACGTTATAATTCATTCTTTGTTCATTCATTCATTCGCTCAGTATGCCATGTCATTCCACGCAAACTGAAGTGCATTTTCTAGACGAAAGTGACTGAATTACAAGGCAAAATTCAGCCCACCAATTGCTTTAAAATGCATTCTGAAATTTTTTTTGTAGAGTACTTGTTAATTGTATTCAAGATGTAACCATTCATAATTTACTATGCACAATACATGTAGGGGCAGATTTACAACTTCTGGCGCATCTCTGCTAATCAGCAGGGATGCGCCAGAACAGTTGCGACACGCCAAACCACCCGTGCACCACCACTGATGCGCTGCATTTACAATGCGATACAAAAGGGGATGATGAACGAAGCGTTTGAGCAAATCAAACACTCACTCCCAGTCAACTGATCTGGGTTTAATCCATCACCATTCTATAGCTCACTCAGCCACCCCAGTTCAGACATGGCCATATGCAAATCAGTCTGACCCTGTGCCTCATGGGAAAAGTCCAGCAGCGACTGCCAAGCCATGTCTTCCCTGGACCGGAAACAAGCATCCTGGGACCGGTTTCAGATTCATAATCCTCATCAGCCAAGCTATCTTGAATCCAGTGGCCAAGTGAGAAAGGACTCACGTCTGAGCATACCCTGCCAACTTAGGGCGAACAAAGCAATACAAAAGGGGATGATGGACGGAGCGTTTGAGAAAATCAAACACTCACCCCCAGTCAACTGATCTGGGTTTAATCCATCACCATTCTTTAGCTCACTCAGCCACCTCAGTTCAGACATGGCCATATGCAAATCAGTCAGACCCTGTGCCTCATGGGAACAGTCCAGCCCGAACTGCCAAGCCATGTCTTCCCTGGACCGGAAACAAGCATCCTGGGAGCAAGGGACTCACGTCTGAGCATACCCTGCCAACTTAGGGCGAACAAAGCGATAGCGCACGGACGGCGCACGGATGGGCAGGTGCGTGTCGCAACCCCCCGCGGAAAGGCGGCGCATTGCTGGAGTCGTGTCTCAAGCGCAACGCAGCTCCAGCAAGGCTTGGGGTGCCCCCATGGCTAACATGCGCAGGGTTTTGACGCAGCATGGCCGTAAAAGTGACTAAGTGAAATCTTGTAGATTCACTCAGCCATTTTTCTGAGGCGTTCCTGCACCGGAACGCCCCCCCCCCCCCCGTGCCGGAATGCCCACATGTGGCACAGGGCTTTACAACGTGATGCATCTCCCTACCCTAGATGCGTCACGTTGGAAATACCCCGCAGCATGGTGCTGGCTTTGCACTCGCGCTGCGTCGCAAAAGTGACGCAACGGCGAAGCAAATGTGGCGTACGGGGCTTGTAAATCTGCCCCGTAGTATATTCTAAACACCCACAAGTAATTAAAGAACCGCTCTAAGCATTAGTTTCTCCCTGTGCCTGGGGCATTTTACCTGTAGGATAATAATGATCTGTAGCAACTCCTGGGTCCTGCTGTCCTTCCTCAGCCATAACATATCGCCTCCTTCAAATACCAGCTATGGGTTGATAAACCAGTGTTTGGGTACCATCTTCCTCATTTAGCACATTTTAGAAGTGACCCACACTGAACATTAATTTACAACCACGCAATTACCAATATCTCACTCTGATGTCCTGAAGTATTGATCAAGTACACTTGTTCTAATTAAAAACCCAAGTTGGGCAAACATTTCCAAACCAAACGAGTATCATTGTGAGTATCTTCATTTCACTTTTATGACTTGTGATTATACTTTATCGTCAAGGTTTATACACATATTGAGGGCAGAGCTATTCAGGCTCTGGAAAGGTTGCATTGTTTCAGCCGCTCCTACAGGCTCCCTTCTTCAAACAATCAGAGTGCCCGTGAAGAGACCTGGGGCCGGCCTTTTTTCAGTGCAATCACTCTAGAAGCGCCAACAGTCCCACCAAAAAAATCACAAAACCTCAATCTTAGCAGCAAATAACAAAAACACCATGATTCCTCATAACGTTTTTATTTTTTAAATATACTTGGCCTATTGCTGGAATAGAACTGTAGAGATTTCACTTGTAAGCTCTACAACCATTACCCTAATGAGGCATTTCTTCGCCTTCCCTTAAATCTGATCGCCAGCCAACTAAAACTAAAGATATGGCCATTCTTGTGCTCTTGTTTCAGAGACTCAGCCTGTTGGAAGGTTATTTATTAGTAGGTGCAGGTAAGTTCCTACAGCTAGTATTAACTCCACAATCACAAATAAGGTCCAGTCAAGTCTCAAAAAATTAATCCTTGCTCAACTCTTGGTAGCTTGGCAGCCGAGCAGTCAGGCTTAACTTAAGAGACACATGTATGAAGTATTTAATATCACCAAAACAGTAAATAAGTAAAAGACACAACATATTACAAATTCAACATC
Source organism: Lissotriton vulgaris (assembly GCF_964263255.1). Taxonomy (NCBI): domain Eukaryota; kingdom Metazoa; phylum Chordata; class Amphibia; order Caudata; family Salamandridae; genus Lissotriton; species Lissotriton vulgaris. Next base: position 1,387,726,644 of record NC_141694.1, on the reverse strand, counting down.
AGTCTAAAGAAATAGAGAATATTTTTATCTTTCAAACGACACCACAGCGAAAAAAAAACAATGAAGGGATATAGATGTTTAAAGTTTAAATTAAAAAATGTGCTTTCTAGAGCCATGAATGGCAAGGCAACACCCACTTCACACTTTTTAGGTTGTGCTGGACCGAGAAAAGTCCACGATGGAAAGTGGGTCGGATATGATGAGCGGGTGGGCCCGGCCAATTTTTTACCTTCTAACATAGTCATTTTTTTGGAGTGTTTTCTCTCGACATCAAGCCATTGGGTCGTCAGATCCGGATTTCACATAGATGGCGGCAGCCTGCTGCACCACAGTGTCTTAGTGAGCCCCGGAGGTCTTTGTCTTCATTATCAATGGTGAGGAGTTTTGGAGCTTACAGTTCGACAAACCAGTTTGATCGGGCTGAGTCACGGTTCGACGTTGCTGGCTTGACTCTCGTTATCGATGCCGGTCGTCTTCTTGAGCTATTACATACAACTTGGCAAAATGTTCCCATACTTTCATATCTTCTTCTGAAAGGCCCTTTGAGGGCCAGGAAGGGTACAACACACCAGCCAAGGGTTCAGGAGCTCTGGTTTGCCTCCTAGGGGCTGAAACTCCAACTCCCACAATGCACCTGGCCAGTCCAGGAAAATCAAAGTGAAGCTGGTCAGCTAGATGTGTCCTTTCAGTGGATGTTGCAGGTGACTTGTTTCAGCACTTTTCTACCTGTTGCTGCTCTGCGAGTCCACTCTTTATCTTCTAAGGAAGGCACAGTCCTTCTTTAGTGGAGCCTTTAGAGTGCAGCAGGTGTAGTTCTTCTGAGTGCTGTCCTCTGTGGTGCATTCCAAGTGTCCAGCATGGCAGTCCTTCTCCAGATGTTTCAGGAAGGGATCTGGGATCTCCTGCAGATCTCCCTTTTCCCCGTTCTTGGCTGGCAAGTGGGGGGGCACCCCAACTAATGGGGTTTAAGTTCCACCCTCTGCCATAACAACTTTCTGGAAAGTGTGGCATATTTTTGTCCCGGAATGCACATTTCTCAAAAATCAAAAATTGAGAAAATCTCCCTTGGAGTGCAGGTCTGGCTAACCCAACCCACAGGTGTGGCTACATTTTCCCTACCCTCTCCTTCCAGCCCCTCTCCTAATCGAAATCAGCAGGGGCTCCCATCCAGCTGGGGATTAGGGAAGTGGGGGCTGGCCTGGGTCCTGTGACATCTGTGCTTTCACCTGTGAAGTCCAGTGTATCTCGCCAGCTCCCTTGCTCTTTCTGGCTTTTCCAGGAAGTAAATTTCCTCCCACCAAAATGGCTGTTTTGTTTCAGCCCCAGGCCTCTTCACACCTACTCAGGGGGCTGCTTGGCTCAGGCTGTCAGAGGCTGGACAATCAGAAGAGGCAGCTACAGATTGTTTTAGTTAACTTCAGGAAAGTAAGTTCTAAACTACTTTCCTACAATAGTTACAATAAATACGACCTTGGGAATTAGTTGGATTTATTGTAACTATTATCTTGATACTTTGATTTATGTTACTAGTTAACTCCAGTCAAAAGTTAGACATTATTAAAGTTTAATAAAGCCTTCACTTGTTAGCATATGGAGCTAGCAGCACTACAATGGGGAAAAACAACTTTGGCTTTTATTCCCTCACCAGGGTATATAAAACATATTTTATAATGTCCTTGCTTTTTGTAACTAGGCATCTAGGGCAGACCTCGGGGTGACTTATATGTTATACAAAGGTAGTTTTGGACTTTGGAAGAACTTTTAATTCCAAAGTCTAATTTGGACTCATTTTATTTTAAGACCAGCCTGCAAAGTTCAAGTTCAAGTTCAAGTTCAGAAATTTGTATAGCGCACTACTCACCCAGAGGGTCTCAAGGCGCTTGAGAGAGGGCAGGGGGGGGGGGTACTTTATTTATCGAATATCCAAGTTTTAAGATGCTTTCTGAAGGAGAGGTGGTTCTGTGTAAGGCGGAGGTGGGTGGGGAGAGAATTCCAGGTTTTGGCCGCTAAGTAGGAGAAGGATCTTCCCCCAATGGTGGATCTGTTGATGCGCGGAATAGCGGCGAGGGCCTGATTTTAAAATGACACCTGACACCACAGCAGTGCACACTTAAGCGCGCTAAGTCCACTGGGGGTTTTAAACCTACATTACACTACCATATACTAGGGACTTACAGGTGGGTTGTTTTAACCAGTTGTAGTTACACCAATTACCATATACCTTTTAAGGACAGAGCACTGGCCCATGTACGGTCTGGTTATAAGAGCCCAGGGCACTTTCAGAGTTAGTAACCACCAGTATCAGTCAAAAGATGGAGGTGAACAGGGTAAAAAGGATCACTTTCCTACACTGCCTTATCAGTTGCTCAAAAGGTGGCGCATTATACATATGTATCTAACATTATGTCAATTATTAAAGTTCAGCAATTCTCCAGCCGTAACTCACAGAATAAGCATCAAATTCCATAAATTATGTTTCCTTATCACTTCTAAAACATAGAGGACTTGAGGGTGAGAGTTATGACTTTCCTTACCCCACTTTTGCACTGCATTGTCTTATCACAAGTGGGGGGACAGAAAACAGAAATGGTTTCATAAAACTTCTCGAAGATGTTTACTCCTAAAATAAAATCCTGAGTTACTCCACAGCTATCACTGTTATATATAGTACTAATGGGTTATTTTATAAATTACAATAACCTAATACATTGCAATCACATCCAGTAATGCAGGCTATGTCTAAAACCTACAAATCGTGGCACAGGCTTCTCTTTCATTGAGAGACTTTAATACTTGGGTTGGAAAATGAGAGAAACTATGAGCCATGGGTGTGGTGGAAAACATTGTCCCCAATTACGGGGGTGGGAGTTAATCCCTTTTAATGAATCGCCATTTGCAGGAGGTGACAACATGCGCTGGGAAAGACACGGGTCATCGTAAACAAACACTTTTGGTAGCCCACAACTCCCTCTGCGCCCCCCCCCCCCTCGTTTCCTTAAAAAAACTTCACTCTGATCTGCTTGGAAAACTATTGTGGACTGAGGGGCTTTCCTTGCAAGCTTTTTTTTTCTTTCTTTGAACTCACTCACCATTCCCTGTACTCCTTAATATCATGCATGCGGGTCAACAGACAAAGGTTAGCACTGCACGCTGAAACCCACCCCTGCAAAATAAAAATAAAAAAACACCCCAGGGATCAAATACGTCCTCTTAACCTATCTTAGCAAGAGCTGCACCGCATCCTCGCAAAGGGGGCCTTTGGTGCAAGTGTGTACACACCACGCGGTATTCAGGGCTGTTTGCTTTGCAGCGCTGAAATGCGCCCACAAGCTACTTCATAGCGCTAGCTATTACAATGTTGGACGATAAGCAGATGTAGCTTCTAGAAGTTTTAAGTTTACTTTGATTGGCTAATGATTGGTTTGACCACTTCAACCCAAAATGTAATGGTTTCCTAAATTGATAAATACGTTTCAATAACCAAAGGAGTCAGCCACCTATTTGCATTTCATTTCCTTTAGATAGCACAGAAAAAAATGCAAATACAATCAATTAATGAATGTATCAAACATCTTATTTGAAGAGGACTTTGGAATTATTTATGCCAGGAGTTAAGGGACTGCTTCCTTGTGGCATTTAGGGAGGAAAAAAATCGCTTTTCAAATAAACTTTTGCAATAGTCATTGGTTACTTGCTTAAATAGTTTATGTGTCATTTCATTGTAAAATTATCTACAAATCCTTATTGCATACGATTGAACACATCGTATAGGCCGTGGAGTTATTTTTTTTAGAGTAGAGCTGGACCCATACATTGAAATAGATATCATTTACTTTGCACAATAGTATTATGATTAACAATGTTAATGCAATTGTGTGATCATGTATAGAATTATTTCTTTTGTTGAGGCATTTAATATACATTTTTTCTGGAAACTTGGGAACTCGCATTTAAAATTGCAACGCCCTAATGTTTTGCATTTTTGCTTGGTTTCGATACATGATTACCGTCACTTGCATGATTTTAGATGGCGCTTATCAGCACGCCATCGATATTTAGACTACTATCCATCCGGTAGAGGGCTTCGACTCCTCGCACGTGGAACAAAGCGCTATAAAACCGCAATTATAACATAATCCAGTGCAAGCGACCATCAAGCAAGAGTCAACTGTTAAATTGTCATCAAGAGGCGATGGACCAGAATAGGCAATGTCATCCGGAGTGCTGTATTAGGTGTGTTAGTTAGTAAGGGCGTGCAAGAAGTGTGTTCTTCAGTTCTGCCCAAGGCCACACTTTTTTTTGCAGATTTATATAGCGCAAACTGGACCCGAAGGTATTGGAGCGCTTTACATGAGCACCAATTATCTTACTTAACTGATTTGCCCAGAATAACAGGAGGTGGTGTTGATGACCCTGAGCTGGAACCTTGGTTTCAAAGCAAAGTCGGCAGCTCTAGCAGTGAGACCACATCCTCACCTTTATAAAGAAATTCGTGTAAATATGTTATGGCCACCCAGTCAAGTATTATTTGCTTCTGCATAAACAGCACAGATTGAGCTAGCCTCAGAGGTGTGAGCAAACCCAATTCTATTCAGATATTTCGCTGCAACTCTGTAGTTTGCGCGCCTGCTGCACAGTCATTTTCTAATTCGTGGCTCAAACCAGTTCTCAACAAGTCCACTAAAAATACCTTTAAGCTATGTAATGACATACAACTTATAAGGGCGTTGAAAGACAAGCAAATTCACGTTTGCCCTTTTATAAACAACCAATGTTGTTATACTATGTAGTGCTGTAACAAGAACACACCTTTTTTAATAAAACAATTTAAACATATTCCACTTTTATTAGCCTTAGGAAGAACTGGCGAAAGGTTTAATAAAAATACATAATTAAAATGAAACATCATTGAGAGCCCCCCTAGTTTTTTTTTTACCTCACTTAAAGCCCTGTAGAGGGGGGGCCCTGTTTTTTTGTATGCCTTTGGACTGGCCAGTGATGCTGTGCCAAGTTCAGGGCAGACCCATCACAGGGGCGAACCTAAGCAGGCGCGAGCGGCTCCGTGCACGTTCTGCTGTAGGGGGGGTGCACAGGTGGACGAGGGCAGGGTAGTGGAGAGAAAAAGTAGAGGGGGCAGGCACAGCTAGGGCAGCAGTTATTTGGTCCTCATTAGTTGAAAGTGATGTTTTCTTAAACAATGAAACTACTAAAAGTTGCTCTGAGAGAGTCCAAAATGTCATCACTTCACTTCATTAGACTTGTAACTTTTACACATTAAACTTGCACTTAGCTGCGCATATAGATACAACCTTATGACAGAATATCTTCAATTCACCCTACCCATTCACAGTCTCCTCTAGATTATGATCAGGTTGGGAATTTATGTTATTTTTTAATTTACGTTTTAGAGATGGCCGGATTTGCTGCAGTTGTAGCCTATGGACTGTACAAATTGAAGAGCAGAGAGAATACTAAAATGTCTGCCCACCTATTCATATGCGCGTGGGAGCCCAGGGCTTTGTTGTGGGAGCAATGAACCGAGAGCCCCTTATTCACCCTGCTCAGGAGTAGCTTCCTGCACCGACCTTCCCGGTTCCCGTAACAGAGGATGTGATTGTGCGCCGCTGCTGCCTCTCGGTTCACACACATCCCTGCCTTTGCTCATCTCTGAGTCACTGGCATGTTAGTCACAATGATAACATGAGTCAGGCTGAGTTCCCGTGCCTGTGGAAAGGGGAGGTCTGGAGTTCAGTGCAGAAGGACGAGGAAACCTGCTGGTGTTTTGACTCAGTCACAGCCTAGTCTGAAACCACCAGAGAGAGTAGCACCAGCACCAGGAGGCAGCAGCCCCGCTCCCCAACTGCAGTAGAAAGCTTGCCTGAGCAAATCTCTGTTACCCCTCTCAGAGTGCGTGTTCCAGTGACGTCACACACTGACCCAGCTCACCTCACTGCATGTGTTTCTTCAATGGGAGGTTTCCATACTCCATTAATCTGACCCTTTGCTTCCTGGATTTAGAGAACAACTTTTTTTAAACAAATACACATGAAAACTGCAATGCATAAACCTTATATGAAACTTTGATATACTACTGAACACCTTTGACCTTGTGGGTGAGGGCGCGCCTTGCTATTAATTATCGCTGTGTAACACCGTGACCTGCGCAGATCTCTAGGCACACGCAGGAGAACGAGCGCCAGGGAAGATGGCACAAGAAAGGAGACAGAGTGATTTATGACTGCAGGGAGAGCGGCGGCAACAGGAGAGTCTCCAGTTACAGACGTAGGCTACAGCGTGCGAAACAGATGGCACACTGCAGGCAATTAAAAGAAGTGCAAGCAAAGCGGACTAAAACTGTATTTAGGGGCCGCTGATTTGGGACTACACGAAAGTTAGTAAATAACCAACAGCCAACAGAAAGCAAGCTAAGAACATCAATGCCAGAGTTAAACACATTTCAAGGGGCAGGAGAAATTACACAGACTTTCAGCCAACATACAGATTACTTTAGGTCTCGCTGAGACAGCGCATCCAAGGCGAGACCTAAAAATGGACCCTCAGGCCCAACTCTTCAGTACAATTCTGGACCTGAGGAAGACTCATCCTGCTGTGCTACTCTGTAAGAGGGACCGCTACTCAATTGCCCTGCTGCCTTAGTGAAAAAACTGGCCTTGCATCTTGAACCCAGGACCACCAGAGTGACTCCCAGGGCTAGTTGGCTGGCCTCCTGATCAGAGCCTCAGGGACAGAAAAGGCTCCGACCACCTTAAACCCAGCACATGGACTCTGTCTTCTTCTGTGTTCTACCCCCCCAAGTGGTGCAACCTCAGTCCTGGGCCCTTGGAAGTGGGCCTGAACAAGCTCTGCAAGCCTAACTGTGCTCTTGTAGGCAGAGCCGACACAGCACGATGCATCTCTTTGCAGCCCTGCTTCAAAGCATCCACAGCGCAATGCATCCCCAACGCTGGACCTCGTATCACAAACCCATAGTCTCCTTGGACCCAGCGGTGCATGAAACATCTTCAACTTAGGAATTTGCATTACGAGCCCTTCATCAACAGCCTCCTCGATAACGATGTGGAATGTTGCAACACTCCCCAAACTAGGATTTAAGGAACTTTGTTCAGTGGGCCTAACTATTGATATCTGGCCTGAGCTCCATCATGGTCAGGCAAAAGTTGGGACTTTGTACCGGACTGGCGTGACCGGATATCCATAGTAGGCGCTTTGTGCTTATAGGCAATATTTCTATCGAAACCTTGAAATTACATATTTCCATTTCTACTAATGGAGTTTTTGTCATTTTGCTCTCAAATTATTTGCTTACTTTTACTCTATTTTTCTAACTTGGTGAGGGATTTTTCTTGTGTTGTATTATCACTTTCTAACTGATTGAAATGCTGCATAAATACTTTACATATTCCCATTCAGTTAAGCCTGACTACTTTGTGAGAAGTTACCAGAGAGTTGAGCATAGGTTAATTTGGGGTTTGCCTGTGTCTCACCCTGACAGAGATTGTGGTTGCTGCTTGAGTAGGGTTTCACCCCCTCAACCAGACCCAATTTCCTACACCGTGTAACAAAGCAAACTCAAATATCCTAATGGAGGCCCTGTAATCAAACATCAACATGACTCTGGAAGGGATAACTCACATTTAGGCAATAAATGAGCTTGTAGAGAAACTAGCAAATAGTGAATCGTACAACCTGTGAATTTAAAAAGAAGTGCTTGGAAGGTTGACTCTAATGGCAAAATTCCAATTCCGTCAAAGACCAGACTCATAAAAGTACTTTTGTGTCACTGAAAGACACTGCAAAGAAATAGCTCTTCTATACAAAAAACCCTCATAAAAGAGTGCAAGGATTTAAACAACACTTAGCTATCCATCTGAATACCCCAAATGCACTTATCTATGCTATGGTGCTTTATTCCAGATATAAAAAGTGCATATCTCGATAGGCCAAGCTCAGTATCCTTCTTGAGGGAAGGCTTCAAGAACCTCACTACCAATCTGGCTAGATACCAGAAATAATTCACTTGAAAGGGATCAGCCTTAGAACTGATACAACATTTAATTATTACTCCCTACTCAAAGCTCTCATAGTTAATTTTATGGTTCTTGTCTATCGCAATCTACCATTTTCCTAGAAAACTCCTACAGAGGAATGGAACCAGACAACTCCAGGGTAATGTGCAACATTACAACCCATTACACATTCACAGATATGGGCTTATGCCTGAAAGAAGAAGGAGGAAATCATTGACATGACTAGCCATCCCATTAGACGGGGAAATCGCAGTAGCTTAAGGATTGGTAATTCACATTATCCTGCTCAAAGTGTTATGAGAATAGATGAAAGACTGAGAAATATTTCTGGAATTTATACATACTTTGCTACACAACTGTTGTCAGATAATATTCAACACCATATGTTCTTGTATGAAGGAAAGATATCTTTTCCTCGTATGTCCCAGAGATGTTGGCATTGGGGGACACAAAAAACAATATGCTACCATTCATCTATCCCAGATGCCTGTGTGATCTTTTTCTGACCAACCTCCTATCACTAGACAACCACAGTGGTGAAAAGCTCCTCCAAGCAGGATTCAATTACTATTCAAAATACTTTGCACAGTGCTTAAGAAATTCTGGGGCAGAGTGCAGGTTACCTACAGAAACTGCCCTAAGCCCCACTGGAAACCTTAGTTGCTGACAATCTGCCAATAGAGGTCCAAGCAGACGAAACACAGGGAGCAGGCCGTTAGGGGTGCAGTCCCCAGATTTTAGAAAACTCTTGACTCATCCATTTGTAAACACCAGAAGATGGTCAGTTCGAATGCCTTGCACCACTTGAAAGTGAAATTGGGCTTAGCACCTGGACACTTCTGTGACTCCAAACTAAATTGTGACTATACTCTTTTTTCACGTTACATATTGCCTTCCCTCTTTCACCACCCACACAGCTCAAATTATCCACATCATTCCTCTAGCCGCATAGATTGTTTTGTAATAACTAATCTCAGATGTGGAATAAAATGCTTTGAAATTGCCACAATGTGACATTTTTGCCACTAATTGGAATAAAAACCCATGCCTGTGTGTCATATACAGATCAACACAGCACTAAGTACTGTATCAGGACAAGATTTAAAATAATATAAAAACATAACACAACATGGTTCAATCGTGGCAGCACCCAGAGATTGTCTGGAAGACATTAGTGTGAGCTGGTATTAGGCTGACATCTTTACTGCAGGGAAAATGTAACCTTGTCTTAAGAGACTCCTAAGACTTGGATGCTTCGTAGAGGAGGATGCCAGTCTTTCTAGTAATCAGTAGAAAAATAGGGCTTTGGTACCCCAGCTACAATCGGAGGTACATTGAAAATCCTGTGCTTAATTTTTAAAAGAATAAGTGCTGGTGCCCGAAGCTCTACTTAGAAGCCTGCAGTCGGTGCTAATCAATGTTGGTGTGCCGAATACCAAGGCTGCATAGTCTTTCTTAAGTTCAAAATAAGTTTATTGAGATAGAGGAATGTGTTAATGCAGAGTGTACAATAGCAATAAAATTAGCGAATGACACACAAAGTCATTCAATTTTTGAAGAGTACAAAAGGTTTTAAACAAAAGTCAATCACTTGTATCATGTGTAAAAGAGTAACAAAGCCATAGAAGAAAAACAAATCGGTAAGAAGAGAAACTTACATTCTTATCTAACATACATTTTACATGCTATTATATGAATAAACAATACAGTATCAAATAAAGGAAGTCATGTAGGTTTAGTCCCTTCCTATTGTAGAGGGGTGAAAGACAGAGAACGTCGAGCACTTATATCTATAAACAGCGTAACAGGCTCCCACAAATCTAAACGCTTAGATGCCAAATGCAACGGGTATACAAATGCAGTGTCGAGTCTATGATTGTAACAGATAGTATACCACCATGCTTGATATGACAACTTAGTAAAGTCCTTCCAGATCTTGGTAACTTGTAGAAAGGCAACTGCTAACAACAAATCTATTATCTTTACATTAAAATCACAATGTTCCCAAACTGGAGATAAACTGCCTAAGAAAATATGTGACACAGAGAAAGGGTGGATAGAATTGAAGATCAGATTAATTTGATGCCATACTTTTTTCCAAAAACGCATGTGAAAAGCAGGTGAAATAAATCACCATGTGGTGAAGAGCAGGCCCAGCACGTGTCTGGGAGCATAGTATGTCTTGCATTGAGGATGAGCGGTGAAAGCAGGAGTCTATTGTATACAAAAAGAGTGTCTGAGTGGTGGTCGCAGACCTGGAGGATTTCCTAAGTTTAAGCCTGATTTTATTCCATGGCTCAATAGACCAAGAAATTTCCAAACCTTTCTCCCAAGATATCTCTGTCTTGGTTTTATCCCTGGGAGTAGGTGAACTGTGTAAGAATGTACATATGGCAGAGGCCCTAGAGTTGCTAAGTAAGAGCATCCGCAGCTTATCTACAGGGATAGATTCAGGAGGAATAGGGTTTTGAGAGTTTGTGCATTGAGTACGGGTAGTTTGAATAGCCTGTGTTAAGAGGAGATATTTGGAGCGAAAAGCTGGAGGTAAGTTAAAAGAGCTACTGGCATGCTCGAAAGACATAAGTTTTACTTGATTATATAATGGGTGTACCCAAATAAGGCCTCGTTGTCTCCATGATTTCCAAAAGATAGGTTGAATATTTACCAAAATAGAAGCATTATACCATATTGTAGAGTGTAAAACTGAAACCCAATCACTGGAGTTCGAAGAGGAGACGTTCGGTAAAATCTTAGAAGAAGGCTGCATAGTCTTGATTCCACCTTAGCCTCTTTAATCTATGAAACACCGCTTGCCTCTATCTCACTCTTGCAGAGTCCGGCTTTCTCCCTTTGTGGTGTTGTTTCAGTCTTTTTCTCCCTCCGTATTTCCTCTTGGTTTCTATTTTCCTCTCTTGCTTTTAGTAGATGCAGAACAATAAGTGCTCGTCCCACAAATGAGTGCTGGTGGGCCCCACCCACAACTACCATCTCAAATTGAACACTGTCAGTCAACCACCGCCTAACTATGGTTAGTATTCAGGGAATTTCCCATACTAGAAACATCAAATGTTAAACAGTTCAAAAGATGTAGGTTTAAGGCAGACAACCAAGGTAGGAGATGCTTGTTCTGGAGTGACAAGGACACACCTCCTTAACCCCTTGTGTGCGGGACGTATTTTCCGCCTGTGCTGACTCCGCCTTGCGCGGGCGGAGTCATGACGGAACGGTTCCGTCATCAGCACAGCTCAACCGATGCTGACGACGGAACCGTTCTGTCATCAGCATGGAAGGGGTTAATTATGTGAAGGAACAGGATGTCTAGGTCACTGGAAGGAGTATCACCAAGGTCATTCTAGAGCATGGGTACTCACAAACATTTTCCCGGGGGCCGCAAAGTTTGGTCTATGGTGTGACCAAGGGCCGCACTGATGCCAGCGGGGAGTGAAAACGTGGGAGTAGGGGAAGCAAAGCATGTATATCTAGTAGCTGTCTTTAAAAATTAAGGTATTTCTAAAGTTGAGGGCCTAGTTACTTCCTTTCCCTAACTGCAATTAACCTTTAAATAAGTATTTGCTGTATATTTTCTTACCACGTTAGTGCTGAGTCGAGTAAACAGCAGCTCAGTGCTGCTGCTGCTCAGAGGGCCACATGTAAAGTCAGGAGGGCTACATGCGGGCCCTGGGCCATACTTTGAGTATCACTGTTCTAGAGGCATCCAGGCCTAGCAACATAACACTCTCTGTTTTGAGAATACGTTTTCCACCTTGGCACTTCCTCCTTTCTCATGCCCTTAAGGGACCTCTGGTAAACTTACACTTTTGTGTAAGCCTACTATTTTTTGGTATTCAAAAACGATGGGCCTGATTCACAAAAGTAAACTTACGCTTCTGTTTAAGTTTAATATTTTTTGTTATTGAGTGGTAGATACACCGCACATAAAAATATAGGCTTCTTCTAGCTTTTTATGTGTGGGGTTCTCCACCCTGACTTTGGAGTCTCTGCAATCATTAAATTACTATTAGGAAGTTTAAACTCCTAGTTTGTGAATACTAAAAAAGTAGTAAACTTACACAAATGTTTATGGTAACCTTAGTAAATGAGGCCCACGAGTTTAATTTTACTGATAGTAATTTTATTACTGCAGAGACTCAGCAGTGGATACCGAGAAATCCACACATAAAAAGCAAAGGACAGATCTATCTTTTAATATGCGGAGTCTCATCCAAAAGTGTTGAGTCTCCACACTTGTGAAATTACTATTAGTAAGTTGACTTGTAGTTTGTGAATACCAAAAAAGTTATAAACTTTGTTAACCAGTGATAGTGGGCGCCATATTTCTGATTCTGAGAAGAGATACATTTACGGTGGGACCTGGGGTATTTATTTCCGTGCGCGAATCCCTTCCCTAAAGAAATATGCACAGGAAAAACCGGTCAGAAATAAAGAACCCGTATAGTTTTAATAAGCCTAGAACTGCAGACACGCGTTTCGCCATCGGTGCCCGCTACGGCCAGTCCGTCCCTGATTCTGCCCTTGAGAACCGAGCGGTAAACATTTTTTCCGAGGTTGGTTTTGTGCCGTCCATAACGACACTGGAAATGGGTCGCATTTGTTTCAGATATTTCCATGTAATTAAACGGCGCTGCCACTAATACTCTAAGCACTATGTTCAAAATGTTTCCAGCCCTGGAGGAGGCCTTTTGGTAGCTTGTCGTATCTGGCCCTCCATGCTCTGGGCACTTCCACACGTGTAACCTTAAATAAAAGTCTCTCTGTTGCATGTTTGGAACGCATTTGAATTTATATTTTAAATAAGTAATTAAACACTGGTGTCATGCACACTCATCAGTAAGAGTCAAGAAAAAGCGGCCTGAACATTAATTAGGACGTGAATTTTTTTCCAATAAGCACTACGAAAATAAAGATATCCCCGCTATGCAATAGATCTTGCTAATATATTCATTATATTGTTGGTTTGCTCCTGCTTATTTCTAAGCCATGGCTTTTTACTTTACTTGGATAATTCTCACTTTCAAATAACAAATCTCAAATGTTTACACTTGTGTTTTTTTAGATGCTTTTGTTTTACCTTTGCTTGTGCTATTCTCTGCAGTGGTTTACTATGTTAAACTGGTATTAATCAGCAGTGCTCCGTTTTACCGTTGTTCGTTTCTTTTTTAACTGCTGTCTTATACAAATACTTACTTCACATAACACAACAAAGATATCACGTTCATTTGTGTTTTTGTAAAGAAAACGTAACGTCCCCCAGTGGCTTAAGAAAGATTTGCTTTCACTCTTTTGAACCAATGGGATAGGACCTTTGGTTTTGCTGGGGCCATATATGGTGTACATTTTTCTTCCTCTTGGCTGTCTCTCATTTTATTTCTGCTTTAGCCCAGTGGAAAGATATGGTTGTCATATTATTAAGAACACAGAACACTATCAGTGGACTGGGCATTCCATGTCTGCTTTTTGTTATATTATAGAACGCCCGTGCTTTCCTGGTAAGAATTAATTTCCTGTTTATTCTTTGACAAAAACAGTTTGGAATAGGAGCCTATTCGATTTGGATTGTACCTACCCCATTTATAAGCAAGCATTGACAATGCCAATTGTTGTGGCTTTTGTGTAGCGAAAAGTCTCACTCGAGCGTCAGTAAGAGATATAAGACAGATAAGCATGGCTATCAGGAGTGCAGGCAGCCCTTAGACAAACAGACCAGCGACAGCATGGTGAGCAACAGTGCAAGACAGGCACAACAAACACCACGCAGGCAGCGTCATGTCCTCGCATAAAGAGGAACTGAACTGTCTGTGCTTCACCAATACAAGTTTAAAAGCTATACTTCCTACACTGTCCAGATCTAAGGACACAGGTGCTGCCTCCAGACCGCGACTCTCCTACATTCTCAACTTGAACTATACACTTTTACCCCAATTATATTTTATGGATTTTTAATTAACCAACCGTTCCATTTTTGTACACAGGCACCACGTTTTTTAATGAAATTATGAATTTATGCTATACATGTACTTTAAAAAAAAATTATATTGTTGTGTGAGCTGCTAAGATTTTAATTAATCAAGCAATAAAGAGAGTGTACTGTCCAGAGGGACATAAGAGAAAAATCCTTAATGGGGCACTTTGATGCTCCACATCGGGATATTCTCACATCATCGTGATTTACTGCGATGATGGGCAGTGCAGTGAGCCTTGGACACAAAAGCCGGGTCTCTGAGGCACTGAGACCACATAATAAGTCATATGCTTCTATGCTTCAATGGTTCACCGCCTGTGAGTTAAACGGAGCAGAAATACTAGGGACCTCCTTCATGACAGAGTCATGTTTCCACCACACAATGTGCTACATGCGTGATTCAAACCTCTAAATCAGATTGTTGAAGCCACACAAAGCATGTCTCTGAGTGACTTAAAAAATCTGGAGTAACTCAATGAAGCGTAAATCGCTGTGTTGCATTACTCTGCCCTGTGTAGGCTCTTCACAGGTGTTGTGTGATGTTCCCAGGTAACTCCAATGGATTTTGAGGTATCCCCATTCGTACAAGAACTTGTAAACCTGGGGATGCGCCAAAAAAGTACACATTCCCAGGAGAGGCGTAACAAGGCGACATATCTCTATTTCTCCTTGTGTCTTCCTCCTGTCTTCTTCTTTGTATGCCTGCTGCATTCTGCAGCAGACATAGAAGGAAAAATATTCCTCCCAGAATTGGTTTTGGGCAGGAAGGTGCCTCTTCCTGCACTAAAACAATCCTGCATAAAACACAGGCAACCCTTGCACCTTGCAGCCTTGTAACAAGGTGCGAGGATGCTGGCATTGGCGCGAGGGCCGGACTAGTAACAGAAACCGGCCCTGGCAAACTGCTCGCCCAGCCCCCCTGAGTTGTTTATTAGGGCCGGTTTTGGTCGATTTTGTTACAGGGGGCTGATATTGCCAGCCCCTGGTAACAAAAGTGGCCCCTCAGGGGTCCAAACCCGGCCCCCACCATGGCGGCCCACCGGGAAACACCTGGTGCCCGCTACGGGCAGTCCGGCCCTGATTGGCGCTCGGCGGCCAAAAGTGCACCATTGCAAGTGAATGGACAGGAATGTGCCGTTTTGACCTAAATATGGCACGTTCCCTTCCTTCCCTTTCCCTGTCAAGCAGTGCAGCACAGAAAGGTGACTTGCTGCACTGTGCTGCATGACTTCCTAATAAATGAGACTCAAAGCAATGTACAGGACGGTTGAAAAAAGACAATCTTGTTTTGACCAGTGACGAAGCTCCCACAAGGCCCAAACAACCAGACCCACAAGGCAAATCTATTTCGTGTAACAAATCATTATCTCATGGTTGCAAGCTTGTTTGCTTAAGCAGAAAGTAAGTGTGACATGATCGCAATAACTAGTCAATCAAAAATACACTATAGATATACAGAGCTTAAAGGTCCAAACCATGTGGGTAAAATGACAAATATTTAATAAAACAAGTCAAAAGACACTAAGGAAAATGTATAAACTGATGAAAAAAGGATTATGCAAAAATAAAAATAAAAATTACCCCAGAATAAAAATGTAATAAAAATGGTTCAAAGTTGTGTCACGACATACCTGAATGTTTTGAGAGTAAAGAGAAGAGTGAGAATACATTTACCCCTTATGTCTCTCCTAACGTCTGTTTCCAGTCTTCTTTAGATACGGGGCTGGACATTGTTGGCAATACCTTTAAGAATGGCAACTTCCTGAAGATGGGGGCACATCACGTGAGGAATTCCAGCCACGGTCCAGGAGGAGCGTGGCTTACTAAGGTACGTGCCCGTTTTCGTACCTTCTTTTCTAAACGGGACTTGCATCCCATGACCCATAACGTCGAAATAGAGAAGGAAAAGGGAAGCGGGCGTTTGTGGGGATAAGTGCAGTGAAACATTCGGCTACAACAAGAACAACGCTAAATTACCTGTGCGACCCTGGTGGTGGTGTTATGTGCTTATCTAGGTTCCTGATCGATACTGTGACCTTATGCCCCTATTCGGCTATAGAGCCCTTTATTCCCTATATTGGCATAACCGTTCAAGTGCGATTTTCTGAAAAGTCATCTCTGGCCTCACACGAGCAGAGCCACAGAGCCACATTCCAGCATGACTCTCTGCTACTTCCTTTGCGACCAATTAGTGCAATGACAGAGCAGCAGTCACTATCTGATATTCCTAGATAACACTCCGAGTTCTTCAACAAGATAAAAACTTAGCAAACCTGGAAATCCCCGCTTGCTATGTTTTGATTAGTAATAGAACTCTAATGAGCAACTGATAGCTGCCACTTCCTAGTGACATCTTTTATTGACGTCTTATGTCCAGCAAACTTGCGTCAAACCCGGCACCTGTCAGGTATAAATATTACCAACGTTGCCTTAAGCAATGCGAAGCTAGCTGCTGTTGAGCGAGAGCTACTGTTGCTGATGCCAGCTGCCTGCATGACCAGTGTTGGTAAAAACTAGCACTCTGTCGCTGCAGCCTGCTATCCTGTGGTGGTGAAGCTACTGATTACCATTATCGCCGCTACAGCGCGACCTATGGTGCAGTACGCTTGAGGAGCCGTGCAGCCGTCCTCTGCGAAGACATCCAGCCCAGCTGCCCGCGGACGCTGTCACCCCTCCTTCCTCCCGACGCGCTGAGAGAAGCCGCTGCCTTTCTCGTGCAGAGAAATCCAGTCCCGGCGCTTCCGGTTTACCCTCGCAGGTGACTGGGATATCGAGAGAGACCCCTGAAGGAGATACCAATCCTCCATCATTCTATTCAGAGGTATGGTGTTGACTAAATCCTTAGACGAGAATTCTTGAAACAAACCTTGGCAAAACCAACTTAACTTAAGCTACTTACTTACTCCCCCTTCTCACGTGTTAGGCCTAGGTCAGGCACACCGGGGTAGGCTTAGTTAGAAGCACCAGTTGAGTATGTTAGCCTAATGTATATATGACTGTATATATGTTTTATTACTTTTAAACCATTGTATGGCTAAGAAACCATATCAATGCTTTTACAGTTCTATTTCGCTATTCTTATCTTACTGTACGTACTTTTTATAATAACAGTTATTGCAATTGTGGCAATACATTTCTCTTGTATGAGAAGAAAGACTGTTCAATAAATGTTAACCTTTATTGATACACGCCCGTCTCTCTATTCTCTACATACCGTGAAAGTAAACTGCACCAGACTGACTGAGTGAAATCTATGTCTATTGTTTCACACGACCCTAGAGATCGACTCTTGATCTGAGGAGCAAAGTTGTCATGTTGCACGGTTGTTGGAAAACTGAATCCCTTCTTGTCTGTGCCAAGGAAGCTGATCACTTCCTATGCAGAGAAGAAAGTTTCCAGTGACCTCTGAGCTAGTTGGTAACACAACCCAATTAAGTTTAGCATAGTCAGTGGAGGCCTGGAATATAGCCAGTTCCACGTCGATACTACTGTTTATGTTATTCCAATGCGCAGGGCCTAGTGGGAAACTAGGAACTACACTACATGGCGCCCAACGTTTGGTAAGGCGATAAACTAACGTAAGACTTGTAGAGTAACTCAGTCGTGCATATTTCACACCCCTTTCTCCCGTAAATACTCCAATAGACGTCTGGAGTGGGTGAAAGGTTAAAATCCGCCCGACCTTAGTAGGAAGAGATTCCTATGTAAAGCTCTGGTTTATTCAACGTTGAAGGATACAGTGTTCCAAAATATTGTGCATCTAATCTTTGTCTCCTTGGAGACCTACTCTGCAAAAACTGCATTTATAAAATGTCAGTACAAAACAACGGCACCACTGGGGCCGCAGTAGATGCGACTCAGCAAGGTCCCGAAGACACAGACCCGGATGCTATTATCATCCCGGTCCAGTTAAGAAGATCTATAACTTTAAAACTTATAGAACATGGACTGACACCTCAAGGTGGTACAGTAATTTTCGTGATAGAGGCTCACGAGTATCGGCAGACAGAGGTATTCTATTCATGGATAAACTTTCCAGCGGTAAACGCTATAACACAAGAGTTTCACTATTACAAAATAGAGGAACCTCCGGGAGAGTACGCTCCTTTCGAGGAGGTTGAAATCCCACTTAAATTTCAAGAGCACCTGCTCTGGTTTAATGGCGCCCTAAAACACAATGATCACATAACTAGGCTCGGTCCACTAGGTAGACCAGGAGCCACGTGGCCGGTTCTAGCCAGCTACACACCACATCCTGACATTGCAAGAATGTCTAGAGAAGAGCTGTTAGCACAGCTAAACACATTAATAAAAATACATAGGCAATTAGTCCAATATGTACTACGGACTGCAACAGTCCAGCCAGCTGTTAATACACCACAGCTGACCCCTCATCAGGGGAACACAAATAAAATTACACCACAGAACATACAGTCATGTCTTGGTAAAACACCCGTAAAACGGGAACAAATTCCTTTCTGGTTAGCCCAGAAAATCACTCAAATAGAGGCAGTATTTCCTGATACTACCCCTATTGAGAAACACAGAATCTTGACCATCTGCCTTCCTATGGGAATCGCACCACACGTGGAGGACTGCGACACTTGGGGTACAGTCTTTGCTTCCATTTACACAAAAACACACGGTGTTCCGTCTATGGCGGTAATACCAGACGTGCTAAAACAGATTCAAAATGAATTCGGTCCAGAGCCCGCTTTAAATCTAGGTATGAAATTACTAAAAGACTTCAAGCAGGTCACGGCTATATTATTAGCCAATGTAAAGGGAGAAGCAGCATCTGTGGCGATTCGCCAGAAGTTGAGGGAAACAGATATAAAAGATCCTGTTGAGCTTGCAAAAATCATAGAAAAATGCTATGAAGAATTAGGTAGAGACAGCTTGGGTGGAAAACCAGTTAAGCCCCAACTGCTCGAAAATCCTGAAAAATTATTTATTAAAAATAATTTAAATACTCCTAAAAAGAGCTGGGATGGAAACAAACAATCCACTCCCAAGGAAAAAGTTTTCCAGTCCAGAGGAAGGTCTCCTCGACGGAGGGAAAGAACTCCGACTCGAGAACGCCAGTCTCCCCAACGGGAGCCCTCTGAGAAAAGATATAACCTTAGAAATAGGGATAATATAAAAAGACCTGATAGATATCAAAGTATTGATACACGTCCCTCTCGATCTCTTCCACAGAATTCGGAAAGAAGAGGACGGTCAGACCCAGGAGAGCACACCAAGTCCAAAGACAAGGAACCTGCTCAAAATAAGAAATCTCAATTTCAGAAAAAGAAGGTAGCCAGTATTAGAGTAATCAACCATGCCGAGAATACTGAGGACACAGTTGAAAAACGGGGAGTGGGCATTGACAATGTTGGACAGTGCAGCAGAAATCAGTATAGCACGCAAGATCTTGATGAGTCATCTGGAGACAGTGGACACGAATGAATACATTCAGGTTGAAACTGCCGACGCCAGGCTTAGCGAGCCCCATAAAATATACGAAATAACATTACGTATGGAGGGTGATAAGACTAGGAAAATTAAGGGTCTATTTTGGGATAAGCTCTCAAAAGGCTATGATATTCTGTTAGCTGAAAAAGATTGGCCCCCGGAGTTTGTCAGGGAGTGCCCTCGTGGCGAAGAGGTAATTATGCCTGCCTTCTCGAATCACATACCGATTCATAAAAAATACACATATGCAAGGAAATGGGCAGTAGCCCAGGCACCTGCATTGTATAAAAATCACGTAGGATGGGATGAGGACTCAACGCCTCACAAAATCCAATTAAAAAGTGAACCAACTGCCCAACGGCAGTATCCCATAAAGCAAGAAGCTAAAAAACAGGTCAGGGAGATCTTAGATCAACTTGAGTACCAGGGGGTGATTGAAACATGCACCTCTCAAATGAACAATCCTTGGTTTCCTGTCTCCAAGCCAGACAATTCATATCGTCTAGTTTTGGACTACAGACATCTTAATACATGTTGCAAAACTTTTGCAGTACAAAACTCGCATAGTGCAGCCCTAATGAATAACATAGTTAGGAAAAAATATAAAACGACATTAGACATTTCTAATGGTTTCTTTTGTCAAAACATTGCACCGGAAAGCAGATACTTGACCGCTTTCTCCGCATTACCATGTAGTGTAGTTCCTAGTTTCCCACTAGGCCCTGCGCATTGGAATAACATAAACAGTAGTATCGACGTGGAACTGGCTATATTCCAGGCCTCCACTGACTATGCTAAACTTAATTGGGTTGTGTTACCAACTAGCTCAGAGGTCACTGGAAGCTTTCTTCTCTGCATAGGAAGTGATCAGCTTCCTTGGCACAGACAAGAAGGGATTCAGTTTTCCAACAACCGTGCAACATGACAACTTTGCTCCTCAGATCAAGAGTCGATCTCTAGGGTCGTGTGAAACAATAGACATAGATTTCACTCAGTCAGTCTGGTGCAGTTTACTTTCACAGTATGTAGAGAATAGAGAGACGGGCGTGTATCAATAAAGGTTAACATTTATTGAACAGTCTTTCTTCTCATACAAGAGAAATGTATTGCCACAATTGCAATAACTGTTATTATAAAAAGTACGTACAGTAAGATAAGAATAGCGAAATAGAACTGTAAAAGCATTGATATGGTTTCTTAGCCATACAATGGTTTAAAAGTAATAAAACATATATACAGTCATATATACATTAGGCTAACATACTCAACTGGTGCTTCTAACTAAGCCTACCCCGGTGTGCCTGACCTAGGCCTAACACGTGAGAAGGGGGAGTAAGTAAGTAGCTTAAGTTAAGTTGGTTTTGCCAAGGTTTGTTTCAAGAATTCTCGTCTAAGGGTTTAGTCAACACCATACCTCTGAATAGAATGATGGAGGATTGGTATCTCCTTCAGGGGTCTCTCTCGATATCCCAGTCACCTGCGAGGGTAAACTGGAAGCGCCGGGACTGGATTTCTCTGCACGAGAAAGGCAGCGGCTTCTCTCAGCGCGTCGAGGAAGGAGGGGTGACAGCGTCCGCGGGCAGCTGGGCTGGATGTCTTCGCAGAGGACGGCTGCACGGCTCCTCAAGCGTACTGCACCATAGGTCGCGCTGTAGCGGCGATAATGGTAATCAGTAGCTTCACCACCACAGGATAGCAGGCTGCAGCGACAGAGTGCTAGTTTTTACCAACACTGGTCATGCAGGCAGCTGGCATCAGCAACAGTAGCTCTCGCTCAACAGCAGCTAGCTTCGCATTGCTTAAGGCAACGTTGGTAATATTTATACCTGACAGGTGCCGGGTTTGACGCAAGTTTGCTGGACATAAGACGTCAATAAAAGATGTCACTAGGAAGTGGCAGCTATCAGTTGCTCATTAGAGTTCTATTACTAATCAAAACATAGCAAGCGGGGATTTCCAGGTTTGCTAAGTTTTTATCTTGTTGAAGAACTCGGAGTGTTATCTAGGAATATCAGATAGTGACTGCTGCTCTGTCATTGCACTAATTGGTCGCAAAGGAAGTAGCAGAGAGTCATGCTGGAATGTGGCTCTGTGGCTCTGCTCGTGTGAGGCCAGAGATGACTTTTCAGAAAATCGCACTTGAACGGTTATGCCAATATAGGGAATAAAGGGCTCTATAGCCGAATAGGGGCATAAGGTCACAGTATCGATCAGGAACCTAGATAAGCACATAACACCCACTCCACGAATTCATGTCCATCAAAATTACTAAAACTAAGCAATTAGATGTATGTGTAACATTGTGTAACATAGCCCACCCCAAAATACATAAATGCATTCGAAATAGGCGTACTTGTAATACATGAAATTTTGGTACTGTACGTTTTTTAAAAGCATAGTAATCATTCAAAAATTATTGCATATGAAATCAATGAACGATTATGCATAAAGAATTACACATGAAGTATCTCTGACAGAAGAAATGCGAGATAAATCATCACATAAAAATGCATGGTAATAACATGTGTGCTAGAGGCTGGTGTAATGTTGTTATGTCTCTAGATGTGTTTAGAAATAGAAGTGTGAAGCTTCTGTTCTCTAAGAATAGTTTTTACGTTAAGCAAAGAATTGTTCGTGCCAAAAAGAAAAGGGTCAATATTTGAAAAATTGTCCAATTCAAAGAAAAATCATTTTTACCAAAGCTCCTGGCAGTTCTTTGTTGATCAAAACTGAAGGCCGAATCCAGAGTTCATAGGAACGCTGTGTGTCGGAAAGCTTTTCAAAAGTTATTGTTTCTCTATGGGTGAGAACATCGTATCAGACAGGCTCGCAAAGAATTGGTCTACAAAATCAGGTGATAGTTCAACCAAATTAGATAGCGCTGTAACTTGGCAGGTGTGAGAATGATTGCTGTCATCGAAGTCAGGACCAGCAATGCTCACAGAACGTTGTACCTGGATGATGTTGCTTTTGTCACTCGCTCCACTGTTACCACTTGGCTGTAGTACAGGAGTCTCCACGAATGCCGTCATCAGGATTGGTAGCCGCTGGGGACAACACAATGCGTGAGCCGTTATTGGACTGAGCAAAGTATCGACGTCCATTGGTACTGCTGATGGAAGTGAAAGACAGATGTCCAACACGCATTCCTCGCCGCAAAGCATACACCGTAGCACAGGTAAAATGCAATTTTGCCATATCGGTCTGAATGAAAGGAACCAGGTCATGTTTAGATCTCTCAGCCTGGCCAATCCGAGGACGTTAGTTATCCTGTCCCTGTAGCGCATTGCTAGGATTGTCTCTTCCATTCCCATGGGAGCTATGTCTGAGCCGAGGCTTGCCATATCGTAGCAGGATGGTCAAAAATAGAATCCCTGCGATGAGTCCCAAAAATAGTGGAATACCACCAAAGATGGAGTGCACAAAATTAGGAAATATTCCCAAAATTGCCTGGAAGGGTGTTAGCAGTCCCGTAAAGACTGTCTTAAATATGCCTGGGATGCTTGTAGCACTAGACATGTTAAGGAGTTGGTCGAGCATTTGTACGAAATGCACGGGGCAATTTGTTGATAAAAGGTCATGAACCTCAGTAGCCGTCCTTGC
This sequence comes from Lissotriton vulgaris, assembly GCF_964263255.1. NCBI lineage: Eukaryota > Metazoa > Chordata > Amphibia > Caudata > Salamandridae > Lissotriton > Lissotriton vulgaris. The sequence goes on along the minus strand of NC_141694.1, from coordinate 1,387,703,556 downwards.
GACTAGAAGATCATACGTCTCTTTAGATGACGTTATAGGCACTGTTGTCTGTAAAAGCACAGATTTCATTTTGCTTAATGTATCAATTCGTATAGAATAGAGATTCAGACGAGGCCAGATGGGAGTCACTATGTCTGGAGGCCCGCTCGGGAACAATGCTTGCATACAGCATTTGACCATGGACGTTACTTCTACTAGATAACTTAGTCCGGGCGCGAGGCCACAGCACCTGTGATCCGTTCTTAGAATGTAACTCCCGTTTGCGAGTTGCATAAAGAAGGGCTCTATCTGGGTTGCAGGTGTGACTAGCTGGTGGCATGAAAGGTTGTTTGAATTTCCATCACATGCTCCGTGTAAATTAATACCCTGACACAAAAGTATACCGCTTAGTGAGTGTTTACAGTTGTCACCACTAAGAAATACATTTTTGTCGCTGTCACTATAGCAAGAATGAGTGTATGGTAATTTCCATTCGGATTTAATATATCCCTTACCCAATTGTTCATACTGGCCAGCAGGTATGTACTCAAGGCACTTATGAAATCGGAAAGTTGTTATCGGAATTGTGATAATCCCGTGTATTATCCATTCAATGACAGGACTCTCTGACATTGTCAATGGTAATCGCTCGAGTTTCTCGATGCTCAAGATTGTATAGTCTGCTCCTTTCTGTGCCAAACTGATCTGTTTATCAGTAAGGTTAAAAATGGAAAACAATGACGTTGTGTTTATCAAACGCCAAGGCACATAGCCTGAACGAAGATTTTGCAGCGTCCAGCCTAGTTCTATAATAGAGCGTAATTGAGATTGGCCATGTTGTAACATTAGCAAATCTCTGTCTATCACATCAAAGGCAGATGATACAATATTGTCCAAAGAATATATTCTGGAAGACAGAGTCATTAACCCTTTGTCTACCACAGAAAGTGTTTTCTCCAAATTAATACGATCAATTTCTCGTATTTTTTCAGCAGTTTCAATTTGCTTTACTTTCCAAGCCTCGTTGTATGAAGCATAGATGCTGGTCGCTATGAAATGCTTTTGACGCTGTTTGCGTGGTCCAAGAATGAAATCGCGCAAATCAGCACCATCTTTTAATAAAGACAAGTGTTGCTTAATTTCAGCCAGTGTGGATGTAGTTAGCCATTCTAGGCAAAGTTTACCTACACTGTATGTTGTTATTATTCCTGGATGTTGTCTCTGGGAATATCTAGGGTCTAATCTGGTCATTTTTAAACCCTGTGTTTTATTCAGGAATCTATCTTGACAGCTATTTGTGTCTGTAGGCCAGATTAACCACTTTTTCCAATCAGGATGTGTTCTGTTGAAATGTAAAATGTGTGACACGTCTAACTCATTATCTGCAGTTGCATTCTCAGCTATTGGCTTTGGTATAGACGGTGTTTTCATTTCTTTGTTCTTAGCTAGGCCAAGACAGGATGTTTGGTGTACAGTGTCATTTAAAAATAACATTTGTTCTGGTATCATGCAGGTTCTAAATAGTGCTTCTATGCCTTGCACCTGCCAATCTTTTGTACCCCAAATTGATTTCGTTTCAATATTATTTTTCCAATAATCAAAACCAAATGTCATCATTTTGTCATAAAATGCTTCTGAATATATCAATTTAGAATTTGTTAGCATTGTTTTCATTCCTGTTTTTTCTAACAGTTTATAATAAAACGTTTCTGCATTACTGGTGTTAAACCCTGAAAAATATTTGAATTTCTCAAAAAATGCTTTAGAACTGCTTTTAGGTGGTGTAGAACAATGTTCCCATTGATTATACATAAAAACATTTCTAGGCTGTGCAGATTTATGCAAGTAATGATCCCCATAGTGGGTGTAACAGAATAACTGCTCATAACTAGATGAACCTTGTAAATAATCATGATCTGTGAATCTAGCTGACATTACTAAATCAGACATCATGTCATTAATACTGTTAAAGTCCCAATCATCAGAGAATGTACTTGGTGTCACAAAGTCACTTAAGGAAACCTTTAGTTGATGAGGATACTTCAGGATTTCGACCGGACCATAGATCTCATAGTCTGTTTTCTCCCATACTACCCCACCAGGTATTGGAATTGCTGTGACATTTACTGTTGACAGTTCTCTTTTCTTCACGTGGGATGATCTGTGTGGTTTCAGGACTAGGTTGATGTTCTGACTTGCTGTGTCCATTGTAATATATTTTCCTTCAATGAATTTTCCCAAACACAGTACCATGATGAGCCAAAGCAGGAGGAAAAATACACCTAGACCGAACCAGAACTCTAGCCAAGGGGAAACAAGGTAGATTTCCTTCAGCTGATGAAAGAGTTCTGTTGCTTTTTCTTTAAAAGACTTTTTTGTTTCTGGCATCACTTCGGGGTCGTTTAAATCTTCAGAGAAGTTGTCGAAGTTGATGAAATAACCAGAGGCAGTTCTGTCAATTGATGGGATTGTTCTTTCAATCTGTCTTTCGGTAGCACTTTCTGATGCCACATCATTGTAGACTGGTGTTGTTTCTTGACGAACTGTTTCAATCTGTGTTTCAAGAGGCACGAGTTCCATGGCTGTATTGCATAGTCCTTCATTGTGCACTGCAGGCTGATCGAATGTGATGAGTCTTTCAGTTTGAACCTCTTGGATTGTTGCAAGTTTGGGTATTCTGTTGTTTCTTGGGAGTCCACTGGGCCTACTGTTGATTATAGGCCACATGCTTGTGGTTTTACCAGATCGATTGACACGACTCTGTTCTCCTTTTTACCAGCAAGGGGCGGTAGCACAACTGATCTTGTTCCGGTGACTGCCAAGACAGGTACTGCTTTTCTGTAAGAAGGCCCAAATTCCTTCTTAACCGCGATCTTTTCTCTGACTAGATCCCCAATCTTTGGAATCCAGACAGGCCTTGCTGGGGCTGTTGCGGGTGGTGCCTCGTCAGTGGTACTTGGCTGTTGCTTTAACTTTATGTTGCTTAATGATTTTCTTGTTTCATTCAGTTCCTGTAAAACAGCCAAACGGTCTTTTACTTCAAACTGCTTTGTTTCTTTTTGTACCACTGACATCTGACTATCGAGGTCCTGAACGTTCATTCTAATTCCGAACAATAGTTCGTATGGGCTGAAACCTTTTAGAGAATTTCTTGGCATGTTGTTAAGACTAGTCTGGACACTTATTAAATGTTTGACCCACCCAGCGCCTGAACCTAATACCTTCGCTGTTATAGATTGCTTTATATCCCGGTTTTTTCTTTCTATCACACTATTGTATGACTGACAAGAATACCACAACCCAATTCCCATGCTGGCCATGGCCTCCCTATAAGCTCGAGAGCTGAAGGCAGGACCCTGGTCAGAATGGAACGTGGTAATTGCGTATATGCCGATATGGACTCGCGACTCTTTTATAACCGTTCTAGGCGTCAGCCGAGCGCTGGAGGCCTCATTATTTAAGTGTATTTCGTCTTAAACGTTGTACACTGGGACGCGCTTCTCTTCTTTGATTGCGCAGATAGACCGCCTTATGCTGTCTAGAAGGGATCCTGAAACTACCCTGGCCTGTTCATTACTGCGATCTCTGTTGCAGTCTTCACAATTTTGAGCAAAACATTGAATATCTATACTCATTCCTGGCCACCAGTACTCTGATTGCAATTTTTTCAGAGAGGCTTTGATTGTTTGGTGTCTCAGTCCCAACCCCATGTGTGCTTCCATTAAGAGGAAGCCCCTCCTGCTCCTGTTTGGAATTACTCTATCCCCCACTCCAGGGATTCGAGCAAAAGGAACGGAGTTTGCATCGATTATGTATGCATAATTGAGTGGATAGTTTACGGGTAGTGCTGCACAGTCGCCTTTTACGGTCGTTCTTACTGCCAGCATGGTTTCCCCGTCTATATACTTATCTGTACGCTTTTTTGTGGCTACGGAAGCCGGGTTAGTTGCTTCCGCTTTGGCTGTATTAGCCAATGAATTCCCTGCAACGTGAACGCCATCACGTTGAAGACTCTGTGCGTGAATCACGCGAGTCTTTTGTAGTTCTTTGTGTAAAAGAGCTACCTGTTCCCAAAGCAATTTATGCTTTATTGTGGCACCTGTGTCATCTTTGTAGTCGTTTTCGATCCAACTCTGCAGTTTGTTATTGTAAGAATTGACGCAAAAATGAGAATCGCACACGATAAGTGTGGGGAATTCGCGTTCTGCATTTTCGAGCGCCATCTTTAAAGATCTGATTTCAGTTCTTTGAGCCGAACAGTACTTTACTGATTCAGTTTTTGTTATTTTCGGTTTGATTTTACCGCACAGCCAACGACCTTTAATGATCGCACATGCTGCATCGTAGGATTTGCTCTCTACATTAAAATGCTGTACAAAGCTATCTGTATAGATTATACAGGCGTATTGTGGGAGAGGCAGGATTTCGATTGGCAGAGGATATTCTTCTTCATATTCTAAATCATTCAGTTCTGTGTATTGCGGGGCGAAATAGTATTTCACGTCTTCCGCTCCTAGAGAATCTATGCACTGTATCCATTTTGGATCCAGTGACACTGTAGGCAGGTTTACTGGGCTGAATAGCGCTTCGAAGGCGGATTCCGCTGTAAGGATATTAATCCGTTTGCCGTGTGCTAGTTCTCGTTCATTTGCTAATGCGATTTGCACTGCGTTCACAGTTCTTTCTGTGTGACTGAATGTTTTTTCTGCTTGTGTGTACAAGTGAGATTTAATTGAAATAGGTACCTTTTCTCCCTCATTAGAGGTTAGGTACGTGAATCCGCATCTTCCTGGGATGACTCGGATTACAAGATCAATCGTGTTGTCACGTGTATCTCATTTTGTTTTTGCTAACATGTCTGTTTGCACTGATCTCAAAATTTCTGTGTGTTTTTGAGTCCAATTGATTTGTTTTAAATCAGGTTTTATTAGTTTGTAGAGAGGTTTAACCCTCTCTGCGTAATTTAGGATGTAAGTTCTTCCGAAATTCAGAAAACCTAGTATAGATTGTAAATTCTTCAGCGTTTTTGGAGCTTGGAGTACAGCGCACTTCTCTAAGAAGTTGTCCGCTAGGCTTTTCCCTTCACTTGATAATTCGTACCCTAAAAATAGTACTGTCCGATGGGCAATTCGAGACTTTTTAAAGTTGAATTTGTAACCCTCTGCAGCGAACCCAAGTATAATGGTGTTCACTCTTTTCAAGTGAGTATCCAAGTCGTCGTCTGTGAGATAAATATCATCTACGTAAGATAATGCTTCATCATCATAGATTTGTAGTAACTCTGTTACCCTAGCTGAGAATAGTCCTGGGCTATTCTTGAACCCCTGTGGCAGTCGACAGAATTTTTTCTGCGACCCAAATGCGGAGAAAGCGGTCAAGTATCTGCTTTCCGGTGCAATGTTTTGACAAAAGAAACCATTAGAAATGTCTAATGTCGTTTTATATTTTTTCCTAACTATGTTATTCATTAGGGCTGCACTATGCGAGTTTTGTACTGCAAAAGTTTTGCAACATGTATTAAGATGTCTGTAGTCCAAAACTAGACGATATGAATTGTCTGGCTTGGAGACAGGAAACCAAGGATTGTTCATTTGAGAGGTGCATGTTTCAATCACCCCCTGGTACTCAAGTTGATCTAAGATCTCCCTGACCTGTTTTTTAGCTTCTTGCTTTATGGGATACTGCCGTTGGGCAGTTGGTTCACTTTTTAATTGGATTTTGTGAGGCGTTGAGTCCTCATCCCATCCTACGTGATTTTTATACAATGCAGGTGCCTGGGCTACTGCCCATTTCCTTGCATATGTGTATTTTTTATGAATCGGAATGTGATTCGAGAAGGCAGGCATAATCACTTCTTCGCCACGAGGGCACTCCCTGACAAACTCCGGGGGCCAATCTTTTTCAGCTAACAGAATATCATAGCCTTTTGAGAGCTTATCCCAAAATAGACCCTTAATTTTCCTAGTCTTATCACCCTCCATACGTAATGTTATTTCGTATATTTTATGGGGCTCGCTAAGTCTGGCGTCGGCAGTTTCAACCTGAATGTATTCATTCGTGTCCACTGTCTCCAGATGACTCATCAAGTTCTTCCGCGCTATACTGATTTCTGCTGCACTGTCCAACATTGTCAATGCCCACTCCCCGTTTTTCAACTGTGTCCTCAGTATTCTCGGCATGGTTGATTACTCTAATACTGGCTACCTTCTTTTTCTGAAATTGAGATTTCTTATTTTGAGCAGGTTCCTTGTCTTTGGACTTGGTGTGCTCTCCTGGGTCTGACCGTCCTCTTCTTTCCGAATTCTGTGGAAGAGATCGAGAGGGACGTGTATCAATACTTTGATATCTATCAGGTTTTTTTATATTATCCCTATTTCTAAGGTTATATCTTTTCTCAGAGGGCTCCCGTTGGGGAGACTGGCGTTCTCGAGTCGGAGTTCTTTCCCTCCGTCGAGGAGACCTTCCTCTGGACTGGAAAACTTTTTCCTTGGGAGTGGATTGTTTGTTTCCATCCCAGCTCTTTTTAGGAGTATTTAAATTATTTTTAATAAATAATTTTTCAGGATTTTCGAGCAGTTGGGGCTTAACTGGTTTTCCACCCAAGCTGTCTCTACCTAATTCTTCATAGCATTTTTCTATGATTTTTGCAAGCTCAACAGGATCTTTTATATCTGTTTCCCTCAACTTCTGGCGAATCGCCACAGATGCTGCTTCTCCCTTTACATTGGCTAATAATATAGCCGTGACCTGCTTGAAGTCTTTTAGTAATTTCATACCTAGATTTAAAGCGGGCTCTGGACCGAATTCATTTTGAATCTGTTTTAGCACGTCTGGTATTACCGCCATAGACGGAACACCGTGTGTTTTTGTGTAAATGGAAGCAAAGACTGTACCCCAAGTGTCGCAGTCCTCCACGTGTGGTGCGATTCCCATAGGAAGGCAGATGGTCAAGATTCTGTGTTTCTCAATAGGGGTAGTATCAGGAAATACTGCCTCTATTTGAGTGATTTTCTGGGCTAACCAGAAAGGAATTTGTTCCCGTTTTACGGGTGTTTTACCAAGACATGACTGTATGTTCTGTGGTGTAATTTTATTTGTGTTCCCCTGATGAGGGGTCAGCTGTGGTGTATTAACAGCTGGCTGGACTGTTGCAGTCCGTAGTACATATTGGACTAATTGCCTATGTATTTTTATTAATGTGTTTAGCTGTGCTAACAGCTCTTCTCTAGACATTCTTGCAATGTCAGGATGTGGTGTGTAGCTGGCTAGAACCGGCCACGTGGCTCCTGGTCTACCTAGTGGACCGAGCCTAGTTATGTGATCATTGTGTTTTAGGGCGCCATTAAACCAGAGCAGGTGCTCTTGAAATTTAAGTGGGATTTCAACCTCCTCGAAAGGAGCGTACTCTCCCGGAGGTTCCTCTATTTTGTAATAGTGAAACTCTTGTGTTATAGCGTTTACCGCTGGAAAGTTTATCCATGAATAGAATACCTCTGTCTGCCGATACTCGTGAGCCTCTATCACGAAAATTACTGTACCACCTTGAGGTGTCAGTCCATGTTCTATAAGTTTTAAAGTTATAGATCTTCTTAACTGGACCGGGATGATAATAGCATCCGGGTCTGTGTCTTCGGGACCTTGCTGAGTCGCATCTACTGCGGCCCCAGTGGTGCCGTTGTTTTGTACTGACATTTTATAAATGCAGTTTTTGCAGAGTAGGTCTCCAAGGAGACAAAGATTAGATGCACAATATTTTGGAACACTGTATCCTTCAACGTTGAATAAACCAGAGCTTTACATAGGAATCTCTTCCTACTAAGGTCGGGCGGATTTTAACCTTTCACCCACTCCAGACGTCTATTGGAGTATTTACGGGAGAAAGGGGTGTGAAATATGCACGACTGAGTTACTCTACAAGTCTTACGTTAGTTTATCGCCTTACCAAACGTTAGGGCGCCATGTAGTGTAACTCAGTCGTGCATATTTCACACCCCTTTCTCCCGTAAATACTCCAATAGACGTCTGGGGTTCAAGAACAGCCCAGGACTATTCTCAGCTAGGGTAACAGAGTTACTACAAATCTATGATGATGAAGCATTATCTTACGTAGATGATATTTATCTCACAGACGACGACTTGGATACTCACTTGAAAAGAGTGAACACCATTATACTTGGGTTCGCTGCAGAGGGTTACAAATTCAACTTTAAAAAGTCTCGAATTGCCCATCTGACAGTACTATTTTTAGGGTACGAATTATCAAGTGAAGGGAAAAGCCTAGCGGACAACTTCTTAGAGAAGTGCGCTGTACTCCAAGCTCCAAAAACGCTGAAGAATTTACAATCCATTCTAGGTTTTCTGAATTTCGGAAGAACTTACATCCTAAATTACGCAGAGAGGGTTAAACCTCTCTACGAACTAATAAAACCTGATTTAAAACAAATCAATTGGACTCAAAAACACACTGAAATTTTGAGATCACTGCAAACAGACATGTTAGCAAAAACAAAATTAGACACACGTGACAACACACGTGATCTTGTAATCCGAGTCATCCCAGGAAGATGCGGATTCACGTACCTAACCTCTAATGAGGGAGAAAAGGTACCTATTTCAATTAAATCTCACTTGTACACACAAGCAGAAAAAACATTCAGTCACACAGAAAGAACTGTGAACGCAGTGCAAATCGCATTAGCAAATGAACGAGAACTAGCACACGGCAAACGGATTAATATCCTTACAGCGGAATCCGCCTTCGAGGCGCTATTCAGCCCAGTAAACCTGCCTACAGTGTCACTGGATCCAAAATGGATACAGTATATAGATTCTCTAGGAGCGGAAGACGTGAAATACTATTTCGCCCCGCAATACGAAGAACTGAATGATTTAGAATATGAAGAAGAATATCCTCTGCCAATCGAAATCCTGCCTCTCCCACTATATGCCTGTATAATCTATACAGATAGCTCTGTACAGCATTTCAACGTAGAGAGAAAATCCTACGATGCAGCATGTGCGATCATTAAATGTCGTTGGCTGTGCGGTAAAATCAAACCGAAAATAACAAAAACTGAATCAGTTAAGTACTGTTCGGTTCAGAGAACTGAAATCAGATCTTTAAAGATGGCGCTCGAAAATGCAGAACGCGAATTCCCCACACTTATCGTGTGCGATTCTAATTTTTGCGTCAATTCTTACAACAACAAACTGCAGAGTTGGATCGAAAACGACTACAAAGATGACACAGGTGCCACAATAAAGCATAAATTGCTTTGGGAACAGGTAGCTCTTTTACACAAAGAACTACAAAAGACTCACGTGATTCACGCACAGAGTCTTCAACGTGATGGCGTTCACGTTGCAGGGAATTCATTGGCTAATACAGCCAAAGCGGAAGCAACTAACCCGGCTTCCGTAGCCACAAAAAAGCGTACAGATAAGTATATAGACAGGGAAACCATGCTGGCAGTAAGAACGACCGTAAAAGGCGACTGTGCAGCACTACCCGTAAACTATCCACTCAATTATGCATACATAATTGATGCAAACTCCGTTCCTTTTGCTCGAATCCCTGGAGTGGGGGATAGAGTAATTCCAAACAGGAGCAGGAGGGGCTTCCTCTTAATGGAAGCACACATGGGGTTGGGACTGAGACACCAAACAATCAAAGCCTCTCTGAAAAAATTGCAATCAGAGTACTGGTGGCCAGGAATGAGTATAGATATTCAATGTTTTGCTCAAAATTGTGAAGACTGCAACAGAGATCGCAGTAATGAACAGGCCAGGGTAGTTTCAGGATCCCTTCTAGACAGCATAAGGCGGTCTATCTGCGCAATCAAAGAAGAGAAGCGCGTCCCAGTGTACAACGTTTAAGACGAAATACACTTAAATAATGAGGCCTCCAGCGCTCGGCTGACGCCTAGAACGGTTATAAAAGATTTGCGAGTCCATATCGGCATATACGCAATTACCACGTTCCATTCTGACCAGGGTCCTGCCTTCAGCTCTCGAGCTTATAGGGAGGCCATGGCCAGCATGGGAATTGGGTTGTGGTATTCTTGTCAGTCATACAATAGTGTGATAGAAAGAAAAAACCGGGATATAAAGCAATCTATAACAGCGAAGGTATTAGGTTCAGGCGCTGGGTGGGTCAAACATTTAATAAGTGTCCAGACTAGTCTTAACAACATGCCAAGAAATTCTCTAAAAGGTTTCAGCCCATACGAACTATTGTTCGGAATTAGAATGAACGTTCAGGACCTCGATAGTCAGATGTCAGTGGTACAAAAAGAAACAAAGCAGTTTGAAGTAAAAGACCGTTTGGCTGTTTTACAGGAACTGAATGAAACAAGAAAATCATTAAGCAACATAAAGTTAAAGCAACAGCCAAGTACCACTGACGAGGCACCACCCGCAACAGCCCCAGCAAGGCCTGTCTGGATTCCAAAGATTGGGGATCTAGTCAGAGAAAAGATCGCGGTTAAGAAGGAATTTGGGCCTTCTTACAGAAAAGCAGTACCTGTCTTGGCAGTCACCGGAACAAGATCAGTTGTGCTACCGCCCCTTGCTGGTAAAAAGGAGAACAGAGTCGTGTCAATCGATCTGGTAAAACCACAAGCATGTGGCCTATAATCAACAGTAGGCCCAGTGGACTCCCAAGAAACAACAGAATACCCAAACTTGCAACAATCCAAGAGGTTCAAACTGAAAGACTCATCACATTCGATCAGCCTGCAGTGCACAATGAAGGACTATGCAATACAGCCATGGAACTCGTGCCTCTTGAAACACAGATTGAAACAGTTCGTCAAGAAACAACACCAGTCTACAATGATGTGGCATCAGAAAGTGCTACCGAAAGACAGATTGAAAGAACAATCCCATCAATTGACAGAACTGCCTCTGGTTATTTCATCAACTTCGACAACTTCTCTGAAGATTTAAACGACCCCGAAGTGATGCCAGAAACAAAAAAGTCTTTTAAAGAAAAAGCAACAGAACTCTTTCATCAGCTGAAGGAAATCTACCTTGTTTCCCCTTGGCTAGAGTTCTGGTTCGGTCTAGGTGTATTTTTCCTCCTGCTTTGGCTCATCATGGTACTGTGTTTGGGAAAATTCATTGAAGGAAAATATATTACAATGGACACAGCAAGTCAGAACATCAACCTAGTCCTGAAACCACACAGATCATCCCACGTGAAGAAAAGAGAACTGTCAACAGTAAATGTCACAGCAATTCCAATACCTGGTGGGGTAGTATGGGAGAAAACAGACTATGAGATCTATGGTCCGGTCGAAATCCTGAAGTATCCTCATCAACTAAAGGTTTCCTTAAGTGACTTTGTGACACCAAGTACATTCTCTGATGATTGGGACTTTAACAGTATTAATGACATGATGTCTGATTTAGTAATGTCAGCTAGATTCACAGATCATGATTATTTACAAGGTTCATCTAGTTATGAGCAGTTATTCTGTTACACCCACTATGGGGATCATTACTTGCATAAATCTGCACAGCCTAGAAATGTTTTTATGTATAATCAATGGGAACATTGTTCTACACCACCTAAAAGCAGTTCTAAAGCATTTTTTGAGAAATTCAAATATTTTTCAGGGTTTAACACCAGTAATGCAGAAACGTTTTATTATAAACTGTTAGAAAAAACAGGAATGAAAACAATGCTAACAAATTCTAAATTGATATATTCAGAAGCATTTTATGACAAAATGATGACATTTGGTTTTGATTATTGGAAAAATAATATTGAAACGAAATCAATTTGGGGTACAAAAGATTGGCAGGTGCAAGGCATAGAAGCACTATTTAGAACCTGCATGATACCAGAACAAATGTTATTTTTAAATGACACTGTACACCAAACATCCTGTCTTGGCCTAGCTAAGAACAAAGAAATGAAAACACCGTCTATACCAAAGCCAATAGCTGAGAATGCAACTGCAGATAACGAGTTAGACGTGTCACACATTTTACATTTCAACAGAACACATCCTGATTGGAAAAAGTGGTTAATCTGGCCTACAGACACAAATAGCTGTCAAGATAGATTCCTGAATAAAACACAGGGTTTAAAAATGACCAGATTAGACCCTAGATATTCCCAGAGACAACATCCAGGAATAATAACAACATACAGTGTAGGTAAACTTTGCCTAGAATGGCTAACTACATCCACACTGGCTGAAATTAAGCAACACTTGTCTTTATTAAAAGATGGTGCTGATTTGCGCGATTTCATTCTTGGACCACGCAAACAGCGTCAAAAGCGTTTCATAGCGACCAGCATCTATGCTTCATACAACGAGGCTTGGAAAGTAAAGCAAATTGAAACTGCTGAAAAAATACGAGAAATTGATCGTATTCATTTGGAGAAAACACTTTCTGTGGTAGACAAAGGGTTAATGACTCTGTCTTCCAGAATATATTCTTTGGACAGTATTGTATCATCTGCCTTTGATGTGATAGACAGAGATTTGCTAATGTTACAACATGGCCAATCTCAATTACGCTCTATTATAGAACTAGGCTGGACGCTGCAAAATCTTCGTTCAGGCTATGTGCCTTGGCGTTTGATAAACACAACGTCATTGTTTTCCATTTTTAACCTTACTGATAAACAGATCAGTTTGGCACAGAAAGGAGCAGACTATACAATCTTGAGCATCGAGAAACTCGAGCGATTACCATTGACAATGTCAGAGAGTCCTGTCATTGAATGGATAATACACGGGATTATCACAATTCCGATAACAACTTTCCGATTTCATAAGTGCCTTGAGTACATACCTGCTGGCCAGTATGAACAATTGGGTAAGGGATATATTAAATCCGAATGGAAATTACCATACACTCATTCTTGCTATAGTGACAGCGACAAAAATGTATTTCTTAGTGGTGACAACTGTAAACACTCACTAAGCGGTATACTTTTGTGTCAGGGTATTAATTTACACGGAGCATGTGATGGAAATTCAAACAACCTTTCATGCCACCAGCTAGTCACATCTGCAACCCAGATAGAGCCCTTCTTTATGCAACTCGCAAACGGGAGTTACATTCTAAGAACGGATCACAGGTGCTGTGGCCTCGCGCCCGGACTAAGTTATCTAGTAGAAGTAACGTCCATGGTCAAATGCTGTATGCAAGCATTGTTCCCGAGCGGGCCTCCAGACATAGTGACTCCCATCTGGCCTCGTCTGAATCTCTATTCTATACGAATTGATACATTAAGCAAAATGAAATCTGTGCTTTTACAGACAACAGTGCCTATAACGTCATCTAAAGAGACGTATGATCTTCTAGTCGCAAGGACGGCTACTGAGGTTCATGACCTTTTATCAACAAATTGCCCCGTGCATTTCGTACAAATGCTCGACCAACTCCTTAACATGTCTAGTGCTACAAGCATCCCAGGCATATTTAAGACAGTCTTTACGGGACTGCTAACACCCTTCCAGGCAATTTTGGGAATATTTCCTAATTTTGTGCACTCCATCTTTGGTGGTATTCCACTATTTTTGGGACTCATCGCAGGGATTCTATTTTTGACCATCCTGCTACGATATGGCAAGCCTCGGCTCAGACATAGCTCCCATGGGAATGGAAGAGACAATCCTAGCAATGCGCTACAGGGACAGGATAACTAACGTCCTCGGATTGGCCAGGCTGAGAGATCTAAACATGACCTGGTTCCTTTCATTCAGACCGATATGGCAAAATTGCATTTTACCTGTGCTACGGTGTATGCTTTGCGGCGAGGAATGCGTGTTGGACATCTGTCTTTCACTTCCATCAGCAGTACCAATGGACGTCGATACTTTGCTCAGTCCAATAACGGCTCACGCATTGTGTTGTCCCCAGCGGCTACCAATCCTGATGACGGCATTCGTGGAGACTCCTGTACTACAGCCAAGTGGTAACAGTGGAGCGAGTGACAAAAGCAACATCATCCAGGTACAACGTTCTGTGAGCATTGCTGGTCCTGACTTCGATGACAGCAATCATTCTCACACCTGCCAAGTTACAGCGCTATCTAATTTGGTTGAACTATCACCTGATTTTGTAGACCAATTCTTTGCGAGCCTGTCTGATACGATGTTCTCACCCATAGAGAAACAATAACTTTTGAAAAGCTTTCCGACACACAACGTTCCTATGAACTCTGGATTCGGCCTTCAGTTTTGATCAACAAAGAACTGCCAGGAGCTTTGGTAAAAATGATTTTTCTTTGAATTGGACAATTTTTCAAATATTGACCCTTTTCTTTTTGGCACGAACAATTCTTTGCTTAACGTAAAAACTATTCTTAGAGAACAGAAGCTTCACACTTCTATTTCTACACACATCTAGAGACATAACAACATTACACCAGCCTCTAGCACACATGTTATTACCATGCATTTTTATGTGATGATTTATCTCGCATTTCTTCTGTCAGAGATACTTCATGTGTAATTCTTTATGCATAATCGTTCATTGATTTCATATGCAATAATTTTTGAATGATTACTATGCTTTTAAAAAACGTACAGTACCAAAATTCCATGTATTACAAGTACGCCTATTTCGAATGCATTTATGTATTTTGGGGTGGGCTATGTTACACAATGTTACACATACATCTAATTGCTTAGTTTTAGTAATTTTGATGGACATGAATTCGTGGAGTGGGTGTTATGTGCTTATCTAGGTTCCTGATCGATACTGTGACCTTATGCCCCTATTCGGCTATAGAGCCCTTTATTCCCTATATTGGCATAACCGTTCAAGTGCGATTTTCTGAAAAGTCATCTCTGGCCTCACACGAGCAGAGCCACAGAGCCACATTCCAGCATGACTCTCTGCTACTTCCTTTGCGACCAATTAGTGCAATGACAGAGCAGCAGTCACTATCTGATATTCCTAGATAACACTCCGAGTTCTTCAACAAGATAAAAACTTAGCAAACCTGGAAATCCCCGCTTGCTATGTTTTGATTAGTAATAGAACTCTAATGAGCAACTGATAGCTGCCACTTCCTAGTGACATCTTTTATTGACGTCTTATGTCCAGCAAACTTGCGTCAAACCCGGCACCTGTCAGGTATAAATATTACCAACGTTGCCTTAAGCAATGCGAAGCTAGCTGCTGTTGAGCGAGAGCTACTGTTGCTGATGCCAGCTGCCTGCATGACCAGTGTTGGTAAAAACTAGCACTCTGTCGCTGCAGCCTGCTATCCTGTGGTGGTGAAGCTACTGATTACCATTATCGCCGCTACAGCGCGACCTATGGTGCAGTACGCTTGAGGAGCCGTGCAGCCGTCCTCTGCGAAGACATCCAGCCCAGCTGCCCGCGGACGCTGTCACCCCTCCTTCCTCCCGACGCGCTGAGAGAAGCCGCTGCCTTTCTCGTGCAGAGAAATCCAGTCCCGGCGCTTCCGGTTTACCCTCGCAGGTGACTGGGATATCGAGAGAGACCCCTGAAGGAGATACCAATCCTCCATCATTCTATTCAGAGGTATGGTGTTGACTAAACCCTTAGACGAGAATTCTTGAAACAAACCTTGGCAAAACCAACTTAACTTAAGCTACTTACTTACTCCCCCTTCTCACGTGTTAGGCCTAGGTCAGGCACACCGGGGTAGGCTTAGTTAGAAGCACCAGTTGAGTATGTTAGCCTAATGTATATATGACTGTATATATGTTTTATTACTTTTAAACCATTGTATGGCTAAGAAACCATATCAATGCTTTTACAGTTCTATTTCGCTATTCTTATCTTACTGTACGTACTTTTTATAATAACAGTTATTGCAATTGTGGCAATACATTTCTCTTGTATGAGAAGAAAGACTGTTCAATAAATGTTAACCTTTATTGATACACGCCCGTCTCTCTATTCTCTACATACCGTGAAAGTAAACTGCACCAGACTGACTGAGTGAAATCTATGTCTATTGTTTCACACGACCCTAGAGATCGACTCTTGATCTGAGGAGCAAAGTTGTCATGTTGCACGGTTGTTGGAAAACTGAATCCCTTCTTGTCTGTGCCAAGGAAGCTGATCACTTCCTATGCAGAGAAGAAAGTTTCCAGTGACCTCTGAGCTAGTTGGTAACACAACCCAATTAAGTTTAGCATAGTCAGTGGAGGCCTGGAATATAGCCAGTTCCACGTCGATACTACTGTTTATGTTATTCCAATGCGCAGGGCCTAGTGGGAAACTAGGAACTACACTACAGTGGTGCATTTGGGTGATTGTAGCCAACCCCCCAACACCTATACCCACATAGACCGTATCTTCAAAAGGCTGTATTCCTAAAGCCTTGCTTTTTTTCTTTTTTCTTTCTTCTTTTTTTGAAAAGTTTTTTCTCCTAAGATCCAGACGGGAAGTGAGGAAACCAGAAATATCACAAGAAACTTCTATTGGTCGAAGACTCCAAAACCATACATACGGTCATAAGAGTAGAGACATAAGAAGGAAATAATATTGATGTGTACACCCAATGGATACATAAATAAGAAATGAATTACAATATCCCACCTAATTATTCTGTTCTATATCAGTGGTTCAAAAACTATTTTGTAGCGGTGTTAAATTCACAGTGAACTGTCTCAAAGCCTCACAGGCACATGATGTAGTTTGGAAACTCCATCTCAAAGACTTTTAATAAGTAACTCAAACTATAAAGTTAGTGAAAGTGGTTAGGAACTGATTGCTTGCATGTAACAGGGCCATTATCCCATAGCGTTGTGGTATTTGTGGTTCAGTTTTTCACACATATTATTTTTAATCTTATGCAGTCTTTCGAAATTGTATCGCTAGACACCAGTGTTTCAGGATTTCTCCCTCATCAGTTAAGTAAAGTTGCTAGCAGGAAACCGAAGAACTGTGGTGTCTTGAGGTTGTGATCATTCAAATCTTCACAGCTTGAAAAGCAATGAAGCTCTGTGAAGGCAGAGTCACATGTGAGTAAATCCACCCATCTTGAGTAAATCTCAAGATGGGTGGCTTGTTAATGCAGGATTTAACCCTAACGCTGATGGTTCAGACCTTTGGGCCCCAGATGCGCCTTTATGGAAATTTTCAAGCATTATTGTTGGTTGCCTCCCCCAATGCAAATACCGTATGTGTTCATGGCTCCATTTTGGATCGAAGGGTGTGGCTTGGCTTGAATACTGGCTTAAGGGAGAAGATCTTTTCTACTCGATGAGTCAAACTACAGGCTTGAGCTGAAAAGTTTTCAATAGAGTTGCTGTTTTTTTCAAGGCTAGTTTCACAGAACCAAGATCCTTGTAGAATGTTTCTGAGTAACTCCCTCTGGCATAAACTCTTTTCAGCCACTCAGAACCTTGGCTTCTAATTATAATATCCTCCAAGGCCAGGCAACAAATTCCTGCAAGCAGGCACTTCTCAGGACCCAAGTGAGCAGGTTCTTGAAAGGAGATCTTCCAGAAGATAGGCTTTTCTCAAGAGAGGGGTGCAAATGCCCCTGTTGACTCCTTTGCAGGAAACTGTCTAAATCTGTGTAGACAAGTAAGACATGCTTCTGTTACTCTTCAGTTCACAGCAGGTTCTCACATTGCAGTGGATTTAGAAGGGTGGTTGAAGGGTAAGATAGCGTGACAGCTGTGTTGATATTTAGCTAATCTAGTAAATATATTGGCTTCCTACTCCCATTTGTTTTCCAACAAAGTAATGCTGTGCCGGTTATGTGTTTTTTCCAGAATTCCATCCACCTAAAAACTCCACTTAATGTTGTGAGACCCTGAGTTCTCTGTGCAGTGCTCTCCTCAGTCGCTCTAATCCTGTAATGGGCCTTCCAGCTCCTTGATTAGGAGGGTTTTAGGGGAAGCCAATTCCTCACTCATTGTTTGGTCTAGATCTCCTCCAGTGAATATTACCACCAGAAAGGAGAAGGTTATTACAAATTCTGTTCATGAGCAAATGCTCCATTGACAGGCCTAGGGCATTACCTTACTCCCCTCCGTACTGTGTAAATGCCTTAATGATGTAGCTAACGCAAGACAAAGTATTTAGCATGTGCCAAGTGCAGGGTCCTCCACATAGAGGTGAGTTTGCCATTGAAATGGATTGCAATTGAGTGCAGACTGAATATTAGTTATGTTTAATATCTGCCCAAATTGACTTACTTGGTACTTTTAATATAAGTACACTGATGGCCTTCTGAGCCTATTTTACATCTGTGCTGCGAAACTGGTTCTGATCAATTTTTTCCATGATGGTTTACATTACACTCTACATAGCAATGGATGTGTTACTGCAATATAAAAAGTGTGAAGTCTAAAACTATACATTAGGTTCAAATCTGGCTAGGACAAATACATCCTTCACTTCTGGTTCTCATACTTGTACTCTTGGCAGTGGCACAGGAGGCCTCCTAACAGACGGCGGTCTAACAAGGCGGAGACTTATTCAAATTTCCAAAACTAAAATGGCTAGCCTTTATTTCAGCTGTATCAATCCAACATTTCATCCTTCCTGGGTTGAATAATTGAGCATCACCTAATGGGGTATCAGTCACAGATCTTCCAGTGAATATTATTATTGTTGTTATTGTTAAGAAAATTTATTAATATTTACCACATCAATGTTTTATCTACTTCGCCCAAAGAACTGATATCTAAATTTTCCAGCAAGGCTTGGGAGGAGTTTGGGGATCTGCCACCGCTGCTGGAATTGTATGTATAAGCTATGCATAAGTGTGGATGATTGCAAAACCAGAATCTTGATCTTGTATATTACCTTGTAGGGGAAGAAGGTAGTAACCAAGTGCAACCTATGAAAGATGGTCCAAAATAAAAGGAAACTTCCAAAATGGCAACATAATATACAACGGTGAGAAGGATGCATATGCCAGAAGATCACCAGAGAAAGAGGAGCAGAAGGCATAGAATATTTAGACAAAGAACATTTCTTTTCTAAACTGTGGAAGGGTTGTGTAACCTGTAGAAGTTAAGTACGCGAGTCATCCTAGAGCTAGTATATCATCTTCAGCCCCTTGCAGTTTATGTGAAGATACATTGTTCCAATTGGGATTCACTCAAACTTATTCATAAATATTCCATTTTAACATTTATACGAGATAGTACATCTGGTGAAGTTTCGTCACTTCTATGGAGCAGTAAGTGTCTTGGTCTCAAGGAACACACCCCCCTGATTGAAGGGTAGGCTCAACTCGTAAATGCTGGCTAACTACCTGGTTGGCCTGGGCTGGAAGTTCTGTGAATATATCTTTGTATATACCCCCTAGGCGTTTTATGTGTTAACCTTCCCTGTCATTAGCCAGTCCAAGGCTGCTGTTCATTATGCATTTCTCCACTTTTTTTAGGTCAGAGAAATGCTGGTGTCTTGCTTCTGGATGTGAAATGACTGCTCTCCTCACTAACACCATCAATTTCATTTATCCTTTCCTCCTTTCTTGCTGCATGTAGATTTTGGATGATTAGTCAAACTTGCCTACCAACTGTGAGTCGGTCAGCTCACTATATATGCTAAAATGGGAATGTGAGGGCTCACATCAGTGCATCCCTGAGTCGAAACAGAACCTGAACAGCCCCTTCAGGGGCTGGATCCCCAGCTCTGTTCCAGCTTCTGATAGGACTGGGCTTCCTGTCATACAAAGAAGTTGGGAGAGGAATGAATTAAGGGGAAGCTTGCGCTGTGCATGTAAAAACGGAATTACTGTGTTAATTCGCTTTTGAGTGGAATGTTTTTTTTGTTAACTTCCCCTGGCTGCACGCATTTATGATACTTTTACTAAAGCCATTCACACTGTTTTAGCCCCATTTACTGTCAAGATAGGATCTCTTCCCACAGGCTGATGGCTTCTAACAGTATGCTGGAATTTTAGCTTTTTACTACTTAGTTCTGTAAAGCAGATGCTTTAGCCTTAGAACATTTATAGTAAATAGGTCCAAGTTATGGGACCTGCTATTAAGAATTGGTATAGACCCTGATATTGTGTACTTCTTGGCAGACCTCCACAGGGATCTAACAGTGTCTGTGAGGTACGACCGCAAAGGTAATAGCACAGGGAAGATAAGTATCTCCAATGGTGTAAGGCAAGGATGCATTTTAGCACCCTTGCTATTCACTTTGTATATTAATGATTTGGGAGCGGTTTTAGAAAAATCTTGCAAGGACATACCCAGGGCAGGGAATCTCCAAGTACCGGCATTATTATATGCCGATGATGCTGCCCTGTTAGCCCGAACCGCAGTGGGTCTCCAATGCCTATTAAATTCATTTTATGTTTTTATGTCATCTCTTGACCTTAGTGTCAATTATGGCAAATCTCATGTAATGGTTGTGGGTAGTAAAAGCAGGCCCCAGAAAAAGGCGTTGGTTTTACATTGCAATGGCCATAAATTGTCAAGAGTATCTAGATTTCCCTACTTGGGGGTTGTTTTTGATGAATATTCTACCTGGGACCCCCAAATGCTGGAGAAAAAAAACGCTTTCGTCCGTTCCATCTCTGCAGTCCTGGGTTTTTCCCGCAAATTAGGGGTGAAACCTCTGGAGGAGGTATTGAAGGTTTACACCGCAAAATGTATCTCTATTGCGATGTATGGTGCAGATCTGTGGGGCCTCAGACCAGTTAAGATTCTCCAGGTAGCGGAGGACAACTTCCTTAAAACAATTCTATCCTTGCCAAGATCTACGGCCAGTTATATAGTACATCAGGAATGTGGCATAGATTACTTGGAGGACCGAATTGCGATGGCCCCGCTACTGAAGTGGATCTCAGTCTGGTTGAACTCTGAATTGAAGGTGAACCATTTAGTTTTAAATGACTGTCTTGCACTTGACCATTGGGACCACATTCCATGGTTGAAATATGTTCAACTCCTATCAAAAAAGTTGGGTCGGCCAGAACTGTTTAATATGCCTTCTCAATTGGTAAAGGGTGACCTAAAGTGGGTGAAAAGTACCTTTTTGAAAATTAGAGGGATGGATAGAGAAGGCCTGGAACTGGCAAAGCCCACAGTGAGAATGCATCAACTGATTGTATCTTCTGGGTGTCAACTGGAACTTTATCTAAAAGTGGTAAACATCTCAAACCATAGATACTTGTTAACCAAGTTTCTTTTAAATTAAAATCCACCTATTGATTTGCAGTTGCCCGGGTTGGACGATACCTGTTGACCTAGGGCTGTGCAATTGTGATGGGTGTTCTCTTATGGATAACGCCCACTTTATGTTCTTTTGTGGTCATTTCACTAATATTAGGAGAACGTTTATTGTACCCTTATTAAAGGGGAAAGGGTTCAACCAAGTGAAGCCTGCCTTAATGTATCTTCAATTACTGCCAAGCATTTGGGAAATTTGTAATGTTGCCAAATTTTTAACCACTGCAATGAGATTAAGTAAAAAGATTAACTGGACATAGACATATTTTAATATCCTTTATTTTTTCATAAAATACTACTTATAATGTTTTGATCGTCATTTTTAACCATGGACTATTTTTAATATGTATTTTTAAATTGGATAGGATGTAATTGTATATTTATTGTAATCTCTTAATAAGGTTTTGAGTTTTGTCTACACCCTAAACCGAGGTTTTTTAAATGTAATTGTGTATATTATTGTCTTTGGACCTCTTTTGCATGTTTTTGTATACTTTTATGGTTTATGTATTGAACCGAATAAAGTATTTTTGACTGACTGAAGTACGCGAGTCATCCTAGAGCTAGTATATCATCTTCAGCCCCTTGCAATTTATGTGAAGATACATTGTTCCAATTGGGATTCACTCAAACTTATTCATAAATATTCCATTTTAACATTTATACGAGATAGTACATCTGGTGAAGTTTCGTCACTTCTATGGAGCAGTAAGTGTCTTGGTCTCAAGGAACACACCCCCCTGATTGAAGGGTAGGCTTAACTCGTAAATGCTGGCTAACTACCTGGTTGGCCTGGGCTGGAAGTTCTGTGAATATATCTTTGTATATACCCCCTAGGCGTTTTATGTGTTAACCTTCCCTGTCATTAGCCAGTCCAAGGCTGCTGTTCATTACGCATTTCTCCACTTTTTTTAGGTCAGAGAAATGCTGGTGTCTTGCTTCTGGATGTGAAATGACTGCTCTCCTCACTAACACCATCAATTTCATTTATCCTTTCCTCCTTTCTTGCTGCATGTAGATTTTGGATGATGAGTCAAACTTGCCTACCAACTGTGAGCCGGTCAACTCACTAGGGGCCAGATGTAGGTAGCCCTTTACCGATCGGAATCAGCCGAAAATGCCGATTTTCGGCCGTTTCCGATCGGTAAAGGGCTATTGAGATGTAGGGGCACATTTTCGGTAATTTTACCAAATCGGTATCATTACCGAATCGGTAAATTTACCGATTCGGTAATATGTACCGAATCGGTAAAATAATTACTGATTCGGTAATATTTACCGATTCGGTAAAATTACCGAAAATGCAATGTAGGTAGGCAATGTACCTTCTGCACATGGCTTACAGAATCGGTATTTTACCATGGAATACTAATCCATGGTAAAATACCGATTCCGGTGTGCATGCACATGTGTGCATGCACACCTATGTCATGTGACAGGCAGACCTGCCCTTAGGGCAGGTATGCCTGCCACATGGCACCTGTGCCTGTTTTGGGGGTGCAAGAGGGTGTCAAAGTGACACCCCCTGCACCCTTGTGAATTCTTTAATTACCGATTCGGTAAATACCGAATCGGTAATGCCTAATCATTCCTATGGGCTTCAAAGCCCATAGGAATGAATGGGCATTACCGATTCGGTATTTACCGAATCGGTAATTAAAGAATTGTTAAGGATTCGGTAACTAATCCAGATGTTGGGACCTACATACCATTTACCCATTTTGAAATACCGAATCGGTAGGATTCGGTATTTCAAAATCGGTAAATGGGATTTACCTACATCGGGCCCCTATATATGCTAAAATGGGAATGTGAGGGCTCACATCAGTGCATCCCTGAGTCCAAACAGAACCTGAACAGCTCCTTCAGGGGCTGGATCCCCATCTCTGTTCCAGCTTCTGATAGGACTGGGCTTCCTGTTATACAAAGAAGTTGGGAGAGGAATGAATTAAGGGGAAGCTTGCGCTGTGCATGTAAAAACTGAATTACTGTGTTAATTCGCTTTTGTGTGGAATGTTTTTTTTGTTAACTTCCCCTGGCTGCACGCATTTATGATACTTTTACTAAAGCTATTCACACTGTTTAAGCCCCATTTACTGTCAAGATAGGATCACTTCCCACAGGCTGATAGCTTCTAACAGTATGCTGGAATTTTTGCTTTTTACTACTTAGTTCTGTAAAGCAGATGCTTTAGCCTTAGAACATTTGTGGCCTTTCCTATTCATGCCTCAGTACCTTTCTTTGCACTTTGTAAGCATCATCAGATTGATTTTTTTTTCCAACTTAATCTATTTGGTCATTATAATCACATTCTAAATGCTGTAATAAACATTGTATATTAAAAATAAAGTTAATATACAAGAGCTATGCTATATTTTACTACTAAGCAGGCAGCCACAAATGCAGTCACCTTGCAGACAACATGGTCATGATTTGAATCAGCAGGCACAAGATATGTCAGAACTACTCTAAACACATAATATTTCTATATTTGACCACTAAACAGGCAGTCACAATTGCAGTTAACTTGCAGTTAAAAGTGACTTAATTTGAATGGTGCAGTGGCACCAGGGCCAAAAGTGCTAGGGACCCCACTAAATCCAGAGTATTACAAACATTTTAAACTAAACAGGCTTCCACATTTGCAGTTACCGTGCATAAAACTGGGTCATGATTTCAATGGTTCAGCAGGTGCAGTGACACCAAGACCGAAAGCTCTAGGCATCCCACTAAACACCTAAAATTGTTATATTTTACTACTAAACAGGCAGTCACAAGTGCAGTTACATTGCAGACAACAGGGTCATGATTTGAATGGTGCAACAGGTGTAGTGGCAAGGGGCCCAAATGTCGTCAGACATCATTTAAACACCTAATATTGCTATATTTACTACTATACAGGTAGTCACAATTGTAGTTACTTCGTAATTAAAAGGGGCTTTTTTAAATGGTGTAGCAGGTGAAGGGGCATCGGGGCCAATAGCTGTCATAAGTCCACTAAACACCAAATATTGCTATATCTTACAACTAAACAGGCAGTTATCTAGCAAGCGCTAGGTTAATGATTTCAATTGTGCAGCAGGTGCAGTGGCACTGGGACCAACAGCTCCAGCCCCCCCAACACCGATTCTTGCTACATTTTACAACTAAACAGGAAGTAACAAGTGCAGTTATCTATCAGGCACTAGGGTAATGATTTGAATGTTGCAGCAGGTGCAGTGGCTCTGGGACAAAAAAGTTATCAGAACTCCCTAAACACCTAATATTGCTATAATTTACAACTTAACAGGCAGTCATAAGTGCAGTTATCTAGCAAGCACTAGGATCCTGTTTTCAATAGTGCAGCAGGTGCAGTGTCACCGGGTCCAAAAGCTCCAGGCACCCAACTAAACACCAAATATTGCTATATTTTATTCCTAAACAGGCAACTACCAGTGTAGTTATCTTGCAGACAACAGGGCCCTGATTTGAATGGTGCAGCAGGTGCAGTAGCACTGGGCCTAAAAGTTGTCAGAACCCCTCTAAACATCTAATATTG
Organism: Lissotriton vulgaris; assembly: GCF_964263255.1. NCBI lineage: Eukaryota > Metazoa > Chordata > Amphibia > Caudata > Salamandridae > Lissotriton > Lissotriton vulgaris. The sequence goes on along the minus strand of NC_141694.1, from coordinate 1,387,678,884 downwards.
CAATATTTCACTACTATACGTGCAGGCTTAATTGCAGTTATTTTGCAGTTAAAAGGGTCTTGATTTGAATGGGGCAGCGGATGCAGTGTCATCAGGGCCAAAAGCTCCAAGGACCCCACTAAAGTCAGAATATTGCTAAATGTTACTACTATACAGGCAGTCATAAGTGCAGTTATGTTGCAGGCACTAGGGCCATAATTTCAATGGTGTTGCAGGTGCAATGGCACCGGGGCCACAAGTTGTCAGAACTCCTCTCAACACCAAATATTGCTATATTTAACTACTAAATAAGCAGTCAAAAGTGCAGTTACTTTGCAGGCACTTGGCTTAATTGTTCAGTGGTGCAGCAGGTGCAGTGACACCAGGGCCCAAAGCTCTAGAAACCTATCTAAACACCAAATATAGCAACTTTTGACTACTAAACTCCTCTAAACCCATAATATTGTTATTACATAAATTAATTATATTGCTTCCTTCTTTCATTTCATTTTTCAAATGTTTGCTATTACTTACCCGCACTATACCACTAGTAACAGCCTTTTTGTACATAAACAAGTCATAACACTTTAACAGACTTTCTGTAACTTATATTGTACAACTTCTTAGCAAGCTACAGCTTCCAAGAAGAATAGGCAAAACCTAATACATTTACCAATGCTTGTTAATCTTAGCCCTGGTTGTCTGGTTCCTCGTTGAGAATCATGGCTTCCTGGTTTCACAGGCTAGTGCTGGATTCCTGCTCTGCTCCTACCATGGAGCGTCAGAGTTGCCAGCAAAGGAAGCAAGTTGAATTAAAAAAAGTAGTGTTGTTTGTTTCTCTGTATATGTTTGTGATTATGTTTATGAGTGATTGAGAGCGAATGAGACTGAGTGAGACTAAGTTTGTGGTAATGAGTTTGAAAGTGTCAATGAGAGTGAAAGTGAGTGGGAGTCAATGACGGCGAGTGAGCATGAATAGGTGAAAGTGAGTGCTAGGAAGTGAGTGAAAAAGTGTTAGGGAACTAGAAGGAGTGAGTGAGGGGACTTTGTGAAAGGGAGTGGAGGTGAGTTGGGTGTAGCCATCAATAGTGCAGCAGGGGAAGTTATGCTGGGGCCTACTGACTTCTATTTATTAAAGCAGACCAGTTGTACATCAGAAGTTGTGAGTGAAAGTCAGTGAGTGTGAAAGGTTGACTTGTGAAAGTGCATTTGTGAGCGAAAGTGAGAACCAGTGAATTTGAGTGTGTGAGTACATTTGGTGTGTGAGTGACACTGAGTGGGAGTGAGTAACAGTGAGAATGAGTAAGTGAGAGAGTGTGAGAGAGCTAGAGCAATTGAGGCTCAGAGAGAGAGAGGGAATAAGAGAGGGAGTGAGTATGAGTGAGAGTAATTAACAGTGTGAGTGAATAAGAGTGTGTTTGTAAGTGTTATTTATACTTATGAGTCTTCTCCTGCTAGGACATGCTCAAGATTATTATTGACTTATCTGGGCACCAAAGGTAACACGCTAGGGTTATCATATTGATGGTAATTAATGGCATAAAGGAGGGTATTCATGGCAAAATACAGACCCTGATATACTGGGAGTAATTATTGAGGTACAGGGGCACCTGTGGTAAAAGGCTGGGGTTGGCATACTGGAGGTAATTCTTGGCCTCAGAGAGGGCAGCCATGGCACATTGCAGCTGGAGGTTCGACTCGTGGGGGCAAGCCATGATAAAATGCTGACCCTGACATGAAGGCATATACCAATTGTATATGGACAGTATTGATGGTAAAATTCTGGTACTGACATATTGTATGAATGCCATTCTTGCCATAAGGGGGCATCCTTGATTAAATGCTGGCATTGGCGCACTGGAGGTAATTCTTAAGATCTTAAAATGTAGAGAACACCCAAGGCAAATTTAGAAAAAAAAATGGCGTGCACTTGTGACAAGTATTAACGCCCACCACTTTAAAAAATCACGAGCCGCTGCTGTGCATATGTGCAACTATGTGTTAAACTGTTACTAATGAGGGGTCACTTTTGCCCGCATGGTATTAATGTGGCTTAAAATGGAAAAAATAATACAGCCACTGAATGTGCCACATTATGCTTCCTAGTTTGCCTTTTTTTGCCGCATTATACAGTCAACATTAACGCATAATTTGGCCCTTCACTGCTGCACAATTCCAGTGGCCCAGACTCTTAGGCTATTTTAAATCCTAATAGTTAAGATATTTGCTTTCTAAGCAGAGTACCATTTACAAAAGAAGGCATTTTATAAAGTTGACAGTCTAAAACCATCTGTACTGATCAAAACGTCCATGGAACAGTACACCGTGTCAAGTCCAAAAGAGCTTTCTATTGTTAATGATTCGCTGTGTCACTATTTATCGCGAATACTATGTGCACATACTAAAATTCTTAAAATATTTTACAGAAGCCAACACATTTTTACTTTCATCTTTGCATTGCCTTCCATGGAGATTTCATCTATTACAATAAAGGCAGGCTTGAGTACGCGCTATGCCCAAAAATATTTTCTTAATATTTTAACATTTATGTGGATCCCTTAACTCACTCTGCACATTTCAAGATTGGGCATCCGCCTCTGCCTGGGCACTCTTGCTCAAATGGCGCAAACAAGCACTCCTGTCCATTTTATTGCCACCAAAGTGTATGTTTTAGGACAGTACCACGTTGTTGAAAAGGGAAAGGTAGACTAAAGCAGAGGGACAAGAAACAAAGTTAACTGACGTTGTTTATTAAGGAACAAAAAGGGAACCCAGAAGCCCTATGCTGTCCGAACCGAATGCCGCCAAACTAAAGCAATAAACACGTGTTGGCAAAGCTAATAAGTCTTGCCTATGTGAGAACTAGTGGTTTTACTAATATGCTTTAGCTATGTTGAACACCAGCGTGGCTGCTATTAGCATGACTGAAAGTTAATGGCATAGAAGAGAGTGGCATAGAGAGGAATGTGGCATAGAGTGGAGTAGAGTGATGAAGAGTGAAGTGGCGGAGAGTGGCATAGAATGGAGTAGACTGTCATATAGTGGAGTGTCATAGAGTGGAGTGTCATAGAATGAAGTGTTACAGAGTGTTGTGGCGTAGAGTGTTGTGGTGTATAGTGTTGTAGTCTATAGTGGAGTGTCAAGGAGTTTCCTAGAGGGGTGTAGTTAGGTGTCACAGAGTGGAGTGTCGTAGAGTTAAGCGTTGCAGAGTGGAGTGTCATAGAGTGAAGTGGAGTGTCATGGATAGAAGAGTGTTATAGATTGTGATAGAGTGAATTGCCATAGAGAGGAGTAGAGTGTCGTAGACAAGAGTAGAGTGTTATAGATTGGACTAGAGTGCAGTGGAATAGAGTGGTGTACAGTGTTGTAGAGTTTTGTGGTGTAGACTGGAATAGAGTGGTGTTGAGTGGAGTGTTGTAAAGTGGAGGTGTGTAGAGTGGAATAGTATTGTGCAGTGGAGAGGCATAAAGTGGAGTATCATAAAGAATGGTGCGAAGAGTCAAAGAGTGGCGTCTCATACCACGGAGTGTCATAGAGAGGAGTATAGTGTCATAAAGTGGAGTGGCATAGAGTATGGTGCAGTAGGGTGGTGTAAAATGCAGTAGAGTGTTGGAGTGTCATACAGTGTCATAAAGTGGAGCGGCATAGAATTTGGTGGTGTAGAGTGGAGTCGAGTTTTAGAATTGCATAGAGCATCATCGAGTAGAGTGGCATAGAATGTAGTAGTGTTGTGAAGTGGAGTGGAGTAGAGTAGAGTAGTGTAAAAAGTGTTGTAAAGTGGAGTGGCATAGAGAGTGTCCTAGAGTAGCGTGGCATAGAGCAGAGTGTGTGAGTGGCGAAGAGCATTATAGAGAGGAGTGGAGTACTACTGTACAGTTGAATGACATAGAGTGTAGTGACATAGAGAGTGGCACTGATTGAAGTGTATAGAGTGTCATAGAGTGAAGCATTGTAGAGAGGAGTGGAGTGTTGTGGAGTAGTATGTTGCACAATTTGGTAGAGCAGAGTATAGTTTCATGGAGTGGAGTGAAGCAGTGTAGAGTTGAATGGAGTACAGTAGAGTGTTTTCGAGAGGAGTACAGTGTCATAGAGTGGAGTAGAGTGTTGTAGAGTGGAGTGGCATAGAATTTAATGAAGTGGTGTTGAGTGGCGTAGAATGGAGTAGCGAAGAGTGGGGCAGAGTGTCATAGGGTGAAGTGTCAGAGTGGAGTGGTATAGAATGGAGTATAGTGTTGTAGAGAAAAGTGGTGTACAGTCGTGTATAGTGATGTGGCATTGAATGTCTGAAAGTATTGTAGAGTGGAGAAGTGTTGTGGAGTGAAATATCATAGGGTGGAGTGGTGGAAAGTGTCATGTAGTGTTGTAGAATGGAGTGGCGTAGAGCGGAATGGCATAGTGTTATGAAGTGGAATGGCATAGAGTGCAGTGGCATAGAGAGGAGTAGATTATTGTGAAGTGACTTAGTGTTCTGGAGTGGCATGTAAAATGGAGTGGCCTAGAGTGTAATAGAGTGGAGTAGAGTGCCCTTAACTGGAGTAGAGTGTCTTAGAGTGGATTAGAATGTTGTAGAGTGAATAGAGTGGAGTAGTGTGTATTGGAAAGACATAAAGTAGCCTAGAGTGCCAAAGAGTGTTGTTGAGTCGAGTGTCGCAGAGTGGAGTAGCATGGACTGTTGCAGAGTGGAGTGGCATGGAGTGGAAAAGAGTGGGGTAGAGTAGAGTGCTGTTGAGTGGAGTACAGGGTCATAAAATATCATGGAGTGAAGTGGCGTAGAGTGGAGCCAAAGAATGGAGTAAAGTGATGTGGAGTGGCATAGCGTGGAGTGGCGTAGAGTGGTGTGGAATGAAGTAGAGTGGAGTAGAGTGTCATGGAGTAGAGTGGTGGGGAATGAAGTAGAGTGGAGTAGAGTGTCATGGAATAGAGTGGTGTGGAATGACATAGAGTGTAGTGGCTTAGAGTGGAGTAAAGTGGTGTGAAGTAGAGCGTCATAGAGTAGAGTGACCTAGAGTGGTGCATTGTGGAGTGCCATAGAGTGGAGTGCCATACAGTGGAGTAGAGTAGAGAAGAGTGTCATGGAGTGGAGTGGCATACAGTGGAGTGGCATAGAATGGAGTAAAGGGGTTTTAAATGGTGTAGAGTGTCATAAAGTGAAGTGTCAGAAAAGAGTGTTGCAGACTGGAGTAGAGTGTTGTAAAGTGGAGTAGAGTGGTGCAGAGTGGAGTGGTGTGAGGTGATATAGAGTGGCATATAGTATTGTGGAGGGATGTAGAGTGGAATGGCTTAGAGTGGAGTAAAGTGGTATAGAGTGGAATTGAGTATCAGAGAGTGGAGTAGAGTGGAGTGTCATAGACTGGAGTAGAGTGGAGTGTCATGTAGTGGAGTAGAGTGTCATGTAGTCGAGTGTCACAGAGGAGAGAATCGCAGAGTGTAGTGTCATAGAGCAAAGTGGCATAGATTAGAGTGGAGTAGAGTGTAGTGTCATAGAGTGGCGTGGCGTGGAGTTGCGTGAAGTGGCATAGAGTGGAGTAGAGTCTCGTGGGGTGGAGTGCCTTAGGGTGGAGTGTCTTAGGATGGAGTGTCATAGAGTAGAGTGCCATAGAGTAGAGTAAAGTGTTGTGGAGTGGCATAGAGAGGAGTGCCATTGAATGGAGTAAAGTGGTGTAGAGTGAAGTACAGTGTGGTAGAGTGAAGTGATATAGAGTGGAGTGGTGTAGAGGGGACTGGAGTAGAGTGGAGTAGAGTGTCAAGGAGTATAGTGGCTAAAAGTGAAGTGGAGTAGAGTGGCGTAGAGTGAGTAGGTTATAGTGTTTTGGAGTGGAGTGCTATATAGTGGAGTGTTATAAAGTGGAGTAGTGTAGAGTAGAGTGAAGAAGAGTAGAGTAGAGTGGGATGGCATAGGGTGGAGTAGTGAAGAATGGAGTAGAGTGGCATAGAGTGGAGTAGACTGTCGTAGGGTGGAGTCTTATAGGGTGGAGTGTCATACAGTGGAGTGTGAATGGTGTGGTAGCCCACTGCCATTGAAGACAGCACATATTCAATTAAATTACCATTACATTTGCATAGACATACAGTTTTGCTGATAAAACTATACAGTGCGCAAATGCTAATGCGTGAAAATCTGCATTATTTAGTGTACTGATTTGTTTTGATCAATTTAAAATATTTGTTTCCATCACCCTATAGAATGACAGAAAAATGTGTTTCATTTGTGCTTTCCTAATTCTGATATATTCTGAAATATTTGTACAGTTCATTTACATTTTGTCGTGTGCTAGAAACAAAATAACATCCTATTGCCTATCCCACCCCTGCTACCCAGCAAGATTGTCACAAAAATCCTCTAACTTTGCAATCAGAGAAAACAATGGTAACCACTAAGCTACCTCAGAAGACAGAGCCTAACATTTGACCCCTGTTTTTGAATGCACAGCAATTGTGGCAAGATGAAAGCAAAATTTAAAGTATAAAGTCCGGTTTATTGCGCATGCACTTTTGAACTTCAGCATGGGTATTTTGGGGATGCTTCATCATCAACAACTCCTCTACTTCTAGCGCCTATGGCACGGGCAGGAAATTAGGGAAGAGGATTGTTTAAGTTATCCTATTAGTAAAGAGTACTGACCAAATTTAACAAACTCCTAGATAGAACATAGTTCCTCAAAGGCATGCAAGATTGATTATCAAAGCGGCAAAGATAAGTAGAACCAGTCAAGCAGAAATATAGGACTCGGGAAACCTATTCCAAGAAATACAGCACATTTACTGATCCTGAACTTTCAAGGAAGACAACTGAAATCACATGTACTTTCCTGGAGGGCCTCACAAAAAAGGGAAAAAAAGAGTTCCCAGAAAACGAGTCCTCATGGAGGATTGCAAGGAAGCAGACATAGAGGTGGTAAACAGGGTATGCTTCGCACGACCGACAAAGACATGCTGGACAACGTGAAACAAAAAAGCCAGCAAATAGAAACCAAGCAAATGTGAGTTACAAAATACAAAGGCATTGGTAAGCAATGGGTGGAGTGCATTCCTTGGGAAGCTTTTAGCATCTCCCTGATATGACTTTAGGAATCAGGCAACTGCACTGTCTGTTAAATTTTGACCTAAAAACGAACTTTGCCAAAGCCAACAAGTCCAATGTTAACATGCTAACAAAGGCATACATAGCATGGCATAAGTACCATGGACCCTAATGTAAGCAAAGAAAATAGGACCTCCATTCTCTCACGTGGCAGCAAAAACAAACTACAATTGGCATGCAGTGGGGTCCTCAGACCCATGGAATACAGGACCATTGCACCTGCTGTACTATTGATAGCTACACCCCCTGAAAGGCATGCACACATATTTATACTTGTGCATGTCTGTATTTTCCTGCGGTATTACATTGAAGTCACATCTATGCCTGTTATTTACTCACAGACTGGACCTATGTCGGACAACCTCAGTTTAGGGTGTATGTTCTGTTCACTATTTTGTCACCCATTAGGGTTGATATTACAGTTACAGAGTTGCTATTACAGTTAGACTTATGTTAAAATGTAGGTTTCAGTTAGGACCAGGGTCTGTGTTAGGGATTTCAGTTACATGTAGGGTGAAATGTTAGCAGTTCTGGGGGGAACAGCGTTTACAATGCAACTTTTACCACGCAGTACCTTTACCACGCAACTTTTACAACGCAAGTCGTTACAACGACTTGCGCTGGGGGCGCTGTAGGATAGGGAATAGTTTAATTTACTATCCAAAACCTTCCCTACTATCCACGGGGACTGGAGTTGGAATAGCAAATTAAACTATTCACTATCCAGCGCCCCCCCAACGCAAGTCGTTGTAACGACTTGCGTTGTAAATCCTGCGTGGTAAAGGCATGCGTTGTAAAAGCATGCGTAGTAACGACATACATCCAGTTCTGGTGTTAACCTGGGCTTCTATGGAAATTCACAAGGGCATATTATCAAGCCCATTATCGCCGCTTTAGCTGCAGTTTCCTGTCGATAAAAGTGGCAATAATGTATCGCCCTTTCTTGATAATATGGCCCTAAGACTTTTTGCTTCGAGGTCCATCTCTTTATTTTTTCACTTCTTGAGCCAACTGCAGTTTCCTTTATGCTAAGGCCCTTTCAGTCTCAGCTTTCTCCTTGGCTAGGGCAATCTCTGCGTCAACTCTTCTTTCCTCCAAGGCCCTCATTGCAGCAGTCTCCTCCTTGGCTGCGCTTGGCCAGCTGCAGTTGAAACTCCCTCTCACCTCTCTAGTTCCTCAAGGAACAGGTTGTGGGAGGAGATACTGCTGCAAACTCTGGATCCAGCAGCGGACCTCACTCCTGTGGATCCTCCTCTCTCTTATTTGGCCCTGGTCAGGACGCAGGAGGTTCCCTTCCTCCTCCTCTATTTCCTCCTTCTCCCCTATGACATCCTAATCCTCCTCTTTCTCTTGTGCTGTAGTAAGCAGCTGGTGGGCTTCTTCACAAGCCCTGCAGGCTTTCTGGACCTTCTACTTCCTAGAGCTACTGGTTGCAGGGAGACTCCTCTCCCTGGAAAATCCGTTCAGCTCTGCCTCAGTGCAGCTTTCCAGGGTGCTGAAATCAATCTCCATGCTTTCAGGCAAGAGCACAAAAGAGGTTAGAGTTTCATTTGGGAAAAAGGGAAACTAATAACCAATCAAGGAGAATTTAAAAAGAGGTTGAATCTGATGTCAGATTATTTATATGGAATTTTTGTTTTTGCACAAAATCACTGAGTGGCACTGCACAAACACAAGTACTAGATCTCATTGAAAATTCCAAAACAATTTAGAAAACAAGAGATCTTTTAATGAATAAAATTATACCAAAACAATAAAAATCTAAATCTCTTCAGAAGCTCTGCAGATATGCAATTTCAAAGTTTTTAGTGAAAATAGAGCCCAAAAAAAACACAAATTGCCACTCTCAGTCATCTGGGAAAGTCACAAGTTTAAGCCAACGATGATGGAGCGCAGGTGGGATACTAGTACCAGGTTAGCCCCACTGAAAAGTTACCCTCAGAGTTGGGTACATAGAGGTCCATTTGAGGTGGAGGAGGCCATGAGAAGGAGACTGAGCATTGCAGATGGTTGTCACTATACAGCAAAGAGCAGGTTGGGTGGGAGCAAGTGGATGACATTTGCTGTAGCTTTCTGATGGTGGTAATCATGAAATGTTTTTGCTGTAGCACAAAGTGCAGGTCTTGCGTTGCCCATCGCTATCGAGGTGAAGAGCACATCTCTATGGAGGTTTGAGGTGGCAGTTGGTCAGGCCGGCTGAGTCTTGATGTGAATGGGCATGTTTGTGGTCGCAAGGAACCCACATTTCAGGATTTTTCAATAGTAATGCACCCTGATGCAAGACAAGGGTCCAGGACCCTGGGGAGGCATCTCTTGGGGATCAGGAACTACACTCCTGCAGGTCCAGGTGCAGGTCAAGGCAGGTCCAATTGCAACTGGACAGCTGGGCAGTTGCAGGGAGGCTGCAGAAGCTTGTTGTGTCCCTGTAGCCAGGACAGGAGGTCAGCACCTGACCCTTGGAGTCACTCTTGTTAGCCTGGGATGAAGGCAATCAGGTCCAGTCTTCCTTCGCAGACAGCAAGACAGTCTGTTGAGCAGCGTGGCAGAACTCTTACAGCAGGGGAGTACTTCTTCTGTAACTTCCAGAGGTCTAGGAGTGTTCTGAAGAGTGGCTCTCGAGGCCTAATTTTTATACCAGGTGTCAGCCTTTGCGTGGGGGACTCCCTGTCCTACCCCCACATCTGGTTCTGGAAAGTTATTCCACTTCCCCTGCCACATGGTCAGTAGGTGACAACAGGCAGGCAAGGCCTAGTTTCATATTCCTTTTTGTGTGAAAGAGGCTAAGCCCTTCGAAGTATAAGTGAGGCTACACACAGCCACTCCCCTAATGATCCATTCTGCCAGACTGGACATCCTGCCCACACCTAAGCCCTTTTGTTTCTCAGTCTGGAAGCAATATACAAACCCCAACAACACAGCTATTCACAGTCATATGCCCCAGTAAACTTACAGGAGGCACAAATGGTTAGGACAAGAAAATGAAAAGTTCCAAAAAAACGCATTTTCAGAATTCTAAGATAACATCCAATGTTATTATTAAAGAGGAATTCAGATTGCAATCCACTTGTGTGTAAACAGTATATTTCTATCTGCTCCCAATTCAAAGTTAGCACTTATTAAGTGTAATAAGGCAATCCAATTCTAGTTAATGGGGGAGATATGCCGTACAACAATTAAACATGACTTACAGAGTTTTATGCTTATGGGACATGTAAAACATAAGTACACATGCCCAACATTTTAAATACCATGCACCCTGCCCTTGTACCCATGGCCTATCTTAAATGTATTATGCTAGGTCGAAGTGGCAGTCTAAAACTGCAATACATGCTGCAGTGGCAGACCTGAGGCATGTTTAAAAGGGTTATCTTAGTGGGTGGCACATTGAATACTGCAGGCCTACTAGTAGCATTTAATTTAGAGGCCCTGGGTACTTGTAGTTCCATTTAATAGGGACTTACACATAAATTAAAAGTTGCAAATTAGGTGTAGTACAATTTCTACATTTTTGAAGGAGATAACACAAGCACATTAGCCCTGGTAAGCAGGGGTAAAGTGTACAGAGTCCTAAATAAGGAATTCAGCAAAACAGGAGGAGTGAAAGCAAAAATGTTTAGGGACAAACCATGCCAAGGATGGCAGGTCTAACAAGCAGTGTGATTAGTCAATGAGTTAATGGGTGAATAGATGAGTGAGTGCACAGATGAATGGATGAGTAAGTGGCTTACTGCATGGATAACTAATGTCTCTGAGAGTACATGGATGCATGGATGAATTGGAGAGTGCATCAATAGATTTAGACAAGTTTCACCAATAGTACAGAATGATGCCAGAAGCAGCCAAGGCATTTAAAAAACTGCCAAGACCACCACCTCCATACATCAAGGATAAACCAACAGGGAGGATCTAACCTCTACTTCACATCCTACAGCCTTGAATAAGACATCTCTACCCACAACATACAACAATGTGCATGGACATGCACCTTCTCCACTTCCATAAAGCTGTACCTGTTTAAGGTATTCTTGCACTCATCAAAGAGTAACGTTATGATTTCGGCTGCATCATCACATTCACATGGCTGTTAACTTCGATGGGAGATTTCCCTCACCATTCAATGATGTCAGGCTGTTTCAATGATTGGTGAACCATTTTTTCTGCACCTCTCTTCCAATCTGGTCAGTTGAGTGCACCCCCATTCCCACCCTGCATTAACACTTTAATTCTTTGTTTTCTGTCCCTTGGACAGAACCAAAAGTGACTAAAGGACATGCTCTCGCACAAGAGAAAGAAAGGGGAAAAAACAAGCATTGACAAAGCCAAAGGGTCACACCCATGAGAGCTATTGTATTTGATAATGTTTTGTAGCAATGCTGTACAGCACCACGGCTGCTGTGCAATATAGCTAAAATTAGATTAAAAAAGCATTGACACAGCAATTCTAATTATTTTTAGCCCTGCGCTCCCGAGGCAACACGGAGGGAGGAAGGAAGGAAGGGTGGGAGAGGAGGACGCGGGTGGCGGAAGAGGACAGGTAAGAGGGGCTCGGGGCAAGCCGATGGACAATGAATGGTAGAAGGGAGGGGTTTGGAGCGAGTAACTGGACAACAGAGGGTGGGTGGTATAGTCCAAGGGCAAGCACTCTGACAACGGAGGGTGGTCAGGAGGGGCTGTGTGCATGCACTCAGACTACACAGGGTTTGTGGGAGGTGTTGGATTTCTTCCTCTAGTTGGGCCTGCAGTGACATTTATATTCCTCCTAATAGTGGTTATACAAGAAATTGGATTATTTTTTGGGTTGGACGACCCACTTTAAGGACTAATCGCAACCCTCTTCAAGTTGAATACTCCAAGTCCCCTATGCTCAAACCCTTGATAGCTATGGCACAGAGCAGGCAGGCTTAACGTAGGGCAATGTATGAAGTATGTATGCAGTAAGAAAACAGTAATAAAGTCATAATGCAAAACAATACAAATTCTAAAGCAAATAAAAAAAATAGAGTATTATTTAATATAAAAATGACACCTAAATGACAGTGGACCGAGACGTAGGCACAATTTAAGGCTGACCGCAATTGAGCGCAGGATCTTATACACCAACCAGGTTCACCATAGTCAAAGATGTTATCTTCTGACTTAGGGCCTGAATTATACGTTGGTGTGAGGGAAACGCCATCACAGCCATGACAGAGTTCCCTTCCCACCAACATAGTGGTTCACCTTCCTAATTTAACATTGTGCGAAACTAAAGTTTGGCCAATGCAGCGAGGAAGGGCCGTCAGAGAAATGACTACATGTCCTTCCATCCAATATGCTTGGGCAGAGATGTAACCATTTTTTACTGTTCCTTTTTGCCAGCACAACCTGACAGTAAGGGATGGTAAAATTGTAATATTGCTACCCTCGCAATGGGAGAAGACTCTCATGGCAAGAGGAGCCTTATGTTTTTTCTTTCAGAATTTTCTATTAGCAAAGAAAGAACAAATAGTCTGTGTTACAGGACTGCATCCTGCTGATGCAGCCCCGCTGCACAGAGTAAAATGCATTGACATGAAATACATGGCTGCGGTTCCTGCCAATGCTTTTATAAATGACCACCAGCTTCGCTGTTAGTTATAAATTAGATGGATAGTCACTCTGTCATGGGGATGGAATAATGTACTCCATCCCCATAATGGAAAGGTGAGACGTTCACCTACATTAAATTCAGGCCCTTTATATTTTTAGTCCTAATCCACCAGAGAAGTACACTCTTAAAAACCTCTAGGGCCTTAAGGAAAGCCTTTAGAGATTCATAGAGTGTCAGACAGAGGCCAACCACAGGGCCCAGTCCAGATCTTGATGTTACTGGCCTGCTGTTTACTTTGAGGAAAGGCCTCTTGCAGATTGCTGTCTTCCTGTAGCCACATGAATGAAATTCAAATGATAGAATAAAAAAATTATGAAACACCAAAATAATGAAAGATTTTGAGATGTACAGAAGAATTTTCTCTCCAACATGGTGTCGGGTATTAGAGTAGCAGACAGTTTGTGGGTGCCCAAAGATAAGACAGATTTACCGTTAATAATTTAAATAGAATGTTCTACATATGTTATTGAATACAATTGATATATAATATCGAGTGGGAGTTCCCTCCCCTCTTCTAAAATTTTGCAACACCAGTAATATAGCACTTCTGTTAATGACTATAGAGAACGTTGTAAAGTTTGATTGCTGTAGGAAGGGAGAACGGGAGCGAAGGGTGGGATAACAGCACGTACAGAAGATTCAGTGGGTCGTCCACATAAACGAAAATATTAAAAAGAGAAGCAGGAAATTATTATGATGTATATATGTGCTAATAAAATGTTCATCAATTTCCTCTTTGTCAGCATTTTCACCTAGGTTTACCCCCAGAAGGCCTTGCATCCTGATCCTCTTTCCTTACCTTATGTCAACAAACACAAAAACAGTGACCCCGACGTTGAAAAAAACATAGGGCCTCATTTATGAAAAGTGATGCATCGCTGCGAGAAACCAGTGATGCGTCACTTTTCATTTCACCCTCCTTGCGACCCCAATGATGCGTCATATTTACAATAAGCCCCATGTGAAAGGGCCTGCATCAGTCTTACGCCTGCTGTGAGGCAGACGCAAGATTTTGACGCAACGGCGTCCTAGAAGTGACGCAGTGAAATCTCATAGATTTCACTGCGTCACTTCTACGACCTTTCTTGCGTCAATACGCCCCCCTTGCATACATTATACCTGGCGCAGGTATAATGTGGCGCAGGGGTTTACAAAGTGACGCATCTACCTAGATGCGTCACTTTGTAAATATGGCGCAACAAGGCGCATTTTTTTACACCACTGGTCCGTCACAAAAAGCGACGCACCGGCGGCGTAAAAGTGACGCATAGCCTCATAAATGAGGCCCATAATCTTTCCAGACACCCTACCTCCCATAAACACCCAAATGGGAACATATGTAGATAAAAGCATCACACACAGATTTCACAAAATCAGCACCCACGTGATACTAAAATGACCATAAAACACAGTGTCAACGGCTGCTCCCAAAAATATATTAACAATTAAATGAACGTTAGAATTCATCGCTTAAAATAGGGTGAATTCCAATTATACATGAAGGAGGGTAGTGTATCACTCAGCAGCTACTATACTGGTAAGTGAAAGCAGTATTCTGTCAGTACAGGGAAGTAGGGTGTCTGCTCGTTTCTATTAATGTTTCAACCGTAAATCAATCTACCAATGATCAGCTAGAAATAAACATCGCTCAGAGGTTTACGAGAATTAATCTGCAATAGATGCAAAAGCTGTGAACATTAACTGTTTGCTGTCTAGTGTATTTCCGGTTGCACAATTCATCTTATAAATTAATTAAATGATTATTTTAATACATGCAAAAAGATACAATCTGGCAAAGAAATGCTTTGGGCGTAATTCATTACCTTCTTTTAAGAACTTCACGAAGCCTGTGGAATCAGAGTCCAGAAACTTTGCCCATACTGAACGACTTGTTAACTATAAATCCTCACATTCAGAAAGTAATCACTCATTTTCCTCTGTGAAGCATAACTCCAGATTTTTTTATTTTCTAACTTTTGCTTTGCATCTTCAAAATCTTTTTTTGCTGTGAGTAATCACTGTTGGTATGTTGGTACGATGGATTTAGGCCCAGATCTCTGTACAGGGGTGAATGTATGACATTGTTCTGCATTCTGTCTTTTTGCATTCGTCACCCCGAGTGGGTCGGGTATGCTCACACGTGAGCCCCGTGCTCTCCAAGCCACTGGAGTCAAGCTATCCTGGCTGATGAGAGCTGAAAGCCCGAAACCGGTCTTAGGCTGCTTGTTTCCAGTCCAGGGAGGACCTGGCCTGGCAGTTCGGGCTGTACTGTTCCCATTGGGCGCAGGGTCAAGACTGATTTGCATATGGCTGGGTCCAAACTGGAATGGTATGGTGAGTAAAAAAACAATGGATTTAGGCCCAGATCTCTGTACTGGGGTGAATGTATGACATTGTTCTACATTCTGTCCATCAATTGTTCTTTTTGCATTTGTCACCACTAGTGGGACAGGTATGCTCAGACGTGAGTCCCATGCTCTCCATGCCACTGGAGTCAAGCTATCCTGGCTGATGAAGGCTAAAAGCCCAAAAACAGTCCTAGGATGCTTGTTTCCAGTCCAGGGAGGACCTGGCCTGGCAGTTCGGGCTGGACTGTTCCCATTGGGCTCAGGGTTAAGACTGATGCACATGGCTGGGTCCAAACTGGAATGGCATGGTGAGCAAAAAAATGATGGAATTAGGCCCAGATCTCTGTACTGGGGTGAATGTGTGACATTGTTCTGCATTCTGTCCATCAATTGTTATGTTTGGGTATGTCTGGTCAAGCATTACAACTTGATTGGCTTACCAGTGATAATTTGCATTTGCAAGCTGACTTGGCTCCAGGGTCAGTTTAACAGATTTTTGAAGGCATGCTCATATCTCGTTTTATCTTTGTGACATTTGAGACAAGATTTATTGTGTGCCTGATCAAACTACAGTGGCCTAAAGTAATGCATGCTTTAGTTGATGCCCTTTTGATTACTACTTCTACCTTCAGCCTCAAAACTAGTTGCAGACCGTAACGTTTGGGTGGTCTAAGTGAGAGGACATCTGCTTCCTTGTTTCAAGGGCACCAATACAACACCAATGAACAGGAGGTGGGATCGAGACTTGCATGTTCAGCAAGAACATTTGGTCTTGACAAGAACTGTTTACACTTAGTTCTTTTCAGAGAGGAATTTAGAGCACATCTTGTACCTAAAAGAGCCAGCAAATGTTGCTGGGAGAGAGGTATCAGGAGAGGATGTGACCACTTTAAAGTGTGGTGGGCTAGAAGTGACTTTATTAAAGTGAGTGGTGTTTATGGGATGTGAGTGGTTGGAGATGGGAGGGCTATGGAGTTCTTCTTTGCATCTTGCCTTTTATAGTTGGAGTCAAATTTGGAGTGGTACTGCATGCGAAGGGTTTGGCAACTGGTTTTGGGTAACTCAACAATATTATGCTAGATTCCCTCTTAACAACCCTCGCCTGACACACTGACACTGCAGAACATGCTGAGAACATTGCAGGGTAAACTTCCATGCATACTGCAAGAAGAACGCCTCCTTCCTGTCACGAGGCATGGGAAGATTGTTCCACTACATTCCTTCATTTCTTTATTAAAGCCATGATTCTATAACTAGGGAAGACAATTTCTTGACTGAGACCATACTGAGACTTAGGCTTTTCAGTGCAGAGGAAACTACCTGTTGGAAGTACTCTGTTTCTTGGAGCTGAGTGTTGGAAAGATGCAAGGTTCTTAACCCAAGAAGTAGATGCTGACCCCAAGGAAACGTGAACCATGGTATTGCATGCTGCAAACCCAGCCCTACAGACTTGTGAGTTTGGTTCTGAAGGGTTTGGTGAAGTTAAAAGGAGCCCTGCTGGCCTAGGAGGGGTCAATGCTGACCTGTAAGGTGCTGAAAAGGGCAGAATAAAACCTGTGAAGTGGGGATGCACCCAAGTCATTATGGCAGTATAGCCAAGCTGTGAGCCACCTAGAAGGTTTGTCTGAGGATTGCTAGAACTATGAAAACATGTTCCCATCAGAGGACTAGTATAGGTCCAACTGCGCAAGATCATAACTAATTGTGTGTCTTGTCTTTTTTTCTCTTTGTATGTTATTGTCATTTCCTTTACAGGTGCAACTGGTTCCTATAAATTAGATGCTAACCACTCTCATTTTTCGTCTAATTGCACTTTTACATTTTTCACTTTCACGCCCTCTGTTTAGGGGGGCCTTAGCGCGTCCATACCGCCGAGATACAATTCTATGGTCCTGACGAATGCCAGGAAACTAACACCACGATGGCAGAAACAAGTTGACCCCACCTAAAGAGGAAGTAGCCGAACAATTCATTGGCCCCCTTCCCACACCCTGTTTTTAATATGTCGTATTGGTCACCCAATAAAAAAATGTTTGAGATACAATCTGGACATTTTTAAGTAAATCACACTGTCACCCTTCCACCCTTCACAAACAAACAAAAAACCAACTCCGCAGTAACTCTGGCGTCAAAGCACGCCGGAGCAGGCACTCGGTCTCTCCCGTTGGGGCCCGATGATGAAGCATGTCACCAACCAGGTTGGTGAGTGAGGGGCTTCTATACAAATCTAAATAGATTTATATATCTATCCCCATGCTCCCTTTCTTGATGTATTAGTAGTCACACTCTTTTGTTGTTTATACGGCTCTCTGTGATAGTCACCCTCTTGACCATTGCCCTCTTTCCCTTACAAGGGGCATCAAGCTTACAACTGACATGCAACATCTAAAATGGCGACAAGTGGAAGTCTGTTTGGATATTCTATCAACTATAAGCCAAGACCATCGAAATGTCCTATCCCAAATTGAGGGAGGTTTTCTGAATGATGCAAATTTGGTGACTTTTAGCGATTTGCACCACACCTTTTTCAAATACATTTTGTCACAGTTCGCAATCTCTGGGACACACCATAGGAATCATGGCCCCAAACCTAGTCCCTGGTTTAACAGGGACTGTCAGGTTCTCAATGCACCCTGGTTCAGTCCATAACAGCAAGGGATGTTTTACATATCCCTGTTATGAGAAAAGCCTATAAAGTGCCTTTGGTTAAAGTGGAAAATGAATGGGATGAGCAGAGGTGGCAGGTTCTAAAGGATGGCTACTCTGCCAAAGGCTCCATAACATTCTGGACATTGGTTTCTTGAGGTGGCAATTTCTCATCATCAGAACCCACCAACTATGTCTCCCCATCAGACTTGTATGAATATGTTATGAACTTATATCACAATGGCACCATGGATCCAACCGAGGGGGACCTGCCAACTATACCCCTTCGGAGTACTGCTACTCCAATTTTTGACACCTCCGATTATTTTTGAATCTTTTTACACCATTACAAGGGGCAGGGCTGCCAGGCCCGATGGTATACCAGCTGACATATTTATGATTGACACGGAAGCATGGTGCAAATATGTTCTTACCATTGCTAATGCAATTGCTGAGGGTGCACCCATCCCTGATTCTTGGAAAGGCGCTGCAGTGCTCCCAATCCGCAAAAAGGGTGACAGGTTCCAACCAGGCAGTTACAGGACTATTAGCCTAATAGACTGCATTTGAGACGTCTTTTGCCATTGTGTCTTATCTACAATCCAGGACTAGTTGCATGAAACTGATGTTGTCAGCCCCTTTCAAACCGGGTTCAAGAAACACATTTCAACAATCAATCAGGCCTTTCGCTTTATGTTAATCTATTGGAAGAAGGTGTAATTGACATATGTAATCTGTATGTCAACTTTGTTGATTTAAAATCCGCCTTTGATTAATCCCCTACCCTTGTCTATGGCAAGTACTCAAAAACATGGGCATGCCCCCTGATATCCTGTCCCTTATTAACATTTACATGAAAACAACTCCACTTGAATTCGATAATGGAGCTCAAGGCCAGTAGACTGAGAGAGTTGCGGTTTCCAAAGGTGTTCGCTAAGGCTGCATCCTGGTTCCAACATTGTTTTCGCTGTGTATAAATGACATTGTGCACTATTTAACTCAGATCCACACTGACGCTCCTTCACTTGCAAATATTAAACCCCCTATCCTCCTATTCACTGATGACACCTTATTGATCTCCAAGACCTTGACTGGACTATGTAATTTTTGACTAATTTGGACGAGTTCTATCACACTCGTGGCTTGGAGATCAACACAACAACAAACAGCGGGCGGGCCTCTGGCACGCCAAGGGCACGTCAAAGCCAAGCGCGTCTGCGCCTGTCAGCGACCCGACCGTGACCAGCACCAGGAACCCTGGATCTACTGCCCTCTATTGCTACCACCTCATTGCACGTCTCGCACTCAACTCATGAAGAAACACAGATGCCAACAGTCCTCACAGCACACGACCCACGGCCAGTTCTCCGGCCTCCGCTGCCACCAGACGTTCATTACTACCAACACCAGCACCGACGACACCCATAGCTGCATCCTCCTCAACATGCGCTCCGACCACAAACACGCCATGGAAATCTGGAACCTACTCGACTCTCTCTCGCCTGACGTCACCTTCTTCACAGAGACCTGGACCAACGCCGCCTCCGCCCCCGACATCAACACTGCCATCCCGAACGGCTACAAGATCCAGAGGAAGAACCAACCAAACCACCCAGGAGGAGGCCTCGCCATAGTCCAAAAAAACACCCTGCGCCTCACTACCTCCAGCAAAGCCCTCCCCTCCACCGAACACCTCTATTTCCAGATTAAGACCAGCCCTAATACCACACTCCGTCTCATCTACAGAACCCCGGGCACCGGACACCCTTCGCCACCGCCATCACTGACTTCATCACACCCCACGCCATTGCATCAATGAAGTACATGCTCATTGGAGACCTCATCCTCCATCTTAACAATCCCAGCGACCCCAACTCCACCATCCACTGGCACACAAGGCAGGGCACACCCTCAATCTCATCTTTGCTGCAGGAAACTGTCACACAATGCAACCACCTTGGACTGACCACCACTGCATCCGCTTCACCATTGAGAAACCGAAAGCACCTACACCAGCCCCATGCCCACCACAAAGGAACTGCAGCAAGGTTACAGACGAGCAACTGAACTCCACCCTCTCCCGAAGCAACCACGCTTGGGCATCCGATGCAAACACTGCACCCCAACTGCAACCCACCATCAACACCACCTTCAAAACAGGCACCTTCCCAGGCGACTGGAAGCATGCCGAAGTCAGGTCCCTGCTCAAGAAGCCCACGGCCGACCACACTGACCTCAAAAACTACTGGCCCATCTTGCTTCTTCCCTTCACAGCCAAAGTGGCAGAGAAAGCAGTCAACAGGGAACTGACACGTTACATGGAAAAGCACGCTGTCCTCAACCCATCCCGATCCAGATTCCGAGCCAACCACAGCACTGGGACCTCCCTACTCGGCACCACAGACGACATCCGCAACCTTCTGAACCAGGGCCACTCTGCAGCAATTATCCTCCTCGACCTGTCTGCAGCCTCAGCACCGTATATCACCGCACACTAGACTACACGACACCGGCATACAAGGAACTGCCCTAGACTGGATCCGCTCGTTCCTCACCGGAAAAAGCCAAAGGATCAGACTACCGCCCTACCTCTCTGCCCCCATGGACATCACCTGCGGTGTCTCATAGGGGTCATCTCTGAGCCCGCCCCTCTTCAACATCTAAATGGCCCCTCTCGCAGACATCTTCTGACAAGATGGCCTCAACATCGTATCCTACGCCGACGACACCCAGCTCATTTTCTCCCTCACCGAATTCCCCACCACCGCAAAACTCAACTTCCAGAGAGGAATAAAAGAAGTGGCAGTCTGGGTGACCAACAGCTGCCTAAAACTCAATGCAGAGAAGACAGAGGTCCTCGTCCTTGGAGACACCCCTTCAGCATGGGACAACATCTGGTGGCCCACCGCCCTCGGAAGCCCACCTACCCCCTCAGGCCACGCCAAGAACCTCGGCATCGTACATGACTCAGCACTCACCATGAACCGACAGGTCAACACTGTCAACTCCAGTTCTTTCAACACCCTGCGCATCCTCCTGCAGCCTGCACAACAGCGGACCCAAATACCTCAATGACAGAATAAACATCCACGTACCCAAAATAAACCTGCGATCATCCAACCTCACACTGGCTGGAACACCACGCATCCACAGAGCCAGATCGGGCGGAAGATCATTCTCTCACATCGCAGACAAGACCTGGAACGAGCTACCAACAGACATCAGGCGCGCCTACTCCCTGAACACTTTCAGGGTGACCCTCAAGAACTGGCTCTTCGGTTAAATGGAGTGGCGTACCCCCCTCAGCACCTTGAGACCCTCACGGGTGAGTAGCATTTTCAATTCCCCGAGTGATTGACTGATTGATACTAATGTCTTTCAATCAACACAAATCTTTCGAAGGGAGTTCAGTATTGGGAGACACCCTAGTAGAGAAGGTGAATTCATTTGCTTACTTGAAAGTAACGCTTTCTTCTGGCATGTCATGGAAGCTCCACATTAACAAGGCCGTCCAAAAGCATAGACAGATTGTGGGTGCAATCTTCAAAGAGCATTGTGCTTCTTTTACAGCATTGTGCTTCTTTTACCAAACCTATAGCACCTGCTCTCCAGATCTACGAAGCCAAGGCCCTGGGTGCAGCCCTTTACTGGGCGTAGCTTTGGAGCTTTTCCAACATCAATGATCTGGTTACATCTGAGAACAAATTTTTATGATTTGTCATCCTTTTACCTCCTAGCACCCAATCGTACCCCCTATATCTGGGCTTGGATGTGAAAAGGTTAGAGGGCAAAGCTAGGTTGCACCCTCTCCTGTACTGGAGGAGAATCTGGACCACTCCTGAGCTTGGCAATTACACTTCCGCATTGCAGGATGTTATCAAGGCCAAATGCTTTAATAAAATTCCCTGTCTTTTTCACATCAAAAGGATGCTCCTTTCCCTTGGAAGGTCTGATTTATGGGAGACATCTGCTGATGGCCACTCTCTTTCTAAAGATTCCCGAAGCAACAGTTCTGGCTTAGTGCAATGGCCAATGTCCTTTGAAAAGCCACCAGTTCCACCTTGTCATTAGAGTTTCTCAATTTCAAGTCCTCTTGTTGCCTTGAGCTGTTCTGGGACTATTTCACTGTGCCGATGGACAGGAAGGCATACTTCCAATTCAGAGTGACAGTACTACAGCTGAAACATTTTGCTTCTAAATGGTTGGCTTTGGAATCTTCTGACTGCCCAGCGTGCTAATATTCCAAAGAAACCTTTCCTCCTGTTTTCTTTGCATGCTCTGCCAATGCACGCCCTAGCAACTTCTGGTTATCAGCCATCTGTAAGCAGTTGAGAATACGCAGGCACTCTACTGCTCTGCGAATCTTCAGATCAGACTATCGGCCTCTATATGTCTGTGTGGTCGACAAGTATGTGGGTGCTATGTGCATGTTAAGAAGAAAGGCTCTTTCCTTTCAACAGTGCTAGGGCGGCCACGTCTGGTCGTTCCCTGACTCTGCTCTGTTTTTGGGTATACTTTTTAGCTGCTAAAGGCCATTTGTACAGTTATTGCACTTGGTTCCTGTTTTACACTTTCGTGTTGTACTGTTTCTTCTGCTGCTATCGCCCGTGACTGACTGGCACCCTACCCTCTCAGTCATGATTTGTTTTATTTTAAATACATTTTCTGTATGAATCTTCTTTTTAGGTATGAATTTGATTTTGTAACTTGATTATGCTGGATTGTAGCTATTTATTATGTATTTTATGTGTTGTATGCATGCTTTTATGGCCATAATGGCCGACATAAAGTTAATTTGACAGAATTAGACATTCATAGCACAAGCCCAGCTAAGACTAAGTGGAGCATTGTAGATAGCTGGGGAAGTAGGAATTATACCAGACAGAAGAAGCCTACCCATGATGTAAAAGACTGTTAATACATTGTGTGATAACAGACCATCCTACCATCTGCACATCAAAGAGAAACCAGTCCTCTGGGGAAAATCACAGATTGCTTAAGGGCCTGAAAACCATTATCACACCAAACCGTAAACCATTAGGAAAAGTAATAGTCTTTCTGGTGTTTATTAATAAAAAATTAATAATGTAGCAAAATAGTTCAAACACAATTGACATACATTGGAATGTAAAAACAGCATTTGTAGCACAGGACCGGTGAAACCTTCTCAAAAGCACATTCATCATTCAGAAGTATAGGCTGCACAGTGTTGTGTGAAGCAATTGACTGACACAATTTAGGGTCTGGTTCCAGGCCGGCTGAAGTGGGAAATATCACTCCAGCCGATCACAAGTGCCCCGGTGTTCCTGCACTAAGGATTACTTGGTGGAGGAACATGGGGTGATTTTTGCGGGGGAAGAAAACTCATGCAGGGAAAGACGGGGCCTGCAGGCACAAGTGCTGCATTATTCCTAAGCAACCGCCTCCTATGCCATGGAGGAGCATGGAACACTCCCCCCGCCTCTCATCAGCCTCCACTGGCACCGGATGCAGTCGCCTCTACCAGCCCTATGAACCTCATGCATTAATGTATTCAGATAGTGGCCAGCCATGTTAATTCCCGCCACGATTTATTCCTGCACCTAAATCCAGCTCACTTGTTTGTGCCCTTAATCCTGACCGTTTTGGAATTGTCAGACTTGGTTTTTATTCACATGATTCTTAAAATATTGAAAATATTTAATCGCTGTACACAGTTTCATATTTCACACTCACGTATGGGAAAATAGCCTATCATTTTCATTACCACCCACAAGATATAAAGCTACTTACAGCAGGCGGACAATTTTCCTTGCCTAGATAACGTCAGTGGTGACATATACTAAGAACATGGGTTCAAAGCTAGCTCACCATGGGTCCAGATGAATATAGCCCTGGTCATAAAGCTGTGGTTTGAGTTAACTTATTTCTACTTTTCTCAAAACTGGAAGACTGACAATTGATGATTTTGGGGGCAAAAGTTTAATGATATTTTATTTCCAGCGCACGAAAAAAACTGGTGATGGGCTAAAGAGATGGTCACCGTTTTTTTTAAAGATTGTGGCATATGTTTCACAGTTTTATTTGAATACAGCAATAGGTTAGGCTTAGATGCAGTGGGGTGTATTGCTATAAGTAGATCCTTTCGTGCTTATATGGGACATTCATTGTGACTGGCACAATTTTAAGAGTCTTTAAGCTGTAGAAGATTTGTTATTAGAAAAAACCAGCAAGAGATACATGTCATATTTTGTTAAGGCGAGGGGAGCCACTTCACTTAGGCAGGAGTAGAGGTTAGACAGACCAGTGAAAGTATTGTTGCCAGACAGTGATTTCCAGAGCCACAAAATTTACGTAATTACTATTTAATCAAACTGTTTCCTCTAAGATAACCTGAAAATAAGTGAGAGTAGCAACAACGAAAACATATTCAGGACAGGCTACATATCCATTCCTCTTAACCATTTCAAAAATATGCATATTATTACTTCCTTTTAGATGACGTGCATTTACCTTCACAGTTGAGCCTGTCTCTGCTTAACTCGTAGCCTTGATTGCACTGACACATAAATGAGCCAATCATGTTGAAGCACTGCTGGGCACAAGGATTGCTGCCGGAATCGCATTCATTTATGTCTGCAATAAAATGTTTAACATACAAGTTTACATCTGGAGCTATATATTAGTACCAGTGCTGTGATTTTATGAGAGGGAGACTGAAGATGAGACTATTTTGCCATTGGCTACATTTTCAGACACCTGATTATTAATACTGTAAAGGTCCATTTATCCAACCTTCTTTAAGTTATCAATTTGTTGGCAATCTTCAAATCATCAACTTGTTGAGGATCCAGAAAGTGATGGGGTCCATTTCAGCAAAGACATGATTCACAAAGCCCTAGCTCTAAATGTAGTGCCTATATTAACAAAACGTATCACTGGATTACTCATGGAAATTGTATAAAAATTGCCAGTTTCACATAGCATGCTCTTTGTCTAGTGCATAGGCACTGATAAATAATGCCGCCTGTACACACACACACACACACGTACAAACACCTACGCGCCAACACACATACACACACACATAAGCACACACGCACGCACACACAAACACAGACACACACACGCCTACAACTGATGTTTGATGTATCCTACATTTTGCTGAGTATTCCCATGTACAAAATGTAATCGTGCAGAATTTCCACCAGATGGAAAATTCAACAGGCATACATGTGATGTATCTGTCCATCTGTATATTTAACTTTTTATTTCATAAAAATGAAAATATTTTGTAACATTGGACAATACCTCACCTTACCCCTTATACCCCAAGTGAATATCGAGGTAGTGCCTCAACGTTCGTATCATGGAAAAGAACTTGCTCCTGATTTTCACAGAAGTAAATGTGTATGCATTGGAAAGATGGGAATCTACCTGCAAGAGGTTTGTGAACACTCAAAAACCTACTGGTGTGTGGAGTACTCTGTGACTTTTGCAAGAATGAACACACAATGACACCGTTTTAGAATGAGGAAATTCCAACACATTGGCACACTTTCCACATTTACGAAATACTTTGTGCGGCTAAACTTATGTCACTTCTGAGTGTTCTGATCACTAATTCATATAGGAAGAGTTACACTTTATGCACTTAAGTTCAACATTCTCGTTAAAATAAGCACACGTGTCATTTCAGTGAGGAAGTGGGATTTACTCCTGGCAGTGGCATGGAAGACTTCTGAGTTTCTTAGGCGATGCAGTAATAACAGGAGAAAGCTCTGTGAGTCGGTATCTTGGAGGGATTTCAAAATGTGATTCACCACCTCTAAAATTAAACAAACAGGCAATAGAGTAACCCGTTTTGTTTGTCTTTTGAAAGGTATTGACTTCTGATTTTGACATAGATGCATCTATAATACAAGCAAATGCATTATGCTTTCAAGAACTGAGCTGGTAATACTGTTCTGGAATAGATATAAGAAGTCTCCATGATTTAAAATAGCTTCTGTTGACTTATGTTCATGCTCTTCAATCAATGACTTCGAATTACAAACCTGCTGTGAAGGGATGACTGTGAATAGGATCTACTGGGAAGTATAGGCAGTACATAATTAGTAAAATAATAAAAATAATAATAAATACATGCATGGCCCTAAATTACTTCTTATGAGGTTGCCACCCACTACCACTCCTAAACACCTCTCTTCCACCACTTGTGTCATCCATTGCCCCTGGGTGGCGCCACTCACTGTCTATGATGCATAAATACCTTCCTCAGATAGAACTATGCGATTCAGCAAAGCAACAGAGTTTATTTAGCGCCATTTACCACGGTTTTGTTTGTCTTTGTACACCAGACGGGGTAACTAGCCTTATATACTGTTTCCTCTTGGGTCGTCTTTGTTTATCCACTGCCTTATCTTATGCTGGATGAGAATTTATTAGCCACGCCCTTGCCAAGAGTTGGACTGTTTGTTCACCCCTCGGTCTTACCAAAGGTGTGGAAGATTATGGCTGATCCTATCCCTCCTGTCCAGGGATAAACGGGCAGGTTGTTTGTTTGCCCCATGTCTTGGCCAAGGTTAGGGTGGTTTTAATCAGCTCCCCAAACACTTCACATGCTGCAAAAGAACGTGCAGGGTGTTCTTGTGATCTTTTGCACCACTGTACTTTTTACACAGTTGAGGGGGCTCTCTTAAGTTTTCTTTTATCTCTCTTGATGTACGTTAGTATTTACAGGTAACTAAAATCTTGCATTTGAAAGTGTGTATTTTTGAAAACACCATGTTTCATCAGTGAACATACAACTTCCTTGGGTGTCCTAGTGGTTGTGGCGTTCGACATATTTGTGTCATTCTAATTTACTGCAGCCAAACTGCAGAGTGAGACAGAGATCGGAAGGCAGCCAGGTTGTTTCCTTGAAAATGACTCCAAGGTCTGACCAAATATTCTCCTGTGAAGATTCTATTTCAGATTTTACCTTTGAAGACTCCTTCAAATATTACTTCAGTTTAGATGTTGGATTTTGATGACTATCAGCACAATTTGATCTAATAAAGCTGGGAAGAAAAAGCTGAATCAGCCCTAGGGTCAAGACTTACATCCAGAATTAGCAGTTAGTACCTGGGTAAACATTTTTAAAGTAGTCGGTGGTCATCATATGTATGCGTGAGCGCAAAAAGGATGGCAAGCTTGCCTCATACTAACTTGCCTTACTAAAAGTTTTTACTCAAAGCATTCACTAAACAGAATAGAGAATGCTTTGACCATGACAATGTGATTTTGAAGAAAAGCATTTGAACTTATATTTTTCACGTCAATCTGAAGGTGTGCTGTGGCTTTAGGAGTGTGTGTAATTGCTTCTAACTTAATTATGTGTAATACCGCGAAATAACGCACACTTGCTTGTAATTATGTGAGGAGCCCAATCCAGCATAAAGCGCTATTTGGCTCTATTTCCTTAGCACAAAAGGCGCTCTTGTGTCAGGAAATAGCGCTAAATTCAACAGGACATGAACAGCAGCAAGTAGTGCTCTCTAAGTGTGTTGTTACTAGCCACGGCCCGTGGAGGGAGTTTCGGTGGGGCGGAGAGGCGGGGCGGGGGAGTGGCAGGGTGGCGGGTGCTAAAAACCGGAGTATGGATAATTGAAGGTAAGTAAAAAATTTAATTAATAAAACGAATTTCGTAGCTCACCCTGCATCGCAAAATGTGATGCAGGGTGTGCTACGAAATTCGTTTTATTAATTAAATTGTTTACTTACCTTCAATTATCCATACTCCGGTTTTTAGCACCCCCCACCCTGCCCCTCCCCACCCCGCCTCTCCGCCCCACCGAAACACCCTCCACGGGCCGTGGCTGGTTGTTACTGTCCTCATGCAGTAGTAGTTTTGCCCCAAACTACTATTAATTACTTGAGCGGGAGTATTTGCATAATTTCAGTAATTTAACCTCACAAGAGTAATGGCGATTTGTTACATCTATGTGTGCTGCACACATAGAAATAGCAAATCGTCAATATTTGATGATTGTTTATGTGCAGGAAGGGACACCTTGCTGCACATAAAACAATAATTAATGGAATTTTGCTCGTTCTTTGTGTCCTGCAGAATGTAGCACACATAGAAATAGCAAAAAGAAGGAGAAATAAAAGTATTTTCGCCATTCTAAAGCCTACTCTTGTTAGTTTTTGGCGCCGCCTCAGATTTACACCTCCTTGTAAACCTGGGACAGCATCAAAAGCAACGAGTGTTGCAGTGGAATGCCCACAGCAACACTCATTGCACGTCCCTTTCATGCTAAGTGATATGTATAAAGGGGCCTTATTTGCAAGGCGTCGTTAAGCCACAAAAAGTGACTTAGTGCAGCTTTGTAAATATGGAGAAGAGCATATCAACACCACAAAGTATCTAAAAATTACGTTCTGGTGGCAATATCCCCTTGTAAATATACCCCTAAGAGTGCCATCATCATTGTCCTGCGCTTTTTGTTTATTCAGTATGACGGCTGGGGCATCAGGTGTCGCTCAGTAAGCAGAAGCGTGGGCACAGGCTATTAAACTGTACCATGATCCCATACTTAAAAAAAAACTTGAGTAAGGTGTAAAACACATGATGGCAGATAAGGTTGGAATCACTAGGTAAGTTATTTGACCCAGACGTCAGGGTCTAATGGGGAAAGTATTTTTATAGTCAGTTTTTAAAAAATAGTAAAGGGCCTAGGGCCAAATGTATCAAGCTAATGTTTAGTCGCAAATGCTGCGAATCGCAAAAAACAGCATTTGTGATAAAAAATTCGCTATTCCCTATTCCCAATGTATGAAGTACAATCGCATAGAAAAATAAGAAATCGCTAAAATAGCGATTCCTTACATTGCGAGAGCCTGAAGCGATTTCTTATTTTGCGATTACCTCAGCGAAAATCGCAAATGGGGTAATCGGAAATGGGGTAATCGCTATGGAATGTATGAAAAAATTGCAATTACTGATTTCACGAAATTCGCATTTTAGAGAATCGCAATTAACACCAAGTGGGAGCAGGTGGTAACCAGGTGCAAACTATAGAAGGAGTCCCACAATGCAACAGACTTTTTTCCACAATGGCTGGGCTTTACGTGATAGCCAGGAGGCTGCGACTCAGAGCTGCTGCACAGAGGAGGAGACGCCAGGAGAGGATATTCCATGCGCGCATTACCATCTTCCAGCGCACTGAGGAGGACATTCATACACACTACAGGCTGGATGAAGAGAGCATCCTTGATTTAATTGATGAACTCAAACCCTTCCTTGAACACCACGGATGCAGGTCACACTCCATCCCCACCCACATCCAGGTCCTGTGCTCACTCCACCTCTTGGCATCTGGTAGTTTCCAGGGGGTGATTGCCTCCGTAGGAGGGGTGTCACAGAGTGCACTTTCGCAGTTTTTCTATGCGTTCCTTGATGCCATGGTACAGAGGCTGCATCACCACATTCACTTCCCAAGCACCCCACAGGCACTAGACCAGGCCAAACAGGACTTTTGTCAAATAGCCCAATTTCCCCATGTCATCGGATGTATAGATGGGACACATTCCCCCCCCCCCTCCCAGAATGAGTACGTTTTCAGGAATCACAAATCCTACCATTCCCTGAACATACGGGTGGTGTGTGATGCCAAACACATTATCACGCGCAAAAACAACAGTTGATGGACAGAATGCAGAACAATGTCATACATTCACCCCAGTACAGAGATCTGGGCCTAAATCCATCGTTCTTTTGCACTTCACGCCACCCCAGTTCAGACATGGCCATATGCAAATCAGCCTTGACCCTGTGCCTCATGGGAACAGTCCAGTCCGAACTGCCAAGCCATGTCTTTCCTGGACCGGAATCAAGCATCCTAGGACCGGTTTCTAGCTATCAGCCGTCTTCAGCCATGATAGCTTGACTCCATCATCACGGACATTGTTGCCAAATACCCTGGCAGCACGCATGACTCTTACATCTTCCGCCACAGTGGGATACACCGTAGACTCACTAGTGGGAAGTTTGGCAAGGGCTATCTACTAGGTAAATGAATTTGAACAGAGGCCACACTTGTTAAGGATAGCATGTGCAGGACAGTATTTAACCATATACCTCCTTTCCCACAGGTGACAGTGCATATGCGGTACATGACTTCATACTGACGCCAACCTCAATCAATGTAATGCAGCGGAGCGGCGGTACAACAGCGCCCACATTGCAACAAGAGCCACCATTGAAAGGACAATTGGGATACTCAAAAGCAGATTCAGGTGTCTACACAAGAGCGGAGGGGCACTGCAATACAACCCACAGACCTGTTGCAAGATAGTGGTAGCATGTGCCATGCTGCACAACATCGCCACCAGGAAAGGCACACCGGTGGAGGTCAGTGAATCTGACACATCAGATGTGGAGGGGCCAGCTCCAGGACTCATGCCAGCCGGTGTAGTTGGTGCAGCTGCTGGGCGCCAGAGGCGGGATGGGATCATGTGCAACTATTTTTAGGTATGAGAAAAATGACACAATGCTATATATCAACTGTCAGACTGTGTTTTTATTCCTTAACATCAGGATTGTTAACTTCACACAGGCTGAGTGACACACAATGTCCATCAAAATGTCCAGCACATGTTCATGCACAGTGCAAGTCTCCCATCAGGGGCAAGTGTCCATGTGCAGTGGGTAGCTGCACCCAACCTGTGGTACCATGTATATCTCCTCACAAGCGGCGCTGTCGGGAGGAAGCCCCTGTTTGGGGATGCACAGTGCCTCCCTCACTTGGGCCACTTGCCCTACTGTTACGGCCACTATGGCTCCCATCCATGGTGGGTGGGGGGGAGGGGGGTGCTGCTCCTTCCTGATAGGGCGTCCTCATCAGTGGGAGTCAGGACTCCTGGCCCAGAAGTGCGAATTGCGCGCAGCTCATCCACAGCCGTAGTGATTTAGAGCAGGGCCCTTGCCATGTCCTGGCTGTTGTCCGCCACCGTGCGCTGCATGCAGATGCTGCGCCTACCTAAAACACTGGTGGTAGAGGACAGGCGGTTCACCACCCGTGTGTACAAGTCCAGGCACTGCATCTCCCTACGCCTGGCTGCACGGTCGGCCCTGAGTTCGGCACAGAGTGCCTTCATGGCACATGTCATGCTCCTGAAGCCTGCCCTGACTTTCCTTTGGAGTGACTTTATATTTTTCGCTTGCAGGTGCTGTACCTGCAACATGTTCAGCTCAAGACCGGCAAACACGGACCCATCCCCGGGATCAGCTGCACTGCTGAAAGCACAGGACCTGCACCTGGTTGGGACTTCTGGCATTGGATCTGCACGGGCGCTGTTGTGGTTCTGGCTGTGTGGTATCAATTTGACCATCGCCATCATTGTCCTGGCCCTCGTCATCCAAAGGGGGTAGTGGTTGGACAATATTCCTCCTGCGGCGCTTGGGGGGGTTCACTGGGCTAGCCTCGTCCTCACTTTCATCCTCCTGTGCAGCCGCTGGTCTGGTAGGGGAATTGCCCTGTCTCCCACTGCCTGTTGCCTGATTTGAAGTTGATTCTGTGGACGTAAAAGCACAAATTTATTTTCTGTTCTGACTTGCACTTGACAAATATTAAATATCACTTGTTGAGATTACATGTATCTTGGTTTTTCCTTTCACGATGTGCACATGCATTTGGGGATTGGCTGGGTGTAAATGCACCACTTTAATGTGCATGTGACTACATCTCCAATAATGCATTGCCGTGTTTGCTTGTGTACCTGCACTGGCCTTCTAGTTTTGCCCTGCCCCTGGGTCGCTGCTGGGTGTGTGGGGGTAGTTTTGGGGGGGTCAGGGGTGCCTCTTACCTTGTCCTGGTCCCGGGGAGTCGGAGCTGTCCAGATCGGCCACGCCCATGACGCTTTCAGGAAGTAGGATTCCCTCCACCAGTTCATCCAACAGTGTTGAGTCAGTGGCAGTGGAGGTCCCTCCATCAGTCTTCCTGGCTTGTCCAACCTGGCAGCCACCTTCTCCTTGGAGCGCTGGCACATGTCATACCAGCGCTTCCTTAAGTCTACCACACTCCTGTGTGTTACCCCAACAGCATTCACCTTTTGTTTTATGTCTGCCCACATGCACCTCTTCCGTGTCTCAGGCACCCTCAGTGATTTTTTATCAAACAGCAGCTCATGGCTTGTGACCATTTCTTGGATGAGGACTTCCAGCTCTGCTTCTGGGAATTTTTGTTTCCTCTTCCTCTGGTTGTCAGCCTGCTGCTGCTGGGGGGGGTGTCCTGGCTGGGCATGTCTCCTGTGTCCTGCATTCTTTCCTCCACTACAGTGTTCCCTCTCCACCACTTCTTCTCTCTGACTGTGAATCAGAAACTCAGGTGCAGCATGGGTAGTCACACTTCCTGGTTGTGATGTCATCAAGCTGCACCTGAGTTTCCGATTAGCAGATTTGCGAAATTCACAAAATTGTAATTTTTTTACGGTAAGGAATCGCAAAATTGCGATTTTTTACGGTAAGGAACCGCTATTGGGGGTATCGTAATGAAAATAGCGATTTTTACAGAATCGCTATTTTATTGCGATTTTTTACATACATACCATTTTGCGATTCTGAATTTGCGATTCGCAGAAAATCGCAAATTCAGAATCACAAATGGGGAGCTCATTGAGCCCTTTAATAGCTCAATGAGCAATGCAAAGGGATTCAACCATATTTCTCTGCATTGGTGACAAATATTGAAGTGAGTGCAGTTGAAGTTCATCTGAAGAGAGACATGATTGCACTGTCTTGTTAAGAATACCACTGGGGCCGCAGTGCTTGGCACTATTTGAATAGCTTGTTTTGTAGCCTAATTATAGGATATTCCCGAAGGATGATCTGGAGGACACAAAACTACAGGCAGAAAATGAATAAAAAGATACTATTTGTTGCAGGAGCTTGAGTTGAAAGTGACAGGACTAACTTCTGAAGAGATCTAGTGATCAGAAACCATCATTCTTGACAGAGATGATGGTGAAGGACATGCCCTTATAGAGGCAGGCCTCCAGGCTGGATCAGAGTGTGTAGAATCTGTTAGGAGGAGAAGGATATGCGATTTTGGAGGGATCAAGACAATGCAGAATATAAGCCCTTCAGTGCTAGATGTTAGTCAAAGGTTAGCGTAGGTCTGCCTATAAAGATTCCAGCTGGTTTTTCAGAATTCGCACCAGATGGCTGACGTCTACACATATAAGCAAGAGGACTGCAAAACAGTGCAATAGAGAGTGTAATGGTCTCAGATAATAACTAAAGAAAAGGGGAGAAAGATCAGACCCACAAGGGATGGCCAGGGTCTTTAATTTAGAAGTTGACAGAAAAGGAGGAAAAAGTCGCACATTTAAGTGCCAAACTCTAGATTCCAGTCCCCTCAAGGTGTTGGAGTTGAAGAAGCTGGGCAACAACTTTGAACACATCCAAAAGATCCCAAGAAATAAAATGTGGCACCACAAACATCCACTTCTCCATTTAAGCGATGGAACAACAACAACATCACACTTTCAGTACTTAGATGAGGATTACGCTTCACTTGAAAGGTGTCTAGAATGGAAAGCAATTTGGTTTAAGTCTGCAGCTCTTTAGTGACTACTCTTTCTAAAAGTTTATCCAAGAAAGGTATGAGAGAGACTGGTCCAAAGTATGAGGAATCAGGTAGTGTAGCTATAGCTTTTTCAATGGGTGTCTGGTGATGGCTGTCTTGAATTCGACGAGTATTACCTCTAAATACCTATTTAGTATGTGTCTCAAATCAGAAACAAAATGCCTTCCTAGTTCTTTGAATGCAGAAATTGGACAATGGTACAAGATGGAGTCTGTCTTTTTGCTATCTAGAAGACGCTTCGGATGTTTGAAGTCAGGCAATATATGCTAGGCTCTTGCAGAAGCAGGGATTTTATCTGTAATTTCTAGACCAAATGAAAGAACAAGCTCTAATTCCCATTGGATAAGAACTCAACATGAGAATGGCTATGATATTGAGATGCTGAAACAAGCAAGCTGGCTGCTTCTGGGTTTGCGAGTTCTAGTCTAACCGAAGAGAGTAATTTGGTCATATTGGGAACATTAAAACTGTGGACAAGGAAACATGCTATTTTTCTAGGTAAATAATTTCTTTGAAATATGGCTTTCATTGTATTTTAAAAGCAGCAATGTACTTGAGGTTATAGGAATCAGGAGATTCTGTACTGGTCTTAGCTTTTCATCTGCCACCAAAGGCACCAATTAAGTAATTGACCACAAGGGCAACCCTAGAACAAGAACCAGGGATAACAAACAATATACTCCAAACAAGGTTCTTGAGCTATATCATTATACTTAACTAGAAAAAAAGGGGGGGGGGACACACCCACCAAAAAAGAGTGAAAGAAGAAAAGCCTATGAGTGTCACAATGTCTCAAAAAAACAATACATAAATAAATGCTCAAATACATTTTATTAAAGTGAAACGAAACCACAAGGGCGCTCAAACAATTACAGACACGATTAATACAAAAAACATCAACATATATGAAATAAAAAAACAATGGCAAAAACTAATAAACAAATCAAAATAAACACAATACACAGTAGGGGAATAATGTGATATCTGATTTGTGCCATGTACAATGCGTCGACGGCGTTTTAACCCAAAATTCCTTTGAGGGTTATTATCAGGACAAATTAACTTGTAGAGTGAAAGCGACCACTTGATAAACTTTCTAAAAAATATAATATATACATAGGTTTTAAACGGAGGACAATATAATGACAAAAACAAGTAACATAAGCAGGCTTTTCATTACCGAATACGTGCCGGAAAGGATTTAAGAAAGATGTCAAAGAGATCATGAAGAAGTAAGAAGAAAATATATGGGCCCACATTCCATAAAGATTAGATCCCAAATGTGCAGATAATATAATTGTGAATCAAAGAGAAAAAGAAAAATTAATAAATAGGAACCTTAACAGTCTTTCGAGACGTAAAAGGATTCTTCGCCTGTTGTACCAAATAGATTCCAACAGGGAGACCTATACAAATTAATGAGGTGCAACATATTAAGTATCTCATTCCACTCATTAGTGGACAGATAATTATATAAAAATGAATAGGCTACAATACACTAAGCTGCCCTGGTAGCTATTTTATGGCCAAAAAATTATCCATACCTGCAAATTCCAGAAGTGCCGCAAGAAAATTCAATAGAATCCAACAGGGAAACCTATAAAAATTAATGAGGTGCAGCATATTAAGTATCTCATTTCACTAGTTAGTGGACAGATAACTTTATAACAACTAATACCCTACAATATACTAAGCTGCCCTGGTAGCTATTGTATGGCAAAAAAAAAAAAAAAAACATTTTTATTATCCATACCTGGCAAATTCCAGAAGTGCCGCACTTAGCGAACCTCCAATTAAGATTTGATAAGAAAATTCAATGGCTCAATAAATGTTGAACACGGTCATCAAAAAGTTGTATGAACACATCCAAAATCCAGAAAAATAATAAACTGTAATAATAAGAATCAATGGTAAACCAATTGGGATTTACATGAAAATCCATCAAAAGCCTTAACCCTACTTTTCTGCTCGAAACGAAAGTTTCAAACTAGAGCCATGATGTTAGTCAAAAATATAATATATAAAGGGCTAATTCCACATTAAGGAAAAGACTAAGGGGCCAATGCTTGGCGAGTCCACAGATTAAGAAACTGAGTGGGACTCGTAGTGGTATCCCGTGAGTGTTAAAAAATAAAAATATGTCCATAGCCCTTTTCATTAAAAAAATGAAGTAATTGTATTAGTAGGGACATTCCTGTAAGGCTAATGTGTCCACATTTTGAATGGATAATAACATTTTTTTTGGCCATACAATAGCTTGAATTTTCTTGCGGCACTTCTGGAATTTGCCAGGTATGGATACTTTTTTGGCCATAAAATAGCTACCAGGGCAGCTTAGTATATTGTAGCCTATTAATTGTTACATAATTATCTGTCCACTAACGAGTGGAATGAGATACTCAATATGTTGCACCTCATTAATTTGTATAGGTTTCCCTGTTGGAATCTATTTGGTACACCAGGCGAAGAATCCTTTTACGTCTCGAAAGACTGTTAAGGTTCCTATTTATTAATTTTTCTTTTTCTCTTTGATTCACAATTATATTATCTGCACATTTGAGATCTAATCTTTATGGAATGTGGTTCCATATATTTTCTTCTTACTTCTTCGTTATATCTTTGACATCTTTCTTAAATCCTTTCCTGCACTCATTCGGTGATGAAAAGCCTGCTTATGTTACTTGTTTTTGTCATTATATTGTCCTCCTTTTAAAACCTATGTATAAATTATATTTTTTAGAAAGTTTATCAAGTGGTCGCTTTCACTCTACAAGTTAATTTGTCCTGATGATGACCCTCAAAAGGAATTTTGGGTTGAAACGCCGTCGACGCATTGTACATGGCACAAATCAGAGATCAGATTATTCCCTGACTGTGTATTGTGTTTGTTGTGATTTGTTTTTTAGTCTCTGCCATTGTTTTTTGATTTCATATATGTTGATGTTTTTGTATTAATCGTGAGTGTAATTGTTTGAGCCCCCTTGTGGTTTAATTTCACTTTATTAAAATTTATTCGAGCATTTATTTATGTATTGGTTTTTTGAGACATTGTGACACTCATAGGCTTTTCTTCTTCCACTCTTTTTTGGTGGGTTTGTCCCCCCCCTTTTCTAGTTAAGTATAATAATATAGTTCAAGAACCTTGTTTGGAGTATATTACCAAAGGCACCAATGACATTCAAATGTGTTTACTTTTTGTGGATTTTTTAATATAGTGTGTGACTTTTTTAATTGATCAGTGGTTGTGACTTTTCAAAAACACCTCCGAGTTCCATGGTTAAAGCAGTCACTCTGGGACATGGTGCCTCTACTTGGCCAAAAACTTGTTCATGATATGCAATACTTTTATAATGTAGTCTTAAAGGTACAATTTCTCATAAACAATCCTTTACTTGAAACATCAATCTTGCCACACCACATTATATTTGAATTCTCAGTTGTGATATCACAACTGGCTGATTATATTGTTATGCCTTACTGCCACAGGAAGCCTCTATAATTTTCACCAGATTTTAAATCTGGTAATTCGCTGCTATCACATTGCAACAGTTGATTACCCACTGTTGCTAGGCCATAAGGCCTTCCAGGCCAGACTGACAGTGCTTTTCTAGAGCCTGTCAGAGCAGAACAGCTTGTCTGGTTGTATGTCGGAACCAATCAAGCATTTATCATGCCTGCGGTCCGTACCACAAATGCATCTTTAGAATGCATTTCTTTAACATGCAAGTCTACAATGACTTTCCTTAGGGAAAGGGCTTGAGTTGAAATAGTATAATTTACTATTCCAACTCCATTCTGCGCAACAGTAGGGAAAGTGTTGGACTTAAAGTCCAATATCAGTCCAATAACGCTTTCCTTAAGGAAAGTCATTGTAACAACTTGCGCGGTAAAAGAATGCATTGTAAAGATGCATTAGTGGTTGGACCGCATTGTTAAGGCATAGCGTAGTTCGAGACGTGTTTTAAATGCTGTTTACCGCTTGTCTGCTTTGACTGAAAGCACAAGGTGCCAGCTGCACATGGGGGAATGAAGGCAATGAAATTAGCGTGGGTTGGTTAAGGATAGCAGGTAAAGTATTTTCTTCACACTTGGGACAGGGAGGAAAGTCCATATTATGTATGGTTCCCCATTATTACTTTTCCTCAGTCTAGTAGTTATCAGCAGGGGCAGATGATTTTGGAGATCACACATAACATAAAATTATAAATGGGTAAGTGTGTGTTATGGGGATGTTTTTTCATTGAGGGGTTCTAAATGAAATCATAGAAAACTCAAGCTTTGCTCTCGTTGTCTATTTGATGTCACTCAGACCCCTTTGGTGAAAAACCTCCCCATAACTCACAGTTACTGATCTATAATTCTATATATAATTTTCTGGATGTGAGTCAACTGCATATTTGGTAACAGAAATTGATGCCCATAGGAGACACCTCTGACCCTATGGAAGCACTCCCCCCACTCTAAAAAAAGGTGCATTTATTCAAGCAAAGAATACATTTTTAAAAAACGTCAGCCAATTTTAACGCAATCCCTGATATAGACATTGCTGTAGAGAGGAGGTGTCCCTGTACGCAAATACTACATTGTCTCCTCAGTGTTGCCCCTTACAAGGCTTGATAACTGCCAGGGATTTGGGAGATATCAGGGCCCTAGGTCTAAATAGAGGCCCTAATGGCATTTTTAAAAGAGTGTTACCCATTATTATGTGGATAGTCTCTAGAATAAGGTATCCTTTCAAGCACATGTTAAGGTTATTGAAAGTCATCTTGGTGTTCTGTGAGTCTACAAAGGAGGTAGCAGAAAATAAACTCTTCCATTACTTATAAAATCCCGATAACCTATGGTGTAAATATCGTTTTGTGTATGTTAAATATTTAGAAGAATACTGCAATTTAACTTCTCATTCCAAAAAACGTATCTCCTTCCCATTCTCCTGGATTTACAATTCCGTAGATATGCATCAGAGTAGGTCCACTGACAAGTCAGAGTGCCAGAACACAAAACACTTTAGATAGGCGCTAATTCATTTCCTTGGCTGTAAAACACCACATTATAAACTGAGGTTTTCCGAGGTGTAACGTGACAAAATTATTTAATCGTATTTGTCGCGTAGCATCTTGTGGTGGGGTTGATGTGTTCTCTTGGTTTTCTTGTGCCTGTGTGTTTTTTTTAATGCATTATTATGAAATAACATTATTGTGTTGTACTGAGGTTATACTAGACTCCTGACCCTCGGTCAGAGATCAGCTCTTCCCCAGCAGCTCTACCTTGCTGTGCTCTGCCTACAGTCCCACCCAGGCAGGGTTTGAGACCGCACCTTGCTGGGTCCCGCTGGTGCCTGCTGCCTCGCTGCCTGCGCCGGTATTGTCATATCCCCCTGCTGTAACCAATTAAAGCTGTTCCTGCTTTTTATTAGGTTTCGCCTCGCCGAAAGCTGCGAAGCAGACGTTCGCGCAGGCGAAATCTTATGAGTTACAGTGTGGATGTTTGTGCCGTCTCTCTGTTCCATTGGCTAGCTCCATAAATGGAGGCTAGCCATTGGAACAGAGATCTGTCCGTCATGGTTGGACCAGATTTGTGGGCGTTCCCGACAGTTTTCTCCATTTTGCCCACGTCATGCGGCGGTGGGCGTGTATTTTTTTTTTGGGGCTCTTGGCTTTTTTGGTTCATTGTCGAAGTGTCTTTGCCAGGAGTCGGCTGCAAGTTTGAAGTTGCCAAGGAAGGACTTTGTATTTGCGATCAGGTAAGCAGCTTTTTTTTTATAATTTTGTTTTAACTTTGTATGTATACTCTGTCTCATGTTATCTCCCTGTTTTCGTATTTATGCTGCATGTTTTTCGTGTCTCGTTGCTGTCTTTTAGCCCGTGTCATGTTGGCTCTCTGTTTTCGAGTTTAAGGTAAGCATTTGGTTGATGTATTTTTCTAGGCCTGTGTCGTGACTTTTCTGCGCGTTTCACCGAATTTCTTTCCGTGTCGTGACTTTTCTGCGCGTTTCCCCGAACCTGTGACTCAGGCAGGGCCCTGGCAGTGAAAGGAGCTGAAAGTGTGTCTCCAAAGCCGTGAGTTTTGTCTAAACTGTCCAAAATGGCCGCCGAGCTCATTACTACGGCCACTGTCCGCAGATCCAGTCTTGTTGTCACAAAGAAGGCCGTGGAGGGACGTGAGGTCATGACCCCGATCTCCCTTCGGGCATCTGCTGCACCGTGCAGCGACTGCACACACTGGCTGGATGGATGAGAGACAGAAACATGTCCTCTGGCGCAGAATGCACTTCGACACCCAAAGAATTGAACAAGCTTCAAAGTCTAGTCAAGTACTTACAAATCTTCAAAAACACAAACCTGGGGTAGGATAGCACTCTGGCTAGCAAGCTCAATCCCATCCTCCCGGCCCTATGCATTCTGGTAGGTGTGATGTAAAGTAGCCATTTACTCTCAGTGATTGCATTTGTGGTTCTTTACGATATCGCGAGATTTCGATCGCGGTATTTTGAACGCTCCGGTAACTTTACTGAGGACAGAATTATGCATCACGAGCAGAGAACCCAATGAAACATCATACCGTGACTTGTTACATTAATGTATTCCATTAGTACAAAGCGATATGCAAGCCGGTTAAACTATAACTAGGGACGTTTTTGTGTGTGTGGCTCTGGGTGTGTGTGTGGCTCTCGGTGTGTGTGTGTGGCTCTGGGTGTGTGTGTGGCTCTGGGTGTGTGGGTGTGTGTGTGGCTGTGGGTGTGTGTGGCTCTGGGTGTGTGTGTGTGGCTCTGGGTGTGTGGGGGGCACTGGGTGTGTGGGTGTGTGGCTCTGGGTGTGTGTGTGTCTCTGGGTGTGTGTGTGTGTCTGGGTGTGTGTGTGTGGCTCTGGGTGTGTGGGTGTGTGTGTGGCTCTGGGTATGTGTGTATCTGTGACTCTGAGTGTGTGTGTGTGGCTCTGTGTGTGTGTGTGGCTCTGGGTGTGTGTGTGTGGCTCTGGGTGTGTGTGTGTGTGTGTGTGTGGCTCTGGGTGTGTGTGTGTGGCTCAGGGTGTGTGTATGTGGCTATGGGTGTGTGTGTGGCCCTTAGTGTGTGTGTGTGTGGCTGGCTCTGGGTGTGTGTGTGTGGCTGTAATTGCTGTCTGCTGAGCTCATTTGTAGGGTACAATAGGTCTCACATTTGCAAGAGATTAAGCTAATGGCAATGTAAATAACAATGCCATTTATTTATATGTTTTCAAAACCAACACATAAATACAAATGTTGTCATTTACAATGCCAATAGATCAAACTTTTCAAAAGGCGAAACCATTGCATTGTAAATGCTTGTTTTTATTTGTATTCCTCTGTTGTGTGAGAGCGTTGTTGCTGATTGTGCCCCCACTGTAGCATTCCACTGTTCCCCCTTTTATTGTATTACTGTTTGTATTGTATTGTAATACTGTGTGCTGCTGTTGTATTCCTCTGCTCCATCTTTTTATCGCCGTATTCCCTGCTGCTGCTCTATTTCCTCCACTGTTAATTTTCCCACCGCAACCCGCCCGCTCCGCCTCCCAGTTGCACGTTCCTCCCCCATCTCTACTTGAGGTCACGCCGCTGGTGCACCGAAGGTGCGCCTAAAGCAAGCCCGTCTGCACCCGTCCGTGACCCGACCGCGATTAGTGCCAGGAACCCTGGATCTCCGAGGCCCCGCCGATATGACTCCCTCCATGCCCTCAACCTCGGTAGACACACCGACTGCCAAATATCTGCACCTAACACCACCCACGAACAATTCTCCTGCAGACACTGCCAACGATCCTTCACTATCAACAGCACCCCCACGGCCGCCGAAGGCTCACTGGACGACCGCACCACCGAAGCCCTGACCTGCATCCTCCTCAACGTGCGCTCTCTACACAGACATGTGGTCGGGTTCTGGGACCTTATCAATACTCTCTCACCTGGCGTCACCTTCTTCACGGAAACCTGGACCAAGGCCACCTCCGGCCCTCTCCACCGCCATCCCCGACGTTTACAAGATCCAGAGAAAGGACCGGCCCTTCCGCCCAGGAGGTGGACTAGCCATCGCACACAAGACCTCCCTCGAACTCTCCACCTCCAACACAAGCGACCCCCACTTCAACACAGAACACCTCCACTTCGAGATCCAGACCAGCCCCAGGACCACACTGCATGGCACTCATGCTTACAGACACCCGGGAACTTGCACTTAGTCTGCCACAACCATTGCTGACCTCGTCGCACCCCACGCCATCACCTCCACGGACTACATCCTACTCGGAGACTCGAATTTCCACCTCGACAATCGCAGCGACCCCAACTCCACCACCCTCCTTGACAACCCCTCCAACCTCAGACTGGAGGAGCTTGTCACCACCCCCACTCACAGAGCAGGACACACCCTCGACTCCATCTTCGCTGGAGGAACAAACATCCGCTTCAGCCACACCACGCAGCCCCTCTGGACAGACCACCACTGCGTACACTTCACCTTCAACACCACCACCGCACTGAAACCCCCCGCGGTGCCACGTAGGAACTGGAGCAAGATCACAGAGGAACACCTCAACACCACCCTCCTCCTAGATCCCCCCAGTGCCACGACCAACGCCACCTCCGCAGCCAAAGAA
This sequence comes from Lissotriton vulgaris, assembly GCF_964263255.1. Classification (NCBI taxonomy): domain Eukaryota; kingdom Metazoa; phylum Chordata; class Amphibia; order Caudata; family Salamandridae; genus Lissotriton; species Lissotriton vulgaris. Next base: position 1,387,636,981 of record NC_141694.1, on the reverse strand, counting down.
CTCCATCGCTGTATCTCCAGCTGCACCAATAATCACACAAGGGTACTCGAGGGTCAAAAATAAGACAGGCTGATTAACAAAGACAGAGACGGTGTAGCGCTCCCACTAGCCATATAACTGTGAAAGGAACAATGGAAAACATGCCAGATCAAGAACAGTGTCTGGTCTCTGGCTCCCATCAGTCACCACTCGGAACCGCCCTTCATCATTTGGGGCTCCGAGGACCAGCACTATACTGGATCTTAGTATCACAACAGAAAGGAATGAACCTTCCTGTTGGTAAGTAAGTGTTGGTGTAATGGTAAAGACCATATGTGTTGGTGAAGTAACTGACAGGGATAAAAAGTGTAGTGTGCAGTGCAAGAAAAACCAGGAAGGGTAGGGAGGAGTGAATAAAATTGGTTAAAAGGAGCAAAAAGATAGTTTAATAGGGTGTAGCTCCTAATACCAATATTAAAAGATAGCCAAGACAGGGTAAAGCTATGACCTGTCTAGTGGTGTAACGTGGTCGACATGTTTCAGCAAATATTGGCCAATAGCCTTGCTTTCTTCAGGACAACAAATATACGGCTACTGCAAGCAAAACACCAAATGTGACAGATAAGTGAAAAATGATTAAAAAGAAGGAACGACACAGAAAAGTCACCTGGACATCCAGGTGTGTCTGTTCCGAAACTTCTCACTTGATCAGCAATGGGCTGGTCAGTAAGAAGTGTATACCTCACCTCGCCTGGCCACGGCTCAGGACTGGTGAAGCACCGCTCTATCCGTCGGTACTTCCTAGCGGCATCTGTGCCGTCTGGGGAGGTGGCTGCACCGACAAGGTTGTACCCCTCCTCTAACCTGGAAAATAACTCCCCTTGAAGGCCGCCTGGTTCATCCCCAAACTCCAAGAAGCCAGGCGCTCCTGCAGACGCCTCGAGAAAACCTGGGAAAACCGTAAAACCACAGAAGACCTGAACAACCACAAGAACGCCTAGAAGGAATACCACCGGCAAATAAGGGACACCAAGCGGACTTTCATAAAGAACAAGATCCACACCAACGCAACCAAATAATTTTTCAACGTCATACAGCAATTCACGAAACCCCCCTGCCAAGCCACAGACATCACTCCATCTCAGGAACACTGCAACAAGCTCAGCTCCTACTTCCATCTGAAAATCAAGGCACTCTACGACAATTTCAGCAAACAGCAGCCGGGCATTACCCCCCTCCCCACCACCAACAACAAGCCGGCCGTCACTACCTGGAATCCCACCACTGTGGAACACATCACCGCGACCATAAACAACATCCACTCTGGAGCCCCCATAGACCTCTGCCCTCTGCACATCTACCACAGGGCCGCCATCGCACCCTTACTAGGATGGACCATCAATGCCTCCCTCAAATTCGGCATCTTCCCAGACGACTGGAAGCAGGCAGAAGTCAAGTTCCTCCTCAAGAAACCCACAGCCGACCAGACGGCTCTGAAAAACTACCGGCCCACCTCCCTGCTCCCCTTCACTACCAAAGTCACTGAGAGGCTCGTAACGCACAGCTGACCGCCTTCATTAAAGAGAACTCCATCCTAGACTCCTCCCAGTCCAGATTACGTAGCAACCACAGCACCGAGACCGCCCTCCTCGCACCCACCAATGATATCTGCATGCTACTCAACCAGCTACACAACTTTCCATTTAAAACCGCAGAGGATCAGACTCCCTCCCTTCCTCTCCGAACCCACAGATATCAACTGTGGAGTACCCCAAGGATCATCGCTCAGCCCCACGCCATCGTCAGACAGCATGGACTCAGCATAGTCTCATATGCCGACGACACCCAGCTCATCCTCTCCCTCACGAAGAACACTGAAGACACCAGACTCGGCTTCCAGGAAGGAATGAAGGACGTCGTGTCCTAGATGAAAGATAGCTGCCTGTAAGGGGTTGGACACCGGGGTGCAATTCTTACCTACGGTTAGGGAACAACATCGACCAAACTACTCCCAGAGCAGAGATCGGACTACGAGGGTCAGAATGAGGAATGCAACGTCCAGGAGGATAGACACACCCACCTCTCATGTTTCTCTAAGCGAGGGGAGGAGCCGGAAGGGGGAGGAGTTGACCCTGGAAGCAGTGGTTCGCAAACATTGAAAAAGAACTATGACCAGGAAGGAGAGTTGTCGACCAGCGGAGGAGACAAGGTGTATACGTCGCGAAGAGCAGAGAAAGAAGACAGAAAACGAAGCGACGTCGAAGAAGAGGAGCACGATGATCGTTGGAGTGAAGATTGGTGGTGCCCACTGGAGGAGGCTGGACAGCGGCCTCAACTCAGGAGAGTTGCAGCAGAGCCGGTGAGTGACGGCAGAGCCTGGGAAGGTGGGGCAGATACGAGGGAGGCGGGAGGAGGGTAGACAGCGGGCACGGGTTGGCAGAGTGGGACCTCTGTTAACACCTTGACAGGTAACCCTTTATTAAAAACCTGTCACATCCCTGACAATGTTTCCTCACCAATCCCCACCCTGATACCTGTCAACCTTAGCGTGTGTAGCAAAACGCCATTGATTGCATGAGGAAATACTCCTATTAGTTCTAACTCAGGTTGCCTGTCACCCAGAATTAGATATGGTGAGCAACTTGCAACCTATAGATATCACCAATTTGTGGTGCAGGTGATAGGTAGTTTACTCAACCCCTTTCTATGTTGCTGTATCACTGACGGCATCCTTTATTTTCCGCCTCTATGAGCCTCCGGGAGAATGCCAGCACGACGGACGAGTCAACGCAAGCGGACCTCAGCCTCAGCTCCACTACAGACAAAACAGATCAAGCACTTCCCGGGCCCCATCCAAGTCCAGAGAAGGCAGAGCAGGAAGAGAAGGAAGACCAAACCCCTGTAGTCAAACCTAAAACCTTGACCCCTGACAATAAAACAAGATCCTTTGGGAAATATATCCAGCCTCCACGTCTGTATATCCGACCTGCCCTCCCACACTTACTGAAGCTCCACTCTGAGAAGACCGAAGTCCTCATCCTAGGACCCTCCAACTCTGCCTTGGACAACACCTGGTGGCCCTCCGCCCTCGGGAGTCCACCCCCCCCCTACAGAGCACACCAGGAACCTTGGCATCATCCTGGACTCCTCATTCACCATGACCCGCCAGGTCAACTCTGTCGCCTCCACCAGCTTCAACTGCCTTTGCATCCTCCGAAAGACCTTCAAATGGATACCCCCGAATGCAGAAAGACCATCACCCATGCACTCATAACCAGCAGACTGGACTACAGCAACGCTCCCTACGCCAGAATCAACAGAACTCTGCTACACAAGCTCCAAACCATCCAGAATGCCGCAGCCAGACTCGTCCTCAGGACACCACAACGCGAACACATGACCCACCACCTACAAGACCTCCACTGGCTCCCCATCGAGAAGAGAGTAACCTTAAAACTTCTCACCCTTGCCTATAAATCTCTCCACAACATCGACCCAAAATACCTCACAGAGAGAATCTCCTTCTACGTACCCAAAAGGAACCTCCGCTCCACCGACCTCGCCCTGGCAAAGACCCCTGCATCCGCAGAAAGAGCTGGTGGACGTACCTTCTCCTACATCGCAGCCAAGACCTGGAACGAGCTCCCAGAAAACATCAGAAGCTCCCCGAACCTGTACACCTTCAGGGAGAACCTCAAGACACGGCTCTTCGACTGGACCGGAGCTGCACCAACACCACCCCCCCCCCACCCCCAACCCCAGCAACTTGAGACCCTCACGGGTGAGTAGCGCATTTTATAAAGCCCTGATTGATTGATTGATATGTTACCTTTTTTGTACTGTACCCTGTAATGTTTTAATTGTGTGTTGTTATGTTACTTTGTGCCTGTTAATGTGTTATGTTCTGTTGTTAACTTTAGATAATTCAATAAATACAGCTGCATTTCCCGCCAAAAGCAGCACTTTCTTAAAGTTCCCGTGAGATGGAGCAATTTATGACTGTTTAGGGTGGTAAAGTAGCGATACTCCCGCTCTTCAACTATTTAAGACAAAAGTCAGCACAAAACCGGGGCACAAACAACTTAGCGGTCCTAGTTCTCACTTTATGTAATATGGGCCAACGTCATATTTTAGCATTAGTAGTGGTCACTTTGTGGCCTTATGCCCAGAGGCCTTTATCTAATGTAGAACCTGTTTAGCAAGAATAACATCTTGACAATTCATATGATATCAATTAATCATTAAAAACACTGCATATCATACTAAAATTTCACCAAGTTAGGCAGAATACATTAGAACTTGACTGTCCCAATGGAGAATGTGTTCTGGAAACGGTGCGCAAATCATCCATTGATGTCATCTTCTGTAGACACACAACTTCCCACAGGGCATAGCTCGCATAGTGTAGAGGGTGCAGTGGCACTGGGACCCAGGGATTGAAGGAGGCCAGAGCAACCCACTGATGGCTATTTTTCTAACAGCACAAACTTGTGGAAGAGAACAATTTCCTGGTTCACACAAGAGCTCATGGCACCCTTGCTACACCACTGCCTTTCTAGGCACGAAATAAAAGTATTTATAAACGTATTTAGCGCACACAAAATGCAATCAAGCTCAGCTCTCGTCAGCCAAATGCTGATAATATTCTAAGACCACTGCCAACACGTCTGTCCAAAAGAAACATGCATCTCTAAATGACACACTAGGGGGAATGAAAAGCAATGAATGGAAATAGAACAAGGCGGTTTTAAATGGAAAGTTGTTGCTTATTAACCTGGCTTAATCCCTATCGTGTTACTCCAGGGTCTTTAACACTTGCACATTTATGTTTCACAACTTTGCTGACTAATTTGTGAACTTTTGCATTCGTTTGTTACTTTTAATATGTCCTGAAGGGAATTAAACATTTTTCCATTCATAAGTCGCCATGGACTGTCAGACATGAGCCAATACTGCCTGTTATTCCCGTGTGTCTGCTAATAAAAGCCAGCTCACCAAAAACACAAACAAACCAGAAACTCGATAGGATTTAAGTACTGTCAGCTGATTCGGTTGTAGGGTCTGAAAAGCGCTTACCTGAACAAGTGTAGTTGTTGGCTGTGAGCACGAAACCAGAGTTGCACTGGCAGTAAAATGAACCAGGTGTATTAATACATCTGTGGTGGCAGTACGGGGGTCGCATACACTCATCAATATCTGGTGTAAAGAAAAACAACATGGAGATTACATAGGAGCGCTTGCCAAATACACTACTTTGCTGTGAAATTATATTACGTTGTTCAATAGTTAACATAAAGCTTTCAGTACTTTGCTTTCGCGGACATTATTCGCGGATATGTTTTGTAAAATCTCATTTTGCCCAACCGGTGGGTAAATAGGTTGCTTACTTGGAAAACAACATTGGCCCTCGGCCTAAATCGGCTGTATCACTATCCATCTGACGTTAGGGACTGTGATTTGTTTGCAGTTTGATTTATTAGGAACTCGGCCCGAGGAGTTCTTTACATCAGCACCAGCTATGTTACACAAGACAAGATTCATTTTTTGACTGTGCCCATAATCAACGGATGCTGAGCCGGCGCCGGGACTTAATCCTGGTTCTTTAGTTCCAAAGTCGGCAGCTCCTGGTTCAAAAGGGAGCAACTTTTCCATTACGCCACATCCTCTTCCCATCAGATTTACCACCTGGCCATGTTTTTTACTTGTATGGTGCTGTATCATGATCAGGTGTACTGGCGCAGTGCAGAGTCCCGAGCATGTTATTTTGCATCGGAGTCATTTAAAGTTCATACATATGCCGCCTGATTCATGAAGCAAAATTGCGCCTGCAATCGCTGCGAAAATGCAATTGCGGGCGCAATATCCGTAATCGGGATTCAACATGAAAATTGCGAATTCGCAAACACATAATAGCGAATTCGCAATTAAATTCGCAGAATCCCGGTAGGAGAGCATTAGCGAATCTGAAAATGTGACAATCCACGGATTCTGCGAAATAAATAGCGAATTCGCAATACTATCGCAATCGGCATTCATGAAAAATCGCAAATAGCGAAAAACCCAAAAATCGCATTTTGCGCGGCGCAAATTAAGGACAACTCAAAGCAGGTGGTAACCATAAAAGCCATAAAAAATTTACTTTTAAAAAACCGTTGGCCAATCAGTAACAGGTTCAGGCCTGACCAATCACACATAAGGACAATCAGCAGCAGCATTAGGAGTTCCACAATGCCAGGAATGTACATGGTGGTCAGGCGTCGAAGGCTACAGCGAGCAGCACGGAGGAGACGCAGGATCCAGGACAGGCTTTTCCGCCAGCGGGTCACCTTGCTGGGCCAAACCAGAGAGCAGATATATACAAAATACAGGCTGAATGGGGAAATGATAATGCAGCTAATACAGGACCTTGACCCCCTGATGCAGCACCCAACAAGGCGTACCAATGCGGTGCCTACACATGTGCAGGTATTGTGTAGCCTGCACCTCCTGGCCTCCGGGAGCTTCCAGGGGATAGTAGCGGCTGCTGGGGGGATATCCCAGCCCACCATGTCACGCTGCCTCCAGACTTTTGTTGACGCTATGCTCACCCAGCTACACCGTCACATCACATTTCCCACCAGCCAACAGGATTTGGACTTGACCAAGCTACAATTCTACAATGTAGCCCATTTTCCACATGTACTCGGATGCATAGACTGTACCCACATCGCCATCTGCCCACCAGCTGCCACGGAGTATATGTTCCGCAATCGCAAGTCCTACCACTCCCTCAACATACAGATGGTCTGCAATGCTAAGACATACATCACTGACATTGTGGCCCAGTACCCAGGGAGTAGCCATGACTCCTTCATATTCCGGCACAGCGGCCTCCACACACGACTGGCCAGGGGAGACTTTGGGGAAGGACACCTACTTGGTAAGTACACTTTGTCGACAATGTCACATTGCCATTAGGTAGCAGCGCAGCACAGGCAATCACCCTCTGCTCCTCTCATTCAGGTGACAGTGGCTACGCCCTCCGTGAATACCTCCTCACCCCATACCTCAACCCTGCTACACCCCAGCAACGGCGCTACAATCTTGCACACATACGGACAAGGAATTGCATAGAAAGGACATTTGGGCTGCTCAAGAGCAGGCTCCGCATACTGCACAAGACAGGTGGGGCCATGTATTACAGTCCTGCAGTGTGCTGCCGCATTGTGGCTGTCTGCGCAATACTACACAACATTGCAACCAAGCGCCGGATACCTGTCGACATCTCTGGCAGTGAATCTGAAGGGGACAACCGGCCACCTGCACATACGCGCCATGCACGCGGGGAGAACCCAACTGAAGGCCACAGACGTCGCAACCACATCACAGTGAACAGTTTCTAGTGCACCCTCTCCCCTCACCCCACAAATCACTAATGCATGCAAAATGTAATAATGACACAATGCTAATGTGTGCTGCAAAAATAAATATAATTGTTTCAATCACAAAAATGGTACAACTTCAACTTTCTTCTTTACTAACAGTATTACTGCATACTGCTGTGTCAAAGGACAGGGCAGGCTTATAGTCAGCCTGTGCCTGTAATAGTCATATGTAGTCAATTGCGCCTCGTGCGCGTTCCACCCAAGCGCCTCTGAGGCTCATCCTCTTCCGGGGCACCTGTACCTGCTGTGGGCCTGGTGCTGCGCCTGAGTGGCCCGACTTGTGAGGCAGAGTGGCTGCTCATGCTCGATGTCCCCTCACTGACATCATCACCCCCAACAGTGGCAGGTAGAGCAGGAGGGTGTAGTGCTGTCACTGCCGTGGTCAGGTGCTCCAGGACCCTGGTCATATCCTCACAGCACTGGATGAGTTGGTGCTGCTGTGCAAGGGACCGCCGCGACAACTGTGATGTTGCATTGCCTGCAACATAATTGGACCTGGTGTAGGCCGCCAGCCGGCTCAAAAGCTGATGGTGGCGTCGGCGTGCTGCGTTGCGCTGAGTTGTCATCGCTGCAGTGTTGGCCTCCATGGCTGCAGTCATACGGGCCATTCCCTCCCCCACACCTGCCATGGCTGCAGTCATGTGGTCCATGCGGTCCCCCACACCTGCCATGGCCGCCGTCATGCGGTCCATGCGGTCCCCCACTCCGGCCACATTGCGCCCAATTTTGTACAGCTGTAGCTGTATGGCGCCTTGCTGCCGTGCCTGCCGCTGATGAATACGCAGCATGCGTCTTTCGACGCTCATTCGCGCCAGCCGCTGTCCTTTGCCCCTCCTGCTGATTGCTGCATTGGTGTTCTGGCGAGACCTGCCACGCCTGCTCTGCTGGCCTGACAAAGTGGCTGGCCCCTGTGTTGCTGCTGTCGCGGGCCCTGATGTAGTCACAGCAGCTGCTGGTGGTGTCACAGCAGGCGTTGCTGGTGCGGCAGGGACTGGAGGCACACTAGTCGTGGGCCTGGCTGCGGCTGCAGTTGGTGTAGCTGAGGCTGGGGGCACACTAGTCGTGGGCCTGGCTGCGGCTGCAGTTGGTGTAGCTGAGGCTGGGGGCACACTAGTCATGGGCCTGGCTGCGGCTGTAGTTGGTGCGCCAGACGCAGGGGGCACACTGCTGGTGGACCTGGCTGCTGGTGTAGTTGCTGCAGCAGGGGCTGGAGCCTGTGTCTGTGGCACCACCTCCTCCTGCTCCCGGGCCTCCTCATCTATTAGCAGCCTTTCGCTGTCGCTGCTTTCAGCGCCACCTGTGAGGGTAAGTGGACGATCATTAGTTGCATTTATCTGTCAGACGTGCTGTTGCTACATGCATGCTGGGTGACATTCCCTGACTGGCTGTGGCTTTGCGTACTTTGGAACCTGTCTGGCTGCATTGTGGTACTATTACATTGTGGCCACACTACATGTCCCACAATGCTTCAGGGCATTACCTGATGTGCAACAATGGCATGACTATGGAACATTATGGGAGCCTATATGGTCATGGACGTTCATAGGGGACAGGGTCGCAGTCGCATGCCTCTTACCTTGGGTGTCTTGGGTGGGGCGGGATGAGTCCAGACGTGTGAATCCAATGCACGCCTCCCTCTCAAGCGTGTCTTCCACTTGGTCCTCCAGGGCTGTGTTTGGAGGGACTGTAGGTCCTCCCCCTCCAGTGCCCGATGCCTCTCCAAGGCGCTCCGCCACCTCCTCTTTGGCACGACCTCGGAGGTCGTACCATCTTTTTTTAAGTTCGTCGAGTGACCTATCGGCCACACCCACGGAGTTGACGGTGGACGCTATTCCCTGCCAGATCCTCCTTTTTTCCTGCTCCGGCACCCTCCTGGAGTCTTTGCCAAACAGTTTGGAGTGGTTGGCCACCACCCCTTCAATCAAATGCTCCAGCTCCTGTTCTGAAAATTTCAGCTTCCTCTTCCGCCCTGTGGTGTTGCTGGGGCCAGGAACAGGTTCCTCAGACATGGCAGCACCTTTGTTGCAGAGTAGGAATCAACAATAGAATGGCAGGAGCTCTCCCACTTGCTCACTCGAGGTCTGTCTCACTGTGGTGAATGGGGGTGGGAACTGGCTGCTTCCTGGTTGTGATGTCATCACTGTGCTCAAAATGCGACTTCCCGTTTTCCCGATCTCGCGATTTTGCGATCTCGCAATTAGCGATATCGCAAATAGCGATATCGCTATTGGCGATATCGCAATCCCGACGCGGGTAGCCGGAAATAGCGATTTTTCTGTGATTATCGTTAATCGCAAACGGAATTTGCGCCCGCGTGCGAATCACATTTTTTATCGCTAATCTTCATGAATTCAGATTTGCGATTTCTCAATAGCGATTCGCAATTTTTCGCTATTTGAGAATCGCAAATCCCGTTTTTCATGAATCAGGCTGTTATAGTGCAGAATTTGTCTGAGTTAAGGCCTGAACGTTACCCTGAAGAATTCAGAAGCAAAGTTTTAGACTTGTTCTGTTTGGAGAAATACTAAGTTATATGTATGAACTTTAGATGCCTCAGATGCAAAAAACGCCACTCGGCTCATCCAGTTCATCATGATACAGCCTCTGGCCTGTATTTTTAAGTCTACGCTAGTCAAAACACTGGGAAAGGTAGTAAAATGTGGTATTTTTTTCCTTTCTGAAACCAAAACCTAAAACAGCAAACATGTAAAGATATCAGTTAAAAAGTGTTTGAGCTGTGTTAGAAATACGTTACTGCAACAATCAATCCTAGCAAAGGACAAGCAAACCTCAAATTCACCTGTGTTTAATCCCCTAGAAGCTTGGCACAGAAGAATCAGGCTTAATTTAGAGGCAATGCGTATAGTATTTGTACAACATTTCAAACAGTAAAACAGTAAAAACACTGCAAAAGAAGTATCGCACATCAGGTTAGAAAACTAGAGCTATTTTAAATGAACAACACAAAACCAATAGAAAAAGCGTGACACATTGTTCCGGTGCCAAAGGTATGTTCATGGTCGCAAAGAGCCCAAAAGCTTGACTTTAAGAGCTCAAGAGTCACACCAAGGGTCAGGACCTGAAAGGCACCTCTTTGGGGTCAGGAAATCATTGAAGACGGGTCATGAGCTGTTGGTGTAGCTTGGTATGTCCTGGAAGCTCAGATCAGGAGGTCAGCATACTAGCCCTAGGAGTCACTATGGGGTCATGAGTTCAAGATGGGCTGCAGGCCCAGTTCTTCCTCCCCATGAAGAGGGCAGCAGACAGGAGGTCAGCACAGCAGAGTAGCAGCTCCTCCAGAGTAGCATTTCAGCAGAGTGGCAGTCTTTGCAGCAGCACAGCAGTCCTTCTTCTTGGCAGAGTAAGCACAGGTCCAGAAGTGTACTGAAGTGGTGGTGTCTGATGCCCTCTTACATACACTGGTGCCCTGGTTCTGGAAGGTGGGAGAAGCTTCTACACAGAGTCTTTGAAGTGCATCCCCTGCTCTGGTTCCAGGCTAGCTGAAGTGACAATGAAGGGCCCTTAAGCCCTTTGTGTGGAGGTTGGACACAGCCAATTAAAATTTAAGTGATGCTGGGCACAGCTCTTCCCTACCTTCTTGCCGATGAATGCCCATCCAGTCACACCTAAGCTCTTAATGTGTGTGGCTGTCCAGGAGGAATCCACAAAGCCCAATTGCCGACTACACCCAATCATGTGATCAGAGACAGGCTGCAGGCACCAAATGGCAAAGGCAAGAAAATGTCAACATTCTAAAAGTGGCAGTTTCAGACATATAATTTAAAATCCAACTTTACCATAAGTTAGGATTTTGAATTTGGATTCCAGAGACACCAAACATGAACCAATCATCTCTCCCCATTTGGAAAGTACACTTATAATATGTAATAAGACAACTACTATATTATCCTATGGGAGTGATAGGCCTTTAAGTAGTGAAGAAGATTTCACTACTAGGACATGTAAAACTTAAAAGTATCTGTCCAACTTTTTAAATCCACTGCACTCTGCACACACAGGCTCTGCACTGTCAGGTCTGAGACATGTTTAAAGGGCTATGCAAGTGGGTGCACAATGAGTGCTGCAGGCTCACTAGTAGCATTCAATTTGCAGGCCCTGGGCACATGTAGTACCACTTTACTAGGGACTTTTAAGTAAATTAAATATTCCAATTGGATATGAGCTAATTCTGCCATGTTTTAAGGAGAGAGCACAAGCACTTTAGCACTGGTTAGCAGTGGTAAAGTGCACAGAGTCCTAAGGCCAACAAAAATGAATTCAGCAAAAAGAAGGAGGAGTGAAGGCAAAACGTTTAGGGATGTCCCTGCAGAAAAGGCTAAGTCCAACAAGCTGTCTAAATCAGTTCAGAATGATTAGTACATAAAAAGAGGAATAACTGCTGGTACAAAAGAGTCCCGACAATTTTACACAAACAATCTTTCACCTACTGGCTTTTGGCTCTTCCATAATAGCAAAACGCAAGCAAATGTAATTTTTTGTAAGAATGGTGGCAAAGTTATTGGTGAGGTAGGAAGCAGGTCATAGGGAGTACAGCCGATTCCGAGTGGGTAGTCCTTCCACACCCTATATACTGGGTGGGGGAACATAGGAATCCACACCTGGTAACACTCTCAAGGCAGACAAATGCAAAGATGCAGCTAGCCCTACCAAATCCAATTGTAGTACACAAGATGGTGTACAATGTTCTCTACAACAGCCCCCAAATCTTAACAATTTCCAAACTTCTGGACCCACGCCCAGCAAGTTATATAGGAGAGCAGCACTGTCCCCAAAATAAGGGATGACCTTGTGGAAAAGGACCCAGGAATTCTGGGTCTTTATGATTATTCTCCATTCAGGTGACGTAACCATATAAAGTCGTTTTTAGAGAACAAGGAAACCCAAACAGGGGAGGCATTTGGACCATGGGTCATATGTTTATTACAAGGAACAAGGGTCCTAAGGAGTCGCAATATAGAAGTAAATAAAAATATAGACCACAATCAGTACTATATTTTAGCTTCCAAGCCCAGCCGGGCGAGGAATATTTTATTTTAAGAGATAACAAGGAATTAATTGACCTAGAAGGGGTCACATAAGAGCTTTTGGATAGGGCACAATCCCGTACCTATCCCAAGAACATGGAAAAAAAACATAGAATGAGGAAAGAAAAAAGTAAAGAGAGAAGTATAACAGGCAAAAATAAATTTCTTTGGAGCCACTATTGGCTTGCGAAATAAAATGATCAATACCGCAAGTCTCAACATACAGTGTATACAAATTAATATATGCAATCAGTTCCATGCAACACTGTTTAAAAGCGTCAACGTTTCGATCCCTAAGGCTCCTAATTAGGCGGGATCATCATCAGGACTTTTTAAATTTAAGATGCCTGTTTAGATTGCGAACGCCTGCAAAAGATAAAGAAAAGGGAAGAAAGAATAGAGAAACAACATAAGGCATCCGCCTCTGATTATAGAATTAAAACCATTCAGCAAGGTCCATGTACAAATCAAGGTAAATCTTACTCACATCTCAATAATAAACTATTTATATGAAATAACAGTGAATGGTAACCTCATATAAGTGAGAAAAGTGCTTTGTCGTGGTTCCTTTTACATGCGTGCATTTGGTATATAATACGGCGCTATGGTGAAATTGTGATTTGGTGAAATCAATAGAACCACCAACAATCACAATTTCACCATAGCGCCGTATTATATACCAAATGCACGCATGTAAAAGGAACCACGACAAAGCACTTTTCTCACTTATATGAGATTACCATTCACTGTTATTTCATATAAATAGTTTATTATTGAGATGTGAGTAAGATTTACCTTGATTTGTACATGGACCTTGCTGAATGGTTTTAATTCTATAATCAGAGGCGGATGCCTTATGTTGTTTCTCTATTCTCTCTTCCCTTTTCTTCATTTTTTGCAGGCGTTCGCAATCTAAACAGGCATCTAAAATTTAAAAAGTCCTGATGATGATCCCGCCTAATTAGGAGCCTAGGGATCGAAACGTTGACGCTTTTAAACAGTGTTGCATGGAACTGATTGCATATATTAATTTGTATACACTGTATGTTGAGACTTGCTGTATTGATCATTTTATTTCGCAAGCCAATAGTGGCTCCAAATAAATTTATTTTTGCCTGTTATACTTCTCTCTTTACTTTTTTCTTTCCTCATTCTATGTTTTTTTTCCATGTTCTTGGGATAGGTACGGGATTGTGCCCTATCCAAAAGCTCTTATGTGACCCCTTCTAGGTCAATTAATTCCTTGTTATCTCTTAAAATAAAATATTCCTCGCCCGGCTGGGCTTGGAAGCTAAAATATAGTACTGATTGTGGTCTATATTTTTATTTACTTCTATATTGCGACTCCTTAGGACCCTTGTTCCTTGTAGTAACCATATAAAGGCCAGGGTTTGGGCTGCAGGGGATTCTTCATTTTGTATTTCAAGCCCCAAAATCTCTGTCTCTAAACTCCCAGCAACTCTTAATGAGGCCCTATGTAAAATAATACTAACTGATTGATAAGGTCCAAAAAATGCTTTAGTTTTGCTTAACACAAGCGTGTAACATAACTATCAATGAAAAAACATTTGAAATGTTTTGATTACTCAGGGAATGTCCTACTCTCCCTCCCACTGCAGTTATTGAATGAGATACACCTATAAAATAGAGACAGGCATCCTGCTTGCCTCCCTACGACTTGCAAGTATGTAATCCCTTTTTCCTCTTTCACTCCACAAACTTACCTCCAGAGTGATTTATGAGAAGGGTTCATTCACCTCATTACAGCTAGTTTGTCTCCTTATGGAGGAAAGCTTCCTATTGACTTTTTCACTTTGTTCTATGTTTAAGAGTATTGTGGATGGTATCTTTTACATTTGAATGCCAGGATAGTCCTGATGTTGGTGCTTTCCTACATCGTGGGTGGCATCATTTTGATACCAGAATATACCTCATGTATATCTTCCTGTATATAATCATGACATCCTGGTCATTTTCTAGGACTCCTTGCTGAGCTTTGGGCCTTAATGTAAGAAATCTGATATGCCACATCATGGCATTTGGAAAGGCCATCATAGTTCGATAGGGGTTTCCTGCAGTGGGTGGTTGAAAAATCTGGAGTTCTCCCAGTCTCCTGCTTGGGCTTAATGTTTAGGATGGAACAGGACTGGAATGCACGTTCGGTGAAACATTAATATATGTTTGATTTTTCCTGACCATTGATTCTCATGTGCAGTTTTTTTGTCTGTGCAAACTGGGATGCTGGGCAGGGGGGGAACATGTTTATGAGGGGTGCTGCAGTAGTTTAATGATACTTCACTACAGTACCCTCCCAGAGGACTGACAGTATGCTCACACCCACATCCATCCATTCACTGGCATCACCAATTAGATGACCTTGCTAATAAAAAAGTAGCTAGGCACATTCCCACACTAATGTTATCCACAGCACACACGTTTCTGTGTTATCCCTTACCCTGATGAAGACTTAGGGAACGCAAGACTAAAATGGTGACAAGGTGATCTGAAATGTACCCACCAGCTATCCATTTGTTGAGATAAAGCCCAACTCCTCCTGCTGCACTGCCACCCTGGACAGTTCTTGCTCCCATAGTTTGTTGCCCAAATGTGGTGAGGCAGCCGATGTCCTTCCCTGTGTTGGTCGGCGGAGTAATGAGTGCAGCGACACAAGGCCTGTCCCTAAAAAGAATACATCAAGCCAGCTTTGTTCTGACCAAAACTCTCCAGGCAGTGTCAGGTTACATGGAGGGCATCACAGGAGGGCAGCGCCTCACACACAGAAGAAAAAATACAGTACATACGGGGATGGCGTCAGCCCATAGAGCAAAAACCTGCCCTATTCATTAGCAGCACTCAGTGGCCGGAACCTGTTGTGGAGCAACAAAGAAAGGAAGGTTACCCGTTTCCTCCAACTGAAGGGCCTGATCCAGTCAGCACTTACCCCTAACAGGTGAAGCTGCCACCCACGGGTTAAACCTTGCAGCACTCAATAGTGGGTTTAGATCCCCTATGGCCAATCATCAGTTCCTGACTGGCAGCATCACGCTCCTCCTAGACACAATAAGGCCTGAAGTAGCATACTCCATGCTATCAAAATAAAGTCTGGGACACAGCAGACCTGAAGCCACCAGGCCTGCACAGCCGAAGTCACCATCCAACCAACAGTAGAGAGTCTGATTGCTATGTCACTGCTCTGTTTAAGTGGCCCCATATGCCTCCACAGCAGTGACAGCCTCTGTAGACCCGAAGTTAGGCAGGTTTTGCCTGGGCCGATATCTGTGGCCATGGGTTCATCTTCCTTGTCAGCCATTCTGCCCTCCTCTGTGCAGTTAACTGCCGTGAAGTTCCTGCACCAGCTCAGCAGAAATTAAAATTTCCCCACTGATCAAAGATGCCTGCTGGGGCATCTGCTTTCCTCAGTGGGAGGCCTGATCTTGCCTTTGGAAGCAGCTCACCAACACTCCCTGAGCAGAGAAGAAGTGGGACTCACCGCTCACTCCTACAGAGGTGCCAACCCTGCTCCCTGCTGCTCCATAGCCTTTAACACAGCCTCTTTGTAGAGTTCAGCTAATCACACTGCTGCCCTATAGGTGCACAATGGTACTGTGTCTGCTATTATCTTTGAATGGTGCTGTTATGTGGTTACATAAGCCTTGGATGAGGAACACCACCATTTTACATGTTTTCTTTTTAAAGTTGACATCTTTCTTAAACTTTGACTCTTGACAGACATTTGCTTTTGCACCCATATGGGATAATACTCTCTGAAATGCACTTTCTTACATTTACTCTTCTTCATAGGCATATTATCAGGGCCTTGAACATTCTGTACCAGACTTAAGTGCACTGTGCAAAGTATTGATGTTTGTTGTTGTCTGCTCAGCGACAACCCTGCAAGGGTAGAATCAATAATGGTGCTCAGACTAGAGCTGCCGTATGGTAACATGGGTGAAGTTTATTATATAAACATCACCAATCCTTTGTTTAGAGAGAGGGGCACTCCGCTTTCACTGACGAGGTTGACCCATGCCAGCTGAATCCTGTTCACCTTCCAGGACGATGGCCTGCTCTGCACAAGAATGGGATCCCAGATGAAACATATCCGCAGGTAACTGGGGAGTTAGATATTCTGGCAGGCTCACACCCCTTAAGCCCTCGAGGTTAGGAAGCACTAGGTAGGAGTATATCTATAATTATATATGTATGCATATGATCAATGTTATAGCACAATGGTTGAATTGTTTATCTTCTTTACCATTCTAATAATGCAGTTACTCTGTTCTGTTTCCTTCTAATAATCATTGCAGAACATGTTTTATACAAGAATCTTATTGCTTCAATACATGTTTAAAATTACGATTTGAGTATTTCCTGTATTTCCCTGTGGGCATGCATGAGTTATAAACACAAGGGGGATTTCTTTGGGGAGTCAAGGTTGTTATGTTCTGAGGTTGCACATACCATCCAGTACATTGTAAGGTTAGAAGTCCATATGGTGCTCTATGAGGTAGCCAGGACTAAGGCCAACATATCCTGATGGTGTTCATGTACTTAGTCTTGTGCAGTGTTGACATTTATGTTTCCAAAATGCATAGTCTTACTGATACTATATATGAAGCGTATAACAGTGCAAAAAAAGATGCAAAATGCCCCAAGGGTTTTAACTAAGCCGTAAGCCACCTGCATATGTCAGCCAGCCATTCCGCTGCACCATCCCAAACAAGAGTGAGCTGAGTGGGGTAGGTGCACACTACACCAAAGGCCCCACTCCCATCACCATAGTACTGCAGCAACTGGGGAGTACCAGCATTAGTGGCACAAGAGACACGCATTGAGGCCCAAACCTGAGCTAGCACCCTATGTTTCAAGTGCTCCATGGCTCCAATCTGCAAAAGGCAAAATAAATGTGCCCCAGATATAGGATCCCACAAGTTAGGCCCATAAAATCTGTAGAAGGTTTATGACAGAGGTTAGGAAGTGGAAGCTCCCTCACTATGGGACTTTGCACCTGCAGGAAGTTGTACCACTACTGTGGGTAGGAGACCAAGCATCCTAAAGTTAAAGTGACACAGTAAGTGCCTCCACAGTGAGACAGTTACAAACAATGTTGATCTGCAGTGGTGCTGTCCCTAATATATCAGAAACATACTACAAGACCATACCCTGTTCATGAATAAATGTACCCCAGGAAGAAAATCAGCATGTAACTCAGTGCTGAGCTGGAAATGTCCCCTTGAAGGTAAACAGGTGTGTATGTATATCAACAATACCATACTGCATGTGGAAACTCGTATCCAGATTTTTATTTTGACCCTGGTAAAAATGTTATCTTGCATGTGCGCAGAGACCTAGAACTGTCCTTGAAAATGTGAGGTCAGGGTCTTTCCCATGACCTGGAGGAGTGCACCAAGCATACACTCAGAGTAAGCAGTAGACTACTGTCCATGCCCTGGGTATATCACATTAAGTGGTGTGCCAGCACACTATTGGGCCCATTATGATGTCGGGCGGATTGCCCCCTCCAGGCAGGCGGTAGCCACCGCCGGCCTGGCTTGGGAAATCCGTCCGACATCATCACCAGAATTCCCCCCGCCATATTAGGATGGCGGGGGGGACCGCGGCGGATGGAAAGACCGTCCGACGCTTTTCCGCCCCGGTCGCCTTGCGGTCGGGGCGGAAAAGGAATAATATGGTGGTGGTGTCTAATAGACCCCCAGCGGGCCCCCAGAGTGAAGGTGAGTAGGGGGGTGCACATGGGGGGTACCTGTGGTACCCCCAGCATTTGCATACAAGAAGCAGCAGGCACCGCGCGGTGCCTGCCGCTTCTTGTATGCAAATGCATACATTCACTTTTGACATTGTGGCCGGCGGTGAAGAGAGCACCGCCCGCCACAATGCTAAAACTGAGGGATGCGCCGCCACTGTGGCGGGTGCATTCTAATTCCACCATCGGGACCCCCGCCCTTATGGTGGGCGGTCCCTAGTCCCGATAGGATGGCAGGCGGACTAAGTCCGCCCGTCATCCTAATGACCCCCTATGATTTTGTATTTAGAGTGTGACCAGACATTTTTCCTATGTTAGTGTGAGTGAAGTCTACTGAGTCCTCTCATGTGATAGCAAATGTATGGTAGTAAGACTCAGTGCGTTGTGTGGGTCTGACTGCTGGAGCTCGCAAGATCCATTGTTAATGACCCTAGTTTGTCATGTCACAGGATGAGGACAGCTTTCACCAGACAGTGGAAGTGTACTGCGTGCATTCCTGTTGCTGGTGGATGGAGATGTAGACACTGATGTGAAGAGCATAGGGCCTTCTTAGCAAATGACTGCTGAATAGTTCTTCCTGCGCATGCCATTTAGTAGATATAGAGATAAGGGGTGCTGCTATAATTTCCTTTGTTTAAGGTAAAGATGTTTCTAGACAGGGTTTGCCCCTTTGTTTGTATCTCACTACTGCTTCAGAAAGTCTGATTATGTCCAGGTGCATTAAATTCACACTTAATTGGGTCCATGTTTTAGATCCTACTGCTTGGAGTAAGCCCCATTACTACCTGCTGTGAGAGCTACCACCTTCCTCAAAGGCAATGTCTGCACAGCAGTCTGAAACTGACATTTGAAAGAGAACCACGGCAAACCAGTTCTGAAAACTAAACTGTGGATCCACATCCTGTGTCTGGAAAATGAGTATACAAGGATTCAAACCAACCCATGTTGTTCCAGTGTCAAGTTCATCATGACCAAGGAAGTGAGTCCTCCACAGAGTACTCAAGGGACTGCTGAGTGACCAAGGCTGGTGTTTGACAGTCAGTTTGCTAGAGTTGAGGCGACAATATTTGAAGTCTGCACTTTCTGCTGAACGAGCTGAACATCTACTTTGAATCCTGTGTCTGCTGAGAGACAGAAGGAGTGTGTCTGATTCTGCTGGCAGAGAGACTGACCAGTGGGAGAAATATAGTGTGTTTCCAGTGTGGAGAAAGCCAGAGAAAGTGAGAAACTTCCAGGAAGTGAGCCTGAAGGGGCCCATGTGTGGAAGGGGCTGGTCTTTTTAAATGGCTCTCATCGTGAACTACATCAAACTGTCTACACAAAGCAATCACTGAGAGAAATGATCAATCTGCCATACTGAAAGACTTGCACCGCTGTCGTTGAATCCTGGGTCCTCCTTAGTACTCCTGTCTTGCTGATGGTTGCTCCCTGATTGGTCCTGAGGTCGCAACTGTTCAGAGTATCTGTGAAGATGAGAGCAGTCGAGAGGGGCCACAACTGCCGAAGACTAAAAGCTGCTCGAGTAAGCCACTGCACTGATACTGCCAAAGTCTCCACATGTCCCGTGACACTGCAGTCGCAAGCCCTGAAACTCGAACATTGCCACTGAAGCGAGACCACTGCATGCATCTGTCATGCACTTGCCAGGACCCCATCTGGCACAAGGTGAAAAAGTTTGTGAAAATAGTCTGACAAGCTGGTTGAAGCCTGCTGTAGGAACTAAGACGTTTTCCATGCAAATATCGTGCTGAAGGAAAAGTGAACAGAACTGTTGCCAGATGACCGAGTGACTGCACCTGCGCTTAGGTAGAGCAGAAATGCTGGAGAAGTTCATTATGGGTAGGTACAGAAGGGTGTAGGGCCTAGACTTGAACACGAATTTAGCCTGATATTGCATTCCTCTTTAAGTGTGCTGTGTAGTACTGATTAACTCTGTATGATGTCAAGTACTTTCATTTACTCAAAAGACTATCACTGGGCTGGACAATACATTAACACGCCTGTGGGTTGGCTGCTGAGTTCTGAGTTCTTGCTGCTCTACACTACCTCTTTGAGAAACCTGCGACAGCTTGCTCTTGCTCTCCTAAGGCTTAAGTGTGCAAAGGTTTGTACTTGGCCCAGTTGGCTCAGTTTACAGAGCCTTAGTAGGTTGAACCCCAGGAAAACAGTGACAAGCGACCTTAACCACAATGGTTGGAGCCCAGTAGTCCCTGTCCTCTTCCCACTGAGAGTAGAGTCTGACACCCAGCATCACACCCGTGCTGGCACACCATGCCTGCTCCTTATTGCAGTCGTAACTTGACAATCACACCAGATTGCAGCCCTCTGCTGCTGCATACATTTCACTCAATGAAAGCTCTCTGAAGAGGGAGAACAGGTGGCATGAAGCTACACCAAACTAATCACGTCTCCTATGAAGAAAAAGAGGAATGGTGCCTGCTCTTAGGGTGATCAATCCATTACAGCATAGTTTCTATAACAGAGGTTAAATTGGCCTATTCAAGAAAAGGTGCATACCCTTGCCCCAGGAACAAGACAAGGAAGTGACTATCCAGTTTACACAGGTGAACCTGATGACCACTGCTGTGCATAGGAACAAAAGAAAACACGATTGCCTCTGAGCAGACTGGACCATGCCTGAAGACCACCACCATAATTGATTTGAACTGCTGACTGTGACAGGCAGGCCACTGACGTAACGACAATGTGGAGACATAGAGTAAGCCAAGCTGCCTATGAGCATAGTTTCTAATGCTTAGCTTTCTAGCACAACCATTCAGACACCATCACTTGCTGCCTTGTAAACCGTGGCATTTACGCAGAATAATCACAGATGCCTTGAAAAGTCTGAAGATTTCAGCACCAGCAACTCACAGATTCACTGAGATATGAAGTCAACCCACTTATCATCACCCTAAACCTCAATACACCAGTGATTAGACAAAATATCGGGCTAAAATATTGTGTGGACAGAATATCGTGCCACGAATATCACGGACTAAAATATTGTGAAGGTAAGTTTCTATAGGTAAGCAAAGTTTTACTATATATAGCTCCACATATATGTACCTTGACAATATATATACTTTCAAGGTACATAGATGTGAAGTTAAGAAAATTAAATCTATACTTACCTATTTGCACTTGCATTCTCAATATTTTGGAGCCAGTGGTATCCTGTTCCAGTCTTCAGCACTCTTTCGCTATGAGGCATCTGTATCTAAGTCTTCCACGGGTGACAGTCGCTCATCTGTGGTCTTGAAGCAGCTCACATGTGGCGTACATGCAACCACACTATGGTCCACACGCAGAAGCAAAAGATGGCTCAGCACTGCTCCACTGAAGAATTCCGAAGTCAGAGGCGACACAGACAAAGACTTTGGAAGCTTGAGCGCGTTGACAAGTTTCCAAGTCCCTCACAGATATTATCAGAGAGACAAGTGACATAAATATGAAAAAGCAAACTTAGCAATTGACTCTGTATGGCCCCACGGTAGGCAGACAAACTATCGATTTTTTAATATCGATCTACCATAATATCGATGTTTTAATATCGAAGGGACAGAATATAGAAGGTAAGTAATATCGATTTTTTTAATATCGAAGGGACAGGATTTCGGAGGTAAGTAATATTGATTTTGTAATATCGATGTAAGTAATATCGATATTACTAATATCGATGTTTATATGATTTTTATGTATATTATTGTGTATAATTTTTTTAAAATGCAATTTATGTAAATGTTGTATTTTAGTACCCTAGCGGGTTGTGGGTTTATAGGGGAATAGGATGGGAAGTAATTTAATTATACTAAATTGATTATACATTTTTTAGGAATGATAAACTAATTTTAATTAATTGGTAATTAATTTTTATTAATTGGTAATTTATTTTAATTCATTGATTAAATGATCATTATGTTCTGTAGCGGGTTGTGGGTTCATAGGGGAACAGGGTGGGAAGTAATTTAATTATACGAAATTAATTATTAATTTTTTAGGATTATAAATTAATTTTAATTAATTGGTAATTAATTTTTATTAATTGGTAATTAATTTGTATTAATTGGTAATTATTTTTATTAATTGATTAATTGATTATTATGTTCTGTAGTGGGTAGTGGGTTTATAGGGGAATAGGGTGGGAAGTAATTTAATTATACTAAATTAATTATTAGTTTTTTAGGAATTATAAATACATTTTTATTAATTGGTAATTTATTTTAATTCATTGATTAAATGATAATTATGTTCTGTAGTGGGTTGTGGGTTTATATGGGGAATAGGGTGGAAAGTAATTTAATTATACTAAATTAATTATTATCTTTTTAGGAATTATAAATTAATTTTAATTAATTGGTAATTTATTTTAATTAATTTATTAATTGATAATTATGTTCTGTAGTGGGTTGTGGGTTTATAGGGGAACAGGGTGGGAAGTAATTTAAATGTAATTAAGTAATACTTTATTTTCATTAATCTTTTTTGCAAATTATATTATTGTTAATTAATTGTTAATTGGTAATTCCTTTTTATTCATTGGTAATTAATTGATTAATTGATCAATATGTCAAGTGTATTATTTTATTATTGGCATTTGTTGTGCATTAATAGTGTGTAAAGTAATTGATATGTAATTAAGTAGGTATTATACAGCTGGGTATTGATAATGAATGTATTGGATAATAAATATTAATTGGTAATTATTTTTGTAATAATGATTTATTGGTATTTGTAAATAGTTTAGATTAATTTAATACATATTTTTTTAATATTTTAAAATATTAGTTTATTTATAGGTATATTATTTTTTATCCTTACGCTCTCCAACTATTTCCCTACTGTTGCACTCTCTGGAGTGGGAATAGTAATTTTTACCCCTACGCTATCCAACACTTTCCCTACTGTAGCACCCTCTGGAGCTGGAATAATAATTTTTACCCCCACACTATCCAACATTTTCCCTACTGTTGCATCCACTGGAGTTGGAATGGTAATTTTTACCCCTACGCTATCCATCGCTTTCCCTACTGTTGCCCTCTCTGGAGTTGGAATAGTAATTTTTACCCCTATGCTATTCAACACTTTCCCTACTGTTGCACTCTCTGGAGCTGGAATAGTAATTTTTACCCCTACGCTATCCAACACTTTCCCTACTGTTGCACTCTCTGGAGTTGGAATAGTAATTTTTACCCCTACGCTATCCAACACTTTCCCTACTGTTGCACTCACTGGAGTGGGAATAGTAATTTTTACCCCAACGCTATCCAACGCTTTCCCTACTGTTGCACCCTCTGGAGTTGGAATAGTAATTTTTACCCCTACGCTATCCAAAGCTTTCCCTACTGTTGCACCCTCTGGAGTTGGAATAGTAATTTTTACCCCTACGCTATCCAACATTTTCCTTACTGTTGTTTTTTTTGGAGTTGGAATAGTATTTTATTCCCTCTGTTACTTAATATTTTGTGTATTGTTTTAGTTAATGTAGTATATAATTATTTTAAAAAATATTAAAACTGAATTTATTTTTTACAATTTGTTTTGCCTAATTATTTAATTTTATTATTTATGTTTTTATTTTATGTATATAGAATAGATGAATTTGTAATATATAATATTTTGTATTTTATACATTATTACAATAAATATTATAACTGATTATTAAGTATGTGCATTATTTAGTATATGTATATGTTTAATTATTTTTTTTATTAAATTATGTATATTACTTATCAATTGTAAATAATATAATATATTTTGTACTATGTTTTTATATTTTTAAGTATTTTTTAATTAATTTTACATTTTTTTTAATTTAAAAAACGATATTTTTGACATCGATATTTTTTTCTCGATATTTTTGTACTTACCTTTTTGTAGATAGGATGTCGATATTGTTGACATCGATATTATTGCTCCGATATTTTTGTAGGTCGATATTTTGTCTTTCTATATATTGTCATACATTCTGGCCCCACCAGGACTGCTGATGCACATTTGTATTTGTGTACAATAACCACAAACTGTCTCAAGCATCAGTAGTACGGACCAACTCAGCTCTCTTTTGACATAACCCTGCTGTAACACCTGCAAGAGATCCTGGATCTCTCCCCACCAGTATTCGTGCTCTGACCTACATTAGATTATATTATTAACTTGAGTGATTATGTTCTTTTACAGCTGATATCAATTGTTCAGTTGTGCACCTCTGTCCTGATGATTGACTCTGAGATCGATAGACTCATTTGTTTTGTGTAGTGTCCTGTTCATGTTAATATTCTGTCATTATCTCCTTCGCTGCTCAGCCAGTGTGAATGTGCTGTGTGCTGAAACTACATCTTATCTACTGGACTTAATCACTATATTTTGTTTTATTCTTCTACTTTAATCACTCCGACTTTTGCTTTTTGGGATGTAATGTAGTATCCTGAGGAGTCATCACAGAAGTCCCCTCTCAGAGGGCTGTCCCTTCACACACACACACACACTCACACACACACCCAGTCAGGTGGCCTTGTTCATAAAAAGGAGCTAGACAACTTGCCTTCCTTCTTTCCAGTTATCCACAGTATTCAGCCTCTGTGCTGCTCTTTACTACAATGTGGACCCAGGGCAAACAATATTGCAAGGGCTTCATCAAAGGATGGGGGACAGGGACAGGGCTGATCTGGCAGTCCCCACAGGAGTTTCAATTGCATTGGTGCCATAACCTCAGTGGACCCAAACCAAGTTGGCAGGGCAGCATGGAGGCACTTCTGCCTCTTGGCTTGCTTGCATAATGTGGTACATAAACAATGATGCGTAGTCCAGGTGTAGTAGAAGATCCCTCTTTATTAGCAGGTAGTTAGGTGGCAAGTTATAGGATAAGAAGATACAAGGAGAAACCCCACCAGGAAAGAGCTACCAGCTCCTCAGCCTGAGATGACCAACTCACAATCTCCACAGAGTGAGGCACGCAAACATTCCATGATGTCACAGGACATACTGATAAAGTGGTAGAGAGGGAAAAGATATAGAAACCATTTACCACACATAACATCAGAGAGAGCACAAGGCCCAGTTTCTATGTAGAGCATGTACAGGTTATGTATGGCAGAGGCTTTGGCAACTGCCACATTGTGCCTTCAGAACAGCAGAGCAGTCCAAATGCAGCCCTTGGGGCCCCAGCTCTTTCTGCTGGGAGGTAAGCCTCTGAGATCACACGCAGCAGACATGCAGCTTTCTTCTCAAACTCGATGTGGCTGCACAGAGGGCTGAGGCTAAAGAGGGGGCGGGGGAAGGGTTGAGCTACAAACACTTCTTCTAAAACTTTTAACCTGAAAGGAAATTAACGCGTAAAAAATGGATTCAAGGTGTTTATGAAGAATTCTGTTTTACCTGCGGGTTTTTCTTCAGAGGCCAAGTCATCCCATCCCTCATCACGCTAAGCAGGGACTGTTGTTTTGTGGAAGAAAATAAGTCCTTTCTATTGCAAAAAAGCAAAAAATGCAGTTTGGCTATAAAGTGGAAGAAGAAAGACTGAGTAATCTTTTGAGCCTATGGCTTGCGGCATCTGAAGAAATAATGGCTTTGAGAGGTAGAGATTAATTTAAGATAACAAATTCAGTTGAATAATGAATAAACTTCAAGCCACGGCATTTTAATAAGCAATTCAAATGACACCATTCTTCACTTAGCGTTTCTTTGAAGCATGTTTGTGCAATTAACAATGCTACCTTCTTTGTATAAACATCTGCGAATGCATATTTCCACAGACATAATATGGTGGTACCTCTCCCCTCCCGCACGTGATGTGTTCGAGTTTGCTTAGGGGTTATAGGTCTGGACGTGTGTGTGTCAAGATGGTATGGTGAATCAGAACAGCTTTATTGACGTGTGCAGACACAATTTACAGAAAAATGTCCACTGTTTTGTCTGAAATTTCTATTTTGTGTGGAAACTCCTAATGAATGCGAAAAATATTTCCTAGCACTGTACTGTCACTTGAAATCTTTCTGCAACCCAATATTTCAGTATTCTGGCATGCATTTAGGAAAACTTACCCAAAATCTGAAACTGTGAGCAGAAAACGTAGTAATGTATGCAAAGAGTCTGAATGCTTCATTCAAAAGTGAGTGTGTCACACTGAGCTGGGATTTCATGTTAAGGGCATACGTTCCCCAGTGTTCGTGTATGTGTCAAAATGCTTCAATTCTGGCCATTGGCTTAATGTCACATCTGTGATTTCTTGTACCACTTCCACTGTAGATAAAACGTTCGCGTTCAAGATGAGAGGTGACTGATGATGTTGAATTATCATTCAGTGCTTAATTTAAAAAAAAAAAAAGTAAATGCCAGGGCCCTTGTCAGGTGGCCACTGCAGCCTGCACAACCAATTGCCCTGATTAGCTCTTCCAGGATCATATCAACACAACTACGAACCATCGCACGCCTACAAGTCAGACAATTCAGACTATTCTATGCCACCCAAAGCGTTGATAATGGCGTGAGTGGAGGGAATTGTTTTTTAAAAATGTATTTTGACTTGTTAAACACTGTTGTTGTTCTCATCTCAAAATTAGACAGACAGTGCCACCAAGTGGTAGACTGTGGCTAGAGCAGGTATCGACAATTAAGTGCCAGTACCGAGCACCGGAAACCACAGGCTAAAATTAAGCAATACCCACAATGGTCAAACGGAAATGCAGTGCAAGGGAATATATGCGGTGAGCATTTTTTTATTGATTTGTGGTCTTTTATAAGGCTCCGGCGTTCTGTCATCCTACCAAGATGGAGTGCCATACATATGATGAAAGTAAATAATTGCTCTGGTTATGGCTTGAGTACAATGTATTCCTATGGGTTAGTATTCTCCAATATGATCTTCCACCTAAGCCTCATTTATTAAGAAAATATAAGTGTTGTTGTCCAAAAGGTTTTAGGTGCATGCTACTGGTGCTAAAAGCGAGATTTGTGAATACTGAAACTGCTTAGTCTTGGTTCCATGTGAAAAATCCACAAGAGCAACCCATAGACCAAGACAAGATTGGGGCCTAATAAATATCAAACAACAAAATCTAGCCAGGCATAATTAAGTATGTTAATACAATGATAAATGATAATTAAAAGAAACGTATCCTAAGAATAATTCTGTGAGAGGAAGGTAGTTATATAAGGCGACAATAAATGCCAAATTGATTTTTAAATAGTATGTGTAGCCATAGTCGATTATGGAACCTAATTTGCTGCTTAATTTAAGCCGGTGGTTTCTGGTGTTCGGCGCCGCCACTCAATTGTCAACGCTGGCACTTATTACAGTGTGCCAAATGGTGGTGCTGTTCTTCTAATTTAGAGATGAGCACAAGAACAGTTGTCTATTAATTTAATGTACACTATAAATGACTAATACCTGCTGCTCCAGTCATTCTTATAGCTCTAGGGTCTTGGAATAGTCTGAACTGTCACACTTGTAAGAGTGTGATGGTTAGTAGTTGTGTCTGAAATGTCATTGGCAACGATGGCTGGGGCAATGGCTGATGCAAGCTGCTGTGGACTCCATACAAGAGCCCTGGCACTTATTATTTTGTACAAATTATGGACTAGACATAGGATGTTATTAATAGTCTTGATTCCATTTCATGCCTCTGTTAGCTTCCACCCTACACTCCATGTCTCTTTATTTCATGCTCAGAGGCTCTTTATCATTCTGTCATTCTCATTTTGTACATGTAGGGTAGCACTTTCTAAAATGATCATTCTCCCCCACCCCCTTTATTATTTTGTAAAAGTTCCTGTGTTCCCACAACATCGCTTTTTGCGTGATTTGGATACATTGTTGGGGGACCTATTGTGGCACGATGGGAGTCGTTGTGTGGCTCTTCAAAAACATCAATTGCGATGGGTCAAGGAGGGCTTGGGGTCCATGCTTTGAAACGTATTACCTAGTGGCACAGCTCCAGTGGGTAATCCCAGTGGCTGGCAGGAACTAACCTCAATGTGACAAGCACAGGAGACGGTCCTCTTCCCCCCTACATAATACGCCAGAAACTACACCACACCATAAAGATACATCACTCCTGGTTCTTACCTGGGTGGATCGGACCAAAAAGTCTAAATAGGGTTTTCCAGCTCACGAGTAAAATCACCCGATATAACCCCAAAATCCCTCTCCAGGGCCTACTCAGCCCTTTGGGTCCGCTTACGCCGAATCAGCTATCGGAATGGCATACACACACCTTAGAAATGGTCGAAGACTTCTTCTAAGACGCACAGATCCTTTCATTTGAGAAAATTTTCCAGGACTATAATGTTCCCCCGGGAGAGTTACCAACATATGGGAAATTGCAGGGGGCAGTCCGTTCATTATTGGGAGCACCGAATGATGAACCACCTACCCACGCGGTGTTACATACTGTATACCCTTATGGGGGGAGGTCGACACCTCATCACATGGCTATTCAAAGCTATTAGGGAATACACAGGCCTTCCCCTGGTTCATCTCCGACACCATTGGGAGGAGGACTTAACAAGATCTATTCATAACCTTGAATGGTCTAGAGCCCTGGAGTCCCCTCAGACTGTTTCAAGGAACACTTATTTTAAAAACATCCAGTACATGATCCTTCATAGGGCATATCTTACACCCTCTCAATTAAATTTTATGTTTCCCACAGCAGATTCCATGAGCCCCAGATGTCTCATACAGGTTGCTAACCCTGAGCATATGCTCTGGTCCCACCCCAACATAGTAAACATTTGGCACGCAGTACATACTTCATTAATCACGGTGCCCAAACTCACCACATTCAATTTGTGGGAGTCTACAGCTTTAGGTATTTTCCCCAGACAAAAATATCACAGGGTGCAGGTACCCTTTGCCAACCTTGCCCTCCTGTTGGCCAAGCATCTACTAACCATGCACTGGAAGGCCTAACAGCCCTGGCTCTTTCCCAATGGTGCAAGGCATTGCTCAGATGGGGTGAGGCAGAAAGTTCTGCACTGCATTGAAAGGAGACCCTTCGTATACGCTGACATCCTAGAGCTGCAGCCTGGGATGCCATGCTCATACAGTACAAGGAACTGACTGAAGAGGATCCACCTTCCCTCACAATTCCTAATTTAAAGACCTTTGGTCCTCAGATACCCTACACCTATCACAATATGTCAGAGTTCATACCCGCTCTACATACCCCCTAATTTCTGTTTCACATTATTTTACTGTTGTCACTCGTTCTTCCCCTGGTTTCTTCTTCCAAGTTCAATAATCCATCCTCCATTATTCATTGGATTCCCCTAATCCATCTAGGACAAATAGGGAGATACTACAGCATGTAGCTGAAGGATTCTGATATTTCTTATTATTACGAGCCAGTGCATTTAATTCCTAGCCTGCATAGTGTTGTGCAAGGTGAAAGTCACATTCTATTGGTACTTGCTATTTGTTTTACATTGTATTTGTTCTGATACTGAAAAAAAAACTGGTTTCATTCATGTATCAAAATTGAAATGTACCTGATTTTTGTTCTTATCCTGCTGTAATTGCTAAAGTCTATAGTTGATCAAGCCCAATAAAATTGTTTAACAATTGTCCCGTCTTTCTTATTTTGTCAATGTCTTATCATATTTCTCCTGCCTAAAAGTCTGATGATGAAAAATAAGTGTTGGTCCCTAAAATGAGAGGCAACCCCACACTCTCACAAAGCATGAATCTAGTCACCTGGCATGACTCATTGCTGATTTCAGGGATATTTACTATCAGCACCCAATTTTCAGTGACTTTTATTTATTTCTTTGAAAAGTTTTATAAAGCGCGAACAAGACCCACAGGGGTATCAAAGCGTAGTACAAAGTAGGTAGAAGTAAGTGTACAAGCATAATGGGGTAAGTGAAGTTACAACCTGTGGGAAAGCATACAAGTAAAAGAGTAGTGGGGTATCAACAGGGCCATAGAACAAGCAGTGCAAAATATCATACAATAGCCATCTAGAACTGGATCAAAGAGAGGTAAAATATATATTAGGGCATCATTGTAAAACTACAAGATTTAGGTTATTACAAAACACAGGAGCATGATCACAGGAATAAGGAGTTAACGTGCGTTCATTAGTAGTCATTTGACCAGTTTTTTAAAGGAAGTAGTGGAAGGATTGGATCTGATCTCAGATGGCAAGGAGTTCCAGATTCTCGGAGCAAGACCAGTGAAAGCACGGTTGTAAGATCTTTCCTTCTTGAATCTTGGGGGTTTCAAGAGAAGGGTGGATGTACTTCTGAGGTTCTGGTTGAAGCCTGACAGCTCAAGCTTATTTGCTAGGTAGAATAGGGTATTGTAGTGTATGGCTTTATGAGGCAGACAAGCTATCTTAAGTCAGATTCTAGCTTCAATAGATAGCCAATTTAGTTGCAGCAAGTCGGTGGAATTGTGATCACATTTTTTTGAGCCTGTTATAAGTCTAGCCGATGCGTTCAAGTTAGCTCTGGGTGGCACCGGGCTAGCTTTGAGCAGTCCAGCGAGGGTCACCAGCCCATATTCCAATCTAGGGATAATCAGGGATTGAACCGCCGGCCTTAGATCTTCGGGGGGAGGAAAGGTTTGATTTTCTTCAGTGTGTTGAGTTGGAAATTGGTTCCCCTAGAAGTATCACTAATCTGTGATTGCATGTTTAAGTTTTTATCCAAGGTGATATCTAATAATTTGGCAGAGGCCACGACATGAGGTGTGCAGTATAGAGCAGTTAGGTGTTTAATCCAGTCAAGGGTAGGAGCCGAGTGATTAGATGTGGCGATCTAAAGAAATTCTGTTTTGAGAGTATTTAGTAGGAGATGGTTCTGAGCTAACCATTGTTGAGTTTGAGAGAGTGCAGCATTTAATGTTTTTATGTCCTCTTGCATCTTAGAACACATAGTTAAAATAAACATTTTAAACTATATTGTGTCTCTCATTACTCAGGTTGTGGACTTGTATGAGAATAAAAACGAAAGAGTGTTCTTGATTCCCACTATTCCTGAGAATTCACTAAGTTGCTTGTTCTGGGTTGTCTAATCATTGGTAGCTTCGCTGTAGCACGGATAACGAATGAGACACGGATGCTAGTCAGATTGGGGTTCTGGGCACTGAGGTGGGTTTTTGGTACACCATAATAAACTGAGGTCCTGGTTTCCTGTGCGTAGTTCTGTGCATGAGCAGATTCCCTGCATCAAAAGGGGTGTGGAATCCAAGAGAGAACCCTGAAAGCTGCATATTTCTGAAACTTTGATGAAATTTGGAAATTAGCAAGGGCTCAGTTGTGTAGGTCACAGTTGCGGCTGCTCCTTTGAAGCAGCAGTGGGGCGGTGAGTTTAAAAAAAAGAAAAGGTACCTGCCGGCCACCTCCTCTCCTCCGTCCACTTCCTGGCTTCTGTGCAAGCAGGAAGCAGGAAGCAAACAGGCTCCCCTGAGTCAATCACAACACTGCAACTCAGCATTGTGTTTGGTCTGAATGCCAATGGTGCGGCGCTCAGAAAGGGAATGGGAGCCTGCACATGTTCTCCACCCAGACTGTAATGCAGTCTGGGTGGAGAACATGCAAAGTGCCCAAGACGGCCATCCAAATAGTCATGGGCACTTAGAGAGTGCTACGACCCTCCCCCTGCACAGCCCAGTCCAGCCCCTTAAAACTGCCTCAGCACGGACAACTAAAATGATAATAACTTTGTGTTATTATCATTTTATTTTTGCTTTTTTACAGTGCTTAGTGGAGGCGCCGCTCCTGGTAGATCAGGAATTGCTTTCCCCAAAAAAATCTTTGAATTCACAGTAAAAGGGAAAAAATAAAAATAGGTGAAAATGATTTAATCTGTAATTTTTTGCCCCAGTCTACAAAAACATTATACTGTTACTTTCCAGTTACAGTGATGTATAGTGTTTGTTGATTGCCCCAAAACACATGATATGCAAAGCCATCAACCAAGTAGCAGCAGACAATTAATTTTTCATTGTGTACCGACCATGTATTATTTCATACATTAAAATATAATGAATGAAAAATTGCATGAAAGAAAGCTATGCATTGTTGAAATGGGCCCAAAAATCTGAATTTAGTAATGTATTTTAACTTATGAAATGATGCATGGCCAGCAAACAATGAAAGATCATTGCCAGCTGCAGCCAAGTGATTTAAAGGGTGTTTTTCAACATGTGTTCTTTGTTGCACCTTTCTGGAAGGCAAAATCTGACCGAAATTCAATAGATAATAACAAACCCTTTTGGATCCCAGTATCACCATATAAATACATGTGTGACTAGGTCTAGCTCGTGGGACAGGAAAGGCCAACAAACACACCATGATAACGTCAATACTATTTATTTGAATGACATTGCCATTCCTTAACAAAGTGGAGATGACCATCTCCACGACAGAAAAAAAGAGCAGGAGAATGCTGCGATACCTTAACCCACCCCCTCCCACTGGGAGTACATCAGCTGTACTATCCCAGCATTCGGCCTGAAAGACCAAGCCACCAACGGAAGGCCGGCCAGGAGGGAGGGAGGGGTGTGACGTATGGGACAAGGACAACAGGAACAGGAGTAATGAAGATTACCAGCAAGTAATATGGCATTACCTCCCGGCCCCTCCAGTCCTAGTCCCATTCCTTAACAAAGTGGAGAATACCAAAGCAAATAACCCGGCTCATTCAGGGCGGCACGGCCGAAGGCACAGAAACACCACCTGCTGACCTGGGCAGAGCAAAAGCCAATACAGAGAGCGACCCCCCCCCCCCCAGACTAGGGAAGTAAGCGACCCTCCACCGAACTAACCCACAATGACCTCACCAAAAAAGCAGAGGGGAAGGAAGGCGAGACAGAAAGTGCCCCATCAAAAGCAGGAGACCAATGAATGACAAGACCAACCACAGGACCAACCCCAACTCACAAGGGGAAGCCCTCAGTGGAGCCGCAAAGACCGAAGAGGATGGAAACTGAAAAGAAGACAGGCATGACCAAGAGGACCAACCAAGGGCAGGCACAAACCAAGCAATCACGAAGTGAGGGGGCAGCGACCATGAGCAAGCCCCCCCGCAACGCCGACAGCACCGGCTCCAGAAAGCCCAGAGGCACAGAAACCCCAGAGGTAACTCAGGCCACGAGGCAGGAACAGCCAGCATGCAACCCTAGCGGAGACAACAGACAGCCACAGAAAGGGCGCAACACCCGGAGAAGAACCCGGGGCACAGGGCCAGGCCAACAGGCCCCACCTGAGGCACACACCCCAAAAGCAGGAGACACCAGGACACGAACCGAGCACCCCACCCAATGCAGGCCAGGCAGAGGCCAGAAAGGCACCAGATAAACGCAACCAATAACAGAACCCAGCCCACTGAAGGGCAAGGGAAGGACCGCAGCAGACCCCACACAAAACTAGGCCACAACACCAAGAGACACAACAACAGAGGGCTGTTGGACTTGGCCCTTTTTGCAGGGTCATCCCCGAACTTTTTGCCTTCCTCCTTTATTTTGTCTGACCTGTTTTTGTTGGTTTTATGACTCTGGGCACTTTTCCACTGCTGATCAGTGCTAAATTGCATATGCTCTCCCTATTGTAAATTGTTATATGGATTAGTGATTCCATGATTGGCTGGTTTGGTTTACTTATCAGACCCTAGTACAGTGCACTGAGTGTGCCCAGGGCTTGTGAACCAAATGCTGCTAGTGGGCTTGCAGCACTGGTTGTGCCATCCACAGAAGCAGCCTGTAAAAGTGTGTCTAAGGCCTGCCATTGCAGAGCCTGTGTGCAGCCTGGTACTGTCATGCTGACTGGGCAAGTGCACCCACTTGCCAGTCCCCAAACCTTCCCTTTTCTTCATATCACACACCCCTATGGAAGGCCCAAGGGCAGGGTGCATTGTAAGTATAAGGTAGGACCTGCCCTGGTGTTTGTAGCATGTCCTAATAGTGAATGCCAGAAACCAGTCCTCGGAAGCTTGTTTCCGGTCCAGGGAAGGCATGGCTTGGCAGTTCGGGCTGAACTGTTCTCATGAGGCACAGGGTCAGACTGATTTGCATATAGCCATGTCAGAACGGGGGTGGCAGAGTGGGCTAAAGAACGGTGATGGATCAAACCCAGATCTTTTGACTGGGTGTGAGTGTTTGATTGGTTCAGATGCTCCGTCCATCACCACCCCCTTTTGTACCGCTAATAGTGAATTACAGCAATTTTCGTTTTTCACTATTGCAAGGCTACCTGTTCTCCTTAGGCCAGAATGGGCAGTTAGATTATTACATCTTATAATCCTAACTGACTCAGTGAACATGGTGGAAATTCGAGTTCTGTATGCCTGAACTCAGAATGATAAAATACATCTTTTAGTGAAGTTGGTTTTAACATTCTGTGTTTGAAAATACCACTTTTGGAAAGTAGGTATTTTCTTGTCTAACTATCCAAACCTGCCTCTGCTAGGTTGTGTATTCCTTGTCTGGAGTTTGAGTGACAGGGCTGGGGAATTCCAAGTGACAGGATGAGTCAGCCCAGTGGTGAATAGAGAGATCTGCATTTAGATGGGAGGGAGGAGTTGCACCTGGGACCTGAATAGGACTGTGCCTGCCCCCCACAGTGCTGGCTCCACCCCCTGTGGTGTGTCTGATGTCTCTGCTCTGCTCTGTGAGAGAGAAGGAATCATATCAACAGAGTGCTCCAGGGCTGTGCTTTTCCTCCACAATGCTGGCTCCACCTCCTGTGGGGCATCTGATGTTTCTGTCCTGCACTGTGAAAGGAAAGAAAGAGTCATGTCAACTGAGTGATCCAGAACTGGTTTGGGCTGGGCAAAAACCCATCTGCCCTCAGATGACAAAGGATTTTGGGGTATAAATATTGGGACCGTGATCCTGAAAAATTAGATCACTTTTTGGACTACAAGAAGAAACCTTTGCTGAGGAGAGGAACCTGAAGAAACTGAGGAGAGACTATCCCTAAGATGAAGTGCTGCTTGGGGGATTATCCTGCAGTGGTTGCCTGACTGCCAAAGAAAGGAGAAAGAGCTTTGTGTGCTTTATTTTCAACTTGTGAAGGATCTCAATGGGCTTGGAACAGAGCTTCCCTTCTGCTGAAGTCTCAGGGACAACAGACTTCAAACCCCAGCTACCCAGAGTTCTTTGGAAGTGCCTTCTGCTGTTTTGGGGCCTTCTGAGGGACTGTGTGTCGCAAGGAGCTGGAAGCGCTACTCAAGAGGAAGAAGCGTGTCGCCGTCGTAGCCGCTGCCATCGCAACTCCGAAGGAGGGTGTCACCGCGGTAGCTAACGCATTGCACCCCATCAAGAGAAGCGTCTCACAACCGAGAGGAAGCATGTCGCCATCGCTGCTGCTGCTGTCGCATCTTGGATGTCGCCGCTGTAGCTGTCGCATTGCACCGCATCGAGAGAAGCGTCTCGCAACGAGGAAAGAAGTGTGTCGCCGTCTCTGCTGCTGCCGTCGCATCGTGGATATGGCCGCTGTAGTTGTCGTACTGCACCGCATCAAGAAAAGCACCTCGCATCCACGGAGAAGCATGCCGCCGTCGGAGCTGCTGCCATCGCATCTTGGATGTGGCCGCTGTAGTTGTCGCATTGCGCGAAAGCGTCTCGCAAACGTCGGAGAAGAGTGCCGCAGCCGAGGCTGTTGCCGTCGCATCGCTGAACAAGGGTGTCGCCGCTGCAGTTGATGCATCAAACTGAGACTTCTTGCATCATCAGAGAAGTGTGCCGCATCTGGAAGATCTTCACGTCTTTATTTCTTTGCACCGGAACTGTGCAGCATTTCAATTGCTGCAACACGTTTGTTGTGGAAGCGTCACGCATCGTAAGGTACATTGACTTAAAGTGTTGCATTTTAAGAACTGAACTGAACTAAGCTAAAACTACCATTTTAAGTATAGTATTGTGGATTTTTGTCATTTGTGGTCTTGTGTTAAGTCTATATAAAGAATGCTTATTTTTAATATACAACTGTGTGGTGTCCATTTGTAGTGTTGTCACTGGGTTACTGTATGTGGTCACAAATGCTTTACACACTACCTTTGAGATACGCCTGTCTGCTCGTGCCAAGCAACCAAGGGGAAGAGCAGGGGTTATTTTAGGAGTGTACCTCCTTACCCTGACAAGAGGCAATGGTCCCTATTTGTCAAAAATACCTACCTGTGCCACCTAGAGACCCCCACATCTAACAAGGGCCGAACACGGAACCGGGTAAGACCAAACCCCAGAACCGCAAAGGAGGAAACCCCCACCGAACCAACAGCTGACCCACCGGCCAGGACGACAAAGGAGGACACCAAGGAACCACTCATATTGAAACCCAAGAGCAGCCGCAGAAGGGCAAAAACAGGAGAGAAAGAAAGGGAAGACCACAGCCCAACCCAGCCAGACAAAAAGCAGACAACACGGACCCCCAGGGGCCGGAAGGAGAGTCATAGGGCAAACCAACCCCACTCCAAATCCCCCAAACAAAAAGGGGCACAGGGAAAGGCACACGAGTCAGCCACAGCCAGGCCACACAGGGAGGAGAAGCAGCAGGAAGACAGGGAGGGAGCCCCGCAGCCCACACATGTCAACCAACACCACAGCCCAGCGCAACAGCCAGGCACAAAGGAGGGGTCAGAGGAAAAGAACAGAAGGCCAGCCCAGGACCCACGAACACCAGGCACAGGACCACCGACTACCAAAAGTCCGAAACACACCCACTGACACAGGGCCCCAAGGCACCATAGAAAGAGCGTCCAGAAAAGAACCCAGGCACAGACCCAAAGGCGACCCGAAGCAACCAAGGCCACCACAGCCAAAAGCTGGCCACAACTATGTATGGAAAGCACCAGCAGCTCATCCGCATAGGCAAACGAGGGACCAAACACTGGGACAGCAAGGCCAAAACCCAACAGAGGCAAAGCCAAAGCCCCAACAACACACTGGAAGACCCCAGGAACCACCAACACCAAAGGGAGAGGTGCCCGAGGAGAACACAAAGGCACACAACCCACTGAGGGGAGTGGGAACAGAAAGAAAAAGGGAAGACCGAACACCGGCCGACCCAAGAAGGAGTGGGAAAGCCGCAACACAGCCCACACACCAGGGGAGGCTGACACCAGATCCAAAACTGGCCGCCCCACCAACACACCCACCAGCCACGGACAGGACCAGGCATGGCGAGGAGGACACCCAGACAGGCAGCACTCAGCTAAATCCCGCTCAAACACCGAGGGAAGCGGAGAACAAGAACCAGCACGACAGAAAGGCCGCAGGTCAGGCGAAACCACAAGGACCAGACTGGCAGACAGGAAGGAGCACAGGAGCCGCGTGCCTGAGGACCCAAGGAGCCACCCAGGCAAAAGCCAAGGAAGAGCCACAACACCCAGCCACCACAGGCAGCAAAGGAATGGGTAGCCGAGAGGCAAAGGACCTCCAAAAGTGGACCAAGCCACAAAAAAGAACACAAGAGGGGAGAAGGAAACTACAACAGGAAATCCAAACCCCACCAGCCAGACAGCACCAGGCAACAGGCAAACACCAACGCCAGCCAGAAGGCACACCAGGGGCACCACCAGGACAGCCCTGGAGCCAACAGCCAACCAAGGCCAAGGGCCCCGCCAGGACAGAGGGAGGGCACAACAACACCCCCCCCCCCCTCGGGCAACATCGGAACCAAAGAAAAAGGTAGGCCAGAAACCCCAGGGCCTGTCACAGGACGTAACAAATGATCCAGCCACTGAGGAGCAAGAAAAAGCAAAAGAAAAAAAATGCCACGGGCAAGAGCCCCACAAACTGCCAACCCAGGCAACAGACAGAAACGTAAAATCCAGCAACTAGGAGGCAGAGAACCCCAAAGGACAGGGCCCCAGAACAGGAAGGCAACCACAACAGGGCACCCTCCACTGGGGCAAGAGAACAGCCAACCCTCCGCAAGCAGCCATCCTCAGGTATGGAAAACCGGAACCCCCTCAACCATGAAAAAGAGAGAAACCAACAAAGACCCACACACCGACCAACAGGACACACAAAGGCCAACAGCCACAGTGATCCCACGGAAGGGGCCAGGAAGAAGCAAGGCACCCCGATCAGGGGCCAGGCAAACATCCAAGTAAAGAAACAAGGAGGGCACAGCAACTGGAAGTCCTAGGTAGGCACCCATACAGACATGAACCAGGCCCGAACCAGCTCACAGACCGAGAGCAGACATGGACAGGCGCCAGAAGGGAGGAAAGGCCGCAGGCCAGTAAAACACACACTGCAAAGCTCACAGCACCCGGTATGCATAGGCGGGCACCCATCCAGACGCCCACCATGCCCGAGCCCGCTGAATACCGCCCAACAGACAAGGGTAGGATCCAACAGGGCGTAAACACTGCAGGCCGCCGAAGGGAGCCCAGGAAACTGTATGCCACCAGAATGAGACTGCGCACTGGAAGAAAAGAACCACCATCGAGACATAATAACCAAAGAACTGTCCCAAGCACCCAGGACAACCCTTGACATGACCCCGCCAGGGACCAAGGACGCACAAAGGGCATTGCCACCAGGCAATCAGCCCTAGACGTCCAGCACAGCATCCAGTGATGCCCCACCAGCCGCAGAGCGGCACAGACTGACCTGCAAAAAGAGTCTGAGAACATGCAGGAACAGCACAGGAATTCAGAATAGCATAGCATAGTACAGTATAGCACGAAAAAGAAACCGCTACGCTGTACTCGCCACGGGGTAGTCAAACAGCACCATACACTGACTGACCCCCAACCACCAGCCCAGATGCCTTCCACCAACTAGAGCCGAGCAAAGAGGAAAACTGGGAGCAACCGGCAGACCCAGGCGCCACGCAGCGTCCAGGGAGGAAAAGGCCGATGCAACCTTCAACCCGGAACAGACCGAGAGGACCAGCGCCCCAGCCACAAAGGACCGGCCGCCGATCAAAGCGGCTCCTGGCAAG
Organism: Lissotriton vulgaris; assembly: GCF_964263255.1. NCBI lineage: Eukaryota > Metazoa > Chordata > Amphibia > Caudata > Salamandridae > Lissotriton > Lissotriton vulgaris. Next base: position 1,387,597,869 of record NC_141694.1, on the reverse strand, counting down.
CCCGGCAGGCCAGGAGACCGTGATACAGGATGTTGAGGACAGCCCAGCAGCCTGACGAGACATCCAAGAAGACTTCAGCACAGATAGGAACCAGCAAATCCACGTCCCTTTCTGTTGAAAGACAGAAAAAAAGAACAGGCTGAATGCTGGGATAGTACAGTTTATGTAATCCCAGTGGGAGGGAGTGGGTTTAGCTATTCCAGCATTCTCCTGCTCTTTTTTCTGTCATGGAGATGGTCATCTCCACTTTGTTACGGAATGGGACGAGGACTGGAAGGACCGGGAGGTAATGACTCTTAAGATTGGTTTAGTGCAGTATTTCGGAAAGATGTCGACCCAGTGAAGTTTACTAATCCCAAATATTTGTAAACACCCCTGTGGAGTCCATGGTTTTGTTTCTTGCTTATTTCTCACTACCTTTGCTTATGAAGAGTGACTTGCAAACATTCAACTTTGGCTAAAAGGACAGAATTTTCTCATATTTCTGAGAGGGAATTTCTGGAATCTGTGAGGACTGATTGCTACCATCCACCAATCCCTCACTTCCTATAAAAACAACACTTCACTTGTCTGGGTGGGCCCATCTTTTGAGACAGAAAAGGCCCCACATTATAATGTAGAAACATCAAGATGCTTCCTTTGAATTCCAATCATTCTGAGGATGTGGGTAGTTACAGTATTTGAGCAAAAGGTCAGCTGGCAACAAGGCAAACCTACTATTCCCAGACGTTTCTGAAATCCAGACATCAGGGAGTGTCCATGGTAGGGCCTTGGATTAGAGCCCACTACATTTCCTTACTCAAAATGCCCTTTAAAAGCCTAAGTATCAGAGAAAAACGAACTTTTCTCATATTTATGTGGCAGAAACAGGTGGCCAACAGCAAGAGTTCTAGCTTCCTGCATTTCTGCACTTCTTTTTATTATAGCAATACTTCACATTTGTGGCTGGGCCTATCCTATCATTTTAGACCATGTGTGGTCAATGTAGTGTCATGTAGTCTTCACATGGTTACAGTTTTGTCTTGTTCCTGGCCCATTCACACATGAGGGATACTGTATTTCATGGGTAACGTTAGAATGTTGGATAGTAAGACTTTTGCAATTGGCTGTAAGCCCAAGAGATTCTGGACACAAATGTAGGGGATATTGATACTTTGACCCTTTACTTTGAGATTTAAAGGGCATTTTGGTTAAGAACGCTTACTGGTATCTACACAAGGCACACTGTTCTGGAGTCTCCTGAATCTCTTTTTTTGTTTAATGTCCTGCTAACTGGCTAATTTTGAGAGCTCGAATACTGCAGTGTTCCCTCAGTGTTGTTAAGTTTCCCTGGGTACAGATGATCCAGAGGCTAAATATTTTTGCGCTCGTCCATCGCAAGCAAGAGTATATTGGGTCGTTTTAGATATAGTTATGGCATTCTGGGAAACAAATATATTTGGAACCATTAAAGGCACATCACATGTGATTCCACTGAGGCTCTAATTTTCAGAATAACCAAGGCTTGGTAGAATTTCCCCGGACACACTGGGTGAGTACTTAACATTCAAAAAGACTGTAAAGATTTTAGTATCTAACAGACCTTGTTAGCTTATTTGGGTCCACTTTTGTGTTTGTTTTCAACAGATGTTGTTAATACACCAGGTGCCAAGGAGGAATTCAGGCAAATGAAGGAGAATTATATCCTTTACTGTTGTTGATTCACTTGTGTGTTTTTTGCATTATTTTTTCACACATTTGGTCACAATTAGGCAGTAGCATTTACGTAGAACAGAGGCCCTGACGAAAGCCTATGGTCCCTTTCCATGATAGGCTGAAACATGTTGGCCCTCTCGCAGCTATTTGTTTAAACTGCGATTACTGTTTTGCACTGTTCTTGTTTTTAAACTGGAAGGGGCTTATGCCTAAAAAATAATCCTTTGATAAGTTCCCTATCCTTTTTTAATCACCACATTTATAATTTTTTTGCACTGCACTTTCCCATCAGATCAACATCATATGGTTCAGTAAAGTGATTGTGGGTCGTTACCCCAAGCCGACCATGGGGGTATGTTGGATGTCTCGATGATCAAGAGACACAATACCCTGGCAGGATTACCAGATGAGAATATTGATCTATACAAGTCATTGATGGGAATCCTCAATGAGGTTGATTGACAATCACAGGTGGCCCATGTTTTGGTGATTTGTTCTGTTAGTCAAATTTGATAGTCACTTCCTTATGTACTTAATGAGACGTTAGGATAGTTTGAAAGAGATCCCAACAGGGTTTCTAGTTTAGACCCCTAAGTTTGTTTGGTATATAAGAATTTCCTGGGTGCCATCCATAGCAGTGTACAATCATCCATGCCAAGTGAGAGAAAATTGGATATTTTTAGGTGGAGTGTTGCAGGACATTCAAGATAAGAAAACATGCTCGGATCCACACAAGCCACACCACCCTAGGTTCTCCCTAGTCTGTCATTTTCTGATATACCTAGGTTTGGTAGGATTTCATGGATATGGAGAATCCAGTTCATTAATATTGCAGCAATCCCCAGTGGCAAGTGATAGGAAATTAGGGGCCATATGTATCATACTTCCGTTTTGCGAATTTTAAATAGCGAATCTTAAGGAATCTCTATTTAGAATTCGCAAAACGGTATGTATGTAGGTAATCTAGGAATTTTAGCGATTCCTTACTATTCCTTATTTGCGAATTCGCTAATTGCGAATTCGCAAATAAGGAAGACTTCCCATTCATTTTATGGGCCAGGAGGCCCATAGGAATGAAGGGGAAATTTGCTAATCGCAATTTGCTAATCGCAAATTGTGCGAATTTTCAAGGGTGCAGGGGGTGTCTCAAGAACACCCTGCTGCACCCCTGAAAATGACATGTGTGCGCATATGGCGCACATACATGCCCTAAGGGCATGCATGTGCGTCACATGCCACAATGAAAAATGCCAATTTGTGCTTATTGAAAAGGAATCGCAATTTACCACCAACTTTTAGTTGGTGGTAAATTGCGATTCCTTAAACCAAATTCGCAAGAGAAAAAAGCTTCTTACATAGCAATTAAGGAATCGCAAAATCGTGATTCCTTAAATGCTATGGCAAAATAAGGAATCGCAAAATTTTGCAATTCCTTATTTTGCTTTTTCATACATTCCAAATGTGCAAAAATGGCCGTTTTTGATTCGCAAAGGCCGAAATTCGGCGAATTTCGGCTTTTGCGAATCGAAAATAGCTTCATACATATGGCCCTAGGTGTTATGGCAAAGTACAAGTGGCGGCTCCTCCGCTAAGGTGGAGGAGCGTCGCCTCACTGCTTTTCACAGTGGAAAAAGAGGAAAAATAAAATGATAACAACTCTACATTATTATCATTTTATTTTTCCTACTGCGGTGTCTCAGCGGGTGGATGGGGCAGATCTTCTCTCAAAGCAGGGGAAGAACTGGTGAGCACTATGTAAGTGCACATGAATGCTTGACCAGCCCTCTGGGGCCGGCCAAACATTCATGCGCACTTTGCATGTTCTCCATGCAGGCTGCATTACAGCCTGCATAGAGAACATGTCCAGCCTCCCATTCTCTGGCTGAGCGCCGATCCACGGTGCTCAGACCAATCACAACGCTGCAATGCAGCACTGTGACGGGCTATTGGGAGGCTGGGAGGTGGGTGCTTCCTGCTTCCTTCGCAGACAAGAAGCCAGGAAAAGGACGCAGGAGAGGTGGCAGCGGCCGGACAGCATGTAAGTGTTTTTTTTAAACCTCCCTTTTCCCTTTCTTCCCCCGCCCCACTGCTGCTTACCCATATGCATCCGCGCCTGCATAGCATATATACTCAGTGCATGCTGTGTATGAAAGCCTGTTGGGGTCCACGCAAGCCACCCCTCCTTGGTTTCTTATGGATCTCAAGTTTTCGGAAGTGCCCAGGATTGGTGGAGATCTTTGGGTGCTGGATAGGGTAAGCCTCCCATGCGGCAAATTAGAAGAAATCTGGATTTCTTTGGACATGGTTTTGACACACGGCCAGAAGGAATGGGATGAGTCTCATTCTTCCATTCCTGGGGGCATGTGACAGTCTTGTGCTTACCGATGCCAGGACTGGTTGGCCCTCTACCCCTTCACCGTTTTTCATTTTTTATCTCTGCTTGGTCTAGTGTGCTTACTGCCTCCTGGGTGTGCAGATTGGGTGATTACACCATCTTTCCCCCTTCAGGTGGGGCTGAAAGTCCACCTGACCAATACTGAAAAAGTTAAAAAAAGAATGGTGTTCGGGACTGACCATGGCAAAGTGTAATCTGGGCAGTATATGTAATAAAAATGACATTGTGAGGATTAGGCAGCAAATGTGAAGCAGACTAAAGCAGACTGGCAAATAATGTGCAAACGTGGCATGAAGCTGGTGAGTGCTATGAATTTGTGCTGACTCAGTTAGTGCACACTACTAGCACTGGACAGTCATGTGCTGAGATTCAAGTATTTCAAAGTCAAAGCAATATATATTTGTTTAATTGCTAACACTGTCTTACTATCTGACTCACTTGCTACTCTGTATAATTCCCCACTCTCTTCCCATAAGCACCTTTTAATGCTGAATATGCTATAATACACAAACAAAAAAGAAAGGGAGGTAATAGAAGCTGTTAACGCAGAAGCAAGGCCAGCTGCAGGAAATAGTTTCTGAACTTCAAAAGATTGCAAAACAAACCTCATTTAAAGGTGCCACACAGAAAATAGATTTAATTGGAGTATTAGGCGCGAGGGTGCATAAATAATCCTCTGGCTCCGACTTTACTTTTGGATCACGACATTGGCTGAATATCGAAAAGAATATGGGGGAATATTATCAAGGGGGTTTATCTCCGCTTTTTTGGCTTCAAAAGCCAAGAAAGCGGAGATAAAATTATCTCCCTATTACCTAGCTGTTGCTAACACCAGTTAGCGACAGCTAGTAGGAGATAGCGACCATCTTGGGCCCCGCTTTGCATGTCAGTGATATTTATCACTAATGACATGCAAAGTGGGCGTGCCAAGATGTTAGCGACTGAATAACTGGTGCTAACATCGCTATCTCCTATTAACAACGTTTGGAGATATTCGCGCTAAGCGCGAATATCTCCAAAAGCTAACACCTGCCCTGAGCAGTTCTTAGCCATGTTATCCAATGGGAGGTGGATAACATGGTTAAGAGCATTAGCTCGGTAATGCATGAATATCGCTGACTTTTCAGCGATATTCATGCATTGCGGCCGATTTTTATCGCATTTGCGATAAACCTTGGTAATACCAAGGTTTATCTGCAATAAAAATCGCCGCAGCTCAGCGGTAAATTTTTATCTCTAACCAAGCAATAGCGATAATTATCGCTATTGCTTGGTAATATGCTCCATGGTCTCTACCTTTTCACACATTTATCCCTAAAGAGAGAAGGCCCTAACAGCAGTCATTCTCACTTCTGTCAGTCCAATGAAGCAAGGGTGTTTCCATTTGCTTAGCAGTGATCTGACACATACAAATAAAGTGTTGCATGTGGACACAGCTTAGCTATGAAATCGGTAAACACTAAAGCCCAACTCAGTTTCTCTAAAATAAGTACAAATATAACCAATTTTATGGCACTGCTTGTGGTTAGTGTTTCCGGAAGCAGAGTTCTACTACTAACTATCGTGCTTAAAATTGCACCTACAAAAATATTGCATCCGTTACATCGATTAGCCTTAAGGCCTTCATTATAAGTGCCTAGAAATAACACCACTTATTTCCCCACCCTGGAATTGCCATTACCGATGGTCCCAGTAATTCTGAGCCAATGAGATAGTGGGGAGTACAAGAATTTGAGGAATAACATCTTTTGAAACAATTAGTGTTTCCTTAGCGATTCTTAGATGGTTTTTCACACAGATAAATGGTGTGGAAAGACTATTAAATATGTACTTACCTTGACAATGTAGTGGTAGGCGAGACAGTAAATGCAATATTCTTGCTGGGCGATATTTCAACCTTAATGTAATGACATACAACCCTCTGGCACTGGATAGCAAACAATACTGTTAATTATTTCGAGGCGAACCAAATGAGATACCTGACACACTGATCACCATGTTCACAGGTTTTTGTCAACAAACAGTAGCTAAATATATTTAATGAAGACTACATTAGTGTACACAACAGTAAGGTACCCATACCTAATCTTAAAGAAAACTGAAAACATGTATACAGATAGCTATCTGCATGACAGTGATTATCTATAGGGCATTTGGCAAAAAAAGAAGATCACAACTTGGAAGTCTTGGTTCTCTTAATAAATGTAAATGTGTCCCATGCCAACGTGTGGTTTCCACTAGTTCCTATTCTGCCCCTTGTATTTAGGGGGCGGATGAGATTCCATTAGAGTAGTGTCTTTATCTGTGCAACGGATTATGTATTAACAATAACAGTCTTACATGGATCACATTTGCTTTTCAAAGGTATTTAGTCTATTCTGAGTTCCAAGTGTCCAACTTCTTACCAGTGAGTGATTAACATTAGAATGTGGTTCTTTTGCGCTAAGAGTGTAACAGCAAAAAATTGTTCCAAATGTGATATAAAACCCCAGAAAAACTGTGCACATCAGAGGTGAAGTGAAGAACTGGGAAGATTTCCATTGCCATTTAATGTTCAGGTGCACACCTATAATTTCTGGTGTTACACCCAGGAGAGTGATAATTGGGTGTCCTCAACCAGAGCTGAAACACCAAATCCTTAAAATCTCTCGATGTTTCACCAGAATAAGCTCCTGGGTAATAGGCGTAAAGCGTTGTGCCGAGATGTTCATTAGCATTTTAAAATCCACATTGAGAAGACTAATAAGCCTACATGAGTTAATATCTTTGCCATTTTTAACAAAACTGACCAATATGGATTCCTTAAAACTTGGGGGAACAACACCTCCTTGGGTAATGTTGTTTAAAAGATTTCCCAAAAACGGGGTCAGCTCTTTTGAAAAAGTTTTATAAAACTCTATTTGAAGGCTGTCAGCACCACAGGCTTTTGCTCCTGGCTTTGTAGCGGTGAGGTACATGTCAACAAATACTCGATTTTTAAGTCAAGCTTTGGATTATGTGACAAACATTAAAATACCCACCCTCATTACCATTGTCGATGCCGAAAAAGCATTTGACCTGGTAAATTGGGATGCACTTTTTTTTTGGTCTAGGTAAATTCGGTATTCCGCCTCAAGTTTTAAACATGCTGAAAAATATCTACCAAGGTACTCAAGCCCGGGTAATAGTTAATGGAGACACAGTAGGGACCATGAAAATAAACCGCAGTACTAGACAAGGGTGTCCGATGTTATCTCTTTTGTTTACTTTTTCCATTGAACATCTTGCTGTAAGAATTTGTGGAAATCTCCTTATTAGAGCTCCATGCGAAGGGATGCCAAAGTTAAAATTATTGCAGACTACATAATTATGTACCTTTGCCCGGAAAAACAGATAGTTGAAGAAGCCTTTGTAGAATTCAGCAAATTTGAACAAATAGGAGGCTATAAAATAAACCAAAAGAAAACGGAGATATTAATATTTAACTCAAATGGTGACTGCTTACGCTCAACTTTAAGATCTCAGGCCCTGAAAGAAGAGCCAATCAGATACTTGGGTATTAGTGTCTTGTGCCACATAGATCAATTATTTAATCTAAACTATATAGCTGGCCGAAGTAAAATTAAAATCTTATTAGACAAATGGTCCCTTTTGCCTTTGACATTGATTGGTCGTGTCGCACTTTTAAAGATGTCAATTCTTCTACTATTAATATTTTTGTTTGTCAATGTACCCTTAAAAATTAATGCTAAATATTTTAAGGAAATCGACTCTATGTTTAGAGAATTTGTTTGGAATAATAAGGCGTCAAGGGTGAAATTGCCCATACTACAATTAGAGACAATTCAGGAGGGTTTAGCCCTACCAAACATCCGCACATACTATGAGGCTGCGTTATTAGATCTAATGGCATGCCTATTGGAACATAATGACCAGATTGACTTATATTTTTTTAAGAAAATGATTGTTGAGGCCGGCACACAAATCCCAGTATTTTTAAAAACATCTAAACTACCGAAAAAGTCCCGTTATAAGACTGTTTGTGACTACTCCAACCGACTCCAGTTGTTATTTAAACAGCCAAACTCGTCCGGGTTTGCCTTTTTGAAATTGGATGGATGTAGGGGGTTTGGCCTCCATATTCACTCAAGCCATGTTAAGCGATGGAAATATATTGGCTTTGAGAATCTGGGCCAATTTCTCATTGGTAATAGAGTTATTCCCTGGGAAGGAGTACTATGTAGGGCAGGGAACCAAATTAAGTGAAGGGGTTTTTGGTATATATGCAGATCACAAACTTTATTACAAAATATATTTTCCCATTAAGCAGGGCTTCAACTGCCCTGGCTAATGCTTTATTTAAAATAAAATTGAAGGGAGTGGGAAATTGGTATTCCTTAATTATGAAGCACAAGGCACTTCCCGTGGTTGATGAATTCTTGGGTAAAATAACTCGGGAGACGAATCGTTCCTTCTCTTTTCAGTAATGGCAGTCTATAGCCCAACTAGGAAGCAAGGCCCTGAGAGCGGCCAACTTTAAAAGGATGGCCTTCTTGTCACGATGGCTAGCTTATTATACTCCGAAAAAGCTAAACAAATGTCATTCGGAAGTGGATAATAAATGCTTTTTAATGTCTCTTCCAAGGCGAGGGAGATTGGCTTCATATATTTTTTACATGCCCGAAGCTTGAGACCTTTTAGCAATGAGCCAGTCCATTAAAAAAAAGATCAACCCTGAGACAGAAGTGTCTCTCTTTGGACTCTCTAAAGCTAGGTCAGATTTGACCAAAGATGAAGCGACGTATATATCAATCTGCTCTACAGTAGCACACTCATTAATTCTCCAAAATTGGAGATCGGAAGAGACTGCATCTTACCCTAAATGGGTAAATAAAATGGCAAGAATAAGGAGATTTGAGGAAGCATATGCTAAACGGGTTGGTGCAACAAAAAGGTTTGCAGTGGTTTGGAAGTTCTTTGACAATTTGGCTGTATTACAGGAATCCTAGCACTTTAGTACTGTTGTAAATTAATCTAGGACCCTAGTGTAATTTTCCCGATTCATCCCCTTATATAGGTATTAATTACCCGATCCTTGTATAGGCATAGAAATCATTACCATACTTTGACTGAGCCTATACAGCCCAAATACGGCATGGCTGTGAGAAGTTGGCCTGATATGCAGTGCTCACTATTCTAGTGATCACTATGTATCATACCAAACGACCCTTATTGATGATTGGTTGTAAGTCAACCTTATAGACCAGCTATCCTAGTAGCATGGACAAGAGCAGTCTTTAGGCTAAACTCTAGAGGGTGTGTTAAGCCAGCTGTTATACCATCACATATACCCCTTGAACACCAAGTGAAAGGACACCACACAAGTTGTTATGAAAATAAAAGGATATTTATCTATAACACAACAACCCTGGACTCTTTATGAGGACAGGGTGCTAAGCACAATACAAAACTCTTAAAGAAATACTGAAAGTCGCACAATTTACACAAATGCCCGAGGGGCACGAAAAACCATATACTACAAAAGTGGAATGCGAAATTACTAGCAGGTAAGTACTACTCTCAGAGGCTTTAGAACCGCTGGGCCTACAATGCTGAACCCTTAGATTAGAAGCAGGAGGCCTAGGGACGTTGTGTGCAGAGTGGAAACTCTCACGCGCAATGCGGGACAAAGTCTATGGATGCTAGAAAATGCAAAGTTAGTGTTCTCGGGCGAACCCGACTAGGTAGGTCAAAAACTAAAGTGGATCTAGACACTTAGAGAGTGGATCTACGCTGGAGCACCGTGGTACTCGGTTTACCTAGCCCAGGGGCTGCGGCTGCATAGGGTTCAAGTGTTGTCGGGAATCCTTGTTGACGAACCAGGAGCCTGAAGTGGAAGTTGCTGGCAGGCGACCAGTGAAGATGTTCCGGGCTGATCCAAGGACTGGATCAGTGAAGAAGGGTACCTGTAAGCAGAGGAGACCAAGTTCTGAATCACTAGCTAGTGATTAGGTGGGCACCAGGATGGCACCGGACAAGGTCACTCAGCCAGGTGAAGAGGTGACACTGGATTCTGCTGCTGCACGGACCAGGGCGCTGATGTCGACCAGGCTGGAGGTCTGCGAGCTGTCCCACGTCGGATGTCTGCTGCTGGCGTTGCTGGATCCGGTGAAGGAGGCAACAAGCCTTGGCTAAGGCAAGCCCATGTGGCGACACAAAATGGCATCTGGAGTGGACCAGGAGGGTCCGAGGAAGGTCCCCTTCAGGAGGAGACTAGGGCTAGTCTAGAGGAGCTAGACCAGTGGTGAAACAAATGTAGGACGTCGTCTGGAGGTTCACTAGCCAACGGGCAAGTGACCGGACAACGTAGCAGCAACCCAGGAGCAAAAGGCCCCACGCAGATATGGTGGATGCTGGGGGGCTGGACTTCGGTGCTCGTGCTGCTTGGGGTTGGGGCTTCTCTTACCCCATTGCACCCACTCGAGGGTCTCTCGGTGGTCGTGCTGATTCAGTGTCGTGCTGGTTCTGATGATCGCCGGGTCCTCTGGTCTCGTCGCACCCACGGTTCTCAGCTGTGCTGTAGAGGCAGGTTGAGGTCAGAGAGGGCAGGGAGTCCGGGTCTCGTCGTGCTGGTCAGTCTGGTTCCAGAGGAAGGACGTTTCAGCAAACCACAAGATACTTAGTTGGTGCCTGCTGCTGCAGGGTGACTACTCCTTAGTCACAAGGGCGAAATCTTGAGAAGAAGTCGAGAGTTCCTTTCGTAGAAAGTAGTTTCAGGATTCAAAGATGATCTCATTTGGAAGGGTCCCCGCTCCTACCTTTATTCTAAAGAAAGGGGCTGGTACGCGACTAGGTCCTGCCCATGGGTGGGACCAGGAAGGGGGGTGGTTACACCCCTCTCCCCTGTCCGGACTTTCCCCAGCTCAGGGGCTGGTGTGCCCCTGGAACTGGTTCAAGCCGGCATATGCACAGTGAGCACCGGGGTGCCACTTGCAGTCACCTTCCTCTCAGCCCTGCCTATCTGGGATACACAAAACCCTGTCTGGGATGGTGCTAGCACCGCCCCTGACAGGAAACCTTTGTCCAAGCTCTCCTCGCTGGAAGGACTCCCAGCAGCAGAAGATCAGACTTGTGTCTGTGGTGGCAGCATCCATTTTGTGATGCTGAGGCTCGAGTTAACTTTAACCGGGGTTCACAGTTACATACATGTCGTGTCCCTCTAGAAGGGTGGAATGTTAACCCAGTCGCCAAAATTGGCGAGGGGTTAGTATTCCAATTCGTATGACACCTTACTCGACATGTTTTGATAAAGCAATACCAAAGTTGGCAAATAACCGCAAGGATTATAATGCACTTAAGAGTATATGGTATGCGTTATCATGGAACAGCTATTAGGACTTGGTTCCGTAAGCTGCAGACGGGCTCAGCTCATGCCAGAGCACCATCTCACATAATTCCAAGCACTCTGCCTTCAGGATTGTCAAGGCCTGCCATAGGAGTGACTGATAGGAATACATGTGTCCATTTTAGGGTTAGATATAGGTATACTATATCTAAAGCAAAGGGTGATTACACCACCTTGCCCCAGCTGTCGTGCAGCCAGTTGTGTCAGATTGAGATGGCCAGCCAGGGGTGGCATAATACATGCTGCAGCCCCTGGTAGGCCCTGGGTACACCTAGGCCCTGGGTACAGGGTCTGATAAGGTGGCCCAGTACCAATTAGATATGTACCTAAGGTACATGGAATCCATTTTACAGAGAGAGCAGTAGGCCTGGGGTCCTGAATAGCAGGGTCCCAGGTCAACTAAGTCGGAAAACCAGCAAAACACCAGGCAGAAAGTTGGGGGTAACCATAGTCAGGTATCCACCCTCCTACAATGGCTACTTCCACTAAGTTCCAAGAATCAACAACGATTTCTTAGAGAAACCCGCCTTCAGCAGCTAGGGACTTCCCCTCGCCTGAATACTAATTTATCTAGGAAATCATGGAGTTTTCACAGAACTGGGTCTTTGAGTGATGTTATTAAGTCCAATCATACCTCAAACTTGGTACCTTCAAAGTATAAATATGCCTACATTTGTCCAGACAAACACACAGTGGTTTGGAGCAGATCAACTAACTACTTGCCCGACGCCCTGCTGCAACAAGTGCCGAAGGAAGCCGACCCTCCAGCTGACGCACTGAGAGACGCTGTCTTTTCTCCTGCCGAGAAATCCATCTCCAGTGTTTCCAGGCTACCCTTGCGGGTTGCTGGGAAATCGAGTCCTGAGAGAGAGATACAAGACCTCCTTCATTCTAAAACCAAGGTAGGGAGCTGATTGGACCCTTAGAGAATTCTTGGATAAATCCTTGGCAGAGAAATACTAAACTTAAGCTACTCCTCACTTACTTCTTCCCTTGTACTAGACTTAGGTTAGGTACAGCCGGGTAGGCGTATTTTAGAAGCACCAGTTGAGTACTTTTAGTCATTATTTTATCACTGTATGCATTTTATATGTTTAAGGCACTTTATGGTTTAGAAACCGTATCATGCTTTTACAGTACTACTTCATAATACTTTCCGTATCATATGCACTGCACTTTATAACCAGTATTACGATTGTAGCAGTACATTTATTATGCTCGAGAAAGAAGACTGTTCAATAAATACCTTTTATTGAAAACTCCCGTCTCTCTATTTTCTCAGCACCTCTGGTGAAACGAAGCATGCACGATTGACTGAGTAAAAATGCTATCTATTGTTTCCGCGACTCTAGAGATTGATTTCTTATTCTTGGGAAACAAAGTTGTCATGTTTATGCGGTTGTCAGAAACTAATCCCTTCTTGTTTATTCGAGAAAGTTTCTAGTGACCTCTGAGCTAGCTGGCACTCACAATGTTATGGCATGTTATGTTAAAGGGGGGTGCTTCTATAGCGCACGGCTACTCCGAGGAGTGTCCCGGCGCTGTCGGAGCCTCACAGGTCCAGAGTGGAGAGCAAGGACGAGTGAAAGGAGCGTAGCTCAGAGGGGCGGTGTTATTGCAGGAAAAGCAGGGTCTTCAGGTCTTTCCTGAAAGCCAACAGATTGGGGCTAGATCTGAGAGAAAGAGGGAGGCCGTTCCACAGCCGGGGGGCGAGATGTTTGAAAGAGCGCCCCCCACAGCACATCTAGACGGAAAGTAGAAACTGATCCATTTCTGAAGATAGCGGGCACGTGTTCCATGAAGGGCTTTGAAAGCGATGGTCAGGGCCTTGAAAGTGATCCGCTTCTTTATGGGCAGCCAGTGAAGGGTTCGGAGGAGCTCACTGGCCCTGGCTCTCCTATTGAGGCCAAAGATGGCACGGGCCGCCGAGTTCTGCACAACCTGGAGATGCGATAAGAGGTATTCCGGCAGTCCTAGGTACAGGACGTTAGAGTAGTCCAGCCGCGAGCCAATCAGGGCCTGAACAGTGGTCTTTCTGTGCTCCAAGGATATGAGCGGCAGGAACTTCCTCAACATCTTCAAGATGGCAAAACATTTGCCGGCTAAGCCCGACACCTGGGCCCTGAAAGAGAGGCAGTTGTCGACCTGAATACCCAGGTTTTTTGCAGCTCCTGAGTTGCTGACAGGAGGAAACATGGCGGAAGGCCACCACTCTTTCCATCTGGGGTCTGCGGGGCATCTGAAGAAGAGCACTTCGGATTTGTTGGAGTTACACTTGAGGCTGTGATGATTAAACCAGTCGAACACAGCCCCAAGGCAGCCCCGAATAGATGCCCTGTCGAAGTCGTGGCCCTATCGCATGTGAACAGGAGTTGAGTGTCGTCGGCGTACGACACGATCTGGGCCCCATAGTCATCCGCAAGTGCCGCCAGAGGGGTCATATAAATGTTGAAGAGCGAAGGGCTCAAAATCGTGCCCTGCGGAACTCCGACCTCCAGAGGCGGCATCGCGGCAGAAAAAGGTGGGGCCCAGATCGTTTGCTGGTGGTTGGAGAGAAACGACCTGAACCATCTGAACACCGTCCCCCTTAGACCCACCTCCCAAAGCCTAGATAGGAGGCGGTCGTGGGGGACGGTGTTGAAGGCTGGGGAGAGGTCAAGCATCACCAGCATAGCTTTTCCTCCCCTGTCCAAGGTTTCTTTGATCGCTTCGGTGACCTCAAGCAAAGCTGTTTCGGTGCTCAGATTAGAGCAGAAGCCAGATTGGGATTTATGTAATATATCGTTTGTTTCTAGAAAGTGGGACAGGGTAGTGTGGACATGTTTTTCAACCACTTTAGCCAGAGCTGGCAGAAGGGAGATGGGTCTGTAGTTGGCATTCAGGTTGGCTTTCTTCAGAAGTGGCAAAATGAGGGCCTGTTTCCAAGATTGAGGGACTTCACCTGTGTTAAGCGAGAGGTTAAGAACTGGATTGATGAGAGGGTTAAGGGTAGGGGCCATCTGCGCAAGAAATTTGGCAGGACATGGGTCGAGAGGTGAACCAGATTTGATTTGGAGAGGAGGTCTAAGGAGAAATGGAGGGACAGGAAAGGAAAATTCCAGAGGGAGGGAGCTGTCAAGGTCTGGGAGGGATCGAGAGGCCATGTGATGGGAGAGTTACTCGTGTTAGAGGTCCCGAAGGAGGTCTGGATAGTCCTAATTTTGCTGGCAAAAAAGTCAGCTAGTTCGGAGATCCAGGACTCTGAGTGCGAAATTTTGGGAGTGGACCAGGGAGGGGGGATGAAATCCTTGACTATCCTGAAGATTTCTTTGCAGGAGTTGGAAGCGTCATCTATTCTGCTAGCCATATAGGACTTTTTGCTAGCAGTGATGTCGTGATGATAGTCTCTAGTCATTGCCCTGTAGGTTTCTTTAGCGCTGGCGTCGTAGAGTTTTACGCCAAGTCCTTTCGGCTTTTTTGCATTGTCGTCGTTTGACGGCGAATGCCGGGGAAAACCAAGGGGCAGAGGATCTCACCGAACGCGTCCTCGACGGTAAGGGGGGGGGCAAGGTCAGCAAGTTGTTGAGTCAGCCAACCCTGCAAAAGATCAAGGTCCGTTTCCAGAGATCCTGATAGCAGGCATGGGTGGGTCTCTAAGGCCTTCGACAGCATAGCTGGAGAGACACGATGGAAAGCTCTGGAGGGAAGCGCTTCGCGCCACTGTCCGCGAACTACACTCTTTTTAGTAAGAGGAATCTCAAATTCCGCTATTAAGTTTAATATATACGATAGAGACCTAGTCGACCTCAGTCCTACGTCTAAACTTTAGTATATGTTATTCCAATACGCAGAACCTATTGGGAATATAGGAACTACACTACATGGCGCCCAACGTTTGGTAAGGCGGTAATTTAACGCTAGATACTAGAGTAACCCAGTTGTGCTTTTCACACAGACCCCTTTTTCCCATAAAATACTCCAATAGACGTCTGGAGTGGGAGTGGGTAAAAGTATAATATCCCCCAAAACTGAGTAGAATGAAAAATCTTATGTATTAGTTTTTGGTTTGTTCAACGTTGAAGGATACAGTGTTCCAAAATATTGCACACCTAATCTTTGTTTCCTTGAAACTTCTTCTGCAATCTTTCGGTCAACATAATGACAGATAGTGACAAGGAAACGGACAGAGTTGCAGCAGCAGCTCAAGCAGTTTTAGACGTCACAAGTCTCCAACAAAACGACCCGGCTGCTATAATCATCCCGATAAATGTAAGAAAAAACATAATTATAAAACTTATAGAAAATGGAGTACCATTGAGAGGTGGTTAAGTAATCTTTGTTATAGAGGCACATGAATATCGGCAAACAGAGGTATTCTATTCATGGATTCTGTTTCCTATAGCAAATCCGGTAACACACGAGTTCCACTACTATAAAGTACAGGAAACTCCAGCGGAATACGTTCCTTTCGAGGACGTTGAAATTCCTTTAACTTACCAAGAGCATCAGCTCTGGTTTAAAGGCGCCCTAAAACATCAAAATCACATTACCAGGCTCGGTCCACTAGGTAGACCAGGAGCAACATGGCCTGTACTAGCCAGCTACACACCACATCCTGACATTAACGAAATGACAGGTCCAGAACTGTTAGCTCAGCTGAAACAGTTAATTAAAATACACAGACAATTGGTTCAATATGTCATGCGGACTTTAACAGTCCAACCAGCTGTAAGGATTCCACAGCACACCCCTCACCAGGGGAACACAAATAAATTCACACCACAGACTATGCAATCAGTCATTGGTAAATTGCCCGCAAAAAGGGAACAAATTCTGTTCTGGTTAGCTCAGAAAATTACTCAAATAGAGGCAGTATTTCCTGATAGTACACTTCATGAGAAACACAGAATTCTGACAATCTGTTTACCAATGGGGATAGCACCACATGTGGAGGACTGTGACACTTGGGGTACAGTCTTTGCTTCAATCTACACAAAAACACATGATGTCCCGTCTATGGCGGTAATACCAGATGTTCTAAGGCAGATTCAAAATGAATATGGTCCAGAACCGGCCTTAAATCTAGGTATGAAATTACTGAAAGATTTCAAACAGGTCTCAGCTATATTATTAGCTAACATTAGAGGTGAAGCAGCATCCGTGGCAATCCGCCAAAGGTTAAAAGAAACAGATATAACAGACCGACCATATGAGCTTGCTAGAATTATTGAAAAATCTTATGAAGAATTAGGAAGAGATAGTTTGGGTGGGAACCAGTAAAACCCGAATTAACAGAAAATCCTGAAAAGGTGTTTATTAAAAATAATCTCACTACTCTTAAAAAGAAGTGGGAAAATACTAAACAGACACTTCCTAAAGAGAAGCGTTCTCAGTCCAGAGGAAGATCTCCCCAACAGGGAGGTATATCTTCCCAACGGGAGCCCTCTGAAAAAAGGTATAACCTTAGAAATAGGGATACTTGAAGAAAACTTGATAGATATCAAGACACTGATACACGTTCCTCTCGTTCCTTTCAGACTTCCTCACAGAAAGCCGAGAGGAGAGGACGATCAGAACAGAAAGAGGAACGCGTAAAGTCCAAAGAAGAACAGCATGTTCCAAAAAATAAGAACACTCAATTAACCAAAAAGAAGGTAGCAAGCATAAAAATCAGACATGCCGAGGATCTTGAGGACACAACTCAAGAACGGGGAGTGGGCTCAGACAATGCTAGACAGTGCAGCAGAAGTCACCATAGTTCGGTGACCGCTCAGCCCTCCACAGGGCTTTGTCGCCCCACTCGCTGCTGCCGCTCCTGCCTGCCTTGCCGTTGCTCCTGGGACTTCCCGCTGACCGCTGATCTTGGATTTCCCGCAGCTGCATCCCTGCAGCCCCACCCCCCCTGCGATTCCATTCGCCGCCCCGCTCCTGCCACCCAGCTGCTCCTCCCTCCCGGCTCCTTCCTTATGAGGACCCCAGAGCGACCGTGCAGCGGACGCGCGCAGCGGGAGCACAGAATGAGTGCCGAAGGTGCGCTAAAGGTAAGCCCGTCTGCGCCCGTCCGCGCCTGGACCGCGCCCAGCGCCAGGACCCCCGGTCCCAACCGCCGATGCAAGACCACACGACGGACCTACAACGCCACCACCCTCAACGCACTCAATGCCGGGCGGAACCCTGCCTGCTACCGAGCCACCCCGAGACGCACCCACTGACCCTTCGCCTGCCAAGCCTGCCATTTCTCCTGCTACCGGACCTGCACCACCCCCGCCAAGCCCAGCACCAGCAGCAACCACCTGAAGTGCATCCTGCTCAACACCCGCTCCATCCACAGGCACGTCGTGGAACTCTGGGACCTGCTCGACACGACAGCACCGGACGTCGCCTTCCTCACTGAAACCTGGATGAACGCCTCCTCAGCGCCCGACATCGCCTTAGCCATCCCGGACGGATACAAGATCACCCGGAAGGACCGCGTCAACCAGACGGGAGGAGGCATCGCCATAGTACACAAGTACACCATCCGCATCTCAATCAACTCCAACGAAACCTTCGCCGCCGCAGAACACCTGCACTTCCAGATATACACTGACCCCAAGACCAACCTCCGCGGCACCCTCATCTACAGACCACCGGGACCACGCATACAATTCAGCGAAGGCATCGCAGACTTCATCAGCCCTCACGCCCTTCCCTCCACCGACTACATTCTCCTAGGAGACCTCAACTTTCACCTGGGGAACAACAACGACAGAAACACCACCGCCCTGCGGGACAACCTCGCCAACCTCGGACTCAAGCAACTAGTGAACACCCCCACCCACTACGCCGGCCACACGCTTGACCCTGTCTTCTCATCCAGCAAGCACATCTCCTTCAGCCACGCCACCGGACTCCACTGGACCGACCACAGCTGCGTCCACTTCAGCTTCAGAAGAACTACGACCCACCACCACCCGCAACAGGTCCCCCGCCAAAGCTGGAGCAAGATCATCGCCGAGCAGCTCACCACCTCCCTCAGCCAGAACACTCCCACCAGCTCAACGGACCCCAACGAAGCAGCCAGCAACCTCACCAAGTGGCTGACCGCCTGCGCCGATGACCTCGCACCACTAAAGAACCCTCCCAGCAGACCCGGCAGTAAGAAAACCCCCTGGTTCCCCCGACAAACTCAAGGAATCCAAGAAGAACTGCCGCACCCTTGAGAAAGCCTGGCAGCTCGACCACACCACAGACAACAGGACCGCCCTCAAGCACGCCATCCGCAAACACCATCAGCTGATCTGCACCACCAAGAAGACGGCACTCAAAGAACGACTGGACAACAACACCCACGACAGCAAGGAACTCTTCAGTATCGTCAAAGAGTTCTCCAACCCCAGCGCCGGAAACAACGACATCACTCCCTCGCAAGACCTCTGCAATTCACTCGCCTCGTTCTTCCACCTCAAGATCACCGACATACACAACAGCTTCGACGCACAGACCACGCACCCTACCACCGAACCAACACCCGCCACCACCACCCTCTGCAACTGGACCCCGATCAGCACCGAAGACACCACTCGCATGATGAACTCCATCCACTCCGGATCACCAACCGACCCGTGCCCACACCACGTCTTCAACAAAGCCGACGCCACTATCGCACCCCATCTCCGAGACACCATCAACTCCTCCTTCCACACCGCCACCTTTCCCGAGAGCTGGAAGCACGCCGAGCTGACCGCCCTCCTGAAGAAACCAACAGCAGACCCCACCGACCTCAAGAACTACCGTCCCATCTCGCTCCTTCTTTTTCCGGCCAAAGTCATCGAGAAGACCGTCAACAAACAGCTTGTCGCCTTCCTCGAGACGAACGGATCCCTCGACCCCTCGCAGTCCGGGTTTCGGGCCAACCACAGCACCGAGACCGCCCTGATCGCTGCCACCGACGACATCAGAACCCTGATCGACAACGGGGAAACTGCAGCCCTCATCCTTCTGGACCTCTCTGCGGCATTCGACACCGTCTGCCACCACACCCTAGTGAAGCGCCTCAGCAACATCGGAATCCGAGAGAAAGCGCTGGAGTGGATCATCTCGTTCCTCACCGGAAGAACCCAGAGAGTCCGCCTCCCTCCGTTCAGATCCGAGGCCACCGAAGTCATCTGCGGCGTACCACAAGGATCTTCACTCAGCCCAACCCTCTTTAACATCTACATGAGCCCCCTCACAGCCATCGCATGCCAGCACAACCTCAACATCATCTCCTATGCTGATGACACCCAGCTCATCCTCTCCCTCACCAACGACCCCACCACCGCCAGAGCCAACCTACATGAAGGGATGAAAGACGTCGCCGACTGGATGAGGACAGCCGCCTTAAACTGAACTCAGACAAGACGGAAGTCCTCATCCTGGGATCATCACCCTCCGCCTGGGACGACTCCTGGTGGCCCCCGGCCCTGGGCACCACTCCCAAACCAACGGACCACACACGCAACTTGGGCTTCATCCTGGACTCCTCCCTATCGATGACCAGACAAGTCAACGCCGTCTCATCCTCGTGCTTCAACACCCTGCGCATGCTCCGCAAGAACTTCAGATGGATCCCCACTGAAACCAGGAATACCATCACCCAGGCACTCGTCACCAGCCGACTGGACTACGGGAACGCCCTCTACGCTGGAACCGCAGCCAAACTTAAAAATAGACTCCAACGCATCCAGAACGCCTCCGCACGACTCATCCTCGACATCCCCCGACACAGCCACATCACCGGACACCTGAGAGACCTACACTGGCTCCCCGTCAACAAGAGAATCACATTCAGACTTCTCACCCACGCACACAAGGCTCTCCACGACCTGGGCCTCAAGTACCTCAACGACCGCATGACCTTCTACACGCCCACCCGCCAGCTACGATCGACCAGCCACGCACTCGCCACCGTACCACGCATCTGCAGAACCACCGCCGGAGGAAGAGCCTTCTCCTACCTGGCAGCCAAGACTTGGAACTCCCTCCCCACCCATCTTTGGCGAACCCAAAACCATCTCTCCTTCAGGAAGCAGCTCAAGACCTGGCTGTTTGAGCAGTAACTTACCCCTCCCCCCGTGCCTTGAGACCCTCCCGGTGAGTAGTGCGCTATACAAATGCCGTGATTGATTGATTGATTCGCAAGATCTTGAAGGATCATTTGGAGACAGTGGACTTGAATGAATCCATTCAAGTTGAAACTGCCGACACCAGGGTTAGTGTACCCCACAAGTTATATGAAGTAACACTCCGGATTGTGGGGGACATAACTAGAAAAATAAGAGCACTCTTTTGGGAGAAGTTCTCTAAGGGCTATGACATTCTTCTAGCTGAACAAGACTGGCCACCTGAATTTGTCAGGGAGTGCCCACATGACAAAGAGATAATTATGTCAGCCTTGTCAAATCACATTCCAATATACAAAAAATACACCTATGCAAGAAAATGGGCTGTAGCCCAGGCTCCAGCATTATATAAAATCATGTAGGATGGGATGAGGACTCTCCTCACCATAAAATCCAGTTAAGCAATAAGATAAAAACAGGTCAGGGAGATCTTAGATCAACTTGAATACCAAGGGGTGATTGAAACATGCACCTCGTCAATGAACAATCCTTTGTTTCCTGTCTCCAAGCCAGACAATACATATTGTCTAGTTTTGGACTACAGACATCTAAACTCTTGTTGCAAAACCTTTGCAGTTCAAAATGCACACAGTGCAGCACTGATGAATTAAATTGTGCGCAAAAAGTATAAAACCACATTAGATATTTCAAATGTTTTTTTTAGTCAAAACATTGCACCTGAAAGCAGGCATATACCGCTTTCTCAATTATGGGGACACAGCAACAATTTTGCCGTCTCCGCAGGGATTCAAGAATAGTCCAGGGTTATTTTCAGCCAGGGTAACAGAGTTACTGCAAATGTACGATGATGAGACATTATCTTATGTCGATGACATCTATCTTACAGAAGATGATTTGGATGTGCACTTGAAAAGAGTGAACACAATAATACTTGGGTTCGCATCTGAAGGGTATAAATTCAATTTTAAGAAATCACAAATTTCCCATCTTAACGTCATATTTCTAGACTATGAGTTATCAAGCGAAGGCAAAAGCCTGGCAGCTAATTTTCTAGAGAAATGTGCGCTGCTACAACCTCGAAAGACGCTGAGAAACTTACAGTCAATTCTAGGTTTCCTGAATTTCGGAAGAACTTATGTTCTGAATTACGTAGAAAGGGTTAAACCTCTCTACGAACTAATAAAACCTGATTTCAAACCAACAAATTGGACTCAAAACCATACAGAAATTTTGCGTTCAGTGCAAACAGACATGTTAGCAAAAACAGTTAGAAACACGCGACAATGTGCGCAACCTTGTGATCCGAATCATCCCAGGAAGATGCAGATTCACATACCTAACCTTTAATGAAGGTGAAAAGGTACCAATAGCATACAAATCACACTTGTACACACAAGCTGAAAATTCACTTCTACAGAAAAAATTCTGACAGCGGTTCAAACTGCAGTAGCAAAGGAGAGAGCCCTAGCACAGGGTAAACGAATAATGATCGTTACACCTGTACCTGCCTTAGAGGCAGTGACGAAATCGAGCATTCCAAATGCAAAAGCTTTACATCCGAGATGGATACAATGGGTTAACTCTCTTGCTGCAACAGACTTTGAATATGTCTTTGACCCCTATGTGAAGACACAAGAATTTTTACAATACAAACACGAATGTCCTCTACCAACCGAGATTCTACCTCTAGAACATTACAGCTGTATAATATATACAGACGGATCAGCACAACCTGCAATTGGGGGTAAACAAGCCTATAGTGCTGCTTGCACAATTGTTAAAGGTCGCTGGCGCGAAGGCAAATTTAGACCTATGGTCACTAAAACTCAATCACTCGGAGACTGTACTGTATGGCGCTTGAAAATACTGATCGCGAATTCCCCACACTAATAGTGTGCGATTCATATTACTGCGTACAATCTTACAATGAGTATCTGCAGAACTGGGTTCAAAACGGTTTCAAAGACGCAAAAGGTGGCAAAATCAAGCATAAAATGCTTTGGGAACAAATAGTTCTTTTACAGAAAGAACTACAAAAGACTCACATGATTCATACACTGAGTCACCAGCGTGATGGCGTTCACGTTGCAGGGAATTCATTGGCTGATGAAGCCGCGAAGGAAGCTATGCAAACGGCTTCCGTAGCAGCAATCACTCGGTCAAAAACAAAAATAGACAGCGAAATAATGCAAGCTGTCACTGCTTCAGTCAAAGACAGTGGTAAGACACTCCCGAAAGGCTTTCCAGTAAAGTACTCATATATAACTGATGCGAATAATGTTCCTTTTGCTCAAATTCCTGGAGTTGGGGATAGGGCAATTCCAAATATGGAACATAGGGTAGGACTAATCTTGGCAGCACATGAAGGACTGGCCTCTGCACACGCAGGAGTTTCCGCCACAGCATCATTATTAAAACAGAGATACTGGTGGCCACGCATGAGGAAACAAACTAGAAACTATGTTCTAGAATGTGAAATCTGCCAAAAAATGAAATTTTCTACAGTAAAACGTCCTGCACAGACTCCCCTTCTGATTTCAGATAAACCTCTAGCATGTGTTTACCTGGACCACTGTGGTCCCTTAACAAGGGATGGCAACTATAAATATATCATGGTCGCAGTGGATTCCTGCACAAGATTTATTTTGATATGGCCCCAGCGCTCGACTGATGCCAGAACTGTTATAAAGGATTTGCAAGTCTTTAACGGCACATACGCAATCGGCACGCTACATTCTGACCAGGGTCCTGCGTTTAGCTCTCGAGCTTACAAAGAGGCAATGGCTAGCTTGGGCGTTGCATTGCGGTATTCTAGTCCCTTCCATCCTGAGGGTAATGCGGTAGTGGAAAGAAAAAACTGTGACATAAAGCGATCCATAACAGCTAAGGTATTAGGTTCGGGTGATGGGTGGGTCAAACATCTAATAAGTGTCCAATGCAGTCGTAACAATCTGCCAAGAAATTCTCTAGGTGGAATCACTCCATATGAATTACTATTTGGTACAAGAATGATAATCAACAGATCTTGATTGTCAAACTTCAGTGGTGGGACAAAAACCCTTTGATGTCAAAGATCGTTCGGCTGTTTTACAGGACTTAAATGAAACAAGCAGAAGTCTGAGTAACACAACACAGAAGCCAACGACCACCGAAGAAAAACCCCCTGTCCCATCAAGGCCTGTCTGGATTCCAAAGATTGGGGATCTAGTCAGGGAAAAGATTGCGGTAAAGAAGGAATTAGGGCCTTCTTACAGAAAAGCAGTACCTGTCCTAGCAATCCAAGGAACAAGATCAGTAGTACTACCTCGCCTTGCTGGAAAAAGGGAGAACAGAGTTGTGTCCATCGACCTGGTCAAACCACAACATGTGGCCAATAATAAGTAGTAGGCTCAGTGGACTCCCAAGATGTAGCAGACGACCAAATCTCGCTACTATCCAAGAGGTTCAAACTGAAAGACTTATCACCTTTGATAAACCTGCAGTAAGAAAAGAAGGACTATGTACCAAAGCCATGGAACTTGTGCCTCTTGAGACCCAAATAACAGTTCATCAAGAAACACCTGTCTACAATGATGTAGCCTCTGACTATACCAATATGACAAAGGAAGAAGCAACTCCAAAGATTAATAACAATCCTGATGCAATTCCAACAATTGACAGAACTGCCTCTGGCTACTTTATCAACTTTGATAGATTTTCTGAGGATCCCAGTGAACCGAAAGAAACGCCAGCAAATAAAACTTTCAAAGAAAAAATAACAGAACTCTTTCATCAACTTGAAAAAACATATCTGGTTTCACCATGGATTGCATTTTGGATTGTGTTAGGTGTACTTTTCCTCCTGCTCTGGCTCATTCTGGTTTTAAGCTTGGGAAAAATGATAGATGGAAAATACAGTTCAATGGACACAGCAAGTCGGAAAATCAACTTGGTCTTGAAACCTCACAAATCATCTCATTGTGAACGAAGAGACCTCTCATCAGTGAACATCACAGCCGTTCCTATACCTGGTGGTATAGCATGGGACAGAACTGATTATGACATCTATGGCCCGGTGGAGCTGCTGAAGATTACACACCAGTTCAAGGTTTCTTTAGGTGACTTTGTATCACCCAGCACATTTTCTGATTATTGGGACTTTGAGACTATTAATAATATGATGTCAGATTTAGAAATGTCTGCAAAATTTACAGAACATGAATACTTAGAAGGTTCATCATATTATGAACAGATGTATTGTTTTAATCACTATGGTCACCATTATTTGCACAAATCTGCAAGCCCTAGGAATGTTTTTACTTATAATCAATGGGAACATTGTCCAAGGCCGCCAAAAGGTAGCTCAAAAACATTTTATGAAAAGTTTCCGTACTTCTCAGGGTTCAATGTTACAAATCCAGAAACGTTTTATTTAAAAAATGTGAATAAGATAGGAATGAAAACAATGTTGACCAATACTAAACAAATATATTCTGCAAACTTTTATGCTCAGCTGTGTACATTAGGTTTTGACTTTTGAAAAGACAACATTGGGACAAAAACTGTCTGGGGAACAAAAGATTGGCAGGTGCAAGGTTTAAAAGCCCTGTTTAGAGCCTTCATCATTCCAGAACAAACAATGTTTTTAAATGACACTGTTCAACAAACTTCTTGTCTTGGCCTGGCTAAGATAAAAGACTTAAATAAACCGTCTATACCTAAACCCACATCTGACAGTAATGATACTACAGAAGAGGGGATAGACGTACCATATATTTTGAAACAAAACAGAACTAATCCTGATTGGAAAAAATGGTTAATCTGGCCCAAAGAAACTAATAACTGTCATGATAGATTCCTGAACAAAACACAGGGGTTCAAAATGAACAGGCCAGATCAAAGATATTCCCAGAGACAACATCCAGGGATTGTAACAACATACAGTGTAGGAAAACTATGCCTTGTGTGGCTACAGAAATCCACACTTCCGGAAATCAAACAACACTTATCTTTACTTAAAGAAGGCAATGATTTGCGAGATTCCTTAATGGGGCCTCGCAAACCATGTCAAAAACGTTTCATATACGCCGGTATATACACTACGTACAACGAAGCTTGGAAAATATCGCAAATGGAAACTGCAGAGAGAATACGAGAAATTGATCGTATTCATTTAGAGAAAACTCTCTCTGTAGTGGACAATGGGTTAACGACTCTGTCCTCCAGAATATATTCTTTGGACAGCATTGTATCCTCTGCAATTGACATAATAGAGCAGGACTTGCTAATTTTACAACATGGCCAGTCTCAATAAGGTTTTATAATGCAGTTAGGCTGGACGTTACAAAATCTTCGTTCAGGCTACGTGACATGGCGTCTAATCAACACAACGTCATTGTTTGCTGTATTTAACCTTGCAGATAAACAAATCTCTTTGGCACAAAGAGGAGCAGACTATACGGTGCTAAGCATTGAAAAACTGGAAAGATTACCATTGACAGTTACCGAGAAGCCTGTCATTGAATGGATAATACATGGCACCATTACGATACCAGTGACGATTTTCCAATTTCAGTATTGTCTACAGCATATACCAGCGGGCCTGTATGAAAGGTTGGGTAAAGAATACATTAAGTCGACCTTGACTTTACCATACACACACAAATGATGGAGTGGGGGAAAAGAGGTATTCCTTAGTGGTAAAAATTGTAAGAACTCACTAAGTGGTGCACTTTTGTGCCAAGGTATTAATTTACACGAAGCCTGCGAAGGATCTGCAAATAACCTCTCTTGCTACCTGCACTGTACACCCTCCACAGTGATAGAACCAATTTTCAGGCAGCTATCCAATGGCAGCTAGGTTATGCTCTATGACCACAGCTGTTGTGGCATGTTGCCAGGAAAAACTTATCTCGTTAGTGTGTCATCTAGGGTCACTTGTATGCAAGTATTGTATCCAAAGAGCACAACAGACAGGGAGACAGAGTTATGGCCTTCACTGAATATCTATTCTATACGAATTGATACTTTAACACCTTGGCTGCTAGGCGTTTCCCCCCCCTGTGCTGGAAATTGCTTTATTACTTTATTCATGACGAGCTCAGCTCGTCATCAGCACAGCTCAACTGTGCATCATGACGAGCTGAGCTCGTCATCAGCATCGAAAGGGTTAAGCAGAATGAAAGTCATTCTTTTGCGAGGGGACGCCTACTAAAGGCGAGTCCCGGGCGTCTTCTGGCTGACAAGGTAGCGAAGCGCTGTGATACTGGAGCGCGCTGTGTGTTTACCGCGTTTTTTAAATACTGTATGTTTCTTAAATTGTGCTGCGCGTAGACAGGTGGGTTCTTAAAATTCTCCTCTTACCCTCACTGTAAATTGTGCCCCCCACCGCCGCTTGGCGGGCTTGGTTCCCGGGGTGGGCGCCATAGTGGTTAGGGGCAGAGCAGCTTCCTTTGCCAGCGCGTGACTGCGCATGTGTGTGCGAGGGGACGCCTACTAAATGCTCCTCCCTTCCGTTGCGGGATCGCGGAGCGGGCGCGTCCTCGCGTGGCCGGAGTCGTGCCAGAGTCCTGCCCGTCTGCGCCTGTCCGCGACAGGAGGCGCCGGACGTGGCTGGACTCTGACCCCCCTCCTAGCCGTACTCCTTTACATCATGCGGTGCTATACTAGAGACAGTCTGGTTGCCATCAACCGGTCCTGGGTGACCTGCACGGCGTCTCGGGTGGATCCCTTATGCGGCCCGTTATCGTGTGGCTGCGGTTGCTTCTCCTTGCCCGCCCCCGTAAGCAGGAGCTGTACTAAGGCCACCCGCGCAGCCATAAGCCCACAGCCTCATATTAGTGTATGGAATCTCAATGCCAGGTCGCTAGTTAAGCATCATCTAGACATACATGATCTGCTAGATGAGGAGTTGCCTGATCTATTCTGTGTGACGGAGACCTGGCTGCAGGATGCCGACACGGCCATTGTCAATCTGGCCTTCCCGCCGGAATACTCGGTATTGACTTTAAACCGAGCTTCAAGAGGCGGAGGAATAGCGCTGGCTGTCAAATCTTGCTATTCTTGTACGTGGCATGGGCAAAAAATCCCGGGGTGCGAAAGTGCACTGTTTAAGGTAGCTATTACATCAAACTTCACCCTGTCGGGCCTATTGATTTATCGGCCCCCGGGGAGTGAAGTGGCTTTTAGAGCGGCGCTACCTGACGCCATTAGTGAACTGGCTACGGGGTGCTCCAATTTTTCCATCATTGGAGACTTAAATTTGCATTTTGACAACTCTATCAGTCCCTCGGTGTCCAGTTTTGTGGCAGACCTTGAGGCGCTCCAGCTGAATCAGCTGGTGGCACAGCCCACCCACTCAGGGGGTCATACTCTTGATCCGTTTTTTACTAACCTTACGGAAGCCTGCATCACCAGCTACACACCCCTAGCATGGACTGATCATTATTTGATACAGATCCATTGCCCTATTTCGGCTATTCAACCTAAGCCAGTGGTGTGCTCGGTTCCAAGACGACGCTGGAACAAACTTAAGCTGGATGAGTTTTTCCATCTCCTATCAGCTGACCCATTTGACATCTTGGGATCGCCTGATCAGGTTTATGACAGGTTTGCAACTGGGTATCCAGGGCTCTGGACACCCTTATTCCCTTGGTAAGCTGTAAAACTGGAGCTGGTAAGGCCAGCCCTTGGTACGACGACTCACTGCGAACACTGAAGGTCTCCTGTAGGCGTGCAGAGCGGGCCTGGCGTAAAGCCTATAACAGCACGAAGAAAGTTCTCTACCTGTCGACTGTGAAAGTGTATCATCGGGCGGTATGTAGAACTCGTGCCGCATTTTATGCTGCACAATTTAGGAATAGTTCGAACCCGTCTAAGGCTATCTTTAAGGTATTAAAAGACCTTACTGCCAAAAAAACAACAACGACGCACCAGAGCTCTGTTGAGCACTGTGAAAAGTTGGCAGAGTTTTTCCTGGAAAAGGTAAATGCCATTTATCGGGCCTTTCCTCCGGCCACTCCCTCGGCTAATCCATCTCCTAAGCCACTGCCATCTGAGGGATTGCATTCCTTACCTATGTTAACATCGGATAGCCTTGACACATTGGCCCGCCGAGTGAAGTCTGGGTCCCCAGAGGATCCACTTTGCCGAGATGTGTTCAAAGATCTAGCGGTACATGATAGCTCACCGCTATGCTCTTTGATCAACTTGTCGCTAACATCAGGCGAGGTCCCACTGAGGTGGAAGCGAGCCATGGTTCGGCCTATACTTAAGAAACCCAGCCTGGACGGCAGCAAGCCTGAGAGCTACCGGCCGATTTCACTCTTGCCGTGGCCGGCTAAGGTTATGGAGGCGCATGTAAACGCCGTCCTCTCGGAACATCTTCGCCGCGCAGACATCCTCGACGCAACGCAGAATGGGTTTAGGGCTGATCACAGCACGGAGACGGCTCTGCTTTATATGGTGGAGCATCTTCGCTCCGTGCTTGACGCGGGACAAACGGCAGCGCTCGTGTTATTAGATCTGAGCGCTGCCTTTGACACCGTCTCGCACCCGATCCTTCTGCTGCGCCTAGAGGAGGCTGGTGTCACCGGTATCGCTCTCCAGTGGTTCCGGTCATTCTTAACCAACCGGGCCTTTAGCGTGACCGTCCCACCTTACCAGTCCAAGTTCCATCCGTTGACCCTGGGGGTTCCCCAAGGCTCCTCGCTGAGTCCTACGCTGTTTAATCTGTACGTAAGGCCGCTAGCTGAGGTTGTCCGACAATGGGGCATGACGATGGTGTCATACGCCGATGACACCCAGCTAGCGGTCACGATCAGCGGGGATGCCGAAGTCGATGCCCCCAGGTTTCAACAAGGACTGCGGGCGGTCGCCAGCTGGATGACGTCCAACTGTCTCCAGCTGAACGCTAGTAAGACCGAGGTCATGGTTTTTGGTAGACGGCCGGATCTGTGGGGAGAGAGATGGTGGCCTGGGGAGTTGGGTCCTGCTCCCATCCCAGTCGCCGAGCTTAAGAACCTCGGGGTTTGGCTGGACCCCTCCCTCACGTTTGCGTGCCATACCAAACGCACGGCAGCATGTTGCTTTGGCATCCTGCGTGGGCTCCGTCCTGTGCTTAAGTTCTTTGATGCCCCCACCAGGCAACTCATGATCCAGGCCACTGTCATCTCCAGGCTGGATTATGCGAGTTCCTTGCTGGCTGGCCTGAATCAGGCAGAGATCGGGCGCTTACAAAGGATTCAGAATGCCGCAGCTAGAGCGGTGGTAGGCCTCCCAAGATTCTGTCCTACCTCTAGTACCCTGCGGTCACTGCATTGGCTCCCGGTGGCCCAGCGGATCCAGTTTAAGGTCCTCTGTGTCGCCTATAAAATTCTTAAGGGGTCTTCAGCAACGATCCTTATGGCACTCCTTACCAACTACACCCCTGCGCGACTCTTAAGATCTGCCGACCTAGAACTGGCGGTTGTGCCGCGCTTCAAGCGGAGCAGAGCCGGAGGACGCTCGTTCCGAGTGCGTGCGGCGGCCCTGTGGAACTCCCTGCCCCTGGCGATTCGCGCGATGAGAGATTTGCTTTCCTTCCGCCGTGCGGTGAAAACTTTTTTATTCCCTTAGTTTGTGTATATACGTTCGTTTTTGTTTAGTTGTGTTGTGCAGCTACCTTGTCGGGCGCCAGGACGCTCCTTAGCTGGAGCATCTGTGCGCCAAATAAAAACGCATAACATAACATAACATAACATTTTGCAAAAAACTGTGCACTGACCTTGTCTAAAGAAACTTATGATCTGCAAGCTGCAAGGACTTCTGTGGAGATACTTGCATTATTATCAATAAACTGCCCAGTCTATTACGCAGAAATGTTAAGTCAAATCTTAAATATGTCTGATACCAGTGGCATCGCACATGTATTTAAGACAATTTTTGCGGAATTGTTAACACCATTTGAAGCAGTCCTCAGCATTTTTCCAAATTTCGTGCACTCTGTGTTCGGCGGTCTGCCTCTCATTTTGGGACTCGTAGCAGGAATTCTATTTTTATTCCTTCTGCTCCGATATGGCAAGTCCGGTCACCAGCGATACCCAAAATACCATGAAACAATGCCTCCTTGCCATGAGGCATCATGAGAGAATTACACAGATTCTTGGCTTGGCTCGTTTAAGAGATCTGAACACAACTTGGTTTCTATCATTCAGACCAATCTGGCAAGATTGCATCTTACCTGTTCTATGATGCCTGCTTTGCGGAGAGGAATGCATGTTGGACATTTGTCTTACACTTCCATCAGTCTTGTCATCGGATGTCGACGCATTGCTAGGTCCGGTAACGACTCATGCATCGTGTTGTCCCCAATGGCTACCAATCCTGTTGACAGCATTCATTGAGGTCTCACCAGTAAATCTAACTGAGGGTGAGATACGAGGATCAACAGGCACACAGGTACCATCTGATATGAACATTGCTAACGCGGCACCTGGCGCTGATGGCAATGCTCCTCATCTGTGCACATTTGATCTACTTGATGAAATAGTTCCCCTTTCACCTACTGTGGTAGACGATTTCTCTGCCAGCCTAGACGATCTGATGTTTTCTCCTGACACCGAGAATAACTCTTGATTCATGGACACAGCGTTCCCTGAACTCTGAAATTCGGCCTTCACAGTTTAAAAAAAAAAGACTTCTAACTTTGGAAACTCTATTTTTCTCAAACAATTGCATTTTTTTGTTTCTCACCCAAAATATTGAACTTTTGGCACAGACTAATCTGCTTAAAGTAGAACTATTCTTAGAGAACAAGAAATTCTTTTTGAACACTTCCTAGAGGAAATATTTGGCCTTGTCCTCAATACTATAAATATTGAAATGCTATGTTATATTATGAAATGGTCTCAACCTTTTTTCTGCATTTAAGAGCCATTTTCATGAATGTAATTACATGGTTCATTCAGTTTGCATTTCAGATAGGATACTTTGTGCTTAGAATGACATCATTTTCCTTAAATGCGTACAGTAGAAATGCTCAAATTTTCATGTACAACCATTCCAAGTGCATTTCAGTTATTTTGGGGTGGGATTGTAAACACATGCCTTAGATATGTTCAGTGCTTATAAATTTAATTTATTGAACTTAATATCGTGGAGTGGGTGTTGTAAATGAACGTAGGACCCTAGTGTAATTTTCCCGATTCATGCCCTTATATAGGTATAAATTACCCAATCCTTATATAGGCATAGAAATCATTACCATACTTGGACTGAGCCTTTACAGCCCAAATACAGCATGGCTACTTCCACTAAGTTCCAAGAATCAACAACGATTTCTTAGAGAAACCCGCTTTCAGCAGCAAGTCCCCTCGCCTGAATACTAATTTATCTAGGAAATCATGGAGTTTTCACAGAACTGGGTCTTTGAGTGACGTTATTAAGTCCAATCATACGTCAAACTTGGCACCTTCAAAGTATAAATATGCCTAAATTTGCCCAGACAAACACAGATCGACTAACTACTTGCCCGATGCCCTGCAGCAGCAAGTGCCGAAGGAAGCCAACCCTCCAGCTGACGCACTGAGAGACGCTGTCTTTTCTCCTGCCGAGAAATCCAGCTCCGGTGTTTCAGGCTACCCTTGCGGGTTGCTGGGAAATCGAGTCCCTAGAGGGAGATACAAGACCTCCTTCATTCTAAAACCAAGGTACGGAGCTGATTAGACCCTTAGAGAATTCTTGGATAAATCCTTGGCAGAGAAATACTAAACTTAAGCTACTCCTCACTTACTTCTTCCCTTGTACTAGACTTAGGTTAGGTACACTGATTTAGGCGTAATTTAGAAGCCCCAGTTGAGTACTTTTAGTCATTATTTTATCACTGATGTATTTTATATGTTTTAGGCACTTTATGGCTTAGAAACCGTATCATGCTTTTACAGTACTACTTTATAATACTTTTCGTATTATATGCACTGTACTTTATAACCAGTATTACGATTGTAGCAGTACATTTCTTATGCTTGAGAAAGAAGACTGTTCAATAAATACCTTTTATTGAAAACGCCTGTCTCTCTATTTTCTCAGCACCTCTGGTGAAACGAAGCATGCACGATTGACTGAGTAAAATAGCTATCTATTTTTTCCGCAACTCTAGAGATTGTTTTCTTATTCTTGGGAAACAAAGTTGTCATGTTTATGCAGTTGTCAGAAACTAATCCCTTCTTGTTTATTCGAGAAAATTTCTAGTGACCTCTGAGCTAGCTGACACTCACAACTAAGTTTAATATATACGATAGAGACCTAGTCGACCTAAGTCCTACGTCCAAACTATAGTATATGTTATTCCAATGCGCATAGCCTATTGGGAATATAAGAACTACACTACAGGACGTTTGCACTTTAGGAAATTAAGCACTTTAATGCATTGCACTTTAAACCCCAAATAAGGGAAAAAAGTTTTGTTTTGTAGCAATAATGCCAAGATTTTGTAAATGAAAAAGAAGTTTCTGATGAACCAATTGATTTTATTCATATTCTTGACGATCACCTGGCACTAGTCACTTTAGGGCAGTTTAAGATGTGGAAGGTGTAATTAATGGCTTTCTTGATGGAGTCTCTGTTTCATTTTATTAGAGGATGTGTATATCTTTGTCTGAAGGATTCCAGTTCTTAATTGTATATATGATATATGTTATTGTTTATATGATGTAAGTGTGTTAAATTTGGAAATATGAGTGTGGTTGCTCCCTGATGACCAATGCTATGTTATCTTTTTGTTCTCTGCTTTTCTCAATAAAAAAAATGTTTCACCACAATACTACACCAATGCCTCACAACCCTACTTTACTAGAACCCTATGAATGAATGATGAATGATTACGTATTTGTATAGCGCATGGCTACCCGGAGGCATCCCAGCTCTTTAGACCAACGTTCATTCTCAGAGTCTAGGTAAACAGGAGGGTTTTCAGCATCTTCCTGAATTTAAGATGTTTTTCTTCCATTCTGATGTAGTCTGGGAGATTATTCCAAAGTTTTGTGGCCTGTAGAGAGAAGCGTCGGCCGCCCATGCGCACTCTCCTTGCTTTGGGGACTGCCAAAAAGTTCTTATTGTTAGATCTTAATTCCCGACCGGTGAAATACGGGCAGAACATTGATTGAATCAGTGCAGGTCTTTATTTATTGACTGCCTTGTGGGCCGTGGTCAGAGCTTTAACCTCGATCCTCTGTTGCACTGGAAGCCAGTGAAGCTGACGAAGTGCAAGTTTGGCGGAGGTTCTCCGTGGGACGTTCAGCAGCATACGTGCTGCGCAATTCTGCACGGTGTGCAGGATCTTAATTGTCCCCTGAGGAGTGCCTAAGTATAGTGCATTGGAATAGTCTAGGCGTGACAATTTCAGCGCTTGTACTAAGATCCTTCTAGCTTCGAAGGGGAGAAGCCTGGTGATTTTCCTAAGGAGCCTAATATGGCTGAGATACCCGCCACCCCCTCTCAACACAATCCCCAAGAATTGGGAAACCGGAAACAGTTCTTGAACTTTTGGAAGGCGGGAAGGGAGTTACCCTTCCCGGCCGTATTTATTAAAATATGAAACAAAATCAAAACATTAAAATAACAGTTTCATATCATGTACAATTTCATATCCACATTACGATGTTTGGCTAACCTTAACATATATCTAATACAAAGGTTCTCCTAGCCGATACTAACATCCTTACAAAAATGCATTTCAAATTGAAATTGTACATCCTAACGTTAAGGGCCAACGGCAAGGTCGTAACCGGTGTCAGATCCCTAAACCAGAACTCCCCCCTCACTTGTGAGGGGCGGCCGCACAGAGGACTGCACCTCGTGTGCCATACCAATTTCCCTTGTCTTGACGGGGGCCCCTGTTAACTCGACGCCATGTACGTGGTCGTCCGAGGACTCGTGTGAGGTGTCTAGAAGGTAGCGTAGACCCCCCTCCCCACCCTACACAACTTACCACATCTGCCGTCGCAGATGTCCTGGCCCCAGGAAATTCCCAGGAGGGGCCCGTAGCCCCTCCTATCCAGGGAGGGGCCTTGACCGCCTTCCCTTTCCTTTAGGCGTCCCGTCCTTTAGAAGGGACCGCCTCCCCGTTGAGGGCCAATGGCCACCTCCCCCCGGGCGCTCCCATCCGTAATGGGTGACGCCCCCCCCTAGGGATCTTCCAATGACTGCTCACCGATCATGACCTTACCGCCCGACCAAACAATAAATACGACAAGATTAATGACTAAAAAGCAAGAGACATTCCTACTTAAAACAGATCACGTCTCAACCTAAAACATCTAAAACATTACTAATCACTCTGATGAAAGTCTTTAATAAAGCATACCGCACAGAGTTATCCACTTTATTGCAACCGAATCATAAACTTTATTCAGAAACAACCTGCAAGAAAAAACTACTACGTAAAAACAAACTTTATACCACAACAACTTGCTGTCTTCAGGGGATGGTGGGTGGGTTCAAAAATGGCTCTTCGTTCCGTCTCGAGCTCACGTGCAGCGAGGAGGTGCAGCTTCAGAGCACAGGAACAAGAGGATGCTTCCTTGGCTTGTGGCTCCTTTTATTCTTCTCTGGGCGGGCGTGAACCCGCCTCCTCCCGCCTCCCTGGGCGTGGCGGACGGCTTCGGTGTCTAGGACAACCCACTCTTGGGCGGGAAAAAGCGTGCCCCGGCTACGCCGCTTCGGGCATACCAGCCGAGACGCGCCTCCCGCCCAAAATGGCTTCCCGGGGGGATTGGGGTACTCCACCATACGTTCGGGGGGACCGATTGGTCGCCCCTTTCCATATGGCTGAGATACCCGCCACCCCCTCTCAACACAATCCCCAAGAATTGGGAAACCGGAAACAGTTCTTGAACTTTTGGAAGGCGGGAAGGGAGTTACCCTTCCCGGCCGTATTTATTAAAATATGAAACAAAATCAAAACATTAAAATAACAGTTTCATATCATGTACAATTTCATATCCACATTACGATGTTTGGCTAACCTTAACATATATCTAATACAAAGGTTCTCCTAGCCGATACTAACATCCTTACAAAAATGCATTTCAAATTGAAATTGTACATCCTAACGTTAAGGGCCAACGGCAAGGTCGTAACCGGTGTCAGATCCCTAAACCAGAACTCCCCCCTCACTTGTGAGGGGCGGCCGCACAGAGGACTGCACCTCGTGTGCCATACCAATTTCCCTTGTCTTGACGGGGGCCCCTGTTAACTCGACGCCATGTACGTGGTCGTCCGAGGACTCGTGTGAGGTGTCTAGAAGGTAGCGTAGACCCCCCTCCCCACCCTACACAACTTACCACATCTGCCGTCGCAGATGTCCTGGCCCCGGGAAATTCCCAGGAGGGGCCCGTAGCCCCTCCTATCCAGGGAGGGGCCTTAACCGCCTTCCCTTTCCTTTAGGCGTCCCGTCCTTTAGAAGGGACCGCCTCCCCGTTGAGGGGCCAATGGCCACCTCCCCCCGGGCGCTCCCATCCGTAATGGGTGACGCCCCCCCCTAGGGATCTTCCAATGACTGCTCACCGATCATGACCTTACCGCCACAGGCCGGATAGTTGACCGGCTATCCGGACCCCCCACAAAACTCCTACCTAAAGGTCATGTTGCAAACTCCTTAACCAGGCTACGAGGTCTCCTATGAGTAAAGAATTCCCCACCCGGGACAAATGGACCCCATCCTCTAGATACATATTGTCCCCCCTGATACAACCATGAGGAATCGAATGCAATGTACTGGTACGGAACAGTCTACCAAGCTTGTTATTAATCTTTTTCACAGAATGATTTATAGCAGACACTGAATTAGCCCCCCGCCACACCTTTCGTGGAATCATATGGGACCATGCAATCGTGCACCCTGGAACCCTCCTCGCCAACCAACTTACTGTGGATAGTATTGCCTCGAGAAGTAGTCGTCTACCAGTGGTCACCAAATCATTGCCCCCAAGATGTACTATGATTATAGCTGGCGGTGACCTTATCCGCCCTAACAAACCCTCAAGAAAAGGTTGAAACTGGTCAATACAGAGCCAGCCCCTTCCGTAGAAGGTCACCCTGTACCCGTATTCCCCAGCTGTGTGAATCATGTCACCTGCTTTGAATACGTCCCCGGCACGCCTCACGTATGAGTGGCCCATGACCCACACCACTCTTTCCTCAGCCGGTGATCTCTGACCGCTGGTTCCCAGGTGTCGGGCCGACTGCACAGTCCGCCCCGCCTCGTAGGTTTGCGAAACTGTAACCAAACAAAAAACAAGAAGCGTGAGTACATGATATCAGCTTCACAACATGTGCAACCGCACATACCTTTTGTAACAATTCGAGGACCAACGCCCCAACTGTTTCACTTTTTCAACACTCAGACCCCTGGCTGTAGCCTCTGTAGCAGCCCCTATCCGGAAGGAATGAGTCCCAAACTCGCCCGGGTTCAGGCCCGCGGCCGAAATTGCCATTGCAAGCACCCGCTGGAACTGAAACTTCGTCAGTGGGGTGGCATCTGCATGCCTCAGCAAGGTTCCTCCCCATGATGCCGCCCTCTGCGCCAAATACTCCTCAACGCATGCAACCGGGCACATGGGAGATCCGGGAATCCGCTGGACTACTACACTATCCCCGATCGCGCCTTGATCGGTCTTGGACCTGACAAACGAGACAATCATCGTCTCCCCCTTTACTTGAATGTGCTCTCGGCACAGTCCACCCCCCGTATCCTGCTTATTCTTTGCCACTAGCTCGCTTACCCGCATAGCCCCATGAAATGCTAATGCAAAAGCGGCCCGGAATAACACTGTCTCCGACTGGGATGAACATGTAGCAGGGAGTACGGACAGTAACAGGGCCAACCTATCCAGACCTATCGGGTGCCTTTCGTCTACTCTGCGACCCTCAAGGCGTTGCCACCCACGCAGCGCTTTCTGTACCACGAAAGACGCTGTAGGGTCCTGGATACCATGAGCCCGCCCCATGAAGGAAATGGCGGCCCGATGCCTCTGGGCCGTGGCCACCGATTTGCCTGCCCTGCGTAGAGACAGTAAAAACTTTATGACAAATTCTTCCTGACCCCAAAGCTCTCCCCTAGCAGAACTCAAAAAGGACCAATAGGAACGGAACACCCCTTCATATGCCTTCCTTGTCCTGGGTGCTAAACTCTCTCCCACGAGGTTTTGTAGTTCGGGGCACCGAGAGACCAGAGAGCTTCGGGAAATGGTGCAGCCACCGGGTCCGCTGTGGGCAGAAAACCCCAGAAGGCCTGCATACGGAAACGAGAAAGCGCATCAGCAGCCTGATTCAGTACCCCTGGCACATGCCTCGCTCTAAAGAGCACGTTCAATTGCATACATAGTAAAACAATTTCCTTGAGCAACCTCAGGATCCACTTGCATCGTGCTGCCTGACTATTGATACACTCAACCACGGTCATGTTATCAGACCAGAACACCACAGAGTGATCCCTAAACCCCTCAGGCCATGTTTTCAAAGCCACCAGAATAGGGAACAGTTCGAGAAAAGCAATGTTACTTGTAAGTCCACACTCGTGCCACCATGACGGCCACGTTTGAGCCGACCAGTGATTGCCAAAGATGGAGCCAAAGCCTATACTCCCCGCCGAATCTGTCCACAGCCCCAACTCTTCGGAGGACACCGCCGGCTTCGTCCAGACAACCCGACCATTGAAGTCCGCCAGGAATGCCAACCAAATGCGCATGTCCTGGCGAATCTCGGCCGAGAGCCTCGTGCGGTGATGCCCCTCTTTAAGACCGACCATGGCTTGTGCAATCGAGCGGGAAAAGGGGCGGGCCATTGGCATTATTCTAAGGGCAAAATTCAACTGCCCCACAGTCTGCTGCAATTGATGCAAGTTCACCTTAGTTATTCTAATACATGCTTCAAGCGAAGCCCTGAATTTCCGCACTTTTTCTTCTGGCAAGCGAAAGCAACCTTCTTCGGAATCGAGCTCTATTCCAAGAAACTCGAGCGAAGTTGAGGGCCCCACAGTCTTACCTGGCGCCAATGGCACACCAAACTGTCCCATCAAATCACAAAATTCATTCAGAGCCTGTGCACATTCTGTGTCCCCGGCTGCCCGCAGAAACAGAAAATCGTCTAGGTAATGCATGACATGCTGAAAACCCGTAATCCTTGTGAATGCCCATTGCAGAAAACAACTGAATTTTTCAAAATAAGCACACGATATGGAACAGCCCATTGGCATACATTTATCCATGTAATAGCGCCCCTGAAACATAAAGCCCAGGAGACGCTGATCGTCCGGGTGTACCGGGAGCAACCGGAAAGCGGACTCAATGTCAGATTTGGCCATCAGCGCTCCGGGTCCCAGGCGATTCAACATGGCGACTGCATCATCGAAGGATGCGTACCGCACCGAACAAAGCCCTGGGTCTATTGCATCATTAACTGACAAATCCCTCGGGGCTGACAAATTATGTATCAGTCTGAACTCACCCGGGTCCTTCTTGGGGACCACTCCCAATGGCGAACAAACAAAATTAGGAACTGGTGGCGTGTTGAATGGTCCTGCCACCCGACCCCGGGCTACTTCTTTCCCAATCTTTGCTTGCACCACTGCCGTATTATGCAGGACCGAACGTTGGTTCCTACACTGTGCTTTACCCTGGAAATTCCCCACCGGGATGCGGAAACCGTAAGAAAACCCGTCTCGCAGCACCCCAGCGGAGACATGATCAGGGTATTTGCTGAGCCAAGGAATCATTGCCATGGTATCAACCGGTGTGGGTAATGCCGACCCTCGGACTATGTCAGACCTGTTTGGCGCTTGCCCTACTACCGTTATCACCCGTTTTGGCTCTGCACATGGTCTCGGGATGCGAAGACTGTCCACACCCCCCACATTCATGTCTAAACTTGCATGACCCCTGGGGCCTCGTACACTTTCCCCTGTTAAAGTTCCAGCATACCCCTTTTTTACCTGTAGTGCCGTTCGGCCTTGGGTGATGCTCATTACTTGCCCCTGTCCGAAAGGGCGCCCCGGATGGTTGGCTGGAAAGTTCACCCCCGCCCCCCCCCCAACAATGGCGCCTTTAACATGCCTGACTTTTCCATTTTTTGCCAAGAAATGGAGTCGTAACAATCCCACGTCAGGCATGTATCGAACTCTTTAGCCTTACGAAAAATATTGTCATAACAAAACCACTCATTGCCAACATATGTCTGAGAATATTCCATAATACGTGACTGGTACACAGGTAACTCGGTCAACAAATCAGGTCTCCGTTCCCCCATAATCGAAGTGAATATGCCAAATGCTCTACCCCAGTTACCTATCGTCTCATCGACTCTAAAGGCGGCCATTTTTGCGCGCCAAACACTCGGATGCATGAGTTCCTTCTGAGCTTTCACATGCTCAATCTCATAATGGTCAGTTAGTAAGGAGAACATGTTTACGTATTTCTCAGCCCATATCCGTTCTTTGACCTCCATCGGGATATGCTGAGCCAATTTCTCCCTTCTCGAGGGTACAGACCCCTTCCCCGCAATCGGCATTAGCTGCTTACCTGAGCTAGAAGCTGTAACCGCCGTTGCTGCCGAACTCGTGCCAGCCGCGGGTTGCTCTACTGGAGCCTGCGGGGAAACAAATGGACAAGGAGGTTTCGCGGCCTCTCGAGACTGCCGCAACTGCCTCATTAATTGCTTGGCCTCCTCAGCCGTGTCCCCCGGAGCCACGGAACGCCCGCTGCTATTACCCAGCCATGCCGCCAATTGGGCGGCCAACTCCGGAGGCATGTCCCCTTCGTCCACTGGGGTAACCACAACGGGGATCCGCTGGCCCTCAGCAGGAGCCGGCACAGGGATCTCCACTGGTCTAGGAGGGCTCACCGGGGGAGCCTCCGGAACTGGGACCTCGTCCTCGTTTGACCCATTCCTGGCCCTCTTCCTTCTTCCGGCCGGGGCCTCCGTCGGGATGGGTCTTTTTGGCCTTCCCGCACCGTCCCTGGCCGCCATTTTTCTCTTCATCTCCGCCATGTCCTTCACCAACATCCGGAGCATCTGGTCGGTGCTGACCTTCTTTGCGACTCTCTTGCCCGGCATTTTCTCGTAGGTGAAAGATCTTGAACGCGATTTGCAGTGCTAGAAGAGAAAAGAGAGAAATTACAAATTTCAAAAATGGCTCTTCGTTCCGTCTCGAGCTCACGTGCAGCGAGGAGGTGCAGCTTCAGAGCACAGGAACAAGAGGATGCTTCCTTGGCTTGTGGCTCCTTTTATTCTTCTCTGGGCGGGCGTGAACCCGCCTCCTCCCGCCTCCCTGGGCGTGGCGGACGGCTTCGGTGTCTAGGACAACCCACTCTTGGGCGGGAAAAAGCGCGCCCCGGCTACGCCGCTTCGGGCATACCAGCCGAGACGCGCCTCCCGCCCAAAATGGCTTCCCGGGGGGATCGGGGTACTCCACCATACGTTCGGGGGGACCGATTGGTCGCCCCTTTCCATAAGTGCCTAACATGTGGCTGCTACCTTCCGGGCCTGTACTGAAAAATTAAGAGCTGGGTCCATCCACACCCCAACCCTATAGAACCTTAACATAGGAAACTACAAGCAGAAGGAGGGACTCCAAAGGATCTTAGAGGCCTTAGGGGCCTATGCACAAAGGTAAATTCAACCATAAATGAATGTAAGTTTATGGCTACATTTACCTCAATTTAGCCTGCCAGGAACTATTAATGGGATTTCTGACAGGAATAAACCATTTTACAGGTGTGGAGATCTCAGAACCTGTAAAACCTGTTCCACAAGTGGGATTTATGGCATTCTTGGGCATTCCAAGGTATGGTAAGCTTAGGAAATTTGCAAACACCCACAACATACACAAAGTATCATTGTTTCCATTTCTAGCCAGCAAAGTGTTATATATTTACTTCAGTCAAGTGCCTGTGTACATACCCTTTCCATGGTTTGACAGGAAATTAAATGCACAGCTTTTCATGCGGATTCCTTGAGGAGTATGTGAGTTTCAATAAGTTGGAAATGTACATAAACGTAAATATCCACGTATAGACTCCTTAGTTTTGTTTTGTGAATAGAACCATATACACAGATAAAAGAAACACATAAAGTTAAGAAAACAAGTGCTAGCAATCTTTTGAAAATTGAAGCACTGGCACAGGCAAATTATGATGTGTGAAGAACACATGGTAAGTGGTACATTTGTGCGAATTACCCAAACCCATGTAAATTACAAACGTTATTAGGAATATTCTATGCATGTCATCATTCATGAGTGAATATAGGAATTGTGACCATTGTGGCTGTATATATGCACATTGTAAAATATACTCCAAAAACCTTGTTGCCTCGGTTCATAAATAGCCTACTGCTCTTATCTATTATGAATGTAGATGAGTGAATAGTATTTTCTTTTCTTGCTTCTAAATGGTGTAATTTATTTATTGGAAAGAAAAGTGAGGCACCACGAATTCCCACTGCATAACATTTTATTGCATCTCCCAAGCCGTACTAATGTATCCAGCTTTTGTAAATTAAAGAAGAATGAAAGGCTATGTGTCATGTTTATGTAATTCCTATGTTCTTAAAATACGAGTTGAACGTGGTGCTTTGACTTTTCATTAGAACGTTTGTTTGCTTACTGTGTTCAAGTGCATTTTCAAATGACCCTCATTAATTTGGCACATTTTTCAAACTAGAAAGGTCAATGCCAAGGATTCATTTTGAGGTCACCAGGGGCCGCAGCTGTGAACCCCGGCTTGCCTTTCGCGACCCCTGGCATTGCTTTTGCGACCTCTGACCTCAGAGGTGGCAAAATCAGTGCCAGGAATACAGTGACAGGGCGTCCTTTTTCTCAATTTCTTTTACTACACTAATAGTGAATAATATTACTTTATTCATTATTAATGTAATAAAACATGGAGTACAATTCGGTTGAATATGACCTTCCCTGCAGCTGAGGTAAGTTAAACAAAATGCTTTTAAATGTATACTAGCAGCCCGCCCGG
This sequence comes from Lissotriton vulgaris, assembly GCF_964263255.1. Lineage (NCBI taxonomy): Eukaryota > Metazoa > Chordata > Amphibia > Caudata > Salamandridae > Lissotriton > Lissotriton vulgaris. Next base: position 1,387,555,329 of record NC_141694.1, on the reverse strand, counting down.
CGTTGTCCGGGGCAGAAGGGGGCTGGGGGCAGCATCCCAGCAGGAGAGGCACAGCAGAGCGGCGGGGAGCAGCAGAGCATACTTACAGTGTTTCCGTGCTCCGGTTTTGTTTGTCCTGGCCGCTTCTGCCCACGCTCGTGTCCGCTGTTTCCCCCGACGTCCCGACTTTGAGGAAAAGGCTTCCGAGCACTCATGGCCCCCGCCCGTCCCTCGGTGCGCACCCGCGGCTCTTGTCCGCTGTTTCTCCCGACGTCCCGACTTTGAGTAAAAGGCTTGCGAGCACTCATGGACCCGGCCCGTCCCTCCGCCCGTCCCTCGGTGCGCACCCGCGGCTGCTTCACTTACCTCAGCCACCGCTCTTCTCCGCGCTGCTGAATTTACCGCTCCACTGCTCCTCCGCTTCTAGCCGCTCCTCACTGCTTGTCCGCCGCTCGCCGGTCCTCCCCGCCTGTCTGCAGCTCCTCTCCGCGCTCCTGTCCGCCGCTCTTCCTCTTGCTCCTGAACGCCGCTCCTCCCCGCGATCCCGATGTCATCACGCACGTCGCGGCCGGCGCTACTTGCAATGGACTACTTTTTTTTTATTCCTAAATTTTTTAAAGAACGTAGATTTTTTATTTTTATATAGCCTATATCCTTCTGCTTGCCCTGAGGTTTTCAAAGATGTCTTGGGTGTTTGGATTGGTGGTGTACTTTTCGAGTTTACCTGACTCAAAGGACACAGTTCTCTCTTTATAATAGTAATATAGATTTCTGTGTGATTTAGGGTGAGAGTGTGTTTACGCGAAAGAGAGTGTGTGTAAGTGTGAACGTGTGTGTATGTGCAAACATGCGTGTAAGTGAATGTCAAAGTGTGTGTGGCAACCCCTGGCATTTTGGTGGATTGACCCATCAGTTTATTGATTCATACTTTATGCTCTCACCAGACTCTGTATGTCAAGCAGGATATTTACACTGAGGACTACAGTGATCAGTAAATTCATTTGATATTTTGACCGAGGATTCACTGCATTATTTAATACAGCCTAGTGGCTTCCTGTAAATGGTTGTGTGAACTACTTAGCTAATATGAAGCCCGGTTATTTTAATTCTAATAATTGAAATCTGGTATACTTTAAATTGCGATCTAGAGGGCGGCCAATGCGAAAGCCACTGTGTTTGAGGGTGGAAAGTACATTTTGCTGTTTTATACGCCTGACCTTGTCATAACTGATATCAAAATCACATCACTAACTTCCTGGAGTTACTTGGATCAAATACAACACTAGGTAAAGAAAGAGACAGCTGCAGCAAATTGCACCTGACCCTATACATATCAGAGATTTTGGCTCACTGTCCATTCATCTTATCAAAAAACAATCCTTCAAGAACATGAGCATTTGAGACAAAAACCTAGAAATTAGAGTGCCCTCGACTAAAAGACCTGAAACTAATCACAAGAATTTCAGGGAACGTTTGAATATTACTTAGGCTTGTTTAATTGAACTATCACTCAGGAGTTCTAATCAAATATGTTGAACACTGTTACTATTTGTTTGATCAAACTCTAATACCCATGCAGTTTGTTTAAACTCATATATTCCTGAGTGCCCTCATTAATATTTAATTTCGGCAACCAACCTCTGAGCTCTACTGCAGTCAAAAAGCAACAAAAGGCACTATACAAAACGGCTAAAAAATAAATTAATAATCACTGTTGAAGATAACTTGGCCTTCACTGGAAAGTAGGCATTCTACAGTAGCATACCTATGTCTTTGAATAGTTTTAATTCAGATTTTATTGGTGCGAAAAATTCAGACAAATCAGTTAGGAAAATGAAGTTATTCTTTGTATATTTTTTTAAAACACAAACATTTAGGTTACACTCACACAAACTGCAACTATATTCTAAAATACACTACTGATTGTATCTATTCGTCTGTTACATTTGAATTACACATTTAGTGATAACAGTTCTATACTTGGTTAAAAAGTTTGATTGTACCTTTAAATTGATTCTGAAAACATTCTATTGTATCCAATTTGATATCTCATCATTTTATTCCTCAAGCCATAGCTTCCTATATTTACTTTGTCATTACTGTATCTTTTACTACTACTATTTAATGCAGACGAATATGTCCCCATTTCCAGTATTCTAGGGAAAAGCATTAAGAAACTCAAACTGAAAGAAGTCTTCAAATATTCTCTCTAGAACTGTCTGCTATGTTTTCACTAAAAAACAGAACACGGAAGGAAGGTGTGTTTGACTGATTACGACTTTTCTACAAATACAAAACTATTAGAGTTAGCTTTCGTTGCCTTCAGTATAGGCACTAGAATGCTTCTCTTGAATACGCCTTTGTCCTTGTTGACATGCACATTGGTTATATCCAATGGAATTTCTGAATAAAGATTGAGACAATGATCTTTTGTAATGTCACTACTAGTATATATGAATTACTCTTATTGAAATAGGGCACATTTACACGTGCTTGGTAATTGTATCAGTTTGCATAAATGAGCGATTCACAATTATTTATACTTAAATTAGAATTCCACTAGGCCTAATTCAAAATCTGTATTCTGTGCTGAGTGTGATTTTGTCCTCACAGCAGTGCAACTCACTCCAGAATTTTCACATTAAGGATACGCTTACCCACAGAAAACACTTTTTGAACCAAGCCTTCCTACAAAAAACACTTTTTGAATCAAGCCCGCCTCATGTAATTTTAATGCAGAAGAATAGGTACTTTATTTGTGATCATAAGAAGTCATACAAAAATGTGTTTATTTCAGATAGTTACGCAAGTCACATTATGACAGTTAATATTTTTTTGTCATCACTCAAAGAATATAACAGTACTTTTTGTCATAACCTGTGATACTATTGATATTATAGAAAAAACAAAACAAGAAATCTGACAATGCTATTATCCAATTTCTCCACTTATATTAATCACGCAATATTACATGGAAGCTTTGTATCTTTCTCCCAAGAGCTTTAGAAAGGCACAGGAATGTATATGCATTACATGATAAAATGTACTATCCAATTGTTCATGTACAGCTCTTTTCATTCACAAAGTCCAGGGACCAGACAGAGTCACTGGGTACATCGAACATGCTCTTCTTCCCTATTGTCGTTGGTACAGTATTATCAGCACACAACTTACCACTGATAAAAAAAGGTTATTTATTGCATTGTAAAAACACAAAAACAATTCAAGAGGAACACTATTACAGCCAGCTGAATTGTTAGCATGTCAATCGCTAATAGCCTGTGCCATTTCAAACAGTGCAACCTTATTGTACAACAAGGCCTGGCTCTAGGTAGGTGCGACCGCACCGGGTGCTGACATCAGGTGGGGGCGTAGTGTTTAAAGTATATTATGGTTTTAAAAGCACCTGCTGTCGCGTTCCTGGCCTCCAGCAATTTTCAGGCAACAATACAAATGTTAAGATAACTCCGGTGATCAATGTTCTTCCTAGAGAGAGATCAGAGGTTTGTCTGATGGAAGTTTTGACTCATGATAAGGTTGGGCAGAGAGTTAATATGCCTGCTGCAAATAACGTGTAGCATTCAGATCACAAAGTGCATATAATGTAAATAGGCCAGTGGGTAACTGCTTATGTCTGAGAGATCCTTTGTTACTTGCAGTTTATAAGTTATAATCCTAACATGGAACAGTGAGCTATTAACTGTCATCAAAGAGCTGCATGCAATATGCAAGGCATATTTTAGAGCACTGTGATTTTCTTCCCTAGTCTTTCATTATCCTAATGTCAGATAAGGGTTCACTTGGAAAGAAATCAACTCTGACTATTAACCCGTTAACTGCGGTGCTAATTCCTCCGCGGTGCAGGCGTTCTATTAGGTGGGTGGGCTGCATCGGCCAACGGTCGTGCGCAGTACCAGGGAGGTAGTGCTCACCGACGCGAGCACGGACCGGGTTAAAGAGAACCCCCAACCATGGTGTTACGTTTTAAATTCTTAGTTTGTGCTTTTCTAGACCAAGAACTCTTAAACTATCCTGCTTACCAATATGGATGACATGTGACTCCTACACCTTGTAGTCACCTGTCTTATGTAGCATTTCCTATACATTGATCTACACTCTAATGATTGATTGTATCTGTATACGGTGTGAGATGTAAAGTGCAATGACAACCTACAGTGGTATGAGTGGCGGTACTATAAAACTAATCAAATGCATCTGAGAGAGAGTGCTTATGGAGACTTGAAGCCACTGTTAAAGGGTGGTAGTGAGGGAATCCGTGGTGGAGGTGGTCATTAGGGGGGGCGCCAACAAACATTGTCATACTGGGAACCAGAAGGGGGTAACATTAAAATTAAAGGCCATGCAGCCTGTAAGTTATCCAAAAATATGGTGTACATTCCATTAGTTTAATAATAATAAACATACATAAAAAATACCAGAACCAACGCCTTCCGAAAAGTACCGGGACTTTGTCGTGTAGACCTGTGCTGGCTCTGCTGGTCCCCCCCATTCGCACATTTTGCCAATCATGTTTTCATTTATTTTTAACTTTCCTTTCATGTTTTAAGAGAAGTATTATATTCACAAACATCAAGCGGGGTAGGTATGACCTCACCTGTCTCCACCCTGCTGTTGATATATAGGTTTTGTCTTGATGACACAAGGACCAGTTTATAAATGTGCCCCAAGCTGTTAAGCAGTTTGTGCGACGAAGCTGAATTCAACAGCCGCAATCTCCCAAATTAACAAATGCTCTTAACTTGACTCATCAATAGTAATATGCTGGACAGGCCTGACTTTTTATCTGCGGTGTTCTCCACCCTGGCTGCGGAGTCTCTGCACTCACAAATGTTTCCACTCACAAATGTTTCTATCAAATTGCAGTTTTGTGAATACTGAAAAAGAGTAAACTTACACAAATGTGTGGGTTTACCTTTGTGAATTAGCATCTTCATAAAAAACACATAAACAAAACATGAATTGGTTCGGGAGCAGGTAATTAAAAAACAAAGTGTGCGAGGGCCTGCAAGTGCTTTGAGGTTAACAGGCACTCTATTGTGAGATCTACTGCAGAAAGAAAAAAATTATCTCATCAAGGCAGCAGTGGAAGGATGCAACCCATTTAATCAGAACACTGTGAGACTGAAATGTTCCTGGGTGGGGTAAACACAGGACTGGACAGGAATATCAGTGAATCAAAAGCTGACTGAAGAGGAAGACAATAAAGCCATCCAGTCATGATCAAGGGCTGATCCAAAGGCCACTATATTTATTGAAACCAACAGGTTTGCCAACACACAGCCTAAGCTGCCTGTACCCAAGACCTAAATAGCAGGTGCTCTTCAATGTGAATTAGCTCACATTCAACAACAGTGCCTTGACAAGGAAGTCTCTTTATAAGGTATGAATGAGAGAACTCACCTTCCACTTGCCACAGATATTCAATCAAGGACAAGATTTAACTCTTCAAAAGTTTTAATGCAGAAACGTAATTACTCAAGTCTGAGTTCTCTGTTTTTCCTTCATTGAAGTAATTGGGGAAACATCATTGGCAAAATTTTAAAAAAGCAGGAGTCACCTTAAAATGTCCTATTCAGGGTAGACAAGCATCCTTCGGGGTTCCAGATAGGATTACTTTGGAGAGCTCATAATTTAAAAAAGCTGCTATGATTTTTGAGGGTGAGTGTGAAAAGACATTCATATGTGCAATGGCTAAACTCTCCCACCAATATTGACAGAGTGACACACTAGAGGGAAAGTCAATACTCCTTAAAAGTATTCAAGTCTTCCCTTTTAGTAGTGTGGGTTGGCACTACTTCTACTCTTTAAGGAGGTGCTGACAGTGGGGGGTGTTGTTAAGCAAGACTATTGGTTCTGTTGGGTTTTCAATTACTTTTGAATGTTCAAGAAGCAAAGAGTTAACTTGTAACATATATCATTGACTTGAGAAAAAAGAATAGCATGAACATAACACACACTACGGTTAAGAATTTAATAATATATTTTAGAAATATCAAATAGTCAAGGCTGTCGCAATTTACAAATTCAATCGCAAAAGGGGTTTTAGGTGACCATTGAGAGAAAGTGACATGTGGTGATTAGTGATATAGACAGTACACTATATACAAAACAAACAAATTACTGTGCAATTAAAAAGGGAAAAAAGAGAATTTCTGTCAGTCCTTATCATTTTTGCACATATGTTTCAGGATCCATTAATGAGTGGAACTGTGATCATGAGCTTTGTGCAGACATATGTGGTGTGTTGACGTTTCGACCCCGTAAGTTGCACAAATATTAAAGTATGTCAAGGTGGGTCTTCTTCATGACAGTAAGGGGGGATGGGCAGCCTACGGGTTTAATTGGAAAGCTAAATCAGGTGTGTGTTATGAACAGAAAACCATTTAACTGTTACGATGGAGTAAGGCTTACCAAAATGCATATATTTTAATATGTCTGCAAGTGTAAAGGGCATCTGAATCAGGGAGTGGTCTGTGTTCTCCAACAGCCAGTGATAGCCTAAGAGAGTGACAGCAGACAATTGGTCACTCATGGTGTTTTATTTATTTAATCAAATAAAGGAAAGGCTGCCTGTATCATACCTCAAAGTAATTCTTTAATATTTCTTGATTTAACGACTTCCAGCCGTCGGTTGGAGTCTGTAATGCTGGCCTGTCAGGCGATTTACTGAAAAATAGTAAATGTAGGGGTTTATCACAATGTCCAGCACTCTATAGCAATGTAGGAGCTATCTATTTCTATGTAGTATGGTAACAAAAAACAATATTCTTCTTGGATGTACACCATAAAGTTAAAATACTTCATTCAATCAATCCTGATAAGTTAGGAGTCTTCAGTGGATGAGTAGTAAATTCTTTATTTAATTCAAAAAGCTTGGATTCTGTCTTCATAAAACAATGTTGTAGCCGGTGCCTACCCGTTTCGTCCAAAGGGACTTCTTCAGGGCAGGTTAATCACTGTCTTGATTTGGGTAGGTCTTATCTGTTTCTTCTTGTAGGGAGTTAATCACTTCCTTGGTATCTTTTCAAAAATCATTGTAGCGAATATCTTATAATCTGTCAAAATGTCGTCTATCTGTTAGGGGTCCTTTGTCTGTAAAGTGTGTCCCACACTGTCTTGAAGGAAGGTCTTTACTATGTCAGCCGCTGTGGTTACGACGCCACGGAGTCCGGGAATCACGAAAAAAACAACATGTTGGATCTATAAGAATCTGACATAGTAAAGACCTTCCTTCAAGACAGTGTGGGACCTGCTGTCGCGTTCCTGGCCTCCAGCAATTTTCAGGCAACAATACAAATGTTAAGATAACTCCGGTGATCAATGTTCTTCCTAGAGAGAGATCAGAGGTTTGTCTGATGGAAGTTTTGACTCATGATAAGGTTGGGCAGAGAGTTAATATGCCTGCTGCAAATAACGTGTAGCATTCAGATCACAAAGTGCATATAATGTAAATAGGCCAGTGGGTAACTGCTTATGTCTGAGAGATCCTTTGTTACTTGCAGTTTATAAGTTATAATCCTAACATGGAACAGTGAGCTATTAACTGTCATCAAAGAGCTGCATGCAATATGCAAGGCATATTTTAGAGCACTGTGATTTTCTTCCCCAGTCTTTCATTATCCTAATGTCAGATAAGAGTTCACTTGGAAAGAAATCAACTCTGACTATTAACCCGTTAACTGCGGTGCTAATTCCTCCGCGGTGCAGGCGTTCTATTAGGTGGGCGGGCTGCATCGGCCAACGGTCGTGCGCAGTACCAGGGAGGTAGTGCTCACCGACGCGAGCACGGAACGGGTTAAAGAGAACCCCCAACCATGGTGTTACGTTTTAAATTCTTAGTTTGCGCTTTTCTAGACCAAGAACTCTTAAACTATCCTGCTTACCAATATGGATGACATGTGACTCCTACACCTTGTAGTCACCTGTCTTATGTAGCATTTCCTATACATTGATCTACACTCTAATGATTGATTGTATCTGTATACGGTGTGAGATGTAAAGTGCTATGACAACCTACAGTGGTATGAGTGGCGGTACTATAAAATTAATCAAATGCATCTGAGAGAGAGTGCTTATGGAGACTTGAAGCCACTGTTAAAGGGTGGTAGTGAGGGAATCCGTGGTGGAGGTGGTCATTAGGGGGGGCGCCAACAAACATTGTCATACTGGGAACCAGAAGGGGGTAACATTAAAATTAAAGGCCATGCAGCCTGTAAATTATCCAAAAATATGGTGTACATTCCATTAGTTTAATAATAATAAACATACAAAAAAAATACCAGAACCAACGCCTTCCGAAAAGTACTTTGTCGTGTAGACCTGTGCTGGCTCTGCTGGTCCCCCCCATTCGCACATTTTGCCACTCATGTTTTCATTTATTTTTAACTTTCCTTTCATGTTTAATGAGAAGTGTTATATTCACAAACATCAAGCGGGGTAGGTATGACCTCACCTGTCTCCACCCTGCTATTGATATATAGGTTTTGTCTTGATGACACAAGGATCAGTTTATAAATGTGCCCCAAGCTGTTAAGCAGTTTGTGCGACAAAGCTGAATTCAACAGCCGCAATCTCCCAAATTAACAAATGCTCTTAACTTGACTCATCAATAGTAATATGCTGGACAGGCCTGACTTTTTATCTGCGGTGTTCTCCACCCTGGCTGCGGAGTCTCTGCACTCACAAATGTTTCCACTCACAAATGTTTCTATCAAATTGCAGTTTTGTGAATACTGAAAAAGAGTAAACTTACACAAATGTGTGGGTTTACCTTTTTGAATTAGCATCTTCATAAAAAACACATAAACAAAACATGAATTGGTTCGGGAGCAGGTAATTAAAAAACAAAGTGTGCGAGGGCCTGCAAGTGCTTTGAGGTTAACAGGCACTCTATTGTGAGATCTACTGCAGAAAGAAAAAAATAATCTCATCAAGGCAGCAGTGGAAGGATGCAACCCATTTAATCAGAACACTGTGAGACTGAAATGTTCCTGGGTGGGGTAAACACAGGACTGGACAGGAATATCAGTGAATCAAAAGCTGACTGAAGAGGAAGACAATAAAGCCATCCAGTCATGATCAAGGGCTGATCCAAAGACCAATATATTTATTGAAACCAACAGGTTTGCCAACACACAGCCTAAGCTGCCTGTACCCAAGACCTAAAAAGCAGGTGCTCTTCAATGTGAATTAGCTCACATTCAACAACAGTGCCTTGACAAGGAAGTCTCTTTATAAGGTATGAATGAGAGAACTCACCTTCCACTTGCCACAGATATTCAATCAAGGACAAGATTTAACTCTTCAAAAGTTTTAATGCAGAAACGTAATTACTCAAGTCTGAGTTCTCTGTTTTTCCTTCATTGAAGTAATTGGGGAAACATCATTGGCAAAATTTTTAAAAAGCAGGAGTCACCTTAAAATGTCCTATTCAGGGTAGACAAACATCCTTCGGGGTTCCAGATAGGATAACTTTGGAGAGCTCATAATTTAAAAAACATGCTGCTATGCTTTTTGAGGGTGAGTGTGAAAAGACATTCATATGTGCAATGGCTAAACTCTCCCACCAATATTGACAGAGTGACACACTAGAGGGAAAGTCAATACTCCTTAAAAGTATTCAAGTCTTCCCTTTTAGTAGTGTGGGTTGGCAGTACTTCTACTCTTTAATGAGGTGCTGACAGTGGGGGGTGGTGTTAAGCAAGACTATTGGTTCTGTTGGGTTTTCAATTACTTTTGAATGTTCAAGAAGCAAAGATTTAACTTGTAACATATATCATTGACTTAAGAAAAAAGAATAGCATGAACATAACACACACTACGGTTAAGAATTTAATAATATATTTTAGAAATATCAAATAGTCAAGGCTGTCGCAATTTACAAATTCAATCGCAAAAGGGGTTTTAGGTGACCATTGAGAAAAAGGGACATGTGGTGATTAGTGATATAGACAGTACACTATATACAAAACAAACAAATTACTGTGCAATTAAAAAGGGAAAAAAGAGAATTTCTGTCAGTCCTTATTATTTTTGCACATATGCTTCAGGATCCATTAATGAGTGGAACTGTGATCATGAGCTTTGTGCAGACATATGTGGTGCGTTGACGTTTCGACCCCGTAAGTTGCACAAATATTAAAGTACCTCAAGGTGGGTCTTCTTCATGACAGTAAGGGGGGATGGGCAGCCTACGGGTTTAATTGGAAAGCTAAATCAGGTGTGTGTTATGAAACAGAAAACCATTTAACTGTTACGATGGAGTAAGGCTTACCAAAATGCATATACTTTAATATGTCTGCAAGTGTAAAGGGCATCTGAATCAGGGAGTGGTCTGTGTTCTCCAACAGCCAGTGATAGCCTAAGAGAGTGACAGCAGACAATTGGTCACTCGTGGTGTTTTAATTATTTATTCAAATAAAGGAAAGGCTGCCTGTGTCATACCTCAAAGTAATTCTTTAACCACATCGCTGCTGTGGTTATTTTTCCCCTGTGAGGAAAATTGCCAATTTGCTGGTGTCATGACGAGCTCAGCACAGCTCAACTGTGCCTCATGACGAGCTGAGCTCGTCATGAGCATGGAAGGGGTTAATATTTCTTGATTTAACGACTTCCAGCCGTCGGTTGGAGTCTGTAATGCTGGCCAGTCAGGCGATTTACTGAAAAATAGTAAATGTAGGGGTTTATCACAATGTCCAGCACTCTATAGCAATGTAGGAGCTATCTATTTCTATGTAGTATGGTAACAAAAAACAATATTCTTCTCGGATGTACACCATAAAGTTAAAATACTTCATTCAATCAATCCTGATAAGTTAGGAGTCTTCAGTGGATTAGTATTAAATTCTTTATTTAATTCAAAAAGCTTGGATTCTGTCTTCATAAAACAATGTTGTAGCCGGTGCCTACGCGTTTCGTCCAAAGGGACTTCTTCAGGGCAGGTTAATCACTGTCTTGATTTGGGTAGGTCTTATCTGTTTCTTCTTGTAGGGAGTTAATCACTTCCTTGGTATCTTTTCAAAAAACATTGTAGCGAATATCTTATAATCTGTCAAAATGTCGTCTATCTGTTAGGGGTCCTTTGTCTGTAAAGTGTGTCCCACACTGTCTTGAAGGAAGGTCTTTACTATGTCAGCCGCTGTGGTTACGACGCCACGGAGTCCGGGAATCACAGGTCATTTGTCCAGTGTCGTCCTGATTACATCAATGGCATGTTCCTGGGGGATACTCGTGTATAGAGAGGAGACGTCTAGTGTAGCTAGAAACTGTGTTGTCTTATCATAGGGTTGGTTTTCCAGCAGTTGTATTGTATGCATGGTGTCTCTTAGAAAGGAACGTGTCTCCAACACAAAAGGTTGTGGAAGGCTTTCAAAAAACTGGTTGAGGGGCTCCAGAATTGATCCACAGCCCGACACAATTGGACGACCAGGTGGATTTCGTAGGTCTTTATGAATCTTTGGTAGTGTATAAATGGTTGGTATTCTTGGCTCTGTTTTATTCAGAAAATTATATTCATTTTGTGACAGAAAGCCTTATATTAATCCTTGATGTGTGAGTGATTGAATGAGCTCAGCGATTTCTCTGGTGAGATGTTTTTTATCTTTCCGTGCAGCTCAGTTGTTGGTCGATTTCTGCGATGTAAGCCTGTGTGTTTTGAATGACCACGGCTCCACCTTTATCAGCTGATTTCACAACAATCGAGGAGTTCTTATTCAATGCATACAGGGCCTGCTTCTCGTCCTTGGTCATGTTGTACTTGATTAATTTCTTGTTGTTGAGGAGATCCATCACATCTTCCATCACAATTTTTTCATAAGCAAGAGTTTTTTCACTCATTAAGTATGCTACAGGGAGGAAGATCAAGGCGGGTCTGAATTCAATAGCCCCTGAGCCTTTGCTCTAATTTTAATTTTTTTTAAGTGATATTTTAGGTGTATTTTATGAAAAAATTGTTGAAGTTCCAGTTTGATATTGAAATTGTTGGTTGGAGTCGTTGGGATGAAAGATAAGCCTTTTGATAGCACACCATTTTCAATTTGTGTCAATACGTAATCTGAGATGTTGATGATCGGGTCTTTTGGGGTTGAGCTAATTTGTGCATCTTGTCAAAAGTTCACCCGTTCCAATGATCACTGCTTCTTCAGCAACAATGCTTCCATCTATGGCCATATCTTCCTCCAAAGGCGACGTTCATGCTTCTTCAGGGGCATCTCTGTTCAATATCAATTCTCCTATTAGGGCAACGTCTTCGTCTATGTCTGGTGGTCTTTCCAACAGTTCATCCGAGGGAAGTATGGGCCCATGTTCCATGGCAATTTCTTCAACTATTACCACTTGTAGGTCTGTCTCCTTGTGTTGATCTCACCATGGCTGTCGTTTCTCAAGAACCTCACTCTCGTGTTGCAACGCGGCCTGTTCTGTCCTCGGTTCCATCTCACCGGTCTGTCCTAGTTGGTGTCTCTGTTCATCCATATCTGAGCCCCTAAAAAAGGAACACTGCCTTGAGGGTCTTGAAAACGTTGTCCTTGTTGGTATGATCTGTTATTCGTACATGCTGTTGGTCTCTCACTGTCACTTTCTGAGCTGCTTCCAAAGGATGAATTCAAAAACTTAGCAAACCTCTGGTAACCTTGTCCTCCCAGGTTGGCCCCCGGAGCAGCCTCATTAAGCTGCTGCACCTTGTGTGCACGTTGGCTTCCAGATGACGTAGAGTGCATTCCTCATTGACACGGGCGAGCGTGCACGTCGCTGTCACTCCAGGAATGCTATTAATCACCCGCCTCGCTCCCCGGTTTCACTCTTTGAACGAATCGAGAGCTGGACGGATGCACTCTGCCAGATCACGGTAAGAACCCATTTGTGAACACTTTTAGAGGCGTGTCTTCGCGTTTTTAAGTGTCCACGGACTCGAGGTATTCACACACCCCTTCATTTACTATTTTTCAGTAAATCGCCTGACTGGCCAGCATTACAGACTCCAACCGACGGGTGGAAGTCGTTAAATCAAGAAATATTAAAGAATTACTTTGAGGTATGACACAGGCAGCCTTTCCTTTACTTTATTGAATAAATAATTAAAACACCATGAGTGACCAATTGTCTGCTGTCACTTTCTTAGGCTATCACTGGCTGTTGGAGAACACAAACAACTCCCTTTCAGATGCCCTTGACACTTGCAGACATATTAAGGAATCTGCATTTTGGTAAGCTTTACTTCATCATAACAGTTAAATGGTTTTCTGTTTCATAACACACACCTGAATTAGCTTCCCAATTAAACCAGTAGGCTGCCCATCCCCCTTCCTGTCCTGAAGGAGACCCACCTTGATACACTTTACTATTTGCACAACTTACGGGGTCGTAACGTTGACGCACCACATATGTCTGCACAACACTCATGATGACAGTTTCACTCATCAATGGATCCTGAAGCATATGTGCAAACACTATAAGGGCTGACAGAAATTCTCTTTTTTACCTTCTTAATTGCACAGTCATTTTTTTGGTTTGTATATAGTTTACTGTTAATATCACTAATCACCATATGTCACTTTTTCACAACAGTCACGGAAAACCACTTTTGCAATTGCATTTTTAAACTGAGACATCCTTGATTATTTGATATTTTTAAAATATATTATTGAATTCTTAACCTTGGTGTGTGTTATGTTCATGCTATTCTTTCTTCTTAAGTCAATGATATATGTTACAAGTGAACTCTACGCTTCTTAAACATTCAAAAGTAATTGAAAACCCAACAGAACCAATTGTTTTGCTTAACACTAATACCCAGGTTCTGAGGGATACCGGGTCGCCCCATTATTTTTTTCTAATAAGTGGGGGGTGGTGGGCAAACATCAACAAGTCAAATATGATGTGGATATAGAATCACTAACCATGGTAGCCAAGTTCGGTCTAACAGGGACATTGGAATGAGGCAGAACAAGTCTTCTCTTCATTCCACTTTACTCAGCAGGAATGACTGGCCTTTGTTGTTCCAATTCCCAGTTGCGGCTCCTCTTAATGATCTGTGGGGCTGTGCCGCCTTTGTTTTCTGGCCATTTGTTTTTATTATACCAACAGTGAATGGTAATGTATTATTCACTCTTGGTGGAATAGAAATGTCGACCTTCTTCAGTCCGGCAACAAGTCGTTATCTGATGTCTGGCACAGGCACATGAAGGCACAAGCCTTCAGAGAGAGATCCCAGGGCTGGAGAAATTCCATCTCTGGTCTTGGTGCCAGGGCCGGCTTTCGAGCTGATGGTGCCCAGTGTTTATTGTTGCCTCCCAATGATCACCCCCACCACAAATTCCCTCACTACCACCCTTTAACGGTGCCTCTCAAGTCTCCATAACAACTCTCTCTCATAAGTTTTATAGCTCTATTCATACCAGTGTAGGGTGTCAGAGCACTTTACATCATAAGACCTACATAAGACAGAGGAATACAAGGTGTAGGAGTAACATCTTATCCATACTGGTAGGCAGTATATTTTAAGAGTGCTTGGTCTGGAGAACCACAAACTCAGAATTTAAAATGTCCAACTATGGTTGAGGGTTATCCTTAATAATAAACATTGATTTCTACTTAAATGAACCCCATTCGCAACATTAGGATAATGAAAGACGGGGAAAAAACCAAAACACTCTAATCTATTCCTTGCAGTTTGTATGCCGCTCTTTGATGACCTTTATTAGCTCACTGTTCTACATTAGGATTTTAATTTATAAACTGCAAGTAACAAAAGGATCTCTCTGACACAAGCAGTAACCCACTGACCTATTTACATTAAATGCACTTTGTGATCTGCCTGGTACTTGTTCTTTGCAGCCGGCATATTAACCCTCTGCACTACCTTACGATGAGTTATAACTTCCACTAGACAAAACTCCGATCTCTCTCCAGGAAGAACATTAATCACAGGAGTCATCTTGACATTTTTATTGGTACCTGAAAATTGCAGGAGGCAAGGAATACAGCAGCAGGTGCTTTTAAAGCCATAATCTATTTGCAAACACGACCCCCCTCACCAGAAATCCGTGACCGGTACAGTGACACAGATCGCACCGCCCAAGAAACTGGCCCTGTTTGTGCCTCCCCTATTTGTGACATGCTAGGCATCACAGCTAAGGGTAGATATGGGCGCTGCATGCTTAAGCCCTACAGAACGCATGGCTATACAACAAACAACGTGTCACCACAGCCTTTCCCAATTCGTTAGAGCTGGGAAAGAGTGTGGTGAAAGGACAGCGATTAAAATCTGAAATCTGCGGCTGCACAAGTTCAAAGTTTTAGTTTCATGCCCAGTGCAGGCAGCTGAAAAGAACAATCTTCTTAAACGGGACCTGCAGCATGTAAAAAGCTTTAAAGCTTTTAAAAGTGTGTGTTTGTGTGTACGAGTTTGCCCGTAAAAAACAGCATGTGCTTGGGGTTGGTGTGTGTGTAAGTGAAAGTGAGAGAATCAGTGGTGGGAGTTAATGAGTGACAATAAGTGATGAGAAGAGTGTGTATGAGTGCAAATGAATGACAGCTAGTGGGGAAGATTAATAGAAAGTTTAGCTTTGAGGGAGTATGACACTGAGTATATCACAGTCAGTGTAACTGTGAGGAAGAATGACTCTGATTGTAGCTGTGAGGGAATATGGCAGTGATTGTTACTGTGAGGGAGAATGACTAAGTATAACTGTGAGTGAGAATGACAGTGAGTGTTACTGTGAGGGAGAATGACAGTGCATGTTACTGTGAGGGAGAATCATAGTGTAACTGTAAGGGAGAATGACAATGAGTGTTACTGAGAGGAATGACTGAGTGTAACTGTGAGGAACAATGACAGTGAGTGTAACTGTGAGGGAGAATGACTATGACCGTAACTGTGAGGGAGAATGACAGTGAGTCGTACTGTGAGAGAGAATGACAGTGAGTGCTCCTGAGTGTACCTGTGAGAGACAATGACTGTGAGTGTAACTCTGAGGAAGAATAACAGTGAGTGTTACTGTGAGGGGAAATGACAGTGAGTGTAACTGTGATGGAGAATGACAGTGAGTGTAGCTGTGAGGGAGAATGACTCTGATTGTAGCTGTGAGGGAATATGCCAGTGATTGCTACTGTGAGGGAGAATGACTAAGTATAACTGTGAGGGAGAATGACAGTGAGAGTTACTGTGACGGAGAATGACAGTGCCTGTTACTGTGAGGGACAATCAACTGTAAGGGAGAATGACAATGAGTGTTACTGAGAGGAATGACTGAGTGTAACTGTGAGGAACAATGACAGTGAGTGTAACTGTGAGGGAGAATGACTATGACCGTAACTGTGAGGGAGAATGACAGTGAGTCGTACTGTGAGAGAGAATGACAGTGAGTGCTCCTGAGTGTACCTGTGAGAGACAATGACTGTGAGTGTAACTCTGAGGAAGAATAACAGTGAGTGTTACTGTGAGGGGAAATGACAGTGAGTGTAACTGTGATGGAGAATGACGGTGAGAGCTATTGTGTGTAAGACTTAGTGAGTCACAGCCTGAGTGAGTCAGAATGAGTGAAACAAAGTGAGAATCAGTGAGACTGATTTTGTCAGAGGGAGTCTGAATAAGTGGGACTGAGTGGGAAATAGTGAAAATGATTGAGACTAGGTGAGTCCGTGAGATTGAATGAATCAGTGTAACATTAATTGACAGAGAATGAGTGAACATTAGTGTAACTAAGTGAAACTGTCTGAGAATGAGTGAGTCAGACTGTTCGAGACAGAGTGAGTCAGAGAATGAGTGAGACAGAGTGAGCAGGAATGAGTGGAACTAACTGGAAAACAGTGAGACTGAAACTGGGGAAGTCATAGTGAGACTCAGTGATAGGTTAATCAGAGAGAGATTGAATGAGTGAGAGTGAGTGGGGCTGGGTGAAAATGAATTAGATTGAGTGAGAATGAGTTTGAATAATTGAAAAGGAGTCAGACTGAGTGAGTCAAGGTGAGATCGAGTGAGAGTTAGTGAGTCAGAGAGGGACTAAATGAGCCCCCTCAAACCCACTGAGAAGTCAGGCTCACACACTGGAATTCGAGCCAAATATTACACCCCCCCCCCCGCTTTTAAAGGACAACTGTCAACATTACCAGTACCTCTACTTTATAAGGATACCACGTGGTGAGTGATACCTGAGGTCTCTGCCTCCACACTGGGCTTGAAGCAAGCAGGGATTCCCTAGATATGTAAGACATGAAGCAAGCAGTGACTCCTTGGATATTTAAAACATTAAGCTAGAAGGCATTCCTTGACTATTTAAGATAAGGGCTCAATCTTCACAGTGCTGAGTTGAGAAATTAAACTGCCCTTCCCAGAGACATCAATTCACATGTTAGTATGTCGCTTCAGATCAAACCCAGACATGGAGTTATGTATTAAAGCTTCGTTTTTAAAATTATGATCAGCAGAACGATTTTACCAACATAATTACAGATTTGCAAATTATATTGAACAATTTGGCATGCCTTTAAATGTTTCTAGTAATCAAAGCTCCTACTTGCGAGATTTTAAAATTAAAACTATATTTAATAATGCAGAATTTTAGTGATACAGAACCTGTTGGCAACTCTGTGTTACTTAATGCAAACAAGGGAGATCAAAGCAGCTCACAAACATAAAAGGGAGAAATGGAATTTCTCTTCAAGTGTGTTTAAAAGTAGTTAAAGTCTAATAGAGACAGTGAACCAACATGGCAGTAGGAGTAGCAGCAACATAATTAAAGCAATTTACAATCACTTACACCATGATTGTTTTATGAACAGATAAGTGTTCCTTATGTCCTGATGTATTACTTGATTGCTGACAATTGACATTTAGGATCAATTAGTCAAATGAGGTAATTCTAGAATACACCGGGAAGGATAGATGGAATTCTTACAAGCCCATTGAAGTTTTTCTCAAAATGCATGGAATATATATTATGGGAAGGGACGTGAAATATATCTGATGGGGGTAGTAAATATTCCGTTCAGAACGTCATTTTACAGCAAAAAGATATTCCCTCAAAGCATGCTGCGCCACAGTAAAACTCATCTGCAGTGATATCTCAATTTCAAGTAAATAAACATAAAGCGCAAACCTCTATTTCGTTTAGGGAACCTAGGTATATAGGGGCTTGTCTCAACTGCATTTTGTAGAATATTTAGTGATATTACAATAGTATTAATAACATACTACAAATGCTATACACAAAAATATGCTTGAGACTCCTCTTCTATCTTTTTCTGTGAGGATATTTCCACTCTGATCCAGAGTCTCTGCACGCATAAGTATATATTTTAGTAGTAATTGCAGCCAGGTCAGAGAGGAGTGGTTGGAAAATAGGGAAAACATACAAAGAAATGGAAGGGGGTTTAAGGAGGAATGTGCACCCACCCACAAACGAGTAAGCCCATTCCTAATCACAAACTTTACTTCTTAAGTTGCTACAGCCAAAAAAAGAACCAAAATAATAATGTACTCCAGCTTAGAGCTGGAGTAAGTTCAGCACCACAGGAGCATAGCCTTAGCCAACCAGAACTATTAAAACCCTAAAACAATTTTACAAGATGACCTTTAGAAATGTGGGAAAAGGGAGTCAAATCAAGGGCACCCTAGATAAATGAAAAACACTGCATTATAACTTGTTAACCAGAGAAGCAAAGCGGCTAAGCAGAGATGCGGGGTGCTTCTGTGACACCTCCAGCCTGGCTACAACACAGACACATTGAGGCTTCCTTCCTGAGATGGTTTTCTTTCACTGAAGGTTTAGTGGCTGATCACAGCTGGGGATGTGTGAGGATCACAGGCTGGGGAGCTGGACTCTGCTGTGGGCAGCAAAGTGGCCAGGTCGGGGTGGAAGAGGGCTCATTGCAGAGTCCACCCACCGGGGTTCAGTGGATCTCTTTCTTCTTGGGAGTCACCACTCTGGCAGCTTTACACCCACGGGTGTCACTTGAGCCAAGGCAGCTTAGTGGACCTCCAAGTCATACTCAGGCAATTGGGAGCTGGATCTCTGGCACACTAGAAGTTTCCAGTGCTCCAGACGTGTTGCCCCCAGGCACCCCAACTGACAGTTTCTCTTTCTCCTAATCTTGTCATATTATCTTTCCCTCTTGACAGGGGGGAGAGGTTGCCATTTTGGGCCAGTTGATGAGATTTATAATACAGGCAACTGAGTAGAAGAAACAATAAAAGGACTTTACCAGGGTCTGCTCACGAGAATGTTGGTATAAGAAGAGGTCTTACCCTAGGACCGGTAGTCATTCATTTTGTACATACAATGAGAAGGAAGCATTGTCTTCAAGAAATGATAGAAAGACTACCTTCCTATCTGCACATGGGGAGTGCAGAAATAGAAAGAGGACTTTTGTAGGCCTCTCAGGGGCTGAGATATGAAAAGAGATTTTCGCAAACAGAGGTAAAGAGACCCAGGTTGAGATATATTAATTCTACCTTCAAGCCCAGAGCCCTGGGCTGGTTTCTAAAAATATTTTACTGGCATAAATAGAGCCCTGAGAGAGAGAGAGAGAGAGAGAGAGAGAGAGAGAGAGAGAGAGAGAGAGAGAGAGAGAGAGAGAGAGAGAGAAATATAATACTCAAAGCTGGAATAACTGCTCTCACACCTTGTGGAAGGGAGCCCCCAACTCAATGGCAAATTTAAGGCTCATAATCATCCATACAATGACCACTATGAAATCAACACTTAATGTACAAGCTGTGACTAGATGTGCTCACCAGAAGATTGCGCTCGGAAGAGTAAACCATAACACCTAGAACAGCAATGAGCAGGAGAGAATAACAGGGGATGTGGGAAGCCTCCTATGATCTAGTTTGAAGCCTCACAAGTTTGTGACTAGGACGCACCAAACTTGGGGGACTTTCTTGTGGGAAGCTTCTTCCACCCTAGCTCAGACCTCCCAAGTTTGACTGGGTGAGACTGAACTGTTGTTGCCGCTTGCGACATGCACCCCAGACCATAACCATGAGTGGGCAAAACCACTTAACCTCCGACAAAAGGCTATCCAGTTTGTGGCCCGAACTCCTTCAAAATAACTAGGCAACTAAACCTCTCAAAAATGCACAGGCTGCTAGAAGACCTGCTTGAAACACTCATCTCCAACACAAACACCCACATAAGGAAAGGATTCCTGAAACCAGACTTTATTTTATTTTCATACACTGCACAACCTTCAGGAAAGAATCACTGAATGTGCACCTAGATGTAATGATCTCCAAAAACGTATCCCATTGGCTCAAACTATCAATCCCCCCACCTTCTTTAAGGTGGTGGCAGTAATATCAATCTATAGGAATTGCAATATACTCATGCATACATCAGACCAGAATCTGGAAATCATTGATAGGGTCTTTCAAACTCTGAAAGCCCACACAACATCTGAAGAATGTGCGATCACTTGCAACAAGACCCATAAAACCACCCAATTCCCCTGGAGCCTTGACACTCCTCTCCATTGCCACACACCACTTTCACTCGACCACACCATTCCACTCCATGCCCTACCAGCACCACTACACCCATTACAAACATGAGACAGGCTCTGCCCCCCTTAGGCAAACCAAAACCCCCCAGGCACCCCTCTGCACTGAACCATTGTTTACTGACTTAACTCAGCACTGGCCTACACATCACAATGAGATCTTGCTTTACAGAACACCAGGAAGTAACTCAGGCCTCTCAGAGTGGGTCTCCCACACAATCCCTAATGGCGCTTCACCTAGTGACTGTAAGGTGGCATTCCACCAGGCTCCGCTCTACACATAAGCCATATGTCCTAGACTCATCTGCACACCTAACAACATCAGAGGGGCAGAAACCCATTTAGCACCCTTCCTGATTGAAGGCAGCCACATCCCACCTCAGAAAACACCTCTATCAGCACATGAAGGTCAAATGTCCACACACCAAGGGGTCGATTAGGATCGCGGACGGACTTGCGTCCGTCTGCGACCCCAGAGCAGGAGGGAACCTCCGCATGGCATGCGGAGTTCCCTCCTGTGCAATTAGGATGTGACCGCCACACTGGCGGTCACATCCTCTATTTTTAACATTGCGGCGGGTGCAGCTTCAAGCTGCACCCGCGGCAATGTTAAAAATGCACGCATTGCATTTGCATGCAGAAAGAGGCAGGCAGCGCGCGGTGCCTGCTGCTTTCTGCATGCAAATGCAAGGGGGTACCACAGGTACCCCCCATGTGCACCTCCCACCCCCTTCACCTAGGGGGCCCGCAACAGGCCCCCGCAGTGAAGTTCCGTATGCTTTTCCACGGCGGAAAACCCGCCGCGGAAAAGCATAACTCACTGGCCAGCCTAATATGGTGGACGGTGTCTGGAAGACACCGTCACCATATTAGAGCTTTTCCGCCGCGGTTGTAATCCGACCGCGGCGGAAAAGCTGCGGACGGAAACCAGGACCCACCAGCCATCCTAATGTGGCGGTGGGTCTTTGGTCAGTCCGCTGCGGTTTTTCCGCATCCTCAGGGCCGGTGGTGGCTCCCGCCGCCCCGAGGATGCGGAAAAACCGCAATCATAATGACCCCCCAAGAGTAGTATACCCAATTAAACATCAGTTGGGACAACCTAAGGAGGCAACTGATTGGAAGGGCAATAACTTCAAGCACAATTATATTTCACACTGACACCACTGTTTTAATAGACTAGAGCACACAATTGATAAGTTCAGTCAGGCGCTAGGACTCAACTTGACAAACCTCAACGTGGTAGTCCAAACTATTCATGATATGAATATGCGCTTACATCATGTGTCATTCCCCTCACTGAAAAGACACCCCACCCACACAATTAAGATCTCCCATTCAACTGTGGGTAGCCATACTAGTACCAATCAGTACCCAATGACCTAAGAGAATAGAAAAATCAGCTGTCCGTGTCTGACACTGAAGTCCTGCTTCATTCCTATCACGAAGTCTCACAGATCCTCACATTGCAGACTTATGGCATACTTCAAATCACTGACTATAAACTACCAGAACATGATTTAGATCCCGCTAATACTACACCAAACCACCATGCCTAGAAGGTCAGTGAAGGGTCTAAAATGCATGTTCCACAATGCAGTTCAGCAGCAAAACATGTCACAGATCTTGCTGAAGCTAACCTATATCATGCAACAGACATGATACTTTTGACTAAGACTTGACTAAATCGTTCCTGTCCTCTTGTTGGATGTGCTAGTACTCCTTAAGTTCACCATCATAATGCTAGATCATACACAAAGGCAAGGTGGTGGGATTGCACTCATCCTCCAATTTCCTTGCAGATAAAGCCCTTCCTAGTGGATATTCTGTCCTTCTGCAAATTAATGGGTGTCAAAATTGTCACAGTTGCAGATCTGTAGCTAAACTACACTTCTTTTACCACCCTTCAGAAGACAACCAGCTGTTCATCGAACAAGGAACAATCACTGTGCACCCTCTGCTGCACTGAGCACAATCTTTCAGGGAGACTTCAACCTCCACTAGAATGATGAGAATGATATACAAGATTTCATTGATCGTCACAGATCAAAACTTTGGCAGGTCTGCACAGAACTGACACACACCAAACTAGCGATGCTTGCTCTAATCATATCCAAGGAAGAAGCTCTGAGTATCATCTCTATAAACCCATCTGACTGGACAGACCATCATTCCATCATCTCCCACATCACAGAACGTGCACAGAAAACAAGACGCAAGAGATTCAAAACCAAATACTGGATCAGAGATGCCAGAAGCATGAGCAGGGATGATCTTTCTTCTCTTTGTTTGGGAAGCCTCATAACCCCAGGGTAATTATGGTGCAGACAAGAACTAACTGACCACAAAAACCAAACAATGACTGACATAATGGAGGATAAACTGAACAGTTGGTTTTTGTTCCTCAAAAGGGACAAAAACAAACTAATACAGTTGTGGTACAATTAGAACCTAAACAAAGAAAGGAGGATACTCAGACTTGTAGAGTGGAGCTGTAAAGGCTCTGCTTTGCATCTACAATAGCTTCAGGTACTAAGAAACACCTACACATTTCAAATGAAATGCCAAAGGAGCATTTATCAGGTCAATTCTAGATAATGGTGAAAACTGCCCAGGCAATATGTTTGAAATTGCCAAACAACAAACCGCGACCAACAATTCTACCTCAAACAGAAATGCCTCATCAGAGAACTGTGATGCTTTTCCACCCTTCTTCCAGGAGAAATTAAGGAAGAGGATTACGATCATTGTAAAGGCTCAAATATGCAACCATCCCATTAAGACCAAAAAAGGAGGATACATGGAGATAATTCTAAACCCTGCGAAGATAAAATCCATAGGATCATGATGTCAATTAAATCAACCTTGCATTTCAACAACCCTATCCCCTCAGCAATCTTGAAAAACCTAAGTCATCTCTTCTCTGCCTCTGAACAAAGATTGTAAATTCACCACAAACCCATGGCACAATCCCAGACTGCTTGAAAACTGGGCAAGGACATCTTCTACAGTCCTTACAACCCTAAATAATGTGTGCCTTGTGTCAAACCCTTTTCCTTATGAAATTTCTGGAAAAATGTTTACAGCCAACTCTGGCAGTGCATAGTACAGTCTAGCTTGCTCAACAAGTTCCAGTCGGGTTTCATGCCAGGTCACAGCACTTAAACAACCATCATGCATAATATCTCAAAATCCTGATGACACATTCAAAATCATGGATCAGAACTACTTCTGCCTGCTCATCCTTCTTGATCTTTCTTCAGCATTTAATACAGTCAATCACAAAAGGCTTTTATAGTTCTTAGAACACAAAATGGAGATGTCAGGAAATATGCTAAAATGGTTCACCTAATTTCTCCATATTATATCATAATGAAACAAAATGGGTGGCGAACTATCGGTCATGATCTCAGTTAGACCTGAAGTACTTCAAGGATCCACCATATCCCCACATTGTTCAAAGTCTATTTGGAATCAATTTCAGAGATCCTCAAATATGTGGCATTTTGTGTAAGACATGTACACAGATGACACTCAACTACAATTAAAGATTTTTTCCCTGGTGGATATCATAAGACTCAACAACAATCTAAGGAAAACCCAAAACTGTCTGGCACAAAAACACCTCAAACTAAACGCCCTGAAAACTGAATTCTTACCCATAACTTGACCCCCTGCTCCTCGTTCACAGAAAAATGGATTGTCCACCAAGATGCTTGAATCAAAGAAAACCCTCGGGATAACCCTGGATAAAAACTTTAACATACAAGCACATCAGTGCTGCCACACACAGTGCATCTATCTAACTAAACTTTCTCAAGAAGGTAAAAACAGTCATTGCCCACCAGAATTCAAGATCACAGTGTAGTACCTAGTCATATCTAGGGGCAGGTGGAATTTGTGGTGTTACAGGAAAACTACTCAAGATTCCCTGGAATTTCACCAATGGGCAGAAAATGTGTTTTTTTAACTGTAATTTAGTGCCGGTAGCATGAGCAGCGATGAAAATCAGCAGGAACGGCACCATGCATTTGTTTTGCTTCTACTCGATTAGGAAATCTACTTGAGCACCAGCAAATCTACTGAAAAGGCAGCCTTCGCTGACCGGGTCCCCTCAACGTTTGCTGGTGTTATAGAATGGTGTGGAATGTTCTGTGGCGACTGGAGATCGCACCAGGGGCTGGCAAATCATGCTCAGAAGCTTGCATTTGGAGCCTCACATTGTTCCTGTGAGGCTTGAATGGCATAATAATTCTGCCACACACTGATTGGAAGAATTTTGCAGGAACTCTGTGTTACAAGCATAATGCGGAGTTACCCAAATCCCACCAATTCTGCGAGCTGAATTATAATTCCGCACAGGCCTAGTCATATCCAAACTTGACTATGATAGTGCTATTTTAATGGGTTTGACAAAAGCAAGAACAGAACCACTCAAAACAAACCCTTGATGCAGCAGAGAGACAGATTACAGGAATGAGACAATTCAGCCGTATCACACCCTCTCTCATGTCTCACTACTAGCTCCCATTCAAAGCCAGTTTCCAGCTGAAGATAGCATGTATGACGCAAAAAGTCTTTCACTACAATAGACCCAGGTACCTTTCACAAAAGCTTACGATCTCCGGTGATAGCGACTTACCTCAATGTTTTCCTTTGTTTGTTTTTTTACTATGTCCAGCATTCTAATACCCCTGAGTATTGTTTGTGCTTTATAAAACTCTCTAAATAAATACATTAAAAGGACCAGGGAACGACCTTAGTGAAGACATAACATATGTGAAGACATAACATATGTTTAAGCTCACCCTAAAATCGACTAATTAAACTATAGAAGATACTTTCTCACCATAAGTCAATAAGTCAATGCATTCTTTATTTGAACGCATTTCATACATTTGTGATGCCAACAAAGGCGAGATGAGAACATTGGCTAAACAAGACCAATATGCTTTTCTAATGCTTCGTATAACACCAAGTCCTTTAACTAAAGAAAAACTTGCCACTATATGATAATTTATGTTTTTGTAGATTCCATGTATTATGATGCAGTTTTAACATTTATTCCCCACTTATATTACAGTACTATCTCCAAGATCAAGGACCTACTACATCATAAGAGGAAAGGGGAGTTTATCAGCACAGTATAAGTGTGCCGCACTTACCAATACACTGTTCACCTCGCTTTTGATATCCTTGGGGGCACTGGCAGCTGAAGGACCCTCTGACATTGAAGCATACCTGCTCAGGTCTACAATTATGGCTTCCTGTTGCGCACTCGTCTATATCTTTAAATGAAAAGAAAGAGAAATCAGATTTGAGACCACCATTTTGACATCCAAATATAAGTAACTAACTAGTAAACAAACATTTATGTGCATAATTTACTTTATGGTCAGGCTTTCCGCTCCATTGTATACTCATGGGCATCAGCTGATGATAACCAGCTGGACCTGGAGGTGAGGATCTTGCACTTAATTATTGTCCATGTTTGAAGGTCTTGCATTTCCATAATGTACACTAAGCATTAGAAATCCAATCTGTAGTTATTTTATGAACATAGCAGTTTTATTTCATAGCTGTAGTTGGCCGAGCTGTGCTGTGCCGTCCGCAAGCCACTTCTCACATACATGTACCTTTTGCTCAGATTGCTGCATCCTTCTGATCTAAATTCTTACCCACTATGAGTACTCACTGGCTAGCTGCTGTGATCAGGAGTAGAGGCTCTGGAGATTTCGGATTGTAGTTTCTGATCATTTCTGGTTTCTATTTTGTGAACCCTTAAAGTCAGAGGCCTCAACCCACAAAATCAGTTTGAAAAGGAGATTTTGGATTTGAAACAATATTCATGTTCTTATTTTGTGTACTCATGGTCCATAAACCTCTACACAATACCACTATGCTATACTGCCTAAGATGACTGTGTGGGCCACATTAAATATTAAGTCTTTGATGCTGCAAGGACACAGTATGCCCTCCCTCCACATGCCTCCCCTAAGACATTCATCCCTCACATTGAACAATTTGTAGTTTGGCAGAATAAACACATGGTACATGTTCAAAGAGTGTCATGGATGAAACTGGCACAAGTAATACAAAAGATAGGAGCCATCATTTAATGTCCTGCTAGCGGCCAGGCCTACAAGGCCCTCCTCAGTTAGAGAATGTTCTCCCTGCGAGATTCGATTTACAAGAGGATCATTTTAAAAGTAATTACAATTAACACTTCCAATAAGTCAGCATATGAAAGGTGTAACCATGAATTCAACTTAACAATAAATTTAGACTAAATCAACTATTGAAAGGAGGAGTTCATATGAAAAACATATGAATTTAAATTCAATGTAATATTTATCTAAAATACACAGATGCGTTCAATCGCGTCTGCAAAGGGGCACATTTTTAGAACTTGGCACATATATGTCTAATGGATGAAGAGTCTTATCATGTCCAGTAATATGTGCCACGTATGAACTAATTCACTTTTGCATACAGTATTTCTTTAACAATTATCCATTTCTTTTGCTTCCTTGTTTGTTGATAATTTAATGATTTCTGCGTAAAGAGCAAGAAGTGGAATGCACATCAACGTTTCAGTCTCTGGCTTAATAAATAAGCAAGACCATCTTCAGGACAGCATGATATGACCAACCCTGTGCACGGCTAGTAACCTGAACTTGCTGCAGTGGCTTCCTCCCAATTGATTTGTTATATTGGATCAAGTGATTTAACTACTAAACAAATTGTGTGGCCCATGCAACAGTGATATTCATGCCTGTTTAATGCACAATTTCCTTTTTTTATGCCTTTTTATCGACCTTTTCTAGCACCTCTGCATTCCCATACGATTGTTCTGGATGCCCTTAATTATTAGGGTGCTAATATAATATATCAGTCATGCAACTAATACCATTTACAAAGTTTGTGAACTTCGTACAATTATGTGATTACAATGGAGGGCCAAAGGTTACTATTACAGTTGGTTGCATTTAGCAATGTAATTATTGATCAAAAAGGGTTTTTACCGGGCAGGCAAATGCTGGACTTGGTTTATTCCTTAATAGGTTTGGTTGATCTGGCAACAACATTAGGGGCCCCCCTTTCTATTATTACGGTTGATGCTGCAAAAGCCTTTGACTAAGTTAACTGGCACTATCTAAATAATACTTGAAAGGCTTTTGGTTTTGAAGTCCTTAAAAAAATATATAATTCTCCCCAGACCCAGATCTTGGTTAATGGTAACCTCACTGCAGCAGTAACAATACAGCGTGGTACAAGGCAGGGGTGCCCATTGTCCCCCATCCTCTTTGATTTGTACATTGAGCCCCTGGCTTCAGCTGCCACGCCTGCAAGTTCACCTGCATCCAGACCTGTCCCGCACCAACACCCGCCAAGCCGAACACCAGCAGCAACCACCTGAAGTGCATCCTCCTCAACTCCCGCTCCGTCCACAGACACGCCATCGAACTCTGGAACCTCCTCGACACCACAGATCCTGACGTCGCCTTCCTCACGGAAACCTGGATGAACGACTCCTCAGCGCCCGACATCGCCATCGCCATCCCAGAGGGCTACAAGTTCACCCGAAGAGACCGCGACAACCAGACTGGAGGAGGCATCGCCATCATCTACAGGGACACCATCCGCGTCAAGACCAACACCGACGACACCCTGACAACCGCCGAACACCTGCACTTCCAGATCCACACGGACCCCAAAACCACCCTCAGAGGCACCCTGATCTACGGACCCCTGGGACCACGCACACAATTCAGCGAGGACATCGCCGACTTCATCAGCCCGCATGCCCTCCCCTCCGCTGACTACATCCTCCTGGGGGACATCAACTTCCACCTGGAGAACAACAACGACCGCAACACCATCACCCTGCTCGACAACCTCGCCAACCTCGGTCTCAAGCAGCTGGTGTCCACCTCCACCCACCTCGCCGGACACACACTCGACGCCGTCTTCTCATCCAGCAAAGACATCGCCTTCAGCCACGCCACCGGACTCCACTGGACGGACCACAGCTGCGTCCACTTCACCTTCAAAAGAACGACGACCCACCAGCCCCAGCAACAGGTTGCTCGAAGAAGCTGGAACAAGATCACAGCCGACCAGCTCGCCGCTTCCCTGAGCCAGCACCCTCCCGCCAGCTCAGCGAACCCGAGCCAGGCCGCCGACAACCTCACGAAGTGGATCAGCAACTGCGCGGACGAACTCGCCCCACTGAGGACCCCGCCCAGCAGACCCGGCAGCAAGAAGGCCCCATGGTTCACCGACGAACTCAAGAGCTCCAAGAAGAACTGCCGAGCCCTCGAGAAAGCCTGGAGAAGGGAACCAACACCGGACAACATGACCACCCTCAAGCTTGCCACCCGGAAGCACCACCAACTGATCCGCGCCACCAAGAAAACTGCATTCAAGGACCGGCTGGACAACAACGCACACAACTGCAAGGAACTCTTCAACATCGTGAAAGAGCTCTCCAACCCCACGCCGGAAACAACGACATCACCCCATCGCAAGACCTCTGCAACTCCCTCGCCTCCTACTTCCACAACAAGATCGCGGACATACACAACAGCTTCAGCACTCAACCAACGCACGCCACGACCGAACCACCGCCCCCCACCACCACCCTCCACGCCTGGACTCCGATCAGCACCGAAGACACCGTCCGCATGATGAACTCCATCCACTCCGGATCTCCAACCGACCCCTGCCCTCACCACGTCTTCAATAAGGCCGACGCTGTCATCGCACCCAACCTGCGGGACATCATCAACACCTCCTTCGACACCACCACCTTCCCGGAGAGCTGGAAGCACGCCGAACTCAGCGCCCTACTCAAGAAACCTACAGCGGACCCCACCGAACTCAAGAATTACCGCCCCATCTCGCTCCTCCCGTTTCCAGCCAAAGTCATTGAGAAGACCGTCAACAAACAGCTGGCCGCCTTCCTCGAGACAAATGGATCCCTCGACCGCTCACAGTCTGGCTTCCGAGCCAACCACAGCACCGAGACCGCCCTCATCGCTGCCACCGATGACATCTGAGCCCTGATGGACAACGGAGAAACAGCGGCCCTCATCCTCCTAGACCTCTCCGCGGCATTCGACACTGTCTGCCACCGCACCCTAGTGCAGCGCCTCAGCAACGTCGGAATCCAGGAGAAGGCACTGGAATGGATCATCTCCTTCCTCGACGGAAGAACACAGAGAGTCCGTCTACCACCGTACAAGTCAGAGGCCACCGAAGTCATCTGCGGCGTCCCTCAAGGATCCTGGCTGAGCCCCACCCTCTTCCACGTCTACATGAGCCCCCTCGCGGCCATCGCACGCCAACACAACCTCAACATCATCTCCTACGCTGACGACACCCAGATGATCCTCTCCCTGACCAACGACCCCGCCACCGCCAGAGCCGACCTTCACAAAGGGATGAAAGACGTAGCCGAGTGGATGACGACCAGCTGCCTGAAACTGAACTCAGACAAGACGGAAGTCCTCATCCTGGGCTCCTCGCCCTCCGCCTGGGACGACTCCTGGTGGCCCCCCGCCCTGGGCATCGCACCCAAACCGACAGACCACGCATGCAACCTGGGCTTCATCCTGGACTCCTCCCTCTCCATGACCAGACAAGTCAACGCCGTCACCTCGTCGTGCTTCAACATCCTGCGCATGCTACGGAAGATCTTCCGGTAGATCCCCACCGAGACCAGGAAGACGGTCACCCAGGCCCTCGTCACCAGCCGACTGGACTACGGCAACGCCCTCTACGCCGGAACCACCGCCAAGCTCCAGAAGAGACTCCAGCGGATCCAGAACACCTCAGCCAGACTCATCCTCGACATCCCACAACACAGCCACATCTCCGGACATCTGAGAGACCTGCATTGGCTCCCCGTCAACAAAAGAATCACCTTCTGTCTCCTCACCCACGCACACAAAGCCCTACACGATCAAGGCCCGAGCTACCTCAACAACCGCATCAACTTCTACGCTCCCAAACGCCATCTCCCATCAGCCAGTCACGCCCTCGCAGCCATACCCCGCATCCGAAGAACAACAATAGGAGGAAGGTCCTTCTCCTACCTGGCCGCCAAGACCTGGAACTCCCTCCCGACCGACCTGCGCCTGACCCAAGACCACCTCTCCTTCAGGAAGAAGCTCAAGACCTGGCTGTTCGAGCAGTGGCAGCACCCCCCCCCCCCCCAAGCGCCTTGAGACCCTCCGGGTAAGTAGTGCGCTCTACAAATGTCTTTGATTGATTGATTGATTGGCTAAGAGTTTAAGGCAGAATGACATTTCCCCTTTCAAAATCAATGGGTTTACTAGGAAGGTAGCATTATATGCGGACAATCTTATTCTATTTTCCTCTATTGTTAATCATATGCTATCTGAGCTACTGGCTGAAGTACAGTCTTTTCGAAATGTGTCAGGGTATCAAGTCAACAGTGATAAGACTAAGAGATTATGGCTTGGAATACCCCAGCACAGGGGGTAAGGCTTTCTAAAGAGCTAAGGTATTTGGGAGTGATAGTAACTCAGGATATTGGAAAGATCCCCAAAACAAACCTAGATAAAGTTTCGAGGGCGGTGGAGATTTTACTGAAGAGATGGCAGACTCTACCGTTATCCGATTATGGGGGAGCCAATTTGATTAAAATGTGTGTTCTTCCTAAATATAACTACCTTTTTAATAATATTCCCCTGGAATTTGACAAAACTGCTCTTCTGAAAATACAGGGTAAGATCTCCTCATTTATTTGGGCAAGTACAGGGATCAGGCTATCCTGGAAGAAGCTAAGGTGAAAACTGGCTAAGGGAGGTTTGGGTCTGCCGGAACTTCAGTTGTATTGTTGGGCACATCAATTAAAAAATTGTAGGATGTTACTATTGAAACCAGACAGCTCTCTGATTGGTAGTATGTTTAAAGCCATGCTTTCAGATATGGATGAGGTAGGTTTTATGTATAAATTTGAAGCTCCAGAATATTTTTAAAAGATCAGGCTTAAAACTCTATATATGGCGGCTAAGCCATGGACGGAGTGTCGAGCCAGTTTAGGACTGTCGTATTATAGTGTTTGGGCTCCAGTGTGGGACTCTCGAGGAACTCCGGAATGCCTCACAGATACTCTAACACAGCAATTAAAAGAGGCTGAAGTCTTACACTGGAAGGATATAATGGATGGGAACTTTTGTCACCCTTGGGAAATTTGGTGGAACCTTACTAGTGGAGGTCTTTCTATATTAACCGCATGGCTGCTGGGCGTTTCCCCCCCCCCTGTGCTGGAAAATGCCATTTTAGTGGCACTATGACGAGCTGAGCTCGTCATCAGCACACAACACCCGTGGGTGATGACGAGCTCAGCTCGTCATCAGCATCGAAAGGGTTAAAATTTTACCAAATCTCTTCATGGTGTAAGAGCCAATGTAGGTTAATCCCCGAGGATACCTCCATGGAACATGAGTTGCAAGATCCAACGGCTAAAAAAAGGAAGTAGGCTGGTGGTACCAGCTTCTTCTTGCGGCAGCAGATAAATAAAAATGGAGCGTCCATACCTGGCCTGGGAGAGGTGCTTGCCGAGTGAAGATCTGGACAATTTATGGCAAGTATCTATGGAAATCTTATATCCATTGATTAAATCTGCTGCACTCAGGAAGAACCATTTTTTCACACTGCACAGGATCTACTGGTCGCCCGTGAAGCTTGCCAAAATAAGGGGTGGTGGAGAGGCTAAGTGCACGAGATGCGGAGTCCCTAATGCGGAGGATGTTCATATTTTTGTGGCTATCCCCTTGATTCAAGATTTCTGGGGCAGTGTGGGTAAGACCTTGTCTGATGTGCTGGACATGGAGGTTGAGGTAAACCTCTCTCTTATTATTTTTGGTATTATATTAAAGCCTGATATGTTGTTGGGGCTTCCGGGGCTCAAGAGTAAATTGGTATTCTATCTTGTCCTTTTGTCAAGAAGGGAGATCTGCAAGCTTTGGTGCCAAGCTCTCCCTCCAACCTGGAGAGCCTGGTGGAATGTGGTACGATATTTTAGGGGTTTGGACCAAAAGGTTAATCAAAATAGGGGTAGAGCAGATGTGGGGTTGTTTTCGAACTTGTTCGATAGCACTGTTGGTGTTTAACTTACTTTGTACTATCCAATGATTAGACCTCTTGGACAGCTCCTGATGAGTGGTGTGGCTGAGTTCCACATAAATACCTTCAGCTGAGTCTATATTCCTTAGACAAAAATGACTAGGGTGGTACAGATTGAGAGGTCGTTATGTCTCATATGAGGATAAAAAAAAGAGAAAAAAAAGCAATATAATTATTGTCCAAATTCCGTTTGTGGTCAAATCTCTGAATAGAATCTCTAGCATGCTGATTAGAAGAACCTATTGTGTTTGATTGGGAGGCTATGAATAGCAGGTGGAAATATTAAATAAGTTGTGTTGTGGCCTCAGTCTTGTCTCTTCATAAAAGTGGTGAAGAACATTCCCCAACTTGGTTGTCAAATCTGTTTCCTAGCTATCTATCTACCAATCAAAAGAGTAAAATATGTATAGATCAATTTCTTACTATGCTCAAGTATGCTTTAAATATAAGTTGTATTATACAGAAACTATAACTTTTTGGAATGTTCTTTCTGCAAACGATCCCAAAAAATCGTTGCCAGGTCTGAGAAGATTCCAGGACAGGACCATAATAGATTGATAGATACTACTTCACATCAATTGTCCTGTGCTCGAATATTGTGTCCATTTCATTCTTCTGCTTTCCGAAGGGCTACTAAAATGAACTGGTGTTTCCATGGGTCTTACACACTTCATTGCAGTGAATGAGAGAAAGGTGCACTAGACCTAGCCAACCCATGGACACCAATTCTGCTGTTCATATATGTCCTAGTAAGTTTCAAGTGCCAACCAGAAGTTGGTCAGGTAAATCTCAGTTCCTAACTGTGTTACCTAATAACAGTCAGACCTCTACTGACCTTCTGAGTGCAGGTATGGCATCACATCCTGGATAGACCTAAGGTAGGTAGAAGAAGTTATTGTTTCTTGGTGTCTTGCAGGGGTCACAAGAAACCCCAAAAAGACAAAGTAGCATGGACCAGCATGGACCAGCAAAATATGTTGATAATTTCTACAAAGAATCTTTAATAACCAGCACAAGTAAAATCAAATTCTGTATTTAAGTCCAGAGTGTAAACTGGTTGGACGCTACAAAGCGAGTCAACAAGAGGACAGTTAATCTTCAAAGAATGATTTTAAATTTGCCTTATGATCTCAGGAACGTCAATGCTCTCATCCAATGCTGTTTACTATTCTTTGGCAAGTACATCAGGGCATGTCAAACCTCAAATACAATGCTTTCAGGAAAGGGAAAACCTTGTCTTAAACAGGTAAAAGGATGAGAAATGCTTTATTTCTTCTAGTTTTTGCTGTCTCCATGTGTACTGCTTTGTGGAGCACACTTAGAAACAGCAACAGGCCTTTGATTGTTTATGTGCAGGAAGGTTTGCCATCCTGCATATAAACACATTTAAAAAAAAATACATTTTGTAACTTCTATGTGTGCTGCATTAAGCAACACTTAAAAAAATTACATTTTGTAACGTCTATGTGTGCTGCATTAAGCAACACACATAGAAGTGACAAAACACCATTTAAAGATTGTTTACGTGCAGGAAGAATGGCCTTCTCACTGTTACACCCAGGTCCTATTGTTCACTCTCTGGTCCCAATACATATTCATGATGAGGGCAATTACCAGGCCCAAGCTGTTGGAAACTCCTAGAAGGCCTCAGAAATTTTAGGGCATTAAACTGTCAATTTTCTGAAAGTGGAATTTTCAAAAATGTACTCTAAGATTCGAATGCACCATTAAAGAAGATTTTAATTTTACAATTCATTTGAGGCTAAACACGATGCTTCTACCTGTTCCGAATCAAACGTTAGCACTGATTACATTTAATAATGTAACCTAATTTTATCCTACGGGAAAGGAATGCCTCACAGTAGTGAAAAACTATTTTAGGAGTTCTTCACTACCAGTACATGAAGAACTTTAAAAGTACATGTCCAACATCTAAATACAATGAACCCTGTCCCATGGACTGTTTAGATCCCACCCTAGTGCTAACTATATGTATTACAAATGGAGGCCTAGGCATGGCAAAGGATATTTTGCCAGGTCAATTTGGCAGTTTAAATCTGCACACAGGCTGCAAAGAACGGCCTGAGACAAGTTTTACAAGACTACTTAAGTGGGTGGCAAAACAGTTCTGCAGGGCCACTAGTAGCATTACATTCACAGTCCCTGGGTACATGAAGTACCACTTTACTAGGGACTTAAAAGTAAATTAAATGGGCCAGTGAAGTGTAAGCCAATCTCACCATGCTTAAAGGAGAGAGTACAGGCTCTTTAGCACTGGTTAGTAGTGGTAAAGTGTGCAGAGTCCTGAAATCCAACAAAAACAGGTTCAGAAAACAATAGGGTTCATGGCAAAAAGTTTGGGGGTGACCCTGCAGAGGGCCAAGTCCAACATAAAGACTATGTAAAAGTTCTGTTCAGAACCAAAACAAAGACATGTTCTCTGAATTACTACAATCAATTGTGAGTCTTGTTTGGCTGTATGTGGCTGATGTCCTTAATGCTGTTAGGGAAAGGGCCATTTACTGCCGGTTTCAGGTAGCTGGAGGTGCGACCTGTTTGGTCAATGGATTATCTTTCAGTGACGGCTGGGGTGCCATTATGCATGGCATCCACTGTGTTAGCAGCAGGGACTTATGAGGTACAAAGGAACGATTCACATTGGGCAAATCTTTTGGATCCTTGGAAACATTTTGAGGGTTCTTCAGTGTTCAATTAGTTTTGGCCCTTGGTGCACCCTTCAAGCACCTTTGCTGTTTTGGGCCAACCGGTTCCCTTGGCCTGAGGTGGGAGCACGCAGGAAGCACTTACCATTTCTCACCTGATAGATCTTTCTGGTTGACTGAGAGGCAAAAGTGAGTCCACATTCAAATAAACAATTTAAAGTTTGAGTAACCCATTTTGCTTCACAATAAGGACTAGGGTTTATTACATGTTAATAATCATTTCAGTAAATGCAAAAATCAAGGACATGTTATAACTGTAAAGAATTATGATAAGCAAATTAAGGTGTCAAAGCAAATTCTGACTCAATAGCATAAAGCTTACAATAATGACGGTCAGAGCAATACAGACGCCAAGAATTAGGAATTGGTATTCCTTTAGGAGACTCCACTCCTCCTCCTTCCTAAACATGAGTGGGTCTCTAAATCTAAATTGTAATCGGGTCATAAAGAAAAGTCTCAAAGAATACGGAAAAAGAAAAGGTGTCAGCAAAGTGAAGATTTCAGTAGAAATCTTCTAAAAGGGATCAAGGGGTAGATGTATCAACAAACCCTTTTGCGATTTCTAAATAACGATTTTTAAGGAATCACTATTTAGAAATCTCAAAATGGGATGTATGCAGAAAATAGCTATTTTTAGTGATTTCTTAATCTTCCTTATTTGCGAATTCGCAATTAAGGAATAATTTTCCATTCATTCCTATGGGCCAGGAGGCCCATTGGAATGATTGTGAAATAATTCTCAATTTGCGATTCGCAATTTGCTAATCGCAAATTGAGAATAATTTCAAGGGTGCAGGGGTGTCTCAAGGACACCTTGCTGCACCCCTGAAATTTACATGTTTGTGCATATGGCGCACATACATGCCCTATGGACATGTATGTGCGTCACATGCCACCTTCACAAATGCCAAATTGTGCATTTTTAAAAGAATTTGCAAATTACCACCAACTACAAATTGGTGGTAATTTGCGATTTCTTAACTTAAATTTGCAATTCCAAAATGCTACATACATAGCATTTAAGGAATCGCAAAATTGCAATTCCTTAAATGCTTAAGCAAAATAAGGAATCGCAAATTTTTGCGATTCCTTATTTTGCGAATTTTTGTTACATGCCAAAACATTCAAAAAGACCGTTTGCGATTCGCAAAAGCCGAAATTCTGCGAATTCCGGCCTTTGCGAATCGCAAACGGCTTGATACATCTAGCCCCAAGTGTTAAGCATAAAGCCACACTCGCAAGTAGATAAGAAGTGAGAGAGCAGAAATTCTGTCCTGCTTGGGATACATGTTAAGAGTGCGACATAACCACTTGTAGTATGCACTCTAAATCTTATTTAGTGTTATTGATGAAATTAGATGATAGAAGAAATGCGAACTAATTAACATGCCTTTGTGATATTAACATGTTTTAATGTGAGCTTAACAAATGACTTATAGAATTGTAGTAGTTACGTATAAATGATGTAACATATTCACAAAGGGGATATTAGTGATGTGGCAAACTGACATGTTAAATACACTTTGAATGTTTATTATGCTAAATGATGTAGTTTGAATTATCAAATTAATGTAGTTTAGTAAAGATGCCTATTGAAAATGCTAATGAATGCATGAAAATGTTAACTATAAATCTTAACCAAAATGGTGCATTTAATATTTTAGCTTAAGTCACAGGCATGATTTCAGAACGCATTTATTGAATGTTCATGTTTCTGAATTGATGCTTGGATTCCCATGCGAGGTTGTAGAAATGTTAGATGTTTTCGTGCTTTATTCTGCAGATCGACAAACGAGTTTAGGTCATTGTTTCATTAGATAGTTGAGGTATGAAGAAGCCACAGTTGGCATAGTTTGGCGAAGATAAGGTGGAAGGAGGTGTGTTTGCATGAGAGAAGGAGAGCATACCAAGGACAAATTGTTACAAGGGGGTGTATATGAAGAAGGCCGTGGATGGAACTGACATTGTTGAAAAACGCGGAGTTGAACCTATTGTGGAAAATGTTTGAGAAAAGCATTATGGGACATCTGTTGAATGAGAATTGGTACATGATGCGTTGTAGCGAGGGATACGCATCCCATTCCATTTTGCCTTTCATATAGAGAACACCTAAGTGCTAAATTGTTTTTCCTGTTAATGTCTATGATGCTTGACCCATCTGATGGTGGAATGACTTCTTAGGAAGGCTCTAACCACTGACATCTTTTTTTTTCACCTTTTGATCTGAATTCTAAAATAGGGACCACTTTAGAGTAAGAGTAGGGTTAGACAGGACTAAATGCTTTTCTCCAATGAACTAATAATGCAGGGAAATCTCCATTTTTAATTTCTGATTACCTGTGCAGTAATTATAGAACTCACTGTCCTTTTCTTGCTCTACATAGTGAATTTCTTCGAAAGATTTGGATTCCTCCTGTTTCCTCTGTATTTTTAGGGCCTCATGCTGAGATTCGTGTATGTCCACCTATTTTTGAATTTGTAATAAATCTTGACTAACCTTCATTTGGTTGTCGACCTGGGTTATTGTGTAGCTACACTGGTTACACTGTACATTAAATTTGATTTGTGGAATTTCTTGTTCCCCTTTACAATTTCATGATGCAAAAAAGGACCATTGAGGGTTCATCATTAGGGAATTCCTGAGTAAAGGGGTCCAAGCACTTTCAATTGGTAGCAGAGGATGGTGTGAACACGAAGTAAGGGGAGAATCTAGAACCCAGTCTAGAATAGTCTGGAGCCCTGACTCCAAAGTCCCCAGGTAGATCCTCGAAGATTGAAAACAGGAGAAGAGAGAGTTTGGTGGTGTGTGGCAAAAATAGCTGCAAAAGAGGAGTAAGTATTCATAGGGTATGTGTGTGT
The DNA here is from genome assembly GCF_964263255.1 of Lissotriton vulgaris. Classification (NCBI taxonomy): domain Eukaryota; kingdom Metazoa; phylum Chordata; class Amphibia; order Caudata; family Salamandridae; genus Lissotriton; species Lissotriton vulgaris. Next base: position 1,387,517,095 of record NC_141694.1, on the reverse strand, counting down.
ATTATGTTAGATTGCTGTGATGATTTAATTGTGTGATGTCTTGTGGAGTTGTTGTGAGAGTCGCATGAATGTTGCTATTGGGTCCATCATGGCTTAAGGATTTTTTAAGTTGTTATCGGGTCCGATGTGGCCTAGGGTCACTGGATGATATATTAAGGTGCTAATGACACTGTGTTGTATTTGTGTGCTATGATTTGTGGGGTTTGTCGTGAGATGTCATCTGTAGCCCAATTGAGACAGGGAACTTTGTGTGAATGGAACAACAGTGGATCGTGTGGTAGACCATTTTTGCACAGAACGGTAACTGAATTGATTTGGGGGTACCTTCACTGGTCAAGGTTTTGCTGTAAGTGTGTATTCTTGTATGAGTGTTTATTTGTTTCTTTTAGAAAAGCAGACAATTGTTTATAATGAAGCCGAATGTGTGATCAATTGTGTACGGAGGACTTTTGAAGGAGGGTGAGATTCTGTGAGGAGTGAGAGTAATGTTAGATAGTGCCACGCTGGGATAAACTGGTTGGTGTAACGTCGCTGGGATTGGGTGTAGATTGCCTTTTGCACTCTGTTTTTGTAGGAGTTTGCATCACTGTACTGTTTGAAATTTCAGTTGTATTTGGATTGTTCGGATTTCACAAATAAGCAAGACAATGCAATGTTTTAGGGTTCTTTGAGACATGCTTCGAGCGGATGAAGGTGTTCCTAGTACGATGGGCGAAGAGCCACCACCAGAGGATACACCAGCTTATTATATGGCAACAAATGGAGGGCTCCATACTATTGTTTGGCTTCCAAATTGTCACAAGATCCCTGAGAGAGAGGGTGCATTGTCATTTCCAAGCTATGGCACTTTTAAAATGGAAATTCTTAACCAGTTGAGGGGAGTGTTGCTTGCAATGAAAACCTTACCCAGACCCACACAGCTTGAGGTGCTGGATGCATGGATGCGTGCAGCATGTGTCAAACAGAGAGACAATTATCATGGGAAGAAAATGATGTGTGCTTATCAAGAGGCACAATGGAATGCCAAGCTAAAGAGATGGAGGGTAGACATGATTGAGGGAGAGAGAATATATCCAGCACTGATGAGAGAGGAGAATGCGTAAAACAGGGAATGGAAAAAGGAAGCAAATGGGGATGGTGACAGTAACATTGTTGACAGCTTTTTGAATGGATTGTTGACTGATCGTCCACCTTATTATAGTCAATCACATGGTGGAAGCGGGAGAAGTTCTAATGACATTGTTAACACTGAGGGTGCTTCAGCACCAGGAGCCCCAAACTCAAGTGTTGTGGGAGAGATATCGACAGGATTGAGGCTAGTAGAAAGAAGGGAAGAAATGGGAGCATGCATGACAGGTGGTTTAGATCACTGTAACCCTAATACTGCTTTGATGATACTGGAAGCTCTTACAGTACCAGTCATGATTGGCCCTGTTGTTCCTATATATGAACCAAACTTGACAGGCGATGAGAACCAGTAATAACACATAAGCGCTAAGGGTACATTACAAGACAGGTCAAGGAACACTAATAGGTGTTTTGTTCCACTGACTCCTGTGAAGACAAGTACTCCTTATGTAGCAACAGCAGACCTTTCTGTAATCCAGAATGGCTCTGATGCTGCAGGATCCCTGCCTGCAATGAGCAACAATTTGGACCTAACATTGTGGAAGACTCCTCCCAGGGTACAATGTAGCACACCTCAGTAGGTAGGTGGAACACAGGGAACAGCAGAAAATCATCACATTTTTGATGTCTCAGATTTAGAGTCAGGGCTTAGAGATCACATTAATACTAAGGAGAACCAGAATACGCGAAATAGTCAGGGTACTAAAAGATAAGCAGTGCTAGGTGAAATTAGTGGATGTGGTGAAGCTGAGAGCAGAGTTGGATGAGATAATCTGTGGAAACCTAGCTATTGATCGGATAGAGGTGTACAAATCTGATGAATTACTGTTTATGGCTAAATATGTTACCAGGAGAGTAAGACAGGCACACAAGAAGTTGACAGAACTGGTTCAAAAGTACAATGTAGATCTGACCCGGACAAAGATGTTGCAAGAGAATCACAGACTTGCCTACAGTTACCAGTACAGCGGCAGCTCCTCAGCAATGGCGGAGGAGCATCGCCCCACTGACTCAGAGCCAGCAGGTGAAAAATAAAACTATATTTTACTATTGTTTTATTTTTCAGCTGCTGACTCAGCCAGCATGTGCAGGGAGGGGAGGGGTCATGGGAGGGGGAGGAGGACTAGTTCCTGCACTGTAAGTGTACATGTGTGTTTGGCCGGCCGCCTCAGGCCGGCCAAACACACATGCAAACTTAGGTTTCTCCAACCTGGCTGTATTGAACAGCCAGGCTGGAGAAACAGCACAGACTCCCTGTTCTGGGTGGAGTGTCAACAAAGTTAACTCAGGCTAATCCCCGCACTGCTCTCATGCTTGACAGCAGCACGGGGGTTGCACAGGGAGTCTCTGATGCTGGTCCAGGGATTGCTGGGACCCAAGAAGTATCGGAGAAATGAGACACGAGGATGCAGAAGCAGCATCAGGTACGTTTTTTAAAACCCACTCTCTCTCCCATTTCCCTCCTGCGCCCACCCCTGCCCTCCTTGCTCCCCCACACCCCTTCCACCTGCTTACCACTGTTTATATGGGTCGGCCGCCACTGCTCCTAGCTAGTGATCAATGCCAATGTAAAATGTAAAATAATAGTTAATAACATTAACACAAAGCATGCATGATAAACCCCATTTTAAACCACCAATGAGTTTATACGGCACAAAAGAATGACCACCTTTAATGCTTTCGTACCATGGTGGTTTTGCACCTGGTGTTTATGCCATGGTCTACTTGACTACACGTTTATATTAGTGAAGATTCTAAGAAGAGAAGTACAGCATTATCAAAATAAACTTCAGAAAGCAATTCACAGAAGAGTTGAAGCAGGAAATAGGTTATGTCTTCTTTGTTCAGCACCCAGAATATTGAAATCAGGCTGGAAACCGTCTGATTTTCTTTTATAGACCTGTGATCTCTAGTTAACAAATCTGAGCTGCAATTCTGTTTTTTCCCAGGATATTAGGACATAAACACATGGCAGTTTCAGATAATGCACGAACCAAAGGAAACAGTGAATCAAAACTGTTTTACCTCGAGATTCAATCTAAATAAACGTTTCACGTTTTGAAAGAGTTCTTAATGGTTTAATTTTTCTTATATGTAAAGTTATGTATACAATGCTTCTACTTTTCCTGAACAACAACACAAAGATAGAACTGGGGGCATATTTATGGACCCTTGCAATGCTTTTACGCCGCTGGTACGCACCAGCGGTGTAAAAAATGCTCCAGTTGCTCCATATTTACAAAGAGACGCATCTAGGTTGATGTGCCACTTTGTAAACCCCTGTACCACATTATACTTGTGCCAGGTGTAATGTGTGCGGGTGGGGTGTTCTAACGCAAAAAAGGGTCGTAGAAGTGACAAAGGGAAATCTATGTGATTTCACTGCCCCACTTCTAGGACGCAAATGCGATGCAGGCACATTTAACATGGGACTTGCCCATGTGTAATGACCCGTTGCAGGAGTTGTATCACTTTTATGACCCACTCCAGCAATGCGTCATTTTAGCGCCTACAGATATGTCAAAAATACTGACGTATCAGTAGCTCCTTGCAACATGATGCGTTATACTGTAAATATGACGGATCACTGGTGTCACAAGGAGGGCGCAATGAAAAATGTTGCATCACTGTTTTCTCGCAACGATGCGTCACCTTTTCATAAATGAGGGTTACTGGTTTCTAGGTATGTTGCAGTCATTTGCCTGCTATCTTGCCTGTTTTAGGCCTGAATGCACAGACGTTTAGGCCTGAATGCACGGGTTACAATAGGCCATTCTCCTCTGAAAATGGCCTGTTGTAACCCTCTGCCCAGTGCTGACTCATATTTTTATGGCTCCAAATACGAGTTCCAAGTTCTAGTGTGAAGATCAATGACACACAGCCAACAAACACACATAAAAACTTCAAAAGAAAATGCCATTACAATTTTCCAAAAGCATCTTTCAGTTGTGCAACTAACTAGTTGTGCAACTATACAATGTCAGTACAGAACATTGAATGCTCATCTTTTTTACAGAATACTGGAAACAAAGGTAAAATAAAACAACCTTTGGCAAAGCAAGGAAGACTATTTTAAGGCCACTACAGACTTGTCAGGACATGTTAAAATTGGCTGAAAATATTTACATCATGGGAGGTTATTTTGCATGGAGGGCGTGGTTTTGGCGCAGATGTGAGCGGCAGTGGTCTCCAGAGCTCCTCCGCGGCCGCCCTTCTTACCTACTGATCCTGACCACTATACCGGGCCCCCGACACTGCATCGTAGGGATGGAAAGCCCGGTGCTTTTATAGGGTGGAGTGCAGGATGCCGACAAGGGTGATAACAGCACAAGACAAGCCATTTTCTTCTCCTTGCTGCGAACCGCCGCGCCGAGTCTCAAAATGGCGGCCGGGTGCGGCGAAGGAGAGGCCTGACCGGGAGACTGTCGTGGACGCACGGGGTGCCTTGTGAGTGCCCTGGTCTTCCCTACGGACGCCGGAGCAGAGGTGGTGGCTCACCCTGACCATCAGCAGTGAGAAGGCGACGGGAGTGGGCAGTTATCCCTGGTTTGCCCGCCAGCCGCATTTGCCTGACCCTAAGATGGCGGCGCCCGCGCTGTAGATTGGCGCCATTCCCCCGGTTGTCGGCGCGGACCTCGGCGCAGTTGTTGGAACTGAGTACCAGGCACATAGCCTGGCGGAGCCCTGGGGACTGACCGCAGCACCTCCTGGACAGTGGCCTGAGGGGATGGGGGTGCATTGAGGACTACCCCAGAATTGAAGCGGGGGCCACAGTCTCACCTCTCAGGTGCCACGGTGGGACACCCGCTCTTGCTTGAGGCACCTACTTGACCGTGAGCTCTGCATGGTGGCCCACCCCGCCCAGTTAGCCACCTGGTGAAGGAGACAGTCCCGGGGACAGGTAGAGCAATCACCGGATCAGCCTAGAGGCAGCTGCAACTTCCTTGGGCCCCAGGTAAGCAGTGAAGGCCAGGCGCGGCACGTAAAGGGGGTGCTCCAGGCCGGAAGCGAGGGCAGCTGTCAACTGAACTACCCCGGGAGGATTTTGCTGTGGAGCACTGAGTGGGCTATGGATCTAGCACGGCCCGGGGAGCATTGATGGGCGCTCTGAGGTCCCTTCTGAACCTAAACCACGCTAAAGGTCTGCGAGATGAGCCTGCGCTGGGAACTGCTGCTACAGGAAGCCTAGGAGTGCGGGACAGCTGCTTACAAGTCTGAGGCGCGTGCTGGGTCATTGGGCAGCGTACTTCCTGGCCACGAGGTGCTGTGGGCACACTGCCTGCTGGCACACTACGACTGCGGGATCAACTGAGCGGAGGTTTGGCGAGAAGTGAGCCCTGTTGACAGGAGAATCCACTAGGCCCTGCCCGGACACGAGGAGAGTCACCAAACCCTTGGTCGAGGGGGGGTGAGTATATAGACTCCGCTGTTCTTACTCACCATTGTTGCCTGCGAGTATCAAGATGGGCAGGGTGACCAAGAGAAAGGGGTTCGAGGTATTGCAGATAGAGGAGACGGACCGACCCATGGATGAAGAGGATGCTTCCGATGTGCGCGATGCACCCAAGCAGCCCGGCACCCTTCCTTGGGAGAAATCATGCAGGCCATCATAGCCTCGAGGGAGGCGCTGGAGAAGAGGATGGATGCCATTGGCTCAGATCTTTCCCTGCTAAAGGACGACCACCGGAAACTTAAAGAACAGGTGGCGAACAACGAAACCACCATGAAAGACATTCCTGATACGGTTGCCGCCTTGCAAAAGTCATTGAATGAAGTGGTTCATAGAGTTAAAGTGCTGGAGGTGAGGGCGGAGGACAGCGCAGGGCACTCAAGGCGCAACAACCTCCACGTAGTAGGAGCCCCGGAGCGAGAGGAGGGAGCAGATGCAGTTCAGTTCTTGGAGGTATGGCTGAAAGCGGAGGTGGCACCAGAGGGCCTCTCCCCATTTTATGTGCTGGAGCAGGCGCACAGGGTCCCAGCTCGCCCCCCTAAACCTGGAGCTTCACCTCGCCCAATGGTGGTGAGACTGCTACACTACCGAGACCGCGATCTCATTTTGCAGAGGGCCCGGGAGCAACAGAATTTACGGATTGGGAACAGCAAAGTAATGAAATTTCCAGATTATACTAGAAAGGTACTGCGCCAGAGAACCTCCTTCCTGGCTGTCAAGCGGAAGTTGGGCCAACTTCACCTCCCCTATGCCATGCTGTTTCCCGGCCAGGGTACGAGTGACTGCCGAGGGGGACACGCACTTTTTTCTCACACCGCAGCCCGCTTGGGACTCGTTGGAAGCCCGGGGAGTACCCGGTATATGCTCGTCACCGAAGGCTTCGCCACAAGGACACCTGCCCACCACATCAACGACACAGAGACCTGTATCTCCCATGGATTGGGGCCAGGAGCGAGACAGGGCGGTTTTAGCAGTGGCGGCCATCAGCCAGGGAGCTGTTAGTCCGGCCAGCAGCAGTTCAGAGCACGTGAAGAGTGGAACGGAGAGCCCAAGTTCGAGTAGTGCTCAGGGGCACTCGGATGCAGATCTTCCTGTCGTTACTCCACAAACAGCGGATGGGATGTTTGGGTGATGGAGTGGTGGGGGCGGCGTGAGGAGATTGGCGGGGTCACTGCACTGTCTGTTAGGTCTTGAGACTCCTTTGCCGGGTGGTGACGGGCTGCGATGACTCTCCGCAAGGACAGTGGAGGGCCCGGATAGATGTTTTAACTTGAATGGGGAGGTCGGGGGGGGGTTCCGGGGTATCATGGTAGAGTCCTCAGCCGCCTTCTCTTGATATATCTTTGTATACCCATTTTCATAGTTTGGATGGGGTTGCCTCGTTGGGTGCCTGTCCTGGGGAGGGGGAGTTGGGGATGTTTTACTTGTTGTCTTTTTTTAAGAGGACCCAGGCGTGTCACGGGGTTGAGTATTGCTGAACATCTTAAATGTCACTACATGCAATGGGACCCGCATTAGATTATGCATGTCTCACATGGAAATGTACGGGGCATGCATACTATGGTTAGGCGCCACAGGATACATTCATATCTGATCCGTAGGGGCATACACATTGCACTCCTTCAGGAAACCCACCTCCTGGCGAAAGAGGGGAAAGCACTGCAGCGCCACTGGAGGGGTCAGGTTTATTACACTACATACTCTGCACATGCGAGGGGGCTCCTGATTTGGGTAAGGGCTGGAGTTCCATTCCAATGCACAACACAGTTGGTTGACCCAGAGGGCAGATATGTGGTAGTACAGGTGATGTTAGATAATAGGGACCTTACTCTGGGATGTGCATATGCGCCTAATGCTGACCAACCGGCCTTTTTCTCCCTGCCATCACGCAAGTTAGCGACCGCCCTCACGGGACCACTATTACTAGGGGACAATTTTAATTGTGGCACTGATGTCGCCTTGGATCGCTCCCACCCCCCCATCCCGAGTGCGCCGGTGCATAAACTAGCAGAAGTGCGTAGTAACTGGCAACAGAAATGGGGATTAGTTGACACCTGGCGGGCCCAACACCCATTGACCAGAGATTGCTCCTTTTTCTCTGCCTTACATGAATTGCATATCCGCCTCGACCCTTCTTATGCTCCCCGGACGTTCACAGGGAGATCCGCAGTAGTGAATACCTCACTAGGACGATTTCTGACTATAATCCGGTGTAATCCCAGTTGGGATGGTCGCAAGTGCGCCCCAAAATCCCCACCTGGAGATTGCGGCCGGCAGCGCTTGATGATCAGGTTTTCCGCACCACCATTGCAACGGCTATTACAGAATACTCCCAGTTTAATGAGCGAATGGCTGGGTCAGTGACCGCGGAGTGGGATGCCTATAAGGAGGTTATTTGGGGAAGATACATTTCTGCTGTAGCTGGGACCAGGAAGGCCCTCTTGCACGACGTCCAAAGGGATGACGAGCGGTTGCGCACCCTGGAGAGGGAACGCCCTGATAATCTGATCAAACAAGCAGAACTGTTAGAAGCCAGAGAAGCAGTGGCAGCTAATGTAGAGTGACTGCAGTGCTTTGATTATAAAAAATACATCACGCGGGCGCATTCGGAGCGGGACAAGTCGTGGACCCTCCATCTTGGTTGGCCAATCCGGCTCGTCGCGGCTCAGTCATACTGGAGCTGCGGGATCAGATGGGGGTCACCCACTTTGATCAGCAGGGGATAAATGATCTGTTCTTTGATTACTACACGGAGCTTTATCGCAGCCGGGTAGTCCCCTTTGAGGCAGAACTACTGGAGTTCATGGAGGGTGTTGCCCTGCCGACGCTAGATGAAGAGGAGGCGAAATTGCTGGGATGGAACATTGAGGTGCAGGAGGTGTGAGTGGCCATCAAAAGTATGGCCCGTATTAAAACTCCGGGCTTGGATGGCTTCCCAGTAGAATTTTATCTCACTTACATTGATCTGCTTGCCCCCCATCTCATGCGCCTATATGACGAGGCTAGAAGGATAGGCAGACTGCCGGATTCCACTAGGGAGGCAATCATTATTCCCTTGCTAAAATTGGGCAAACAATCTTGGGACAGAACGGCGTGTAGACCGTTATCCATGCTTAACCTTGATTACAAAATCCTGAGCAGGATACTGGCTACTCGTCTGTTGCCCTACATGCCTGCCCTCATTCATGCCGACCAATCGGGGTTCATTCCAGCCCGCAACACAGCGCTTAATATACGAAGGCTCCTACATGTTTTTGAGGTGGATTCCTACAATGTAGACTCCACCACAATATTTGCTGTAGACATAGAGAAAGCCATCGACAGCTTAGAGAAGGAGTACCAATTCCATGTGATGCGACGATTGGACCTTGGCCCCGATTTTGTAAGGTGGACGGCCCTATTGTATACAGACTCGACCGCCAGAGTCAAAACAGGAGGGGTGATCTAGGAGGCCTACAGGGTGGGGAGGGGCACACGACAAGGGTGCCCCCTCTCCGCATTATTATTTGCTATGGCAGTGGAGCCCCTGGTGACACACGCTTGTTTGGGGCGGGCGTACCGGGGCCTCGACGTCTACGGCTAGATCCACCATATCGCACTATATGCGGATGACCTCTTGATGTTCCTGACAGATACAGGCGAAGCATTGCTGGGGGTGAAGTCCCTGCTGCGGGATCTGAGTAGAGTGGCTGGCTTCAAAAGTCAATTGGGCAAAATCGTGACTCTTCCCGGTGCGCAAGGGAAGGCTAGGCCCCCAGACCACTGAAGGGGTGAAATGGGAGGAGAGATGTTTGCCCTACTTAGGCATGCTTATTTATCACGAAAAACTAAGATATTTTGGAGGGGAACGTTGGGAAGGCGATCAGGGGGGCCAGGGATAATTTTGAATTCTAGGGTACCTTGCCCTTATCTGTGGCGGGATAGGTGGCGCTTCTTAAAATGGTTACCCTTCCGCGCTTACTGTTCTTCTTCAGGGCCCTGCCGATCTGGGTTCCGACAGCCTATTTTAAACGACTCAGAAAGATGGTCATCTTTTTTCTGTAGGGTAAGGGCAGACGCAGAGTAGCCCTAAACACACTCATGAGGCCCCGAGCGGAGGGAGGGCTAGCGGTCCCGGATTATGAAATGTATTACCTAGCAGCCCACCTCCAATGGCTCACACAATGGTTGGCGAGAGCCACTAGGAAAGAAGGTGGACCTGGTGAGCTGTCTGGTTCCTTGATGGTCCTATCCCGCATAGTGTTGCGGATCCCGCTCGGGAGCATATACCTTACCCTGGAATTTGCCACAGCCCGGAAATGCTGGAACAGATACCTGCGGAGACTGGCTATAGGGACCCCTTATGCCCCTGACATACAGCTGAAGATGTGCAGGGCTCTGCCACATAGGGGCACCTGGCAGAAAGTGGAGTCCTGGGAACAGCAAGGACTACTGAGTTTGGGGGGGGGGAAATAAAAAGGGGGGGAAAATGTCGAAGTGTTTTGCAGTCAAATGGTGCTCTGTGAAAAAGCTCTTTATAGGTTTTTTGTTATTTTTGATGTCACAATGTCTGATCATATTAGCAAATAAACTGCATTATGTCTGTTAAAGGGGGATTGAAATTAATTTCATTGAATGTGAACGGTCTAAATAATTGGAAAAAAATGCGGGCTATAGAGTTTTGGATTCGGACTGAAAACCCGATGTTATAAGGTTACAGGAAACCCATCTCTCTGCTACTAAAAAGGATGATTTTCTTATGTTTAAGTCATGGGCTTCATTTCGGGGTTTTTCATGTGTGATTAGTTCACAACGAGGTGTTGCTCTTTTTTAAAATAAAAAACTAGAAGTTGAAATTGTTCAGACCGATCAGGACGATTTAGGTCGATGGTGTTGGGCTTCATGCCTTTTTAAAACTCAGCAAAGACCTATTACCTTTGTTAGCTTTTACGCCCCTACAGAGGATAACCCCCAAATTTACGATGCCATGTTTCAATCTTTGCTACTATTAAGAGGGGATATGGTTATAGGCGGTGATTTTAATTTACTAATGAATCCTAAATTGGATTCTACTTCATCTCCTAAAAAACAGTCTAAACCTAAATCCCTTCGGATTATGCTAAATAATATGACAATATTTGATCTGTGTGATCCATGGCGTGTCCAAAATCCACAGGAATGTGAATTTACTTGTTGGTCTGCTTGGTTTAAGTTATCCTCCCGAATCGACTTTTTTTTGGCATCTAGACAGCTTAAATTTACTTCACAGAAAATTTGTCATAATGATTTTTGTGCCCATGCAATGCTGGTTATTAACTTTTCCTTAAGTCACAATAACATCAAATTACCTAAACGCTGGATTTTTAATAAAGCTTACTTACAAGAGATAAATTGGGTGACGATACTTACAACAGAGATTTCAGACTTTATAATTCGAAATCTAGGATCGGCTCCCCTACACATCATCTGGAATTCTCTGAAGGCCTTTATCCGGGGTATAATTATAAGTAAAGATGCAGCTGAGTGGCGCACTGTTTAAAATATTAGGAACTCTCTCTCACAAAAAATTCACGATTTAACAATACCTCAAAGTCTGAATCTAACTCCTAATGTTCAGGAACAACTTAACGTGGCAAAACGGGATCTGAATGCTTATTACTATTCACAGAGTGAAGAGACTTTTTGTAATCAATCCCAAAAAGTTTACGAAGAAAGTAACATCACAGGAAATTTTTTAGCCTGGCAGGCTAAAGCTCAAGCTGCTTCAAATATGATTCACTCGCTAAAAAATCGAATCACTCATATTGAGATATCTAACCAAGCTGAAATAAGCTCTATAATGCTTTCTCATTATCATAATATATATAGTACTCAGCATTCCATTGACCATCAAAAACTGTATAATTTTCTGGGAAGACATGCACTTCCAAGCCTATCTCAAATGACCAACTAAAAATGCGACGTCCATTTTCTCGTGCAGAAGTTGATTCGATTGTTAAGGACCTCCCTTTGGGCAAGGCCTGTGGTCCTGATGGATTTTCTTTTTTTTTTTTTTGTATATTTATTTTATTGGTTCACAACATAATACATCTCAACAACCTTGTCCAGCAAAATCAAAGAAAAAGGGAATAACGAAATTCGTTCATACAAAAAAGGAAGCCCCATAAATCATTTATATGCACAACAGATGTACGGTTTTGGACTACATAACATTGAATGGCAGTTTCAATCTTCATAATAATCTGAGAATGTTCCCCAGATTTTCTGTCCAATTTTTTTCCTTTTTCTGGACCCAGTAACCGAGAACAAACCCCACTCCAACTTATATAATTTGTACATTCGTGCTCGCCATTGCTGAAATAAAGGAGGATTTTCCTGAGCCATTCTGAGGCGATACAAATCCATGCAACAGTCATAGAAAAAAAATAAAAATATCGAAAACAATATAGTCCATTGGCACAATTGTCTTTTGGGGTGTTCCCCAGCATCAACATTGAGGGAGTGATCACCACTCGGACTTTAAGAACCAAAGACAAAAATGTTTCAATATCATTTAGGAACACTCTTAATCTAATGCAGGAAAAAAAAATATGTAGGCTATCTGCATGGTCTGCCTTACACCCAAAACATTTCCCATCATAGCTGTCTCCCCATTTAGACATACGGTGTGGTGTGTTGTATAAATCAAACAAGGTTTTAAAAAATTGCGTCTTTAAGTTAGCGGACATTAAGACTTCTTTAGAAAGTAGAATCAAATCTTCCACATCAAGCTCAGTATCCGCCAACTTATCAACCCATTTTGCCCTTGTTCTCTCCAAGTCGTCCGGTTTCTCCTCCACAAGCAGTCTATACATTGTGCCAATCTTCACCCGACGATCTCTAGCCTCAACAACTTGAACCTTTTGTAAACCAAGTTTATGTTCTATAAGAAAATCTCTAATTTGTAAGAATTTAAAAAAATAACTTCTTGGTAAACTAAACTGATCACTCAGCTCCAAAAAAGATTTACACTTGCCATCCACCAAAAAGAAATCCCCCAAGCATGTCATTCCCTTTTTTTGCCATTTCAAGGCCAAGCCATCCATAAATATGTTAGGTAACAATCTTGGTGCACCAAATGGAGTATAATACGACAGCTTCCCTAAACCAGTAGTACGTGTCAGCCATCTCCAGGTCTTATGAGCTCCTATCAAGATTTTAAATCGGGTCCGCTTATAGTAGCTCCCATCTATTTCAATGAAAAAACTTTGTTTCACTTGTGTTCCCAACAAAATCTCAAATATAGATGGGTGGTTGTACATAAATTCAGTTGATTCACCTGTTGTCAGCACTTTCATTCTTAATAAAAAACAAACTATATAATAAAGAAAGAAATCAGGTACTCCCAACCTACCCCTTTCAACCGGTAACATCAAAGATTTCATAGCCCGTCTAGGTTTTCCAGGACTCCAAATAAATCTTCCACACAGTGCTTGTAAAGCCATTAACTTGGGTTTTGGAAATTCCAAGGGTATTGAACGGTACAGGTAGAGCACTTTAGGTAGAACGTTCATTTTTATAAAGTTTGTTCGTCCAATTATAGTAAAAAAAAACGATCCCATCTCTCTAAAGAAGCCTTAATTTTATTGTATACCCTGTTCCAATTTACATTAATCAATTCAGTCATATTTGTCTTAATCCGTATACCAAGATAAGTGACCTCTCCCACCACTCTCTCATCTTCCCAAGTGATAGCTCCTGAGCATAAAATCTGTGTCTTTGATGCATTCAGCTTATAACCAGTTATGGTTCCAAATTCTAGTGCCAACCTCTCAATCTCTAAAATAGCGGTATCAGGTCTATCAGTAACCACCGCAATTTCATCCGCATAAGCGAATACTGAAAAACAAAAATCGAAAACTCTAAAAGGGGGAATTAAGGGGTTCTGATTTAATAATTCTATAAACGGGTTAATATATAATGCAAATAATAACTGAGAACATGGGCAACCCTGCCGAGTCCCTCTATTGATGCTAAAAGATTCAGAGAGCACTCCGAGAGCTGAAATATTAGCCATAGGTTTGATATACAAGGATTGTATAGAACTAATATATTTTTGTCCAAAGCCCATTTTAGCCAACAATATCCACATATACTCCCAACTCACCCGGTCAAACGCTTTTTCTGCGTCCAGCAGAAAAAGCGCCAATTTCCTTTTATTTACCGCTGCCAGATCAAACAAAGTAATAACTTTATTGATGTGGTCCATAGTGCCTCTTCTGGGAATAAACCCATGTTGATTTCGTGAGACTAGGGATGTTACCACATTAGATAAGCGGTTAGCCAAAATCTTTGAGTATATCTTATTGTCCACATTCAGTAACGATATAGGGCAATAAGACCCAACGTTATCAGGGGGTTTATCTTTCTTGCAAAAAACCGCAATAGTGGCCTTAGACCAACTACTAGGAGGATTCCCCTGTTGAGCTACCAAAATTACATGAAGCAGTTCATCTTTTAAGATATTAAAAAACAGTTTGTATACCTCAGCAGGTATTCTGTCAGGTCCAGCGGCTTTACCAACTGCAAGACTCTGTACAACTATCTCTAGTTCTAACATAGTAATTGGTAAATCCAATTCTTGCGCCGTTGAAGGTTCTAGGGTTTTCAAACCAGTTAACATTCTATCGTGCCAATGCATACCAGGATCTAAACTGTCATCCCTAGAATACAATCCGGCATAAAAACTATGAAATATGCCAAGGATGCGTTCAGGATCTGAATGTGAATTACCCTGTACATCCTTCATTGAGCTAATATACCGCGCTGTCTGCTTCATTCGTAATCTGACTGCCAAGGTTTTACCAATTCTTTTCGAACTCATAAATTAACATCCTAGAGGTTAAAAATCTCCTAGCAATTTCCTTGTCCCAGAAACCAAGAATGTTGGTTCTAGCCTTAGCAACCTCATTTTCAACCTCGGAGAGTTCAGTGTTACCCTGTGCTACTTCCCTAGTTAATAATGTCTCGGCCTTATCCAGGAGTTCATATAATAGGTCAAGCTCTTTTTTTGATCTTTTAAGTTGCCATGATGAGAAGCTAACACACTCTCCCTGGAAGCCCACTTTAAAAGTATCCCAAACTATGCCAGTGTTCGCCGTACCATGATTATTAAGAAAAAAAACTTGAATCCAGCTTTGCATGTGAGTTTTAAATTCTTCATTCAAACCTAGTTTCCGATCATAAGAAAAATTGGGAGGAGCTGCCCTCTTTACTGAACTCTGTATATCAATCACGATGGGGGAGTGATCAGAAGTAATTCTAGGATAAGTTCTGATCTTAATTCCTACCAACAAATATTCTGGGACAAAAAAGTAATCCAATCTAACTAATTTTTTATGGGGATGTGAATAAAAAGTAAAACCATTATCCACTCCCCGGAGCCTACCCCAAACATCAACTAGACCTTGATCTTCTAGTAAATTAACCAAAGCTTTAAACACTCTCGGTTTACGGCCTTAATAATTTCCATACCCCTGCAATAAAGCGTTATTAGACAGGTTTATATTCATATCCCCACATATGACAATCGGTTGTGAAAAGTTAGCTAACTCCAAATTAATTTCCACCAAAGGAGCTGGGTCATCCAAGCTAGCTCCGTAAACATTAACCAGCATTAAATGTCTATTCCCACTTTTACATTCCAGAATGGCCCATCGGCCATTATTGTCGACAACTTCCCGTCCTATAGTTGTAGAGTGATCTTTAACTAGAATTGCGACTCCCCTTATCATACTGGTCTGTCTAGAGGCAGCAACTAATATAAATCCTAGGTCTTTTAACACCTCTCTTTTTGAGCATGGAATTTGCGATTCCTGAATACATACAATATCAGGTTGAATATATTTCAATTCTGCGGCTATTTTATGTCTTTTTACTGAATTGTTTAATCCGCATACATTCAATGAACAAATTCTTAATGCTTTTCCCCCATTTTAAATCAAAATACTTAACGTTAGCTGAACTATAAGCAAAGACACAATTAAGTAATACAGAACCCTTCATTTCAAATATCTTCTTTACCACTTTTTTTCCATGTATTAGTTGTGAACTCTTTTTTTCCCCCTGTTTTACACCCCACCGTGACCCCTTCCACCACCCAACCTCCCTCAACGCCCACCCTTGCCCACCCCAAGCTTCTCCCTTCATAGAGGCTTTAGGACTGATAGTCCTGTGATGTAAGTTTGCCCCCGACCCCCTGCCGTCCCCGCGCTGAGCCTTCAAATCATTACTAAGGACAGTTCCTCTATTTTAAGTGAAAGAATCTCTTGTGCAAGCAAACAATTAAACTTAAATATGTCAAATCTGAATTATAAGGACATCAAAAACTCTTTGGCAGCAGTTTCCGTCATAAAAAATCTGGTGCGATCCTTATGTATAACTTTAAGCTTTGCAGGAAACATTAAGTATGCCTGCGCACCCTTTCCTTGAAACTGAGTTATTAACTGTCTTAGCTGTCATCTAATCTCAACAGATTGCTTACAGAGATCTGGTCAATGTCCACAAGCTTCCAATTGACATCTTCCTTAGTAGCCATGTGCTTTTCTATAGTCTTACGTTGCTGCGCCACTTCATCTTCAAGAGAACAAATGCGAGATTCAGCCTCCGTGGCTCTAGTCAGAAATTCAGTGTGTGATTTAACCAGCCTTCTCACAGAATTTTGTAATTTTTTACACGAGTTCTGTACCCTCAAACTGTCTTCTAGTGTTTCCTCCCTATGCTGCATCATAGTTTGGTAAATCAATCCTAAAGAAATGTCCGCCGTTTCCAAATCCAAATCAATGTGGCCAACATTACCATTTGAAGTCTCTTATCTCTCCTTGCCACTCAGATTCACTCGGAGTTTACGAACGGTACTGAGCTCTATCCCATCTTTCTCCATTGTTTCATTCACACTACTATGCCTACTTTCTTCCTCTGGGCAGCCATCCTCCACACTCATACCCATAGCATATAATTCTACTAGATCCTCGGAGGAGGACATAGAGTGCTCTGAGAGGGAGAAAAAATCCGCGGAGTCAGTCTCCCTTCCTGTAAATATCACGGTGTCTGCATTCAAATTAAGCTCACTCTGCACAGTGGAGGTAATGGGAAGAATATCCTCATATTGAATAGAGTTATTGGATACAATTGTAGCAGCACCAGCAACAGTAACTAAATTAACAGTAGGATTCGACTCATTTCTCTCTTCAAATTGTCCCAAGACTGGAGTGGAAACAGTGATTGAGGTGGGAGCTGGCTGAGCAGGCACAGACATTGTCCCGGTCTCTTGTACAACTTCAGCTCCAGAGCCACTTGCTACATTCAACAATTTAGGCTTCGCCTTGCCAACCTCCTTGTTTTTTGCAAACATGTCCGGTATCTTTTTACGAACACCGGCAACCTCCCCCTCCCGTTCTGAGAACGTAGCTTCCTCCACTTCGATATTATTACTCACTGTGGGAGGGGGAGAAGACGCCACAGTAACCGGTGCCGCAATAGCCGGTGCCGCCGAAGTTTTTGACAGGGGTGTGATCGACGTAATCTCCGCACCAGTTTGAAGCTCCGTAACACCCTGTCCCCGGACTCTCCTTCCCTTTGGTCCCATGTTTGTATTCCTCCAGCAGCTCTCTCCGCGCAGCACGCCGCAGTCACCGTTCTCTGCGCAGCCTGGTTCCGATCTCAGGCCGCGCCCTTCCCAGGTGTACCGGGTCAGCAGCCGAATCAGATGCTGCCGGTAAGCTGCCCAGCGTCCCGCGAGGCGAGTCCAGGCTATAGCCACACGAAACTCTATCATAGGAGGGGTTACGTTTAAATTTTTCACAGTTTCTTGTGTTCTCCCAAGTTAGCAGCGCAGTAGGCTATCAGAGGCTCGCCCAAATTCCGTTCTTTCACCACGCTTCTCTCAGCCCAGCGTGGTGCGGCAGGAGCAGCAAACTCAAGCGTCCAGCACGGGTGCCATCTTGCCTACTCCTCTG
Source organism: Lissotriton vulgaris (assembly GCF_964263255.1). Classification (NCBI taxonomy): domain Eukaryota; kingdom Metazoa; phylum Chordata; class Amphibia; order Caudata; family Salamandridae; genus Lissotriton; species Lissotriton vulgaris. The sequence continues at coordinate 1,387,499,542 of NC_141694.1, read as the reverse complement.
TATCAATGATGGATTTTCTACAGAGTTTTTCAAAGTTTTCTTTAATTCATTTGCGGATTTGTTTCTGCTACTATTAAATTCTAGGCTCGAAGGTGGGCAAGTTCCCGCATCTTTTCATGAAGGGACGGTTGTTAGTTTTTTGAAAAATTCATATTGTCCAATTACTCTATTAAATTCAGATTATAAAATTGGCGCCAAATTATTGTCACTTCGTTTTAATTCTATTTCGGCAGATTTAATTCATCCGGATCAAAATGGGTTTAATGCGGGTGGACAGCTTTTTACCAATACGCACTTCTTGATTGAGGCATTAGATTTTTTTGAGACAAGGGGATTACAGGCTTTGGTTTTATTACTAGATGCTGAAAAAGCTTTTGATTTGGTGGTTTGGGATACACTTTTCATTATTTTAAAACATTTTGGGATTCCACAACAAATTATTACCCTAATTCAAAATTTGTATACCGGTGCAACAGCTAATATAATTATCAATAAACTAATAGCTGGTTCAATTTTAGTTCAGCGGGGTACTAGGCAAGGGTGTCCCTTGTCTCCCGTTCTTTTTGCTTACTTTATTGAACCACTCGCTGTAGCTATCAGGAACTGTGTTCAGATTGTTCCTCCAGTTACTCCTATGGCTAACATCAAATTATATGCAGATGATATCCTGCTACTAATTAAGCCGGATCTTCAATCACAAACACAGGCCATTAAGATCTTTTCAGAATTTGAAGATGTAGGGGGTTATCGAATTAACAAACAAATGACATACATTTTTGTCTGTGGGGGTACTAACCCTATCTTACATCCTGATTTAGATGGCTGTATTAATCTAAAACCTAAAAGATATTTGGGAATCTTCTTCTCCCCCATAACCCAGGATTTATATATACTTAATTTTGTCCCGCTGATTCAAAAGTTACGTTTAATGTTAGCACGGTGGGATCCACTACCATTATCTCTTCTTGGTAGAATAGCATTGTTTAAAATGTCAATACTTCCCCTTTTTAATTTTTTATTTTCTACCACTCCAATTTTATCTCCCTGCGTCTTTTTACACCAGAGTTGAATCCATGTTCTCTGTATTTATTTGGAAGAAAAATACCCTCGTATTGACATTCGTACTCTATATGAAAGAACTGAATATGGCAGTCTTTCACTACCTAATTTAAGAGAATACTATTATGCATATTTTGTATACTATTTAGACCGATTCAAGAATTTATCCTTAGGCGCAAATCCCTTTGAAAATTTCTTTCTCAAGTTAATATGTTCTGAAATTCATATCTCATCCCCTCTCCTCGTACCTAAATCCCCGAAATTTGTTCGATATAAGACCTTGAACTGGTTTTTCAAACGACGTAATGCCATGCTTAAAAAATATTCCCTCCCTTTCTTTAATTTATCAACTCCCCTATTTGGTGCTTTTTCCTTTCTAAAATTTTAAATCGAATCTTCAATCATAGTCATCTGGGAACGAGCTGGGTTTCGAACTCTAGCAGATTTTGTGAATAATGGGTCTTGGTTAACGCTCGATGCCATGCAACGTTTGATTCCCAACAATTTTTTACTAATAAGGTCTTATATCGAGATTTTTTAAATTCTGACCTCATTAGATTTAAACCTTCTTAATACTTCACCACCAATGTTTGAAGACCTTTTTATAAATACGGCAATAAAAAAGCCAGGGGAATGGAAAAAATACTTGGCACATAGTCGGGAGGAGGAATTGTTTTACAAAGCAACACGTAAATGGCATACTCAGGAAAATATAGTGCTTTCTCTTGATATATGGAAAACTATTAATAAATTCAATTTTGGTTCATTACTTGGCGCCAATTGGCGCAGAATGCTATTTTTTAGCAAATGGCTCTTGTACCGCACTCCTGCCATTATTGCCAAAATGTATGATAATTTGTCTGCAAATTGTTTTAGATGTTTCCAATGTGATTCAGCTAATTGGTCTCATACTATGGCATATTGTTCTAAAATTCAGCCTTTTTGGGATGCAATCTTTCATTTTCTTCAATTTTACTATGCTATTCCTATTGTTTGTAACGTTAAACTATTACTGTTTGGTTTCGATTCTGATTGTCAACTCCCAGAATATTTGGCTAAATTTGTTTATATTGCAATGGCTGTTGCTAGATCACTAGTACTCCATAATTGTCGATCACCACAAGTACCAGTGGTGCAGGTATGGCTTGACAAAATGAAAAGGGTCAGGAAATGTGAGCAATTGTATGCAAAACGAGTTGGGGGATAAAAAAGTTTGAAAAGATTTGGGGACAGTTTTTTTCTGCATCTTAATTTTGACCATATTATGAACGTGATCTACTGTTGTGACAAACCATATTTTTCTTTTTGTAACTGCAAATAACTTTAGTAAAAATCTTTAAAAAAAAAAAAGGACTACTGACAATGGGGGACCTATACGCGGAAGGAGCCCTTCTACAGTTTGATGATCTACGAGCCCGATATGACCTACCTGGTGGCGACTTTCTGAAATACACTGCACTCACAGCAGCTATTAGAGAGCACTGGAAAACAGGCCTTACAGAGCCGCCCACTTCTATGGGGTGCCAATATGTTGTAGTTGCGGTGGGCACCATAAAGGCGGTGACATGTCTATATAGGCGCATGACACTAGAGTCCCTGTCCCCGCTGGCTGCCCTGAAGATTAAATGGGAAATGGACATAGGGAAAGACATCCCAGAAGCAGCATGGAGTGGGATAGTAGAGAGGGCCTGGAAAAGCACAAGAAATGCGTGATTTCAGTTAGTCCATTGGAAAGCGAAAAAGGGCCCTAGTATAGATAAGTGGAAGGCCGAATTCCGAAAGTCGGCTGAATGTGGGGCCACTGTCCGGTTACAGAAGGCGTTAGAGAGGGCGAGGGACTGGGAAAGGCTAGTGATGGAACTTACAGCCCCTGAAGATGCAGATGATGAGACCCGAGCAGATGGCCCAGAGACACACACAGCATAACACACCACAATAGTCGGTAGGATTCCACTATGGGATAGCGGCGAAGTGCTGCACTCGTCCCACATGTGCTTACACAGTGCTTTCGTTGATCCTGTTGCATAGAACACACATTGTCTTGGCCCCTCAGGGCAGCAGCGAATGGTTCACTATGACACGCCTGGGGGGGTGGGAGGTGGTTGGGGATGATTGATTTGGAGCAGGGATGGGGGTTGGGGCAGTTGAGAATAGATACTAGCACGGCACCCACTCACAAACTGCGCCAGGACCGGGAGTTCGAGGTGGCTGCAGATAAGGCAATAGACATTACTCTTACCAAGTGCATTGGGGAATGCCGATATACAAATTTGTTATGACGCTTACCAGTACTGCATTGCAAGTTGGAAACAACTGTGGTTTTTGCATTGTAAGTTGGCAACAAAACAAAACAAATCATGTTTAAAAAAAATTGGGAGGTTATTTTGCATGTCTGTTCAGATGTGACATTAGTTTCCAAGTGCTGTATATTGAGACAAATTTAAAATTCCTCTATCACATTTTTTTTTCATGAAATCATCTACCTTTTATTCATACCATAGGTTTCAGGCCTTATAAAGTTAGGAATTAGCATTTAAAAAACCATTGAAATTGCTCCTATATAGTTAGTTGTACTAACTATATTTCGCGCACCCGCAATCCACTGCTGATGATGTCACATATTACATCATTCATGACATGGCCAGTGACATCACTGAGGACATCTCAAATGACATCACTGATTTCATCTCATTTGACATCACTGATGACATCACTGATGGCATCATCTAGTGACTATGTGTTTCTGTAAAGTTTAAATATGTTTTACATATTGAAGAATGAGTGGATGTATAAGTGTCTGAATGAAGGATTTAGTAGGTGCGTGACTGACTGTATGAGTGAGTGATTAAATGTGTCTTACTAAATGCATGGGTTAGTGACTAAACTGTCTGAATGTGTGCATCAGTATGTCTGTTGTTGTGTAAGCTGCTGCATGTGTTGATCAGTAGCTATATGAGTGGCTATATGGGTTATTGATTGGTTGCCCAAGTATTTAAATTGGATACTGAGTGTGTGTGTGGGTGGCTGGGAGGTGTGTGACTCTGTGCATAGATGTGTGAGCAGTTGATTCACTAGGTGTATGAGTTCAAGAGTGCATGTTGAAACAGCTATATGGGCGGTTGACTGTGTGCATGGGTGTGTTGGTGAGTGAATGGATATCTCAGTGCTACATGTCCAAGTAAGTACATATGTAAAACACAGTGCATGTGAGAGTTGGCATATATAAATGACTATACATGAGAGCCAGAGAATGTGCGAGTGGCTGTATGGATCATTATGTACTTGTAACAGTGATTGTATAATTGAGTAAGTATGTGTTAGTATATGTTTGAATAAGTAAGGTGTTGTGTGTATAACTGTATAGTTGAGGAAATGGAAGTGTGATTGATTCTTTGCATGACTGACTAGGTGTGTGAGTAACTCCATGGATGAGTGGCAGTGTGTGAGTGTCTGTCTAGGTGTATGAGTGCATATGATAGTGTTGTATTGATGAGTGACTGTATGTATGAGTGATTCTATGGGTGAATGAGTGAATGTGTGTGTAGACCTAGGAATCAGTGAGTGCGTATGTAGTAACTGGTATTGGTGTGTCAATGGTTTCAAGAATGGTAGTCTGTATTTAACAGTGGGTGTATCAAAGGTTATATTAGAGTGTGAGGAGGTGCATCGTATTGTCACATGAATGATATCATCAGTGATGTGATCAGTGATTTCAAATGAGATGTCATCAGTGATGCCATCAGTGATGTCATTTGAGATGTCATCAGTGATGTCATCAGTGATGTCACTGACCATGTCATGAATGATGTAATATGAGACATCATCAGCAGTGGATTGCGGGTGCGCGAAATATAGTTAATACAACTAACTATATATGAGCAATTTCAATGGTTTTTTAAATGCTAATTCTTAACTATATAAGGCCTGAAACCTATGGTTTTATAAGTGAATTTGTAAAGTTTTTTAAAGGCTAATTCCTAACTATATAAAGCATGAAACCTATGGTTTTTTAAGTGAATTTGCAAGGTTTTTTAAATGCTAATTCCTAACTATATAAAGCCTGAAACCTATGGTTTTTAAGTGAATTTGCAAGGTTTTTTAAATGCTAATTCCTAACTATATTAGTCATGAAACCTATATTTTTTTTCAATAAGTTTCAAAGGTTTTGTAAATGCTAATTCTATTAGCGGATAACGTTTATATATGTTATTATCCTTCTATTATCCTTCTGGGACCACCTGAGCAGCCACCTTGTTTCTCAGGAGAAGTTAGGCACAAGAGAGCACAAAACAAGAGCGGAAAACGCGAAAAGGGGGCAGGGTTGAGCCCCCCTGACCCCTAGCCCTTCGCAGGGGGTCCCAGAAGGACCACCAAGTGCAAACTTTTTTTATTTATTTTTTTTAATTGCGGGGTACGCGCGCGGTACGTGTACCGTACGTCTACGGTGTGCGTACCCCACAATCTTTTCAATTTTTTTGCCCTTGGGGGTCCTTTAGGGACCCCCTGAGTAGGGCTAGAGGGTTGGGGGGGTCTCTACCCTGCCCCCTTTTCGTGTTTTCCACTCTTGTTTTGGGCTCTCTTGTGCCTCAGTTCTCCTGAGAAACAAGATGGTGGCCCACACTTCCTGGTTTGGACAGTTTGGAATGTTGACAGTCGACTGCCAGCCAATCAAAACCTCGCTCGCGCACGTAAGGGTACGCACACATATGCGTGCGGTACGCGTACCGTACGCGTACGTGCGCGTACGGTGAGCGCATAAAGATATATAATTTGCTAAAATTCAATTTTCTCAACAACTACTGTAGGGATTGTCACCAAATATAGAAAAGGCACTACTGCATACCTGTCCCTACCATTTTGCCAAGTTTTGTGGAATTCCGTTCAGCCGTTCGGGCTGTAGCCGTGTCTGAAGGTCCCATAGAAAATGCCATTTGAAAAATTTCGAATTCAATTTTCTCAAGAACTACTGGAGGGATTTCCACCAAACATACAAAAGGCACTGCTGCATACCCGTCCCTACCATTTTGCCAAATCTGGTGTAATTCCGTTCAGACGTTCGAGCTGTAGCCTTGTCAGAATGTCCCTATGGAAATTAACATGGGGAAAACACGTTTTGGGCCCCCCCTTTTTTCTCGGCCCCCGCTTGACGAATCGCCCTGACACTTTCAGGGAAGGAGCGGAGCGCAGCAAGGCAAATTTAAGGAAAATTACAGGCAGATCCCTCAATCGACGCCAAAGTTATTCCCAATTGAATGTTCAGAATTTCCTATGGTAACATAGTTCCTCCTCAGCTTCGCTCTGCGCTCGCAGACACCGCCTCCACGCCAACAGAAATGAGGACCGGACCATCAAAGTCAGCAAAAAGATGTTTTTTATTATCCTTTCAACAGAACCAGCGACGCGTTTCGAGCCAAAAGCCCTTGTTCACGCTGCTAACTATATATATCGCCAGTAGGTAATATGTGTGTATATATATATATATATATATATATATATATATATATATATATATATATATATATATATATATATATTCACTGAAAAAACCATAGGTTTCACACCAGTTATAGTTGGGTGGAAATTTTACTCGCATAAAACCATTGAAATTCCCATGTTATAGTTAGTTGGACTCACTATAACTTGCGCGTGCAATGCACTGCTGATGACGTCACATATTACATCACTCATGACATGGTCAGTGACATCACTCATGACATACATATATATATATATATATATGCACGAAAATTCGTCAATGACTAAAGCAGCCGCTTCAGCCCAACACTCCAACAATGACGAAAGAACAGACCCAATTCTTGGTGCTTAATCGAGGTGATTTATTACCAGCAAGCCTGCCGCCGCCATTATGCGTTTCGCCTTACACAGCTTGATCACATGGCGAGTTGCTGAGAGCCAATGCCGAACATTTAAAGTGCTAGTGCGCGTGCAATTTTTACAAATGGGTTCAAACAACATAGAAGAAATACTGCATCTTCATGTGCTAACATTTGTATACATTAATTGTAAACATACAATGTTGTAAGTACAAGTGGCTTAATTAATAAAATATATAAATATATATTTACACATTTAAAAAACCACAAATTTAAATAACTGTATAAATACATGTTATTCCAAAGGTGAACGTGAACCTATGGGAATTAACCCCTAGATTCACCAAATGTGGTTGTTCACATAGCTAATCTCTCCCCAAATGTACTAGGCACTGAGCAGAAGAAATTAAGCCCCAGTGGGCACAGAACCCTGAAAAATTGCATTTGAATACTACACGTATCATCTTAACATCGGCAACAAAGAAGTGTTAAGTTTCCATGATTTGCTAAAGTGCTCGTGCTAAGTGCTCAAACTAAAATAAAACTTCAAAACAAAGAAACTGAATTATAACCAAGGGAAAATGTTGCGTTCAACCCATGGCTTTGCGCCATAGGCTTTCCCTCCTCTTACTTAAACGAAGCTCTTAAAACAGATTGTGAGGAGGCGTCAATTGATCAGATAATACAACAACATTGTTACTTCTGTAAAACCAAGTACCACTCTGGCAGTACATACAATACATGATTATTAAGGAATCCATACTGAAAAAAATATGTACTAAAGGGGATTAAATATACATTTGTTCCAATTTTCTTATAAACAAGTGTATAGATCCTCCGTCGCATTCAGTCCCTGTGGCTGCTTGCTGTCTAATTCTAAGATGTATCTCGTCTCTAAGAGACGTAACTTTGCCTCTCGATTCCCTCCCCTTTTCATTGGCCATACTGCATCGATGACAAAATAAGAAAGATGCCCGGGGTTGGAACTATGCTCTTGTTCGAAATGCCTAGCAACAGGATAGGCTTGGTCTCTATTAGAGATAGCTCTAATGTGCTGCAGCACACGTTTGTGGACCGGCAGGCGGGTACTACCCACATACCTGAGTCCACATGTGCACTCCAGCACATAGACCGCATAGTCTGTCTTACAAGTAAGGCGTTTGGTAATTTTCCTAGGTGTACATGAAAATGGGACAACATAGCTCGTCTTATTTACCCCATGTTTATATGCCTTACATTGTATACATTTCTTAAATCCCCCTCCTAAGGCCTTCCACGTTGATGACATCTGGGGTTCTAAGGCATTTTGGACCAAGGCATTGGCCATAGATTTAGATTTCCTAAAGGTGAGGAGTGTTTTTTTTGATATTTTATTACCAATAACCGGATCCCCCAATATGAGGTTCCAGTTATCATAAAATATCTTTCTGATGGCTGAGTGCTGACGGCTGTATGTAACTATCATGTGTGGACTAATAACACCCCCAGCCGGGGATGTTTCTGCCTCTCTAATTCTAGGAACCAGGGCAGATTCACGGGATATCTGTTGGGTCCTTCTCTGCGCGAACTCAATCAAAGATCTAGAATATCCCCTGGCAAGGAATCTATTTTTGCATGCTTCCTGAGCCAAGATGCACTCCTCATCACTGCTACAGATGCGCTTGATACGCAACATTTCCCCATACAGGATGCTGCGTATCAAGTGGCCAGGATGGTGACTAGCCGCGTGCAGGATGGTGTTGCCTGCCGTCGGCTTTCTGTATAGTCTAGTTTGCATGCGGTTCTCAGTAATATAGATTTCCATATCCAGAAAGTTGACCATTCTAGCATTAATGCATGATGTAAAATAAAGGTTCAAACCATTCACATTTAGCCTTTCAACAAATTGCCTTGCTGCCTCCTCCGTCCCTCTCCAAACAAAAAATAAGTCATCTATATAACGTAAATAGGTGACCACATGCTGTTCCATGGTTGCTCGCAGATCCCCCGCCAGGACCTGTTCCTCCCATAGCCCCATGTGCAAACATGCGTAGCTAGGGGAGAAACAGGCCCCCATGGCGACACCTCTAATCTGATGGTAAATTTGATTATTGAACAAAAAGAAATTCTGCTCCAAACACATTTGAACCATAGATAACAGCATCCTGTTGTGCACCCCATAATATATGGGACGTTTGTTGAGGAAATGTTCTATTGCCTTGAGACCATCTCGGTGGGAAATTGAGGTGTATAACGAGGACACATCTAGAGTCATAAGCAAAAAGTCTGGACCCCAAACCAAATGTTCTGTTTTGCGAATGAAATCCGTAGAATCCTGAACATATGAGTCCAATCCTTTCACCCAATCCTGAAGAAAAAAGTCTATGTACTTTGATACATTTTCTAAGGAGCTGTCTAGTGCGGAAATTATTGGGCGCCCAGGGGGTTTGGTACAATCCTTGTGGACTTTGGGGATTAAATAAAACGAAGGAACCACTGGATGCTCTTTTTTCATGAAGTGGAACTCGTCCTCCGTGATAATGCCCCCACTCCTCCATGCTTGGAGTTTGGCTGCTTGGTCTCCCCATGTTGCCTTCGGAGTGGGCCAATTGCTTTTTCTATAACATGCAGAGTCATTAAGCTGTTTTTCCGCCTCCTGCAAGTATAGGTCCCGAGGCCACAAAACAACATTTCCCCCTTTGTCTGCTTAGCGCACCAGAATGTTATTGTCCGCAGTTATTTTTTCCACCAACTGCATATAGCTCCAATTACGTTTGTTAATGACATTGCGCTTACTGTTAGTAGCAACATATAATTGTTTAAGCTCTTTGGTCACTAGATCATGGTAAACGTCTATGTTGTCGTGGAGCATGATGGGTTGAAATGTTGATTTGGGTTTGAAAGATGTTAAACCCGCTGCTGCATTTACTCGCTCCATGCTGCAAGTACCCCCTTCATTGCCAGAGGATTCATTTTGCAGGGACCATATCGCATTCACATCCTCTTGGTCCCCTACGGTCAACAAAGTAGGGCTGTTAGTTTCAACAGGATTTTGTTTCTTGGATTGGAGACAATGGAATTTGTTCAATTTAAGCTTACGGATAAACCTGTAAGTGTCCATTCGCGCATCCGCGTAGTTAAAATTGTTGGGTGGACAATATGACAAGCCCAAAGCCAGTACTCAATTGACTCTTGTTTAGTCAATTTGGTTTGTGTGAGATTGATTACTGAGTTGGTGTTTCCGATTGCGTTTGATTGCGTTTTTGGGATCGATTCCACCTCCCCTTCGGGGGTCCCTTTGCCTTGCCCTTGGCGGCTCCTGCACTTTTTGCGGCGTTGGTTCCGCCTGTAATTGCGCCTGGTGCTTGTTTTGTTCTTGAGCGCAGTGTGTCCCTGCGATCCAGGCATAGGCAATCCACTTCCTCCGCCATGGTAAGCTTGGTAAACCCCAGCGCCTGGTCCGTTCTGCTCTCGTCTTCCGGTTCACTCTCGATGTTGGAGCTTAATTCCGAACTTGAAATGGAGTTGTCACGAGTGGCAGGCACTCTACTCTGCGCCCCCTTGACTCTAGCTTTAACCCCATCGTACCGTCTGGCAAAAGTGAAAATTTGGCCATTTAAATAGTCTAAACGATCCCTTTCAAACTTGTAGGCCTTTCTTTTCTTAATTATTTCTTCCTCCTTGTTTAAACGGACCATCATCTCTTCACGCAATTTCTTGATTTGATCATTTATACCTAATCCAGTAATTTCTTCTTCTAATTTGTCAATCTCAATCTGCAACTTTTCACGGTCACTTAAGGCATATTTCACCAGAATTTTCAATAATTTGGCAGATGACTCCAGATTGGATTCAGCCCATTCCTTAAGCATTGCAGAGTCAGGATTCTCATAGCTGGGGGCTAATGTTATTCTAAGCCCCCTCGGTACTCTGTTAACTTGCAAATACCGTGAAAGGACCTGTGTTCCCACCATTTCGATTGTTCTGATCGCATTAGTTTCTCTAATTTTTTGAACAAGTCCCGAATGGTGGGATTCCCTGTAACTGCATGCGCTGCCTGTGGGACTTGGCCAGACCCCCCAGCCGGGGAATCTAAAAACATTGTTTCCGCCGCCTCCTCCCGCTCACGCAACTTATTTGCGGACATTCTGGCACTTTAGGCTGGGAGCTTCAATCGCTCCACCTCGATCAGATGCTCGGTGCTAATCAAGTGAACAAGCACCGCAACACATGCACACTCCTTACCGGGCCGTCCTTAAGAAGACTGTTATCGCTTGATCACCGCCACTAGCGCCGGCCGGCGCTTCCTTCCTTCGGGTGTCAGCTCCAAACAGTCCAATTGTCAAAGGCGCCCGGGGGCAACGCGGCTTACTCCTCCCGGAGTCCGTAAATCCTCTTCCGGGTCACCAGACGAGGGATTGCTTCCTGCCGCTTAGCCCAAACAAACAAGGAGGGGTTCTGTTCGTACCGTGGAAGCCTCTTCGGTATCACATATGCACGAAAATTCGTCAATGACTGAAGCAGCCGCTTCAGCCTAACACTCCAACAATGACGAAAGAACAGACCCAATTCTTGGTGCTTAATCGAGGTGATTTATTACCAGCAAGCCTGCCGCCGCCATTACGCGTTTCGCCTTACACAGCTTGATCACAGGGCGAGTTGCTGAGAGCCAATGCCGAACATTTAAAGTGCTAGTGCGCGCGCAATTTTTACAAATGGGTTCAAACAACATGTGCATCTTCATGTGCTAACATTTGTATACATTAATTGTAAACATGCAATGTTGTAAGTACAAGTGGCTTAATTAATAAAATATATAAATATATATTTACACATTTAAAAAACCACAAATATATATATATTTTTATTTTTTATTTTTTTTTAAAAGCTTTGAAAGCAACAATTTTACAAATAACTCTTCTTCTCCCCAAAATATATTGAAGTAAGGACAGTATAAAAGGTTAAGTGATTTAGTTTAAAGGTAGAGGTTATACTTGTTAACAGTATTGGCATACAGGTTAAGGCAAAGGCTTTAGGACATAGTGTTAAGGGTTTGGGGTATAGAGTTTAGGTTTGCGGTATAGGGGTTAGACATGAAGATATCTGGGGTTAAGTAGTAGAAGTCAATTGTTTTAGGTGCAGGATATAGGGTTTAACAGTATGGAGTTAACTATTAGCATTTAAAGGTATAGGTTTAAATGAGGAGGTTGAAGAGTTTGGAGTATAGGGTTAAGTGTCTGAGTATAGTGTTACATCATCAAGGATGTGGATGTAGGGGGTAGGTACTAAGAGCTATGGGTTTGAGAGAAAGAAATATGGATTTTAGGTATATGATTATGTGTTACAGGTTTCAGGAATATCATCAAAGGTTCAGGGCACAGGATTAAGGTTTAAAGATTTGGGGTATGGGTTAGCTGGTTAAAGAAATACTGGTAAATGGATAATGTGGCTAGGGGTTGGGATTAAGGGTGTGTGTCCTAAAGGTACAGAGGTAAGGTTTGGGGTATAGGGGTTGCAAGTTTGTTATGTTATGTGTATTTGTAAAGCACACTATCACCCGCAAGGGTATCCTGGTGCTGAAAAGTTTTGGCTTAAAGGGATAGAGATATGGATGTTTGGGTTTAGGCTACGGAGAGTAGAGGGAAGGTAACAGTACATAGGGTTAAACATGTATGGTTAAGAGTCTAGGATTGAGGGTTACATTTATTTTTAGCTTACCAATGTGAAAAAAGATGCGAAAGGTGTGGTGTTGCTTTTCCCAGTAACACTTCATTAATTTCTCAAATTAAAAAGATGCAACCTATATATTTAAACTATCTGTGTCCAATTTAATGACCCTATGAGAACTGAGCTAGGGATTATCTCTCTAACCTCGAGAGACAAGGCAGGAACATCCTTGACTGTTCTGCAGTGCTCTGCCCACATAGGGGAACACTTAAATGGGTGTGCAGCTTTAGGGGATCTATTGGGTGTTGGGACTGCCTCTGTAGAACTACATATTAGCAAACACCATTCTGCAAAGAGATATTACTTTGTATTTGGCATAAATGGACAGAGCTTCAGCACATGACCTTCAACTCTTTGAAATGTCTCCCTACTTTTAGATGAAGTATAGGGCATTCAGATGGTTTCTTTCTGGATTGTTTTTTCATGCATCACATTTGCCTGCATTAATGGGAGCGTGAGGCACTTTTGTTTGTTGTGTCTGATGTGCATACCATATACCACTGAAGTTCTAAATATTTAAAAAGTAGCAATTATGCATTTATTACACATTATGGCAAAAAAACTCTTGAGAGTATATTGGTATTATTTTGTTTGTCATTACTATCAGCTAAAAATATCTCCTCCTCTTGTAAGTTGTTAATGCTGACAGGATTGCTTGATGAAAGTGTTACCCACATGTGTAGGGAAAAGCCACTTTTTGCGGGATCACCTCTATTTCTTGGACTGATGCTGCTGTTTATTTACTCACTGGGACTCTGGTACTCAGGCACCAGTGCATGTGTTCAGAACCCTAAAAACATATTGACATTAGTCATACACCTGATTGGTATATTTAACGTATTTATCTAGTATATGCCACAAAGTGTATCCAGGGCCTGTGTGTTAAATGCCACTAGTGGATTACAGAACCCACAGTGCCACCCAGTACACTGACAGTGCAAGCATGTAGCCCGCCTGTGAAATTTTAAAACTCCAAATACAACCTGTTAAAATAACCTCCTTTGACAATAATGAACCTTCCTTGTAAACATTAACAAGTCACCAGTGAGTAAGTCGTACTGCCCATAAAGCAGGCTGCATGATATTGAAAAGTAGGACATGTACACGTTTAATGTTAAATCTGCCATTGCAGTGAAATGATTCCAAACGGTATTTTCACTGTAGCAGAAGTGGCTGTTCCAGATTAAAGCAATGGGATACCATATTATACTCAATAATGTTATCTCTGGCCAGGAAACAGCGATAAGTTTCATTCTTGGACTTTTTAAAATATTTATTACAAGCCCAATTCACTGGTTAAGTCAGATTTGCAATAAATATGTTGGAAAAGGTACTTATAGAAAGTCACTTTTTCCCCTGCTTTAAGCCTTTGGAGGCCCATTTACATGAGTCATCCAGGAGCTGAATGCTCCCCTGGATGAGGCATGAACATGCTCTTAGAGCTGCGACAAGGGCATTGAGTGTGGGGAGAGGTTCTGTTCCTATGACAGGATGTGTCCAGGAACGTAATTACCTTCAAAGAGGCTTACTATGTCACAGGTAAATGTTAGCTGAAACCTGGGCAGGGCCATGTTCTGTTCTCATAGTCTGTTTTTTCTGTTTTCTGTAGCAGAGGGTCTAAATGAGTCAGAAAGCAGTTTTGTACAGTTGGCCAATCTCTGAATTTAATAGTCTATACCATCCTGTGAGATTAGTGCACTGTAGACAATTTCACTGGACATTGGTGATGCTTTTCACTATCCTGCGAGTTTTGTGCGCATTACCAGTACTGTACCGTATGGACATCCCTTTATAAATAAAGGCCGGTGTATATGTGTGCTTTATTAATCTGTGAAATGATGCTTGTATTACATGCCTAGATATAATGTGTACTATGCAATATCCAATCTCTAGAAATATGCAATGCCTCTTTATGTGTTCTACAAATTACTAATCCTATAGGGTACGGCTCTTTCACTGAACAATGGCGCTGTTTCCACTATCCTGTGAGATTTGTGCGCATTGCCAATAATGTATTTCATGGACCTTGTGTATTACTCTGTGTAACAATGTGTTGACCATCCGCTAAAATACACTATGTACAATGTAAGATCTAATCCCAACAAATACACATGGCGTTTTTTTACGTGTTCCATTAATTATTAATTCTTTTCAGCCATATATTTCATATATTTCTTGCCTGGGGAGGGAATACGATTGTGGTAATAGTTTTCATGAAATTTAGCCTCGAGATAAAACTAATCGGTTCCTGTAAATTCTTTACAAAATAAGGGTTGGAATATGAAGGTTTGACTTTCTTTTTCTAATCCTATTCCCGTCGAGCCAGTGGACAGTAGTCTGATTACTACCTCTATTGGGACTCCGGGTTGAGGCCCCGCCCCCTTCTTCCAACCAGGAAGTTTACTTGTTTTACACTGCGAGGGATGGCAACCAAGATGTGTGTGGTGAACTACAATGACTCCTGTAACTGCGGTTTAGGTGAGCGTTCCCAGCTATATGCTGTCTCTTGATCTAGGTGTCTATAGTTAATGTGAAGCTGGGGATCGTAGACAGACAGTAACCCGGGCGTTTCCCTGTTCTCATTGCAGGAGGGCTCTGTTGAAATATCAAACGCATCGGTGAACTTCAGACCTAACCTTTTGAGGTAAGCCTGTCGTTCCTTTAAACGCGCTACTCTTTTCAGGCTTTATGTTTTCCAACGGTTCGTCAATTCTGACTCCTTTCCCTTTTTCAACTTCAGAGTAAACCATAGAGTTTCTGACGAAGATTCCCCTGTGTTTTCATTCCAACACAGGTGACAGTGGCAACTTTGATTCATTTTTTACCGTCCCATCACTCTTGTGAAGGTATGCTCCAATCATGTAAGCGTTAAATTTATATGCAAACCATTTCTAATAACAATTCTTGCACACCTGAATACTGTCCTGTTTTTTGAAAGGCAGGTGACCCTGTGAGCTAATATCGACCCTTCCTTGTGCCAGACGCCTCCAGAACCCTCTAGAGGTACATTTGCTCTGTACTCATTAGGAGATAATGATGAATGTTCCTAAATATATATTTTATATAACACAATGAAACCATCCGGTTTTATCTCCTCTGCACAGGCACTTTATCCAGCCACACAAGCGGACCATATGAATTAAGTTAGAGGTCCAAGATATGATCACCTGAATGGCTTTGTAACATGGTTTACACATCAATGAGATCCATCATTGTAACATATTTTTCCATATTGATTATAGAACAGCGACATTCTGGTTTATATAATACACAGAATATACGTGCTTCTCGAGCATGTAGAAGCACATGTGAGTTTTTGTCATTCTCAACAATTGTTGTAAGGATACTCCATAAAAAGAGGTGTATTGCCGAGAGCAATATGTTTTGTATGGAGAACGATGATTTTAACTTCTAACCATACTTCACAATAGGTTACAGCAGGAATACATCCAGGTCCCTGCCACCTTAGATTGACTCGTGTTTCAAGAGCACACAACAGCGCCCGTAAGGTATGTCCCCTACAGTGCGCAGTTAATATACCCAATAATCACAAATAGGGTGGAACTGGTTGCGTTGCCGGGTTTTAGTTGAATGGAGCCCTCCCAGGCCATCCAACATTAACCGGACAGTGATATAACTAAAGTTGTGGTCGTCTGGCAGACCAATTTTTGATCATGACCTTTCTTGTAATTTTTATACAGGAACAAATTACAAGTTCCGTGAGAATCCAGGATCTACAATTTATCCTGGTCCTCCCTTCCTGTGCGATAGGTGAGCCAACTCTGTACTCCAATTACTCTGGATGTAATCCCCAACAATATCTGTACCACGTACTCCATGTTTTGTGGACATATGACAACACGCCTTTTAACCAACCGCCTCCCTTGTATGTATCAACAAGGTCGGTTGTATACTAATTGATTTCTTTTAATTACTTTTTAGGAGGTTGCACACCCACAACCATTCTGTCCTGAAGAAGACCCTTTTTGTAAGGACTACTATCCTACACGGTTCTACGCGGTCACAAGCGTACTTCAGGATCGGCATGAAAATAAATGTTAAAGAAAAATTTCTAAAATTACGACTTGGTGTAATTCCCATACTTCCGCATCTTCCACCTTGGGAGAGAAATAACCCTTCACAACAGTGTCGCATGTGCAAAACCGGCAAGGAAGACATAATTCATGTGATTTGCATCTGCCCCAGTATAAAGGACCTGAGGTTCAATCTCTTACGTCCTTTTTTTAACCTTTACGCCGTCCGGACCTGCAGACAGGCAGCCATATTGTGCTTTTCTACTAGCGACACTAAATTGAACTGTCAAGTTGTGAAGTTCTTTGAACTAATAAGAAAGAGACTTAACCATGCTAGATGAACTTTTTAATCCTACGATGTTAACCATATAACTGTTAATATCACTGTAATTTTATGCACCCTAATTTTTTATTTCTTTCTTTTTTGGGTTGTTACGTTGAACCAACAATTACTATGGACACTTTTCAATTTTGTAAAGATTTTAATTAATCATATACAAATAAATATTTACTTACTTACACGGTTCTTGGGTCGAAACGTAGACCATACAACCATCACCAACTCCTACCCCCAAGCTAGACCAAAGCAGCTGAAGGCGAGTTAGGTGGTCTACATCATTTGATTTCTGGACTCTATACGAGCGTTATACTGTGGTCCTTGGGTCAAGGAACCACATGAACATTGGTTTTGAAACTATGAGTAATACCTGTCACTGAATGATTCTGACTATCCCCCTAAATCCTACTTTATCCCCGACACTTTCCCTCACTTCACCTCCCTTCCCCGTTGTGTATGTGGGCACATATACATAAAGTTTGTTGAAACATTTTGAAGTATTCTAACCAATGAAAGGTAATATATGCAATTCTGAAATAAATCTTTTTGCATCTAATAATTTGGTTTCTTGAAATAAGTGTATCAAATTGTAATTATGTGTTCTTTGTCTGGGACCCTATTCCCTTGTACCCCTGTTCTCATAGTCTGGCAGGTACCAAAGGAAAGATGAAGTGCTGCCCCCAGAAAAAGTTTGAATGGACCACAGAGTGGGAGTAGCTTATTTTCATGGCCTCATCACTGGGATGGGCACACAGGCTCTGCAGAAAGGCAGAAGAATTTCAAAATCTTGTATTTGGACAGTTAGGGGCTTGTGGGATTGGTTGCACTATGGCGCACAGGGAACCACTGCAATAGTGGGTAGGGTTAGCCCTGGGAACCTTTTCCCCATTGTTAAGAATGGGGCAGGGGTTGCACACACTGACACAGACTAGTGCAAGGAATACATGTGGCATCCCTGGACTCCATCTTCAGAACACTATTGGATATGTGGAAAATAGAAGAATGACTGCACCTGCTGTTGAGACCTGTGAGAAGACATGAAAGGTTGTACCTGCTCTCATGTGTACATGAGAGTGGCTGACCTCCTGTTAAGCTAAAGGAACAAAACAAGCTGCTAGAAACCCTTTTTCTGAAGTGTCCAACGGACTAGTCCCCACTGGACCTGCCAGATTTTTGCTGAAATAGGTTTTGACCCCCTGGTGTTGTTCTTGAGGTCCTGGGACCCTTGGCCATGTCAAAGTGTACTCCACCTATCATCCTGAAAAATCTGAGAGTTAGAAACTTTCTGGCTCCAAAGACCAATGAAGGATGGAGACAAACGTGCCAATTCAATCCGATGAAGGTGTACTGCCTCTGGGCCAAAGATTCAGGTTTCTCCCACTTGGAGAATTTTTTAAGCTGTTTCAGCAGGGCATCACAGGGAAGGTATCTGGCCTCGTGGAGCTCAGTTGAGCTACAGCTTGAAGCCTTGCCCCACTGTAGCAATCTGAACTCCAAATAAACGAACAAAGTCTGAACGTAGAAACCTTAACAAGGCGAAGGCACCAAAAGTATCTGACTGGCAAGGGACCTTACTTAGGTTTGAACTTTGAGTTTCTGCCACTTGGAGCCTTCCCATAAAAAGTCAATGGCTTGACCGGCCTAGTGGAGCCCTTCTTGCTACAGTCTGGTGTCTTGCCCAGCTGAGACTAATTCCGAAGGTAAAACTTCTGACCTACTTGAACCTGCGCTCCAATGTGGTTCGCTTTAAATCATGCCTAGTTACCATTCTAGTGCAACCAGATGACCGCTGTTGGTGCATAATGCTTTTTTACGCTACTTTGATTTAAAACTTAAAATCATATGTCCAGTTCACTTTATTGGATATGTGTCATTTTATTCATTAAATTATTCTCTATTGTTAGAAACTGAAGTGGGATTTGTATTGTGCTGAGTTTTTACTTTGTAACTGTTTTGTTACTTCTAATGGCCTGATGCTGATGCGGTTAGGAAAGCATTCCCACCTAGGGCCTGATTCTGATGCGGTTAGAAAGGCCTCCTAATGGCATTTGCTCCTTCCAAATCGGATCGGTAACGACCCAGGGTCCAATTATTATGTGGTTAGGAACATATGCTCCCATTGAAGTCAACGGGAGTCCAACCAAATCGAATCTGGAATCATCCGGATGCATTGTACTCCATCGGTTGGGCTCTCCCGATCAGAGTGGGTTGGAAACCATTTCCAAATCCATTCAGTTGTGAAGTTTTTCAACCCGCATCAGAATCAGGCCCTTTATGCTTTACACAATGCGTTACTCAAGTTAAGTCTGTCTGCTCCGTGCTATAGCTACCAGGGTTAGAGGTCAGGTTTAAATGACTGAAACCTTTACTGGACCTAACAAGAATAGTGACGTTATT
Source organism: Lissotriton vulgaris (assembly GCF_964263255.1). NCBI lineage: Eukaryota > Metazoa > Chordata > Amphibia > Caudata > Salamandridae > Lissotriton > Lissotriton vulgaris. The sequence continues at coordinate 1,387,480,175 of NC_141694.1, read as the reverse complement.
ACTTATGGTGGACTACCATCCACCCTAACTAATAATCCACTTTCTCACACTGGTGTTTAGTGGTGGTATGTTTGGATATATTGAACTAAATGCAAAAATAGCATTTTATTTGGCATCAGGCTTTTGATTGGATCTTTTCTGACTTTCTCACAACAGTGTTTGGAAATGTTACTGGTGGAGTAGGAAGTCCTATAAAGGTTTTGCTCTCTGATATTGTGCCAAACCAGGTAATGCCATGGTTGGTCTCCTTTCATTGCTAATCACCACAGAAAAATTTAAATACTCACATAATGCAGTGGGTGATCCAAAATGTGAATGACACTTCAAAGAAGCAAAGGCTGGACAGGACCAACCGAAACTAGCCAATGGCGAAAATGGCTAACCCAAAGCACACTCTCTGTACGTTGTTCATGACAGTACGTCTTGCCTGTGCCAAACCTGAAAATGGAAGTCCAGCCAATAGTGGACATGCTAATGAGAAAATGTGATTATGCAAATCTAGTTTTATTAAGAACAGACAAAATAGAAATAACAATGGTAGCACAAACCACATAGGAAGGTGTGTTATATAGACAAGAAAGGGTGCAATTGGCACATGTACAGCTAACAAACAAAAAGCAATATGAATTATGACTAATACCAATGTCTTATAGTGTAACTCTACACTTTAAATAAAGAGCACACAGCCCTAAGCAACTGGAGTTCACAAACTTTAATTCTGCAGGAAACACATTTTAACTCAACAGAAAGACCACAATGAAGTAAGAAATCTGGGTAGGAAAGGAAACTAAAGCTGGAATCCTAATGGTTAGAAATATGCAAACAACAATCTCTGGCATGCCAAAGGTTGAAAACTTTGAAGAATGAAGAAGGGAGGATTACATGAGTCAAAATAAACGTCACTTGAATATCGATCATGCACATGTTTTTAGAGGGTGCTGAGGGAAAACTGGCCCTGAGATTACATCAGGAGATAATTCAGGCGATACTTTCAAACATGAAGCCAACTCCCTGCAAAATATTTCCTTAACAAAAAGAGAAAAACACTCATGCGATCTGTCCGCTGCACATTTAAAAGGACGAGTTGTGTCATGAATTCCAAATACATACTTAAATCTATCACTAAATACAAACCTACAGTATAATCAATCATTCGCTGAAAACACAACACTTTCCTCCCGAAGAAAGAGAACAAAAACCACAACACTGAATAATTGTTGCTGGCTATTGTAGAGCCCACATCAACAGACTTATTTACAAGCAGGAAAAGAGGAGGTATAATTCTGTACATGGTTTGTGGACTCATCAAACACAAGTGCATCATATAAAGCGAGTATAGGAGGACAACTGAAGCGAGAGGGAATGAAGATGATAAGAAAAAAACAGCAAAGACCAGATTAAAGCACTCACCCAACAATATATGTTTCTGGATCTCATTAACATTTCAGAGGCCAGAATAGGAAATTAATAGCATTTTGCCATGAAAGTTGCAGGGGCGGCTCCTCCACATGGGCATCGGAGCGTTGCCCCTCTGCTTTCTAAATACCATTTTACGTTTCTGCTTCTCGCACTGCGAGAAAGCTGAAGAAGGGTATGCCTGGTTGGGGGGGGCGAGCCGGTAGTGGGTCAGGGAGGAGTGGCTAGCGCACTGTTATGGGCGCTGATTGTTTGGTCGGACCGAGGGCCAACCAAACCAGTCATAGCACTCTCCGTTTTCTTCATGTAGGCTCCCTGTAGACGCCTGTGAGGACAGCATCCTAGCCAATCACAACACTGCCAATATAAGCGTTGTGATTGGCTTAGTGGAAGAGAGGGAGGCTGCCTGCTTTTGCTTCCTGTGTACAGAGAGCAGGAGACTCGATGCGGGAGTACGGGACTGAAGGCAAGTTTTAAATTTTTTTTATTAATAACCCCCAACCACCTCTCCTCGGACCCCCTACCCTTCCGCCCCCAATTTGACCTCCCTGGGGTAGTTCTAAAATTCTTACATTTTCTTCCTTCTTTCAGTATTTTATCATTCTTTCTTGCCTTTGTCCTGCTTTTTATCCTAATTTACCATCATGCATGCAACCATCTACCCATCCACCCATCATCCCCTCTTTATCACATCTCCTTTCCACCTCCCCTTTCTTCCTTTAATTTCAGGATCCATTTGTTCACCTACCCCACAGCGTCATTATACTATCCTCTTTCAGTGGTATTTTTGAGCGTCTTGGCTCCGGTGAACGATCAAAGACAAACGACCACTTAAATGATTCAAGTTACACAGAAATGCCCAGTGACAGCTACCCTTGCTGAAGCTGTTTTAGTGCCAGGGTCCTGATGCCCTTGAAGCAGAGGATGCTCTATTAGGAATCTGCTACCCCTACGATGAACCATTAGAAAAAGTGGAAAGATTCTAGCAGCATTTCGTAAAACAAGAAATACAACTGGTCTGGAGTTGTCTGCCAGCCTCTTGGCTTTCCGAGTGCTTGATTTGTTTTGGCATGGTTTTTGTAAAACTTTTTCACTGGTTGAGCTGCCAGACAATTTGCCAATATCAAAATAAACTTTGGAAAAAAGTATTAATATGTTTTGACCTCAAAAAGAACACATTGCTACTCAAGGGAACTACTTTGTGTGCAAATGGGCTTCTTGTGAAAGAACAGAATGCTGTCACTCACTTTGAAGTTAGCCATAGCTGATGTGGGCTGACTCATTGCCAAACGCTCTCTACTGTAGTGGGCAGAAAACAATGTGAGTGACACATAACAGAGCGATGGATAAAGAATGCTGGCAGAAAGTCCCTATGAGTAAGAGAATGATATATAAAATTTTAGTGAAATCAAAAGGTCTTGGTTAAAGCCAGAACAAAGGGCAGACCGATATGTATCCTATTAGAATACAAGTCAAGTTTATAAAAAGTTCTCATTTTCGATAATGAAAGCAAAAACTATAGGTTCATGGAATAGGTTTCTATACTGAAAATAGGAGCAACCATTACAGAAATGCAAGTGAACAATATCTGCCCGATTAATATTCATTAGGCAGGTTGCTAATTGTGATCCCTCAAATTGGCTACATTCACAGGGATGGTGACCTGATAGGTACAGTAAATTAGCATCGCTGTAAAAGTACTTCAAGTGAATTTTTTTTAAAGCAACACAAGTATCTTAAAGGAAATGGGACTGCTTTAAAAAAAATCCTGTTTAAATAACTTACGTGAGAGCAGGCAGCGGACCACTGGATTAGTGCCTACGCCCCCAGAAGCTGCCACAATGATTCCAAAATGGCACAGTGTCCCCAATTGGGACTCTTCCCCTTTGCGAATCAGAAAGGACTAACAGCTAGATTCATGAAGCATTTTTGCGGGCGCAAACGGTGCGAATCGCACAATTCGGCCGTTTGCACCCGCAAAAATGGCATTTAAAATTCATCAATGTGTCATGTACTCGCAATTTGAGAAATCGCAAAAAATTGCGATTTCTCAAATTGCGATCGCATTTAAGGAATCTCAATTTGAGATTCCTTAAATGCTATTCATGACCCAATAAAAAATTGCGAATTTGCTATTTTTTTCCGCTATTTACCGCAAAGTCAGACTTCGTGGTAAATAGGGAAAACTGAGAAAAATGCACTTTTGTGCATTTTTCTCAGTTGTATGTTACACACGCACATGTCCTTTGGACATGTTTGTGCGCAACATGAGTCTAATTTACATTTCAGGGGTGCTACAGGGTGTCCTGTGGACACCCCTAGCACCCTTGTAATCGCATCCTTATTTGCGATTAGCAAATTGCTAATCGCAAATAAGGAATAACTCCCCATTCAATCCTATGGGCCTTTAAGCCCATAGGATTGAATGGGGAGTTATTCCTTATTTGCGATTAGCAATTTGCTAATCGCAAATAAGGAATGTGTAGGAATCGCAATTTATTTTGCGATTCCTACATGAATCCCGTTTTGCGAGTCTGTAATTGCGATTCCTTATTATTCGCTATTACAGACTCGCAAAACATGCCGATGATGAATCGGACTGTATTTTGGGAGTCAGTAACTGGTCAATGCTTTGCAACCGGAACTATGGTTGCAAACCACTGATACTTAGGTTATCAATTCGTGATTTGGAAGGTTTGGTCAAAATATGCCCTTCCAAAGCTTGCATGAATGATTAGTTCTAAACCTACTTAGGGTTCAGGAAAAACTTTTCTGAATCATTAAGTGGGTGCAGGTTATCAGGGAAAAGTATTACCCTCTGATTTAGCGAAACCGAGTGTCTGTGACCAGTAAAAACGTTGTACATCTGACTCATAGCTGGGAACCACTAAATCAGGAATGGAACACACAAATGCAAAAGCTGTCAACAAATGTTATGACTGAGCATAAATAGTAACACTTATGAAAATATATTAGCCAACAAGTTTTAAATAGAGCAACGTGATACTCAGCAAAGCTTTAAACTCAGATCAGTGAAAGACACTGTACCAGTCACGGAGATCCAGGAAAAGTTAGAAATGTAAGCTTGCTATATCAGAAGATGCTGGGAAGTGCGTTAATCACCTCAAATGTGCTGATTTATTTTCGAACATAGTAAAAATGGACGTTGACACATTTTCATAGACTTGTAAAGCTAGAATCCAGCCACATGAACCTATTTCATGGGCGTCAATCTGAACCAATAGAGATACTCAGATAAACCAAACAAGATTGTCTGCTCTGACAAATGATATTTTATCTTTTTTAATAACACTGGCATCAAAGCATTAAAAGGCAAAGAAGCGAGCTTAATATACTAAAAGAGTTGATAAAGTCAAGCTATTTCACATCAATTCTAAATCTCATTAAAATAGCTGGGGCTATGCAACATCAACCTGCACAGCTCACATAACAGTTGTGCTGCAGTGACCCAGTGTGAAAATGGGAAAAGTAAAGTGAGACACAAGGCTTTTAATCAACAAAACAGGTCGTGAGGATTTTGAAGCACCAAAAACAAAGAATAATGAAATATTAAGCACCATTCATGAACATGAGTGCAACTAAAACATAGAACAAATTCTCTGGAACTCTGGGGCATATTATCAAGGGGGTTTATCTCCGCTTTGTTGGCTTTAAAAGCCAAGAAAGCGGAGATAAAATTATCTCCCTATTACCTAGCTGTCGCTAACACCAGTTAGCAACAGCTAGTAGGAGATAGCGACCATCTTGGGCCCCGCTTTGCATGTCAGTGATATTTATCACTAATGACATGCAAAGTGGGCGTGCCAAGATGTCAGCGACTGGAAACAGTCGCTAACATCGCTATCTCCTATTACCAACTTTTGGAGATATTCGCGCTAAGCGCGAATATCTCCAAAAGCTAACACCTGCCCTGAGCAGTTCTTAGCCATGTTATCCAATGGGAGGTGGATAACATGGCTAAGAGCATTAGCTCAGTAATGCATGAATATCGCTGACTTTTCAGCGATATTCATGCATTGCGGCCGATTTTTATGGCATTTGCGATAAATCTTGGTAATACCAAGGTTTACCTGCGATAAAAATCGCCGCAGCTCAGCGGTAAATTTTTGTCTCTAACCAAGCAATAGCGATAATTATCGCTATTGCTTGGTAATATGCCCCTCTCTTTTTTCACTACCTTAGTGTCAAACTCTACAGCTAATATGACACCACAACATCACAGGCTTGCATACTCATGGGGGTACAATTTAAAGTATTTAAAATCTAACCAATTTCTCCTAGTAAGCTTTCTCCTGTTAATGGTGCTAGAATGTGGAAGGTTTGTATGGTTGTATTTTTAATGTGGGCACCTCTTCTGGTGACACTTTCTCCTCTAATTTTTCCAAATGAATGCATTCCCAGGATGACAAATCCAACTAAATCAATGCCCTTACTTTTGAAAAAGTCCCTGGAGGTTTTTTTCAGTCTCATAAAAGTCCTCTGTTTCTTTTTTTAAGATTAGACACCTGGGGTACTCTCTTTGTCTTACTTCCTATACAACATCTCTTTCTTTAGTTTGTTGGGCATCCCTCAATACACCTCCCTCTTTTGCCCACATCACTTCATCCATCAACCTACATTGAGGCAGTTTCTGCTCCTTCTCCCTCAACCATCCTTTTTCTTCTGCACCATACTATACCCCTGTCTGTATAATAGTACTTCTACCCTACTGATATCAAGTACCTACCATGCTACCAATACCCTACTACATCACCCCTGTCTATACCCTAGTAGATCTTACTCTATAATAGTATCTCTACCCCTAGTAATATCCTATTACTACTACTCTTCTGTATACCCTAGTACCACTGCCCCTGGCTACACCCTGTACGTCTACCCATAAATATACAGTAGTAGCTATACACCTGCCTATACCTAAGTAAATCTACCACACCTGTACATTAGTGCCTTTGCCCTATCTGAACCATATTATCTCCACATCTGCCTATATGTTGGTACCTCAAGTATATCAATTAGGGGTCGTGGTTATATCAGCATTAACCAGTAAACAGGGATCGCTGTGTGATCTTTAATTTCTGAAAAGGAAATAAACAAGAATTTTGCTCTAGTGCTGCCTGCTTGTCTTTAAAGCACCAAATAAATTTACCTCTACCCATGTATACTCAGAGTTGGATTTCTGGTTTGTTTTCATGCAGTGTTAAGCTCTTAAATGCAGTTGTCAAAAAGAAAAAGCAATGAACTGACAAGTCACAAGTTCAGTGAGGAAAAAGTTATCAGGAGCCTGGCAAAAAACACAGTTGATGGACAGAATGCAGAACAATGTCTTACATTCACCCCAGTACAAAGATCTGGGCCTAAATCAATCGTTTTTTGCACTCCACACCACCCTAGGTCAGACAATGGCTATATGCAAATCAGCCTTGACCCTGTGCCTCATGGGAACAGTCCAGCCCGAACTACCAAGCCATGTCTTTCCTAGACCGGAATCAAGCATCCAAAGACCGGTTTCTGGCTATCAGCCTTCTTCAGCCTGGATAACTTGACTCCAGTGATGTGGAGAGCCTGGGACTCACGTCTGAGCATACCCAGCCAACTCGGGGTGAAAATGGCAAAAAACACAGTTGATGGACAGAATGCAGAACAATGTCTTACATTCACCCCAGTACAAAGATCTGGGCCTAAATCCATCGTTTTTTTGCACTACACACCACCCTAGGTCAGACAATGGCTATATGCAAATCAGCCTTGACACTGTGCCTCATGGGAACAGTCTAGTCCGAACTACCAAGCCGTGTCTTTCCTAGACCGGAATCAAGCATCCAAGGACCAGTTTCTGGCTATCAGCCTACTTCAGCCTGGATAGCTTGACTCCAGTGATGTTGAGAGCCTGGGACTCACGTCTGAGCATACCCAGCCCACTCGGGGTGAAAATTGCAAAAAACACAGTTGATGGACAGAATGCAGAACAATGTCTTACATTCACCCTAGTACAAAGATCTGGGCCTAAATCCATCGTTTTTTTTTGTACTCCACACCACCCTAGGTCAGACAATGGCTATATGCAAATCAGCCTTGACCCTGTGCCTCATGGGAACAGTCCAGCCCGAACTACCAAGCCATGTCTTTCCTAGACCGGAATCAAGCATCCAAGGACCTATTTCTGGCTATCAGCCTTCTTCAGCCTGGATAGCTTGACTCCAGTGATGTGGAGAGCCTGGGACTCACGTCTGTGCATACCCAGCCCACTCGGGGTGAAAATTGCAAAAAACACAGTTGATGGACAGAATGCAGAATAATGTCTTACATTCACCCTTGTGCAAAGATCTGGGCCTAAATCCATCGTTTTTTTGCACTCCACACCATCCTAGGTCAGACAATGGCGCCACAGAGGTGAATCTCTCAGTATATGTGTGATTATGTATCCCAGGAAAAAAATGTGCTGTCATTTGTCCACTGTTCTCGGCCCATGGAGGTGGGTATCCTGAAACGTGAGCATAGCGGAACAAAGCGCAAACTTTTTGAGTTACACAGAAGTGCCAGACTTGCACGGCTACTGCAAAAGACAGATCGAGTCTCAAGCAGGTCAGTAAACGTGGAGCGCAGTAGATTTACTAAGATTTTGCGCCGTGTTTGCGTCACAAAAGTGACACAAATGAGTGCAAAATCTGGTTTTCCCATTTTACTTTCCAGACGTTAAACTTAGCGCTGGAAATGGAAAAGTAATGCCATGGGGGCAGACCAAGGGTGGTGCATAGGCGTTCTCATGCAACCACCCGAAGTTTCTCACGCTAAACCTAATTTACTAAATAAAGTAGATTGGGTTTAGTGTGAGAAAGCTGCACCCTTTTCAGTAGGCCCTGCTTTCATTTCTCCTTCCTTTTCCAATTTCGCTTGTGTGCTGCACTTCACAGCACACATACTAAGTGGGAAAATGGTTAAAGTGAGTCTGAGCATAGCATTTTGTACTGGAGTACAAAACCAATGCTAGACTCACGGAGACACCCTTGCACAATGGCGTGAAGGTATCTCCTTTGCACACGGCAGCGGATTTCAGCGCCGGCGCTAGTGAGAGGGGAGGAGAGTGCCTTATTTTAGTTGATATGGCACTCTCCTCCTCTCTCTTTTTCGCGCAGTGCGCATTTGCAGCAGCTGCCATGTGCGACGCGAAAAAATTGTAAACCTGCTCCTGCATGCTTTATTTTTATAATAAACATAGGGAAACTGTTGGGGGTGGCCCTTAGATTGGTGAATATCCAATTTACTTTGTTCTGAAGCAAAAAGCTAAGCATTTTTATGAAAATAGATTTACCACCCTGAAAAAAATAACTAGAAGACATACTCCGTGGCATGTTGGGTCATCTAAATTCAGCATTTTAAGGATTAATTGAGTAAAATGTTTAATACTACTACTACTAATAATAATATTGACTTGTTTTTATTCACAGCTTCATTCAGGGAAACAGTAATATACCTCTAGAAATATGCTACCTGCACTTGACCACAAATTACTGAAAACACAAACTGATCCGGAAAACATAAGTGACTGGTCACAAGGCTTTTCTACTGTAGCTTTATACATCATCATTATCATTAAAAATATTAATACTAAGAACAATAATCATAATAATATTATCCATGGTTTAGATCCATACAGCCATGTGTAGACTAGGACAGAGAAGAGACTGTACTTATGATTATTTGAGGCAGTACACCCATGCTGTGCCACAGCATGTCAAGCTATACCTGGTCAAACAGAGGTTGTGTCTGAAAAAAGGAGATTCTGGCTGAGCCTATGAACGTTTTGCCCCGCCATATAATAGGATTTTACATTAGATTTTATGTCTGGACATTCAAGGTTATGTCTGGAAATGCGATGATTGTACTAGAGCATGGGTACTCACAAACTTTCTCTCGGGGGCCAAATTTACAATGTGGTTTGTGGCCGAGGGCCGCACCGGTGGAAGCGGGGTCAGTGGCGGTGGGGGAAGGGGCTAGAAAGAAAAAAACTGTGACCACGAAGTTGAACACAGGCCCCTGCAGCTGACGCGTTCATCCACTGAGCCAACAGACCAGCATACACACACATCTCTCTCTTTCTCTCTGTCTCTCTCTCTTTCTCCCTATCTCCCCCTCCCTCTCTCTGTCTCCCTCCTTCTATCTCTCTCTCTCGCTCCCTCCTTCCCTCTCTCTCTGTCTCCCTCTGTCTCTCTCCCTCTGTCTCTCTCTGTCTTACCTCTCTTTCTCTCTCTGTCTCCCTCCCTCTCTTTCCTTCCCTCTCTCCGTCTCCCTCTATCTGTCTCCCTCTATCTGTGTCCCACTGTCCATCTCCCTCTGTCTCCCTCCTTCCGTCTGCCCTCTGTCTGTCTCACTCCCTCCCTCTGTCTGTCTCCATCCCTCCCTCTGTCTCCCTCCCTCCCTCTGTCTCCCTCCCTCCCTCCTGCTGTCTCCCTCCCTCTGTTTCCCTTCCTCCCTCTGTCTGTCTCCCTCCCTCCCTCCCTCTGTCTGTCTCCCTCCCTCTGTCTGTCTCCCTCTGTCTTTCTGTCTGTCTCCCTCCCTCTGTCTGTCTCCCTCCCTCTGTCTGTCTCCTTCCCTCTGTCTGTCTCCTTCCCTCTGTCTGTCTCCTTCCCTCTGTCTGTCTCCCTCCCTCTGTCTGTCTCCCTCTGTCTGTCTGTCTCTGTCTGTCTCCCTCTGTCTGTCTCCCTCTGTCTGTCTCCCTCTCTCTCTCTGTCTCCCTCCCTCCCTCTATCTCCCTCCCTCTGTGTGTCTCCCTCTGTTTGTCGCCCTCTGTCTGTCTCCCTCTATCCCTCTGTCTCCCTCCCTCCCTCTGTCTCCCTTCCTCTCTCCCCCTGTCTCCCTCCCTCCCTCTGTCTGTCTGTCTTCCTCCCTCTGTCTGTCTCCCTCTGTCTGTCTCCATCCCTCCCTCTGTCTGTCTGTCTCCCTCTGTCTGTCTCCCTCCCTCCCTCTGTTTGTCTCCCTCCCTCTGTCTATCTCCCTCTGTCTGCCTCCCTCCCTCTGTCTGTCTCCCTCCCTATGTCTGTCTCCCTCCCTTTCTCTGTCTCCCACTGTCTGTCTCCCTCTCTCCCTCTGTCTGTCTCCCTCTCTCCCTCTGTCTGTCTCCCTCTGTCTGTCTCTCTCAGTCTGTCTCCATCCCTCCCTATGTCTGTCTCCCTCTCTCCCTCTGTCTCTCTCTCTCGGTCTATCTCTCTCTCGGTCTGTCTCTCTCTCTGTCTGTCTCTATCGCTGTCTGTCTCTATCGCTGTCTGTCTCTGTCTGTCCCTGTCTCTGACCCTATCTAGCTCCGTCTGTCCCTGTCTCTATCTGTCTCTGCCTCTATCTGTCTCTATATGTCTTTAACTGTCTCTATCTCTATCTGTCTCACCTCACCCGGGCTCTCACTCCCTGCTGCCCTCTGTCACCTCACCTGGCTCTCACTCACTGCTGTTCTCCGTCACCTCACCCGGTTCTCACTCACTGCTGCCCTCCCACCTCACCGGGCTCTCACTCCCTGCTCTGCCCTCCCACCTCCCTCACCCGGGCTCTCACTCCCTGCTCTGCCCTCCCACCTCACCCTGCTCTCAGTTCCTGCTGCCCCCCCCCCCCCCCCTTCACCCCCCTCTCCCCTGTGTGTCAACCTGGCTGACACAGCCTCCCGGGCACCCCAGTACTTCACAGGTCTTTAAACGACCATTTGTTTGTTAATGAGGCTTTGTTCACCTCTTAGCGCCCCTGCAGCTCCACTCTTGACTGTGGCTGGAATCGCCGGCCCCCACAGAGCAGTCTCTCTGATTATGCACTGATGCTCCCCGAGGTGTTTGCTGAAGTTAAAAAAATAAAACACACAGGTACTATGTGTCTTAAGCAACGCGGGCCGCCACTGAAGGCTTGCTGGGCCGCTACTGGCCCGCGGGCCGTACTTTGAGTACCCCTGTACTAGAGCATCAGATGGTTGCATCTATGATGGCATGCCTCTTTGCCGATCACTTTTGTACCCCAGGCATACACTGTATCATCATACTTTATATATGGGTGAAAACTTAAATAGTGTATTTTCGATAATGATGGCAATTTGCTTTGATTGTAGGGTTTTCAGATTCAATGATATCGCTTCCTGGAAGGTCAGGAGATCACTTCCTGTGATGTCATTAGGGGTGTGTGTGTTGTGTGATGTCTCTTACTTGACATCCATGTTGTACTTCTACCCTTAACTATAACATATCTGTACACTACATTTACCCTAGAACCTTTATTCCAAACTGTGCACTATTACTTCTGAATCTGCTAAAATATAGTACCTCTGCCTAGGATCTACAAGTTAAGCTGTACCCTACTGCTCCCCCCTGCTTATAACTCCGTTCCCCTACCTCTACTTACACCCTGTTGCCTTTTCTTCCTCTATTCTCCATTGTACCTTCCACCTTTTGCTTATGTTTTTCCCTATTCCCTGTGTCCCCTTTTCTGATGTTTTTGTCAAATTTCCCATAACTTCTCGAGAAAAAGAAAGTTCTTTATTTAGGGATGTCACCAAAATGTAGTTTAATTAACCTGGGTTTGTCATGTTAGAATTCTTCATTGTGTTTTTTCTCTAAAATTAGATAAATGCATTTAAATAGCTTTGTAAAGGCATACAATATTATGGTTTAAGCTCAGGTGAGCTAATGAGGATATGACACATAATAATGAAAACAAACTAAGGAAGAAATTAAAAATATACTTATATAAATGCAAATAGTTGCTGATACTGCAATGGGTAGAGCACAAACTGTTAACATTGATGTAGCAGTAATAACAAACTACTTATTTGGCATTCTCCCTTTCCAACTGCTAAGATCAATGCTACTCATAATAACACAAGAAATCAAAGGCCTTATTTAGAGTTTACTGGCGGGATACTTCTTCAAAAACATGGTGGGTGTTCCTTCTGCCTTATTACAAGTGCATTATAGCCTACAACAGTTTAATATGGCGGATGGTATATCTGACACGCTTTGAAAGAGTATCCCATTCACCAAACTCCAAATAAGACCCTGAATATTTTATCTGCGGAAAGATAGGGCCTGGGATAAAAAATGTGAAAGATAGTACAGAGACTAAAGCCACAACCCTCAGAAGAGTTCCCTAAATGTAGCAACCCTCCTTCGCACGCCTAGTATAGGCAAATGCTGACATCATAGCCACTAAAGGCAGAATAGAGAATTTTGAACATGAAACAAACTACTGCCATATTTCTTGGAGAAAAGACAAATCCCAAGAACCACTAAAAGCTACATGGAAATAAATGGAATGTAAAAAAATGCAGAGATCTCTTAAAAGTTACACATTCACATCCAACAATGTACCTGCATAGTAACTCCAGAACTGGAAAAGAAACAATAGAAATTATAGGCAGAGAAATACATTTAAAACAGAGATATGTGGCCAGAATATCAAGTCATTGGCTTTCTGAAATGAACTGAAACATATAAGAGTTCTCGCTGTAAGGCACTCCAAATGGAAATGTATAACCTAGTTGTAACGTATGTATGAACAGATGTATCTACAGTTCAAATCGACCATGATTTCCGTGTTAGTAACATATGGTTTGGGTGGACTACATTGATTATGCATGAGGTCAGTCTACACTCGAATGACAGAGAGAAAAACTGACAATGGATGCCATATGCTGGAGATACCTAACTGAGCGACGAGACACTCTTATGGGACTGTGGGAATGTCAATCATGCAGTGGATGTGGTGTGTGGAAATTGACAAGACCCGGAAGATGTGACCCTGCATGGAGGAAGGGTATGGCTCCAGAGTAAATTGATCAACTGTAATTCCTGCTTTGTCATCTTCAGAGAATGAGGTGCCCCTGTGACCTCTACAATATTGATTTAACCACCAGTGCCGTCGTGAACCCCCTGCTTTAGCAGATACAGCGGGTAAGGGTGGAGTTCTTGATTGGGCATCATTTGTCTGCAACTCTGCAAAAAAAGACTCATAATTTGCGTGAAGTGGTTGGTGGGAATTAAGTGGGTGGATGGATGGATGTGTCAATAAAAGGGTGGATGGAGGAATGGCAAAATAAATGAGTGAAAGGACAGATGTAAGGATGGATAGGTGAAAGCGTGGATGGATGTGCGAATGGATGGATGGCTGAGTAAAAGGATGGATGGAAGGCTGAGTGAATGGATGGATGGCTGAGTGTAAGGATGGATGGGTTGGTGGATAGATGGGTTGGTGGATAATTGAGGGAAAGGGTGGATGGATGAGTGCAAGGGTGAATGGGTGGATGGGTGAAAGAATGGATGGCTGAGTTAAAGGGTAGATAGATGGGTGGGTGGCTAGATAGATGGATGGTGGAAGGGTGGAAATGTGGATGGATAATGACTATGTGGATGGTTGAGTGGAAGGGTGGATGACTGAAAGGGTGGATGAGTGAGTGAAAGGGAGGATAGATGAATGGATGAATGGATGGAGTGAAAGGGAAGATGGATGGAGGGAAGAGCGAAAGGATGGATGGATGAATGAAAGGATGGATGAAGGGGTGGATGAGTGAACGCATAGATGGGTGAGTGAAAGGGTGGGTGGATGGGTGAGTGGGTGGGTGGATAGGTGGATGGCTGAATGAAAGAATGGATGGATGGGTTTAGATGGAGTGAAAGGGTGGATGGATGGATGAACAAATGGATGGATGAGTGAAAGGTCAGATAGAGGGATGGATGACAAAGGGTGGATGGAGGGATAGATGCCTGAAAGGGTGGATGGGTAGATAGATGGATAGGTTTGATGGATAGGTTTGGAGAAGGTTGAATAGGGTTGGCTATGCCTAAGTGAATGGATGGATAGACAGACAGAATGGTGATTAAAGAATGAATGGATGATAGAATGTATAGATGAAGTGGTGGATAGAAGGATGAATGGATAGATGCTTGGATGGAAGAGACATGATAGCTCTTTTGGGGTGGGTTGCAATGACTTGCTGCTTCCTTGGTGGCATAACAGCTTTTCTTCAAAGGGGGTATTTACATTTTCTGGCTACTCCCTTGTGCAGGAGCATATGAGTACCCTAAAAAGCCAGAAAACTTACCACCAAGCTGGTCCAACAGTCTAAAGATGCTAGGCATAGACCAATAGAATCTGAATGGACACTACTGGAGATGCTGGGCCGGGAACTGGATGGAGCAGAGGTGGTTATACCTAGAAAGGAGACTTGTTCGATTTTCACTGTGCAAACTGATGAATATGGCATAAGATCAGACCCTAAGCTTGCAGCATCATTGTAAACTCGCCACATGAAAGTATTTCTTTTTCAGTTCGTGTTCCCATTTTGTTTGCATTTGTCACTATTTTTGTCACAATTTTTAATCTTGCCTGTATGGTTTTACAGTACTTTACAGCATGATTTGTCTATTAAGTTTTGACCAGTGCTTGCTACCCTCCCTATGGCTGTGTTTATGCCTTTAGGACGCCGTCTGTCTTGCTGATGTTACAATCAGTCATTTGCACGACTCCCAAAATGGTGTGTCGACTTAGAAAACGCAAACATTTCCACCTTTACCTCTACTTTATTGTAGCTGACCATTTACCATTTTCTTATAGTTAACTAATAACCAGCTTTCTTCTCCTTGCTGCATTGAGCTCACAAATTGTGAATTTACTTTAGGTGGCAAAACAGTGCCAATTTTAACAGCTACTGAAGCTAGTGTTGATTGGTATGTGCTCACCAGACGGACTCTCGGTAATGACCATTGTTGCTTTTTTTAATATAAAGGAAGATATTTTGTCAATCAAGAACAGTGATTTTCAATTTTGATCTCAACTTATTTTGCCATTTTACCATTTCTGTCCTAAGTGTGGTGCAGGAAATGGGTGATCTATTGGCCCTCTAGCCCTGCTGAAAAAGCCTTAATTGTCACTGGCAATAAAACATGTTGGCCACCCCTGATTACTGGTCAGAACATGCAATTTTGTTTTTAATCATGTGCCAGCACCTGGATCATTACATCTTTTTGGAAAACTCCCAGTACATATTTTTAGATGATTGACTGAGTGTAATTCCGCACTCAGTTGTCTTTGAGGATCTGACACAGTACATTGCTGGGTAACATTTAAGGGCATAATGTGCATCTGGCCCAATCCCCCTGTGTTTTATTAGGTGTTGTTTGGACTAGAATCTGTCTGGGTTTTTTTCTCCTTTTTTCCCTGCAATAAGGAGCTCTGCCTAACGATGAAAGCAGTAGTCGGTGGGAATTGTACGGTAATAGGCTCATGGTGGTAGTTGTACGTGAAGCGTCTCCTACTTTTATGCTACAATGGCTAAGCATCTAGTACAAAGTCTGCCCACTTCTAAGCAAACAAAATATACACCCAGCGTGAACAAGATTATTTAAGTGGATATGTTTATGTGGTCTACGGTAATGTTCAGACAATCAAAAGTGAGAAAATGTATCAGGAGATCTGAAATGGATAAAATATATTGCCACTGCGTGGCTTCTCACCCCACCTCGTCAACAGTGCCAAGACCCATCTTTTCATCAGTACCAACTTCAGCATCAAGACGCACGTATTACAGAATTTCAAGTTTGTCTGGGACAAGGTCACCCTGCTGTGGAGCACAAAGCTCGACTAGTCAAAAGCAGAATTCACAACAATTGTCCATGCACTTCTTTTAGCTCAACTCATTAAAGGGCACACTTTTCTGTTTGATGCACATAGGTCCCATCTGAAACCCCTGAAGTGCATCCTATGGGCAGAGACCCCTGTCATCAAAGGCCTCTCAAAGAAAGTCACTGGCTTCCTCTGTCTCAGAGCTTTACAATCAAGACATATATGATAGCAACACTATTGCCAATCTGTAATCTAAAATATGCAAAAAGGTGCAGACTAGATGCCAGACCCTTCCTGTTGTGTCCGTAGGATCTGGAGTACTATCACGGTGCATATTCTCTAAGCTCCGTCTCCCCTCCACTTTAGAGTCACATAGTAAAAACCATCTCCTCAAGTAATATCTTGCCACACTACAAATTCACAGGGCTCAGTTTTCAATGTGACATGCCCAGGTACATTAAGCTTACACACACACACATGTACACAGAAATACCACATTTATTAGGGCAAAACCATTTTTCTAATCCACACTTGAAAGTTGATTTACTCACATAATGATTTTCATCTGAACAAGTCTTTGATCAGGGGTGGGGAATGGACAGGAAGAGGGTCATAAAGGGTTGACATGAAATGTGAGTTCATGAACACCCACAAATGTAAACAGCATTTTAAACAGTAGTCAGTATTCATAAACTCTAATGAGATCCCTTTCTCCATGGGCAGGAATATGTCCCTTCCGGTGCAGCAAATCAAATGAAACCTGGATGAGCAGGGGAATAGATTTCTCTATGGGGAAATTATTTTCCAGGCGGAGAAAAAAAGTTAACACATGTTTTTCACAGTAGTCTCATGAGCAAAATATACGTTTTCATATTTCTGCTTGCAACCATCAAATTCAGGAATGTTTTGGGTGCTCCTGGAACTGTGACTTACACAGATATCAAGGCATCAACTAGAAACCCTCAATGACATCTGAAAATGAATACATCTTTTTATGGACACCTGGGATGAGACTCAAAGTCAAAGTCAAAGTCAAAAACTAAGTTTATTTAGACCATTTGATCTATAAACCATAGTCCATCATATCAAATCTACATATCACACATTCATATTCTTAACAATTAAAAAGTCATGTTATCCTAAAAACTACATTTGTAAAAGTTTAAAATCAAGAATTCATTTGAATTATAGAGCTACTGGCTACTTTTAAGCCTCCAGCCATTCAGGGAAGTTATAAACACCCTGCATAAATTTCCCGATAGCGATCACGATATCTAAATATTCCATAATAACTAGAAGCTCCCGTGCTTGTGAACGCTCCTCAACATCATATTTTAAAAATATCGGGCGCAGGAACTGTTTACGTAAATTTAAAAATATGTAACAATCCAATAAAATATGCAAAATATTGCATTTCATTCCTAATTTACAAACACATTTGCCATCAGGATGTGTTAAGACAGCTTTTATTGCACTATTTACAAATATTGGGTTAATACCTATTCTTAGCTTGAGGACTTCTGTTCTTAGCCAACGGTTTGGTAGCAAATTTATATATGGGAAGCTTACGTCTTTCTCCCAGCCTGAGCACATACATTTTACATAGTCTTTCTCCTCAAATACTCTTGGTCTGTTACCCTAGAGATTTCTTTACCCTGCACTTTTAGTACATTCTTTATTACGTTAATTTGGAGTGTCCTTGGGTCAATGTTCACATTCAGGTGGTCACAGATGGCCTGGAGTTTACTTCCTGTTACCATAGCCCACTTTAACTCACTGGTCTGAATTTCTTTCAAGCACCATTGTGACACCTTTGTGACTTCCCCCTGCCCCAAACGATTCCAGAATCTGAGGAGGCTCAACTGCACCTGCACATTCCATGCAGTTAGGCCTAATTCCAGTCTAACTGCCTGGATCATTACCGACCCAGAGACAGTAGGGATTTTAAACATTTCCCCTCCTCTTTATCCCAGGAGCTTTTACCATCGATGCAGAGTACTTCCGCCCCATATTGGAGTTGCCGGGGAATCATTGCCTTAAAGGCTGTCAATAGAGGTTTGTGGGACATATCACCATAACTATGGTTAAATCTTTTCAGCCCACATACCGCTAAATGTGCTTTCAATTTCAGTGCTTCCAAAAGTGTGCCCCACCGCAAGGACCTTGTAAACCAAATTCTGAGGTATTTGTATTCGCTTACAGTCTCCAGTTTGGATTGGCCTAAGTACCAGCTAAACTTCGTACTCTTCTTCCCAAAACACAAAATTTTTGTTTTATCCATGTTTACTGTAAGTCGTTTTGCAATGCAATAATCATTAAATACATTTAGCTTCCTCTGAAGCCCCACCTCTGTTTGATCCATTATTACAAGGCCGTCTGCATACAGTAGGCACTGCCAATCCTGCGTGAAACCTCAGAAAGCCTCCTTCTCGCTGTTTCACTGCTTGTACTTCTTCTTCCGGGATTATCCTTATACCCTCTTTTAAGATATCTTTTTCAGCTTTCTGAATTGCCGCTTTAACGAGCCCTGAGTAGACTAGGACCTTTGTGTATTCGGCACCATTCTTATCACTGCAGAACCCTACCTGTCTCAGGTCCTTTGTACCAATTTCTTTCAGAGATGGGCATTTTGCAAACAAAAATAAGAGATGGGAACGATTTAGCGGGACTACCTTTCTTTGATTTTTCCTTCCATACACTTGTTCCTTGAGTTTCAAGTAGATCCACATTTTATCATTGTTGCTTTTATCTGAGGTTTTTAAATCCCAATCACCTCATCCTTCCTGTCGGTTTGTTCTAGGGAGTGTTTCTGCTATGCTACCTCCAGCAACTAAACTTCTTAGGGGTTCTAACGCTCCTATCAAGTCAAGTCAAGTCAAGAAATACTTTATTTGGTTCAATTTTCAAAACCATAAAAGTACAATACACACATAAAAAATGGTCCAGAGATCACAATACATCATTAAAAAGAAAAAAGGCAAGCATTAATAAAAACATTACAGAGTAAAATACTAGATTCAGTTATACAATAGGCAAAGTTAGTAATGGGTATTCTGCATCCAATTGATCTTTTTACCCAGTCTCACTGCAATGGTTAAAAATTTGGCCACATTATAAATTTCCCAGATATCAGTTAACATCTGAAGGTATAATAAAGCTGGTTTAACCTGCCTGAACCCTCTCCCCTTTAACAGGGTAATGATGAATTTTTTCCTTATGGCTTTGAAGTGGGTACAAAAGAACAGGTAATGGGCGGTGTCCATAATTGAGTAGCCATCACAATTACATAAGTTCAGTTCCGAGTCCCTGGTCCAGCCAGGGCGGCCGGAAATTAACAAATGGACTTTGTTCAATCGGAACTTAGTGAGAAGGTACCTGTGGCTTGGGTTATTGACGACCTTCAAATAAAGTTCCGGTTCATGATCTGAAGAGACAATCAGTTGATGAGACCTGACAGAGGGTTTTATCAGCTCCCTGTTTTCTCTGTCCATTCCACTATACAACAAAAAAGTGTTCTTTGTCCACTTCAAATCAGCCTTCACGAGGGCGGAAGGATTGTGGAACAGTTCAAGCCTTCCCAGCTTAGCACACAATTGTTCAACATATTTCAGCCAGGGGATCTTATTCCAGTGATCTAATTTTAGGCAGTCCTTCAGGATTTCATGATCGACTTCAAGCTCTGGATTGAGCCACACAGATATCCATTTCAGAAGGGGAGCCATAGAAACTCGATCTTCCAAAAAATCCACCCCGCATTCCTGGTGTACAATAAAGCTTGCCGTGGATTTTGGTAAGGAAAGAATGGATTTTAAAAAGTTATCTTCGATCACTTGGAGAAATTTAACAGGCCTGAAGCCCCACAGGTCTGCGCCATACATAGCGATAGCTATACATTTAGCAGCATACACTTTTAGGACAGCCTCTATGGGCTTCACCCCAAGTTTACGTGAGAAACCCAGGACTGCAGATATGGAACGTGCCAAAACCTTTTTTTTCTCCAGCATTTGCGGGAGCCATGTGGAACAGTCGTCAAACACTACACCCAGATAAGGGAATCTGGAAACTCTTGATAATTTGTGGCCATTACAGTGTAAAGTCATGACATTTTTTTTGGCCTTAGCATGGTGGCCTACCACCATTACATGGGATTTGCCAAAATTGATACTTAAATCCAGTTTTATCATAAAATTATAAAAAGAGTTCAACAGACTTTGCAGACCCACTGCAGTTCTAGCTATAAGAGCTGCATCGTCTGCGTACAGTAATGCGGGCAATGTGTATTTCACTGCCCTAGGTATATCTTTACATGCTGTGCCCAGTATTCCACCCAGATCGTTAATATATAGTGTGAAGAGCAGGGGAGCAAGAATGCAGCCCTGCCTAACACCGTTGATGATACTAATTCTCCCTGTGCAGTTCCCTTTTCTGTCGTAACGGACAGTAGCGGTGAGGTCTTTATGGAGGTCTGCTAGGAAATACACAATGTTTGGGTCAATACCTATACTAAGGAGCTGGCCCCACAACTTGGATCTGTTGACTCGGTCAAAAGCCGAGGACAGATCCATGAAGGCAATGTACAGGGATCCATGCTTTGCTTTAGTGTATTTTCCTATCAGCAGTTGTAAATTTAAACTCTGATCAATGGTGCTCCTTCCCTTTCTAAAACCATACTGAAGGGGGGAGAGGGTGTTAGTCTCCTCTAGCCATTCAGTAAGTTTGCTGAGAACCACTCTCCCTATGACCTTGACCGCAGAATCTATTAGGGATATAGGGCGATAATTTCCGGGTTCCCCCCTGTCTCCTTTTTTAAAAATGGGGACAATTACTGATTGGGTCCATGATTCAGGGATACCTGTTTTAAAAATGCTGTTGAAAACTCTAGCTAAAATTTTGGACCAGCATAAAATATCCACTTTAAAAAGATCGGCGGGAACCCCATCCGGCCCGGGAGCTTTGTTACTAGTCATTTTTTCAATGGCTAAGGCCACCTCTTCCTCATCCACCGTTAGGCTATAGGGGAGTTGATATAAGCTAGTCGTGTCCTCAGCCCCAGGGGTTTCCTGTTCATAAACAGATTTAAAGTGCAAGTGCCATTTGTCGTCTTGGATGCCATAATCCAGTTCATTATTGCATGAGTCCGAAAAGAATGGTTGGTTGACCACAGCCCAGAATTTGGCGCTACTTTTCAGGACATCAGTTGAGGTCAGGTCAGCCCAAGCATCCTCTCTAATCTCACTCCGTCTTTTCTCAATGGTGGTCTTGTATACTTTCCTGAGGGTAGCCACGAGCTTTCTGTCTACTGGTTTAGATTTTAAAGCTACTTTTAACTTGTGATTGGCAGCAGAACATTTGTTGTCAAACCAGCCTACCTTTTCTTGAGTTTTCCTTTTACACTGTCGTGTCAGATGGGACACGATGTCGGCGCAGACCCTATTGTACGCCTCTAACACCTCTAAGTCCCCTGCCTGGTCATTCAAGCAGAGTTTAAAGGCCTCCTGACTACTTATACACAGATTACCAAAAAAGTCCTCAGGAATTATTTTACACCATTTAATTCGGCGGGCCTGATCAGTTGGTCGTAAATCACATTTGTCTACTAGACTCAAGCTGCTAACCCTAATATCAAATACATTCTTAATTTTTAATACAACAAGATTGTGGTCACTAAAATGGGAACTTACAACAGTATAACAAATAATATGACTGCCATAACTACTGCTCAAAAAAATATAATCAATGGTGTACCCACTGCCATGACCCGTAAAGGTTGGAATGCCCTCTTCCCCCCCAATTGGCAGCATTAAACCGTTTTCAGCTAGCAGGGATTCTAGAAGGGTTACCTGCTCTGAATGTTCAAAATGGATGTTCTCTTCTTCTGGGGGGCCAAATAGAATATTGGGGGGACATTTTTCCTGGCAACCATGGACATTAAAATCTCCCAGTAAAATAACAATACAATCAGGCTCCATAGACTCCTGGAAATTAATTAGGAAAGAGTTTAACCTCAGCAAGTTGTCAACTGGGTGTTCTCTGTCAAAGGAGTTGTAGAAGTTCACTAACAGTACAGCATTAAAGCCCCTATGTGTAATTAAAACTGCAAGACAATAGGGGCTACCAGTGGGAATTTCTTTATAGGTGCCTGAAATTTTTGCGGATATCAGGGTAACCAGACCACCTCTGGCCCGCCCTCTCTTTGAGTTAACAGCTGGGAGGAAGAAGGTGGTGTAACCATCCACTGTAAGCAAATTTTCGGTCGCCCACGTTTCCTGCATGGCAATTATGTCCATAGTGCCTATGAGGTCTCTCCAATGAGGGTCATCAATTTTATTCCTTCTGGCCCGCAATGTTCCATGTGGCCATAGCAATCCCCTGCCTGCCCCTTTCATTCCCATCAATCACACACAAGGCTGTCCCTTCCTCAGTACCCTGACCTATAGTGGACGTTGGTTCAGTACTTAGCTCAGGGTTTAATTCTTGTGCAAGCTGACTGCTCTGTGGAGAGGTGTGTGGGGCGGTTAACAATTGCTTAGCGGAGGGGCCCGATGTTTGTCAATCTACCCAATCCATAAAAGACGGGTAGTCGTAATGATTGAACGTTGGAACATTAAAGTAGTTTTCTTGCCCGTTCCCATAGTGATAATCATAATGTGGGTGGTTATTTTGGGGCCCTACAGCAAACCCACCCTGGAGAGGTCTAGCCCTTCTTCTCCTGACCACGTTCCACCCGTCCTCACCCCCCTCCTCCCAGCCACGGGATTGAGCCTCCCATGGGGGATTGAACTTCTGTCTGTTATTATGTTCCTGGGGGCCCTTTAACCAACTCCATCTTCTATCGGGTTGATTCCCCTGAGCATAGAATCAGGAGAGAGGCCTGGCAGTGACCGTGCTCGCCTGATAGCGCGTTGTGCCGGCACAGATGTGATTTACTACCTGTGGGTTCTCAAAGGTGACCACAACGCAGTCACCTTGTAGGTTTTTCCTGTTGCCTCCAACCCAAGGAGTTCTCTCCACCATTAGGATGTTACTGGGCATGCCGGGCGGTAGTGGGTGATTTTTGGACAGCCAGTGACATACCTTATTTTTTAGGGTTTGGTAGGACTCCGTTTCAGTTGGTACAAGTTCAGTGACCCCGGTCAAGATCACAACGTAGGAGCATGCATCCGGGGGAAGGTGGATGTTTCTCCGTGGTTCTCTCTTTTCTTTTGGGGCCTGATCTAGTTTAGGAGTCGGGGTGTGGGGTCTTTAAACTTGACCTGGGGGGTTACCTTAGATTTAACAGGATTCGATGTCTGTTTTGAGTCAGGGGTTTTTGAAGTAGCGCCTCCTGAGATGATGGTATTAGTGGAATTGCTGGGCACATTTTATTTGATAATAGGGATATTTTTGTCACCTACAGAAGGCTTATTCGTGACCTTCTTTGCGGGGGGTATCTTATTGTCCAAACTGAAACTGGGAGCACTTATGTCTTTATGAATGTTTTTTAAGATGGTTTCTAAGCAACGTAGCCTAACCTCAATGGGTTCAAGGAGGATTTTTAACATTTCGAAGATGTTATTATTTACCATGTTTAAGCTGTTCTTATCCTCGTTGCTTCTAACATGATTATCTACTTCACCACTTAAATCCAAGATTTCCTCTAGACCGCTGTCTATAACAGTATCATCTGGTAAGCTTAGGGGTAGGCCCACATTGGCTTGGTGAGCTCCATCCGTGTCAACAGTGTGAGCAACCAGGATACTGTTCGAGTGTTGAGGCACTGGGTCTAGAGTAGTTTGATCTAAGTTCTGAGTAGTCTGTGCTTTTTTCCCTTTGCGTGTAACAGGTTTGGTCTTTTGTTTAGGAATTGCCCCCTCTTTCATACCCCTTTGATGTGTATTAACCATAGAAGCGTTTTCAGACTCATTAGATAAACCGCTCTCTACTAACAAAGCGAGATTAGGTGTTGCCTCCAAACCTTCTTGAGAGCTGAAATCATCATGGCCCCCCTCATTATGTACAATAGCAAGAGTATTTGGACCTGTTGCCGCATGTGGGGTGCAAGCTTGAGCTATAAGGCCTAAGGAAGATCTCTTGGCCATTGCCAAATCTTGAGACACCCTTCTATCCATTAAAATAATCCCTTCGTCTATTAGGGCATGAGTCCGAACAATAAAATCATCAAGGGTACCAGTCAGTTTTTTGGCTCCGGCAGCTGCCATGCTTCTAGTCTCTCGACAGTTCATAACAGTCCCCGAAAAAATGGCAGTGCGAGGTTGCAGAAATTACGTATAGGCAATCACAAAAATCAATCTGTAATATTGGTCCCAATAATAATACAAGGAACAAAGGGCAAACTTACAGTTGTTTTAGAGGTCCGTAGGCCTAAGGGCTGGGAAGCAACTGACAAAGGGTGTGGCCCAGGCCAGGCTCCTCAGGTCTCTGAGGGCCACAGAGGGCCCGCCCTTTGCCCGGGCTTAGCCCGGCTAGTCCCGCGCGCGTCCCGCGATGCGCGGGTTCGGTGTTGATTATATCCACCTGGTCTGCTGGGCGTGGCGGGTGGTTGACAGAACGCCCCACTGCCTTGTGGGCGGCGTAGTCCTGTGCTGGCTTCACCCCATGGTGTTTCCTGGAGCGAGCGTTTCCCGCGGAGCGGGAAACGCAAGGAGTGGGTTTAAAGGTCCGTAGGGCAGGGAGTTCTCAGTTCAGCCCGTGCCTCTCTCTGCTGTCTCCCAAACTCGTCCGCACTCCAAAAGGACAAATGTTTCCCGCGATGCGCGGGTCCGGTGTTGATTATATCCACCTGGTCTGCTGTGCGTGGCGCGTGGTTGACAGAACGCCCCACTGCCTTGTGGGCGGCGTAGTCCTGTGCCGGCTTCACCCCTTGGTGTTTCCTGGAGCGAGCGTTTCCTGTGGAGCGGGAAACGCGAGGAGTGGGTTTAAAGGTCCGTAGGGCAGGGAGTTCTCAGTTCAGCCCGTGCCTCTCTCTGCTGTCTCCCAAACTCGTCCGCACTCCAAAAGGACAAATGTTTCCCGCGATGCGCGGGTCCGGTGTTGATTATATCCACCTGGTCTGCTGGGCGTGGCGGGTGGTTGACAGAACGCCCCACTGCCTTGTGGGCAGCGTAGTCCTGTGCCGGCTTCCCCCCTTGGTGTTTCCTGGAGCGAGCGTTTCCCGCGGAGCGGGAAACGCGAGGAATGGGTTTAAAGGTCCGTAGGGCAGGGAGTTCTCAGTTCAGCCCGTGCCTCTCTCTGCTGTCTCCCAAACTCGTCCGCACTCCAAAAGGACAAATGTTTCCCGCGATGCGCGGGTCCGGTGTTGATTATATCCACCTGGTCTGCTGGGCGTGGCGGGTGGTTGACAGAACTCCCCACTGCCTTGTGGGCGGCGTAGTCCTGTGCCGGCTTCACCCCTTGGTGTTTCCTGGAGCGAGCGTTTCCCGCGGAGCGGGAAACGCGAGGAGTGGGTTTAAAGGTCCGTAGGGCAGGGAGTTCTCAGTTCAGCCCGTGCCTCTCTCTGCTGTCTCCCAAACTCGTCCGCACTCCAAAAGGACAAATGTTTCCCTCCTATCTTTTTACCAGTGATTTTGGCGCTCGTCATCTCCCTAGGGGATTTATACGTATCTCCTCGTGGAGCCCTTTTCCTTTCAACTTCCGCCACAGCTCCTTGGAGGAGACTCTTCCTTCCATGTTCTACCACCACCTTCAGAAACTAATCTCTGCACATTATACTTATGCAGCCTTCATGCAACAGCTTGCGCTCTAGCACTGTTGGTTGAGGACACGCCCCGTGCCCCTGCTCTGACCTGGTCCATCAACCTGTATCTTGCCACTGTATCACTTGAGATGATAAACATTCCTACCTTCAACTGTTCTCTGCTACTCTCTGACATAAGCATCTAGGCCCTCTGCCATTCTACTGCCTCTTCCTGTTTCCATAGAAAAATGTAATCCCCCTATTCCCTTCTCCTACATCACTGCCAAGACCTGGAACGACCTTTTCCTTCAGCTCAGTACAACCCCTTTACAGGCAGACTTAAGAAAGAGATTCAAGACCTGGCTCTTTGATGGAGACACAGTGCCCAGATACCCCTTGGGGCAACAGTGTTTCGCTTTACAAATGCTGCTTGATTGATTGATATTCCCATACCAGCTGCTGGCCTGTCTCTCCCTCCTCTACTGCCCATCATACATGTATATATATATATATATATATATATATATATTCACTGAAAATCCAACAGATAAACCTTAGTTAGGGTTCAGGAAATTGAGAATACATATAATAACTTACACCACTTGTCATATTTTGCCCGTGGTCATCAGCTTTTATTCCTGTGCCAACGCCAAAGTGGTGTATTGAGTAAGGCGGTCAGCATGAATTACTGCATGCACTCCCTGCACTGGTGTATTGTAGGGTTTGCATTTTCTGAACCATAACTAATCTTTGCCTGTGTTTATTTCTGCAAATTGTCATGTTTTTGTTGATGCACGCTATTTACATGCCCTACATCAATTTAGCGCTGCACACAGCCTTTTGCTCAAAATATGGTCTTAGTGATCAAACTGAGCGGCCACAACTGATACAGAAATATAGGCACTGGATCATAATTTGCTAGCACTGTGAGGTACTGCTGCATCTGGTGTTTCACTTTAACTAGTGCATTTCTTTGGTGTCTGGGATAATTCCTAGGTTTTTGCTCAGAAAAGTTCATATTCATTTCTGTTTCACTTTCTGTTTTTTGCATAAACCAAAAATGACCAATTCGTTAATGTGTTCCTTGTATCTGGTCACCTGTGGGATTCGGATGGGAATTCATTTTAATCATTTTAATATCAATTCAGTATAAGAATTAATGTCGGAACCACGGTTACCATTTCCACCTCCTACAGCCACGATCTCTATTGCACATTAGACGTATTTCTGTTTTGTTTTTTTTTGTTTTAAATGGTAAGTTTTTCCAGCGCTGTGGGTTTTTGGCTAGATGCAGACTATTTTAAGTCTCTACATGCACATGCTTTGTGGGCATCCAGATGTAGAATGCTTCGGGTAAATTAGGGCTTTAAAAACAAATATGTTTTTTTGCTTCGATTACTTCTGTTGTTCTGTACTAGCTCCTAAAGCTGTGTGAGTCTTGTTCTCCTTATGATATGTGGAGAGGTGTGGTGCAGTGGCCAGAGCAGCTGACTTCGGAGCACAGGCCTCACGGTTTTATCCCTGGCGCCTGCGGCAGCTCAGTTCAGCACCATGTAACTCTTGGCAATAGCTCACTTACTTTTCACAACTGCCCCCAGCACCTTGAGACCCGAAATTGTTCTTTACAAATGCGGATTTACATTTACATGTTTCCGACAGTATTAGAATATTTCAGGCAACCATGAGAAGTTACTCTAACACATGGAATAGTATCCCTATTTTTCAATCTGCAATTTTGATGTGGTCAGCATTCCAATTCCTCTACAATGCTCTAAAGATAACTACTTTTTCATGTACTTATTCACATCTCATCAGGCCTATGCATTTGGATTAATTCAGATGTGCAGTGTTTATAAAGTTGTGATTTATCCGTTTATAGTACCTCAGCACATTTTATATGGAGCCAACTGCTTTCTTAGTACATACATTTTCAATTAAGAAAATCTGTGTTCCATTGCTTGCTTGGACTCCTCCCCAGTTCCTTTTTGGACATGTATGCTTCTTCACAGTTTAATACTGTACTCCCCGTGGGCCCCTTTGACAGTTTATTGGCCACGATACAGTATAAGTGTGCTCTTTGTGGGAGCCGCATATAATGATTGTCTCATATAAATTTAAGGCCATATGTAGAAACTCGTTTCCCCATAGACACAGAATGGGTAAAACCCTTTGATACATCTGGAGGTTGTGAAGCTCCCCAAAAAAATTAGTTTTTACATTTTATATTATTGTGACAGACAATTAGCCAATTGATTTCAACAACTGTAAACCTGGTTTAATGAGCACATAAGAAAAGAGTGATATGATTAGAAGTAGTCCTGATGGGCGCTACTGACCTGGAAAACCAATGTCCATCCTACATGTTAGTAGTAGGATCTATTGTGTGCTAAATCAGAGAAGTGTCAGATTGGAAAGAACACTCCTTACTTACAGACCAACGGGCTGTGGGATCAGCTCTCTGTGGCTTCAACTCAACAGTAGTCTTGGGCTTCTCCCTACCGGATTACTTCCTTGGTGCATGTGAGAAGAGGCAATGGGGCTGAACTGTGACTTTTATTGGCGTCTACCACTTGATCTATCTGCTGCAGTGATGGTGGTATGCACTGCACTATGCATTTATCCCTAGCCATGCCTTGATGACCGATGCTACCGTTATTGGTGTGAGAGTCTTGAATTAATTGACAGTTTTGATCAATTAAACTATCGGAGCAATTAGCATTTTGGGAGATTTATCAGGACCTTTTGGTGTATAATCTGAGTTTCAACCACTTCTAAAAGTGTCTTGGGACGTACTTAGTTTTAGGCTCCATGCTATTGTACCTATCTTGCTGATGTGCTTGGTCTCCTGCTATAGAGAGTGTCATCCGACAGGGCATTGTCCGGTATTCTTAACCGCTACAGATCTGCATCATTTGTGCTGCATTGCATTTTACCTGTATGACCTCTTTAGTACGTTCACACCCCAGACGATGTGAACCAATACAGAAAATATGATGTTGATCAACTGCGCAGGTTCTGACTCCATCACTGCCATATTGATTAGGCACGATTTGTCTATCACGTGTGTTGCTCGATGGCATAGAACTTGGGTGGAGGCTAGGATCTCAGGAGGGAGAACCTTTTGGGCAATTTTTGCTAAACTGTTACAAGTGTTACAAACATTTACAGAAGTCACAGGACAATAGAACTGTAATACCATATATCTCTCTGTCATTTTTTTAGGTGTTTCCGACAGCCATTAGCTCTGGAAGGAGACATGGAGAAGACTGGCAGTGACAATACTACTTCTAAGTCTATATGAACAAAACATTTTTGCTGTTGTTTACTTTTTCATTTGACATGCATCCTTTTTTATTTTAATGGACTATGTTTGAAATAAAAAGATTGCTTTGTTTAAAAGCAATCATAGACATGGTTGTCAGCTGACCCCAGCAGGACACTATCCATTTGATGGCAGCAAATTCTAGTGAGTCACAAATTGTGACCTATCTTCTGAATATTCATGAGGTAGATCTATTTGTGACCCACTAGGAACATCTAATTTGGAAATCCATGCCAGATTTCACTTTAGTACATTAGTAATAGTGTGAGGATTTGGGTCTATTATATTGTATGGATGTGCAGCCTTACCATAGAATAAACTTGCACAAACTGTCTGGGGTCCAGTCAGGCTCATTTGCACAACCTTAAGCTTAACCCTGGGTAACTATGGCTTCGAGCAGCAAGGCTTGAACAAAGGAACTAGTGTAAAGCATTTAACAGTACCAAACAACAAAATAAGAAACAATTCAACATGAAAGAAATACATCACCAATTTATAGAAATAGGTTATGTTTTTATGAATTTTTAGAATCCAAGATGAGCAAAATACACAAGATGGTTCTGGAGATACATATTTTTGAAGGAATCTTATTTTTTAATCCAACAGCAAATAAGCATTGGCAATCATAAAGTTTGAAAATATTTGAAAAGTTTGTAAAAGTTAGTTTGACTGCCCCGGACCAAATTAGGTGACCAAATCTGACAGGGAGAAGGTCTAGGGGGGCCAATGGGGTAGGATTTGACAGTTACCTGGCCACCAGATCGTTTTCTAGTCCATTTCCAAACCTAACAGCATGACTGCCTAGTCATCAATGGAAGGTCCTGATGCTGAGGATACAGGAGATGAAGATGCTCAAGGATGCTACTGGTGCTGTGGGGTCGATGGGGTTGTCTATCAGGTTGTTCCTTGGTCCACGTGTCAGGTGGGTGATTTTGGCCACCGATGTTGTGGTTCCTCAAAGTCCTCTTAGAGATCCTAGAAGGCCTGCTGCATTTGTGCTACTGGCCTCTGTGTATATCGGTCCCTAAAAAATCCTTTGGTCGGGGATGGTGTCCCTCTTTGGGCGACACATTTTGACTCAGATGATACTCCCAAGTCTGACTGACTCGGGTGCAGCCTTTGGTCACTGAGGATCAGTCTCTTGGGGGACCCAACGGCAACTAGCATCAAATCTTCTGTAGTGGCTAACAACTTGCAGGTGTGGGCTACTTCAGCTGTGTTGACCCTGGTGCGGGTTTCAAGGGATTAGTCCACTGTTACTTTGAATCACTCCTTTACTCTGGGCATTATTTTTCCTCAGCCAGGGGCCACAGGCACAGTCCTTTCTTCCCTAGCCCACAGTGCAACAGGTGCAGTCCAGCAGACTGTGAATCCTTAACAGAGGGCAGCTAGGCAGTCCTTCTTCAGTCCTTGTTCCAGTTCTAACATAATTTGAGGTGGAGGGGCCAGGGATGCCCTATTTATTCCCAGAAAGTGCCCTGGGGGGATGATACGGTCACTAGCCAATGGACTACCAGGCCACGCCCCTCTTAGTATTGACTTTACGGCTATGTGTGGCATCTAGCAATCACAGAGTGCACTATTTTGTCCCCTCTCAAGATTTCAGGACCGTTCCTTGAATGTCATGAGCATGGTAGCCTACCCTAGAGGTGTGGCTACCTCAGGGCTATATGCCCATGGGAAAATAGGTTTGGTCACTTGGTTTCCCTCTCTGTCTTCTGTGTGTCTACTTGAACAAAGGCCAGCCCATCAGGAGTGTGAACGCCATCTGCCAACCAAAGGCAGCTTTGCCTTTGAAGCTCGCCTTTTGGGCTAACACCCTGAGTGGCTTCCTGCGAAGAGGAGGTAGCTCCTTGCCCTGTAGCATGCTGGTATTGTTCCTAAACTTGGGATTCATTCACACAACACCCTGTGTGAGTCTACTGGACAACTGGGTCACAGAAGGTCAACTTTCTAAAAGTTGCATTTGTTTAATAGTGACATTAATTTAGACCTGGGCATCAGGCTGGGTTTAATGCCACAACTAATTTGATACCTTACAGTATCCAACTAGGTGATCCCATCCATGGGTAGCCAGGCTGAGGGGACAGCTAATAACCCTGTGTTAGTCAATAGGGCTACTAGCCTTTCCACAGCAAAATGACAATTTAGAAGTGTTGTTGTTAAGACACATACAAAATAAATGACCTACTTAATAATACACAATTCCCTGCCATAGGGCTCTATAGGCTTTTCCTATGGAAGACTCACATATATGGTTAAGGTAAGTGGTGGTATTGCCATTAGTTTGAATGACAACGTCGAATTAGCAGTGTTAGCGCTGCCTTCCAGTCTGCAGTGGTAAGCTGGGAGCCATATTGTACATTGTCACATGCAGAGTGGCACAAACAGTGATTCACCGCTGTGTGAACACTCTGCCTTACATGCCCTAGGTGCCCTGCTACCATATACTAGGGGCTTATAATTAAGATTTCTTGCCAATTGGGGATAGGCAATTCGACATATACTTTGTAAGGGGTTAGAACACTGGCACTGAGGTCTGATTAGAAGGCCTCAGTGCACGGTCAGGGTCAATGAACCAACAGCATCAGCCCCAAAATGTGGGGGTGAACATGCAAAAAATAACCTTTTAGTAAATGCTATGTCTGCCCTATTTAGAAGACAGCTGAGAAAATCTGGCCTTAAAATAGGAATGTTATGTATTTTCTGCTATGTCCCACCCAGCAGCAAAAAACAGCAAGAGACATTTGAGGAAATTAACCGGAGGTTTGCATTGTTAACTTCGCATCTACCAGTAATTATTAGAAATGTTTGTAATGTTATGGAGTGGAGCATATATCCAATAAATCAGCAGCTAGAGTTTTTCGTGCTCAACAGCATTACCAGCAGTATCTAAATGACCCTTAAATCGAATAGTTACCTCTTAAAAACATTAATTACTATTTTGTAGAAAGAAATGTAACATTCCTCATGTTTTGCTCAAACATGACGTCATAGATAAGCCTGACCATACGTACTAACTTCCAGATTTTCAGGTAAATGGTATGTTAAGATAGAAGTCAACTTGTTCTATTACATCATGAAATATATGCATTTCAAAACAAGCACTGTCAAAGACAATTGGTCTGACAGTGACCCTGTTTTTCTTTCTGTGCAAAC
This sequence comes from Lissotriton vulgaris, assembly GCF_964263255.1. Taxonomy (NCBI): domain Eukaryota; kingdom Metazoa; phylum Chordata; class Amphibia; order Caudata; family Salamandridae; genus Lissotriton; species Lissotriton vulgaris. Next base: position 1,387,447,998 of record NC_141694.1, on the reverse strand, counting down.
ATATGTATTATTCATTAACAGTGAAAACGATAACAGAAAGTAAAAATGCCAACAGGTACAAGTGGCTTAAATATGTTTGAAGAAAAGTAAGTACAAAATGGGTAATTTGCAAAAATAAATTTAAAATTAAAATTAAAGTAGAAACGAAAGCAGAGATTGACCTAACAGCCCTGAGGCGGAATTGCAATTCTCTACATGAGGATGTGCATTTGTGGAAGAGCAAAATGCAATCACTCACAGTGAAAAGAGCCAGTGACAGAAAGAAGTAGGCTCACCCTCTGTTCTATTCTGTAAGCCTGGGTGGCTGGAAGCAAATTGTGAATAACATATCAGTGGATGAATAGGATTTAAGAATATTACCTCTCTATTCATTTATCTAAATAAACATTTATGTGTTTGTGTGTGTGTGTTTTTATTATATGTATATTTCTTTTAAACATGATGCTGCCGAGACAGCTTTAGCTATCTAAGTGAAACCTAAAAGGCAATTGGCATAGACAAGAAGTGAAAACCATGATGTGAGTGCTTTAAAGTTGCAGGCGAAAAATAAAATTCTGAATGAAACTGCCTCATTGCATAGGGAGATCTCAAATAAACTTTTCTCGACTGACCAGGCATTTTGTACACCTGGTCCCACCACTGCATTTAGTATCCTACTTGATATATATTTTTTTGCAATGAACTGGTATACATAGGCGCCGTGTTTCACAAAAATTTGAGCAAACGTATGTTATGAGATTTCTTCTATTTCTTATTTTGTGTGAATGTACTTTTGCACTTTTTTGGAATTTACAGACAGTTGCAGCTTTACAGGCCAACTACTGAGAAGGCATGAAACATTTCACGGTGATGGATATTCACAATATAAGTAAGATAGGAGGGGGAATGTGTTACATATATGAGTCTATGAATGCTTACAAGCTCGAACGTTTTTGGGTGTTCGTAAACTCACATGGCTAACCATGCCCGGGCATGCCTACCTCCCATCCTATGAGTGGGATTTGCAAGCATAACGGTATCTACACAAACGAAACTACTACGTATATAACTAGAGGCTCAAATGTAGCCATTTTGTAGTTAAAAGTAGATCTCAAACTTGATATTGGATAGAAAGGGGTGCATATAAGTCTTCCTTACATCTCTGCTTGCCCTATATACAAGGAACAGATGCCTTCTTTTAGGGTCTGCAGAGGGGAGGGTCCATCATAAATTAGTGTGACATCCACTATGCCAAATCCGCGGATGCCCCACATTATTTAGAGGTAGCTGATGCTCTACATTTACAATTGTGGAGCCTCAGCTAGCTCAAGCATCATGAACCTTCGCCCCGACAGCCCATCCACTACAGGGTACGATCATGGCAGTAAAAACACACACCTTATTTAGGGTGGGGCATCTGCCTCTGATTTTTCCTACCATGAGTTTTTCTTACCATGACTGCAATGCGAAGCAAGGAATTCCTAGAGAGGAAATGAAAAACATGGTCCTAATTCACGAGGAGAGAGCTCCCTGTATTTCATGGGCCTTTCTTTTTGGTTCACAGATGCAAACCACTGCCTTAATCACAGGAGTAAAACGCCCAACCTATTTATGGCTGGGCTACCGCCACCGATTTATTCCTGTCCGGATATTTCCAGCCTAGGATAACAATTTGAGGCAAGAGTCATTAGTGTCCCAGATTGAGAGGTACAAAACTCACCACTTTGGGACAACAACATAGTGTCTCCGCCCCCCGCCTCTCCAATATTCGCGTTTGAAAAGTGGTCATTACACGCAAGGCGGGGATAGCTATTTAAGGTGAGTAGGCAGGGGTGAGGGCCGCTCCCATGCTTTCAGCCTGGTGAGCACTCCACCCCATTCTTAGTGATGCCCAGGTTCTTTAAATAAGAATTAAAGTTCAATAAGGGACAGTTCAGATCGTGGATCACTGTTGGTATGTAGCCTTGTGGTTTGTTTTTCAGAATATGAGGCTTACTACAGAAAACGTATATTCACACATGGACCAACTTTTAACTCCTAGAGGGCTGCATCACAAAATATGTTGTGGTCAGCCTTTTGCTGTGGTGAATTTTCATGCTTTTTAGACATCCATTCCAGTGTAGCTCGGACCTTGCCATATTATTTTGGTGCCAAACTGCTCTCAGTATATTAGCTTTGAATGCCAGTGTTTGTTTCCATGGATGTTTGTGGCATTCATGGTATGGCAATGCAAGAAGAAAACATGCATTGTGAAGACAAAATAGCAGGTGTGTGGATCAGTGGAGTGTGAGTGTGAAAATTACTAAAAGTGAACACAACAGGGTCATTTAACAAGCAAGAAGGCAAGGTATCTGCAGTACACTGGAAAATACATTTTAAAAATCCTCAATCAAGAACAACTTTTCTTTAAGCTTCCTCTGTAAGAACCAATCATACCTTATGTACTTTACATCAGCAGAGAATTGTATTGATCTGCCGTAATAAGACCATAAACCCATTACCATTACTATAATCCCCTGGTAAAGGTCTTGGACCCTGTACCGCTCACTTGGACAGATCACTATCTAATCCCCATGATCCTCAATGTAGCTAGCACCACACCATCCCAGAACTTTAAGGCAGTAAAAGACTGGCTTTAGTCCAAGTTAAATCATGATAACTGGAGAAGTATTTTGAGGTCGACCTTACCTTGCCTGGGTTTAGACCCCCAAACTGTCAATAGTGTGATCTCGGACTGGGCGGTTTATTCCCTTGACCAAACCATTCCTAATACGACCATAACTCGAAAAAGTAAAAATAAATCGGCCACTTGGTACTCCCCTCACCTTAGAATATTTATTTTTTTTAACTGCTAAATTAAGGAGAGGCCAAGGAGAAAGGACTATGAGGAAAACAAAAAAATACTGTATCGAGAAGTTGGCGACATATCATATGGAAATTCGACAAGCCCAGGCCTCTTTCTATGAAATAAAAATCAATAATGCTGCAGAGAGATGCTCATAAATACAAAGTCCTTGATGGAGCCTACTATGAATGCTCCTGTGGCTGAAACCTCCACTGATAGGTGTAATGCGTTGGCTAACTATTTCAGTACCAACATCCTGAACAATTACCAATCATTTCAAGAAGAGGCCAATAAAAGTGATAATGCCCTCTCACTGAAGGTTAGTGAGAATGGATGCTCACCCATCATCTCACAATACCCCCACCCCATCTGGATAAGTTCACTGTTCTTTTTGGGAAAAATAAATGTGGATCCGCTCTTGATCCGAAACCTTTGAGACTTCTTCCTCTTGAGCCAATAATGATTACCGCCCGCCTATTAGAACTGGTCAATATGTCCATAGAAACGGACATGGTGCCTCTTCCCTGGAAGTATGCCATGATTAGGGCTGATCTTTCCTGCCTAGATACGTTTCCCTGCTTCCAGGTCTAAGTATGGTGAGGAAAAAGGTATGTGAATAGATGTCTATCAGATTTCCTAGAATCCAACTCAATCCTGCATCACACACAAACTGGCTTTTGGCCAAAGCACAGTACAGAGACAGCCTTATTGGTGGTGGTGGAGGAAGCAAAAAGCAGACTGGATCAGGGGGCTACAGTGCCCAATGTGCACCTAGAACTCCGCGTAGCCTTCGGCACTGTCAACCACTATCCTTTTGGATAGAGCTGGGAGACCCAGAGTTGCAAGGAAAGCCCTAAAGTGTGTGAGTTCCCTTTTTAAAGGGTCAAACATTCCAAGTCTTTGATAGGGACTTTTCCTCAGAAATCTTGCCTGCGGCTTGTGGCATCCCACAGGGGTCCTCCCCTTGCCCCACGCTGTTTAATATATATCTTCTACCTTTGGCAGATATTACTGCTCACTTTTGGGTGTCTAGAGTCTCCTATGTGGATGAAACCCAGCTGGTGTTGTCTCTTGCCCTAGAATCTAATTTAGGGCCCTGCCTGGAGCAAGTAGCCAGCTGGATGAACGAGTCATGCCTGAAGCTCAATGGAGCAAAAACTGAATTAATGATTCTTGGGAATGATTTCACTGCCTAACAAGGTTCAGACTGGCCTAATGGCCTTAGTTCCCCTTCGATCCATAAAGCTGTTATAAATAGCCCAGGGATGTGGCTTGAAGACCCCCTGACTATGGAAGTCCAGGCCACACAACCGCGCCCAGTTGTTTTGGAATATTGCAGATGCTGCGCAAGATTATACCATTGCTTCCACAGACCTCTAGACAAGTGATGGTTTAGGCCCTTTTCCTCTCCCCCATATGTACTATGGTAACTCATTCTATTTGGGGTCTCCCAACGGAGTTACATAGAAATTGCAAATTGTGGAAAATGCGGCTGCAAGCGCACTACTTGGAATGCCCAGTCAATTAGACAGAGATTGAGAGACCTTCACTGGCTCCCCATTACCCAAAGAGTGGAATTCAAATTGCTGTGCATTGCCCACTGTGCCTTATTTGGCCGATGTCCACCTATTTTTCATCAGTTATCCCTTAGACCTCCAACAGATCACTTTCATTATAGAACCTCTACTTTGTCACCACCACGGCTATGAGAAGAGCTAGAAGGGGTGGTCGATGTTTTGGCTTTAATGTAGCTAAGCTTGGAACTCTCGCCCCCTGGAAAATTGAGCTCAAGAAAATGAGCCAGGCTTCTGAAAGTGATCAAAACCTGGCTTTTAAATAGATCAGGTCCGTAGGTGTCATTTTCAGCACTTCTGTGGTGCTACCTCTTGTCTAGCTCTGGGATGCCTTTGGGTCGCAATGTGCTTTACAAATTGAATAAATAGAAATGACCCAAATATGCGGAGTACCAAAGTTGTCATAACATGGATATACTATAAAAACAGTATTATGAATGATATCAAAGGCTGTATCTCAAAAATGATAAAATTGTACATGGATATGTGTTGTGTATGCAAGTGTGTTGGTGCAAGTGCTTGGGTATCCATTTGTTTGTTGGAAATGCGCATTTTTGCCAGTATATTTGTTGATTCATGAGTGTTTATAGATGCATGTTATTAATTCATCAGCATTGATGATACTTACCTCCCTCCCCCCTTGCTTATTCACTCTCTGAGACTGCGAAACTTAGGAGTGCAGCAGAAAGTCTTTATTAACTCAATTGTTTTCCATAAGCCTGGCTTGTGGTCTAAAGCCACATTGCAGCATTAGCTTTTGAATGTTATTAGCTCCATAATAAAAGACTCTACGGACCATGTTGGAATATACAAGTCAATGGACGAAGAGTGATTTGCAGATCTTCGTTAACAGCCGTTTAAGTGAATGGACAGCATTTCGGGAGGCTGTCCTTCAGTAGTTGAAGCAGGCATCCAGATGCTTTAACCCCTTCGATGCTGATGACGAGCTCAGCTCGTCATCAGCCACGGGTGACGTGTGCGGATGACGAGCTGAGCTCGTCATGTAACGCGGTTAATCGAAAACAGCCGCACAGCGCAAAAATAACCGCAGCAGCGATGCGGTTAAAAAAGGATAGAAACGTCTTTTTCAAGAGAATCCATTCGGGAGAGATTTTGTTAGCTTAGATCAGGCCATAGCTAATGCTAGAGATGTAGAAAAGCAGAGAAGGCAGAGGTCCACAGTAAAGCGTTCTCTCTAGCATTATGGTTCATTGGTCAGAAGTTTAGTAAGAAGCACTTAATGTATATTTTTATTATAAAGCACACAAGATACATGTTTGAGAGTACAGTGATTTGAAAATCTCCTGTTTACCTGCATCAAATACGAAGCAGCGCGTGCTTTTGAATGCTTCCTTTTTTTATGTATAGGGGATACAAAAAAACTTGTAGGTTTGATTTTAGTATTTTTTTTGTATGTGTAGAAAAATCACAGTATGAAAAGGCCTGTAGGCTGAAACATCAGGTGTGTCTCAAAACCCAAAACTGGTAGCTATGCATGTGTCACTCCGCCATAGTCCCTTATTAGGAACAAAGTTTGAGGTCCTCTTTCCTATAAAGCTATCGCCTGACACCCTTCACCCCAATTAACTGGATGAAAGACTGTATCTCGCTTAAAATGTATCATGTTAAGTATGAGCAGCTCATCCAGTGCAGGTGTGCCTTTGCATTTTATTGTTTGCAGTCCTGCATTAATGATCTGAAAACCAAAACTGAAAGTACCCAAATAGAAAGCAAAAACGAGGACTTCATTTGTTACTTATATCTGACATTTAGCAAAATGTCAATTGTATGTATTGAAAATTTGCTGATATGAAGCACAGTACAGTTGTTACATGGAACATGTCTTCTATGTCAGTGTTTTGTGCCATGGTAGTCCTATTTTTAGGTCTTGCCTGAGCCAGCGCATGCGCTGCTCTGGCGAGACATTTAGTTAACCGGGTTT